>NC_079159.1:127842093-129154593 GCF_947563725.1 Argiope bruennichi
CTTGTTATTCTAGAAATAATCAGTCGTCTCTGCTACAAGGATGATATTCTTTAGTAAATTTTCAAAGTGTCCCAGATCATTGCAAATGCAAAATGCGTAAATACCAAAAGACAATAATAACTTCAAAGTTTTATATTTATCTACTGGATTTTCAGTTCATTTAGTTCCCCAAAACATTTTTCTAATCCAATATTTACATTTACCGGAGACACTGCTTATGAATAGCTTCCTCAAATTAAGTAGCAAAGTATAACGAGTATAATCCATTTTTGGTACACAAATTTATATTACCAGCGAGAGTCGTATCCACAAAACTTTCTCGTATATTCTGTAATAAAATGGTATTCGTTTCCTTCCGTATAAAATCTCGAATCTTGGGGGGAACTGTGAAACTCTCGAGTTTTCAGATGTTTATTGTCAAACCCCTACATATGTGAGCTTAATGATTTACAGTGTAATAAAGAGATTGATTTTTGTATATTAATTGCAAGTCATTGGCAATCAATGGACTGATCGTTGACGTGAATCTTGAGGCCCATCCTTCGTGATTTGTTTGGGGAATAATGACTTGCATGTGATTAATATAAAAGTATCCGGAAACCGAATATGTATTTTCGATGCCTTTCATCTCGACCAATTAAAATTAAAATTTGACATATAGCTACAATGGTAAAAAATAATCACAGGAGAAATTTCGTTTACTCGAGCCATTATCATTTTTTAAAGATATTCCGTTTAGAAGCATGCAAAAATAGAGACCGTCAGACAACCGACCATCTGCCATTTTGTTGAATGTAATAGATGCCAAAATTGTGAACTAAACTTTATTTGTTTAAATTTTTATGTTTTTGAGCTACATGCATGCCAAATATTGACAGACGGTCAAACCAGGACGGATTTAATTCCAAGTTTGATACGATCTACATTTTAGATGAGTAACACTGGGTCCAATTCATAGATGGGTCAGTTCAGAAGGAGAGAAAATGGTAGCAGTGATGGAGTTGCACTTATCTAGAACGCCTAACCGTTGAAGATAGTTTATTCAAATTAGGCGAGTAATTGCATCCATATAATGAAACACTGTTAGATGAAGAGCTGTTTGATATCCCCAATTTCGTTAATTAAAATTTTATAATCCTATCTTCAGCATTTTTATCACTGTTCTTAATCGCGAGAAGTTCGACAGAACAATTTGTAATGTTACGACATATTTAGTGTAAGTTGAAACATTTATCAAGTAAATATTTACAAAAACTCAGATGATTCTAATCTTCCGATAGGAATTCAATTGAAAACAGTCCATGCATTTGGAAAATAAACAATTTTTACTTTCTTTTATATAAAGTATATAAATAGAAAGTATTATATTCGTGAAAAATTCATATTCGCGATTTTCACGGATCTCCACGTTTTAGAACTATTTTACTGAGTCCAAATACCACGTAGTCTTTACACCAGATTTGTAGAAGTCCATCAAATCTTGAACGAAATCCATCAAAAGGAAGTCTGTCTGTCCGGCTGTTCCAGTACCAGAATAGATATTTTCAAATATTATTTTCATTTAATTTAACAGTCTGGAGTTAAAACGTATCTTCTAAGTTGATGGCAAAGAAAACTTAATAGAAAAAATGAAGAATTTGAATGCATGCAGTCTGAAGTTAGATTAAAAGATGCCATAACAAAATAGCACCAATGATAAAAATTATTATGTAACCCGATAAAATTATTTTATGCTCAGAAAGAACAGAGAAAAACATGAATACTTTAATACGGAAAATAGCCTTCTGTTGCAGTAAAGTTTAAGGGGCAGTGTTGATTCTTGCTCAATCCCTAATTACTGCTCAGCGTTGGAGGCTAGAGGGTCCATTTTAAAAAGAATATCCGTTTCAGATGCTATATACCTTGAGATAGTTATAATCGTTCCAAATCAAGCTTACCTAAATCTCCCTTTGCTGTTCATTAAGATTTAAAGCAAAGCAGCTCGATAGCCAATTCATTCTGATAATATCCTCAGTTTTTCAGCAACTTACCTTTTCCTTGAATCTGGTGGGCCGTGGCCGTGTAGTGGTAAAGCCTCGTCGTCAGTATTGGAAAGTTCCACCTTCGAGAATCAATTCTACTAAAGATCCATCGTGTATGCGGGACTGATGTACTTTAAATCTGACGTTGTGGGTCAAATGTAACCCTGCTGGTGTGGTGCGGAAGTTAGGAGAGAGAATGCTATCTCAGGTGTCATCTTAGACATATGATCAGCGTTCCAGATTTCGAGGTTCGTCCCCAGATAGCCTTGTGCTGCTTCCAAACGAGAAGTTAATATAAATAAACCAAACATCTGCATGAATTCATTGCGATTTATCAACGTGAAAGGGCGAAGTACTAATGGCGTGAAGACGGATTCGCATCAGTCAGCATCGCCTATTAACAGAAACGATCTCTAATTAGAATATGCAGATTTCCATGGTGCTGTTAAACATAATGTCGTTCCATAAAAGCACACTTGGACAACCATAGTTATAACATTTCCTGATGTTATTGGAATGAAATCGTTTTTCTATTTTTCCTCATAGAAAGTGATGTTAAGAATAGATGAAGATGTTAAAATAATTATTGTTTATGAAAGAAAACTTTCTCAGATAATAATAGGTTTGCAATGTCGTAAAATTAGATTTTCTTCTTTTAGTTGTGAAAATACTTTTGCTTTTTGAAATTTTTCCCTGATTTTCAAAAGCAAAAAATATGATTTAATAAAACCTCTGAACAATGTAAATAATTGTTTAGAGCAAATTAAAATGCCAGAATAATTAAAGATTGAAATTATCAAGAATCAGCCAAGCAACAGATTCTTTTATTGCTTTTGAAATTAGATGTAAAAAAACTGGTCTTGGATGTGAAACAATTAATAATTAAATTAAAAAAATTGATTTTTTAAAACTTTTGTTTGCAACATATCAAAAACTATTGTTTGGACATTTATAGAATTTTTTTTCTAAGCTCTTTTTCTATTTCTCTATTATTTTCTCCGCATCGGCACTGAAAGGATTTTCCCTTCGGCGATGTCTCAAATAATCACTGACTTGTTTCTTCGATTCCGTGACAAAAACGTAGACTTTTTCATTCTGACTTCATTTGTTTTACTCAATTTTTTTTTTAAAAGAAAAGTCTTATTCAAAAGGGTAAGACTAAAAGAACGTTTTGCATTATTTATTCATTTATTATCTGAGTAAAAGTCTAATTTTACAGTAGTTTGGTTACAAAAAAAGTGTAAAATAGACTGTTTTTATTTTTATTGAATGTGTTTCTGAAAATCACGAAAAAAATATGTACAACTGCTTTATAGAAATGACAATGGACAGTGAAATAAAAATAAACTAAGCGATAAATTAATGCAAGTAAATTAAAGCACATTGTTGATTTTTGTGTAGTAGAAATTTTTTGACTCTTAATTACCCCGATTGTGATTAATTCATGAAACTTCCATGTTACTAATGATGAAGAATTTTCTAATCTCGCTCATAATTATTCTAAATACGATTAAGATAATTCATTAAGTCTCCATGTTATTCTAATGCTTAATTAAATAGAAATCCTGCAAAATCCTGCTCAGAATCAGAATATTTAGATCTTTTCACCTTGACGATCTCCAAGCACTTGAAGGATGCATCTAATAGGCTTTGGCTTTCAACAATTTTCTGGCGAAACCAAAAATATCTGGCAAGAAATGCCTTTTACGTCCCGACACTATAAACCACCATTCCTTAACGAAAAATGATTTTTTTCTTCAAGTTTCACCAACACTTGTAAATTTTTCATCTTCAAAGGGAATTTATTTGCAACTGAAGGTTTATGAATTATATACGATTCAGAAAATGATGGACTGTTCCAATATTTCATTTTGTTGCCTATTTGATACAAGGTTGATAAAAACAATTTTTTTCATTGGTTTTACCGCTGTAATCAGCGAAGACATCTTTTTTCATCTTTATCATCTTCCACCACTAATGATTTCTTTGATAGTGATTTAGGAAGAAGATTGCAGGTAGTACGGAGGGAATTAATTTGCGCTGACTAACGAATTCCTTATCTTGAAAATGATTTAAGTGGAAAAGTTATTATGTTGCTTTCAGAATGGTAGAAAATTACTTATTGTTTTGAATGCCAAATTTTATAAGTACTTATTTTCAAAAGAAAAGCAAAATGTTTTTGAAGATCTTATCATAAAAAGATATGATTAAACATTCTTAAAATATATATCGATTGGCATCAAATAATGATAACAACAACAAAAAAAATTGATGTTTTTTTCCTCTTTTAGATTAAAACACACCCTACTTCGCAGAAAAATTTATCCATAACGAAAATACTTGGATAGAAATATCTTTGCATAAAACAGAAATGACAATCTATTAAGATGTCAAAAGAGTTTTATTATATTCATACTTTGACATAGGAGTAGAAAGACTTTCCACATGAAGAAATTTATTTCTAATAAACCTTTAAAGGAAATATAGAATATTTTATGCAGCGATATAGAAATCTATTCTTATGTTTTTACAAAACAACATTCATATTTTATTCTATTTTTTAATAACGCTCATAGCATACCTACTCATAAACCCCAGGAAACACCTAGGAAAAAAAAATTATAAATGGATCTATTTTTAGGGAAATAAGATATAGAATATTCCACAAACTAAATACATACACTATCTACCAATAAGTAATTGGACACCTGAGGTAAACAAATTTATTCATATTCAGTAGTTGGTAAAGCCACCATCTGAGCCAATTACAGTCTTTAATCCTCCGAGGCGTGCTTTTCACAAGCGTTTGGATGATAAACTGTGGCATTTTCTTCCACGCGGCATGGAGAAAACAAGTTCTTTCACCAATTTTGCATGGTTGCTGAATCCCTTAATTCGGCAATCCACCTCGTCCTAGAGGTTTTCTATAGGATTCATGTCTGAACTCTGGACAAGTCAGTCCAGTCGGTTCATTCCATTGTCATCATTCATCCATAGACATCACAACATGACAACGGATGTTGTCATCCTGGAAATAGCATGATCCAAACAATAAAATTGTCACGACATAGGGAGCACTTTGTTGTCTAGAATCGTAGGAGTTGGTGTTGTGCTTACCATGAAATAGCATCAAGGGTCCCAGTCCATACAACGAGAAACGTCCTCAAACCATAATTCCATTTCTGCCAAACTTTAATGTAGGCACAATGCATTCTAGTAAGAAACATTGTCCATATATATGCCAAACTTGAATTCTGACACTCTACTTGTAGAAATTGAACCTTTATTCATCACTCCAGAGAACCAGCTTCTATTCTTCTACGGCCCAATTTCAAAGGGCCTTGCACCACCTAAATCAATCAGCGCGATTTGGATTTTTTTTTGGACATAGGCTTATAGACGGCAGCACGATCATGGAAACCAAACAAATGTACTGCCTTGCAAATGGTATTTGTCAAAACAACAGTCCTAGATGCGTATTGGAACTCCTGGAGTATGTGGGCCTTCGGTTTGGTGCGGTTTCCTATGGACAGTACTAATAGGTCTCTATCTCTTAATTCGTGGGTCTGCCGGGTTGAAGCACATTCCAGCAATCAACACTCACTTTCCATTTCTTAAACACAAAAGCCACTGCTGATATTGGGATGTTTAACTCATTAGATGTGTTCTTGAATGATCGGCCTTTTCTATGATATCCGATAACGTGGTCCACGCATGTGAGACATGATGTAAAAGGTTTTCTTTGATAAATGAATGTTAATTGATGTCTTTGTTGAAGACTACAATGAAACGGGGAATAAAGGTAGTATAGGAGAGAACATGTGCTATTTAAACTAAATATTTCGAAATAAATTTAAAGTAAATTTGAAGTAATTTCAATAAAATGTGATTGAATTTTAGCATTTTATTGAAGGTATGATTTTGGAAAAAGAATCGAGGAGAAATCGGAATATTAAACTAGCGTTTCTCAACCTTTCAGTATTTGCGGCCCAGTTTTCAATCATAATTTTCATCGCGCCCCACGCTTACTATAAAATGTATACAACAATAATGTGTATTGAGTATTTTGGATTCTGTTTTTAAATTATTTTTAGCCAACATTGGCGGGAAACCACATCTGGCATTTTGGATAAGCGGGCGGTGAACAGATGAAGCGAATGAAAGTCAGGAAAATTTAAATATTATATTTGAAATAAAAGCCAAACAGGGAGATGAAACATTAAAAAAAAATATGAAAGTAGAAAAATTCGTTAATGAAAGTTAACCTAGACGGGGTGAGCTAAATTTAGAAACTGGGAATACATTTTTTCGAAATAAAACAGAAGCATGACTAAACAAAAGTGAAAAAAAAATAAGCAATGTTTGTGGAAGGGAATCCACACGACTTATGCCGGCTCGAGTATGCGCGGAGCAAATGTTTTCTCAAAGTAAGAAGGGAAAGGTTCGATAACGCAAGTTTCAATTCCAGCCAGTCTCATACGAGTCGATCTTTTTATCGCTATCGAATCTATAGTGAATGTGCATGTTATATATGTTTTCGTGTAAACTGCAATTAACCATATTAAATATTCACGGCAGTAAGTTTATGCAGTCTCATGGATAAAGTTATAAGCGGAAGTAAGTAAGCATTAGGCGATAGTCAAGCATCAACAAGTACACAGACGAGCGTGGATCCGAAAATAAAATCAAAAAAATATTCTCAAGAATACTTACATCTTGGGCTTACCAGTGCAGAAATAAATGAAGAAGAAGAGCCCCTGTGTATCATTTGCTCAAAAATGTTGGCCGCAGACAGCATATATAAATGCATTAAACTCATGCTACACATTTATACTCTTTCGGTAGAATTTTTAATTAATGTTTAATGCAAATAAATAATTTTTTGGTGCATATTAATTTTCAAAATCTGCATCTCCTATACTTTTTTATTTCTAGAGATTAAATTTATATATTTTGCGTTGAGAGATGAAAATTTTACATCTTAGAGAGGAAACTTCACCAAATTTTGTCTTGGCCATTTTATAGAGGAGGATTGGCCGCGACCATTAGTTGACAATTTTTTTTAAAAAATGCATAAAAGATTTTGGAAAACAGTCATTTGTATATAAACTTGAAAATATGATTTAAGGACATTCCTATAATTAATAACTGTGGGATATTTCAATTTTGAGCTTAAAGTTCAGGAATTTTTCAATAATTTTTTTTGAAAATCTCAAACTGATAGAATCAATTTTCAGTGAGATATGAAGCAATATTGACATTATTACGGCGACAGAAGTTTTCGTTCTTTATCTTATATTTAAGCTCCCTAGATACCTAAATTTTGCCATGAAATAAAGCAAAACGCTTTTTTAAGAATAATATATTGTTTGCGTGGTGTTGTTTTTAAAATAGTTTTATTTCATTAAAGATTTTACCTTAGTATCTTTCTATCTGCTTTGAATCATTTTTGATAAGAAAATGCTTTTCAATGCTTCAACACAATATATCGTTGGAATCATTCTGATGGAATTATAATTATCAGAATTAACATATAAGTGCATCTTTTTTTAAATTATGAATGCCAAAAATTATAAGTGTATGAGTTGAATTTTACAAATTAAATGGATTTATATTTGCCGTATTTCTTAATGAAACCAAGGCGAAATAGAATATAAGCTGAAAATAATGTTATTAGGAATGATAACAGCACATATTTGTATCCACTAAGTCACTTTCAAACACTTCAAATACTAATTAGTATTTGTAACCTTCAAATACTAATTTTCATCTAAACTGTTTACGTTTATACAATTTTTTTAATCGATTCCTAATTCAAAGAACTCTATTCGGAAGATGTTAAAATACCTATATTAGAATAATTTCTTTATGTTTATTTTATATTTTTTGTTCGATTTATATTTTGGTCAAAAATCTGCAGCTTATTTGTGTGCATCATCACGTACAGAACACAATCCGGTACAAGACCATAATTAAATTGGAAAAAATAGTGAACTTTTAGCTTTACATTTAGCTTTTTATTTCAATTATCAAGCTGGTATTCATTTTACTATTATCATTACTTACAGATCCTAATTTTTTTATGTTTCTCGAGAATCAATCACTGTAGTGTATGGATGACTTCTTCTCTTCTGTTACAAATTAATTTTCACAACCTTTGTTGTTGTTTTTTTTTATGACAGTACTTACAATTGTAGAAAAAAATTTAGGATTCGATTTTTTTTCCTTATGCGGATTCCTGCTGATAAAAAAGTATTTATAGCCATTATTCCCAACAGAGTTGAATTTTCAAAAAATAATGCAAATATCTATCTTAAACTATCATTTCCTTCTGTAAAACACGTACTTAAACGGAAAATCCAAAATTTTCATTTATTTCAAATTTTCTCATTAATTTATTATTAATGAGCTCATTATTAATTATTCATTTGCTCACTAATTTATTATTACATTTTATAGCTTAATTTATAGGACTTTCTAATATAGATTCGTTTTAAAGGACTACTGTATATTTTTCCTCTAAGTTTAACAGTGTTTTATTTAAACTAGAAAATTTGATAAAATATTTATCGTATAAAACTCAGTGCAAAACTCAGAGCCTAGTTTTGTATAGATTGCTCATTTGCATAAACCAAGAAAATTGCTTTCACGCATGTTCTCTTAAGGAAAAGTAGAATTCGATGGGACTATATAAATTGTAAAGTTTAAAAAAAAATAATTTCTATTTTTTAAAAACTTTTTTAATATTGTTAAATATGATTAATGCTGTTACTAATTTTTATAATGCTAATATTTAAAAAAATTATTTATATATTTCAAGCTGTTACTGTGAAAACATGCCAGCCAATTGTTATGAACTTTTTACAAGTAATTTTTATGAACATTTTTGTGTTTAATACAGCGATTCTCAACCTGTGGGGCGCGCCCCCCTAGGGGTTCGCGATCACACTAGAGGGGGCGCGAGAGTATCCAAGACAAAATATTATTTTAAAAAATTGATTAACTGACTGAAAGGAAAGCACATATACACATAGAAAACAAAATACATTTCGACATATTTAATATTTTATTAAAGTAAAACAACTTACTAAATCAAAACTTACTTAATCAAAATATACTAAATTAAAAACAAATTTAATAATTATTAGTGACTTTCTTGGGCCTGTCTTGCAGAGCAAAGTTTTTTGAAGGAAGGCTTAATATTAGAAATAACCACTCTCTGTTCTGTTTCTATATGTTGTCTTCAAAGAAGCCACAGCAGAAAATCAAGTTTCACAAAGGTAGGATGTTGAAAATGATAATAGAATGTGAAATGCCCTTGTTTTTAGTGCAGAAAAATCATCCTTACTCCTGCCCAAAATTCAAATAGTGATTTATTACTAAATTGTCAATTGTCTTTTAGTTTCGCCACTTGTCATGAAGTCTGTGAATTTTTCTTCCTCATCAATTGAGAGTCCTTCGGGAGTCTTATGAAATGGATCCTTAACCCACTCGTAACTTGCTATCAGTTTGTCGTCAGCAAGAAAATACTTTTTTAAAATTCTTTGCCAGCATGGCTAAAAGATTTTTAATGGTTGCAAAAACAACTATTACATGTTCTTCTTCAGTCTTGTAAATTTTAATACAATCATCCAGTTTTGCAAACATTGTTAAGTTTTTTGCTTTAAATTTCTGCTCCACAATCCCAATTTTCTACAAAAAGCATTAAATTTATCACTCGTATCCAGCATATGTGTATTTGCTCCTTGGAGTTGAAGATTCAAGTTCTTTAATTTCTCGAATACGTCGACCAAGTACCTCAATTTCCTCACAAATAAACCATCGCGAAAATTCTCGGCCTACGGTCTGTTTTCTTCTTCTAGGAAAATGGCGATTTCTTCTCTTTATTCATAAACATGTTGCAAAAATTTCCCACGTGATGACCATCATGCCTCGCAATAAAATAGTAACGCTGAATGTAGTGAACCCATGTCTTTACAAAGTGCGGAAAAGAATCTCGATTTCAGGGGTTTCATTTTTATATAATTTACTACGGTTACAACCGTAGTTAACACAATATTCAGACAAGGACTCATTGCTTTCGAAGCCAACGCTTCTCTGTGGATCATGCAATGTGTGCACTGAGGCGATTTTTGTTTTACAATCGCTTGTATACCTTGGAATCTTCCGGACATTGAACAAGTATCATCGGTGCATATTCGGACGCAATTTTTCCATTCTATGTTTGCTTCGTTCATAAAATCCTTTAAAATAGCAAATAATGCGAGCGCTGTTGTTTTGAATTCTATTGGTTTGCAGAAAAGTAGTTCTTCTACTACTGACATATTATCACAAATTCGAACATAGACAATTAAATGTGCATCTTTATTACTATCTATTACTTCGTCAAGCTGTACTGAAAACAATTTGTCACGCAATTTCGAGAAAAGCTGACACTGTACATCGTCAACTATATCCCCAACAAGCAACAGTATCATTTGAAAGAGGTATGGACTGCAATTGTTTTGAAAAATTATCTCCAAACATAGTTTCTACAATCTCAATTGCTGCTGGCAAAATAAGCTCTTCACCAATGGTGTGAGGTTTTTTTACGTCTTGCTATTTTATATGAACTTTGTAAGATGCAATTAAAGCTTTTTTATTCACAGACAAAGTTTCTTTAAAAATGGTTTTGGCTTTTTATATGATTTTAATTTTAATTCCAAGAATTCTCTGGGTTTGTTGACGTACTCACTAGGAAGCGTTTCCAGTATATATATATATATATATATATATTGGTTTGGTAGATTAGTTTCGCTTGAATAATGCCTCATATAAAAGAAAAGTTAAGATCTAATTTAGAGCTGCTTAGCAATTTGGAACCATTTTCATATCACAGAACGTCGTCTAAGATGTTAAACTACCTATCAAATGTTTACACCGCACCTGTGTAAAATATTGGAGGTTTGACTTGCGTTTAGCTCCCAAACACTAATAAAATATGCTGAAAATAACGTTTAATTATGCAAGTTTCCTTTTCCAAGCCAAATTCTATCACTAATGCAGTGAATCCAATTATAACTTAATGGAGATCCTGAGTCAAGGTTTTGATAATGGAAAAAATAATTTTCTGTGAAATAATATGGAGAAAGATATACTAATTTTTAACAAATTAACTATATTATTTCATATTATTATTCTAATATTAACAATTTTATTCTTCAGAAAGCGAACAATTTTCAATTTAAATTTTTACCGCATTAGTTTAATTTTTTTAAAATTCTTTAGATTATATGGATGATATCTATATTCAAAATAAAATTTTAAAACTTTGCTTGGAAAATGCATAGTTTAGAAAACAAACAGGAACTACTTGTGAATTTCACCAATCATATGAAAACAATATAAAAATATTCCCTAACAGTAGAAGAAAAAAAATGTCTTTGACTTTTTTTTCCCGAGACAAAATAAGAAAGCGATAAAATGAAATATTTTAGAAAAGATAAAGTCTAATTTTAGTATCTGTTTTTTATTTATATTTTAATTGTATTCCCAAAATATCAGATTTGAATATGTTAGATAAAATAAATAATTGTATATAAGTAAGCGTTTGAAACTTTTTCATTCAGAGAAAAAATAATAATAATAA
Source organism: Argiope bruennichi (assembly GCF_947563725.1). NCBI lineage: Eukaryota > Metazoa > Arthropoda > Arachnida > Araneae > Araneidae > Argiope > Argiope bruennichi. The sequence goes on from NC_079159.1 coordinate 127,853,743, forward strand.
AAAAATCTGGATATGATAGCAATTTTTTCTTATGAACATCGCTTTACGATTGTGCATAAAAAAAAAAAAAAAAAAAAAAAAAAATTACATTCTAAGCAGATTTCAGGTATAAAATGGGTATTGTTCTTATTTCTTCTCCATCTCTAATTTCCAGGGACAAAAAGGAAATAACTTTTACCATCGTGGCCAGAATATTTGAGGAGATTATATGTTTTCTGCATATTCTTTTGCCTTCCTAATGCAAAGAGAAGATGAAAAAACCACCAATGAAATGAAAAATTTTCAGATTTACTTGCATTTGGCTCAAATAAAGCTCAATCTGCGTTTCCAGATAATGAATATCTATTTGCATAAGGAGAGTTAATTATTCATTGAAAGAATTTTTTTACAAGAGGCTATTTTTTACACAGATTAGTTTTGTTCTTTGGAAAGAATAATACTGTCTTTACATTAAGAAGCAAAGAACTATATAGTTTGGCAAAATTCAAAAATCCCAAGATATAAAGACATAAATTCCACTTGTATTTATTGGCATTGTGATAAATCGAGACCTTCTTTAAATCATTTATAAAAATTAAGAGAGAATGTTTTTCTTTTCAGATTTTACTTATATCGTCTAACAATAAAGTTCTCATGATTATTGTTTCAAAATGAAAAATCATAACTCCATGGAACTTTTTTGTATGAAATATCAATTGCCATTTAATATTTTATACATTCCACTGAGGGATTAGCATTTAAACATATCTATTTAAGGCAATGAAAAGGAAAACAAAAATCAGAGGAAACCCCATAAAGAACTCTCATAGGAACTTAAAATTATCGAAATCTCTGATTATGCATTTTATGACATAAAGAAATAAATGATGCAAAATGTCCAAAAATGCACTACTGAAGAAAATTGTGTTCAAATTCCTGGTGTGCACGCAATTGAAAGCTCGTCGTGTTATTTTATCACATTTGCGATGCATGTGAAACAAAAACTGTATTCAGAAAAAAAATGGTAGAATACTTAAACTGTTGACATAAGCAAATTATGTCCAGTTTTACTACATATAACGCAAATAATAATAATAATAATTGTTGACTGTTTGTGATTATACTTTTCTCCTTAACGCTTTCTCTGTTTTGGCTTAGGTCGTGGTCTGAAATTAACAGTAGCGAGATTTGGCTTTCTTATGATTTTCAACTTTCTTGCATTTGTATTTCATTGTTGATAAATAGCAATAATATATGTATAGTTCTTAAGCTTGAATCTAGAATTTTTTCTGAACTTATGGTGAAATCCTTGTTGCAATTAATCCCTGGCATTCAGTTTATACACAAGTGCCTAAAGAGCAAATGTATATTTAGAAAGTTTTTTTTTTCAATTGATAGAAACCAAAATTTGACATAGTTGTATTCTCAAAATCACATACTAAATTTTATTTATTTAAGCCCCCACTTATTTGAGTTATTGGGTTTACATAGACGGGCTAGTGCAGACCGCCCTATGGTAAACCCTTTGGAAGATTTAATTCCAAATGTTATCAGAATTTACATTTTAAAAGTTGTCCCTTTGTACCAGATTTTAACTGCCTATCCTTTACATCTTCCAGTTATTGAGTTTACTTTGTACTTCTGGCTATACTCTCAGATGCTATTTTTGAAATTAATTTTGTTTTCAAATCATGGAAGTATTTTTCAACTGGAACAAATATCGAAGAAAAAGGAGTTGAACAGTAGATAGAATGTTTTATGTCATCTAGAAGTTTTACATTCTATGACAAAATGGTTCTTATTTTAACATTTCTAAATCTTATATATTTTTGTTTCGTGTATCATAATATTCAGTCATGTCTGATTTCATAAAGATTCCTTTTTTCAATTTTTTTTTCAAAATTCTGAGGATCGAACGTTTATAAATTACTCCTTAAGAAAAATATTTAATAACTAAAATAATTTATATTCAGATACAACATAACAGTTTCTGTTGTATTTTATGTTTATATATCAGAAGAAAATATTATTGAAAAGCGTATGGTGAAAAAAAAATACTTACTTATTAGAGTTGGCAGAGGCAGGCAGTAGAGTAAATACTTCGGTAATAACACTATCTCATCATTTCTTTTATATTCTCTTCAAATCATTTCGTTATTGTGATTAGAAGCTGAAACATGTGTTCCTAATTACCTTATAGTCTCTGAGGTAGATAACAATTGGAATAATTAGTAACGTCCTCGTAAATGGGACCTGTTTAAATAAGAAGTTATTTTGGGGGGGGAAAAGAATTGTTTAATGTATTTTTCAGACCCTGATTAATGCATTCATAACAATAGAGGTCCCTTCTACATCTCACTCGGCCGTTTTAAATTTAAATAAATTACAATACTTGCAAGATTTCTTTCAAGTCCCACTGATTTACCTTCTTATAATGCAAATGTTACAAGCAAGAATCAATGTAGTAAGCCTTATTTATACTTATTACAGACGTGTAAAGTGACATGCATGTATACATGTATAAGCCTTACACATGCATAAGCCTCACACATGTATACAACTATAAGCCTTACACGTGTATACATGCATAAGCACATTATAATATCTATACTGCATCGAAAAACAAATCCTCGCAAGTTTCAGGTGTATCTCAAATATGTTCTGCCAGCCGAATGACTCTTCCGACCAACGTTTATAAGATGCAAATTAGACTGTTCCCTACACGTGATTCATTGCACATTATACATAAGACCTGACTAAAGAAGACTTCACTGGCACTTTCATATTTGTTAACAACATTCCTTAACACATTAAAAAACTTATCCTTGATTTAAATTTTTTAATTTATTAAATATGCTATTTTTTCTAAACTAAAAAAAATTAGTCTTGGAGAAATACGGTAAGTGCAAAATATATGCATCACTTTCCAGGAAATAGAGCCTGAAAAATGTCTATCCCAATTTTAAGCAATAGAAGCGAAATATATGTTTTCGTTTTATCCGTGACAAATGAATAATTAGACTCGAATTCCTTCTCCGATTCTGATAAATCGGAGAAGGAATACCAATCGCACGCATGGAATGTGGTCTCTCTTAATACTTTCAAATAATTCATGCCCTCTTTGCTTTAAAGAAACGGCATGCAGAAGAATTGTACGATGATTATATATTCATGAAGCCTTTTTCCTGGCTGCTATTTATTTCCTTTTTTGTATAAAGCAATGTATTTATTTGAAGATATTCAGAAGAAAAAAAAATGAAATAAATAATTTAAGAAGAATTTGAATCTTAATTTTAAATTAATACAAAAGAAAAATAAAGCTGATGTATCATTGTATTTAAAACTAAATTTTAAGACACTTTTTATTTGAATGAGCTATTTCCTTCATAAGGAAATTTAAATGTAGAGAAAGGATTCCCTTAATCTGAGTAAAAATAATATACTAACAAATGCTTTAAATATGTATATACGTGCTTAAATATATTAGAATGCAGTAAGAATTTTATTGAAATATTTGCACTACAAATGCGTTTTAACTGCGAACTAAAATTCTTAGCCTTGAAGTGTATCTGCATTTTGAAGTATAATAATCCTTTGCAATGTATCTGATAATATTAGTAAGCAGATGGTCTTATGCAAGTACTTTCGCTCATAACAACCAAAAGATTTCAATATAATTTAATTTTCAAAACATACTTTGTTCACAAATAAGAATATCATTACTGAAGCAACGAGTTATTTTTTCAGTTAAAAATGCAGTTATTATTCTGCTTATGAAGATGAAGAGAAAGAAAGCGCGAGTTCCTTTAAGAGACAAAAAAAAGCAAATTCATTCAATTATGATAAGGCGAATCCTTTGTTATAAAACAAAAGCTTGGTTTTAAGCTGACGAAGAAAATTAAATTATTAGTTTTACGAAGGAAATGTTTTGGAAGCTTAGTTTTTAATGTATTGGAATTTGGGCATTCATTCATAGCTTGAGCTGCTGGAAAACCTTCAGAGAGAAAATTAAAAAAAAATATATTTAATAATTCACTCAAAACATTTTTTATTTAAAAATATTTCACGCTTCGTAATTAAAGATATTTCCTGTTATTTAGTAAATATAATATAACATATCATTTAATTAAATTTTCCATGAATATTTTTATAGGATTCATATTTTATTATGACTAAGTGGAATAAGAATATTTTTCCGATTTCTTTGAATTCCCAGATATGATTTCATAACAAAACGGAATCTCGAAGTAAATGAATCTGTAATTTGTTGTATGTTTTTGAAATTTTATTGCTATGCTAAGAATAGAAATTTGTAATACTCTTCTTTCTACAATTTTTAAATCTTTTAATCTGATACCTATTTCTGATGGAAGATAATTTCCATTAATAAGATGATATAAATTATTTTTCATGAATATAATTCCCATGGAATAGAAAATTTGCTTTAAATGAGATTCTTCCTTAACTCCACTATAAAGATACTGCTGATTTTTCATAGGTTCTGAATGACTTCAGAAAGTGATATTAATTCACTTATTAAATCTCCGATAAAAAAAAATGAACATATTCGATTTTGAATAGGACGGTAGGTGTTCTCAAGATGTTTTCATAATTTAATTATCCGATGTCGAATGTCATCGACCCCACATCTCTCTTCATTAAAGCAATGCAGTCATAAATATACATTCAAGAATGGGCCTTTCTTACTAAGAAATAAAAGAAATATATTATGGACATTTTGTACAAGGAATGACAAAATTTGAAAGCCAGTTTTTTCATGAACAAAACATTCTCACAACTTTCGGAAGGAGAAAAGAAATCGTTAAAATACAAAAGGTAAGACAGGAAGGCTTTGCCTCTAAACAGACGAGACTTCAAGATGCACTGTCATTTTTCATTTTGAAAAATTGTCCTTACTAAATGTGCACCAGCGTTAACGACTTCCGGAAGGAACAATAAATGTCTGAAAAAGTTAACAACAGTGAGAGGAAATAAATAACAAGATTTTTAGCTTATTCTTTTGAATGTTCTATTGCTGCCTCCTAAGTTTTAAAGCTATTATTAAATACAGATTTAATCGTTTTTTTGCTAGTAATAAGAATTAATCCTAAAAAATACATAAAAAAGGTACAAAATTTAAAGGGTGTCATATATTTAGCTCATTTTTAAAAAATTAGATTGATACTTTTGAAATGAGGAGTAAATTTTGAACCACAACTCAATAAAATCTTAATTACCAATTATTTTAAGATATCTAATAAGATTCAGAGATCCATTAAAATAACAATCCTTTATAAAAAAATCTTTATTGGGTCAAGTAAATGCTATTGCCTTAAAGGTAACAATTAGAAGAAAAGTTAAATTTATGATAGTTAGTTTTTGAAAAAATTTACATGGAATTTTAACAAAGTACTCACTTTAAAAACGGTATTAATAATAAAATAATTAATGGACATATTTAATTTTCATTTCACATATATGAATCTCAAATTCTTTAAAATAAAATACACTGCAAGAAATTGTTGTAATAAAAAGTATTGTGAACATTCAAACTTGTCGATAATGATTTGCTTTTTTAAATTTCTTGATTTTTTTAAATACTGAAGGTGATTGTAAAGTGACTAAATCTAGCTATTTTAAAATCTATGGTTTGCTACATCCTAAAATGTTTTTCGACACTTAAATGCCAAATATGAATGAAATTTAGAATTATAAAGAAATTAGAAGCTAATTATAAAGAAATATTTATACTTCGGAAAATAGATTTAAAAAACATACTTGCGCATGTCATATAAATACAATGCAAACAAACGCTGTCTCCTAGGCTTTATTTTTAGATCATGAAATAAAATCTGAATTTTTCGTGGAAAAGCACCTTTTCAATCTAATTGGATACTTTAATCCTGCTCAAAGTGATAACTGTTATTCAAGATTTTTTTTTTTTTTCAAATGTCAATTTTTTTCCCATTTCATTATCTCAAAATCCTAATTCACTTTTCTAACACTGAATTTACCTGATTCATTTTTATTTACTTTCCATCTCCAAATATTCTTTAACCCGTTAGATAGAGATCAGAATTGATAATGCCGTAATGTGTCATGATCTGAAGATGTCATTTCAGATCATAACTTCGGATTGTAGTGAATGCAATTTCATTTGAAGTTAGTGCAATTCTACCTAAATTGTTTTTATATCTAACATGTAGCGAAGTCAGAATAGAATTATTTCTTGAAATATCACTGACAAAAATTTGAGCCGTTTTTGTCATTTTGAATTATTATAAAAACAAAAACAAAGCATTTGCAGAATGTCCCCCATAGTGGAACAAATGTTTATTTTTTTAACTATAGCAATTCAACACGCACCTTACAGTTGCAAACTTTCATCAAATAATGTAACAAAATATATATAAATCTTTTGTCTTCTGTAGAAGGTGTGAATAAAAAGTTACAGAAATTAAACTTTTATACGGTGCCCATAGCGTAAAATGTCAATTCTTCTTTAAAAACAAATAAAACGTTTCATAATACTATCTGTAAAATTTGCTGAGATATTAAAAGGCAAATTTATTGGCGTAGATAATTTCCCATTCCTCTGTGCGAGATTTCAGCTGCAATTTTCGAAGATACCATGAAATATTTTTAAAAGGGCAGAGTCAGAAAATAACTGCGCATTTTTTTAACTTTCATTAAATGTTAAAGAATGGAGAGATTATTAATTGAAGTGCTTAAAAACTTATTTAAAATGAATACTCCGATACTTATATAAAGCCTCATTCTTTTAACAATACTTGAGCATATGTGATCTATTTTATCATTCGCAACTTAAAGGCGATCTTTTTTAACTCATCGGCAAAATTCTTCAGGACTTGAATTTCTAAAGTCAATCCATCCTCTATTTCAGATATAATACCAATCAGAACAAAATGACTATATCGCTGAATAAAGAATTGCTACTGTTGATGAACCTCTTGTAGAAAGAATGGATTTTTCCCAAATGTGATATTTTAAAATATTAATGCTGATCATTAATTAATGTCTTATGTATCTTAATAAATAAATTAATTATTTCTGATAGCTTATGAATTCTTCTGTTCTAGATTACAGTTTTCAGAAAAGAGTAATTTGATTTTACTTAAAATAGGACAATATCGTAAAAAGACGCTTATCTTGTAGTTGTTCATGAAAATGTTGTAACATTCCTTGAACTCTACAAGAGATGTCTGGATACCAGTTATTACGTTGAAATGTTTCTTACACTATCAGTTCTGGAATGTTGAACTCTAAACTGACAGTTCGTGCACTAGCATGAGAGTAGCTGAAAAAAATTAGCTATAATGTCAATTTCTGTATCACATGTATAATGCCACAACCTTCCTATTTCTCTCTGGAGAAATAAGGATCATAATCCTGTAGTTTGTCAATGAACTTTTTAGAAGAATGCCGTGAATTCAGAAATCGAGCCTTGTATCCTTTTACAAGGGCATTACGACTGTATACAGTATAAATCGTCAGTGTAACAAAGCGTTTCTTATTGAAATTTGTCATTCCTTTAGAAAGCACACATGAGAGAACAAAGATTTTTTTTTTTTTGCTCGAAATAATTATTTTTGCTCCATTGTGTTTTTCTTCTTAAGTATTCAGTTCCTCGGGTTACTTTTTCATTCTTTATAATGTCAAAATTGCAACTACCGAAAAAGTAAAGTGAACAGTTTTATCTGAGATCAGCACATTTTTTAAAGGCATGATGATAGGATGCTGTACTACGAGACAAATATTTTCTTATGAGAGTTTTCCAATCTGGAATAAATTTGCATTTCTGAAGTAAATGTCGTCAGGTAAATTTGTGTAAAGTTTTTTGTGTGCACAAATAAATAAACTTTTACTAACTGACAATTTTCTGCTATAGGGATCGTATAAAAATTTATTTTTTTGAGTATTTTACCATTAACACTCACAGAAACAGTGTATTTTCACATAATTGTTCACCTTATTTGATGATGATTTGTAATTGAAGTACATGTCTACATGCAATATTAGGAGAACAAAAGCTTGTTTTACAATGTTTTGTAACACTTTGTATGATAATTTATTATATGAATATAATCTAAAATCTATTTTTGGAAGTTTCATGGCTATAACTCCTTTCTTTAAAATTTCTTTTTTGCTGGAATGAAAGTAATGCCTCTGAAATGGATCCACCATATATACACAGAGAAATTGTGATAAATTACGGAGGAGATTTTTACTTTCAATTCAATGATATCCTCTTTCCCAAATGGAATGTAACATTCGGAAAGAAATTTTATTTTAACTCTCGATCACAGTCTTTGTTAAAAAGCTTTTATGTAGCACTTTTCGTTGTTAAATCTTCTTTCCTGTGGAGAAGACATGCTATTTCATAGAGAAATCGTCATAGTTTCTGAAATGAATTTACTGTTGAACAAATATTTCTAGACAATTATTCATATTAACTTTCTTGAATTGTAAACAATTTATATTTAATTGATTTCGTATGTTGCTATAATTAAATAGTTCTTAATTTCACAATTTTCGCTTAATAAAATTGTATTGGTACATCAGAACACTATTTGTGACTTTGTTGGCAACTGTTAGCATCATATATTTATGTTTCTGGGAATATCGAATGCCACTGAGAAGGGAAAGCTTTTGCATCTTGTAAAAGTTATGTGCATGGACTTTTCTCATACAAAAGAATATTGCTTTCGACCTGCGTCAGTAAAATTTGAATTACCTTCATTTATATTTGATTGATTACTTATATTAGAAAGTAAAATAAAAGTCTAAACTGAGTCTTTTTATTGTTGAAGGTTAGCAATCAAGTATATGATGAACCTAATATTTTAATTTGACTTTTGGATTCAAAAGATCTCTCTACGACTTTTTTATATGCAGTAGTAACAACATTGTTTTATGTACTTACCATTGCCATATGCAATCGCAGTCATCTTAGCAGCTTTTCAAATTTCATTTGAAATTTTTGGCCGTTTTTTTTTTTTTTTTGTATCAGCTATATTTGTAAAACATTTCAAATTCAACATATTTAAAAAAATTCGAAATTTTTCGCTTTTTGTTCCATTAAATAAAAATGTTTACATTATTCGTTTTGGTACAAAATCTATATAATGTACTGCTATACACTTCACCAATGGAATCTCGGACTAGTCTCTCTCAAAAATGTCGATGCAATCATCTCTTCAAAGTTTTCCTACCTGAGTTACGAGGAAAAAAAGAATTCCATGCTCATTATAAACCTTCATATTTTGCATTTATATTAATAACGCTCAAACGTTTTGATTCACATTCATCATTAAGTGACATTAAAATTGCTTAAGGTAATTTGTTACTCGGAATAGTTGCAATATCATGAACGTTTTTCATTCATCTTGTATCGACATAGGAAATGTCTAAAATACGAAAACATAAATATTAATGATAGAACGAGTGATAAAATTCAACAAAGATAAACTGATTAAAGTAAATACCTTGATGACGGCTTTGAATTAGAAACAACATTTTATGCCCAGACCTACAGTCTGTTGATGGTGTGGTTTGTTTCAAGAAATAGATTTTAAAAGAGGCTCAATACTAATAACGAAAATATTCTTTTCCCGTTAAATGTGAACACAGAGAACAGGTGAAATGTTGGTTCAGGTATTGATTCAGAACCGTCTCATTCTCTCAATGCCCGTTTCAGAACTTCCGACATCCCCGGAGCCTGTTCCAATTGATAGTAATGGATAGCTTCTGATCCATCATGACACGTAGACAGTCCTACCATTTGTTATCGAGTGCCGGAAGATGAGAGAAGAGAAACAGGCATGGGAGAGAGGAATGCTGAAATTGCCTTTTCTGTAAGTTACGTGTATTTTCTTTATTTTAGGGTTCTCAGGAAATATACCTCTCAATACCGGGATGGTATAACAAAAAGTGATTACTAGCATTAAACAGAATTAAATGAGTCAGCTCGTACGTAACAGTGAACAAGTGAATCAATGATTAACTAAAACATTGAATGTTTTGTTCATTTTATTCCATATTCTGATTAATAATTTACTTGCTTATAATTTAAGCGTACAAATATGCAAGTTTAGTATTAGCCAGTATGAAACAAATTTGTATTCGAAAATATAAAGCTATACATTTTCTCTATGGAATAAATGCACAAAAATGCCACATAAAAATATAAAATAATTTTTTTCATTACTGCGTTCGTGTGGACAAAAAATGTTCACAAACGGAATGCTCTTAAACGAACGAAACTTTTCAAAGAGAGAAAATTAAAAAAGTTTAAAAGTGCACCGAATATGCACGGTCATGTTTCCAATAGAAGAAATAAGCAATAAATTTCAAGAACGATAAAGCAAATTGTTATTATATATAAGAAATTCCTTATCAAATAATGCATTGATTACCTCTTTTTCTCAACAAATATTAGAAAGGTACATTAATGATACAGAGTTGCTCTATCAAAACTTGAGAGTGAATTTCCCTAATCAATTTTGTATACCTTCACACAGTCTTGATTTTAATATTCAACTACATCATGAATGAAATGAAATGCCGGCGTCCTGGCATAGGGGTAGCGCGTCTTCCCCGTGATCTGGGCGTCCCGGGTTCGAGTCCCGGTTTGGGCATGGTTGTTCTTCTGTTGTTCTATCTGTGAGATGTGTGAATGTGCCCTCCTGTAAAAAGGGGTTGTGCAAGCGAATGAGTGATGCGTGAGTGGCAAAGTCGTACTCTTGGCCCTAGTTGGCGCTGCTATAAAAAATAAGAGACGTTCCCCCTCAGGCTTAAATCGCTGTCCTGGTAACAGCGGGCTTGTCAGTGGCAAGTGCCATAAGAAACAAACAAATGAAATCGTTAATATATCTCCAAATAACACCGCTATTGTTTGATTAATATTTTTATCCAGGTCAATAATTGTGGTACAAAAATCAAAATACTAAATCGTATTAGTCCATCTCTTTTAGCTTTCTGGCATCATTCACTCCAGCAAATATCAGACAGGTAAAAATGGTACATACAGCGTAGTTGAAAGAAAGGTTTTAAAAACTCAAGAAAGTTCATAATATTCTTAGTTTTCGAGTTCAAGCTTTTTTCATTATTATAAAACTTTTTTTTTCAATTACTTCGTATCCGATAAAATCTCATAGGAGACGTATGCCAACACTTCTCCCTAAGTACAGGGCTAAGGCACAAAATCTGTAACAGCACTTTTATTATTAATTTCAATCTGTAGATTTTCGCTATCATCATTTACTTAATCGGGAAGGTTTTCAACTACCTCATCCATCCTTTCGCACCCTTGACTAACTGTATTTAAAAATGACATATTTTTTGTTTAAATGTATCAGTGAGCTACAGCTGACATTTTAATTCCCGCTGACATTTATAATAAGTTGTTATAAATATAATTTTAGATTTCAGGGTCAGCTTTGTTTAAATCGGTTCTGTCATCCTGAGAGTACTAAATTTTATTGAAACATGCCTACTGCTTTTAAATAAATAAGAATCATATTCATGTTTTTTATTGACAGGGCATAAAGATGATGTATATGATGCTATTCTTTTATAATCAATTACTGATGGTAATATTGTTTGATCTTTGGAAAGACTTTAAACAAGAGAAGACAAATTTCTTATTTTATTTCAATCGCTCATTTTTTTTGCTTGAATAATTATTATTGATTAAAATATATTAACTATTCTTAATAACTTTTTGTTTTTATACAGAAAGATAAACTATTTTAACAACTTTAGAATCAAACACAAACATACGGCATTGCATGCCATAATGAAATAAAAATTTTGGTTTCAATATTTCTATGGCGGATAAGTTATCTGTATTACTTGTTTGAAATGTCATATGAATACATCATCCAAAATAATTGCACCTGCAGTTTACCACATAAAGCGTTTTATTCCTCATCTGTATGAATTTCATTTATGAAGAAGCGCAGTCCTTAAGGAACTTCATTATTTGGATTGTTGTCATCAAAAGAGCTTTCTGGTTTGAGCTGATAGAATATCTGTTTTGCAAGAAAATATTCTTTAGGAATATGATTCAGGTGGAGAGCGAAATATTAAACTTATTTTCACTCTTAAGATTTCGACACTACAACATTGTTGATTCATAAAGATGTACTTAGCAGTCTGAACAGACGATTTTCTGCGGAATCCACAGTAATATAGCGAAAGTTTAGGATGCTCAAGTCACAGTAGGGATTTTTTTCTCCTCCTTCAGATCGTCATTCATGGCTTAACACGTTTGAATGGGCCATAGTATAATTTTTTCCCTTCAGATTTTCATCTATAGGCTTAACATGTTGGAATGGCCCATAGTATTAAATTTTAGCCCTGGCATTGTATTAAAGTACCATAAATTCAGTAGCGATGTATCTGCATGGTGCCCGAAGCATCGATTCCTTTTTTACTCGGAAACGGGTCTTGGGAAAATGCAGTTCCAATTCTGAATTCATGAATTCCACAGCATTATTTCACATTTTTTTTCCTTCTCCTATTATACCAAAAATTATTTGGTATAATCATTCCTTAGCATCTCTTTTCTTGAGAGGGGATGGAAAACGAACGTTAATAATTAAAACATGGAAGGGAACTGAGTTTTCGATTTCTGATAGCATGTCAAGTATAACATCTAGGCTAGAATTCACAATCGATTCTATTTTTTTAATGTGATTTCTTTTATGTGTGTGTTTCTACCCATTGTTTGCGGTGCTCTTTCCGAATCGACCCCCGACGGTTGATCTTATTGGCAATTCCCTCGTGTGTTGTCGTAGCCAATGAAAGTGCTTGTTCCTTAGATTCCGAAGCTCAAACTCTGATTTCTCTTATTACTTCTTTTATTCGTTTCCCTGCAAAAAAGAGAGAGAGAGAGAGAGAATGATCATCTTCAAAAGAATGAGATAGAAAAGGTCATATTTATAGCATTATTTTTTGTCAAGCTGAAATAAGCGAACAAATATGTTTAGTTTCACAAACAAATCGTTTAAAAGTTATTTTTAAAGTTTTGATTTACCATCCTTAGAGAATAATTTCCATTCAAGAGAGATAAAAATCATTCACTATTACATTTTATTGCATTCTTAACTTATAAATAAATGGATGAAAATGAACAACAAATGAGCATATAAAGTAGAAGAATTATAGGATTTAAGTAGCTAAAAATTTATATTCGTTTTAAACAAAGCTTTGAATTTAAATATAATTCTTTAAATTATATATGGATAAGAAGATTACATTTATAATTTAATTACTATGTCGTCTTTTAATTCATATATAATAACAAATAAAACTTGTTTGATAAAGCGTAACGAAATTGAAGTTTTGGTGCGTCAAAAAATCATTTTTTTTTTCAATTTTAATCTCATAAAACAGAGAACATCTCACGAATTCGAAATGTATAATAAGTACACTTATGGAATGTTGAAGGATCATAAATTGTAAGTGTTTCTTAATATAATATTAATTTGACATAATATATAATTATATAAAACTGTTAGTAAAATTGTCAATATGATAATTGTATGCATTTGTGAGTCTTTCACCGTACAGTTATAAAATTTTATAATATTTAAGATAATATGCATATTTTAATTCTATCTTTACACACACACACACACACACACACACACACACACACACACACACACACACACACACACACACACACACACACACACACACACACATATATATATATATATATATATATATATATATATATATATATATATATATATATATATATATATATATATATATATATATATGTATATATATACCGAAAAATAACATTTATTTCTCGGATATTAAAATAATATGATATTCACAACCTTTTACATATTTTTATTTTAGTTATATTAAAGTGAATAATTAATGTAACCGTTTGGAAATTTTGTGTTCATTTTATGCGAAATTTTTTCTGAATGATTTGTCCCGTTCATTTTCTTACTATCGTAATTCACGCAGTTACCATATTTTGTTATTAAAGAACAAGTTCTCTTAAATATAAATATTTTTGTATTAGTTTATGATGAAAAAAGTTGTGTTTTCTGAATATACATACTATATTTAAATTTTACTTAAAAAATCCTTTTATAAAGAGTTGCAAAATTTGGAAATTACCCTTGTCGTGAACATATTAGATTCTTCAAATACTAAAATGAGTTATAAAGAGAATAATCAATAAAAGCTATTGAACCCATCAAATACAATTTGTCTAAAGATTCATATTTCATTTTAAAAACTATTTTTAAATTTTGATCTTGTTTAAAGTTTGACTCTCTTCATTGTGTACTGCAAAACTAATCCTCCCTGCAATGAATGAATTGATTCGATTCGATTGGAGGGATTTAGCAAACCTGTTAGTGTATGATGGAACAATTAGTTATGTCACTTTAAAAACTATACTGCTGATTAGATGCAATGAACAGCGAATGAGGGAATAGCACGATGTCACGTTCAAGAGTGTCGCATTTTCAAAAAAATTATTTTGCTAAGAAAGTCATTAAAACTAAGTTACTTTCGAAAAATTGAAATTTCATGTAAACATTTATTCTGGAGAATCAGCTAATCGCAAAAGATGGTTATTAGTTCATCAATTCATTTACAAATAATTAGTTTCTAAGCTTTTTTTAAAATATTAAATCTAATTTTTCTCAAGCTCATTTCTATTCGATGCTCTTAGTACGGAATCAAAATTTAATTATATACTGACAATGTTAAAATAAAATACTAAAAATATTAAAATGATTTATTGTCATCGAAGTATACAAATCTGCTAATTTTCAAAATTAGCAATTATTAAGTAATGATGATTCATCTTAAATTTAATTTTATTTTTTAGGAATTAATTTAATTTCATAATTTATAGAAATATTTTGTACTTATTATTTATTCCAAATGATCGTATTTCGCACAATAAAACATGTAATTGAAAAAGAAAATTAATTTCAAAAAAGTATCGATTCGCTTTTAAAACAAAATTAAAATCGTTGCTGTTTCTTTCAATTGTTTTGAAAAATTTAAAAGGAAAAGTGTCAGCCATTTTTTGCGGATTAATACAGCTGTATTCTATTCACAAATTTCGAAGCAAATTCCGAGGAAAATAAGAACAAAAGCCTACAGTATATTTTTAAATTTTATTTTGATGTATATAATGAAAGATTGATTTAATGGCTTCCACTATTATGCATTGAATAAGAATAATGTGTTGCAGATGAAAGGCGAACAAACTGAATAGAAATATAAGACTCACGTAATTCCTATTTAATTTGGGCTGCAAGAAATTAAAAATGTTGCAATTTAAACTGTTTAAACTGTAATTTTTATATACAATTTTAGGGAATATTTAATATAATGCATTTATGTCAATTTCATCTATAAATAATCGTCGACTCTATGCTTACTCTGAATATTTCTAAAAACAAAATTTAGTAAACTTCATAAATATTTTTCTATGATTTTAAAGAGCATTGAATTGCATATTCATAATTATTCTGAATATGAGGTCCGATCAATGTTTTTTCCTTCCCTGAGCAGTGACAACTTCAATTATGTCCGATTACAGTGATAATGGTAAAAGAACGATCACTGAACATATGACGGTCGTCCAATATTTCGCTCAAGATAGGATATTCTATTATTCTGTTCGAGCCGTTGAAGTGGAGAATACGGACGTTTTTACAGATATTTGTCCCCTGAGTTTTCTTTCAAAACGTGCAGTCGTGATAGGAGATCCAATTCAAATTCCCAATTTTTTTATGTTGCGTTTTTTTCCAGAAAATGCTAGTGACGAAGAGCTCAAAGAATTTTAAAATTCTCTCTCCGCTCCCCTATTGCCATTGGATTTTTTCCCCTGAGTTCACGTTTACAAAAATGGACGCCATACATAACATTTTGCTCATTGATTGAGTAAGCCTCTCAGGAAAACGACTTTGGGAGATCCCACATCGAGTTTACTTTTCGAATACTTTTTACGTGACGTCTAGAATATGTTTTATATCCTTTATGCATTCTATCGAATGAATGTGACTGCCAGATGGTAGAGGCGGCTGATCTTTTGTTATATGTATTTTTGTAAATAACTATCGAATTATAATCCAGACATGTAAGTCTCCAATTTAGAAAATTGACTGTAACATAATTTGGAAACATAACAATAGTATAGTGAAAGTTTTTCCCAGAAATGTTACTATAAAATGTTCATTTATAAATTATAAAATTAATTAAGTTTTCCTCCTACAGAATGGTGACAAAACAATTAATTATCCAAATCTTCATAAAGAAAATGTCTAAAATTTAGAACTACATTTTTTTAAGAAATAGTATTTTTGTAGCTGCGATAAAAAAAAAAATGAATACTCCCGTAGCTTATTTAAAATGTTAGTATATTGCAAATGATAGTTAAATTATAAATCCATAAATAAAGAAGAATTGATTAAGTTTATAAAAGAAATTTTTGAAGAAAATTTACTGTATATGACTGACCGCAATGGAAAAAGATTTAGACATGTTATTTTTTAAAATAAAAGAAAAAAATTCTTGTATTCTATAGTAAGACAAGAAATATCACACATTTTTTGAAAGATTCTCCATTGGTATGATAATACCTCAAAATAGTACACCTCCAACTCATATTTCTTAAAAAAAACTTGACAAAACAGATAATTTGCATGATCATGCTCCTTATGTTAATATTTCTTCATTTACTTCGCTTTGATGTAGTATAGTTGAATTGTCAGGAAAAAAATCAAAATCCAAATATTGATGATATTCCTTTTATCTTTCCACTTATGCAATCTATTTTTTTTTGCTTCTCGATCAAATTGCAATTCTGTAATGCTTCTTATTTTATAAAATTTAATTTTTTTAATTGCCACGATTTTCGTAGTATTTATCAAAGAGGAGTGTCTTTAATTCGACATTGAAATGTTTCAAAATATTTATTATGAATCTTGCAACATTAGGGATAAAACGAGCCAGTCATTCGAATTCAAGCAAATGCATCTTCAAAAAATCTTATAATTAGAATGTATTATAATGAAAGAAACACAACTTATTTTTACTACTGTATAACTTCGTTTAGGAAATGATAATGAATTCTGATTGCGTAATTTATTTTAATTCAGTCAGATTTAGGAGCAACAAAAGTGGGGGAGGGACCAGTTAGGGGTAAAACATTTTTACGAATATATATGATAAGAATTTTCTTTGAACCTGAAATAATTGTGATTTTATTTCATAGCAGTACAAAAACAACTGTTTTAAAAAGCTTACATTAATGGGCGAAACAAAGTAAAGCTGTGGATGCTTAATTTGGTAATCTGATGTTTTGCAAGATCTGAATGACAGATTATTGAGGGAAAAAATACTAATTTTTGAGACTGAAATTCCCAATATTTT
The DNA here is from genome assembly GCF_947563725.1 of Argiope bruennichi. Lineage (NCBI taxonomy): Eukaryota > Metazoa > Arthropoda > Arachnida > Araneae > Araneidae > Argiope > Argiope bruennichi. Next base: position 127,871,170 of record NC_079159.1, read on the forward strand.
ATGATTAATAAAAAATAGTTTGCCAAAGAAGTACAGCAGTGACATGCAATAAGCATTTTGCCAATTACATAAAAAGAATCTGAAAGAAACATTTTTTTCATCATTTCTATAAAAACCTATTTAAAAAAAACCTATTTCCGAAACAATTTAAAATTAAAATGATTTCGGAAACGAAACTAAAAAAATTTTGGTATCGCAACAAAAAATTATTTCGGAGTCAAACAAAAAAAAAAGTAAAAAAGAACAGAAAAAGCACCATTGTCTTTAGAGAGCTCAAATGTAGCTACTACTAGAATACAGAATTACAGCAAATTTAGAAACTAATTAATCCAGCTCTTTAAGAGAGTTAATGAAAATAGGAACTAAATTTAGATTAAGAGAAAAAAATAAACAATAATAAATCTTAATTTTATTGGTAAAGATTTGGATATTTTTATTGCTAAACTATCTAGAATAATACCATTGGCCTGCGGAAGGTTTCGGAGAATGGAAAGTGAGAATTTTAGAGGGAATTAAAACAAAAATGAATTGACAGATCTAAAAAGCGAGGGATTTATTTTAGCAAAACATTAAAAAAAGAAATTTAAAATTTAAAAGAAAAATTTGTTATTACAGTAATGAATAAATCAGCAAATAAATTCTGTTTAATTTGTAAATATTATTATAAAGAACTATTAAGTAATGATTATAACTCTAATGCAACTTATATTTTAAAGAATACAAGGAAAAATGAATTAGATAAAAGAATGCTAACTTTCGCGAAAAAAAACAAAATTAAGACTTGCTCTCTAAACTATCCTTATTTGTTCCCAACAGTTAAATTTCATAAAAAAACCCCATTAAAATTCAGATTCGTGACTTGTAGCACTAGCAGTTATAATTACTATACGGGAAAACATTTCTTAAAATACTTAAAAATTATCCTGTACAAAATCAAAGATAGAGATAACTTTATAATTAATAGTGACAAAGAAGTCTTGGATTTTCTTAAAGATAACAACATTAATAAACTAAATACTTATGAATTCGAAAATTTATACACAAATCTGCCTCATGAAAAATTAATAAATGTCTGTACTTTTATATATGACGAATATTTAAATGAAGGTGTTATTACAAAAAGTAACTGGCTAGAATTATGTAATTTTAATATTAACGAAAATTACGTTTTTAATGGAATTAGTTTTTATAAGCAAGTAAAGGGCATTCCAATAGGAACAGATTTCTCAAGTGCTTCAGCCAATATTTCTCTACATTACTATGAGAAAAAATAATTAAATATAATTTAATAAACGGTTGGATGTATATTGATGACTTACTTTTGATAAACTTATAGCCATATACCAATATTGTTACTAATTTCTATCCAAAAGATTTAATTCTAACAGAAACAAATAAAAATCAACTTGAAGCTACCATCTGGATATAAATAATCAAAATTGCTAATGATAAAACAATAGTTGGTATCTACGATAAAAGGGATGATTCAACTTTAAAATAACGAAACATTTTAATTACCATTCTAATCTAAACTCTAAAAAGTTTTTAAAATTTAATTTTCACACAATTTAATAGGATAATAAGAGTTTGTAATTACAAATTTGCTATATTGAAGCAACAAATAATCTCATTAAAAATTTAACTAATATTGAATTTTCCAGAAACTACTGCAATATTGATATTTTAATAAAAAAAGAGATGATTTGGTATGAATCCTTTGCCTAAAATAAAAATAGACTTTCCGTTGCATATTAACTAACTCAATATATTGCGCTGAGATCCTCCAAATATTTTTACCTTGAAAGTCGCAAGCAGAAACAGAATAAGGCGCGAGAACCAGAAAGAACAAGAAGGGCATTTTTTTGTAAAGATTTTTTTGCCTGCTGCTGGTATGTGCTTTCGTTTTTGTTTTAATAATTAGTTATAAGAATTCTTATATAGTTTATTTTTTGTTATATATATATGGGGAAAGATCACATCCTTACAATAAGGATCGCCGATTACAGAACCTCTGTCGAAAACATGGAGATCAGTCTGCCCGTTCAGCATAATGCCTCCCCAGTGACAACTTCAGGACCATCGAAGCGATCTCTTTCATTGATATTACTGGGATGAAGCCGTGTCTCGACCCCTCTCTAAATCAACTGGCGTTGAGAATCACTTCTGGCACTTAAACGACTCTCATTCATAAATATACCAATGGCAACAACTCCATTGATGAGAAATCCAGTTTTTGTTCTCCTCCAAACGGTGTAACCGATGACCAGCTTTCAAGGGGATGCAGCGTTCAGCACGGTGGGCAAATAGAGCACCTTTGTTAAGGTGTCTGGCCACTGTAAACCGCGACATTTGTCGTCTGTTGCTGTACACAGTTGCTGAACAGTGGCGCTTGCTGACTGCTATCGGGCTCTTTTCGCCTGCAGAACGATATATCGGTTTTCTACTGCAGTTGGTTTCCTAGGGATGCCACCACCAACCTTTCTAACAACTGTACCTATGGTTTGAAAGGCTTTCCATGAGCGTGAAACGACACATTTGTTGATTCCGAACTCTTCAGCTACACTGGTCAAACTTCACCCCTCCTCCAGCTTTCCGATCATTCTTCCACGTGTGATGTCGTCCAGGTCATTTCTTCTAGCCATATTTCACGAAAGAACTCACTTGCATTTGTAGCGAATGTCTTTAATTGTGCCTCCGTACTTCTTTTACTTGTAGTCTTGAGTTGCACACGCCGTCTCACGTCACCTATGACGTTCCCGACATTTGCAGACGCATCACCTTTCTACTGAATTACGTGTTCATTGTACTGATCGCAATAATCCATTTTCTGGAATTTCATGGCTACCTGCTTAAAATTTACACTGTTGCTTAAGTATTGCACACCAGTGTTGTTTTATCTTTTAAAAAGTAAAATGATAATTATCTTACTTTATTTAATTTTATTAACGTTCCATCTGTAACATTAAAGTTATTTTGGGGCATATCTCATCATTTTGAACCCCAGTCAGATTATGAGCATGGTAACAATTTGGCCATGATCTTTCCTGCTCCCTGGAGGATGTTTAGCCCAAGACGCCAGATTCAAACCAACAGATATATATCAAACCAACAGATCTTCAACATAATCGAATTTTGAATTTTACATTTTACCCGAATGAAATTTCAGAGAAAGTTATGCTAACAATATAGACTTACCTCATTTGACTTATCTGTGAAAGGATCAATACAGACGAAAATTAAATAAATAAGTTCAACATAAAGGTAAGACGAATTTTGAAAAAAAAAATGCTTTATTTATATTTGGTTAATATTTGAAATAATATTGACATTTTGAAATCAATATGAAATGAACGATAAATTTGATTTAGTTCATTATTTTAATGTTCATTATTATTTTTATATATTTTTTGCATTTTTTGCATATTTATGACACCAGGAACTCATTTGGAAAAATACGGAGAAGCAATTTTAACTGATTTTTTCTTTCCTAACCTAAGAGATATAATTTTTTTCGCATGCTAAATAAGCAATGAAAGTAAAAACCGTTCTGTTCGATTCGTCCTTCTGGAAAAATCCTTTCGTTTTACTTCCGGGAAAACAAATAAAGCCCAAATCAGAAAGATCAACGTTTGAGCCAAGGAAATCGGAGACAAGACAGTGATTGGCTGAGGATATCTCAGAAAAGGAAGGATCAGACCTTTCAATAGGAACATAGAGGCGTCAAAGAAAATAATAAAACTGAAGAAAGAAGATTCTGAAAATTCTACCAGTTTTCAAAGAATGTGACTTGATATGAGTTAATACTAACAAAAAATTACACTCTTTATTTACCTATTCTTTATTTCATATTAAACAAATATTTATTTTCTGTTCTTATAATTTCAACAAAATTCTGAAAAGTAATTCTTTGAGTGATTTTTAATTTGTCAAAATATTTAATATACCCGTATTTATATGATCCATCAATAATGGCACGCATTCCTAAATTCCCAAAAATGTATCGAATTTTCCCGAAAATGTGATATTTATTTTGTAAAGAAAAGGTGGGCGTACGCTGAAAATAACTATCTTCTGTTTCTCTTTTTAAAATCGTTTCCTTCGAAATATTCTTTATAAATAATACGAATCGAGACATTTCAGTTGGGAATTTTGAATTCCTCATGCTACCCCTGATCTCATGAAGCTTTAAGGGTAATATTTCTCACTACAAATTCGTGTATTAATATTTCAGTATTCCAATAGCTCATGTGTTATCCTTAAAATAGTTGATCTTTTAAAGTTGCGAATTCCCATTTCAGATCATCGTCTTTATTTTTTTTTTTTTTCAGAAGAGACAGTGCTCTGTAGAAAATTCGTGTTCCTGTAATGCTTATGCTTTGATGTTGAATAACGAAAGCAATTAAAATAGGTGATCGAAGTATTTATTTTAAAACTATCATATCACCTTTTAACTACTGTATCTATAGAATAGTAATATTTGTTATGTCCAGTTGCAAGGAAAAAAAGAGACCGTATTCAATTTTAAAGTTGTATTTATTGAGCTGGCCAGAGCTCACATCTCTTGCGAAGAAATACAGCATAACAACAAAAGAAATCATCTAGCGTCTACCCTGATTCTCACATCGAGGAATTGTTGACATTTATTAAAATGGTATTCAAGGAAATAGACAATGGCGCCCTCTATAATATAAACCAAATAACCTTGGAATAATAAACAATTTCTCCAGCATATGTAATAATTCAAGATGTAAACAATGTTGCCAACAGTGTTTTGCCGAATTCGAACGACAAATTCAGAGAGGTGATAGTAGGAATCAAGATAAAGAATTCCCATACAACATAGGGTCCCAAACGACGTTTAGCAGGTGAAAATCGCAAAAATACCTACAGGAAAGAATTGTTGGAAACTGTAAAAAAGATATTTTATAGATAATTTTATCTAAAATTTTATTCTATGAAGTATAAAAAGTGGAATAGTTTGTAGTAACTTTAGAATTAGTCTGGAAAATATATTTGAATATATGAAAAAAAAAAAAAATGAGGAAAATATATAAAATGATAAATCGGTCCCAAGATTAGAACCAAAAACAAAACAACAAAAAAAAACATTATGAAGCGCACTGTCGCGATATACACGAGGACTCATTTCCTTAGCTCTAAATGCAGGTAAATGGCTCTAAATACGATTAACCATTCTTGGTTTGAAATACAATGGGGGTTTTGCTCTAAACGCATCGTATTAGCGATATCTTCACATCTAAAAATTGTATTAACTTTATGAATATCCTGCGGTAAAATTTTATTCAATTGAGTATAACAAGCGGAATATTTCGTAGTAACTTTAGAATTAGTCTGGAGAATAATATACAATATAAATTAAAAAAAGAACACAAATATATGAAACTACCAATCGTTCAGAGCATTTGAATTGAAGACCTTCAAGTGGTTAAGAAACGGGTTTCCCTCAGTCTATCATGCCACAGATGCTTAAAGCTTAATACACACATCAATTAAAAAAATAACTAAATACCAAACCAGTCCTAGAAGTTTCCACTAAGGAAAGAGAATTGGAGCTAGGGAAGATTCACATTTTCAGAATTTTTTTTTCTTTTGAAAGCTGCGAAAACTTAGTTGAAAATTTTTATTCAACCAAATTTTATCAATAATCCTTTGAATTTACAGTTGTTACAATAAATCTATACAATTATTGTTACAATAAATCTATACAATTATTGTTACAATAAATCTTACAATGTTCCTCTATAAATCTATCAGCATTATTTGTCACCAATATATCCAAATATTTCATTTAAATCTTTCGAAAAGCTATCACATATTTTTACTATAAAGCTCAATCTCAGCACAGTTTAATCTAATTTTACCTTTTCTTTTATCCTAATAACATTATTTTTTTAAATGTTTCTTATTTAATATAATTTTTACATTTTCAAGAAAAGTTTCAAGTACTCGCTCTGATAAAACAACTTAAGGGATCACAACGCATCGGATCACAACGCAACGAACCGTCACTTAATTCATTTCCAAAACACATCCCTCTTCCAAGAACCGTTATGTCAAAAGCAGAAATAAATATGATGTATTCCGTTTGAACGTTTCATTTATTGAGCAAGCCAAAACTCACATCACACACTAGGAAACACCTTTCAAAACTGAAGAAAAACACCGAGTTTCCCTCTGGATTCCCATCTCAGCGGTTGAACAATAATGAGCTACTAACAGAGTAGACAATTTTGCCAGTGGTAAAATAAACTAAATCATCTCGAAATACTTAATAATATCAATGACATGCTTAATTTGAATAGTTGTATTTATATAGTAATTTTTACATGAATCTGGTTTTCATAACTTCTTTAGCTAACTAACTTGATCAATCTTTATAGAAGAATTTGTTGAAGATACAAATGTTATCATGCAAATGTATAAGAAAGCGTATAAGTCTTTCTACGTTTGCTTTAAATCAGAAACTAAGAATAATTTGTTATTAGAGTAATAATACAAAATTTGTCTCATGAATATGAAATTGTATTTTGTGCGCAATGTCAAATAAAGGAAGCGAATGATATTTATATACAGTCGCAATATTAGCTACTATTTTAATGTTTCACTTTAATTAAGAATTTTGCTCTCGAGTTGAATATAGTGACATCAAAACATTTTTATTTATAATGTTTGAAATAAAGCGGAAAATGTTGTACTCCTCCTTGAAGATCTCTATTGTTACAAAATTTTTCTATACAGCAAAATACCGTCGATCAATCATAATGACGCAGCACATTTAATCGCTAGTTTAGCAGCTTGCTTACTTGTTGTCTAATCCTCTCCAAAATCTCTACGTGTTGGCGACTCCGACTCCTCTCACACACCACTTCTGGCGATCCATACAACTTCTTCCCAGCTTCAGAGTGCTCGTCTTTTATAGTTCCGGGAGGCGGGACTAGAATCTTCAGACCAATCAGGGCGTACCTCGGTGTATCTCGGTTATTACTGGATGGATCGTGAAACTTCTCGAACTTTCCGGTATTTTTCCGGTCTCGAACTTTCCGGTATCCATTTAGTTGCCAAACTCGCCAAATTCAGCGCCAAGTCGCCAAATGGTCGCCAAGCTCAGCTCGCACAGTACAGATCTTACAAAGGTTTTAACTATTTTTCTAGGATGACACTATTCGTGCCGGGTAGCAAAATTACAGATTTGTAACACTATTGAAGATGTTATTTTCTCTCCCATTAAGTTTATTTCAGATTTTAACTTCATCCAATTTCTATTAAAATTTCGAAAAAAGAAATAAAGTTTAGTTATCATATTTGTTATGCATTTCTTTATTTTGCACGTGTTTGAGAAAAAAAAATTCCAATAAACCATGTCATAACTGTTTTTAATTCAATTTCTATAAAAATATGTAATAATGTTTTTAGAATTATGAGCACCGTAATAAAACATTTCAAGAAAAAATATAAACAATGACACATATAACTCTCCAAACACAAAGTAATTCAAATGCATAAATTTGTAAATCAATCATCCTAACTTACTATCTACATTGATTCACATGACATTGATTTAATTACATATGTAAATTGAAAATATGTATTGTTGATTGAACCATCTTCCTTCACTTTTGCACCCTAATTCAAATGTTCTAATGAAACCTCTTCAGTATAGGGTTCATGTTCGAAAGCTATCAATTTATTAATGTTTTGTTGGTTTCGATTTATTTGGGCGCTTATAGCTTTTATAATGCATTTTTAACCAAGCGTTTTGAAATATTTCTTCTATTTTAATCTTAGGATTGATTTTTAGTTATTAAATAAATTTATCAAAAAAAAACTTATTTTTTAAACATAATCTTGTAAAAAGGCAAAGATATAAAAATCCAAATGACATTTTGACATGGATAAGCCATTATGTAGACATTACAGATACACAATACGAATAAAGCGGCATTATGCTTCTGCGCATGCGCAGCTTGAAAGGAATTAAGTATATCTGTTTGCTTTTCAAAGAAAATGACGCAATTTATCTATATTTTAAACAGAAATAGTAAAAACAATGCATTATTTAAAGATAAAAAAGTCTCTGCTATGAATACGTAGCTACTTGTCACCACTTTTCCATCACAATCAAATATGTAACTGATTTTTGAAGAAAGCGTCACACATTTCTTAGCAATGATCAAGCAAAGAAAATACAAGTAGAAAATGCGATCCCGACATATAGAAAAGGACACATTCTAAGAGAGTTTCTTTCTCCTTCACTAGCTATTTTCTTTCGATTTGTTAGCCGACATTCGATAACAGATCGCAGATCTGTCCGAGGGGCATGATAGATTTGCAACCAGATTCGTAGGAAACCAAGCATATCAGTTGAATCTCTTGAGATCTGAAAGAGAGATTCAAGAGGGTCGAATGATCTTGGGCTTCGATATCGACACCCGAACCAATGATTGATTTGGTCTTCTCAACTCTCTCATTCTTCTCTACTCTTTCGATGGGGGAGAGGCTTTCTCAATGGCATTTTCGGAAGAAATGCAATCAACCGAAGCGATATTTTAATGAGCAATATGTTTTCTGAAATAAGTTATCTAGTTATGATTCCCAGTGTCTTTTCTGATGATAATTTTGAATGATACGATTACATGAGCGAAAAAAATCCGGCACAGGCAACGTATTAAAAGACACTTGCTCTCAACATTTCTAGTTTTCTGATCGAAGACAGACACAATGTAAAATGTGTGTGCTTTGAGTAAGCAAGTGTTTAGTACTTTGCTTTGTTACTTTGCTAATGGCTTCGTTGGATTCACTTCCATTTCGTAAGATTCCCTTTCGCTCATGCCGAATAATGACGTGTGAATGAGACAGTATGGTGCTCCAGACTTTTATAAATATGGTGGGACATTAAAAAAAGTTTATTTATAGTGATAAGTGAATCATGTTTCCTCTCGCCACCTCATCAGGTTTTTTTTTTTTTATATCACATTATATTCTGGTTTGCATTGATTCAGGCTTTTGACTTTTCGTGAGAGTAGAAAAGTGTGAGTATTTTATGAATGATTACTGATCATGAGGGGCTTTGAATATTGCTCAAGAATTATGGGATTGGATAATAACTGACATGGTTTTGCGCGCTACTTTGTTTTAATGCTTTTTCATTTTATTATTCATGCGTTCAGAAAAATCATTTAAAATACCCCCACGGTGCAGAGTTTTAAACCTGGAATTATTAAATTTTGCTAACTGTACTCGCAAATAAAAAAAATCAAAATTTTAATTAGTTTTTTTAACTAACTCTCTATTGAAATTTTGAAGCTTTACCTCAATATCTTTGCGGTATATTATCGTAAATAAATCAATTTACAGTACTTTAAATTTTAAAAAATATCTTTTCAGTGATGCAAAATACACTTTAGTATAGATATTTTTGCCTAAATTTTTAAAAATATTTTAAATACTTTTTTAATTTCAAGAAGAATATTTTTTTTAATTATTTTAAATACTTTATGTATATAAACGTTATCACTGATATAATTAAGGTTAAATTTTAAAGAATAATTTAATGACAAACAAATCTAGCATAAAATACTGGCATGTAAATTGTTCCGGACTTCAATTGCCTTTCATATTTTTGATCTAAGGGCTGATTTTTAATATGTTCATTTCCTTAATAGCAGCTCTTTTCAAATAATCATTTTCCGTATGCTATGCTGTTAAAAAGCATGGCATTATAATGATTAACTACCATAGAGAAGATATTCCTTCATCGTTTTTTAACGTCTAAAACATGAACGTGAGATCATCAGACGTGTTGTTATCTTTACTTATAATAAAGATATATATATGTGTGAAAGTTGGCGTTCTGTAAATCACACTTCTTGACCAAGAGCTTTGACCAAACTTAGCACATTCATATTATGGAGAGTAGGAATGTGAATTTGGTGCGATTTTTTTTGACATGTTAATGAAAGTTTTCATTCATTAAAAATGAATCGAAATCTTGGCACCTTTCCTCTATAACTCCCGAAAATATTACAGCACAAAAATGGCTTTATCCTCCTCTTAAAGATTAAAAGATTGTCTTTTCAATGATGCCAGTGATTGAATCTATAAATTAAATTTTTATTGTTAAGGAATTTTAAATAATGTTTTAACCCTATTTTCCAACAATTTATTTCGCATAAAATAAAAAAATAAAATGTAACCTGCACGAGCATGTTATGTATACATGGCAAAAAATTAGCTTTTATCAGCATGTTGCCAAAACATTGGCAAAATTTCAAATTTAAAAAAAAGTTAATCATTTTTCCAAACATTTATTGTGCAATTTTCCGCGTGTATTTGCATCAAATGGAATAAATATGAAATATATTTTTTGAAATAAATGAAACGGGAAAAAGTTTTCTGTGACGTTTTAAAATAGCTATATTAATTTAGTAACTCACTTTTATTTAAGGCGTACATAGCTTAATATACATATATATAGGATATCCACTCTAATCAAGGCAGGCCAATTTGTAAACCTTTAGTAGTAGACATACATCTGTTAACAAAATGGTCTAAATGAATAAATAATTATATCTTATGTCATTTGAGTGATTAATGCTCTGATGATTGCGAATTTTAAATTTTTATGTAGATCCCTTGCTTTGTGAATCATCTATAAATGTGAACGTGTGTGTGTTGGCGCTCTACATGCGAGACCGTTTCACTTACAGCTACCACATTGGGCGCATGCATACCTTGGAGGTTGGAAAAGTGTACCTCGGAGAGATTTTTTTTTTCATTAGAATTTAAATAAATTAAGAATGAAGCGAAATTCTGGCGTTTTTCTATTATAATAAATATTATCCCACAAAAATGATTTTTACATGAAATTAAATTTCAAAAAATTACCTTTTTAAAGATATTAATGGCTTAACCTATAAATTAGATTCTTTTTTTAATGAATTTTTAAAAATTTTTTAACTATATTTTTCAACAATTTATTTTGCACGAAATAAAAATAAAATTTAACCTGCACGAGTACGTTACGCATATATGGGAAAAAATTAGCTTTTATCAACGAGTTGTCATCACATTGACAAAAACTCAAATTAAAAAAAAAATAAGCTAAATATTACTGAAAACGTAGAAAAGTGTAATTGTAAGCACATATCTGTATGGAATGAATAAAATACTTTCTAAAAAATAAATGCAAGGCGAAGTTTTCTATGATATTTTACAATATCTACATTACTAATTCAATAAATCAGCTTTATTTAGTGAAGCGTAGTTTAATATATGTCATTTAATTCAGGGCCCAAGGGTTAATTTGAATACGTTTTGAACTTTAATCCAGTACAGCCAATAACACTTAATGTCTTTCTAATCTATTTTTTACATTTAACAATGATTTATGTGAAAATTTGGTTTAACTTAACTCTATGTCTTTTCACTTTTCAAAACTGCTCCCCTTAGCTTCAAAAATATGTATGAAAGTAATGTGTTTTCAAAACTTTTGCATTTTTATATTCTCTTCATTTTTAAAAGCTTCAGACTTTTAAGGAACTTTTCTAGGAGCAGGAGACTTTATGCTCTCTATAAAATGAAGAGTTCCTGGAGTATTTGAAGGTTCGCCCTGCGAAAGGAGAAGTATTATTTTGAAAACAATAAGTTATCGATTTTCTGCATGAAAAATCCATGGTGAAGGGAATTGTCGTACGTTAGATATAGCATTTAGAAAAAATTTAGGATGTCTGGCTTTCAAAAATCTGCAATTTTCCTGATTTGGCAATTCTGTAATGCAAAAGTAAAATAAATCAAATTTATGTAATATTAGCCATTCTATTTTATATTTATTTTATCAAACTATTGCATATATTTGAAGTCAAAATAAATAATGAAATCAAATTTCAGACATTTTATGTAATTCATTACAATCTCTTTTTGTTAGTATAAATATTACACATTCTCTTTTTTTTCTCGTTATTATTTATTTTTAACAGAGGCCAAAACACGATATTAATTCGAGACTTTTATTACATTATCAGTAGCAATAAGACCTGGAGAAAATAAACTTTAAAAAAATCTTGGTTTCTTTTCAGATATAACAATGAATATAACAAAGAAGAGAGAAATTGAAGCAGTTGCTAAAGGTAGTAAACTTATGGACCGATCGCAAGTCCAGTTTACAGTTGTACATGAAATGTAAACCAAAAGAAATGCCTTAAGAATATTATCATCAGATATCATCAAGCCTCACATTTCTCATCAAGGAAAAAAAATTAGTGACTCTCTAGCTAAGCCATACCACCAGAGAAGGTATCTGAATTCACCACCCCATCCCAAAAAGTTACAAAAAAATTGATCGAGTGCAAAAAATAGGCTTAATCGTCGTCTAATGAGTAATGCTTATGAACTCAATAAAACAACAAAACAATGGCTTAAATGAGTAAAATTTGGTGTGTCATATTCTGACTACAATCGTAATTTTATGTAAAATTTAGGCAATTTCGATCTGTTGAGAATAAATGCTGTTTTTTTACTCTTATTATTATTTTTTATTTTCTATCACTTGTGTATTAATCACATTAGAGCGATTAAGCGCCAAAAAACGAAAGATTAGTAAAGATCGTACCCCACATTCACGCCACTGCCGTGTAAGTAATACACAAGTAACGTTTTTCTTTGCTATACTCCGAATCACGCAACTCACATGCGTAGGATTTTAAAACTGTAAATCTGAGCACTGGTGGCATTCATGGCTTTGGCTACATTCCGCAATATCAATATTTTTGGGCTCAAAATCAGAATTTTGTATTTGTCTCTTCATTTTTTTTTCTGTATGAATGGTAAGAAAATTTCATCATATAGAGTATAATAAAATTGATTATTGTTCCAAGTTTCCATTTTTCTTTTAAATTTATTTTGAATCTAAAATTAAGATGGCTTAAGAATCGAAATAAATGCAGTTTTGCGTCCTCGGTTTAAACAAATGTTTAGCGAAATTTCAAATTCTATGCAACAGTGAAATAAAAAAATTACAATCTGCAAATTGCTGCTAGATTTCTAAGATTTGGAGAAAAACTTTCAAATATACAGCTAATTTTTAATAATCTTTGTTAAACAAAAAGTATTATACAAAGTTTCCTTTATTTTTTTAAAGAATTCATTTTCAGCAAGCATACAAAAACAAACATTTTCTGCTTTATGATTATTTTAAAAATAATTTATTAAGAAAACATTATTTACCGTGTTTTCTTTCTGATAAAAATACGGCTTTGCCATTATTTTTTCCAAGTTCCTAGCTTAATTTATAAACATTTGCATATGAAAAATAATTCTTCAGATGATAGAAGCAAAGGAAATAAAGGAAACAAATTTCAAGGAAACAAATGATTCTCATTGATAGCATTAATAAGAAAAGAAAGAGAAGAGAACCCTTTCTCGATAAATTAAATAATTCAAGCTCTTTGATTTAAATTTTTCTTTCCTGCTATGCCTTTATTAAGATTTTTCAAAAGAAAATTAAAGAACCCTGCTTCTGAGTGCGAGTCATTTAAAAAATAAACGAGGATATTATTCCATTGTGTACAAATAAGGCTCCAACTATGTTTAAAAATACAATAGAAAAGCAAATAGAATTTTAATAAAAGGCATTTTATGCATCCTTTGTTACATTTTTTTCGCAGAAAATATTAAAGCAATTTCTTTATTCCGTTTCAAATCAAAAATATAGTCACTGAAGAGGGAATGTAATTCCAAATAGCAGTGTTTTGGTTACGGCTGATTTCTTATTTACTTCCTCAAAATTGCATTTAACACAAAATTCAGTGAAAAGAATGGATTTATAATTATTGTTGATTATTTTGGAAAGGATTAAATAATATAGATAGGTTTCATTAAATTTTTTTTCCAAATGAGTACGAGGAAATTCGTTTTGTTGAGAAAATATTTATATGGAGAAAATGTGATACTTTTTGTTTAGTCATTAGCCTACTGTTCACTTTTTCTCTCGTTATACTCTTAAAGTGTCAACGATTCTTCATCACATTAAAACTCAGTTTATCAGTCTCATATAAATAAGTTTTATATGAAAGAGTTTTGCAAAAAATCAAAGCTTTGAAAAATTAAAATTTTTAGATCAGAAATAAAAATGAAATATTTAAAGAAATATTTGGTATAAAAACAATTATTTTTTTATATAAATTTCATTTCTTGAATTTTGAAACCACAAATATATTCAAAATGCTTTCCTTTTCTTAAGGAATTTATAAAGTTAGAAAATATCGCATAAATTTCTAAAGAAACTATCAATAAAAAAGTCTTTGTGTAAATGAATTAACAGTAAATATTTATGTTAGTATATAAAAGTACATACAGCTTATTAAATTATGTTGAATTATTTTTTTCAAGTGGAGATTTTCTTTTGTTAAACATAGATAATGCTAATGTTGTTATTGATTGTTATGTAAAAGATTTTCACTGAAAAGAAAAGATTTTCACTGAAACGGACGAAAGTTAACACAAAGCTAACAATCTGGATTTAAAAATAAGAATTTCTAATTTAAAAACGTTAATAGGTATTTATGATAAAAGGGATGAATTTTACTTCAACGTAATTAAACTTAGTAATTACCATTTTAATTTAATTCTAAAGTTTCCAAAAATCTGATTTTCTCACAATTTAACAGGATTAAAAAAATTATAATAACAAAATATCTTATATTGAAGCAAGAATTAACCAATCTCATTAAAAACTTAATTTATAATGATTTCCCCAGAACCTTTTTGCAATACAGAAGTTTTAATAAGATAAATTTATCTATTATCTAACTTTTTTTCACAAATAAAGGTATGCTATCAAGCTTACCTTTATCTTTAGTTTTTCAACTCAATAGATGGCGTTGCGATAGTTCAATTTATTTTTTATGATAACAAGGCCCTTTGGCCAAGCGTTGAAGACATATTCAGCTTTAAATGCGGGAAATTTGAATTTATTTTAATATTAAGGTCTGCATTAATAGCTTTGATTTTCGCCATAAAAGTTTTTGAAGTATTTACTTTCAACTCGTATGTTCTTTATTTTTATATTTTATGATTTCTTTTTTTGGTTTTAAGATTTAATAGTCTCAGTGCAGTTTGGTTTGATTCAATTTTACTGCGATCTTGCTTAATTTTGATTTTTAAATAATATTTTGTTTATTGTTATTGTGTAATTATTGTCTTTCAGTTATTTGTTATTGATTGTTATTTTTAAAATCCTCAATGTCTTGGGATTTGCGTGTCACGAGAGGTCAATACTTGGACGAAAGTTAGAATCCTCACAGAAAAAATTACTGGTTTAAATACCTGCCTGAGGTTTACCTTTGAAAAAGTCTTCAGGCTGAATTCATCGTTTCTATCTTTTCCTTCCATTATACTCATTACTGCTTAACTTAATATTTATTTCTAATTTGGATGATAAATATCTAAAGGAATTATCATTCTTAAATAAATGAAGGCATAAAAATCACACCAGTAAGAAAGGAAAGAAATGCAGCAAGTTTCTCTTTAATTCGAACTTGGAATCTGTATCTGATATAGTGTATAATATAAGCTACCAAAATGACATGGTATTGTTAAGAAGCGCATTATATGGTATAAAATGTTGATCAAGAAATTGCTTAACTATTTTGATAATGTTTCCCAATACCAATACATTGGAAATCTACAATAGTCGTTCCCATGTGTAAGCCTGGTAAAAATCCATTTCTACCAGACAGCTGAAGACGTATAAGCTTCCTCCCAA
Organism: Argiope bruennichi; assembly: GCF_947563725.1. Taxonomy (NCBI): domain Eukaryota; kingdom Metazoa; phylum Arthropoda; class Arachnida; order Araneae; family Araneidae; genus Argiope; species Argiope bruennichi. The sequence goes on from NC_079159.1 coordinate 127,886,951, forward strand.
TCATCAGCAAAATGACTGAACGGATCATCTTAAATAGACTGAACGGCCATTTTAAAGACCAGATATCCTTCTTTGGATTCCGGAAAAATTTATCTACAGCTGGCAGTTCCTACGTATGAGTGAATGCATCAGAGAATGCTTTGGTAATCACAAAGAAACTGGTGCAGTATTCCTGGACGTCCGACAGTGTTTCGATGGACGGGCTTATCTATAAAATGATTCATAAGAAGATACCCGACGGTCTTATCACGTTAATATACTCCAACTTATCTGGCAGGCAATTTACTGTCAGAGTAGAAAGTTCATTCTCGAAAGATCTTCGCAGAAATAGTCCAGAGCTCCAAATTCTTACCACTTGTTTTAATATCTTAATCAAAGACATGCCCTCAACCCTGAAAAATAATATCAGCTTATTCACTGACTTCACTGCCCTGCTCTGCATCGATAAAGATTCTGAAGTCATTCATAGCAAACTTTCCTAATATCTTAAACTAATTGAAAAGTGGCTTATCCAGGGGAAAACCGTCGGTGAATGGGAAAATCGAAAAGTGCCAAGCTGTTTTCTTCTGATGGAAAAGGAAACTCCCTCCATCACCAAGGTTGTTTATAAAAATTGTTCCATTTAGCAGTGTTACAGTTTATCGTGCCGTCACACTGTATAAGCATTTAACTTTTAAAAAGCATATTACAAAAATAAAAAAATATACAACAAAGGTGCTAAAGCAAAACTCTCCTCTCTATTCAGTCCCAAGTCTAAGCTCTCGCAAAGGAACAAGCTTTTTAATTACAAGACCAAGTTCCGACTTCTCATCTCATACGCATCTCTCATTTGGGCGACTGCCACCAAGACTCACCTTACTACAATAGAAATGTTACAAAATGTGATGGTTAAGCAAATCAGTAACATGTCGTGATTTGTAGAAATAAAGACATCCGAAAATATCTTAGCCTGCCAACCTTGTAGGATTTTCACAAGAAACTATCAACAAGATTTTTTTAAGGCAATTGAAAAAAGTAGTAAAATAGCAATATAAGAAGTAGAAAATTAAAACTCTTCGCTACCAAAACCCCCAAGAGACTTCGTCATCTTCTTCAAGTCAAAAGTCATTATCATAGCTTTATCATATCGACTTGAACTCTGGCCCGAATTCGCCGAAAAACATTAATGTGAAAAATGTATCCTTTTTCCTTCATTTTTTTCCAATATTTGAGAAATAAGCAACTCTCCCAGGTAATACTTTTAATTATTTAAGCACAATTACTTACTGAGTGCTCTCATTGCCATGCCTATTCACCTGTTATGTCCAGATGTTAAGAACCTTGAGTTCAAGAACTTAGTGACACTCTCCATTAATCAGCAAAAAAACATGACTTCATAGTGTGAAACTTTGATGATGAAATTCGGAAATATTTTTCTGTTGTTTGTTTGTTTCTTATGGCACTTGCTACAGACAAGCCCGCTGTTACGAAGACAGCGATTTAAGCCTGAGGAGGACGTCTCCTATTTTTTATAGCAGCGCCAACTAGGGCCAAGAGTACGACTTTGCCACTCACGCATCATTCATTCGCTTGCACAACCCCTTTTTACAGGAGGGCACATTCACACATAGAACAACAGAAGAACAACCATGCCCAAACCGGGACTCGAACCCGGGACGCCCAGATCACGGGGAAGACGCGCTACCCCTATGCCAGGACGCCGGCACATTTTTCTGTGTATTGTCTTACACTACGAAGGAAATTGCTTTCCATCGCTAACCCAATTAATGTCTAAAAGATTTGATTATGCACTTGATCAGCAATGTATTCTGCTATCTTGACTAAAGAAATCCATCTTTCTCTACGGGCAATTTTTATACATTTTTACTTTCATTTGATAATTATTTAAAATTGTTTTTTCCTGGTTTTCTAATCGCTTTATTCATTTCCAATCGCATATATGTTTTCTTTCAGTAATGCACATTTTTATCGATTTTCTTTTTAAATATTTCAAGATTAAAAATTTATAAACGCAATACTTTTCATCAAAATTGAAAAATAACGTCTTAGTTAATTAATTATATGTTTTAAAGGATGATAAATCTTCTGAAAGTTGACATAATGGAAAAAATTCCTTGCGATTTCCTAATATAATTGGAGAAAAAGAACATGACAAACAGTCAAGACATGATGAATATTTCCAAATATAGCCAGAACGTTATTCATGAAATATTTTATTTTTCTATTTAGAACAGTAATATTTTCCCAATTATATGCATTTTTAAAATAATTATTAAGTTATTTAATATTGATGGAAGGGACTTCATTCAATGTTAATCATTTGTTATTTGATCCATCAATCACTTTGTCGATCACTGCCATTGTTTATTTCATTCAAGCCCACTGTATGTTCGATCTGAATGGCGAAATCGAAAATTCAGTATATCTCATAAAGTGTCGTTAAAAGGTAAATGACGGATTTTTCATAATAGCTAACAATGAATCGTAACATTTGATTAGTTGCTATTGATTAATATTTTATCAGTGTAGCTTTATATAGAATCTGTTACAAAATTTTTTTTTCATCTATGAAATACTAGGTGATACATCAAATGAAGTAATTGATTATCATTTTGAATACATTAACACATGTATCATTTCATACTCAGTGGACAATTTATCTCACAGGTAAAATCTGTATAATCATTGCGAATACCTCCCAATCATGAGAAATCCATTCTATTACCGTTGCAGTTTTTAAATGTGTATTGGAGAAATTTTTTTTGCCGGTATAAAACACAGTATGGCATTATGACATTTTTAACGCAGAAAATTTGATAAATAAAACTGTTACAAAATAAGTTAACAAATAAGGAAATTTAAACGTTAATAAAAATATTATTAAATATTATAAAAATATTATTATTAATATTATAAAAAATATTATTATTAATATTATAAAAAATATTATTAATAATATTAAAAATAAACATTAATGAATTTAATATTCATGAAAAGTAAATTATGTTTCTACAATAATCAATAATAATTCGAGTTTAATACATATTCTGACTGAAATTTGATTCTACACTTTTGTTTTTCAATTAACATAAGCCACGATGTTAGTAATTTACTAATTCAAGAACATTCGATATATTTTTCTTTATTTGAGATTATTTCTTTAAATCTTCTTTATATAAATGATAAATAAGAAAATCATAAGAGAGAAAAGCGAAAGTTGTTAACTCCCGCTATAAACAGATAATGCGGTGGAACGATGATCCTTCTGTAGTGAAGACTCGATTTGAAACTTCACATTTTACAGCGATCTTCAAAACGTTCAGAAAACGCCCAGTTTTATGAAGATCGTAAAAATTTCTGATCCCGTAAAATGCCGTAAAAATGTGAAAGCTCTTAAAAAGAGAGAATATAAGAATTCAAAACTTTTCGAAAACTTTATTTTCTTGCTTATTTTGGAGCAAAAGATGAATTAGGGCCTTTGTGCCTGAAAGATAAGAAGCTGCGTAACTTTGAATGAAACTAAATTATTAAAATCTTATTTTTGGAGTCTGCAGTTTTAGAAATACGATAAGTATTTAAGCACTACTTGAGCTGGATTGATATGAAATGAAAACTAAAATGAGCGAAATATTAAAATATATATCCTTTTTCTTAGTTCTTCAATTAAACTTGAATGGAGTTACGTCGTAAAATCTAACAAAATGAGACAAACTATTTTTCTGTTGTATTTTTTTTTGTTCGTAATCAAATATCTCCAAAAATCAAAACATTTAACGAAATAAAATTGATTTCTATAATAAAAGGCCATTAAGGTCACATTTCCATAGCTATTTATCTTTACATCATTCAAATGTTCCGATATTTTCGACTGCCATTTCTGTGATTTTTCGGCAGCTTTTTTTAGCTATATTAATGCCACGTTTTTTAAATAACACTAAGACCTTTTGGAAACAAATTTTATCATTTTATCAACTGCCGATCCTATACTGCTTAGATCGCTTTAGCGTGCATTTTCTTTCATCTCTTGATAACAAGGTTATTTCAACCTCCTCCTGCAAATTAACGGCTTCGAAAACGTGTGGATTTGAGAGGCGTACAACTTATCTGTATTTGAATATGCTATCCATGCAGGCATCTATAGCTCTCCAATCCAGGTATCTATATTATATCAGTGGGGCTCCGACGGATTTAGCATGCAATAGATCCACTTATGCTGCCGTTCTTCAGTGAAATTGTTGTTTGTCCCTGAAGCCCTCCAGCTCTAATGGAGGTCCTCGGAACCGACGCACATGGGGAAGGATCACTTTCTTACAATAGCGATCTCCGATTACAGAACATCTATCGAAAACGTGGAGCTCAGTCCGCAAGTTCAGCATAATGCCTCCCCGACGGCAACTCCAGGACCACTGTGACGGTCTCTTTCCGTGATGTTACTGGGATGAAGCCGTGTCCTGACCTATATATAAATCAACTATTGTTGAGAATCACTTATGGCACTGAAACGACGCTTATCCGTAAAGAGAACACGACTCCATTGATGAGATGCCCAGTTTTTGCGCTCCTGACACCGATGACCAACATTCAGAGAGATGCAGCGTTCAGGAAGGTGGGCGAATAGGCCATCTTTGTGAAGGCGTCTGGCAACAGTAAACCACAACACTTGTCGCTCTGTTCCTGTACACAGTTACTGAGCAGTGGCGCTTGCTGACTGGTACCGGGCTCTTTTCGCCTCCAGGACGATATACATGTCATTCACTGCAGTTGTTTTCTTTCCGCCAATCTTTCTAACAACTGTACCCATGGTTTGAAAGGCTTTCCAAGTGCTCGAAAGGACACTTTTGTTGATTCCGAACTCTTTAGCTACACTGGTCAAATTGCGCCCCTCCTTCAGCTTTCAGATTATTCTTCCACGAGTAAAGTCGTTCAGGTGATTTCTTCTAGCCATATTTCAAAAAAGAACTTGCACCTGCAACAAATGTCTTTAAATACGCCCCGCGTTCTCCCTTTCCTTGTTGTCTTGGGCTGCACACGTGTTGCGTACACTCACGTCGCCTATGATGTTTTGTTCCCGACATTTGCATACCCACCAACTTTCTACTGAATTGGGTACTCATTGTACTGATCGCAATAACTCCTTTTCTGCAATTTCATGCCTACCTGCCTGAAATTGACATTGTTGCTTAAGTTTTGCACACTAGTGTAATATAATATCACTTAATATTATGCAATATTGTGTAGTGTGCTGAGCAACCTGGGTAAGCCAACATGATCCAGGTCATATTATAGGCCTTTTATCTTCTCTTCTCTTTTACCGTTTGCGTTAAGATTTGATTTCCAATTTTAGGATAGTTGTCACCCTCCCCCACAAGAGTTTTTGACACAAAATGCCGGTTTTCTTTAATTTTTTTTTGTAATTTTATTAAAATGAATTACATTTTTTTTGTGTAATATATTGACATATTGCCAACAATTTATCTGAGCAAAAATTTGTTATTGAAGATATGTTATTTTACAAAAGAGTAATTAATCATAATGACGCGAGCCCTTTCATTAACTTCAATTGATTGAATGATAACAAATAAATTAAGATAAAACAATTAAAAAATTCTTATATGAATACGATTTTTCGGCATTGTAATAATAATAATCATATTATCAGATCGCGTTTAATATTCGTAGCTAATAGCATTATTCAGAAAAAGAAAAAGTAAATTGAAAACAACATTTTTTAACGAGTTTTATCAGTTTCATCCATTTATTAACCCACTGCTGAAGATTAAATTCCTCTTTGTTTTTTCTTTCTCTTATTTGACGAATTTATTTTAATATAATCATTTAAATACGAATTAAATGTAAGAGCAGATTGAAAAAGAGTGCTCTGTTAAAGAAATTCTTTGGCTTAATCCTTCAATCTATGAACTCTAAGTAGAAAATATCCGAAAATATTTTCTTCAACAACAGATGCAGAATTTTGACAGCGGCCTTTAATGCACTATTTCACTTCTCAATAACGTAAATAGCAATGTAATCGATACAACTGAAGCCCTTCCTCCCATTAAGTGCTCGTCTGATGATTGTTTGAGCAAGCATTTTCAGAGTGAAAATAATATATCTTGAGAACAAGTCAAAAGTTTGAGCTCTTTTGTCCCGAAATAAATGGCCAAGTCATCATCTTATCTGGAATTCTAAAAGGTAGAACTTCAAAACCGAATGCTTTATGGTGTTTTTCAAAGGACGTTCGATCCTTTATGCGTAGATCGAAAGTTGAACTTCTCATTTCAGATAACGTAAGTAAGAAGGCATTTTTAATTCAGAGATATTATATAAAATCCGAATATTAGTTATATATCATGTTTTGTCATATTACGATTTTACTTAAAGTGTATTTAAATAATTTAAGGGTTTAAATGTATCATAAATATATTATGCCTCTTGTTTTAGTGAATGAAGTAAATATTTATTTACTTTCCTTTTCTGAAAAATATATGGTTTCGGACAAAAAAGAAATAGTTTTTCAGTTATGTACTGATATTTTGAAAATAAACATATATTCTAAAAATCAAAAAAAAAGTTTTAAAATTTTTCTACAAGGAAGGTTAAATTGATACATTTGAAATAATGAATAAAAAAAGGCATTCTTCATATTTATATGTTGACGTTCTTTTCATTTCACGGGATGAAACCTCAAGCATAAAAAAGAATAATCCTTTACCTAAGAAAATAATGAAACTGGTTGCACTTAAGCTTATTTGTCGAGAAGTCGAGAAACGATCTTTCTATGTAATAGCAAGAACAACAGGACATTGGTTATCTAGAACACTTTCTGACTGATTATAGATATTTGCTTTTTATGAGAGTGGAAGTAATTGACAAAGGAATAGTTTATATGATAACAATAGTTATTTCTATCTAATGAAAGATTCTAGAAGAACAAAGACTCTAATCAGCGAGTTCAGCAAACTTTTCAATTAGAGAGATCGTTACCCCCTCTTTATTCTGAATACTCCTTTCAGAGCTCTCAAGATTCATCCAATGTAGTCGTATCTGATGTTAATGGATTGCTGCAAACCTATCAAATCCTGGAGCTACCCTACCATTTGTTAGTCTAGCGTCGAACATAAGATAAGAAAATAGAATTTCAATATTGCAAGTAAAATATTTTTTTTTCTTTTCTGTCCCCCCCCCTTCTGTTTTATATGCTGAGTCACAGCTTAGAATTTCTTGATTTGTTTCGGAGTGATTACACAAGTTATTGGTTCCTAAATAATGCATGAGTGAAAAATTGTTTTTCTGATCTTTTATTAGTTAGATGGGAAAAAAATATCATGGCTAAAATGACTAATTTTTTATAAATCAAGTCTTTAATTCAAAATTATTAAATGTTTTAGGTCAATTATGCAGAAATAAAAGCAAAATGTTTGAAATTTACACCAGGAAGTAAAACATAAAGTAAATCCCTAGAATTCCTAAAATTAGCATAAATGAAGAATGGGAAATAATAGCTGCTGAGGCATTGAATGTTATTTTTTCAATCATGAAAGATATGACTTGTCTGAAATATTCGTAATAGTGTCTAGTAATAAATGTTCGTAATAAACCTAAAATGATGTGTTTCAAAATCTTTCTCTGCTTTCAAGTTAAGACTTGAACCAACAGTGGTTGTAGCTCTATTGTACTGTTCAATGGCCACTATAATATTACTCTGCCGGCGTCCTGGCATAGGTGTAGCGCGTCTTCCCCGTGATCTGGGCGTCCCGGATTCGAGTCCCGGTCCAGGCATGGTTATTCTTATGTGCTCTGTCTGTGAGGTGTGTGAATGTGTCCCCCCGTAAAAAGGGATGTGCAAACGAATGTTGACGCATGAAGGAGCTAAGTCGTTCTCTTAGTCCTAGTTGGCGCTACTGAAAAAACAAGAGACGCTCACTCGGCTTAAATCGCTGATAGATAATTGTCAGCTAGCTTGTAAAGTGCCATAAGTCACAACGCAACAATATTATTGTATTCTTCGACGCTTCTTCTAAAATGTGGTCTAATCTTTTGTTTGAATATTTTGTTTCTTCCAACTGCAATGATACAATTGTTAAATTCTAATCTTTAAGTCTTATGTCCTTTGTATAGAAATCTATTAAACGAGGACTAATTGTATTTGAAGTATTTTATGAAGGTTTATGAAGTATTTTATGTTATATATCCGTCTATAAAATTCCTTTGGTTTATTATATTCATATTCTTTATAATTTAACTCTTCATTATATCAGAAATAATGTAAATTCTAATGTTGTTTTACATTTCCCGGTTCCTCTTACATTTTCTATTTCTTTAGACAACGAGTTTTTAAATTATTATATGTAGGCTTGAAGTATTCAATTAATAATGGCGCCTGAAGTCTCAACAATTTGTGTACGAACGAAAGTGTTCATCCTCATTCCATGACAGAACATAAATCCGTTGGAGAAAAGAATAAAATGTCTGCGTTTTTAATTCTTCTCTTTTAATTAATAAATTTTTAAATTACTAAATCATCTTTTTAATTCTTCTTAAGGAAAAATGATAACATCATCCTTTGCAATCATCCACTTGAATTACCATATGTTTTTCAAATCGAACTTTTAAAAATATAAATGTATATTGATTTTTTAAATGTTGATAATATATAATCTCACAATTCCTATCTCCTGTTGATTAGTAAATAATTTTTTTCAACTTTCAACTGAACATTTCATGATAGTAATTAAAATAAAAACTTCTTCTAAACTTTTAAAAGTAACCATTTCGAAAAAAATGCATTTTATAAGATGTTCATGTACAGCTTTTTATAAAATTCCTTTTGTTATACGACAGCATTTTATTGCTTTCAAATATTACTCTTTCTTACAAAAACTGAGAAGGAATAAAATGTATATAAAAATTCTAACGATCGTATGTGCGAGCATCATTCAGAACATGATCAAAGATTCATTACAGATTTGATCATTTGAATTTAACTATTAATGTAAATTTAATAATTATTCAATAAGTGTTTATTTTAAATTAAGGATTTGTTTAGCTTTATGCAAAACATAGAACTGGCTATTACAGTACATGGCAAGTTGACACATCTTGGAATTATACATCAACATGTATAGTTAAATATTTCTGTGTCTTATGCGTTAAAAAATAAGCATTTAAAGCTTTAAGAGAAATTTAACTTCGAGTATAAGTAATCGATATGTCGGATATTAAAATTTTTTTGCTAAAATTGAAACTTGTTAAGCTTCATTCTGTTCTTTTTACAGCCAAATAAGCTTAAAATGACATTTTATCACACTCCAGATATTTTTCTATGGCATTAAAAGAAGAACTGTTGAATATTTTACATATCAAACACTTCTCCCGGGATAAGATATTCGATTACTTCGTTCGAGTTGTTCAGGTGGAGAAATAGATCACTCGAGTTTTTCAGGCATTCTTCCGTTGCGATTTTTTTTTTTTTCCGAACTGAATACTGAAGAAAAATTCAATTCAAGTCCATATTTTTTTTCATGATAGCTAGTGGCGAACGACTCAGATAAAGTAAATTTCTCAGTTCCTTTACTATCATAGAGATTTAGCTCATATTTTCAAAAATAAATAAAGCGAAAATAAATATGATGCTTTCCTTATGCTTGAAATAAAACTCTCATAAAAGCGATTTTGAAAGACCGCGTATCCCGTTTTGCATCAGGAAAGTAATCATCAGGAATATTGTGTGACATCTGGAATTTGATATTTGTGCTTTATGCATTTTATTGAATGAGCATAACAAGCAATTTGAACACATTGTAGCTATTTTGTTATAGAAATGTTCCGAAATATTAACCAAACTTTAATCGAGAAATGTATACTTGATGTTTGACAAAAAGGCAGTTTCGGATTAAAACAATATAATGACGAACCTTTTCCCAGAGTGCTTTGTTATCAAGTCTAAACTAAAAATTTCACATCATTTCATTAAATGACACTGTATATGAATGAAGCAATTTAACGAATTTTTTCAAAAGATGCGTCTTAAAACTGAACAGCAGATTATAAATTGTATTTTTTAAAATCATATTTCCTTTTGCTTTGCTTTTTTCGTATACGAAATACTGAGAATTGTATCGGAATCGTCAAAACACTCGAGATTTTGACGAATCAAGTTTTTGATCTCCCTTCCGAAAAAGAAACTTTTTCTGGAAAATGTCTGTCTGTGGCAAAAATTATCCAAAAACGCCTTAAGCTAGACGGATGAAATTTGGTAAACTGTCTTTTTTCAAATTTGTAGATTTTCATAACATTTTAAACAGAACCCATTCAGAGGAAATGTGTTTGTCTGGCTGTTCGAATATAAGTTGACACAATAACTACAAATGAAGAGAGATGAATAAGCGCCAATACACAAATGTAACATCCATAGTGCAGACACCTGTCGATTCTGTACCAAATCCAAAAAAGGTGTGAACGTCTGTACTTTCTGTAACATATAAACACGATCATTAAAAAATGCAAAGATTTAAATACATTAATAAATAAATATTAATATTTGACATGTGCTTTGCAATCATAGCCCTGAGTCAAATTTTTGTTTCAATTGGTTGGGAAAAACATGTCTAAAGATACATTTTATTTTTGTATATTAGGAACCACATACCAAAGATGAATCGTCAAAGTCCTCTCTCCAATTATTATTCGATGAAAAATGTAAAATGAAAGTTCGTTTGTATTTTCATTTATTTTGCTTTAAAATATTAAAAAAAGGTATAAAATATCTGCTTTTACAGCACTATCAGGATATTTTCAATTTAAAAGAATTCTTAAGCCTTTTAGGACTATACTAATGTATCATTAAAGGACTCATTCCTATCAAAACTTACGAGAACAGTGGTAATGAAATATTTCATTAAGACATACTGATATTTAAACTGTTTTGTTTGCTCTATTACCATTAAATCTGAATTATTATTACCATTAAAATTAATTATTAATTATAAATCATTTAAATCTGAAACAGATTTAGCCTTAAATTTTGATCTATATTAATTTGATATAAATACCAATAAACAATATTTCACTCTTCATAGTTAAGCAGTTAATTTGATTACTGCATGTTTCGCTGCGCACAATTCTTTGAGTGTCCTTGTTTCCTTACCATGAACGTCGCTTAACAATGCTTTTGTCTTTCGTACTCTATTGGGTAAGTTTCAATTCTATTGAGTAAATTTGAGTATTAAAGTTTCTGTCCGTAGATTTGACCGCAGATATATGCAATTTAGAAGTTTTGATTTTGCAATTGTAGAAATGTATTAATCTAACAACTCCAAATTCCTCCACCTAGAACACACTAAGGAACAGAAGGGTAACATTATTTGCTTTGATTCCCGTTCTGAGAAATAATTTTTCTTAAGTCTGAGAATGGATGTGGAATAAGTAAAATTTAGCTGTTTCCTCTCTTTTCCCATTTTAATTGATTTGAGTAGAGAAACTGGGAATTTCATTATAACTGAATGTATTTCATGTCAAATATAAAAATTATGATAGAAATCTAGTTTTGATCTTAATAAAATAAAGACCCTGCTTCCTAAAAATACTTGCCCATCCATCACTTCTATTTAAATTGTTAAGCGAGAATATTATAGTCCCAATTTTGGTTAAAGGTACATTCTAAAATTTGTTTGAGAAAACTGATCTACGAAAATGCATTGTGCTTCAAGAGACATTTAAATTTAGGAATTAGATGGTTAGTAAAACATTAAATTGTAATCAGTTTCACTAATATTTAGTAAAAAAACATTTTGAAATGTATTATTCAAACAGAAAATAAAATGCTTAGTATCCATTTTTCTATATAAATTATCTAATGATGATAACTAACATCTAGTTAAATTTGACCAAGAAAGTTAGCATCACGAAAATGATATATGCCTGGATTTGTTTATTTTTTGCAACTTTGTTTTCTGGGTTTTGAACATAACAAAACTAGATGCACTGTAAGATTGTGATAATGTTTAACCAGAACAGAAAGAGTTAAATGCTATTCTATAAATTGGGAGTATTATGAAATATTTATATTTTTTTAAATGCAATTTGGTCATTTTTGCCATGCAGTTCAAAATACAAATGAATTAAACAATTTATTCTCATTTCAAATCTAAATAACCCTTCATTTAATTTCGCAATACATATAATCTAATAAATAATATTTGCATTCTCAAAATGGCTTAATAGTCATAAAGAAATACAAATAACTTGGTGCGATATGTTGAGACTAAACGTTACATGCAGGAAAATTTTGAAGATTATACAAATTAAAGCAAAGTTATGAATGTTTAAATGAAGTATGTAAGAGGACACGAAATCATACAAACAGAACAAATCCTAAGCAAATCGGTTCTACGCGCCCGATTTGCCTGAGATTTGTCCTGTATGCATAATTTCGTATCCTCTTTCATCTCTGCAAAAATATGGGAAGTGCCGTTTCTCGCCCAGAGCTGACAAACTTTTCATCTCACTCTTCCTAAGGATCTACGGGTCCGATTCAGCAGAGATTTTTTTCCAGTATGCATCATTCCGTCTACTGTTTCATTTTTACTATTGGATAAGTCTAAATATAATGTTTCAAAATACCAAATGAATTTATTTTTAATTTAAATGAAGCTGTTTTTATATGCACATATAATAAGATATTTATGTTTCATAGCTTCTTTTTTATGTTTCATGTCATAATGGAAATTTTTATAAATTATAATGTATTACGCTTTTATAAAATGATCATGCGTTTTTGTCAATTTGAAATGTGTCGAATTATTTTGAATGACAAAAGCCTGGATTATGACATCTCGCAGTACGAAAACCATTGCTAACATTATGTATTCAGACTTAACCCTACAATGCATTGCGTAGCTGCACGTTTCTGTTTCCCTTTATATGCTTCACGTGATTGTTCCATGTGAACAATCACGTGAAAAGTGAAAAGTCACTACGTAACGTGAAAAGTCACTACGTAAAAAGTGAAACATTGAATGCTTGCAAATCTTTTTTTGAATGTTTTTTGATAAACATTTGTAGAAAAGAAAGATGAATGGCAATAGCGGTACTAGAATTAGATTTAAACTGGAAACTTGGAAAAATATCAAGATGTTGGTTTTATGAACCCTATTATTCCACCTTTAAAAAATACTATCAAAATATTTTTTGTATGGCAAAAAATATATTGGTGGAAAGGGACTTTTATTTTAATTGCAAAAATTGTTATAATTTGATTTGTGTCACTGATATATTAATTCATAAAGCATTTATTTGATTCATTTAAATTTTTTAAAAACAATTACAAAAATATAATTATTTTAAAAAAAAAATAAAATTCAAATTCAAACAACTTCATTCAATTCAATCAACTTCAAAACACAATTTTTTTTGTAAAAATTAAAAGCTCAAGCATTTTGGGATTCACTACGTAAAATATTGTAGATTTTCCTTCCAAGTGTTACCTCATTCATTTAGTTACAGATGGATCACATTTGCCAACAATTATTTCAAGATAACTTGTGTCTGAACCTTTCATAACGATGGATGAATTCTTTGCTGACAGGAGGAATAAAGTCAAATGTTTTCAAGTCTTCGCTTCTAAATCAATTTTACCTTGAGAAATAGAAATAGTGAAAAGTGATAAAACGTCGACATCAGGAGGGAAGAAAGTAGAAAAAGTACAGTTCTTTTCTTGATACATTTCAATCTAGATAGTCTACGAAATATTTTAGATATTAGGAGTGCGATAAACTGAGAAGGCGTAACGTGTTTTCTTTAGTTTATACTCTCTTAAACTATACACTCTTTATAAATGACAGAGCATTTTCAGTACAATAACTATTATACTGGAAATCTAATGTTATATAAAACGTTTTTCACTTTTAAAATATTTGTAATATCATGAATTTTTGTACATGGTTATAAACCATTAAATTTACAGGTAAACATTCATCATAAAATTTATAAACATATTTAGATTATGCTTACAGAAATTAGTTTGGTAAAATGATGCTATGAAAAATTTGTAAATTATATGAATTCTTTACAATGAATTTCAACATCTAGTGCTTCAACTTAATGTAAGAGAATTCATTCTTTAATATGACAAAAAAAATCATCCTCATTGTTAAAAGTTTATCTATTATGGATTCATATATTTATTTTAGTTATAATGCAATATAATTTCTACCTAAGATTTAAGTAAATTTTATAGAATTTTTTAAAGCGAAAAGGTATAATAGTCAATAAACAAAAAAGGAAAAAAATTTAAATATAGGATTTACTGTGTTTCTTAAGCAAGATTATTATTTACTATTTAGTACATGTTTCAATATTATAACATGAATGTAAAAACGTATTTTTTTATTTAATGTCCATCAAATAGTTACCAGATTAACTATTTTGACTACTTATTTCTGAAGGGCAGATGTTTAAAAAACGGTCGCATTTTATAATAAAAAAAGAGTTTGGGAAGCAAGTCAGTCGTTGGTTTGAGTGCCAATTTCGAGAGCGGAAATCAATCTCCCACCTGAATAGCCTCTTTAAGATCTCTAGAGATTCGTCTGACATGCTCGAGAAGCTATAAATGGATGACTGCGAATCCATCATGCTTCTCAGACAAACCTGCCATTTGTTATCGAGTTCAGGCCAACAAATGGAGGAAAAAAGTTGCGAAAGAAAAGAAAAATATCAGAGCTACATTTTTTAGGCTTTCTACTATATTTTTAGAATAAATCTACAAATTTTTTTCATTACTAAGAAATTTCTGATGAAATAAACAATAACAATACAAATGCTTCAAAATGCTGATTATCGAGTACTGATACTTTATTTAATTAATGATTTTTATAAATTTCAACACATTTTAATAGCTTTGTTAGAAAAATGATTTTTCCTCTTCTTATTGTATTTTCCTCTTCTTATATATATATTTGTTTAGAGAATGGAGGCTCTGATATTTAATTTTTTAATACAGTTTTCCAATACTCGAAAAAATGACTTTGTTCCCTATCGAAAGGTCTGGTTTATATATTTAAATACCACATTAGTGCAATTTTTATAAAATTTGTATTAACTATGAAGATTTATAAAATCAATAAATCCATTAATGATTACACTTCAAAATAAAAAAAAAATCATATACTTTAAAATCCTTATTTTTAGTTAAATATGATTTTTTTTGCATATTATAAAAAAACAATCTTGACAGTTATGAAAATTTAAAATCAGAAAGAGTAAATGCAAAAAATAATTTATATTTGTACAGAGATCAATGGAAGCAGATAAACTAAAATGGAACAGCTTCTACGTGCACTTCATGATGAGAACGTTTATTAGAATGTACAAGTGTAGTTCGGGACGTATCGATGCATTTGCACTTCGAAGTGAGGGAAGCGAATTAACTCATTAATACATATTTGCAATTAAATCAAATCGAAGTGAAATTTTCTAATTGATATTAGGAATGATTATTAATTTGTTTGCGTGTCTTCCTATGAATAATTTAAACTTTATGCAGAGATTCCGACTACGCCAGTGCAATAAATATGGATACATTTTCCCCCTCTGTGCAAGGGATTGGTAAGTTTTGCAACATTATTCTACTGAGTGTACATAAATTATCAAGGAAACTTCTTCTTAAGATTATAACTGTGGTGAACACAGATAAAATTTTTGAAAAACGAATAACAGGAAAATATGTTTGCTTGAATGAAATTTTAATGTAATATTCTGGATTTTTCCTTTTATTTATTTGGCATTTGAACCATACAGCATACAATTGTTCACTGCTAAAAGCAAATTAAGTTAAATGAACTAGTAAATTAAAATTGTATAGCGAATTGAGAATATGAATTTACATGAGTATAAAAGGATCATTATCCGTCGTTAATTTTATTTCGTAAAAATCTATTTCTATTCCTGTAGAAAATGTTCGCAACTCCTCTTTAAAATTATTTATCCAAATAAGGGAAGACAAATGTATTTCGTGAACAAGAAACAAAGTCTGAATATCTATTATATATATTACTCATTGGGAGACATAACTCTCATTATCTCATTACAAGGTGTCCTTTCTGATAACTATCTGAAACAAACAGCATTTTATTAGTAATTAATATAACGATTACTGGCCATTGATAGGGTAATTATGGAGATACATTATTTCAAATGTAGCTTGATAGTTAGAAAGTAATTACTTTGTTCTCCTTTTATAATTGCTTTCTTTATCGAGCATCATTCATTGACTGAAACGATTTAGCATTCATTCCACACAGCAAAAGTTTGAAACCCTAAACTTCTCAACAAAGCTCTGATTAGTTCGAAAAACAAATAATTTTTACTATGCCATCACTAATGAAATTGCAATTTTTGAAATACAATTGCTCTTGGGATAGGGATTTATGTACCATTAGGAGATTTCAAAATGGATAAACCAGTTTATACCACTGTATTTAATCATTAGAGACGTATCAGGCACGGAATAAAAGTCTTTTTCCTATTTATCAAAATGGGAGTGAAAATTATTCACTGGCTGTCAAAAGAGATATATAAATGCATTTTAGTTTTAACAAGAATCTCACAGTTCAAAAATATTTCTTTGATATTTGCCATGGTCTAAAATTTATAAGCAGAAACTTTAATAATAAATTAATAAAGAATAAAATAATAATTATTAATTAATAAATTAATAAAATAATAAATTAATAAAGAAAATATTAAATTTGTATTTGTTACCTGTAAAGTATACACTCTTTTAAAAGTATCTATTTTGAATGAAAAATTATTTTATTTTAATGTATTAGTTATATAGTCCATAAAAAAGTATATATATATATAAAGATTGGGCAAATTGTTAATGCTTGTTCTTCAGGTCTTCAACATTTTTTTTTTTTTTTGAAATTCCTTATTATTCCAAACGATTGTCTTATTTACAGACAAAATATTAAATTTCTTTTCATTTCATTTCATTCAAATTTCTTCTCACAACATATTCCTATTTTTTCATATGTTTTACATAATGTATCATTAAAACAAGTTAGGATGTAAAATTTATTGTTAAAAATTAGCTCTACAATTGGGAACTCCCCAGTTTTGAATGTAATGAAAGTAAATAGATACGATAAGACACATCATTAGAAAGCCAGGAAGGAGGTTTGGAGTTTATATCTGGATAATAACAAATTCCATCAAAAACTTAAGAAAATACCTGTTATCACACTTTAAAAAAGATATTCGGTTAAAATAAAGATGGGATAACTCAGTTGTGTCTAAAATTATAAAGAATGAAATGATGCACATTTCTTCGCTGTAAAAATTTAAATATTTTGCAAGATTTTCTTTGGCGCTTCTGTGCGGGAGAAAAATACAGAATGTTAATATAGTATGAATAATTGCATTTAAGAATGAAAAATAAGCAGTATTTCAAAAAGATATAATCTTTAACTAAAGAAATGATGCAACTTTCTGTTAAAATGGTATATCTCTTGGGCCTAATTTCAAGGGATTTTCGGGTCACGAGGAATCATTATTAGACTAATGTCTGCGTTTCTGACACAGAAAAATCCCTTTCTTTGAATCCCTGCCTGAGGGTGACCTTGAAAAAGTCTTCAGGCCGGATTCTTGTTTATTTTTTTGGTTTAATTTTTATTTGGTTTTTTTGATTTTCCTATTAACTTGATTTTAATACTTTTGTATATATATATATATATATATATATATGCATTTTTCTAATCCTGTCGGCTAAATAATATGTAACATATTTTTAGTTGAAGCATAGTGCAGGTTTGAAGATATAGACGAGACGTTGTATTTTTAATTTCGTTTTATTCTCTTCCGAGTGGCAAGCATGATTATATACAAGAAGGCGCAGCTCGGCACAAATCACTGATCACTAGTCCTATATAAGATAGGATTTCTGGCCAAGCCAATTCAATACACGTGGTGACCTTTGACACCTCTGCAAGGGTAACCGAAGATATCACTTTCTCTTGATACGTAGTACTGAATGCGTATTATTTTTACAGAGGAATTAATTAAACCGAAAGTGGAATTGGATCACGAAATAAGAGAATATTTTAGAATGAAGTTACGATGGGCTAAATTAAGATAAAATCTTAGAAATTAATTTGGATTAAATGAAGAGTTTAAAATATCATTACACACACACACACACACATATATATATTTGTCCAGCGCATGACCACGGTAAAAAAAAAAGAAATTTCCCGACTTCAAATTTTGAATTTTAAAAAATGTTAAGTCTTCGCCGTTTTTGAATGATCGCCTTTACTTTATTCTGAAAGTGCAGACTAACAGGCATTCAACCCCTTTTTGGATTTTATTCAAAACTGATAGGTGTCTACTCAAAAAAAGGATTAATTCCATAAAAAAAAATAAGATGGGTCTACTGAACACATTTGAATTTCTAAAGAATTATTGTATTAGTTGTTACAAAAAATGTGTTGAATAGAAAGTAGACTAGAAACAAATAACACTGTCAAAATGAAACCATTTTGCTAAATCCAATAATTTTACTGCTAATCTGGAATATCTAAATGCTGCATGAGACAGATATAATTTGTTACTATTAAACAACTTTTAAAACTTCGCATTTCTTACAAGAAAACAAAAATTTTCTTTGTATATATTTTTTTCATCGAGGAGCCACATTTTGACAAAAAAAAATAAATTTCAAGTTTATACATAAAGACTTTTTTTTTTTTTTTTTTAGTTTGACTAAAGTATTTTTTTGATAACACGCGACCATTGTAACAAATTTTTCCCTACTTCAAATTCTGAATTTAAAAAAAATTGCTAAAACTTGACGTTTTTGAATTATTGCATTTACATTATTGTGAAAGTACCGACTGACGGACATTGAACCCTTTTTGGATTTGATTCAAAATTTGATAAGTGTATAAAATGTAGAAGTTAAATTTGTGTACTGAATTTTATCCATACAGTTGTCTTCGTAGTAGGCAGTAGGTGCGGCCCAATCAGATTATCGTGCACGATTCCGGTCCAAATATTTAGCTCGAAGTGTCACTAGAACGAGCGTGTACGTAAGCGTTTTCAGCTTACGTACACGCTCGCATTCGTCAATGCATTCGTCAAATTGCATTCGTCAATGAACAAAATTGTGCACAAAAATACGGATCCACAGCAGTATGTTGCAGAAACCCCGTGGTAAAATTAACGTGTGTCTGATGATCTGAGGGTTCCGGTCCTGAGCTCTCAGCGTATGTTAGAGATGCCAGCCCTTATAACGCAGTACTTGCCACACCATATTACGGGAAACGGGAACAGCTTTGGACAATGCCCCCGTGCAAGATTCTGTGCGCTCGCTGATACGACGCACAATGTCGTTCGTTACACATAGCATCCTTACATTCCTTCCACGCGAGGTATCCCGCATGTAAACAGAAAACCTTTTGCAGAGATGTGGATGCAGTCGCTGGAGGGTTCTAGCATCTGAGACGCTTTCTGGAATCCGTTCTCGGTTGCATCTTTGCATTGTCCGCTGTATCTCGGTACACGTAATGCATCTCGGTCCTCTCCTAATTTGAGTAGGCATCCATCTCAACGGTGATCTACTGAAAGAATGAAGATAGCTGCTGTGAACAGTCTTTTTATTGCGGTCTTTGAGAAGCGCCCTTTAACTCCTTACGGCTCCATTTCCAATTATAGATTGCATGGTGGTGTGTACTTATCTGGTTGTGTTCTATGACACTTTAACATGTGCACCATGAGTTTCGGGAAACCTTGCGTATGCGTGTGTGTGTAAATAAATATCCCCATGAGTTACACCTTGTTACATAATACACTGACTTCAAAAGATTCGAATAATATTTGTTAATTAAATATATCATCAATAATTATTACAAAATAAAATCTAAATGAACATAAATTAGAAAAAAATTATTAAGGCAGTTCAGATGAAATATTATTAATGCAGTTCAGATGAAAATGGCAAACTAAATTAGAGAAAAATAAAAACTTTTTATTCTTTTAGTATCGTGCATTGCCAGCGGCGCGAAACGCTATTGCCACTATTGAAAAGCTAACGCTAATAATATTCTTTAATCTTCTAAATAAGTAGATAATCGAAAGTTATGTCGTGCCACTTAAAGGTGCTTGAATATCACGGAATTATACGTACGGTTTTACAATATCGTTTTATTTTGTTTCTTGAAAAGTGTAAAGAGTGTATTATGTGTAAATTTTAATTTTAAATAATATGTGTGTCATTTAATGAATGAAACATTCATGCGAGTTCTCAAGCTGCAATTTCCACAGCAGCATCATGCAGTGTAAACAAGTAAGTACAGAAGCATACAATTCTGTATAACAATAATAAATATTTATCAATTATCTGAAAAGAATTTGAGCATCGACGAAACTCGTTGCTATTGGTTAGAATAGATTCTACAAAAGTTTTTAATATGGGCTATTTTAATAACATATTACAAGGAAAATTCTGTTTTAAAAATCAGTACTTTTTACTTTACTTTTTGATCAGTATTTTGCTTTAAAAATGGCAGAAGTTCTGAATTTAATTTGAATGATTTGATTAATTAATCCACACACACACACACACACATATATATATATAATATAGTGTTAAAATCAAGTTAATAGGAAAATAAAAAAAAACAATATATATATATATATATATATATATATATATATATATATATAGTTATGATAGCTCATTTATCAGTAAAGAAGGGTGCAATTACCTTCCAGTTATGTAAGGGTATTTTAAAAGATAGATATTATAAATTCAAATTCCTATCAAAAGAGCTCAAATGCTGGGAAGTGAGCAATTATATCGCAAGATATATAAAATGCGTGCAACATTTGCATTGAGCGGATTAAAGAAATAGTTTTATATGTGTTTATTTTAGAATCAAGTTTTTTTAAATTTCTAATAAGTTTAAAAAATGTTCAATTTTCCGTTCAAAATCAGAAATAATTAAGTATGTGCCATCGTAATTTAAAGTATTCTAATATAAAAAAAATGCTAAAAAAATAATGGTTTTAAAGGAATTTCTTTTATGAAAACATTTGAACTTCTTTATAAAATTTTTCTATTTTATAGTGAATTGAAAAATATTAAAGCTCTCGTGCAAAGCTATAAAATTGTTGAGCTGCGTTTGACTCCACGATGCGTTGCTATTCTTCATTTAGAAGAATCACCGTCACAAAATGCAAATAGATTGAATGCATCAACAATTTCCTGTTGAAGAACAAAAGTAAAAAGTGAAAAACAGTGAAAATTGGGAAAAGAGAAAATGAGGGAAAATGGTAGTGGACAAGATATAATAGCTCTCCGGGTCTGTAGAATCCCGAAGCTTCGAGTGAATTTTGTTGCAAATTCATGGATAACAATATTTTGTTAAGAGATTTAGACCTCTAATATAAACTGTGGAAACATATTAGAGAAAAAATATATATACAGTGGTTCTAAGTAAAAAAAGCATGAATACTATGAATTTTTGTTACTGCTTTAAAAAATTAATCAAATTCCTTCATAAAATATTTATTGATTCAAAACATAATCAAGCTTGCTTTTCTTAATTTTAAGCGAATTTCCTTTAATCGGCTTTAGTCTCTGTCAGAGCAAAAATGGACTTTTTTAGGACGAATAAAGCCTGCAGATGAAAAGGAAGACACCTGGACTAGAATGGACTCGGCGAGTGCACGAAAGAACGCGGTTTTGAGCTTGAATCGTGCGGTCTCAAAACCGAAACCTTATCATCTGGCCACAATGCCTTTCTTAAGTTGACTTGCTTTATGTTGGCAATAAAAGAAATTTTAATCAATTTTGCACTTACTTCCTAGTGTACTAAATGTTTCATAAACTTCAGTTTTATTCTGAAAGATAATACACTTTTTTAAATTATGAGCTAGTGTTTAACAATAAATTTAATTACGAATTAAATTCTGATTTCAGCCAAATTACTCCGTTCAGAAGTGAGTTTGGAAAAATAATTAATTTCCAGATACATACCACTTACTATAATGTATTATAAATTAAAATCTAAAATATGGAAAATAATAATGTGAAATAGAATTTGTTATATTAGAATAAAATGTATTTAAAATTGCTTTGATTTAATTATTCCTTAATCTTGTCCTCGAAACCACATTAAAATTTGCGTTCGTATTTTATAATTCAGAGAAAGCTTATTATCTTCGTGTTTTTAACATTAATGCTTACTCAAGAAATCTTCAAGTTGGAATTTAATTTAACAACTTTAACTTTAAAAGAAATTCGGTAAAATGAAAATATCTTCAGAAAAGCCGTGATGCATATATGATTTTTCCTTAATCCCTTACCAATTGTAAGGATATATTTTTAAGCAAACATAACTTCGTGGAAGCACATTTTATTAATTAAATAGAGTTCGTGAGAGTAACCATCTTATCTAGAATTGGTAATCAGCTCCCCAAGTTAGATTTTAATTATTACCTAGAGCATCTTTTCTGTGGTTTATTTTGAAATGAGAACTCCAAAGAAGAGTAAACAGCCTTAATTCAATTTGTTCTTTAATTAAATTCATACAATATTCATTCACTTTTGGGAAGCATTATACTAGGAAGGTACGAAATAAGTAAACAGGTGCGTTTCAGAATTTTTAAGACACGGCATTCCAGATATATGTATAAAAAATAAACGAGGTAGCTTTTGACCTGGAATTTGATATTTAATTAAACTCTTTTATTGAGAAAAAGGATTGGTTTATTGTGTCAGAGGATATTATGGGATGAATATGAAGTGGCCGAAAAGAGAAACATTTATGTTTTATATTAAAAGAATACTCATTAAAAAAGCAAGCCAGAAGTCAAAGAAAATTGCTTCATTATGCAAAGTAGATGGAACTCCTTGCCCTGTTTGAACAGCAAGCTACATATTATAAGGAGGAGGGGAGCAGAATCCTGTCGACTGGATGAGTGTGACTGTAAAGTTGCTTAAGACAACAAAATAGTCATAGTTATGTAATGATGCATGGGTAGGATCCGATTGATCAGCAGATCTTGGGCGATTCTTTGCTTCTGTTGCTTTAGATGTCTTCCAGCTAAAAGTGTCGTGGGAAGCATCGGAACGATTCATTGGACTTCTAAGAGCAGAGTCGAACACTTTTTTTTAGTAGTCATGCTCTTGTTTAATAAAAAAAATCGAATGCATTTTTTTCATCACATACATATTTATTTTGTAAAAAAAAAAATCCATCATCAGCTATAAACAGTGTTATGCATACCATGAGAAAGGAACAGAAAAAGAAAGAGACAGAGATGCTTTATGCATATATGTTATGTAAGGAAGACGACAAAACTTTCTTAGGTTCAATAAGTAAAGATTGCTGTGCATGAATTTATTTTTAAGATCACTTTTAAACATTTCATGTACAGCAACCATTTAACCGATTATTTACTAGCATCATGTATTGAAAGGATGCTGGTACATGTAGTGTTAAAAGTAATGATTACTGCTAGAAATATTGTTTCGGATGATTTCTTTCGTCTCTAAATTGCGATCATTAAAAGGACTCTAACATTTCAATGTTTTGTGATATTAGTTGGGGTGAATACATTAATCAAATATTTAAGATATGTAAACTATATCGTCACCATCACATCTGATTTGATTTATTTTGTTGGTCTTTCGATTATCTTCTAAGCTACACGGAACCAGTTAGGAGTGGAATTTACTCATATGAAAATCGTAATTCACTAATGCAGTGGAATTTAGGAAACCTGTCTAAAGAAAGCAATCACATTGAAAGCATTGAAAAAAAATATTTGAATCTATGAATATTGTAATGACACGGAAGACAATGAAAATAAGGTGGTGAATGGGAAATTCTTAAAAGAGAAATACGCATATTATTTGAATTGCCGTTAACGATGTCAATCATGGTGTTCCATTGGTTCTTCCTGATTGCATTATCTCAATAATCCTCAGAGATTCGGAATATTATTGCTAAGAAATAAGAAGACGTGGGATAGCAATATCTCATTTCCTTTGTTACCGGAATCTTTGTACTTCGCAATGATTTCCATGCATTTAATTTTTTAATTGAAGATGTAAAACACGTTTTCTGCCAGCTATAAGGATTCTGAAACAGTAATTAGGTTTGTAAATGAAACTTAAATGGTCAACGAAAGCTGAAATTTATATTTATTCTGAAACTAAGTAGTTCAACACAATGCTTTAAATAAGCGAGACCGTAATCACTGCGGTACAAAACGAACGACGAAATCCCTAGGAAGTGGCTAATGTCACTCTTGCGTGATGTAGGTGTCTCGTTAAAAGTGATGAATCTCGGTAAGGATTCATTGTTCCTTGAACGCAAACAATATAATTAAGGATAACAAATGGCAGAAACTCTCTTTGCATGGTTGAAGCATAAAGATAAAAAAAAAGTAAAGCAGTAGAGAAAGACGCAATTTTTACCCAAAGCAATAACAATTTTTATTTCGATTGTGTTATTGAATCACCCGATATAAATATGAAAAAAAAAAAAATTGGAATATTTGATTTTCAACAAAGAGAAGAATAAATTCTTTATGAATAAAACTAATCAATGCGCATTGCATTTAAATAATCGTGTTTCTTAGAGAAAGTCTTTCTATCTAAAGTCAGGTTTTAGAACAAAAGCATTGACCTAATAGGAAATTGAAGTATGTGATTAACCATTTGTGGTAATATCATATTTAGGATTTCAAAATATCAATCTGTACCCATGTATAGTGATTTTGAAAGACTAAATTTAAACAAACAAAATGCCTGGTTTTAATTCCCTCTGCTACATCGTTTTCTGTCTTTATACCATTAACGAAAGATTTATTATCTTTCTGTTTCTGTAACTGTTTTGAAATTCGAGATTGATTCATTATATTGGCTCTTTAATGTATTCGCATGTTTTGGGAGGGACAATACATATATGTTTATATATAGAAGTGTTTTTCTTCTTTTGATGATAAACTACATACTGTATGATTTAAAAATAGAAATTAAAAGAACAGAACTTATTGTATAGACATATTTTTGAATTGGAAATAAGAAAAGGTTTTGATACCACCATTTTCAGAATTCTAAATGAATTTAATTTTTAAAAATGGATGAGAAAAAAGGACAATTTGGGAATCGATAAGGTGTAAGCATCCAATAATAAATCCAGCATCAAAAGAATTTATCGTAAATAAATAATAGGCTTTTGAAAATTTTTAATACTAATGGCCAAAAACACTTAATAAAAAAGATTAATTTATCTTGAAGTTTTAGAATGGTTTGTGTGAAAAATGAACTATATTTTAGAATTAATCTTAAAAAGGCATAATCGTGAAATTTCATGTCGAAGTGCTAAGAAATATGAATGTAATGCACACATTCTGAATCATATTCAATCTCTTTTTGAAAGCGCTAATACTACTTTTCCAAACTTGATTAGGATAGAAAATTTTCTTTTTTGTTGAGGAAACAAATATCTATTCAGAAAAAAATAGCAATTTTGATTGGCAAAGACTCGTACAAATAAAAAGAGAACTATATCACTCATATTTTGAACATTTGATTTCGCTCTTGTTATGTATCTTTAGCATTACCATCTTATTAATTATTTATATCCTGATTTCAAACAAGAATTTAAGAAGTTATTACTGTCTTACGTTCTAATGACTTACATTGCGATATCTCAGTAAAATGGAGAAAGAGACAGAGCGTCAATTTATACCACATTCATTTATGCGTGTAGGATTTTAATATACTTACGAACAATTGTGTTGTTATTGTTGGAACAGTTTTGTTTGTATTTATAAATAAATTTATTGGTCATAATTTTCAGTCCTTCGGATTTTCCTTCAGATATTGGCAAGTTTATGTGTCTTGATTGTAGCGTTGCATAATGCCCAGCATATAAATGGAAGAGTGCTTTTACTTCAGTGAGATTTATGTAATGTAAACAAATAAGCAACATTTAGTGCCATCCATCTAAAAGAAATATATTGCCTTTAAATTTGAAAGGATCTGGAAATGAAATTATTATTTTTCAATTATTTT
The DNA here is from genome assembly GCF_947563725.1 of Argiope bruennichi. Lineage (NCBI taxonomy): Eukaryota > Metazoa > Arthropoda > Arachnida > Araneae > Araneidae > Argiope > Argiope bruennichi. Next base: position 127,913,040 of record NC_079159.1, read on the forward strand.
TGATGCTGAGCAAAAATTTGCTTATACATTTATTGAAATACTTTATTTTATTTAACAAAAAGTTAAATTATTTGTTTATATTAACATTATAAGAACATATTACAAACATTTAAAGATTTTTTTTACTTCTGGTTTCTTATTTGTAAAAATAAAAGTGATAAATTTTAGAGATTTTAGGGGAATTATTCGGTAATTATTTTAATCTGTTTTTTTTAAAGAAATTATTCCATAGAAAAAAAATTAAAAATTATTATTAATTAAAATTGTTTTAACATATTTAACATAACATTGCATATTTATCTCGACTAGATAAAGAGCTAAACCTCTCTTCAACCTTCTTGGAACACGCTGTACGTTTCACAATGTATGAAATAATTTTGAGGAATATTGTTTAAAGGTTCCAAAAAAGTAAATAAACGTGACACAATTAAAAATTCATTTTTTTCAGTCTAAAAGAATTGTAATATATTTTTATACGCCTAATGATTTTAAAGGAAAATGCAACAGCTCTTAAAAATGGGCTAACTCTTAAAATTATTTCATCATTGTTTACTTCAGAGCTGTTGTGTACTCACTGTTATGTTACGTAACTATTCTACTGTCTTATAATCACTGATTTACCCGACTGTCACAGAATTAGAAGTATTAATAAAAGCACAATTTAAGATATTCAAAAATATATCAAAATTTTAATATTTGATTATCAATTATGAGACAAATCGTAGGGTAAAAAGTGGATAGTAAGGGCGAAACAGACTCCACAAACACTATATGCGATATAGTTTTCATCATCAACTGAATATAATTTTATATTGCAAATTTTTAAATTTCAGATGCATACCCAGTTTTCCAAATTATTTACTGAATAATTACAATAAAATTTCATTTTTAAAGCCAACGCAAACGCTTTCATAAATGATACATTCATTTGGGTTATAAGTAAAATAAATGATACATTCATTTCATTTCGATTCAATTTGTATAAGGATATATTATCTCTCGGACTTCTTATTCAGCTTGAAAGTACCAGAGGAAATGGAAGACATTCTTCTATTGTGGAAGATAAAAAAAATGTATCTTCAATGGAACAAAATATGTTGCATTGAAATGAAATGTTTTAAGATTGGGAAATGTATGCATGCTAAGTAAAATGAATTATCTAAAACTTATCGAAAATCTGGACGTATTTTAAAATCTACAAAATTCTATTTATAAACAAGAGCGATTCTTCATAAATAAAAGAGGTGAGTGTAGCAGTCTGCGTGTGTGAGCTTTCACTTCACAAAGAAAATCAAATTGTATTTTAACAAAGAGCCTTTTACGAATCCCTCTTTATCTTCTTATGAAAGGTAACAAAGCCATTTTTATCCAATTTGAATGGCCAAATATAATAATTGGGTGGAGAATACTTAGAAATATCGGTATGCTGGATGCGCTTTATTGAACAAAATCATGTTAAACTATAAGAAAAGAATAAAATATGGCCTCACTTAGTTTCTCAATCTTTTCAAAATATTCTTTTAAAAAGATTAAATTCTTATGAAATTAAATTGTTTTCAAGATGCTTTAAAATAAAATGGTTTGCTCTATGTTTTAATGCCTATAGAATAGGCCGTTCTTCATGTACTTTAACTAATTATTAAATAAATGTTTCAACTAATATTTATTACCAGTTCCGTTATAAAACAGAATGACAAAACATGACAAAATTACTACATTACATGTTATACACACACACACACACACACACACACACACACACACACACACACACATATATATATATATATATATATATATATATATATATATATATATATATATATATATATATATATATATATATATATATATATATATATATATATATATATATATATACTTTGAATATAATGCGTAAAACATGTACACTTTATAAAGCTACTCTGTAACTTTATGAAAATAATAAAAACAAAATACGTTTAAAGAAAGAAAATCACGCTGACTAGATTGAAAAAAATAGAATTAAAATTTTCTCTATCTATCAAACTTTTGTGCGGGTTTCCAGCTGTCTGCGAATGCAGTTGTAGCTCTTCTACACCACCGTATTGCCACTGGAGGATCTTTTGGGGATATAATCGGTGTCGTTTTCAGTCCCTGTAGGATTGCATCGTGGCGGCAGATCTCTTGTTCCGTGTGTCTTATGGCCAAATTGAGAAGATCTATAGATACCTTTATGGAAGTGCATCCGGCAAGTTCATTATACGTCGTTCCGCTTATTTCATTATCAGTTGAGAATAGGAGTAGATTTAGTATATTGAGAAAAAGAAGCAATGAATTGTAGAATAGAGATAAAATAAATTTGTTACATCGAAGTAACTCTTAACTTATAAGAAATTCGAATTCGAGCAAAACTTGTAGATTTCAGAATTAATACAATTACAGAATATTCTAGAATAATTATTCAGAATTTTAAAAACTTTCTAAGATTTCCTAGAACATAAATAATATTATCAAGTGAGACCATGATGTTGATATGGTTTGGAGTTTTGAAGCCTCAAAATGCACGGGCCCAAAATGGGCGATTTTTCGCTTGTGAGGAATCCATTTTTCGCTTTCAGGGAATCAGAAAATGATAAAAAAAAAAGGTTGTCATATTTGGCGACTTATCGCCAACAAAATATTACACATTGGCGCGAAAGCAAGCCATGTACCCGATTCTTCTGTCTGGCGGTTAAAGAGCAGGGTTGTAAGAAGTTATCGCTCGAAGAAGAACAAAGAAGAAAGAATGTGGGAATGAACGCGAAAGTGGGAGAAAAGATATCGAAAGTTTATATATATATATATATATATATATATATATATATATATATATATATATATATATATATATATATATATATATATATATATATCGCTTTTCTAAAACTATCGCTCTTCTAAAATTCAATAATCAGGTGATAATTGAACCGGATTTTCGCAAAAAGAGAAACATCTGGTTTTGAGAGGAAATTTTGGAACTCAAACGATTTTGAGATGGAAGAAACACCCCATCGTTTTCTAAATATCGACGCATGCGTATTCTGAAAGTCACGTAATTGTATAAAACTAATTTTTCACGTAAAAAATTTAGGCCTCGAGAAAAAAAAAATAGCACTCGATTGTTTTCGAGAAGGTTAACACCATCGTTTGTCTAAATACTAGTGATTGCGAAATATGCGTCATGTGAGAATATGATGTTTTTCTGTCGCATTGATATAGCATGGCTTAAACTAATTAGAACATGACAACTTAAAATGTGCGATAGTAGATTTCAATTTTTAAAAATAAATTTTGAATGAATACGCTAACACAATTGCAAGGTTACTGTAACCAAGACTCGGAACCTCAATTCATTACTCTGCCAACTAATCCGTAGGTCTACTAACAAGACTTCATCGCGCGAAATTATTTACGACTTGTTGAGAAGACAGATGAATCTCAGAACTATGAACCACAAACGGAAGGGCATTTGAATCGGGATAAAAACTTCTCGCCATACCGAACTGAGAATAATTTTTTATGATAGTACACGACTTAGTATATACCGTGCTTTCATACGCGATGGAAATTCTGTAGAAGTGGGTTCCGAGCTTGTTATCTATTTGACCTGCGGCGGAAATTCTTGAACACAGGTCTATTAGAACAAGAACATATTTAGTCACTGTTACTGAATATAAACATTAAAATTATAAGCAAAGTCGTCGATCTCTTTATTAAGTGTTGAAAATAGGATTCAACATTCATAAAAATAAGAAATTTGATTCTTTTTTTCATTTTTTGTCAGAGTTGATTTATTTTTCTTTTAAGTTTGGAGCATTGTATGATTATTTATTTATTTGAAAAACACAAATGTTTTTTCATCAACTCTGTGTGGTGAATTAAATATATTAAGAATTTATACTCATTATCTGTATAAATAATGGGTATAAATTCGTAATATCTGTATCCTGTAATACTGATCCAAAATTCTCATTATCAGGATTTCTGGCAATATTATCATTCCACGGAGAAAATATTCTTTGAACGAAATTTAATATGATGGCTGTCAGTTATTCAAGGGCATGTGGTAATGCAGAATCGATGATTTTTTTTAAAGATTATAACTTTACTCCCCTTTGTTTGCTTTCTCAATTTATGTAGAATATGAAATGTTAAGCTTTTAATGTCAGTTATTCAAGGGCATGTGGTAATACAGAATCGATGATTTTTTTTTAAAGATTATAACTTCAGTCCCCTTTGTTTGCTTTCTTAATTTATGTAGAATATGAAATGTTAAGCTTTTAATGTCAGTTATTCAAGGGCATGTGGTAATACAGAATCGATGATTTTTTTTAAAGATTATAACTTCACTCCCCTTTGTTTGCTTTCTTAATTTATGTAGAATATGAAATGTTAAGCTTTTAATGTCAGTTATTCAAGGGCATGTAGTAATACAGAATCGATGATTTTTTTTTTAAAGATTATAACTTCACTCCCCTTTGTTTGTTTTCTTAATTTATGTAGAATATGAAATGTTAAGCTTTTAATATCATTTGACATTTTACAAAAAAAGCAAATCTCCAACTTCTGTTGGAATATTTTAAAGTCTAAAAAAGTAATTACTTTTACGATGTTGTTACTGATAAAATGCGTGTTATAAATTATAAAAATTCCGTGAACGCAATAATAAGAAACACATGGAGTGCTCGGAAAATGCTTTTTTGATTCATCTAATATGTATTATTTTTTATGCCATATTAAAAAGATGTATTTACCTTTCCATGTGAATTTCATTTTATGGAAAATCCTATAATCCCTTTGTTTTCACTAACACTGTTTAAATTAAAAATGAACGAGTTAAGCTCTAATTTAAAAGATAAATCGTTAGTTTTCGATAACTATACTCGAAATGACATTAAAAAAATGTTTGTTAAATGAGGCAGATTTATTTCACTTTTTTGACATCTACGAATTTTCAAAATCAAATTTTATGCAATCAAATGTTTGTGAAAATATTTTCCGTTTTTTATATAGGGTTACCATAAAGCCGATTTAATTCAGGAATGTCACTCATTTTTTAAAAGTTAAACTTCAGTTATTACCTTCAGCGTGAGCATTTCTAAAAATTGATTTGGGAAGTAGTAATTCCTGCTTTCAAGAAAGAAAATTGACTTCGTTTCAAGTAATATGCACTTGATTAGAGAAAGTTAATATTAATTTTTTTTAGTCTGCTTCTCATTATTTTTCATCAAACATTAATTTATTGTCAGAGTATTTAAACTAAATAAATATACAGACTTTAACCTAAATTATTCAGAGGAAATCTAAATAAATTAGTAAGTGAAATGGAAAATGTTATTTCAAATAAACTATTTTTGAACTATTTTAAATTATTTTTATATCATGAAGAATAAAGTATGGAAATTTTAAATTTTGCTTCAAATATTAAGGATAAATTTCTTTTAATTTTATTCATAAAAATAAATGTTGTGAAATGAAGAGAATGAAAAGGGAAATAGATAAATTTAAGTGCAGAGGAAGATAACATTTATAAGCTTTATAAATTATAAGCCATGCTTGTTAAGCTTTGAAAAGCTTAATTTGTTTTCGAAACTGTCTAGAAAATATATTTTGTTACTATAAGTTATAAATTAAATTTTTATCATCAATAAAATATAAATGTGGCATTTATACATTTGCAAAATTAATATGCTATGAAGAAGCAACAATTCTATGGCTTTGGGACACTAATATAACCCATTTGAAAATGAAAATCGATAAAAGTAGGTTCCCAACTACATTATTTTCATATCACTGTATCCAATATACAAATTTATTTTTCTTTTCTGGTAGTATAGGAAATTTTCAAAATGTTGCAGAAATAACGGGCGATATTTTCTGCTGCTGACTAATGAATAAAGACAACACAAAAAAATGGAAATTAAATAAAATGAGCTATTTTTGAAATTCTGCGGAAAACAATCGAATAAAAATGAAGACAGTATTCATCTCTTAATTGCAACCAAGGATTAAGAAGTTCCAGTCTGGTCAAAAATCAGAAGAATATGCCTCTATCTTCCATTCGTTGCAGTTTTCTTTAAAAGTAGAACGATCTATTCTACAATCGTGCATCTGCTTTGTTAATTGGACCGAAGGTTTGTTTAAACTACCGGAAGCGTCCAATTACGGACAATAAATTATTTTTTGAGCCATACAATATTGTACTCTTTTTGAGGTTCAAATTTCCCGAGAAATGTCTAACATGTCTAAAAGACAGAAGAAGTTTACTAAGCATAATACAAAAAGAATCGGGACGAGGGATGGCTCTTGTTGGATCATAGATAGGCATCTAGAGTGAGAAGCAATGAAATAGATGTTCTCTGAGAAGCGAGTTCCAACGCTACTGTAATGATTGAAGATCGGTCAGGTGTCCTTATAATCAGGGATAATTCTCTCTGTCTGCTTCTTTACGACTGTTGAATCACGATGTTATAATTGATAAAGAAGTATTTCCATAGTTATTTACATTTTCGTCACCCGTCTACTATAGAGCTGTCTTGGCAGAAAAAAAAAGAATGCAATATAAATTTGCAAATAAAATCTTTATTACGCACTTCAGTCTTTTTATATATATACAAATGCACTTAGGCATGTACGAGGTGGAAATGAAGTAATATAGAAAAGTTTAAAATTTTTTGTTTGTTTGTTTTGTTTTGCAAGACATTTAACATTTTTTCCCATAATTGCATTGTCATTTATTTGATGAGTCGTCAATTATTAACATTAAATCATCTTTAACGCTTCAATAATATGAAAATCTAGATTTATTTGCATATTTGTATTAATCCGCAAAATTTTTTGTGAAAAAAAAAACTTTTGTAAACTAATCAAAACTTTAAACCATTTCTAAACTTTAATTCCTTTTGCGAAAGATTAGAGAACTGCTGAAGCTGAATTTAATACATTATAATGTATCTGAAGACAAGAATTCCATGAGAATAGCAGTTTGCTTAACAGATTCGTTAACTTGGTTGATCTCAACTAAAATTTATTCTGTATTCTGGGGCCATTTTAAAAATAATCAAACCCATCACTTTGCAACGTTTTCATGTTTTTACTTTCAGTTTAAAATCTGAATTTTAAAAATGTACTTGAATATGTTGTTTATTTTAGATAGTTTCATAAGTGAATCTTCTAATATAATTTGGTCTCGTTAATGTAATGAATATAGCCAATAAGAAAAAATTGTTACAAATGTTCAAGTTTAAATCCGAAAAAAAAAAAAAAATAAGCACCATGTAAACTTTTCTATTTAAAATGCCTTTTATATTTTTATTATCTGTTCCAAATCCTTTCTTTTTGTGATTTATTTATTTTGCATTACTTTAAATTTTTCAGACATGCGTTCTCGTCTAATAAAAGAAATGAAAGTTAATGAAATATTGTGAATAATGTTCATAAAACAATCGAAAAAAATATTTCGATCATTTCATGAATTGTAATATTTGGCAGGTACTTTTTTTTATCAATTTCAAAGTGAATTTATCCGTATAATTATGTTCAGAAAATTATATTTATTCAGAAATAAGATTTATTAAGAAATAAGATAATTTGAGATTAAACAACTTATATAAAATATATTTTCTTCATAGCCAAAATATATGTACCTCGGAATAATATAATTTCATTAAATTTTAGTTGCATATTAAATGTGCTTTTTTCTTGTTAAACGAAATATAGCTAAGAAAATATATAAAATACATATAATTGAGATATAGCACTACTAAGGCAATCCCCTTTATTTTGGAAACTAACTAGAATTGAATGCAGTGCTTTTAGCTGGAAGAAATCATAATCTCAATGCTACAAAATCAGTGATGGGTTCCCATCTTTGATTTTGTCAATGATGGGCAAAAAACACAACGGCAGTTTGCTATAACAATTATCAAAAAAATTCCAATAAACGAACTTATTGCACACATGAAAATTTTATCACCGATGCATTCATATTCTTGTAGGTTTTTCAATAGTTGCAAATTATTTTTTGTGGCAAAACAAGCAAATGGTGTTTTTAAACCTAATGCTGATATAAAATTTCGCAGCAAACGAGCAGATATTATGAATTCCATATTCTCATTCTTCGGACAATTTTAATTGATTTCTGAATAAATATGTCTTGAGGGAAAAATCTGGGTTTTTTTTATACATTGGGGACGATACAATCCCTCCCCCCCCGGAGCTCTAAAGCATATTTCTTTTTTTGGGAATATCTCCAAATTTGATAATGGACACTAAAAGCTCTTTATAATCGTCTCGAGTTTCCAACTCCTCAAGTTGATTTTCTGGCACACTCAGTGATTTTTAAGCACCGGTGACCACTTTTTAAAGAATTGAAACATCATTTGAAGCATAGGAAAATCACTTTAATCAATGGGAGCTCCAAGAATTCTTAAATCGTTTTAAATGTTAGATGTCTACCACATTGAAATCAAATCGACTTAATCAGTAATCAGTAACTGTAATAATAATTTCGTGGACACAATAAAAGCAAGTTATATAGAGCATTTCTTTGTTCATCTTTTACTAAGTAAGGATACATGGCCTTTTTCACAACTTAACTGGAGTTGTATCAAAATTTGAAAGTCTTAAATGACCAGTAATTAATTACCTAGGGAATTTTAGTGGGAGTCAGTCCTTTTCCCAAACAAGAATCTCATCATCACATACTTTGAGTGGAGTATTGAAAAGAAACTCGTTTCTTATAATGAAAAAATGCACTCCTTTCGATGGTAACTTTGCTTGACACAGTGATATAGACATTGAACTGACACATATTTGCAGATTTTTTTTCTCAGATTGGCGGTTTGATATTTAATGCCATTCGTAAAACTGTTATAAACGAAAATGTTGAAGTTAATATTAGAATACCATTTCAAATATTTCACTATAATGAAATTTAAATGCCTTTTGATTAGGTTCCTTATAATATGAGATTCAAATATAGACACAAGAAAAAGATGTTAGTTACGAAAGGATTAGCTCGAGTCTGAGAGTGTGACATTGATGTGCATCAGCATATCTGGGCACGAATATTCCTGTCTCAACATGAAATTGCATGTAAGTGGAACTCGGGGAGAAAAATGAAGACAGGAAGAAATGCATTCACTAATCTGATATGAAAATAGATCATCTATTGGAAAACATTTCCTGTTTTCAAAACTTTAAAGCTTGATATAAAACCCTTGAGCATATTTTTCAAATCTGAAATTAGTATAAGTTTTTAAGTTTTGGTTTAAAATGGAAAGGCGCACAGTTAAGAGTTCGGAAGTTGATTTTAAGAACCACTCTAGAGTAAAAAGGAACGATATACTATTTTTACTCAATTTACATCCGTAAGTCCAGTCTTTTCAAATCTAATTCAGCATTTGCGTGAGCATTTTGATTCTCTTTTCTTATGAAAAATGCTAGAAAAAATTCGAAGACATATACAGTATATTTATTTTTACATTAATGAGACTGAAATACTAAGTAACTGTAATTTCAAATTATCTCAGCATGCCTGTGAACAAAAGTTGCTACGACAACAATTTGGGTTCGATGATCTACGTAAATTGATCTTCTTTATAACTTTCAATTTACAACCCTTGAACAAATCCCTTGTTCGAGGGTTGCTTTTGGTGTTAGGTCTGTAAGCAGGCAGCTTCTGTTATTGTAATGTCTATTCATGCGGATATCTTTTCATTTTATATAACATCTACTCGTCTCTTTTTTTATGCATCCTTTTACGGAAACATTAAATGATAACTACATAAACATTTATGAGATTAAACTAGTTTCTTCGTGCTGAAATGTTATTTGAAAGAATACATAAATTTTAAATCAAACAATTAAACAAAAAGCAATATTTAATTTTTTATGCACTGCCCATATAAGTACAAGATATTGTACGATATATCCTTGATATTATTCGATATTCTGAATGCAGGCGAATACCGTGAAGATATCGTAACACGACGTAACAACGTTATGCTAATCGGGGTTTTCTAAAACAAATGTATCATAAAACAAGCAATATAAATATCTTCAAATTTCTTGTTCTTTCTACCCGGTTTTTAAGAATTATACATTGCTTTGAGATAATAGTTGTAAGATTAAGGCTCCCGAATTCATATCGAATGGAAATCTAGAACTAGAGATAGTACTTCTAAGATCAATATTCATAACAATTTATCCATTTTTTTAAATTCTGATAACGGCCATTATTAGATGTTATGTCTTTGTTTGTTTAGTATTAAGAAAACACTGAAAAATTATAAATGCTTATTATTATGCCTAGAATTTAATGTGTATTATTTCAAACTTGAAATATAAACCAGGCATGCAGTCATACAAGGAGCATTCGTCTGTAAATGGAGTAAAAGGAAACGACACCCCAGATAAAATAAACAACATAGATTGAGTATGAGTTACAACAGAATAATTCAATAGATTATAACAGAATTGTTGTATTCTATACTTAATACAACAATTCTTACTTATACTTAAAATTATACTTATGCTTAAAATTTGCAAAAGACTTTTTAGAAACATCTGTATCCATTCTTTAAGAATAACATAATTTTTCTTTTAAAATTAGGTATTCAAATTTTTAGATTTAAAAAAATATAACTGAAAAGAATAAAAGAATATTTTTTATTATTTTTATTCTATTAATTTTGTTATTTTCTCTAAAATGTAGCCAAAAACTTTTCTGATATAAACTAATAATAAACCAGTAAAATGCATTGATTTAAAAAAAAACAACTGCCGTATTAATTTACATTATCATAATGATCAAACCGTAATGCTTAATAATCTTTCTTAACAAATGTCATCTTCTTGAAAAACGAACAAAATATAGTGAAAGAGATAATGTCATAAGATTCTTTTTTCTAAATGGGATGTCAGGAACTTTTTTTATCGGCCGTTCATTACTCGATAAATTCTTATCCGATGCTATGAACGTAAAAGAAAAGTTAATATGAAATATAAAAAAAACTCATTAATTTATCCATTTTTAATAACAACATTCTTTTCATAAGTCAATTAAGAAAATGAGAATGGAATTCAGCAGGTAATTTGGGAAAGAAAGCGAATAAATTGGAAATATATTCTATTGCATAAAAATAAGCATTTGTGGAAATGGTCTTTAACTTGGATATGAATTTCAAATAGCAAATTAAACAATAGAGCCCTCATAAATATATGTTTCAACATTTACCGAACAAAAATATTTCGTAATTCTCAAAAAAACTATTTTCAGTATAAATGTTACCGGGAGGAGTCGATTAATAATCTATTATTTATTTTGAAAACGTAAATTGCGAAGCGATTCGATATCAGAGTATAGCAAACTAAGTGGTAATATTATGCAGCGTGCGAAATGGAACAGAGTAAAATCATTATAAGGGAAAATTATAACATAAATTCGTTCAAGACATTTTTGAAAGAGTCAATATTGATCCGCATAACTTTTTATTCTGAGGTTCCTTACCGCCAATATATTGTCTTCGTAGATATTCTCTATATAAGTGAACGAAACATGTAAGGGAATGTCTCCATCTTAAAATTCACACAAACTCAAATTCTTTCGAAAAGCCACATGCAAAAATATTTCCGTTTTCAAATAAAAATAACTCAAATGCATATAACATTTTGTAATTTTAAGTAACGACAAATGAGTTATAAGCAGTTGAATATTTCATTTCCTGCTGTTAAATGAGAATTCCCGCTTCTTCAGTTTATTGCAAGATATAATGAATCTTTGAAATTAATTCTTACTATCCATTACAATACTCAGTAAACAAGATGAAAATTATATATTTCTTTTTCTATTAGTATGAAAGCATATTTTATATCTTTAATTAATTTTTAAATTCAAAAACTGAATATTTTGAATAGAAAGTTATAAAACAATTTTGATGTCAACCGAAGGAGCGGACCTGAAGCATCAATATTCTGAATTTAATTTATATCTCTTTATTAATCTTTCAAATAAGAAGCTATAATCAAAAGCTTATAGAATAGAATGGTTTTCACGTTTTTCTTGAAGGGGTAGCATCTTAAAGCCAAAAATATTTATTCCGCTCTTCCAGGAATAAAAAAAAACCCTGTTAAAATGTACAGAAAACAAAGTATATCTTTCAAGCTGCTTTAATTTAATATAATTTTTTTCCTTCTTAAAATAGATGCTATAGTGATGAGAAAAATCGATAGATGCAACATCCTACTCCGATTACATTTCAGGCAAAGTTTCGTTTGAAACAAATAGATTGTTTCATTTGCAGAAATGAATTTTAATTAAGTAAAATACAAAATTTTGAAATATATATATATATTTATATATAGCTTGAAATATATGAATAAATAAAACATTAATGAAGAAAAGGGAAACTCAATTCCTTAAAAGTGAAAAATGCACTGTCACAAGGTTTTTATAAAATATTTTTCTGTGATGAAGCTCATTTACATTTCGGTTATTATTTTTCATTTAATACGTTTTATGTGAAAATTGATTAAGTATCAAAGATTTCTTAAAAATCATTTAAAATATCATTGGAACATTAAACGTGCAAATCAATAACAAAATATTTTTTATGTTTCCCTTATAAAGGAATGTTTTAGAAAAAAAAAGCATTTGACTTTTGTTTTTCAGATACTTCATAAATTTTTAAGCCTAGATTGTTTTCCAAAATTTGATTTATTACCTTAATTTAATTTCTGATTACCGTAAATAACATTCCCCTAATAAACTATTTATCTATTATTTGTTTATCCTATTGGAAATTAAATATACCAGTATAAACATCGATTTCTAATTTTTATTTAGTCTTGTTTCATTGCTAATAATGATAAAAAAAAAACATTCAATTTTCTTCGAGCAAAAATATCATATAAACAATTGAAATGAAACCTTGAATTAAGGAAAGTATTAATGGAGTGATCTGTTTGTTATGTTTATTTGTGTTGGAAGAGAACTCTAAATCTTTTATATCGATTACCTCCGATTGTTTTGAACCGAGAAACAGTTTAAAGACGAAGAATTCGATTTTGCAATTAGAAAACTCGAAGAGTAAGCAAGTATAAATTCATCTTGAAAATGCAATTTACATATTTATAAAGAGTATATTTTTTCTCATCGAATGATACATTTTACTTTTCATTTCAATTTTATATGTTGGAACAATACCAAGGGTCCGGATATTTTTGATGGATTTACCTGCCATAAATTGAATAATTAGACTGCTTAAAAATGACATAAGGTGGCGCTATGCAGTTTCATAATAACTATTTATTCTATGAAAAGTATCTTACGATTTCATCATTGAGAATGAACCGTATATAAGGAGACATATCATAAATCCATTCTAGATAGCTTTAATACAATTATATAAGGAAATAGGCAAATAAATCAAAGAATTTGTTTATATTGCTACTCTAGAACTTACTCAAAAAATAAATCAATAACAAATTATCAATAATGCATTTTTCCAAATCTACATCAATTGCTAAAGTAGCGAAAGGAAAGCGCGCTCGAAGAAAAATGTAAAGGATAAAGAAATTCATGAAATCAGCATAACTCTATTTATTTTTAATGGTGTTCCGTCTTTCTCAATGACATTCGGAAGTAAATTACTCAGAATCCCTCAACTCCCAAGAGTGTACTAAATCCAGCCGCTATATATCTTGGTGTTCTATGATTCAACCTAGATTTGGAAAAGCACCCACCCAGCCGTTTTTTCTCTTTTAGTATCAATCCTCTTGACTTCTCTAGGAAAAACAGATAACAGCTTCAGTCCTGATACGTGAAAATCGAAGCATTATATATTTCTGATCATATTAAATGCTTATGATATATCTGCAAACGGAAAGGAATTCACGGTTTCTATTGAAATAATCTTTTTATTTATCTAAATGGCTTACAGAAAATATGACATCGTCTATCGCATACTGTATAAGAGAGTCCCCCCCCCCAAAAAAAAAGGTCTATCAATACAAAGAGTTAATGGATTACTTATGGATTTCCTGAAAAAAAAGAACCCGTGATTAATAATTGAAAAATATCTGAATAAGTATTTTAAAATGAGATATAAGGAATTCAATATTGAGAAGATCGTAAATTGTAAAAAAAAAAAAAAAAAAATATTAGTGAACATTTCATTAATAATATACGCGTCTTTTGCTTCCTGAACATCTCAAATATATTTTCGAAGTACAAATGTTTTACATGAAATGTTTCCAAATTATACTTATAAGCTTATTTAATTTTAAATCAAAATGTCTTTAAAACAAAATCTTATTTCATTTGTTGGAGAATAATATGCCATGCTTTTCAGAAGTAATCAAGGGAATAGATGTCGTTATTCTTTGTAAATACGCCATCTAACGTTTTTTAGCATCTTTTCTGTGCTATTAAAGCCATCTAATGATTTTTAGCATCTTTTCTGGGCTAATAAAGCCATCTAATGTTTTTTAGCATCTTTTCTGTGCTATTAAACTAGTATATTTTAGCATCCATTTCGAAGCGCCGCGTGACTTTTAATTAATAGCGCTTAGTTAATTGATGCAAGTTTCTTTATTTTTAAAACAAACGCAAAGATGACTGTTTAAAACCTCTTTTAAAACACAGATCATAATTCATTCATTCAAAGAAAACAATGCAATCGAAAATAATTAAATGCTCAGCCCTCAACACTCTCTTTATATTATTAATTTTGAATCGAAATCGTCATTTCTCAGGAAAAATTATTTCCGATTTAATGGAATTCTACTGCTACTTAAACAAATGAATGTTAACTCACTTGACTAAAATTAATTATCATGCATTCGTTCGCAGACTGTGCTGAATTTGAGATGAAATATTCTTCGTTATCATTTTTAATTAAAACTTCTGGCAATTTTAGTAAAAGTAAGGCTGGACCTTTATTTAGTCATCTTATGAAATTAGATCCCTTTCATCATTTACCATCAATAATCAGAAATATGAATGGTATTTAATGTACGTAGGGTATCAATGCATATTTTAATTTAATTTAGTAGCATGTCTGGATTTATAAAATGAATTAATGAATTCTTGCGTGAGAATATTCTTAAGTCCTTGAATGAGATTTTAAGTGTGTTTTCTATTGACTCACCAAATTATTAATTATTAATTTGCATAAATATAATATTCAGAATTATCACATCATTTTTTAGATTGTATTGCTAATTATTATAAAGAAGCTAGGCGCAAAGTTCTGCGTGAATTCAAAATGAAAATTTTCCCAAGTGCGTCCTAAAAGTACGGATAAAGGAATTATTCGTACGTGATGTAACCTAGTTACTTTTTTTAAAAAAATATTGCTACAATTTCACGCTGAAAGTGAATAGCATGTTAGCGAATCATGTGCGTATATGTGATTCTAAGAACTTTCTGCCAGCTTCAGCGTTGAAAGGAGAAATGTTATTAACATCTGAAGTCTGTTTGAAAATCAAGAAACTTTATTATAAATCTAGATACACCCCACGTTGGACGCCAGTGTGGTGGAAGGAAGATCATTATGATCCATGCAGTGGAAGCAAGAGGACCCATGTTTTCGGAGACATTTCTTTAATGATCACATTTCGCACAAAACAAACACAAAACACGAAGACAAGACAAGACATTCACCTCTTATCAAAACAGCATTTCATTTCATTATTTACAATCGCAATGCACTATGAGATGCGTACCTAATAAGGCATCGCCATCTATTATCCAAAAGAGAAGATAGAGTAGTGCAACTGCTACAATATATATTTCTCATGATATATAATAATGAAAAAAAAAATTCCGAAGGGCATATCATAAAAAGAATAAAAAATATATAGTTGACTCAAAGATGACCGCTGAAGCATCCTCGAACATTATGTGAGAAGTTATCATGATGGTCATTACAACAATCGTCTTCTTACATAACTAAAATACACATAAAAAATTA
This sequence comes from Argiope bruennichi, assembly GCF_947563725.1. Classification (NCBI taxonomy): domain Eukaryota; kingdom Metazoa; phylum Arthropoda; class Arachnida; order Araneae; family Araneidae; genus Argiope; species Argiope bruennichi. The sequence continues at coordinate 127,929,038 of NC_079159.1, forward strand.
AATTTCAGATAAAAAAAAGTCAATGCAAGAAAAGGAAGCTGAAAAATATTTTTCTGAATAATTTTTCATATATTTATAAAAGTTCGATGGCTTAATTGGTTCTATGTTATGAGTATGCATTTTGGTACATAATTTATAAATGTTCACCATGCATAGCAATTTTTAATTGGAAAAGATAGCTTTGAAAGAAATGCCTCATTCTATAATTTTCATCATTCGCCCAGAATATGTATGTAAAAACCAAAATTTACAAAGTAAGCCTATAAAACATTCCACAATAGTTATTAAAATATTCTAAATAGAATATTTTAAAACAAAGGATATTATTTCAAAAAATTATTATAATATTAACTGAATTCTTAAATCCAAACATGAATTTTTAAAAACTTTAAAGCTTTTTATGAGATACATTTAGCATTCACTTGAGATTAAAAAAAATCCTTAAAGCATAAAACCTTACATGAAAAAAAAATCTTTTGATTTTCAATATTAAGGGATATAGTGAAATGCATTTGCAATTGAATTAAACCTTCTGAGACAATGAAAAAAAGTAATATAATTATTGATTTATTTATGTAATATAATGAAAATGCAGTATATTTAGTTTAAATTTTAGATAATTAGTGAAGCAAATTGTCTCAACATCTTCCTTTAAAAGAATTTTGTTTATTATGTATGAAATGCATTTTATTTTATAAATTGTCTTGGAAATATTTATAAATAATATCAAATTAAATTTTCTGAGATACTTTTCCATTAGACAATTATTTGTGATAAAGAAACGTTAGTACAATTTTACCGTTATCGGGAAAGCCTTTTATTCCGCATTCTCTAAAAGCAGTCTTTTAATTCGTTAAATTAATGTTTTGAAGCAATGGTAATTAGAGATTTCATATTTCACTGAGAAAAAACATTTACACATAATTAAGTAAGGCTTAATGAATGAAATGACTATCTTCAATTTCTAATTTTCTTTCATTCCAAAATTACTTTTATTTTCATTAATTTAGTTTCGTAGCAATTGTATTCAACTTAACATTCAGATTTCTGATTAAGCTTAAGTAATATCTAAATTAGATTCACTCTGGATTTTTTTCGCTATGAGAGAATTATAAATCCAGAAGGAAATACATATTAAAAACAAATCTATAAATCTTACCTTTACAGAATAAAATGCTTGGAGGTAAGGTAAAACAGGAAAAGTAATCCGCTTCTGCATTATTTCATTACAATTTGTATTAAGTATGCCTCCATGTTGCTATAATCTTCAACCGAATATGAATTTCCGGTTATCTTTTTTTAAAATTATTTTCATGTGAAAATACTGTTAAAAATTAATCAAATTTATTTTGTTTTGCATTTTTAACTAAGAGGTATTAAGGAGTTACAATATGCATCAGTAGGTTCCACTTCAATGAATTTCCTACAAATATTAAGTAAAAATTTGGCATTTTATAATTTTAAATTGTTATAAAAATACACAAATGAAACTTTTTAAAATTAAATTATCTAATTTACAAAATAATTATTTTAACAAACTTAAGAATAATTCCTTTATCGACGCTCAATTTTAATAATTTTATTATAAAATAGCTAAGTTCAAACTACATCGAAAACATTTTTTATTTGTAGTAGAAATATAATAGAAATATTTTGAGGAATAAATTATAGATGAAATCATGCATATAGCATATTACACCATATATAAAGAAATTAGAAATTTATCTTTAACCAAATATAAGTACTCATGGAAACGATATTGAAATTCCATTTTCATCAATCAATATTTTCTTCTTCTTTTTTGTGCTTTTAATTTACCGGAAACGAAATTCAACATAATTTTTTAGACTGCAGGCCAATGACTTATAGCATTCTTTTTTACCTTTTACAAATGCATTGTTTATGCATTCATGTAATTTTATCACATGTAATATGGTGGTGACCTAATAGCCGCCAACTTTTTACTGCTTCTTATCATATATTTTTTAGATTTATGAATGATTTAATGATATGACGAAGTTAAATGTAAACTATACCCGTAAAACATTTTGATTTTAAGCCGGTTTTAAGTGAAAAAAAAGCTAATGACTCCTGTCAAATTAGTAAAGTTAATCATGTACATTTTCCTTCCTTTCTTTAAAATAATGGTAAAAAATATAATTTACAGTTTATTATGAATATTGCAATATTGAAATTTTATTGCAATATTCATAATAAACATTTCTTATTTATTATCCCTAGTGAAAGAAAGAAAGAATTTTCGAGACATAATGAATAGATTCAGAATTAATTATGACAAATGGAAATAGAAATTTGAACCCGCAACTATTTGAAAAAGTATTCTTTTATTATTTGTAAACACAATATTTTCTTAATTACTTTTATTTATTATTATAAAAGTATAAGGGAAAATTTACTTTCTGAAATTTTTTTTTCTAAAATACTGTATAAAAAATTCATAAGACAATGGATATGAAATATTTATTTTGATAAATTATTGTTTCATTAATTTATTCCCTTCATTTTTAAAATCTATTTTTTACCTACACAAAAGTGATTTAAAACGGGTATTTAGTATCGTCAAAAAGTAGGTGAGTATAAATTCAGTAATTAAAACAAAGTAAAGAATTAACAAAGAAAGAACATACTTCATAATATTTTTAAATACAATAAATAGGGAAAAAAGATAATTCATGCCATTGCAAGATAAGATAAAATAACGAATCGATTTTAATATTCATATCTGCTACTTTTTTCTCAAAAAAGGAAACGAATAATAACTATTCAAGGATTTGTGAGGAAAATAATTTTCGGAACAGTTTTCTATTTAATAATATCTTTTGAAGAGTATATGATAAGAGTCAATCATTATGATGAGAAAGCATTGAACTAATTTCTCAAATACACAAAAGTTAATAATGAGCGAGCATAATTATTATGAGCATGGCATAAAATGTATAAATATCAACGCTTTCCATTTGATTGGGGCAAACTCGTTATTTTCTATCTTTACAATTCTTTTTTAAGATGCAGTTTTTCATATAGGCATAATCTTTATGTGTGAATTCTTCAAAAAAGCTGGTACAAACACATACATTTAAAAAAAGTTTTTTTAAAATAAATGTTAGATAAAATACCAAAAGAGTAAATAGAAAATAAATGCAAAACTTATTGCTTTGTATTTATTTTAAAGAAAGAATAAGAAAAAAAAAGTTATTTTAGTTGATAAATATCGATTTTCAAATATTACAAACTTGCTGACATAAGCGGAAGGGAAATTGAAGACTTTGTAATTCTTTTTTATAGAATTTCAAATACATAATGAATGAATTTTAAAGTATTATTTGGATCAATCGGTTATAATATTTACTTAGAAGCAGCTTTATAATAATAATTTTAAACAAAAAGGTTAGAATAACGTTAAATGCTATTTGTAAAACCAAATACGAGTAGAATATATCACATGCTTTTATGATTTAATCTGACATTAAATTGAATTGAATTTTAGCAAAGTTTTAAGCTTTTAAAAAATTAGTTTGAAATTTAAGCAAATAATGTTTCAATTCTCTAATCAAAATTTATCGAATGAAATTCTCCATTTAAAATAAATATCTGTATTTACGAGGCGCTTGAGTCGGATTTTGTTAATAGAAATCAACTTCAGGCTTATAAGTATCAATCTATTTGATCTATTTGCAGATTAAGATTTTGGGTGAGTGAAGCAAATTAAGCACATTAACATTCTTCCACTTGAATTTTTTCTATTGTCAAAATATTTAATAGTGCAGGAGATATGCATCAGTTATTTAGTTTTTTTTATAAATGTATTGAAGGAAAAACACCAAAAGTAGGACTTATTAATATTATTTGAGACGTTTTTCATTGCTCCGTTTATTTGGATAAAAGCTTTGAAAATAAATTTTGTTTTTAAAAATTAATACAATTTTATAAAAATCTGAAATCAAATTTAATTTAATTACTTCTAAGCAATATTTTTTTTTTTTTTTGCCAAAATATTCTGAAATCCTGCAATTTTATAATTAAATATTTAATTGAGGGAAAATATCCGTTGAACTTAAAAGGCGAAAGTAAAGGAAATAAATCTCTTTAAATCTCTAATAACTTCTAATTCTAGATTAATATTCACCGATTAGTTTATTATTAGTAAATAAGAATTTTTATTCAAAATAAAAGTTTCTATTTTATGCGTATATGTAAATATGAAACAAATGGATTTTAAAACTTTTTGGAAGAGAAGTTTTATTTTCGACTGCCTAAATTTCATTTCGTTTTTGCAATCAAAAACCTAAAATGAGTCTTTTATAATATGTGTCTCGCAGAAATAATGTGTCACTTTCTCCAAACTACACGAACGAAATAAGTGAGTAGGAATGAAGATGAAAAAATAATCGTATTTGAAAAAGAAACAAAAAATATTTAGCGGGAACGTACATATTATAGTATTATAAAAGAAAGAAAAAAACATTAAAGTTTCCCAGTGGATGTCAAATGACATTACACTTGTCCTATTAAATTTTTGAAGACGAGGCAACATCATTAAATTAATCTAGAACGTAAAGCCGTATCTTAAGAAAAGAAGTCAGAAATAAATTTGAATTTCATTCCAAGAAAGTTCTTTATATCCACAAAATATTTTATTCACAATCTAATCAAAAATTCTTGTGAAAAATGTGTGAAAATTTCAAATTCAAAGAAAATAAACAACAGCTGTTTAGTTTTGAATATAGATTCTCAGAAAGACAGGTATCAAAAATTTTTACAGTACTTTATTTTCTTCCACATTTTAAATTGACTAAATTTCATTGTCCTTCCGAATGGAGCGAAACAAATTATACGAATTTTAAACGATAACACTAAACCTATTCATGTTTGTTTAGCCATCGAACTTTCAATTTTATATTTCTTGAGAATGTTGCTGTGCTTTACTTAAAACTCAATCAAATATAATTTGACAGTTGCTTTTCACTAAATTTGTCGCTATCTAAAAACATATGTTGCTAAAAATAATGCTTTTAATTTGAATGAAATTAATTTTATGTTTCCGATTTCATTTATATGATTGAAACTTTTTTTATCACATTGGAAAAGACATTATCATCTAAACAAAAGGATCATCTAATCAAAAGGATATAACGGTTTGTGTCTGCAGTTAGAATGTCGAAAATATCATAAATTATGGAATTTACAACCATAACAATTATTCTGTTGAATGTTGCATATTTAAAACATTTAGGAGCAAAATAAGACAGGTACAGAATACTCTAGAAATTCGAGTTTTATATAATTGGTAATTCAAGGAGAAATTTTAAAATTAATAATTTTCTACACCCGGTTAATACATTGTAGGAAAATTTTAAAAAAAATACTTTTTTGAAATAAACCATTAATTTGAAATCAGTTTTGTAGCAACACGGATTTTAAATTTTCCAGTGTAATAAAAAATATTATTTTAAAAGATTGCGAGTGCTTTGAAGCATTGATGCCTCGTCATGAAAATATTTGACAAAATCTCAGATATTTTTGAGTACAAATATTTTTAAAAATAATATATTTTTTATACACTTTGGCATGCTAAATTGCAAAATTTATAATATTAAAACGAATTATTTGGCAGCAATTTATAATCAATACATATTTAGAATATCATAAAATTTTATGTAACAAAATTACTTATACTCCACAGAATACTATGGTAATATTATAAATTTTTTTAGCTTTTCAGACACTCCAATTTGTTTGTAACATTTTTCACTTATTTTACATTTAAATTTTCATCATTTTAACTACTTATTCTGATATATTTGTTTTGTCATATTTTACCTTAAGCATTTTCGAATCATTTTCATCTTTGAAAGATATAAGTATTCAAACACATTTAATGTTTAACTTATAATATTTTATATTTCATCATTAGATAGTTTAACAGAAAGCAAACAAACGTTTTTTCGTTGTAGTGAATTTTATGAAATTTATGAGAAAACTATTATTTGGCATCAAAATATTTATCTCAAGTATTACTTTAGTGACTGCAGCTTGTTTTCTTCATTGATACACCCCCACATCCCGAAAAAAACCACAATATTTCAAAAAATGGACAAAAGATCGATTATTTCGACAAATATAAAAAAAAGAAAACCTTTATAATTTTGTAAACAAATAACAATCTTTTGTCAAAATGTAACATAATTTTTCTTAAAAAAAAATTTTTTTTTTTTACAAAATAATTTGCTCATATTAAACTTATTATGGTGTGATAATGAAGGCAACATTGCTACAGCGTATTCAATTGTGGAAAAGGCCAAAAGTTTAAACAAAAACAAGTTTATTAATAAAAACCTTAAAAATCCACCTTAATATAAACAAGAATGCTCTAGGAGCCTGACTCTGCGATGTGCCGTGAAAATGTTGGTGCGAGCTCTTGTAACAGAAAAGGGTGGTGTTGCCAAAAGCTTAACAAATACGTCGAAACAATAAAACAGACAACCACAAACTAAATCATTTTTTTTCCAAGTGGTTAGTTAAATGTTTCGATACCTTGTGTTTTTAGTTATCCTCAGTTCATCCATCCACTTACGTAATAGTTCTCTTTAAATTTTTGTTACAAATTTTCTGCAAAATAAGTTTGAAAGGAATTCTTTCTCAAGTTTCTTTGCCACAAGGGCATAGAACTAGCCATATTTTATATTTAAGGCTCTTAAGAAGCCATGAATACTTCCTCTTTGTGCCCGTTTAAAGCACTTCTAGTAGTTTATTCGTAAAATGAAAGTCAAAGAAACTTTCTGTGAGTTTCAAATTTATGCTGGGTGAAACTGAGATCCTACGCAATATAAATTTCATCATGCTCTTGCTTGGCATCATATCATTCGAAATTCAACAGAAGGTTTTAATTCTTATCTCATTATAAATTATAAGTGCTTAGTTGCCATGCATTCTTGAAATTTTAATGACTTAACTTTATTCTCCCCCCCCAAAAAAAAAACAGTTTTAAGTTCACAATTATTCAGGTATCAAGAATAATCAGCACAATTAAAATTTTAAAAGCATAAAAATTAGAAATAGATTATTTTGAATGTAAAACTAGGAAACTGTTTGGAAATTTTGAATTCATTCTTTATTTCAGAAAATAACACGGCCATTTTTAAAGCATTCTCTATTAAAACTATCAAGTTAGATATTTCCGATATTAATTCCCATTATTGAAGCTAAATGTAAGCTAATGATTGATTGCCACATTTCTTAGTAGCACTTGATTTCTTTTTTTCTTTTGAATTTTTAACAATACTAAGTTAATATCCGATAAATAATACCATATTTTCATAAATGATTATAAAATCAAGAGATATGATAAAAATAACTCTCACTTCAATTTTTTCCTGCAAGAAATAAACGCAGCGTGAACTGTATCTAGTTAAATATTTAACTTTCCTAATTTTAAACATTTAATTAAATATTATTTTTATATTCCAACTCAATTCTTGTGGCATAAATGGGTGAATATAACCCGGTTCTAAAAAGGCAATTAATGTATGCTGCTTCATTTAAAAACTTTATTTATAACTACGACTAGAATACTGTTATTTTGTTATTGAAGTTTGTTATTGAAGGCGGAAATGCAATAACAGCGTATTGGTCACATAATATTTTTTCGGAAGAATTGTTAATACCATATCCATTTGAGTCCATTATAGTGCTGCAAATAATAAGAAAATTTAGGATTCATTCAAATGTTGAGAACACCCTTTAACTACTATGTTTTTAATTCCAAACGGGAATTTAACTAAACAATTTATTATCTGTTACGAATTCATGAATGTATTTTGCATGTAACTCGGTTAAATGATGCCTAAATTCTGCATCCATGATGTACAACAGATATATATGACAATAATCATATATCATTTTATGTATTAAAAATCAATGCAGTTGCATTATTATTCTTTCCATTACTAGGAATCAAACTGTTTAATCTATAGAAAAAGTGTTCACATTTTCTATTGGAATTTTCTGAAAGATATATGTTGAGAGGGTGTGAGAAGAAACATTTCAATCAGCAAAGTCCTATTCATTTCTTTGGTAAGATATGTTTTTCTTTCAATCAGCAATTGCTACAAATACTATTCAATCATGAAGCTCTGTGCATCATGAAATATACCGTGAAAGAATTAAATCTGACAAGTACAATTACATATACGATTATTTATGAAATCATGTCTGTTAAATTAATGAAAATTTTCAATATCTTGTTTCGAGCAATGAAAATCGAGTTTTTCAAACTTTCGTTACTCAACTTTAAACATATTTAGATAGTATTTCAGAGCATTTAGAAATTTTGCCCGAATATATTTATTTCAATATCTTTTATATCAATGAGACATGGCCAATATTTTAGGGGAAAAAACTCTACTTTCCCCACTACATTTCGTTAACGAAGGAAGACAGATCGCAGTCAATCTCCAGTCTCAGCGTTATTCCATTAAGAGAGAGGATAAAAAAATTAAAGCCACCATTGTCTGACATTACAAGCAGGATGTCCAATAATCAATGGGGAAGTCTTGTTTCTCCGCCTCTTGATGTTTTTTCCTGAAAGCCTCCCAGTATTCTTATATTCGATTGAATTTTCTTAAGTAACCAACTGATTAAAGGAGAGTGAAGTCCGAAACGGTGGAATTGAATTGTATTAATAAGATTTTGCAAAATGTTTCTTTCAATGCCCAAAACAACAGACAATGCCAACGTTTGATCTGAACTGCTGATCTGAAACTGCTGCTGAAATTCTGACTCGAGTACATTTGAAGTATGATTTGAATATGAAGAGTGGATAATTCCAACGATGGGAATTTTCGATAAGGTTTATGGGTGATATAAAAGCATTTAGAATAAAAGGAACTCAAAAAAATTTATCTTATATAACATATGATGAAACTACATTGGTAATTGATTCTTTAAGAAATGAGAGACTTTAGAAATAGTTCTACTAATCTTATAGCTCTTTCACACCATTTTAATGTGAAAACATTTAATCCTCGATAGCAGAATTAATTTGCACGATGCCACGATCTGCAAAAGTTATGTTGCGGAAAAAATCTCTCTATCTGTATTTCTCTGAAGCTGAAACCATTGGGTCAATACGGCTTCTGAAACAAAAGAAATGTTCCAAAAAAATGTTAATGGTCATAATTATCTTTAATAATGAAACAAATGCAACTAAAGCAGAAAGCAAGATCTTTTTTGGCCTAGGTCTACTTAATTCATAATGAATTGCAGGGACAAAGTATATTATGAATGGTAAGATCTGTGATTCTTGTAAAATAGCATGCTTAACTTTCGCACATGTAGTACGCCCAATTCATCAAATTGTCTTTAATATTGGCGAGATGTTAAAGGGAAAAGACAACCAAGGAATTATCTGTCTTTCATTATGCCAAAAAGACGAAATCTTAATGAATACTTTTAGAAAAGGGAATGAATATCTGGAAAATTATTCTTCTTTTTCAATCCCTGAAAGATAATATATATACGTGTCCGAATATATAAGAATATAATCAAATATTCAGTCTTTCGAGTTATTTAGTATGTGTTGACATTCACCAGAGTGGTTCACCAGGGTGTTTTTTTTAATTGACGGTACTCAGAGACCTCTGTAGCTTGAACTATCAGCCGCAAAGTCACCACATTTTGTACGGGGACTATTGACGACGTGGGAAAAAGGAATCCGCAAAAAAAATAGTTCCAAAAGTTGTCGATAGGGGGAAATTTGGCATTTTACTCTTTAAGACAGTTATAGTTTTGCATAAAACACGGGGGAAAATTGCAATCTGCAGAATCCCGATTACGTAGTCGACACCAGCGAGAGTATTTTGAAGTATAAAAAATAGCGGACAAGTAACAGTTGATTTGTAAAATGAGTCTCACTTTAGCACAGCGTGCATTACTTGTGAAGCTCCTTTATCTTAATAAATCCAATGCAGCTGCCACTCCTCGAGAATTTAGAAGTCGAAACAATTTACGTAAAGGACCTCTATCAATTAATTCAATGAAAGCAACGATAAAAAATTTTGAAAAAAAAAAAAAAACAGGTTCTCTCGCAACTCGGCCTGGTAGAGGACGGAAACCGATATCGGAGGATACGATCACAGATGTTGCGACTGCAATCGTTGAAAGAAATCAACACTGCTGGTAATAGCAGCACACTTGGAGTTGACCGACAAATGGATATTAGTGCTTCAACAGCATGGAAAGTGTTTAGAAAAATTCTTCAATTTTATCCATATAAAATTAGCCTTTTCCATGAATTAAAACCTACAGATTACGATCTTCGATTAACTTTTGTTTTGACATTTCTTGCCAGGATGGCGATCGACGAGGCTTGGCCTTGGACAATTCTCTGGAAAGATGAGGCCTAATTTTATTGAATGGGGCTGTTAACATTCAGAATTCTAGAATTCGGGCATCTGAACAACTCCATATATTTCAAGAAATCCCATTCCATTCTCAAAAAGTAACTGTTTGGTATGGTTTTACAGTAGATTTTATCATCGAACCATACTTTTTTGAGACTATTACCCAAGCAGGACCGTAGACCTGTTCCGTAAAGGTTTAAAGATATCATGATATGCTGAGTAGTTTTGTTACCCCACAACTTCGGCAAAGGCAATGCTTAGATTAAATTGTCATTTATGCAGGATGGAGCACCACCACATATTAGAACATATGAAAAGCAACTGTTGCACCATCACTTTATAGAAGAAAGAGTCAATAGTCACAGTTTTCGCGTTGCATGGCCAAATCTCTCCCCAGATCTAACCGCAAGTGACTTTTTTCTGTGGGGTTATTTAAAATCGAAGGTTTATCTTGGTGGAGTCTCAATCTTATCAGTTTTAAAGGAAAACATTACACGGACTGTTATAAACCTGCCTCCTGAAAGGTTGCATTCAGCTGTAGAGAGTACAGTGTACAGAATAAAATGTTTAGTTCAAGGAAATGGAGGTCATATAGCTGATATCTTCCTCGGGAAAGCGATTCTACTGAATAAAAACAAAAGAACAAAGTATAAAAAGGAAGTCAAATAGAATATCTATGTTTTTTAAATTTGTAACCATTTACAGAAGTTATTTTTTCGAATAAAGCACATTTGTGGAAAAATTAATTCTTTGTTGTTCATTTAACTGTTTACTGTAGCTTTTTAAAATTATATTGTGTAGTTAAACTTAAAATTTAGATCAAGAGCGCAACATTCCTCCTATTGGCAACTTTCCCAACTAATTTTTTTTTCTTCCACGGATTCCTTTTTCCCATGTCGTCAATAGTCCCCGTACAAAATTTGGTGCCTTTGCTGCTGATAGTTCGAGCTACAGAGGTTTATCAGTACCGTCAGTTAAAAAATAATATACCTTATATATTAACATTTTTAATTTTAATAAACATTTCAAAAAGAAAGATTATTTTTTGTTTTTTTATTAGATATGTTTGTCTATAGAAATAATTTTTTTTTAATTCACTCAAATCATTAGTGCTTAATTTTAATAAATTATAGATTCACTCAACAAATTAATAATTAGAGAATTGAATAAATAATTAATAAATTTAATTCACTCAATAAATAATAAAAAATCAAGAGAGAATTAAAGGATTGACAAATTTATTTAAAATAAGTGCATGAAGTGCAAACTATTTAACTAATGAAAACAATGCGGAAATATATACAAATTGCAATTTTTATCTTGTCTTCAAAGAACGCAAAATAAATTCGAAGGACATATTTTTAATAAAATGTTAAAAGAATATTCAGGAGATCAATGAAACAAATAAAAAAAAATACATTTCAATTTGCCACAGTTTGAAATCTATTTTTAAATAAAAAAAAATATGAATCACACACACACACACACACACACACACACATATATATATATATATATATATATATATATATATATATATATAAATAGAAGACCATCTATAATATTCAGGTGTGCATTTACAAAATTTTATAATATTATATATTAAATCTTTTAGCAAGTTAAACATCTGGCGGAAGAAAGTTATTTTTTTTAGTGAAAGTTTAGTATTTTTCTGAGGTTTTATATTTTAATAATTTTTGAAATTATTTGCACAGAGTGAAAATTGGAGGAAAAAAAAACACCCACATTTTTACATTATTATGAATTTATTTTCGTTCTTAACTATTTATTAGGTAATACAAATAACTTTTCCAAATAATTTTAGCTGATTAGAATTCAATTATAAAAGCAAATGATTTTATTAAAAATATTTAAACTACACCTTTCAGTTTTACTAATGCAAATAGTGATGTTTATTTTCACCACATGCTTTGACACCAAAATTTATATTATTCTTTTTATAAAAAAATTCTGTTTTCTTCGTAGTTGTATTGTGTTACTTTGTTTCCCTTGTTTTTACAAAAAATAATTTATTAAAATTATTTCTGTTTCTAAAAGCAATTTTGATGAAATCATGTTTTCTCAGTTATGGGAAGGAAAAAAGTTATGTGAAGAAGAACGAAATAAGATTCTTAGTTTCAAAGAATGTGGTTTATCTTCTAAAGAAATTGCAAAACAATTAAGAGGTTCAAAAAGTGTTTTGAATTACATCTGGAAAACCTTGATTGTATAAACCCATGCTATGTATAAACGATCTGGCAGAAAACCGTTTCTATCCAATGAGTCAAAAAGAACCACAATGAATCGAGTCCATTCTCTACTCTAATCTTCTGTTCAGATTAAAAAGTAATTCCAGCTGTCTTGTTCGAATAGAACTGTGCGTAGTGTTCTTTTAAAATCTTCACTTGTAAAATATATCAAAATAAGAAAGCGCCCAAAACTAATAAAATTACCAATGATAAATCCTGTAGAATGGGGAAGGCACTATATAGTAATTGGAAATAAATAGATTGACGAAATGTTCACAGATAGAAAGAAATTTAATTTGGATGGACCTGACGGCTTCCGATAGTATTGGCATGCAGTATATCATGAAGGAACAGTATTTTCTAAAAGCCCATTTGGTTGCGGAAATGTTATTATTTGTTTGAACAACACCTATGGCCCTTTTGAAGGACATGCATTATTAGGACGACTCATTGCTGAAGGATATCAAGGAATGCTTTCTGAAAAAATTATGTCCAGAAATTCCTCTCATCACAAGATGGGCATGATATTTTCAAAATAATGCCTCTATTCATGTGTCATCTTCTACAAAGTCGTTGTTTCAAACAAATGAAATAAAATTATGGGACTGGTCATGAAAATGCCTTAATTTGAATCCTACGGAAAATCTGTGTGGCAAAAGGACTAGCCATATTTATCCAGGTGGGAGTTATTATGCGAATAAACATTATTTACAGCATTTGGACTCAGTGACATTTCGTTTGGTAGATATCATACTATAAAGGACAAATTTCGGCATAATTAACTGTTTTGTGAACCAAATTTGTAAGAGGCACTATTTTATTTTCTAATTTTCTTTCTGTGTCAAAGTTAAACATGAATAAAACTGTAATAATAATAAAAAAATGAAATATTATTCAAAATAACATCAAATATTGCATTTTTTTATTCTTATTATTTTAAAAATCATATTGCACTACATCAAATAAGTTATAATTTTCAAATGTTTTTTTTTTCAATTGCCTTATATTTTTTTCACAACTGTATTACCTTGCATTTTTGTTCAACATCCGTATTTCGAATTCGGTTGAGAAAAAATAATAGAAAGATCGATTTAACTTTTACAGTGAATAGTTACATTCTCGTATTATGATTAGATCACTTAGTATGAATCATAATACACACGGTTCTAATAAGTGTATTCATCTCTAACACATGAATATTCATCTCGAAAGATGTCGTCTTGCTAAATTGCATAAACGCCATTTTGAAAATAATAAGACATGAATGAAGCGACCAAAGTCCGTCCGAATGCGGCTAGTTTCCTTGGAAAAACGCGCATTTCGTTATCCTATTAGACTGGAACTTGTTAAAAATTCTTATATTATCTTACCATACGAGGTCTATTTTTAAACATTTTCTTTCAAATGAAAATTCATTTACTTGTTGGGCACTTTGGATCAAAACACCACGAGGTATGTGGGAAAAGGCACATGTTGCTATCTTATAATATAAAATAAGGGGACATAAATTTCATTTATAAGTGTATTTTCAACTGCAATGTCAGTTTTGCAAGCAGATTTCAAGTTTACTTTCAAATAGAAAGATTTTATCGAAATGTGCGATTTCGATCAGAAATCAGCAAGATATATTGGAAAATATACCATTTCTTTATCTTCAAATGCATCCTTCTGATTAGGCTGAAATTCGTTAAATATATGTAATAACCAACAAGATATAAAGTTATTTAAAGAAAAGAAAGTTATTACAAGAAAATACACTCGCCATTATTTTATCGTGTGTAAGACCTGTTAGGCTGTAGTTAGTTAAATATTCATATCGTTCAGAATATCAAGGTATGTTCCAAAAAATAAATCTATTGTTATTTTGCAATCTGTCAGCCAGATTAGATTAAAACTTGCTAAACATATGCATCTTAATCTCTCCCATATATGAAACTGATTTTAAAATCATCTTAAAGCTCCAAAAATAATCTTTTCAACCATATCAATGTTTAGTTATACAAATTGTTTTCTATTTTTAATGATATTTTTAGAAAATCCTTTTAATTATATTTTACAACAATTTATTCCTTAAAAAAATGGAAATAATAATTAGCCTACATGAGTAATTTATGAGTACGTAGGAAAAATGAGCTTTTATCAGTGCGTTTCCATCACTTTGACAAAAACTCGGAGTAAAAGTTTAAGTTAACACTTACTGCAAATTAAACTTAGGAAAGTGTAATATTCAATACGTATTTGTATGAAAAAGAATAAATAAAAAAATGTGATATTTATTGAGAAAGAACAAAAATGTATACAAGAAAACGTTTTCTGTGACATTTTAAAATAATTATATTATAATTTCAGTTTTATTTAAGGCATACGTAGTTTAATATATACAGGATAGTATTTCTAATCATTTCTAAAACTCTATTAATTAGCGTTCATTACTAATAAAAAATTTCCTAAATAAAATAAAAAATTATATTTTATATAGTTTGAAACAATAGATGTTTTGATGAATTGCGAATTTTAAATTATTTTTCAGATCCTCTATTCTGTAAGCCATACTTAATAAATTATTCTGGAGACACTAATATTTTAAAGAAAAAAGGTCCACCCTTTTACAATTAAAACTTATTGAATTATGGAAATTTAAATGGCTCTATTTTATAAAAATGTTCTATTTTAGACCTCTCTATCCACCATCTGGAGAAAAATACCCCATTCAGGACTTGGACTTTCTCCAAGATTGATTGTCTAAAATAATTATATTCAAAGCTTTATAGCTATACCAGCCTTGATCTCAAATAAAATGAAATTTTATTTCCAGTTTTTAAATTGAAGGTAAAAGTAAATTTTATGATGAATCAGAAAATTTTTTATTGAATAATTCTTGAAAATATTTCATAAATTATATAAAAATATTTTGTGGTACATATAAGATTACAATGCGGAAGGATTTGATTTTATGTCGTCACTTTAAAAAAAAACGTTTTGGTTTCAGTAAAAACGCTTTTGGGTTTATTGAAATTATATCGCTTCTTTTACAAATTCAAATTTAAATCTTATGGGGGACAGAAAATTAAAGCTATATATAGTACAATCTACCGAATGTTAAAAGTCTTCTATAATTATATGGGTTATATGATCATTAACTCATATATAAAACTGACTTTTAAAAATCAAGAAAAACAATTGAAGAATGAAAAGATTAAGAAGAACCGAACTTTGTTTCTGGATATCCTTTTACATGTCAAATGAAGAACAGGTTTCGTGCTACAAACGTAATGGTATAATTAAAGTGAAAATAATTTGATAAAAGTCCGGAAGCATTTAACCTATACTATAATACCAAAATCGCTTTATAATTATTGAAATATTTCTAAGCATTTGTTATTTAGAAGGAACAATCATCATTAAACTACTAAAATTTGAAAGAAATAAAAATACAGATTTTTAGAAACAATGACTTACGAACAAAATTAACTATAATTTACTTGTAATTCTACAAAACAAGAAATTTGAATTAAATAATGGATTGATGAATAAATTTATTTTGTCTTTATATATTAGTTTGGATTCATCCAGAAAAGAAGTTTCTAAATTTATTCATTTCAGTTAAATGACTAATAGTGTAGTAGCCATAAACTCAGACATAGTAAAAAACCCGAAAGACTTCACTTTATATTTGAAAATAAACTGCAAAATTGAGTAAATAATATTTTTTCTAAAAAACTGTTGGAAACTTGTTGAACTTTAATTTTTTTTCCCTCGGTCTTCATAATTATTTCTTATGCAAACATGAACTTGCTTGCAGGCTCCTTTTAATGGATGGCCAAAAAAAAATCATCCAATTAAAAGATTTTAATCAATCCTTAATACTTGAATTTAATTAAGTCCTCAAGCATATTTCTCGTATTTATTTTGGTGCAAAAATTCTACCTTTAAATTGAATTCATTTCTTCCCTTCCTATATTTTCAAATTGAATATAAAAGTGCAATAATTGAGTTAGACCGTATTTGGTTTTTTAATTGATTTCATCTCGGATTCCCATAGTTCTAACCTAAGTGCACCATGCTTAGCAGATTATTATGATATTTTTATTATATTATGCTATATGTGAAAAAATATTATTCGTTATCTTTCAGCTAGCGTGGAAAAAGATGTCGAGATAGGAATGTGCAATGCAAGATTAATTATCTGAATACGATACATTTCAGTTTAGAATGATTTTGAAGATTTTAAGGTGTGAAAAAGAAACCTATGCTTCTTGATCTGTTATCGAGTTTTTTATAAAAATGAATTCTTTTAATTATTTATTTTTCCTTTAAAGAATTGATAATCGGATATATTTTTTTTCAAATTAATAATACGTGAGAGTACTAGTACATCACCTAACGCAATTCTTTCCTGTTATCCAGACAGTAAGGGATAATTCAATAGACATTTAAGTTACCTTCTGTTTTCAATTACTACAAAAATTATGTAAATAAGAAACTTTAAATGAATCTTTTCATTTTTCTAGAAATGTTGCCATTTCATGCAATGTTATTAAAGTTATAATTTTTTATACATTTAAACTTCATTTCTGTGTTTTTTATATCTTTAAATTTCATTTGTTGCAATGAAGTTTCGTTTTCATATCTCCATTCATTTCCTTTTATATTACATTTGTATATTTTTGATTGAAATATGTTTTGTTATTATTTTCATAGAGTAATTATTAATTATTGGAATAATTTCAGTTAAATTTCGATTGCAAAACAGTATTGCTATTTCGTAATGACTTTGAGAAAATTTGATTTCAAGATTTCCTTATCATTATAAAAATAAAGTATGGGAAACATAAAAAAATAAAAATTAATAATAAAAATTAGGAGTAAAATTAATTTCTATTCCAAAAATTGTGTCTCAAATTAATTCTTTAGTCGAAATCTGAGAGTATGTTGGCTTAGGAAACAAATAAAGCTGTTCAGATAGCAATCATATGCTACATATTAATATTAGTTCAGCCGATTTTGATTGAGGAAATGTGTCCATTCCTCCGATCATATTAAAGCATGGCAAAGATCTTGCTTGGTTTTTTGCAGATAATTGATGAGATATGTTAATGAGAAGACAAACGTAGTCTTCTAGTTGAATCCTGGTACTTACCAGAGTTTAAAATAATGCTTAATTTGCGTTGGACGAATGGAACACAAAATACTGAAGTGGAAGAATAATGATGGAATCACTTTCAAAAAGGCATTTTCGTATGATACCGCTGGCTCATTATTGAGGTTCTCTGCAAGGTATTGAAGCGGTTACTTCAACAATTAAGAATGAAAATGAGTCTGGGGGGGATTTAAACGTAAAATGCATTCGATTCAGTCCCTGTATAAACAAACGTTTTCTGATATTATAAAGTTTTGTAATTATCAAAAATCTTGCATATAAGATAGGAACAAAAGCTAAAAATAGTCCTCAGGTTTTCTTTTTTAATGAGATTATGTAAAATTATTTATATAGGTACTTAGATAAATAATTAAACTTCAGGGAATATTGCGAAATTACTCATCAAACGCCTTTTACACAGAAGAAATTTAATTCTATAATTATGCGATGAGTATTTTTTTCTATCCTCATTTTATATAATAAACAACCATTTGCATATTGATTTACTAAGATAACGATGTAGATATGTGGTACTAAGTCCAACGGAAAGTATACCTGAAAGAGTCCACAATGAAGTTCTGTAATATCATTCGTCTTTGGCTTCTTCTCTTCACTCAAGATTAGCTAAATTTCCAAAGCTGCCATAACTGCCACCGCAATGTAAGACTTGAAGAAACTTTCACTATTAAGAGACGTTTTGTATTTCCAGAAGTCTTTTGCTTCTTTACGTCAATTTTGATTTGACTTTTAGATGAGAGACATCTTTTCACGTTACATCAGTGATTTATACTCAGAAAATGTTTTGTATAAAATGTGTCGAATTGAAATGGAAAGAAAATACTTGAAACAGAAAGCACAACAGTCTAATAACGAAAAAGTTTAATAAAACTGAAATAAGAAAAAGAGAGGAAATAAAATGTTGATTTTAAAAATGGATTAATGAAAGTGAACCGCAACGAAATCATATGATATTAATTATTTAAAATTCTAGAACTAATAGGAATGGATGTCCGAAATTCAGACAAAACTTATTTAAATGGCATCATCATAAGTAATAATAGGACGGTCTAAAGCATACATGGAAATTTAAATTCCTAATATTTATAAATTAATAAATTGGAAGCAACAGTTCCACCATTGTGCGCAGATAATAATCAGAATTCCCAGTCTTCCTTAAAATGCGGATTTAAATAAACGATTGTCGCCCTGGTAGTTTGTGGAAATTTAGGTAGAATCATCAGAGGACTTTCAACTAGGCAGATTTGGCAATTGTCTGGGGACGCTAGGCTGAGAAAGGGCCTCAAGCAGGTCGCTTAAAAACTTTCTTTTTAAAGTTTCCAAAAAAAAAAAGTTCGTAAGAATTACAAATTCTATGAATGATATATATTTTTTTGGATAGAATTAATGATTTATAAACCATCATTGATCAGGTTCCTATATGTTTCATTGTTTTCATTTAGTTATTTAAATATTTATAAAATTATTCACCTGTTTCTAGTATAATGTTGAAGAACCAGAAAAACTGATATAGCAGGTTGTATGAAAATAATGGAGGTGTCCAACCAATCAGCGTAACGCAATGTTGTCGACAGTGTTTGTATAAGACAACAGGTGTCTGAGGAGGCTGTTAAATCGATTCTTGCTGTTATAATGGCAGGTTATCAAGATTTAAGTAATTTTCAAAAGTGAATAATCGTCGGCACAAGTGAGATGGGACACAGCATTTCCGAAGTAGCGATGAAATTTAGATTTTTCCGCAAGACCATTTCAAGAGTGTACCGCGAATATTAGACTTCAGGAAAAACTTCAAATCTCCGACAGCGGTAAAGCCGGAAAAGACCTTTCCAGAATGGGATCATCGATCAGACATTCAACATTTCCTCAGATTGCTGAACAGTCTGTGGTATTGAATTCAGGCCCATCAACAAGTGTCAGCGTACGCACTGGGCAATGTAACCTAATTAATATGGGCTTTCGCAGCCGCAGACCATCTCGTGTACCATTTTTGACTCAGCAGGACAAAATTCTGTGCCTTGCCTGGGCTCGCCAAACCCGTCATTGGACTCTTAATGATTGGAAAAACGTTGTCTGGTCGCACGAGTCACGTTTTCAATTACATCGGGCCGATGGTCGTGTATGGGTACGTAGAAAATGCCCTGAATTCATGGATACCTGCTGCCTGCAAAGAACTATTCAAGCTGGTGGAGGCTCTGGGATGGTATGCGGCTTGTGCAGTTGGTATGAAATAGGACCGTTGAAAAGTCTAGACTCGTTCATGACAGATCAGCTGTACTTTAACATCCTTCCTGACCACCTGCATCCATTCATGTCCTGTGTACATTCCGAAAAATGTGGGCAATATCAACTGGATAATGGTCTACAGCAGCTACCGAGTGGCTTGAGGAGCACTCTTCTGAACCTTGTTCCCTTTCTTGGCCACCTAATTCCTCTGACATGAACATTATAGAACGTATATGGGATGTTTTGCAACATGCTGTCCTTAGGAGATCAGCACCACCTCGCACTCCCATGGCATTGTGGACTGCCCTGCAGGAATCATGATGCGAACTGTCTACAAAACATCTTCACAAATTAGTTGAATCTATGCCATGCGTGTTGGGACACTTCTGCGTATTTGTGGGGGCACTGCACGATATTAGATTGATATACCATTTTTTGGCACTTCAGTGTATATTAATTTAAATCTACAAACAAATCATTAGCTCACTAAAAAGTTTTGAAAGGTGATATTGAACACCCCACCTTATTAACCCTCAACATTATTCCTCTGACGACAATATTGGGTTGCATGCGAATTTCAGATCTAAAATGCATATGAATCTTTTCTTTTTTTCTTTATAATCGTGATGCAATTACTTAGATCAGCAACCAAAGAAGAGTAATTATGTGCTCAGTTAAACTCTGTGTATAATTGTTTTAATAAAAAATTATTTATATGTGTTTTAAAGCTTAAAGCATGCATGCAACCCTTTGTCACTTAGCGGCGTCATTGAAACACTAAGGGTGAAAAAGAAATTTCATTCAAACTTCATTCATAGATCAGTAACCAAAAATGAGTAATTTTGTGCTCAGTAAACTCTGTGTAAAATTGTTTTAATAAAAAAATTATTTATATGTGTTTTAAGGCTTAAAAGATGCAACCATGGGAGAAGCGGAAACACGATTGATTTTTCAAGGATACCTCATTCATGTCACCCCCGCCCTTCTTCAGGAAGATCCGATATGCGTACTCCTCCGTTTCTTATTACAGATACTTTTTATTGTAGGAGTCGCATTTTCTTCTGAAGAGATGTTTCCAAATTTGAAAATGAGCAGAAATTGAAGACCTTGTCTTTTCGTCTCTAAAGAATGATTTATTACTTTTCCGTTCAACAAGTAATAAAGTGTACAAATACAAAGTAACATTGTACAATATATGAAAGTTTTAGCATTTGGCTTAGATTTAACACGACTACCGACAAATTCGTAATGTCTTAATTACGAGTCTCTGATAAAATATTAGATAAATTTTCTAGTTATACTTTTCGAAGATTTACCAGTTTAGAGATTTGATTTTTCGTTCGATATGATAACTGTTTATTGAAATTCATCAAATGTGTCCGTTTCTTCTATTCATAGAAATATTCTTGTGAATTAGCCCGTTTAATTTCATATGGAAAGTCCACAAAATCGTTATTTTAATGAGAAAAATAGTAAAGAAATGCAATTGTTTGTCGAAAAGGGCTCCTATTAATTATTTCCTTTGAAACAGCATTTAGAAAACAAAGAAGGCTTAATCGCACGAATTTCTTTCATTTATTTTGATTTCAGATAGAAGTAATCTGTAATTAGAAAATTAATTACATAAATTAGTAAAAGTAAATATTCAGTAGTCCTCAAAATATGTTATTAACTTTAAGATCTATTTTGTTTATGCTTCGATGAGCTTGAACCTATGATTCACCGAACACCTGATACTAGGAATAATGTCTCTGCTTCTTCTTGCGTACAGCCGACCACCCCGCCACCACTGAACGTAGCAGTATCGACAGGATGGAATAATGTCTCTCTATTTCCCGTTTCGTATCAGCGTTCGGAAATAGAATTTGTCAGCTATCGTTGAAATGAAAGTCTTCGTCAAAAATAACACAAGATATTAATAAAGTTTCGCTCCTTTACACGAAAATATTATAGAAAGTATTAAATCAAGATTCAGGAAGAAGAAAAACAGAAAGTCAGTTTCATAAGGAGAAAATGATCGAAATGGAAACCAAAGCATGGAAGGAAAAATATACATTAATTTTTTAAGAATTGAACAAAGTTCAGTAATTTCCATGGGAAAAATAACACGCATATTTAATTTTATACATATGTCTTCAGACAATTTCCCTTTTAGTTTATTTCGGTGAGGCAAGAAAAGTAATTTGTAATTTTTTTTAACCATGGTAGTGATTTTAAAAACTAGAAGTACTTTTGTTGCATTTAATATTATAAGAAATTCCTCGAATGTAAAGGATTTAAAAATTTTTCTCTAACACGTATATGAAATTATTTTTTTTTCGTGATTACAAAACTGCATGACATACTTTTTTACAGTTTTTTTTTTTATTGATAATTATTAATGAAGTGAAAATTTAGCCCCTGGTACTATTTTTTAAGAAAAACTTTAAAATTAAATCGGTTTTTAGTTTCTGTGGAATATTTGCATGAATACAGATGAATCATTTTACAAAATATTATTTTTCTTAGTTTTATTAAAAATCTAACATAAAGTAATAAATGGTAATTTCATATAAATTCTGCGAGTAAACAAAAAGATACTTAAGCTGGACACTGCACTTTCTGATAATAGATTTTTAGATAATAGACAATAATAAAATTTTCAAGGCGTTGCGCTTCCTCAAAGCATGTCCTCCTTTTATTGTATCGATAGTACGTTGCTAACGAGTTTACTTTCTATGCTGAAGCAGTCCTTCAGAGGAAACGGAATTGGACATAAAATCATTCCATCTGAGTGCATGTCAAAATATGTGTATAATAATCTACTCATTCTACAAATTAGCCTTGGGGATAATCAAAATTGAAATAAAATTCACTGACGAATAAAGATTTTTGATGAAAATATAATGCTACAATTAATGATAATAATAAATAGAGGAAAATTTAAAATTTTTGAAATCTCATTACAATTAATGCAAGATACTATATTTTTAGGTTTTTATGATTTACATTATTATTCAATTGCGTTTTCTCATTCAAGACGCTTAAATTCTGACTATTTAAAAGAAAAAATGTTCATTATGCTCTTACTAATTAGAACATGTTTTTTATTGCTACATACTTTAAAAAACTAGAGTTACTAGAAATGCATGTATATTTAGATTGTTAGAATTGATAAGCCTATTTTTAATAACATTTTGATTATCATTTCTTTGGGATAGCTAAAATGAAATGAATTTCATTTTTATTCGATCTCTGTAACATTCATTGGCGAGCAATTCAAAAAGAATTTCCCTGCTTTTATTTCAAAGAAAATATGAAATGTAACATTAAAATATTAGAGCTAGAACTCCTTAATTATCATAATGAAACATTCACTCCTCCCATTTTTTGTTATAGATAAAATCGTGAAAATGTACTGAAAATGAAATGCTAACAAATATATTTCCATTGACATTTCATATAGATGAATTGGAATCATAAATTTTTAATATTCATTTTCATGCGTCTTGAAATAGAGTAATATATGCAGAATAATCCAACATTTTCTTACAGCCCGCTATCTCAAAGATTTATGAATCATTTTTTTTTTTGTTTTTTTAATAAGAAAAACAAATCATAATTCTAAGAAGAATTATAGAACTTCTAGATGCATGGTGATGAGGTCAAGTACACTCATGGACGATGAGAAATCGTGAATTATTTACGATGAAATATCAAAGCTGAGCTCCGTTGAAAGTTAACAATAGTTTTAGTCAAATTCATGATTTATGTGATCTCATCAGTTTTGATTTCTGTTAAAAACCTTTCCCTTTCGCTTCAATAAATATTTGTTTACTTTTAGAATTTTATAAAGACTACTTTTCAGACGCTAATAAACATGGATTACGTAGAAATGTATATTGCAATTAGAATCAGTATTAAATGCCTTTATAAACCCCTTGGATGTAAATTTCCGAGTACTTTTGCAAAAATATGACTCCAGTTTTATGGGACTTGAAATAAAACTTTTCGAAACCGAAGAACGGATATATGAACCTTTTTAAATAATTAGCTTTTTATAAACCGGTCATATTTCTTCAGAAAGATTAAATAAATATTGACACATTTAGGAGCTTCTTGAATGTCCGTTTTGAAAAACTGAAGTTTATCGCAAATAAAATAGAATTACTAAAGTTGTTTATTTTGAAATTGGAGATAAATCTCCATTAACGTTGTTGTTCTAACAATAAGAAATAAAATTTTAATAATAACAAATATATTTTTATTTCAAAATTTATTCATTTGTTTACACATCATTTATTCCATATAATTTTCCTCAAGTAAAAAATAAGTTTTATATGAAAGGATAATGCCTTTTAATATAATGCTCTGGAAAGATATTTTCATATTATTAAGTGCTACAACAAAAACTTTCTCCTTTATAATATGTGATTAATTCTATATATTAAGCACTTTAAAATAAATGCAATATAGATTCTTTATCATATTTAAATTATTTCTTATAAAGGCAATTCTTATTCAATGCGCTCCTAAAGCTTTTTTTCTTTAATCAATCAGTTTTCTTTCGTTTGATAATTGATCAATTTTCTTCTTGACAATGCATCATTCCTTTTATTTCCTTCTTTATTTATTTATTTATTATTAATTTTTTTTTTGATAATCGAGTATATTTTTTTTTTTCTTTTGAATTAAGCATACTTTATATAATAGCAGACAAATACCATTTGACTGAAGAATTCGAAACTATCACTTTGGCACCATTTTTACTTCTCAGAAGGGATAAAGAAAGAAAAGCACAATTCCGGAGTCATTTTGAGTAGTACTAATTTTTTTTATCCGGCTTTTATGTGTTCTTTTGTCAAACGGTTCTTTTTTTTTTTACAAATTATCCGCGGTAACAACTTTATAAATTCTGCTGAAAATGGATGATTACTGAAATAGTAAATAAGATGCTAACATCATCACCTTCATTTTTCATATCACCCCTCCCTTGGTCGAATCGACGACTCCTGGTGCATTAACGGCTACGAAATGAGTTAAGTATTTCAGAATGGACTGCAATCGAGTAAAGTCACATGATACTGAAGTCGTGTGACAAAAAAGAAAAAAAAAATTATCTGACCTTACCGCACGTTATATTACAAAATAACATCCTTTCCCCTGAGGAAAAAAGCAAATTAATTCTAACATTAATAAAATTTAAAAAAAAAATCGGATATACAGCGAATTAAAGAAGAAAGGTAAACAGTATATAACGGGCTGATATTAAAAACGCATCTTTTTTATGTAATAAAAGGAGAGTTTCAACATGAATATGACGCTAAGGCTCGCAAGGAAAGAAACATCTTTTACATGACTGGCAAGAAAACTATGTTTAGTAGAATGGTAATTTATTAAAATAAATTTTAAAAATAGTTGCATTTGAATCTGAAATTTGCGTTATTTTTTACTCACATAAAATGATATAGTCACACTTTGGAAGCTCTTTGTCCGTATTCGATTCCAGAATTATATCGATATAACGTAAATTAGATTTAAAGTTTGCACAAATATCTTCACTTTAAAACAAGCTCATTTAGTTTAAATCTTCTCTCGAACTTCCATTTGTTTGTTTTTGTGCTTCCTGCGTGGTTAAAAAATGTCTATTGTTTTTTTCCCTTGTAAATTTTTAAAATATATTTAATAAATCTTCTGCAATCTTCAAGTCATTTTTATTTAAATTAAAATGTCTTCATCGTAGTTTCGCATATTTTTTGTAAATAATTCTATTTACCCAAAGCAAGAAAAGATTGGATTAGAAATATAATGCCATGCATTTAAAAAGTAAAAAAAAGGGAATAAACTCTTTCGCGAAATTTTATAAATGAATTGATTTATGCAGTATTAAAAAAAGACGTTCCAAACAATGACTACTAAGATTACTTACAATTTTCAGAATGTGAATTTTTTTCATGAAAACCTAAATTTTCCATAGAGTTTTGTAGTTGTTACGAGCATTAGAGCAGCTGTTACGGAATTATCCCAGAAATAAAATTGGAAGACATACTATCAAACTTAACAAAAAGCCAACATTTTATGTTTTACAAGATCTCTCAAAATGGGAAACGCATAACATTTCAACATTTGAATTGAATCTTGACCTTGTTTTCACCTATCCGTGAATGATTAGATATTTATGAAGAATGTCTTCTCGAATCTCATCTGATAAGTTTATTTAAGGATAAGCGATTAAATGTGGCGATTTTAAGGCAGTCAACTATTTGAAAACTAGATTCTAAATTGGATATTAAAATTTATGTCACCATTGTTATTGTTACTGTGTGATAGATTAAGAAATATGCCTATTTCTTAAGGGCAATGTAGGCACTGTTCCTACAGATTTTCATGCATGCAGCCGTACCGATAGGCTCGTTGAGATTGAGACCGTTAAAATTTGCTAATTTTTATGCTCACCCAAAACAGTGTTAATAATATTTTCCTCTGAAACTTTGTACGAGGACTGTTTTATAAGGAATGATGTAAATGACAATAAATAAAGAAACATTAATTTAATATTGCATGTGTAAAACTAAGAGCAATATGTGAAATATAGAGGACTCCTGTATCCGGTTATTTCGTCATTATTGTAGTCTTGATTATAATCATTGTAGTCTTGATTATAATCATTATAATCATTGTTTGATTTTCGCCTTTGACAAAGATTGATATGACATACGACAAACACATTGGAATTTTTAAAAGTTGAGGACACTCATTTGAAGGGCCATTTAAGAAAATGGTTTCTAGCATGTGTTTGAAAACTGAGAAAGAAGTGGTATAAATGTATTATATGTAATGGGATGCATTTCGAGAAAGACCATCAAATTTTGAAGAACCAGTATCGGTACCTATTTTTTTTTATTAATCTGTAATCGTATTTTATTGAACAGCCAATGTGTATCGAGTGATAGTGCTTGTTTGTTCTGAAAGTTCAGGATAATGTGTCATTTGTCGGCTGAATAGAAAAGAGAAAAAGGCAGATATTATTGAAATTTTAGAAATTTACAATAACTTCCAAATCAAATTCCGTGAATTTCTCATTAAAATGTGTTTTCTTCTAGGCCATCATCTGACTCATAAATTTGTAATTTTAAAAATAAAAGAAATGTGAAGGATAAAAATTGCAGAAAAATACATTATAAACTAAATATTTTGAAAATTTCTACAAAATTCTTTTAATAATATCATAAAACACAAGACAGGCGTGCTTTGGAGGTATTTTACATAACCACGGTTTCATATAGATTTAAGATGATTGCTAAAGTCAAAAAAGAAAGCTTAATTTTTATCATAGCTTTCTAAGCTGCAGTTTTTAATCTAGAAAATATTTTCATTTTAATAAGAAAGCGTGGCCATTTTCTAAATAAATTAAAATGTGTGGCCATATACACATCGGGGTTATTAAATTATCATTTTTGTAGTTTTTACAATTGTATCGACTAAACACAGGAAAACAATCGATAGGTCCATATTACAACATTCATCCTTATTTTATTGCTTAAATAGCTCTCTAAAGTCCTTAAATAAATTCTTATAAATAGTAAAAAATTACGAATATCTGATATGTTAGAGAATGAGTTTACACAAAATATGGTTCATTTGATGAATTTATTTAATTCCTTAAAACTCAATTGATGAACAAAATTGCATAGCTAAATATTACTGTATAATATTCGAATTTTTATATGAGGATTCCTTACTTCTATAAATCTTAGAATAGAAAATCTTTATGTTACAAAAATTGACAGAGGAATTTAAACTAGACCACTTTTTAAAAAGGGATATCTCGGTCGTTTGGTTACCAAATATTTGAACAAAGAACTTCATTAAAATCAAAGCAAACGAAAAAAGTAATCCATTCGATTTTCCAAACCGAACTCTCTTTGAAATCGGATCGTGTTTTTCACCCTTTTTTTCTGTATGGGGGAACACGAACTTCAATTCTCATCTATCCATTGTAAATTTGTGAGGTTAACCTCTTTGACTCAATATTTGGTTTGAAATAAAAACAAATACCAAAGCGACTGCTTGATTAGTTACTTTGTGTACATTTTTTATTCATCAAACGAATAACATCGCCATAAAAATTAAATTATAATAAATGCTTAAGCGTTTGTGGCTGGAAGTACAGAACGGAATCAAACTGTTTATGATGTGTTGCTGCAGGTGAAAGTAAAAAAATAAATAGCAGCAAGTAATTCAATTGCAAGGTCGCTATTAGTAGAATATTCAGAAACATGTTGTACAGTTCATATTAAAATAAAGTCGCGTTATATTCATCATATTTTACCATACATGCACTAACTTCCAGAATATTCCAATAATAACAAACTTGAAGCGAATGCTGCAATATATCTATCATAAACTGTAGCATATAACAATGCAAAACAATAATCTGTTTGATGTGAATTTGTATAACGCGACTGAAAAATTATCAAATTTTTTAAAAACTTTTTACACAGTACATAAACAAACCGTGCAAGATAAATTTAAAATTTTCCTAACTATTTCTAATTAAAACTGTTTTTAACACAGCAAATTCATAATAACTGTTCCGTGTACATGAAGAATGAAATTGGCAATTTAAGAAAGTAACATTTCTCAACCGTTACGAAAATTGAAAAATATGTTTGAACACGCTTTCTTGCTCGGAGTAGCGTGATTTCCTGTATAAATTACATATCTCGCGCATTGCACGACAGCCATTGCATGCCCATTTATCAGTTAAATGTGCATATTAAATTAGCTATATTAAATAAACTAACACGCTTCGGTAGAAGTTGTAAATTAGGAGAACTTACAATCGTAACATTTTCAAAGAAATCGAATAAGAAAGGATTGTCTATTGTGTAACTATTTTTGTTAGTTATGACAAAAATTCTGATATAATAAAAAATATTCTGAATAAAATAAAAGGGAAAAATGCCACAAGAACATTTAAACATTTTAAATGTTTATAAATACTTATTAAAAAGCTGTAAAGGAAATTTAAATAAAATTTTGCTCTCCTTTCTGCTTTCTCTCCTAAGGTTGCAATGAGCCATTTTCTTTGGTATCGATTTGTACTGTTACAATTCAAATTTTACTTCCATCAAGATTATGCATCTATCGTTTGACAAGAAAATATGAATGTGAATCTGAAGTGGTTTAGTCAAAGTATCTTCCACATTCTTAATAATAAATTATATTATCAACAGAACATCTGAATGAACATATAAGTAATAAAAGTCTAACTAAAATTCTACTAGTACGGTATCGCAGATTGCTAAGGATGAATTTTATGTCAACCCTATTCTATTTTTAGCTCAATCGAATGGAATGACCCTGTAGCTTCTTGTTTCGTGACCTTCATTACACGAACACTTTTTCAACAAGTTTCAGTGGATACTTTAAAAAATATTTCAAACTATTTCTTTACGCGATATCTGTGAGACCGCACTCCCCTTTTGTTGTTCCAATATAGCACAAGGCTTAGCAGATGGCTCTAAAACTTGGTCTTCGAAATATCATCATTCAAGCTATTGATCCTCTTTATGAAGCAGAACTCCAGAGACTTTTAAATGAAACAGAAAGTGGTTTTAGCGATGAGGAAAATTGTACAGAAGATTTTTCCGATGAAAGTTTGCATTCGACTCATTCTGATATGTATGTTCAAATATAATTCCTTTTTTCTAGCGATAATGTATTTTGAAAACAATCTAAAATGTATTAATATACCAAGAGAAATATTTACAGAATTTATAGGCTGATTTTTATGCTATTACTCAAGCTGTATGTTTAAAATGTCCTCAAAAAAACCGTGCTACGAATGTTCACAAGTTTCTGCATAGAAATGATGCTGATAAAAAAAAAGGCCACTTTCATCCATTTTCATTTTTATTTTTCATATAATTGTTGAATTTTCCATTATATTATTTTCTATATACCTTTGTATATTGGAAAATATAAATATGACTTAAAAAGTAAAAATAATATATTTTTCAAGAATATTATTTGTTGTAACAAGTAATTTGAGAAGAAAATGTATGTTCAAACGAAATTATGTCAATGATAATATATTTTGAAAAATTTCTTAAACATATTTATATATCATGATAAATTTTGCAGAATATATTGACTGATTTTTCATAATAATACTTCCATTAAAAAAATTAATTTGACTGTAAAGAAATTGCGGTCTCGTAGACCGCAACTCACCAGTTTAATCCTAAATTTTCACCTCCCAGTTAAGAGTTAAGAAAAATTTAAGGATATTGGCCATTTTTGTATAATAACACTTATATTTAGTAAAAGAATCCATATCCAAAGTGAGAACAAAATGAAGATTATTATTCATGAATCAAATTAGCACTCATTAAATAATATGAGATTATAGCTTTTTAAGTATGAATATAATTATGAAACTGGATTAAATTACTTACATTTTCTTTTTCTTTTGCAAAAAGCAATTTTCATCAATTATTACAAAAGACATAAAAAGTTTATCGTGTTTACTGAAAGTATATTTTTTGTTACTTTTTTTTGTTCTATTTATCTTTCAAATTAATTTCACCAAACCGTTTCTTTTGACAGTGCTGTTAGCAGGATTCCTTCTAAGCAACTCATTTTATTGCTATCTAATCACTTTTACAAAAATATCTTTAGAACAATTCTGTAAATTACTGGCATGCTCAGACTTTTCATAACAAAGTAAAACGCGGTAATTGAATTGAATTTTGAAGAGTTGAATTCAGTGGAAGTGTACTTTTCAAATCTATTTATCTAACTATGCAAAAAGAAGTATACACCTCTTCTTACTAGATATGCGGGTCGTAAATGGTAGGATTACCACAAAAATAGCGTGGATGCTGCAATTGCAAATTGGTTCATCAGCAAAATATTCGATAAAAGATGTCATTTTATAAGTCAATAATAGCACAACTTATACTAGAAACATAACAAGGAATTTTATTTAACACTTATAAAACAAATAACTATATTTTCAGTACAAAAAAAAAATCTTCATTTTACAATTGGTGAACTTTTAATTTCGCATCTAAATGGATTTGTGGTGGTAACATCATAAGCCAGATAAAAACTTCCGGAGAAGAGTGTACACTTTTGTCCAGTGGCTTTGTTACTTGGCTATGAACTCTAACGTTGCGAGTTCGAACCTCAACCTGCACATTGGTGACCCTGGTTCTGAACAACCACATCCTTCATTCAGCTGTCGTGGCTCCATCTACCTGCAGCAACCACTCACACACGCTAATCGTCGCCCGCCATAACTCTTGGCGCGATAATCACGTTCGTCGCTCGCCATAACTAGCGCGATAAACTCTACCGACTCACTGGTGGGGGACTATTGTGGTGGTAAGATCATAAGCCACATAACAACTTCCGGAGAAGAGTGTACACTTTTGTCTAGTGGCTTTGTTACTCGGCTATGAACCCTAACATTGTGAGTTCGAACCTCAACCTGCACAGATTTATGCAAAATATTCTCACTTTCAAAATAAATAAAACCGTTTCCGTTTATTTTAGCATCTTTTACAGCAATCTTTTTGACCTTGGTAATTAACTTGGAAACTCCAAAATCGGACTTAAATATTATTTCAGGGGGGGGGGGATATTAATTGCAACAATAACTAGTAACACATTGTACATTAGTAACCACAGCAATTATATCTACTTATTTTCCATGCTGAGAGGAACTGAATCACCTTATATATATGACTGAAATAACTTTATTTCTAGTGATATTAGTGAAATTTTATTTTTGTTATTATAACTATACATCTAAAAAAATTTAAATGCATGGCAAAGATGGAAAATCAATTTATTTTGTTGAATATTTATTGAAAATCACTTTTTTTTTTTAATTTTCTAGATTTTAATTCTTGCTTAAATAATTAGAAACTATTTTTAGAGAGTAAAGAAAATTTGAAAAAAATATCTTCCAATCTTCTCAATCTTTCAAATGGACTTTATTTGAAATTGAGTTATATAGATGGCAGCACCTAATTGTCCTCCACATTCTGCATTAAACTTATGCTGCCATCTATTATGGATCTTTCAATTACTAAAAATGAATTTTAAACTAACCATGTAATATTGAAATGACGATGCATCTAAAAAATCGTTCAATCAAAGATTCAAAATTGTAAATTGATCTAAATTTTTTAGTTACAATCTTATCTTTTACTGAATCATGCAAAAAGTCTTTTTTAAGCAAAACATCGAACTTATTACCGCTGTCGTTTTTATAATCAACGAAAATATGCGTCATCCGAATTTATTTTAAAACCATTGAAGTCCCTTTACAGAGTGCTACTCTTAGTTTTATAATAATTATTCTCAGAGAGAAGATGAAATTTATCTAAATGCGGAATTCTAATACTGCTGACAATTTCAAATTTTTTTTAACCATATTTTGCTATTAAAAATTATATTCAACTACTTCAAAAATTATTAACAGAATTTAAGAACTCATTAATAAAAAAAATCTCAAAACGCTCACAATAAAACCAGAAAGATGTATTTGCATTACATTTTAGAAGCATCTGTTCCTTTCTTATTAAGATGCTTGTTAAAATAATTTCATAATCACAAAAAAAAAAAAAAAAAAAAAAAAAAATTTAAAAAATGAACCGCCAGTTGGTTGATTTGTTTCCAGAAGATAAAAAAAATTACTTTAAGTTCCTCTACAACAGCCGTTCCAGTCTTAATGCAATTGATATACTGCTTACAAGCAAATATCGTAGTTCTAAAACAAGACCAAAGTAAAATTTGAAATTTAAGCTATTCTGTTCTATTATTAACATAGGTTTCTTTTACTTTTTTTTTTAAATATCACTATTTATTTTAATAGAATGTGTCATTGTCCTTAATAATAGTACACTAGCCGCCTTTGGCGACCAGCCGGTTCGCCAATCTTAATGTTCGTTTAAATTTTAATAATTAAATATTTTACGCAATTCCAACTTTAATAGATTCTTCATCAAAGTATTTTAAAACTTCAAATTTTGATAGTCATATAATTCACTCATAATATTATAAAAGCCTTCTGTCATAACGTAATATGTATCTCTCTAATTTTCTGTTAGCTCCCGTAGAATTTATGCTTTAAATTAAAGTGGAAAGAATTAATCTGCAATTAATATAATAATATTTTTTACTGAAACAAAGCATTTTTTTATAATATGATTACTGATAACAGAGTCACTGAGCGTTTAAACTTTATGGGCACTAAAGAATATCTTTCTTAATTTATGTAATATCTCAAGAATTTCACAACAAAATTTTCTCAGAGTCATCATGAACAGATCGATTAATTAACAATGTTTAATTTTAAATGCATCAAACACTAAGAAAATAAAATGAATCGTTTAAAATAATCGGTCGAAAACAGGTTTAAAAAAACTACTTAAAAACGATGTACTTAAAACTATAAGCATATACGAAAAAATATATAACTAGCATAAATACAATTTAATTACAAAAGCATGCAACTAACCTAAAAATAATTTAAATCATCCGTTGATAATGGTTGTCATGTCAACTATCAGAACACAATGCGCATGCGTGAATTTTCAACGCCAGTTACGGTAACGCAAATGCGTGCATTTTTCTACGCCAGTTGGGGTAACGCTATGCCGATTAGAAATTTTTAATTTCCTTTATTCTGTGTTATTTTAATTCAAAAGTATTTCAGAATGAATCTGAAAGATGGATTAATTAACAATGTTTAATTTTAAATGCATCAAACATTAAGAAAATAAACAGAATCGTTTGAAATAATTGTCCGAAAAATGTTAACCCTAGCCTCATTACTGTTGGGAAAATAACTGAAGCCTTACTCATTTAGCGGTGGGGAAAATGGAAGTTTTTTTGGCGGGAAAGTTAGTTTTTAATTAATAATTAAAATTCTAATTAAAAATTCAAAAAAGGGACACCAGGTGCACATTCCCGACCTCTAAGGTACATGTACATGTACCAAATTTGGTAGCTGTAGGTCAAATGACCTGGCCTGTAGAGCGCCAACACACACACACACACATTGAGCTTTATTCATAAGTATAGATTATTTGCTCACTGATTCTCACTCCCTTCTCTATCATAATTTAATTTTTACAGACAATGCTCCTTTGAGTACACTTTATACGCTTACTTATCAGTTAAAATTTTATGACTCAATTTTTATGAAAATCGAATTAAAATTTAGAAAATTTAAAATATGCAGTCAAATTCATATTTCAAAACAATGATGCAGGTTTAAAGAAGCCTAAAATGAAGAATGTTAAAAGAAGTGTGATGAAGTTGTTAAGCTTTTCTTTATTAAAAAGTGATTAAGAATCCGTTGATATTAAATTATTCTTGTCTTGTTATTAGCTTCAATGTGGTAAGATGCATCAAGAAAAATTTTTCAACACATTTTTCAGGTTGCTTGTTTCGTTTTTGAAACTGCTTATTCCTGATAAATGTGTCTTTATGGCTGCTATGAGAAGAAAGCTAATAGGAATATAATATGTAGGATAAAATAAATGAAAACCTATGTGTAAAGGAGCGTGAATGAGAATGACAGTTTATTTATTTTTAAATCAATTTGTGTCTATTCTCAGATAATTCATTTCCATGTCATGCGTTTTATTAGTTACTGGCATGCGTTTTTTAAATTAAGAAACATTACTTAAGAGGAAAATATCTACTATTTTTTTTCAATTTAATAGAGAAGCATTCGAAACTTTGGCATGAGAAAAAGTCATCCATTTATTGGTAGAGTTAAATGACGAAGAGTGTCATTATATCTATATTCATTGTTCAATTGTATTGATACTTTTTTTTAAATTTCTTTATTTCAAATACATACATTTCTCACAAGATGGTATAGAAAAATGGAACTGAAGTCTGACTAACACATGAATCTATACCGGGCTATTTAGGCTGCTAGATTTTTTTAAATTGATGCTGCAGGACCGTAAGTTGTAGAACTAAAAGAAAGCATTTTCGAATATTAAATCTTTAAAGGCGGGTGTAAAATATATGATAATTTTGATAGAAGTCTTTTAAAAGCAGACATTGTTGATATCCTAACTTTCCCATATAATAAATTTGAAGGGGGAAATCTTCAAAATCCACACAATGTGATTAATTTATTCAAATTTATAATAAATTATTAAAGCGACATAGGAAATTTTTATCAACAAATCATTTGATGTCATTCTGAATGATAATAAATATAATAAAAGTAAGTATATTAATACAGTAAAAGTAACTGAATTATAATAAAAGTAAGTCGAGCAAATTCCAAATTTTAATACTAATATAAGTTTCTGTCGAAGAATAATTTGATTATGAACCTATGACCTTATTATACGCTTTAAAGAGATAATGTTTTGGATTTTAATCCTACACTGCAACCGCAGTCACTGATAAATTGGGAAACATCTAAAAATTCGATCAATAATTTATGATATATTTCTTGGTTTATGTTTAAACACCATCACAAGACGAATTTTTACTCCACTTCGTTTTATTCCTTGTTTGAAATTTTATCCGCACTTAATTATATTTAATCGGCTTCCTCAAGAAAAAGGAAATACTTTTCCGTTGTTATTATTATTAATACAAAATATGACCCAAAAAAATATCTTTAAGAATATTTAAAATAAATAAATAAATAAACTAACAAACATATACGTTAACAAATTTTTTTTCCTAATAAAATGTTTGTTTCTTAATGAAGAGCATAATTTTTTTGAATAGCATCAAGTCTTCAATATTACCATATCATTATATACGGCTGTATTGACCAAAGCGACATCATCAGGACATCCACGTCAGTTCCAGCCTTCATAATTTTCAAATACTACAACGACTATATTCAATATCATTTCAATATTTGTGGTTTTTATTTCAAATGATTTCATCTAAAATTTAAAGTGCTTTTACCTATAACAATTGTAAAGAACAACATACCTATAACACTTTACCTATTACCTTTAACAATTTTAAATTCTGAAGTTTGCAACTAAATGCATGCATGTATTTTAGCAAAGCAAAACAAGCACATACATAAAAAATAATAATTTTGATTCGCTCGGGAATATGTGCAGGTTGTTAAACATGCTAGTAATGCTATATTATAAATGGATATCCCTTTTAAACCAAGAAAAAGAAAAACCGCTGCATTTCTTTTATATTACATCCAAGTTTTTCCTGTTGAAGTTTCATTTCCTGTCGATTCATTCTGACGAAAATCCGGCCTCCACTATTTATTATTTATTGATTTATAACATTTATTTATTATTTTCTTATATTCATTAGTCATTGATAATTTTCTTTAAATCCTGGAATTGTAATTTTGATGTAAATTTTTATTTTCGTCATCAAGCAGCTGGATATCGTGACTGGGCATGACTTTACTGAAATCGATGTAAAAATGTCATGTTAACCGAGCACATAAAAAGTCATTAAAATGCATGAAACATCGCAGATGTGAATTGCCATGTCAAGTGGAACGGGAATTAGAGCTTGTCGACTACTTTAATAGAGGATACAAAGAGTAAGAGGATAAAAAGAAAATTAAAGAAATATTATTATTAAATTATGATAAAGAAATTCATAAAATTTCAAATATAGGGCATTATGGTAGATTAGCTATGCTGAAGTGCTTAAATATAAATCATTTGCTAATAATTTGTTTTAAATATAAGTGAGAAAACTTTCTGTTCGAAATCACTGATTAATATCTATTGAGCTGCATAAGTTGCCTGGAATTATATAAAAAAATGAAAAATTCGATGCATTCTGATAGTTTAACATACATCTCCTATTATTTAAAAAAATAATGTAGAGTTTGACAGAAACTTCTACATATAATAAGTAAATCGAAAAGTTATTGAGTAAGTTACATATCCTTCTTTATAATCATTTTTTGTACCTGAATTAATATCTTGCTATCTGGTTTACTTTTGTTTTTGTTTCCCCATTCTTGATTTTATTTCTTTTCTCTCCTCAACTGATTACCTAATCTTCCAGTAACACCTGAAAATCTTATCTGAATTTTTTTCATGAGATCCCAAATGAGGTTAACACTTATGCTTTGTAAGGATTCAGCGTGCTTGTATGCCCGATATTTTGTTTCAAAATACATTTTTTTTTTATATATTAAGCAAGCAAAAATTACTTTTTATCTCTGAGAGACATCATTCTCGGTAATGAAGATACTGAATGGCAACAGCCCGGTTGCGGTATGCCATTGACACTATTTTAAAAACGGAACGTATGATCAGACCTTCGTTGCGCAACAACTGTGCAATTGTCTGAATATATTATTCCGGCAAACATTCTGTACCACACCCAAGAAAAAGGTCATAGGATTACGAAATTATTTCAGTTTTCCAGAATTCATCAGATCAAATTGAAAGCTACGATTAAAAATTGAAATGACCCTAAATTCATTTTTTCAAAATGGTAAAAAAAATTTTTTTAAATATAATAGAATGTACACATGTAAGGATACTGGGCATATATTCAAGCTCATTTCTAATATTTTTCAGAAATTTTAAATATTTAATTCATGAAAATGCAATCACAGTTTTAGTTACTATCTTTAGCCTTCAATATTTCAAAGAAACCATATGAATGCAATCTTATTGCGAATGTCATGTGCAAGTCAGCGAACTGTTATGAAAATCAATAAATCCTTTCTGCAGTCTTTCAATATCTGAGAAATTGCTCGCAGAGACCGTGTTTGATATAAATTACTTTTACTTCTATTTCATTGTATACTTCCAAAGCAAATATGAGGGATTCTTTTTAGTCTGTATTTGCAAATACTGATAAAGAAATTGGACATCAAAATCAAGAAATCAAGAAATAAAATGTTTCTTTTTTTGGATAAAAATTCCGAGTAATTGGTTCCGAAACCCGTAATTGCAACGAATTTGTTATTCTAAAATATAAATAATTGCTAAAACATTCCACTTGTTTCGAATATTAATGCTTAGTCAAGTAGTGCTTAAAATAAGTAACTGGTTAATTATTTGTCTATTTTTTCAAATCTTTTCTTCTCATTACGTTTAACATTTTTGAATGCTCGAACACTATTTGTAAAGAAGTAAAGCAAATAATCTTTTTCTCCAATTAAAATTATAATTCTAAGAATCGGGGAAAATGGTTAAAACGTTTTGCAAAATGAAATGAATAGTCAATCCATCTGTATTCCTGATAGATTATTCTATATAGGGAATCTGCGATTTTGGCTTATCATGTATTAAAGGATTAGAAAAATAATTTGCAAACGAATTTACAGTAAGTATTAGAAGTAACAATTTTTTGCAATGTATAAAGAATATTGTGTACTTTTGGACTTCAATAAAATACATGTTAATACAATAAAATACAATAAATGCATGTTTGGAAAAATATTTATTTTTATTGCAATAAATAGTTTCTAATTTTGACATTTGACAAATAAATTCAAATAGAAAATAAAAAACAAAAATAAATTTTCAGGGTAAAAAAAAAAAAAAAAAACATAACTTTAGAAGTCGTAAATTCCAATAAAGCTTATATATCTAACCATCTTTTTATACAATAAAATAATTTGAAACTCACTACTTTGATTTAATTATTTTCATTCAAAATAATTCAATCAAAAATGGTGCTTTTCGTAAAATAGTTTATGTTTGCTTAAAAATCCTTTTTTTATAGCGAATAACTTCCTTCATCTATTATTTTGTCATTTTGGGTTCAGTATCTTTGCAAAGATCCATTAAATGCTATTCAATTTTTGTAAATGATGTTTGGTAATTATAATTGATAACTGAGAAATGATACACCCGTGAAGAGTCTAACAGTTTGACTTTGATGTGATTATAAATTTCAAAATTTCATTTATGGCTCACGTCCTGTGCTTGCTCACTATTTGTGATTCAAAATAACAAGTTCGATCAAAAGTAGAAATCTTCAATCCATGAAATAAAAAAAAAATAATATCTTAAGCTAAAAAATGTATATTAAGATCCTACGAACTTTACTGCAGAATTAAAGCACAAAGCTTTATAATCGAGAACATTGATAGGAGATGAACTATTGACTAATATCGGAAAACCTACAGATCATAGATGAATATGAATAAATACTAAATTCTTCTATTGGACATTTGTTGGAGATGAAATTTAGAAGCTATACCAACCCTCATTTCAGAGTTAAAGCCGCTTCACTCGATCGCGCAATGACCGTCTGTTCAGTAAGTGACCGCTCCAACGTCTAATTTATGGTTTCTGATATCATTAGTCAAACTGTTCCCACACAACACGAGGTGAAAGGGTTTCACTGCTCTGTTAACCGCAGAGCTCAGTTAATCTTGGATGAATGCTTCTCCTGCGCAATCGAGGGTGTGTAATGGTGTCATGTTGAGTGTATTCGTGTGCTGACCTTTAGTTAAAGATCAAACATTGTGTGTTCGTGGGAAGACAATAAAGTGGACTAGACGATCCAAGCATTTCTATAGAATATGTTACCGAATACAAAATGTTATTGTAAGAGAAATATCAAATGCAAATTAGCTATACTTTCGGCTTTTTCTTAAATTATACAGAAATTAAGCAATTTATGCTTTAAATAGTTTTGAATTCTATAATTTGCTTTAAATAGTTTTAATTGAAATCTGAAATTTAAATGCCAAGATACAGAAGTCTTTAGGATGGAATAATTCCTCTTGAATTTTTAGTAGAAATATCAAACTGTATTTTCTTTTATACCTTGAATTATGACTCTATCTCAGAAATAAGGAGCCGGTGCATTCTTCCTTTCAATACGGATATGTCAGCTTATCATTTCCCAGCTAAATTATAAAAAAAGAAAAAAGAGTTGAAGAAACGCATAGAAAAAAAGCGGAATCTACGCTTATGGAGTTATTTATATTTTTAGCGTTTTACAATCTAGTACTACAATTAATAAATGTAGTTGCTTCTATAATGTGCTGCCTTTTAGAGTTATAAACTAAATTTATAGTTTTCAACATCAAGGAAATTATGAAATAGGAATTAAAACTCTTTAAACATGGAAAAATTTGGGAAAGAATGGGGCAAATCATATGCTCAGACCCTTCTATAAACACGGGAAAGACATATATCTAATAATGAAAATGGAAATTAGTTTATCGATCTATGAGTAAAGATAAAGGGACATCATTTCATAAGAGTTTGATATTTTCTCCCATTTTAAAAATCTAAATAATTTACCCTTATATGATAACAGGATTGTTTATTTTGATTTTATATTAAAATTTCGTGTTCGAAAATCCCTCAAATTCTTATTTTTTTATGTTCAGTGTAAAATTATCCATAAACAAGCAATTTTCTATTTTATATATCATAAGGTATTTTTCCTGAATAGAAATATTTCAAGGTATGAAAGACTGCGAATAGAAGATTATAAATGCTCATTAATTTTTATAGAGTATGAAAAACTCATTCCAGAATTCTACATGAGAAGCTCAAGAATATAGAATATATTTGTGACATTCGTGATGATTGAACATTGAAGTGGTCGTTTGTTGATCTTAATCATGGAACATCTTACCGAATGATTTTCTGTTGTTGTTGATAGAATCAACGTTCCATCTAGAGTTTTTAAAAAGAACAATTTAATTTCTTACTGAGAACTTAGTAACTATATTCAAGATTTAAATTCCAATGTGTTCTCATATTATTTACGAAATTCAAATGTCCTTTCCTAGTTCTATAAATAATAATAAATAAATAGCTCCATATATAAATAAAATTGTTGCGATGTTTCCATTACTAATATGTTTCTCTAAAAATCCAGAATACTCTTTATAATCATCGGATTAAACCTCTTTTTGAGTATTTGCCTCAGAAATTATCTGGGTTTGAATTTAGTGTTCATTTGCTTATAAGTCTGAAACGGAATTCAAGCATGAAATGGTTCCAACTAGTGGTCAAGGTAAAATAACTCTTTTCTGATTAACATTAATCGTACAAAACACTTCACGGGTTATGATTATGGCTTCTTTCCAAAGAAACATTTAAAAAAGTTGCACTCCAGCATGAACTTTAATTGTTAATTACTCGTAGTTGTAAAGCTGCCAAATGCTTATTTTTAAATTTTATTTCATTGCCTTTTTGCGTTGTTACTTCTTATTTTCTGTTTCGCTTTTTTTTTCTTTTCTCACTTTTAAAATTTATTTTAAGTCATTTTGTTGTAATTTGTAATTTTTTTCTTATATTACATAAATTTTATAATTTGTTTAAAAAATGTCGATTTATTTTATCGTATAAATTTGTTTCAAGTTGTAACTATTTACTCTGAAATTATTTGATTAAATGAATGTAAACTATTTCCTAATTATCAAGATTTCCTACATCACTAGTGCATCGTAAAATGTACTCTCCGGTGACCCAGGTGCATCTTCAATTTTCTTATTATTTATTTTCTTCGTTTCTTAAATTTGATTTCACCTTTAATTAACTAAGAAAAACTGAATCGTAATACCGGAGAATACGTTTTTCTAACTTCGAAAAAAACTCTTTTTAAATCGCGAAAAGTTCATAAATTTTAATTTCAACTATTTTCACCTATTTTAAAGATAACTCCACTGAAATTTTCACTGTGTTTTTAATATTGTACAGCGTAAATTTCCAAACTTTCTTATTTCGGAGAAGAAGAGGCGCAATACTCTTATAAATAATAAAAGCAATTTATTTACAAGTAGGTGCGGACAAGGCACGTCTACAACAGCGCGAAACAAAAGCCGTAGTAAGTAAAGGAGCGCAACAAATGATCTTTATTCTTATATAACATGGAGTTTCCGGCCGCATGTTGACCTTTGACAAGCGCAACGGAGGGATCATTTTCACTTGATACGTAGAATTGATTGCGCAGTAATTTTTACACAGCTTCATACGTAGAATGGTATCAAGAAACAAGAGAACACTTTAGAATGACCCCGACGTGGGCCGAATTAGGCAAACAATTTAGGAAATTAATTTATATTAAATTATATATTAAAATATCATTACAATTTTCCCCCACCCCAAGACGTGGAGGTGCATCGGGGCCCTTTGATACATAACCATACCTTACAGTGGTGTCTGAGTAAGTTTAATTTAAAAGTATATTGAAAGTGATACCTCAGTATCCCTTACCTTTACATTTATACAGAAATCCCATTCATCATTTTATATTAGAAGTATAAAAAGACTTATATTTGTGAAAATAGTATATAAAAAGCTTAGTAATTAACAGTAATAACAGAATATTAAAATTTTAAATGAGATATTTGCACAGTTATTTTGACCATTTTTTGGTCAAAATTGAATTGATGAACTTAATTTAATGAAGACAGTCTATGGTATATTTGCCTATATAATTCTTAAATTTTAGGAAGTCTGACTCAACAAAATTATTAAATTAGAAATAAAGCATTAAATTATTAAATATATTATCAATATTGCTATGATTTCACCCAAATGAAATATCAGTATAGTTATGATTTTAAATAAAGTATTTTAGCTGTAGATGAAAACACAAGATTCAAAACTTCAGGTAAAAAACTTGGATATGAAAATAATACTTGCAGAGTTGAAATATTTCATATTAAACATTTGGAACTGAAACCATAAATATTAGATTCAAAAATATCTAATGAAAATCTTGGAAATGAAAATAATAATTACAAAATTCAAAGATTTCAAACAAAATACAAGACTCAAAATACTCTTATAATATTTGGGGAAAAAATGTAATATAAGAAATAGTTGAGTAATTGAAAAAAATATATAATTGTATTTGGAAACAAGTATTTGGACACCGTGATAATAGAGGGTAGCTTAATAACTGTCAGAGGGGTAAAAATTTCCCCTAAGGTATTTTCTGAATTAGTCTAATTATCACGTGCCATTAATTATTAAGTATATAAGAATCTTGGTATGTTACGTTTTTTTCGTTCAGAAGGTATGTATGCATAATTTTTTAAATAATAGATTTGAAAAAATTTTAAAAACATCATAATATTTTAAATAATAGTATGAAAATATCATTTGCAATTGTATTGTAATTGGAAAATTCAATTTAAAATAAAATCAAAAGTTCATAATATACATGTTGATTTTCACCCGTTGAGGCAGGAAACACTAATCACTTTTTAAGAAATCACAAAAAGTAATTTTGAGCACTGATTAACGTGAACTTGTCTATGATGACAAGTAGCACAGAAACACAAGAGTATTGAGCCGGAGTGTCGGATGAGGTTATAGGTTACAGAAGCATCGTCATTCGTAGAATTTCAGCGACGGAGTAGGATTTGATGACGCTATACCACGGGAGATAATCCGGCAGGGTCGGCAAGCAAGCGGCCGAGCTAGCACGGAACCATTTTCAGAGTAACGGCAAATCAAGGAGCCGTACCGTAACATCAAATTGCCTCTCATCCCGAGGATTTAATTCTTTTAAAAAATTTTCACAGGAAACTATCCTTGTCGACTAAATACTATGTAAACTTATTTTGGTTGAAATAGAATGCAGGTTCGAAGACACTGAAGAGACATTTTTTTAATATCCATTGTGGGAAAGCAATTTATTTACAAGTAGGCGCGGACAAGACACGTCCATAACAGTAAGAAAAGGAACGAAACAAATGATCTCTAGTCTTATATAACATGGGATTTGCGGCCACGTGGCGATTGAATACACGTGTTGACCTTTGACAAGGGCAACGGAGGGATCATTTTCACTTGATACGTAGAATTGATTGCGCAGTAATTTTAACACAGCTTCATACGTGGAATGGTATCAGGGAACAAGAGAACACTTTAGAATGACCCCAACATAAGCCGAATTAGGCAAAAAAGTATAGGAAATTAATTTAGATTAAATTATATATTAAAATATCACTACACACACACACACACACACACATATATATATATATATATATATATATTGTTACAAAATTTTTCTTCTACAAATACCGCAAATCAATCGCAACACATTTAATCGCTAGTTCAGCAGCTTGCTTGCTATCTAATCCTCCAGTTTCTTTACTTGACGGTGACTCCGACTCCTCTAACACACAACTTCTGACGATCCACACAACTTCACTGCAACTTCAGAGTGCTGGTCCTTTATAGTTCCGAGAGTCCGGGCTAGAATCTTCAGACCAATCAGGGCGTATCTGAGTGTATCTTGGTTCCTACAGGATGGATCTCGAACTTTCCAGTATGATTCATTTAGTCGCCAAACTCGCCAAATTCGTCGCCAAATGGTCGCCAAGCTCTCAGGTCATTGATGAGGCAGCCGCTCAGCACAGATCTTACAACGGTCTTTCTCATGATGACACTATTCGTGCCGGGTAGCAAAATTACAGATTTGTAACATTGTTCCCCTCTTTAAAGACTGACGTCCCAGCAGTCCCACTTCAATCCAACAGCTGGCGTAGGCGTTCGAACGATGTGATGATTTTAATGCGCTTGGCGAGTTCCGCACTTTCGAAGATGACATCATTCACTAATTTGGCGACGACTAAAGATCCATCCGAACCTTCTCAATGCCTTTGACTCGGACCTCTTCGTCGTTTTGGATTGTACACCCAGACTTGATTTCTCTTCTTAAAATGCAGGGTGTCCCATGGAGTCAAACATCCATGGAGTATGATCCATTTAGTCGCCAAACTCGCCAAATTCGTCGCGAAGTCGTCAATTGGTCGCCAAGCTCTCAGGTCATTGACGCGGCAGCCGCTGAGCACAGATCTTGCAAAGGTCTTTCTTACGATGACACTATTCTCGCCGGGTAGCACAATTACGGATTTGTAACAATCTA
The DNA here is from genome assembly GCF_947563725.1 of Argiope bruennichi. Lineage (NCBI taxonomy): Eukaryota > Metazoa > Arthropoda > Arachnida > Araneae > Araneidae > Argiope > Argiope bruennichi. The sequence continues at coordinate 127,973,938 of NC_079159.1, forward strand.
TATATATATTACACATACCCCTTCCACTTGCAGAAAGTCCAACTCCTATGCGATGACGATTTCCGACGTTGGATAGAGTTTGCACGCTGTACGCTTGGTACCACGCAGGAAGATACACTCTTTCCTGTAAGAATTTTATTCTCAGATGAAGCCTGCTTTACTAGAGAAGGCATCTTCAACATGCACAATGCACATATTTGGTAATTCGAAAATCCCCATATCATTACATATGATTATATCGTCTAGCGTGCAACACAAATTTAACATCTGGCAGGAATTCTTGGAGATCATCCGTTGGGACCGTATATTTTGCCTGAACCCCTGAGTGGCGCAAAGTACCTTGTTTTCTTGCAGCACGTCCTTCTGGATTTACTGCAGCGAATACCGACCATTGAACTCCAGAATATGTGGTTAATGCATGATGGTGCACCAGAATTCTGTGCTTAACTACCTAGATGATACATATCCTGGGAGGTGGGTTGGACAAGGGGGATTTGTTTATTGGCCTTCGCGTTCCCCGGCCATCAATCCCTTGGAATTCTTCTTCTAGGGCCACATGGAATCTCTTGTTCATCAGACATCTTTGGATACAGTGAAAGATCTCGTAGCAGGGATCGTAGGCGCTGTTGCAGAAATCGCAAGAACATTTGGAATGTTTGAACGAGTTCGGCTGTCCTTTAAACTTCGGTGTCGGTTGTGTAATGTTCTTCACGTCCGCAACATTAAACAATTTTTATAAAAGCTTCCCTTCGTCTCCTTTCTTATATCAAAATGTCTGTGCTGTAAATGTATGCCGTATCTGTATTCCATCAAAAAAATTTTCAACGTCTTTTGCGACTTTATATTGCTTTGGAAATTCTCCTCATCTTGATGACTCCTACCACTCCTCAGAATTTTTTGGTAGAATTTTGCAATATTTTCTGTAAACATCGGTGCTAATGTTGCAGCGATGCTTCTCGGCAAACATTTTAGTTTTTCTTGAATATCTTAAATCCTCCTCAGTTTTCACACAACAATCTTATATTAAATTAAGGAGTATAAAATTCTTTCAAGCTTTTATTTCTCTTAATATTTTTGCTTATAATGGTTCTAAACTACTTTTTCGTTTTTAATAATTTAAGACCCCCTGGTTCATAGAATCGGCATGTTACTTACATGAAAAATAGCCTTTAAGAATATGCTTTCACTTAAAAAATTCATAGTTGAAATACCATTTGTTATTTTTTTATTAATTTTTTTACAGTTTCCAACAGTTCGACTCCCTATATTTTTGCGATTTTCACCCCTTAAGCATCGTTTGGGACTCCATGTTGTATGGTGATTTTTTATCCTCTTGATGCCTACTATTATCCCTCTGAATTTGTCGGTCGAATTCGGCAACACCCTGTATATATTATTCTATCTGGTTAACCTATATTTTCATTACGAATTAAAAAAGAAGTCATTCTAGAGAGTTTGCTTAGTACATTACATAACATAATTTCTTTTTCCATTTTTCTTTTCTAACCTAGATTAACAAGATTCTCTTTTCTAAAATATGATTCGGCGATAATAATAATATACATTTTATATGAGCAAGAATTATTAAATTAATAAGAAAATTTTTGACTATATTTAAAAACTAATAGTGCGCATCAAAGTTTTCATTTATTTGCATGAAAACTTTTCGAGACACCTTTTTTATAAATGCAGGTGTTTTCTAATGAGTGCGGTTCACTTTGCCCTTTTTTTTTCAATCTTTTATTATACGTTGCTTCAAGCATATTGATGAATTTGTTTCATCAAAAAGAAAAAAAACAACATTATTTTTTCATTTTATTTCAAGCAGAATTCTCCAACTGTTCTTACTTTTCATATAAAGCTTAGTCAAGGAAATAAGTGCATTTCATTACAATTGAAAAGTGTGTTTATTTTTATTTGTTCCTTATATGATTACGAAAAGAATTGAATAATGCATTATATAAAGTAGAATTTTATGGAGATTTTTAATGCATGCGCATTATTTGGTAGCTGGTTACTGTGCGGACAAATCGCTGCAGCAGGATTTTGTTCCCCATCACTGCAGTTTAATTTCGAAATAGTGGTTCCTGTTCCTTTCATTGAACGAATTCGACTGCAGAGGTGTTGGAAAACTTTCTTGCTTTGATTTTTTCAATTTTTTTTTTAACTTTCTTCTACTTGAATGTAAGAACGCAATTGTATTTCATGTTTGCTTCTTCCTCTTTCTGGAATGGAAGTTTAAAGCTTTTGATAAGGACAGACAGTTGTTAACTGTGGATACTTTCGTTTTTAGTATTCTTTCCAATATGTCTCTTTTATGACAGCAACGTTTGTTTTCAAGTTCAAATAGTTGTTTTCTTGAAGTCGCGTATTATATTTTTTTGGCAGAACAATGAAAGGAAGAAATTTGGGATGAAGAAATTTTTAGATTCAATAATCAGCATTATATATTGCTTTTTCAAGATTTTTACTTGAGAAAGAAACTTGTTAAAAATTTTTAGTATTTTTGTGGCTTCTGCAATTCACTATTTGAAAATTTTCTTTCTATATTTAATGTTTATTTTGGTATTTCTTTCTATATATTTAATGCTCAAACTGTTTATCCTAATATTTTATATTAAATCTTCGTTTGCAACTTAACATAGACGACTGATTTTATCACTCATAAGTATTCGTTGCATAAGTATAAAACGTAAAACATTTAACATTCAATTTTAATACGCAAGGTGGTATATGTAATAAAATTTATTCCTAGCTGTAGGCTTAATTTCGCTTTGAAATTAAATAATTATGCTATGTAAAAAGAATATTATTGATAAGAACTATTAAAATTAGCGAAATTCTTACTGTCTCGTCACATTTTCTTTATCAAACTTTTGTGAACTGAAAGAAAATGTGTATGCTTTGATTGCAAAATGCTATTAGATGAAATTTAGTTTTACAGCAATGAACGAATATTTTTATCTCAAGTGTTTTAGTGGCAAATGCGTATTAAAACGCGTTCGGTGGTTTCAGAATGTGAAAAAGCTCAAATTGAATTTCTTAGTTTCTGAAATACTATGAATCATTTTAGATTGGACAATGATGCCACTTATAAACTTTGTTTAAACATCAATAATCCTATTCTAGTTGTTGGTGTTTAGAGCTCAATTAAAAGGAGTCAAATGGAGCGTCATTTCTGACACAGATACTTTATAATATCCAAAATTGATTTATAATATCTTTTTTTCAATTAGGGTGCAAAGTGGTGCTAAATGCTAAATAAGTGGGATAGTAAATTAGACATTAGACAGAATTGAATAAAGAAATGCCTTTGTGAGATTGAATAAAATTTACAGTACCCTTTAGCATAGAAACTTTGAAGAGAATGTTTTTCGTTTATAAACTTTAAGTATTTTTTCCATTTAAAAATAGATCGCGACTTCATAATTCACAGATAACAAAAACAACTTCTTTTCTTTTATTTTATAATTTTATTTACAAAATAAGAATTTAATATGTTTTGCTAGCATGTATTCTACAGCATTTATTCAGAAAATAACATTATTAATTTCAGAATGCAGCATATTACAATCGAACTTAAAACGGAATAAGGTCAATAAAGATATGAATCGATTACTTTATCAACATTTACATCATTACTCTTTATCTACTTTTATGTAGTTGATGTTGTATTAGAATAATAATCTTGATGTTATAATTTCTAAAGAATATTCATTAAAAGATCTGCCCCTTTTAGGATATGTAGAAAAGCTTTTCTAATAGTGCATATTATAGAAATATAAGAAGTGTGTTTAAACGAGGAAACAACAAGGGAAAACATCCTTTTTCGCCTTCCGGGATCAAGATATGGGCATTTATGAAAATGGGCGGATTCAGACATCAGAACTATAGGATCAATTATCACTCCAAGGTATAGAGACGAAATATTCGGATATTTTTTATCAGCTGCTATAAGTCTTGGTTTCCTATTCAAGGATGATAACGCATCTCCTAAAAGTACAGCTTCTTCAAAATGGAGATATCCCGGGTATGCATTCTCCTGTCTCATCAGCTAAGATACTCTGAAAATGATGCTATGCTTTGTAAGCACAACAACTAACAATTATTTAATGCAAATTCTCATATTTCCAAAATAATGCTTTTATATTTTCAAAGCATTTCATTGAAATATTAATACAAGCTTTGCTAGTATATTGTCAATTATTCTGCCAGGTTAGCAAAATGTCTCTCAAAATTATTAAAAAAACAAAAAAACAAAACAAAAAAAATACAAAAAAAAAATGCGAAAAAATTTTAGATTGAGGAAAAACTTTTATGTCTTATATTTATACGAGTTGTACCTACTACTTCAATAAAAATGCAAGCAGGTATTTTGAACAGCAAGGAAAACTATTTATGACAGTTGCAAATCATTATTTTGGAACGTGACGAGTTCTAACATTGCTTGCTCTGCATAACATTTCAGTTAGTCCTTCAGATGTCATTGTTTTCAAATGCGTCTCCTAGATTCTCGACAACCGATTGTGAACTTTTCACATTAACTCCAAATTCTTCACATTTGTGCTGAAACTTTTAAGCTAGAGCATAAACTTATTTCTTACGTATAACTATGATGAGTTATGATTTTGTATGTTTTATGATCATTATATTATAAATATTATGCTTCATTAAATAAAACTTACCATTTTCCATGTAAATATTATTAATTTTAGTAATATATTCGTTTAAAATTTAAAATAAACACATCATACAAATAAGTTATCAAATTTTTGGAATGAACATAGCAATAATAATAGCATTAATAATTGAGTGACATAATTTCTATTAAAAAACATAAACATAACATAAAAGATTTGCAGAAAAAATCTATAACTTAAAATTATAATTTAAACAAAATAATTGTTTAATGTATCATTTCTGAGAAAAATATTTATTTTTTAATGAAACATTGATTATAATACAAAAAAAATAAAAAATCAGTAAATTAAAAATAAAAGGCCAAAATGTGGAAAACTCAGATTTCTCAATTATGCATCCAATTCTAAATCTTGATTGCAAATAAATAAAATCTATTTTCTTTGCAATCTGTGAGGTTGAGAACAATTGTATTTCTCGAAATACTATTTTAAATAAGAAATAATATCGCAAGTTTGTTTCCTTCAAGCTTATAGAGTACTGTCTTAAATAAGTAAGATAACAATAAATCGTACTATAGAAATGAAATCAATAATTTAATTTATATAATAATTAGAATTGAACGGAAGCATCACAAAATCAGCGGGAGTGGTTTCCTTGAAAATTTTCGGCACCTTCTCTGAGAAAGATCCTATACCCCATCCACCGCATAAAATTGTGGACCTTGGGTAGCATAATGAATTTCGAGCATGGCACTGGTAAACGATAGTTACTGAATATAGATCGTTGGCTTGAATCTAGCCCTTTTACAGAATATATATATATATATATATATATATATATATATATATATATATATATATATATATATATATATATATATATATATTGACTAAAATTTGCCAAAAATATTGCATTTGTAGTCACAAGATTACAGACGAAATTTAGTGTATTTAAGCCGATGCGTTTTTTTAAGTTATTGCATTTCCATGCGCATGAGAGATGGTCGTCCATTAGACGGATTTGGTACTAGATTTGATCCAATTTTTGAAGCTAAAACTTGCGCATCAAATTTTATTTTTGTAGATCTTTCCGTTTTATAGTTATTGAATTCACTTTTACTCGGACAGCTGAAAAACAGTATTCTTCTGCATGAATGTTATTCAACATTTCACAGTGGTCTATAAATTTGGAGTGAAGTCTATACATCAAATTTTGTACGCCTCACTCAAAGCGTTTTTGAGTTAGGGATGGACAAACGGATTTATGTAATTTTTTTAAAAAAAGTAGTTTTCAGACTCAGGTAGACTTAAAATGTGAAAATTCTTGAAAATCTTAGTCTCAATTTCTTTTTTTGTTACGATTGCAATGCTTTTCCTTTCTTCTTTTTCTTTCTCATATATATAATTCGCATATGAGATAGGAAAAAAATATGAAATTTTTTGAAAACTTCTAAAATCGTTTTGACGATACATGCAATTCTTTTAAATATTTATCATCATAAAAATGTATACATTTGCAATTTCATCCAATATTCGTTTTTAATTTATAATTTATGTGAGAATTTTGAAAACTGACATCTTAAGTAATAGTTTTGAAATATTTATTTCACTGCATGTTGAATTCTTTGAAATGAGCTTTGTAAAAAAATAAAAGCAAGAAGCAATCCTTGATGGATCAAAAGAACAAAATAATATACCAAAAATTCATTTTCAGAGTTAATAAGAAAGCACAGGAAAATCATAAAGAATATAAATGTCAATTTAAAACAAAGGATAAACGTATAAAAGTAGAAAACAGTCACATTAAACTAATAATGATTTCTTATTAAGTCTTTTAACAGTTTTTGTATAATCGGTTATGTAAAATTATATTAATGTTCCTTTTCGAAGCAATAAATGATTATTGTGGAAAAGTTAAAAAAATATTTTGAATCTAGAGTCAAATGTCGAGAACGACTATCGGAGATAATCTTTCCAATAAAAAAAATGCAAAAGATTTCCTCGAATTCCAGTAATATAGAATTATGGATGAAAGGAAAACGTATAAATAAACACAAATAAAAATATGAATAGTGAAATGCTTAAAGTTTTGCATAATAAATACGTGCAGAAAAAGCAATGAAATATTTCAACACTAAATGAATCTGCGAAAATAGGATAAAAAATAAAAGGAAAGATCCTGTGAACAATTGTTTAAGTTTATTGCACATATATTCCAGATTGAACTGACTCATGAACTATAATTATAAGATAATTAATTTAAATATATAAGTTTAGTATGGAATCTAATATCTATCTAATTTCAAAGTCATTAAAAAATTCTAATCAAATTATTTCCATATATCATCAAAAGCATTTATTCTTAATAATATTATTTTCCGTTGCTGTGGGAGATTCTTTATTAAAACCTCAGAATCTTTCTTAGCACGCTGACAATTAAAATGAAATAAATAGTCTTGTGGATGTTACGTTTAAAGTTTCCAAGAAACTAACTTTCTTGTAAGCAGTTTAATTTTATCAGAAGTTCAAAATAAAGTCTCAAAGTTTTGAAACTTGCTTTGAATAAAATAGATGAAAGAAGTTTCAGAAGCTGAAAGTTCTTTTAGATGAACTTCATCGCATTATTAACGATGAGTTACCTTGAACCTGTTCGTGAAAATTAGAGCTATCTAATGGAATAAATGAATGCTTTATTTAGAAATATGTAGAAACATTTTTATTATTATGAATAATAAGCATGTTAAACATGGAAAATATATAAATAATTTTCCAAAATTATAGTATTCAAATTAATATTTCTGAATAAATCTTTCATTTTAACAACTGTAAATTTGAAAAAAAAAAATGTAATCCATTAAATTCCAGTTCAAGGATAAGACATGAATCATATGAGTAGTCCAATTCGGAAATCCACAAAAAAACTGCGAAGAAGAAGTGTCCTAAAGAGGAAATATAATACAGCAGCAATATAACAGTAGTGTAAAGTGTCTTTAAACATACTATCATTTGAGAACCCAAAAAAATTCTTAATAGAATGATGAGGAAAAATAATATTCAGTTAAGGAGATGGCAAAAAACGTCAAATAATTATTTTTATTAGAAAGGAAATATTCAATAAAACTGAAAAATCTTAACTTAGGTTGTGATGTTAGAATCCAAATGAATAGCATTCATACTTTTTTATTACCAGTATCGACAGTAAATAAATATCGTGTAGTCGAAATACTATAATATTTTTTTCATTATTTAAAGAAGTAATTTGCTTTCAAGAAACGTATGTAGGAAAGACTGTAGAGACATTAACATTAGATGAATAAAAAAGGAAATGTGGATATTTTATTCCAATTGAAGAGTTGATCAATATTCGGAAATTTTATCAGTCTTTTGCAACTTGGAAAATATGTAAACTATTATACTTTTAGCACTTTGAATTGCTTTAAATTTCGTGACATTGGAATCTAAATTATTCCTTTGCATATTTGCATTGCTGTCTTTGCGTAAAATTCAAATTACAAATGTGTAATGATGAGCTCACATTTTTTTCTTATTGTTTAAGTTATAAATAACGAGCTAGATTATTGTATGAATCAAATTTGTAAGAAACTGAAGTATTGGCATTGTATTGTAAGTATTTAAGTAAATAATATTTAAATAAGTAAGTAAATAATATATTACATGTATTAGGTTCATTTTTGAAAGAATGCGTTTTTCTCGTTGTTGAAGATATGCATAAGAAAACTAGTAAATGAAATAACACAAGTTTTAGTGAATGTTGTTATAATAAATATAATATTTTCAGATTTCCCGAAATCCCTCAAAAATATTACGGTTATGAGACATTGTCTAAAATGTATCATTCAAATGCTCTTGGAACAAAAATAAAATAATGCTTCACAATCTCTGAAATATTCTTTCATTTCATTTCTTTTCTGAATATATGACAAAAAATGTTTTCATTGAGAATCTCGAAGAATTTTCTATCTAGAATCCTTTTTTATTTGTTTTATCTGACTAACTTCTCAAAGAGATTCAAATTTCAAATTAAAATTTTGAAAGAATATTCAGTTTTTTTTTTAACTTTGTGTGCGAGTAAAGAATATTTAATGATGGAGATAGTGCTTGCCATTTGGTTTACAGTGATTAAATACGTTTTCTTGATTTCCATGACCGAAAAATTTCTGTTATTCACCACTTTAAGATCACCTTAAGAGGTTTTTACGGATTAGTTACGAAGAACTAAATAATTTCTAATTTAAATATTATTTTAGAATATATTACAATAGCCTAAATAGCGTCTGACTAAAATAATTATTGTTCTTTCTCTAAATTCTAAAAGTCACTATAAATGTTCCTACAGTTTTCTTAACATTTCCTAGTAATAAAAAAACCCTATACGATTTATAAAATTTGCAACTGGCTATTTCAATATTACTTAATTCTGAAATTAAAAAAAAAATCTTTGCTCACAAATTAAAATAAACATGTTTTAGTACAAATTTAATACTAATTCAGCATTTTGTATAAAAGAGCAGTTTAAAAATATATTCCTTTTCCATTTTTTTTATTGCTAGCAATGTTGATAGCCACTTCCGTCTGCCTCTCCCACCCTATTATGATTGTACCTGTTGTTATCACTTGGAAGCACTGTCTTGATAGCATATTACTAATTACATTGCCTCAATTGACAGATATGGAGAACCGTTACACTCAAAGCTCAACTCGTTCTTTTTTGTAATTTCTGAAGCGGATCACAAGTCCAACGAAAATTATTGTTTTGAAAGCTAGTATCCTAGCTGCTTTTGGATGTATCAAGGGGTATATAATACAGAAAGTTTGCCCTAAAACTTAATGCGTTACATATTTTATGTTTATTTGGTAATTTTTTACTTTTTTTCATTTTATTTAATGCTTACTTATTATGTCTAATCACAGTGAATAGCTATTCAGGCAAAATGTCTTAAAATCCTTCGTTCAGGTAAACAATTCACCACCATAGGTATAAATATCATTGCGTTGTTCTAAAAAATGACTTCATTAGGCATATGACAATAACCTAATGACAATCAGGGAATCCAACACGGAATATTCCATTGACGCTCTATGATCATTGGAAATGAATGACAAACTAATTTGATTATATGACTAAAGTTTATTTACAATTCGAGCGATTAATTATATGACGCAATAAAAGATACATATTTAATAAAATAATCTAGCAAATGTAACGAAGAAAATTATCCCTTAGTGGAATAAGTCGATTTACAAAAACAATCGAATAAAACATAACAAAATATTAAACAATTATTAAAACAAATTGCAGATTAATCCTATTTTTATATTTAATTTGCTTAAACCTTTTTACACACTCACAGAAAAAATTATTCTTTGGCAAATGGAAAGGCTTGAGAATGACAACTTCGCCAACCCATAACCCTTCTCATATGACAAAAATTATTTTGAATAGCAGAGAAAAGATCTATAAAAATGGTGAAATGTAAGATCTAATGAAGCGTACCTGACCTTTTTATTCATATTTAATTTTAAATTTAGCTTTCTCAATAATAATAGGAATACATTTCATGATCCTTTTAAATAGTAGCATATGTTAAAAAATTATGATTCACAGGTATTATGTTTTGAATAAGCAAAGCAATTTTGTGAAAATACTCAAAGAACCATTTATAAAATTTATAAATGGTAGCCACAAATTTTGGCTCCATTATTTATATTTATTATTTTTGGCTCCATTATTTATATTTATTTAAGAATGAAATAGTTAATTAAGAATGAGATACACAAGTTGCCTTAATTTATGAATATTATAAAATTATATCTTTCATGTTAAAATAAACAATTGCAATTATTATATGGGATTCATATAATGACACTAAAATTAGTACTATCGTTCTTCTTAAAATATTTTTTTTATATTATTAGTATTAGTGAACAAATGCAAGCTTAGAAATGCATTAAGCATTGAAAAGTGTCATCTGTTTATACTATTGCTTTACTCTCCACGAATGCTTCAGGCGATTATAAATGTCTCGTGTTTAGCTGTTCGGTGGAAAATATCGAAGCATTATTTTATTCACGCATTTACTCAGCCGTGTTCTGTCTGAACTATCGATTCTAAGCATCCCCAATAAGTTCGGAAGATATTAAGATATCGATAAACAATACGTCTCTGTTTCAGAGTTTTGGATTCAGTTTATTTTAATGTTTGATTAAAAAGTCTAGCCTTTCCATTTAAAAAGTCTAAAATATAAATAAGGCAATGACTACTTTTAAGTTTTGAGTAACATATCGATTACAAAAAGAAATACATTGATAATAGATTTTGACCTTTATTGATTTGGGAGGTAGCTATTTTTATATTGATGAATATCAATTTTCATATTTACTTTTGAGTTTATACATTCAAGTTTATTTCATTCTAGAAACAATTTCTATCATAGTGATGATTTAAATATTTTAGGTTTAGATAGAATCTAGTGGCTATTCAAACATAGATAATATGAAAAACGTTTTTAAGTGCTGGAAATAATGTTGTACTTTTAAGAGAGCATCTTATTTTTCGATGAATCTACCAATATGCAAAATACTTAAGTAATATTGGATTGCTAAATAATGGTGCTAGGAGTGAAGCTATCTATAATGTTGCTTCATTCTGTTTGTCCTTTCCGCCCTATTAGGGACAAAGATATTGTTGTGTTGACTACCTCATACAGGTGACCTCTTCCGGTGATGGTCAGTAGGACTCAATAATAATCTGTATTGCTGCGACTTCCGGTCATTTAGACATATTCGGATGGATTGTAATTAATTTATAGAGTTCTTGTTTATATTTTTCTAATAACTTCTGTAATTTATAACGTATTTGTCTGTTCTCAGGTCTTGCAGTGAATTTTAATTGAGTTTATTGATATAACACTTCAACGAATGTTTGAAGAAAGGAATAACACGTAATTTACAACTAGCCGGCATTGTTTGTGTGGCTTTTATGCAGCTTTTTTTACTCTATTTTTTAACACCATAATTCTGCGGACATCTAATGATAAATCAGAGATAGAAAGTATGTTTAAAAATAAAAAAAAATATGAAATTATTTATTACAGGGGATACTATGAAACTTCGATTTTCACAATTAGTCTTAATTATTTATTAAGACCAGTTAACCAGTTAAATCAGATAATTTTATAGATTCACGCCCAGGCATCTAGGAAAAAATAACTCAACATAAAGTCGACAAAATTTTGAAAAAAAGATATACATACTCTTACAGATTAAAAGTAAATGAAAAAAATTGTTTCTAAAACGTTCCATAGTAAAAGGGGGAAAAATGAACTTAAAAACTGCAAGATTTTTTAAAGTTGATTTTAGTGAACAATCTTGGTTTAATTTTCTTTCTTTTTTTGCTAGAAAAATAGTTTTCCGTGAGGAAGTTTTTTAATTATATCTCTTTTTTGCGACATGATTTTATTTTAAAATCATGTAAACTCTCCAAAAGATATATTAAGAAATTTCTTTTTTGGACTACATTATGGAAAAAAATCATAATTTTTCCATCTCATTTTAATTGCACTTTTCATAACATGACTATAAAAAATAGTTACTTTTTACTTTGCAGGTCTCTTTTTGATGTTTTATAATTAAGAGAAGCATCAAGTTTTATGGCGCTTCTTTAATTATTTTTTTTATTCTGACTTCCCTGCCATTAATCTACTTACTGAAACGCAGGATTCTTTTTTTTTCTTTTCTTATCGGCGGAATGTAATTTGAGGACAATCCACTTTCTAGAATAGAAATAATTGTTCACCTGTGAAACTAAACCCTGATTTTCAAATTTCTTATAGAATTTTTTTTAATAAAATTATAACTTTTCAGTTTTTCGCATTTTTATTTTTATTTAAAAGACTCAATATTTTTAACATCTCTGCATTTTATGATCAAGATATGTAAGGGAAATAACATAAATCAGTAGGTAGCATGTCATAAAGTTTTTGTAAAGGTAGAATGATTAAGATATCTGGAAGAGGATATTTCTAGCATTTATGAAATGTAGAGACAATTTTTATGAGATTGCCGAGTTAAAATTTATCTTTGAATTCGTGTTTTGTCTGAATTTATCTTTTTTCTTTTGGAATTTCCTTTTAGACTTTAAATTAAATTTACATTTATCTATATGCAAAATAGTTGTTAATCATAAATATATTGTAAAGAAGAGTTGAAATCGATTTTCTTTGAAAAGACTCGTTATTCCCGAAACTGTTTTTTACAATTTAAACATTTGAAGTGTTACCCTTGAAATAATTTTAAAGTATGGCTGACTATGTTTTTCTATGTGACATCAAAGAGTTAAATATGTTTCAACTCCCTTCACTAAGGTTTTAACATAGATAGAATTCTATGAAATAAAAATATCATCAAAGACTAATTTATTCGTAAATTGGATTATTCAGAATATTGCATTAGAGAGTCTTTTGTTTGGGCTCTTTTTGAATTTAGAATTTTTCGGCCAATGCTTGATTTTATTGGAAGAGGTTATTGAAGAGGTATTATACATAAGATGGATTTTTCCTTAATTAGATCCCCTATCTTCAAATAAAGCTTTTGTTTGATATTGTCACGTAGATACTTTAGCGTGGAACGCAATGACACACACACACACACAAGAAGTAGAGCTAAACCAATTTATTAACTCAACTCTGAACTGAGAACACAGTGACTGACAAATCTTCTGCTTTTATACTAGCAGGAAAAGTTCCAGAATACTTTTCTGGAGACAATAAGAAAAGTCCAGAACACTTGTCTGGTAAACTAAAAAAATGTCCAGAATCTTCTGGAACATAAAATAAAAGGAAACATAAAATTATTAGAATTAGATATTTACAAAAGCTGTACATCGCATTGTTTCTAGCGAGATTCGAATTCGCGATCTCTTGATTATAAGTCCAGTGCTACGACCATTCAGTCATGGAGAGTCGACTTCTCTCTTTTCAATGCGGCAGTATAAAAACAATTTTTTATATCTCATAGTATAAATTTAAAGTAAAGTAATTTAGATTAAAAATATCTTTTTATCTTAATTAGCAACACAAATTTATTTCAAAGAATGATATGTTTACCGACACATAAAAGGCTCTCAGCTTTTGTTTGATATGTTTCAGTTTTCTCTCTTGTTTTCGGCGGGAGGAAAAGTTGGCCACATTTTTGAAATGTAGCTACATTCACTGCATAAAAAGCTACAACAGAAAGATTATTTTAGAAGAAAATAGCAATAATTCAGCGAAAGACAATTGCCATCAATTCTAGAATATTGTTTTCGGAACCAAATAAATTCCTCAAAGTTACAGAATTATATCTTATCTGAATGCATATGAAGAAAATATCGACTTATATGGATTTTAAATTTGAGTTTGTTTCAAAAATTTTATGAATTCAGCTTCTAAAAGTTGAAAAAAAAATTGGGCACAGAATAAAAATAATTTTTATGTTTACAATAAATAGAAAGAAATAGATCTTAGTAAAAATAAATATAATCTGGATAAAATTAGATAATAGCAAAGGGAATTCACTTCATTGGCCGTTGCTTAGTTTAGACATGGCGTCGTTTGAAGGGAGGAAATGAGGAGAGGAGAATTTGATTAGTTTAAATTAATTATAGTAGCGCCCCGTTTTAAACCAACACTAGGGCTATTTTTGGACGAACCTCGTAATTTTCAACTGCGGCCATATGTAGAGGACATTACCTGAGCTGGCAACTCCCTCTCCAAACTTCCACAAAACACCAGCGGGAGGACGTTTGGTCTGCTGGCTTGGATTTAGCGTGCACCAGACCCACTTACATGACGGTTCCTCGGTGGAATCTGGTCTCCAACCAGAAACTGTACAGTTTACGAGACCTGGCCACCGCGGCCCCCAGAAGATGGGGAGAGGCGAATAGAGTAATTCCGAGTTTTAGACAGGAAAAAGGTTGTCAAATCAGTCTCATACTTATATAAATTTTCATACTCTGGCAGCGTGAATTTTGATGCAAAATAGATTTTTATATGAGTAAGAAGTACAAACATATGGTTGGCATTCCGAAAAAATCGATTCCTATTTATCAATTTTATGATTCTGAAGCCGAAATTCTCCTATGAAACATTACATTCCCCAAACTATGACTCTATGGCCACAATTAACATAGTTACAGCCACTGGTTTCGATAGCTATAGCCAAAACAACTCTAAATCTACTCTGCCCGTAAATCTATAACTACAACCACCACAATTCTGTAGCTACAACTAAATCCTAACTTTACATCTAAGCTGTTATGAGTCTGTAGTCATTACAGTTCAATGGCTATAACCATCATAACTCACTTGTGAGCTCAAAACGAAAATATTTTTTTTATATTCAATTATTTATAATTAATAGAAATATAATTATTAATATATAATGAGTAGAAATATGGTTACTAATATGGATTTGCTATATACAAAAATATCTTATTTATTTTTGTCATTTCCGATACATTTACTTATGAAGCGCGATACAGTCATGTACGGCTCGGTGTACATACGGTATGCAAAAATAACCATTAAGTGTTCTGCTCATATTTCGAAATAAGCACCATATAGGTAAAGCCATTAAACAAGCCAATGCCGAGAATCTTCCAGAATTCCAAAACTGGGAGTATGAATAAAAAAAATCCTTTAATGTGTCAGACCTCATTTTTTTGCGATTTCCTACTGAACTCTGCGTTAAATGGATGAAATGCGTTTGGTTTAGTAAAATGCAATATGTTGGAATTTTTAAATATTTTTGCCTGTTGATAAATAGGATCCAAATGATGACATGCATTTTTATTAGAATGCACAGCATGCCTTTTATCCTCCGGATTTAGTTGGGAAATCCAATTTCCTCTATTTTAGTCACATTTTTTAAAGGTCCAATTAAGGTTAGCTACACCGTTGAACTACTCAATTATTGGATATTAAGTGACATCTAATTTAGAAAATCAGTTCAAAATCATTTTTATAAGATTCTGAATGTATTTTAGGAAATCATAAATTTCATAGTTAGTCGATGAGATAACATCATAGAATTCTATGTATTTGTAATTATTGAATATCATAGAATTGAAGAGATTATTAACAATCATAGAGTTCATAGATTATTGAAGAGATTAGGGACATAATTCAAATTTTAATAAATTGATAACGAAGCATCTATATGCCTATATTTTAATTTCTTTTTCTGTTGATAGATGCTAAATTGTCTATATTTTAATTTTTTTCTGTAAATAAAATGAATGCCCAATTCCAAGCAAATATTTTGAGTAGTAAATAATTACCGTTTTGAAATACAATTTACTAGAAAAATGTGTTTAAAATTTTATGTTTTTAATGATGAAAATGGCGGTAAGAAGAATTTTATAAGATGAGATTTTCAATCCCAAAATCAAGCTTTTTATAATGATAATTATAAAGAGTCTGAAAAAATAACTCATGGGCCAAGAATTCCAGGGACAAAAAATAGCAATATTTGCCATCTAAAGAGCAAAATTTTGCTTATAAGTAACCAATTCCATGCAATTAAAGCAACATCATTCCTTCTCTTGACAATGACAGTTCCTGCAAAACCAAATGATAGAAATATTGCTAACTTATTTTGTTTTTCAATAATACAATTCAGAAACTCAAGCAGTCATCATATTAATCATTCTTTAAAATTATTTTCGAATCATCTGAAGCAGATTCTTAGAATTCTAAAGGATGCACATAAGTCTCTTTCCATCAGGGCAAATAAAATAGTGAGACAGGAACGTCCATTGGGACGATGAATAAATCCGTTGATTTCGAGTCATTCGAAGGAGACCCCCAACTTCTGCGAATTGTTCTCGTGAAAGCGATGCAGTTTCTCAAAGGACATTTAATATTCGAGAAGTATGTCTCGGATATTGAAACGTATTACATCTCATTAGTTTTAAAGATGAAACTACGGTATTGCGAACATAAATTAAATATTGCTTATGTTAAAAATTGGGAATCCCCAAACAGCTTTCGAAATTTGCTAATAATACTGAATGTAATACTACTTAATAAAGCTGAAATGTAAATGACTTGAGATATGCAGAAAATAAGCCTAATTTTATCCACTCAAATTGACTTCTTTCACATTTCTGAAGACGGGAACTGATAATCAATTTTAGTCAAATAACTGAACTGATAATCAATTTTAGTCAAATAACTGAACTGATAATCAATTTTAGTCAAATAACTGAACTGATAATCAATTTTAGTCAAATAACTGAACTGATAATCAGTTTTAGTCAAATAACTGAACTGATAATCAATTTTAGTCAAATAACTGAACTGATAATCAATTTTAGTTTTTGATGTGCCAAAGTTTTGAAAATTTCTCCCATTTAGATTTTCCCGTTCTATTTCTTTTTAATTGACTACCATTGTTCTTATGAAGTAAAAAAAAAGTTTCATAATAAATGGTAAATTCAAACTATATTTCCGCTTACAAAGAGTGAAATAAGAACATATCTTCCTCATTGTGCTTAATAATTATAAGGATATATATCGAATATTTGTGTTTTTATGTACAGCTTCTGTTACCAGTCAATTGAAATAGGTGTTTAAAAATAAAAATCTGACTTATGAACAATCCGAGTTACGGATCTCTATTAAAATATGTTCAGAGTTTATCACTTTATCTATTAATTTAAATATTTTATTAAATTCGAATGTCGCTATTTGATAGTAAATTTGAAAAAATAAAACAATTTGATTTAAATTCTCATAATATTTATATAATGAAATGCGACTGAAAGATATTAATATACAAACTAATAAATAGTTTTCGTTTTAATGTTTTAACAGAATTCTGTTTTGAAAAATTAGCTCTGTAAATATTTTTTTGAGAAGAAAAAACACTTTCTAAAATAACATAACATGGATCAAAATACAAAAATTATGTTATATTTATAGCTAATTAAAGTTTTATAACTAATTATAGCTTCTTTTAATTATACTATATTTATAGCAAAAAGTACTCATAAAGCTGAATACCATTTGCATACAATCGAAATCTTTGAATTTATTAATAATGTTCGATTAATTTTGTAAATAATGATGCATATATTTATCATATACTTTTCATTGTTGCAGTATGTTTTAACATAAAAATACCACAACAAAATATTCCTCTCACATAATCCTTATATTAATTTTTGCATAATGCCTAAAGAAATCAAAATTTTTCCCATCCTATTTAGTTTTTAAAAAATTGCTTACGACATTATTCTTAAAGAATAATTTAAAATAACTTTTAGATCTTCCCCAAAATTATCTTTATAAAATTTTAGTAATTTATTTTAGCCATTTTGGAAAATTTCTTCACTTTAAATGTGCTATAAAGTATTCTGTTATAAAGACTAATATAAACAAATTTAAAAATAGAATGAAATTGATAAACAATTTCCATTTCTTCCATTTTGAATCAGAAGTTTTTACGAAAAGTTTATTACAAGTTCCTTACTTTTTATAAAAATATATTTCAAGATGATTTTTGTAATACTTCAAGACGTAAGTATAAATATTCAAGATGTTAAAAGCTGGAAAACAAAGATGCCCCAGAATCTGGCCAAGCATTATTGCAGAAGGTAACATTCTTACTTTTTATGCATTTATCACTATTTCTTTTCCCTACATACGTTTGCGATGGCGTTTTAATGGAGTCAGTAAGAGTCGACGTTCCATCACCAAGAGATAATGGCGTCAAATTGGATGCTGTTTCAGATGTCGCTTCCCATTGTTGGATGTCAACAAAGAGAGAGAGGAAATCTCCGCTTTCTTTCCGAGGCGCATTAAGATGATTTTTTTGCGTTTTCTTGACTTTTCTCCTGCGTCATCAGAATTCTTCGGCATAACTCAATTTTCTGCTTAGAAATGGCACTCATTTTCTAGAATGCCGTGAAGTCAGGGAAGGACTTTTTTTAAACACAAGTTGAACTCAATTCCGAAGTGAAAAAAATAATAATACATAAATAGGTAAAAAGTTATCTTTGAAGCTTTTAGCTTCTTTCTTAATCTTTAAACAAAAACATTTTTCTTACGAATCAGAAAACAGAATGTTGACTTGAGATATTTTTTTATTTCCGTTTATTCAGTGTTTTTAACAATTTTGTTTCTTACTCAGATTTTAATACTACTTCTTCTAGTTTCTAGATTAAAAAAAATGAAGAAAATTCTAGCACAAAACTGTAAAAAAAAAATGTTGATGTCATTAGACAAAATCTATGATTTCAAAATATTTTATTGCAATTCATAAGATATATATAATAAAGTGAAAAAAGTTGCTTTGAAAATGTTGGCGACAGATCAATTAACAAAAAAGGTAATAAACTGCAATTTAAATTTTTTTATATGATTAAACAAAATCAAATCGGTCAATTCTTTTCTCATAAATGGAGATTTATTAAAAAAAATATACATGTATCTTTAAACCAGACTGGATTATGTAGAACTTTTCTTATCATTTAAAGTTGCGAAAATAAGGTCTATATGGCATTCTTATTATAACTTTTCAGAGAGTTTAATATTTTTTAAACATTATTTTTCCACTATAAGAAGCCTTCCTAAATGATTGGATCAAATTATTATTACTTACCTCCAATGAAAAACAGTTAAGCGCATTTCAGCCTTTTTAGAACAATATAAGGTTCGATTTGGGAAAGACACAATATTTTATTTATAACTTTATAACTCAGATTTTAAATATTTTACTACTCAAGATGCTTTTTGTCAAAAAATGCCATTTTTTGTCGAAAGTGAAAAACTAATTTTTTCGTGCTTCTTATTTTAACAGTTTTATATCGTAATACATTTCAATTGAGATAAATTAGCAATTATGTTATTTAAAAAGAAATAATAGAAATTCAATTTAACATATATTTCGGTGATATTCCTTTATCTTGAAAAGAAGTCGTAGCGCATGAAATAAAATACCTTAATTAAATGATTCCTTTTTTTTTAATCTCGGTACACAATTCCTTCTAGGCAAATTCATCTCTGGGCAAAATGTTAAATCTATGAAAATATAAAGGGATCAGAAATTGCGTTTGTAATTTTGTCAAAGGAAGAAAAATTCTGTCCCATTACTGAAATATTTCTGTCTACATTTTAGATTGTGTGACAAAAATGATTTTCGTGTGGAATTTTTCTCCGAAAATTTTTTACCCCTTCTCAAGCTTTCCATTTTCTGTATAATAACTATATTTTTAGGTATAATCCAGGTTTTTACGTTACCTTCATCATTTGAGAATTTAAAAATAGACTTTCTCGTGATCAGTTTTAGGTGAAGTGAGAGTAGATTTGATGGTGCCATCCTCTACCAGATACTTATTTTCTCTAGAAAAATATTTTTTATTGTTATTTATTGTCATATTCATAATATTACTTAACTTTGAAATTTTTGTAAGAGCTTGAATTTAAATAATATCTTGCATGTTTTTAGTTAGTACACTTTTGTAAATAAATCGTTCTATTTATTGCAAAATATGCCTTTTAAGATGTTTTTTTATTAAGGTGTTTTTATTACTTTAAAAATAATTTCAGTCTTTCCTTCAAACATGAGTCTTTAAAGAATGGCATTTATAGGCAACTTTAAACGAGAAGTTTTAATTTGCTATTTACATTTTGAACCGTATATTTCTGTTTCCTAACTTTATATATTCTAAGAAATATTTAATGGTGTTTAATATAAGAATATTTCTTAAAATAAAAGGGTGACGTTGTTATAAATGAATGCAATATATCTTGAAAATGGTGAGGATATATATGGTAAGGATATAAGTATTTAATGGCGTTTGATATAAGAATATTTTTTTAAGTAAAAGAGTAACGTTGTGATAAATTAATAGCTATAAATCTTGAATATGGTGAGGAGATATATTCTTAAACAGACTGAGATAATTATTTTATTTATTATTAAAAGAATACTATTCAATATTTTTGTAACTTAGTTGTATTACATTTTGATTGAAATCAGTGGGTACCGGCACATGTGGAATAGAAACACAGAACTGCCATCATGATAATCACATAAAATCATGCACTCGCTTTTCTCGTAAATGTTGAGCTTCTCGCTTTTCTCGTAAATGTTGACTTTCAAATTTCATAGCTTAACATGAATGAATGAGATGAATGAGAATGTGCCGTGTCGCAGAAGGATAAACCTGTTATTGTGGAAAGAAATGGATTTACATTTATTAATTAATATGTTCAAAATATAACGATTGCATTTTCTCTATACACGCAGAAATTGGAAAAAAATCACTCTGACCAGTTTTATACTAAGTATTATGTCCAGGGATAAAATAAGTTTATAAACCCGATAGGACAATTTGTCTTTTTCTGTTGATCGACAATTCAACTGAGAAAAACATATAATATATATGTATAAAATAAAAACATATAATATATGTATAAAATAGAATACATATAATATATTTTATGTAGATTTTCGCATTTTTTATCACTAACACTATTTATATTAGATTTTAAAAAATAAAAAACAATGCTTGAAATATTTATTCAAATTTTTCCCATTCATTCACATTTGCTTTCTGTATCATATACTCGAATGAATTTTTCCGAAATAAATGGGTGCGACTTTTGTGTTTATTAATATTAAATAGATTTCCCCGAAAAGCTTGAAATTGAAAACTTGTAGTCAAAGTAAACTAATTATCTGCTGAAGAATAGTTTGCATGCAATTATTCTTCCGAATCCTGAACGGCTATTATATTTTCGCATCTTGCAATAAAACTAATTAACAGTGGTTTAAATTTAATATTTTAAATTTTATTTAAATAATATTTTTTTTTATTTCTCTGCATAATTCCTTCTGTATCATCATTCAACTCATAAAAAAGTTTGACATAAATATGTTTCAATATTTAAATTCAAAAAAAAAATATTTGCATACTATTAGCATTTGCATTAAAAGTATGTATCACAAAATCAAATAAAAAATGGAAAATGCTAATGCAATATTCTAAGTTGGAATTTTACTCATATTTAAATAAACTGTGATCAATATTTATTGATTTTTGTACTTGAATGAATTTTATTTTCAATTTATGTTCTTATAGGCTAAGCGTCAGTACATTATATTCATTCATTTTATTGTTTGATGTATTTGAAAGTTATAAATAATGTGGTATTCTTGCGCAAATTTAGAAATTCACTGCCTGATAGCACCCCGCATATAGAACCAGAATTTAATCTACGTTAATATACTAATTTAAAATTCTGAAAATATTAAAAGATTGCATTGCCATAGGAATAACATGATGGTTTATAATTCCAGAACTCTAGTATATGAAGAAATGAACAAAAACTCGATAACTATCTTTCAAACAGAAATACTTTATTACTTTCAATTCAAAAGGCTTAGAGGCAATCATAATTAATTATCGTATATACTGAACAAATCATAGCAAATACCAAAAAAAATTCAATAATTTGGCCTCATTATGAAATATTTCCTTTATTCCCATTAACTGAAATGAATAAATGTTTATTCGGAAATACACTGAAAGGAAGCTTTTGATTCTGTCACTCCTTTTCTTTAGATGAATGCTTCGAGCTGCTCCAGTTGCCTCATGTTCAATGGGAAATATCGTATTAGTATTATTTTACTCACATGTCATTCAGTCATATCCTTTCAAACTATCGGATTCAACAATCCATAACATGCTTTGAAAGTTATTAAAATATCGATAAATTATATGCTCTCACATCAGAGTTTCACATATTTGAAGGGGAAACATTGGATTAAAAAGACGTGTCTTTGTTTATCATTGAAATGGCATGAGAGACGTACAAAACGAGCTTATTCTCTGAAAATTTGAAATTTGTTGATGTGAGCATGTATTATGTTATTATCTATACATTCTCATTTTGTTTTAAATCTAATCTCGCATAATGTAGTAAATGGTTTTTCCTCTCACATATGTGACCAATTTAACTACACTGTTTTTGATATTTGAATTGTTCACCTGCAGCATTTCTGAATACTCTAGCATTTAAATTTAAAAAGAAAAAATATTAAATATTATAACTATTATGCCAGTTTTGTCCTTTCATTTCGTAATGGATATTTGCGAGTATTCTAGGGTGTGTATAGAAATTGTTTCATAAATTTTTCACTTAACAAAGACATTTTTTTTAAAAATATATTTGTTTACTCTTTACACAGCACATAGACGGATTATATTGTTTACTCCTCACACAAAACATTCATCACATTAATTATCTCTACTAATATGTAAAAACCTTCCAAATGAACCACGCCATGTCAGACACACACTTTTACAACAGCACAACACTGAACAGAAAACATATACATCAACAAATTGAGTCACGTGATCAGGCGAGGTGGAGGAAAGAGCTCGAACAATATATATATTTAAATTTGAAACTTTTAAAGATTTTACTCATAATATTTTTGAAATAGATTAAATGTAAACAGAAAAAATATATTTTGAAAGTTGTGGAGATACTTTTAAATATCGACAAAAATGGTTATTAAAATGCTTTAATTTGTTGAAGAATTCTAGAATTTCGACTTAGAATACAATCATATTTTAAATCAAACCTTTGTGTCAGGAAATAGGTGTGGAGAGATAGAATAAAAAGATGATTTCACTAATTGTGCAAGATTCAACAGAAAGAAGCAGAAACAAAATGACTGCCGTTCATAAACTGTTATACATATTTAATCTAGATATACATATTTCTAATTTTGACATATTTCTAAGTTGAAAGGAATGCAACTAAATGAAAAAAATTATGTTGGTTGCATGCACAATTCTTAATAAAATGCTTTTAATGCAAATTTAATTCATATTTTTCACGCAGATTTTTATTGATGATGACAAAATCTCTTTCAAAGATATAGCCAGACATTTAATACCTTTGACTTTTAAAGATTTTAGATATTAAACATCAAGCTTTCGCACCATATTTGTATTAAGCTTCAATGATATAATTATGAAATAATAATTTTTATTATATATTCAGATTTTTTTTAGTTAAAAAATCATGCTATGCAACGCAAGTTTTAGTTTTATTTTTGATATTATAGATGATTACTTATCTGGAAAATGAAACATTTCCAGGCAATTTCGCAACAAGTTTTTTGAGAAAAAGAAGGAAAATTTTTCAATTATATTTTCTTTTTATCTTTTCCTACATAATAAAAATATAAGAGGCAGTTCATCTTTATTTTTTGTTTTAAGTTTCGTGGTTCTTTTTTTATTGAATGTAAAACCTCCAAGTTAAGTAAAATACGTTTCATTATAGAAGATTTAACACTCTTAAAAATTATCAAAATATTTAAAGAAATGAAAGTGAATCAAATAATTTAGAGCAATTTCATCCTTTAATTGTTTGTGCCAATATTTGTTTCGCAAAAGAAAAATGAGAAATACACTTTTGGTTATGGAATGTTTTTATTATGTTTCTAGTGAGTATAAAATGTTAAAGGAGTAATTTTGAAATAATTTTATTTAAGGAAACTTCAAACTAATTTCTTTTGATGACTCTAAAGTTTATGTTATGAGAAAACAAAGATTTCGATTCGAAGATCAGGCTTTATGAAGATTTGAATTTGCCTCCCAAGACATTGAAACAGAATATTGAAAACTGCTGATACTGCAATTTATGCATAGTTCTGCTCCATCATATAATTACATCAATACTATGCATTGCATTGCTTTCTTAACTTAACGATGTACATTACTTATTACTAAATTAAGCTTAAAGGCATTGCATTGTTTATATAGAGAAATAATTTTCGTATTCAGAGCATCTTCATTCCGATATTTATCAAAAAGGTTTAGCATATAAAAGGCCCAATCTTTTTCAATCAGTTTATCTATATAAGATAATTTTTATTAAATGATATAAATCCATGCTGTACCAAAGCGAAATAAATGTTAATTTGAAAACGCAACAGTATAAATGAAATATTATTCTCAACAAAATGGTTACGTATGCATTCTGCAAGTATTTTTTAAACATTTTCGCTAATCTTAATCCCTTCGGTGGAATTATAAGATATTTAATCAAACAAGTTTTTTTTGGTATACTTAGATCTACTGCATATAGTTTCTTATATCAAATTTTATAGTCTAAAGAGGAAAAATTCAAAAAGATACAACGCTTCTGGTATACCGGACATTGCGCCACGATAGTTATAGAAGGCATACATTTACGAAAGAATAAAAAGTAGTAGTTCCGTAAAATATTTTGCATTTAACAGAATTTTATACTTTTCACATGTGATTTTTAAGTTTAATTCATTACATTAATATACAAAATTATGAATTTTGTTAAAATTAAAATAATTTAAGAAATTTGCAATAGAAAGTTCCAAAAGTGGAAAATTATGTGTACTCTGTTTTAATTGTGCAGCATATAAAACTATCGAATATAAATTTTGATAATATTTATTCCATTTATTCATTTTGTTTATTTCTAACTTTATTATTTTTCATAAAAAGGCTGTACAACAAAAAAGAATAAAAGGTAGATGATTTCCTAGCTTGTAAAACTAAAACGTATAAATTGTAAATTTTAGATTTTCTTCAATTTAGTGAATATTATAAGTAGCTAGGTAATAAATTTGGAAACTATATAAAAAACCATTATACAATTTGAAAACTTTATTTAAATGTCAGGAAAAGAAATCAAATAATGACTGGGAAGAAATGATGTTAGCAACTTTTTGCAAATGCATGATTTTCATCCTAAACTGCTGTAAAAAATGAGGATTTAAAAATTTTTCAATAGAATCCAAATACCTAAATAATTGATTATTTAATTATGTAAATTAAATATATTAAATTCTAAAATTAATTCATAGTACATTTTAAAATCCAGTTTTTTTTATTACTTTTTTTATCATTACTGGTACAGATATAAAAATGTATCTGTTAGCAAACGACATACTGTTTTGCAAAACAAAATTGCACTTTTTCAGCATCAATATAATTTATGCCAATTAAAATGTGAAACTTAAAACCAGTGAATGGGATTTTCCGGAACTTTCAAGCATACTTTCTAATAAAGGAGTTAACACTTCTCCAGCGTAAAACTGTGGACTTCGAGCTAGGCCTTGAATGCCTTGCATGTCACTGGCAAAGAATTACAAAATATCGATCTTTGGCAAACATCTTGCACACGAGCTTCGGCTATAAATCCATGCATGCAGTTAATACACATATAACAGAAAATTGAATAAGTATTCTGAGTTCCTTTTGAAAAAAAGTTCCAAACTTTTCTAAAATTATAATTGTAATCATAACTTACCCCCTGTTTATAGCTGGTTGATATAACAGACTTCTATTGTTATAAATTGATGGATTGAATGTAGAAGGATTTGTAAAAGAATGTATGCAAATCAAAAATTTAATAATACCTCTTCTTTAGAATTCCTATAAAATATTTAATCTTGACTCCCACTAAGAAATGAAGTATATATATATATATATATATATATATATATATATATATATATATATATATATATATATATATATATATATATATATATATATATATATATATATATATATATATATATATATATATATATATATATATATATATATATATATATGCGAGAAATTAGAATAAACTTATTTCAAGATTTGAATCGCAAAAAAATGTTTTATCTGAATATAATTTGTTTCGCTGCTGCCTTCTGAAGTCTCGGTCAGAGTGTGCGTCAATATCTTAAACAAATAATTATTTAAAACATAGCCCTTTTTGCCACAGGACAGACCATCTTTTGATCTGTACTTTCACATGCATGTAAAAGCCATAACTTATAGATGTCAAGTTTAAGGTATTATAGAAACTTTAACAGCAAAAACAGACCTGAAAGTGGGTCAAATGCGACTCACCGTAATTAAAAAAAAAAAAAAACATTCTTAACTTAATAGATTTTTACCACAGTTTGTAAGATACTTAACCTTGCAATTATGAATTTTTAAGTGAGTGAAACAATTTTCATTAGTTAAAATATATGTGAAGACAAAACATGCGCCGTATAAACTGTCGAAGACAGAATGTTCTTGTGCGCAAAGTTCTTTAGAAAGCAAGCAACTTATATTAGCAAATGTCACACCCATTTACTCCCAAAGAATATAACTTGGTAATCAAGCAAAGTGTAAAATATTTTAATAGATTTACTGGAGTTACTTTACTTTTCATGTTGTTAAAACATGAAAAATGCTTTTAAAAATCATTTTTAGCATATTAACAAGCGCCAAAAATATACATAATAATGCTTTGAATTTGCATGATTTCTTTTATAATGCATGCATAAGTATGCCTGGAAAATTTCATATTGATACGATGAACTCATTTTGTTTAATCCTACGCGCAATGCCTGAAAATGTAGTATTGAGAAAATGACTTTACAGTAAACGTTTCTGAGTGAAAAGTGAACAGTGATCTTTATGTTTTCAACTGTATCGTTTAAACTAATAAACATGTATACCTGTGCATTACAGAAAAATCCTCAGAAAGATTTCGGCTATCAAATAAAATCATAAAAACAATTCGAAAATTAAATGTCCTATTGCCATTTAAATAGTTTAAATTTGTGTGTGATTTTGTGACTACAACTATAATTCCTTGTCAAATCTTGGCTTCAATCAGTCGGAAAAAAAGACATTCGAAATGTCTATTTCCTCGATGGATTCAGGAAAAATACTGGACGCGACAAAAACCTATTTTTCTTGGCTTTGTTCCCCAATGTCCAGAGTGACATTCAAAGCCTTATCCAAGATTCACGATTTTATGTGGGAGTAGGAGCGGACAGAAGAAAATATAATCTTTTTTTTTTTTTCCAAAATTATATGAGAATGTTCCGTGGAGAGCAACCCCGCCGATTTTAGCATAGATTCAGGGGTAGATGATACCTCGTTAGATTGCTGAAAAAGAATAAAGCAGAATGAAAGTGCCTCATCAGAGTTTTTATATATTTTATTTATTTGAAAAACTAACAATGCTTCACTGAATAAATTGTATATTACCTTTCAGTGACAATATTTACAGAATCAATCCGCTGTGATGCGAATACAGTATAAATAAGCATATATCAATCGATATATATATAAGTAATATGTTTTGATATACAGCCGAGATATTTTCCTTTGTAATTTACTCATATTAATCATGGTTATTTATTTTTAATAAAGCATTTTTTACATTTTTTAAAGCCTTTTCCGCAACATAGTTCTGCTATATAAATTTGTATATTGCTTTGAAGTGATTTCATTTTCTTATTCAATCGGTTATAAAATGAATGCAATATAAATACACACACATTAGTAGGCAGTTCGAAATATAAATACGAAGAATTAATATTTCAGAGATATTTTTTCTTTGTAATTCACTCTTATAACAATCATAATTATTTATTTTTAATAAAAAATGTAACAATTTAAAAAAAAACCTTTAATGCAACATAATTATTTAACTATAAGCTGTGATGTCAGAAAATATATTTATTATCGCTTTTTATTATCTGCTCTTAATTTAAAAGTCTTATATGAAGAGCGTAGGAGAAAAAAGTTAAACTCATGTTTTAACATTTATTCAAAATAAAATAGTTTACATGTTTTGTGGAAAGTTTTAAAGTGAATTTACGACTTTCTTTCACATGTATTGAAAGACATGCAACATTTAAATTGACATTTCTCTCCCTAACATCTTTTATCCATTTTTTTTTATTTCTATCATTGTTTTATTTTGCTCTCTCCTCTAAATGTTACTTACCTTATCGAATAAACAAAGAAAGCAAAATAAAAGTCGCTTCAGCCATTACTACTTTTTTCTTCACCTGAAAGACAAGTGTTATCGCTTTTCGATTCTCCGCTCTTTTTTCTTAACTTCAAAAGAAATACTGTTAGACATCTATCGATCTACATTTCGTGGACAGTATAAAGGGAAGAAAAAAAACTAACATTTGTTTTAAACCAATGAAATACAGGAACTTTGATGGAAAGAATATAAAGTTGGTGGAAAAAACCCAAAAGGCGGGAAATTTTATAAAATGCATACACATAAGATAGAACAGAAAACAGAAAACAAAACTTGGTGAGAAAATTTGTTTAAATAGAGGAAATATTTCTTAGTATTTAACTTAAAAAATTAGATGATTGATTGCATTCATGCTCAATAAAATCTGCTACAATTATTACATAGATTTATGTATACGAAATAAATTTCACATATCTTTTATTGGAAAAAAAAAGAGCTGTTATAGTTTCACTTAGAATGTGATCCAACTGAATTCAAGCAAATAACAGAGGGTCTCTTTTTCTCATTTATAGTCATTAAAATAGAAGTATTATAAATTTTAATGTATAGTTAATTATTTGTATAAATGATTGCAGTGTTTCATAAAGTCAGCCCCTGGTATAAAACTTTTTTTACTTACTTTTTGATTATATGATACAATCATAAAAAACAACATCTCTATGAATAATTATTACTGAATCATTACACTACTGGGTTCAATACTGGAATCAAACGAAGGAAGATGTCCATATCACCAAAGGTGTTCGACAAAGCTAATTTATTGAGTTATATTAACCGCAATACTGAAATTTTTGCCTTTTGCCAGTGTTTTTTTTTTTCTTTTTTTTTTTACTAAGTCATAAAATTTGACTAAACACTAAATAAAATTTTTTCCGTCATAAAATTTGTTTAAAATTTACAAAGAAGATTAATTATTTTTTTAAAAGAATTTTTTTTATTAAGTTCTAATAAAAGATTTGAGAGTTTTAATTTAAGTTCCAATGAAAAAAAAATACCGCTATTAATACCATACAAGTCATATACTCTTTTGATGATACATAGAAGACTATATATTTCTCAAATATCTTTATTCTCAATAGCAATACATAAATCTCGCAACACAAAATAAAGCAAAATAAAAAAGGCAAAATTTATACAATTTTCTTTAAAAATATAGAATTGAAATTGTGAATTGATTGACTGTAAAAAATTAATTTTAGTATAGTAAATTTATTTCATGGAAATGAAACATATATATTAAAACACCAGAATACACGAAATTATCCTCATATCCATAAAAGTATCAGCAATATCTACGAAAAACTTCAAAATTCCCACCATGAACCGATAACGCCCACTTTTGAAGGCCGTCACATATTACCTTTATTTGTTTTTTTATCGATCCACTTTAGGCAAAAACAAGAATTTTAAAAGCCATTACCATATTACAGCAACATAAATATCGCTTTAATTTTCTGACTAGACAATTACAAATATAAAATGGATTTTCTTTTCTTTCCAAAAAATTAAGTTCCTTTTATTCATAAAATGGCAGGGTTAGGATGATATTTTGTATATTGGTAATGCACTTTTATGGCATTCACACATTAACATATTAAATCACAATTGACAGCCATTTTTGACCACAATAAGCTTTCAAACGTTCGCATAGTTTATATACTATTTATAATACTTATAAGCGGCAAAGCAGCATAATCAATATTCTTTATAGACCAGGGTTTCGATCTTACATGCAGTTATTTTACACTAGTGGTCAACAGTATAAAAGTTCGAGAAATTTCACGCTTTTTCAAGAATAAGATCCCCAAAAGTAATATTTCTTTTCATTTAAAGTGATATTTTCTAGTATAAATGTGGTGGAGAAGTTTCAATCCATTACGCCGTCCATTGTGAAGCAATCGTCTGCAACGATTGTGTCATCTCGGTAGATTATTGCAAAATCACTCCGACTGCGAAGGATTTCATTTCGTTTGTTGCGTTGCAAGTGCATTTATTCTTCTGATTTTTACATTTAATCTTGAACTAAAAGCGATATTGTAAACTTTTCATTTTGTTCTCTTTTCTCTATTACCTTTAAAAATATTTTGAATTGTTTTACTAAATAATATCTTCCTACGTTTTTTTCTCTACCTATATTTATTATTTTAATACAAATTGGAATTATCTATTTTCCCCTCCAAAATCACATCTCTTTTAATTTTTTTTTCTCTGAAAACTTTTTAATGCCATATCATAATAAGTGAAATTATTGCCTTCTGTCTCTGCCTTAATACCTCTGTCGCTATTATTACATAAACAGAAGGAGCTTAAAAAACCAGAAGAGTTAAAATTATTTCGAATAATGTCGCGTTTACCAGCTGATAAATATTAAATAATCATGATAAAATTTATGAAATACTGCGTAAGGCTAAAATTTTGAGTGAGTCTGAAAATGTATCTCTTTTCTTTCTAACACTTCAAGAACGAGTGATGGTTTAGCCAGTATACAGAATAAAGCATATATTATTTGAGAAATTGGCTTAGACAGGAAATAATTTCATCTCTTTTATAAATAAAATAGGTATTTATATTATAATTTGTGCTCATGATTATGGTATTTTAAAATGGGAAGTTGTTTTTTTAACTTTTAATAACAATTTATTTGATGATACATTTTTTTATTAATACTGTTTTCGAAATATGCTGTTCCTATTAAATCATTTTATTATCATAAAAATAATTTTTAGTTACATTTAAAAACATTATGTAAATATTTAATATCTTAAAAATAGGGTTTAATGTTATACTTTAAAATATTTTAATAAAATAAAACGAGCAATATTTTGGAAAATAAAATCTTTGAATCATTCTAGTATTGATATTAAAAATGAGCGTTAAAATATCAGAAACCAGAATGGCGAAATCATAATAATATAATATAATATAATCATTTGCCATTATAAATTACAGACATATTATACCTATTTACCATTATACTTATTTTCTCATGCTAAGTAAGCGAAAAAATAACACGAATTCATTTAAAATACAATAATAGATTTGGATTTTAAATTAAAGTTTTATTTGTATATAAATGAAATTAAAAAGTTAAAACGAAATATTTTTGAAAATCATTTTTGCGGAGAACTTTTAGAAAAGAACTTAGAGCAAAACTTTTAAGTCGGATCATATGGTGTGTTTTAAAGTGTGCCATCAAATACCCTCTAAAGAATGAAACTACAGTCACTGCAACCATTCCTCTTATTTTAAAGAATATATAAGAAGAATCATTTTCATGTCTTATTTTCTTTTGAAGTATTTCCGATCTGTTCTTAGTCCCTTCTATCTTTTAAAAACGGTTATATTCCAAAGAATATTCTACCGTTTTGCTCTTTTCTTAGTAGATTTTGAAAGGCATTACAGTTTAGGAAGACTACATCTGCTCAGTTTCTCATTCTTTGGTAGACTCAGAGAACGAATAGTATTTGGCGGTGAAGGAAGCGGCGCCTGTTTGAAAAAAGCATTATTTCAATCTTTTGTAAAACTAAAATATCTTTGATCCATGTATTTAAGTTCTTCTTGTGGAATTATAAGGAATAATGGCTCTTTAGGTTATGCCCTTTATATGAATATTTAGCTAAATTATATAATATCGGTTACATAGTATATATTATAAAGTAATTATATATCATCAATGAATGCATTAAAAATTCTTTTATATATTTTAAACAACGCATTTATTGAAAATGTTATTTTATTTAACTTACATTAAGTTGAGCCATAGTACTTCAGAATACATTTTATAAATTACTTTCAATTTCAGGTGAAAAGAGTGACATATAAGAATCTACTCGCAATAAAATAACGAGAGACGGGAAATAAATTCTAAATTTCTTATTATCTCTTCTTTATGACGTGAAGAATCTTATCACTGTGAATTAACGCGAAATGAAGAAGAAAATTCCAAACATTCGCTTCTTTACTACATTTAATTCTTATCTCATTAAAATAACGCGAAATAAAGAATAAATTGCAAACTTCTTCCCTTTTCTTCGTAAAAGGTATTAAGTTAACATTGGTGTAACAGGAAATATGCTTGTGCAAATGATATTTATTAGCAAAATACCCACAGTCAAGAATATTACAGAGTATGTCAAAAAAGAAACATCTGCAGCATTAATTTTTTAAAAAAATATTTGCTTTCCCCCAAAAACTATTACCTTAATTTTTCCAAAATGATCTGATCTCCAAAGCAATACATCAATTCATATGATAAAAATCTATTAAAAATATACTTCTTGCATTATTAAATCTATGGATGAAATTATTTTAACTCAAAATAAACAAATTCCATTTATAGATTACAGACCCGAGAAAAAAATAAAATCCCTTCAATGATCTCAAAATGACAGAAAGATAAAATTCTTCAATTCCTAAGGGCTACATCTTAAATCTCTACGAATATTTCTGTTGAAATATTTTAAAAACTGTGGCCAAAAGTATTTCAGTAAAAGAGTGAACCAAAAAAAAAAGCCAAGAAGTAAGAAAGAGAGGGACAGTTTATAGATTTAGTGAATGTCTTCTCCTTACAGCTCGTCTGGACAAATGAAATATGTTATAGCTCTCGGCGGTTGTGGGAGAATCCCTTGTTTCTCAGATGGAAGCAATTCGATTATATATCTGAAGGGAGACAGCTTCGAGGGACCACCATTTTATGTGAAAGGGGATTTTCGAAAAGAGTGCCAGGGATTCAGAAAAGAAAACTATTTTCACCTTCCTTGTCGGAACCAACACAACTACTATTACAAATATAAAACTTTGAACGTGAAATGGAATAGATTTATAGTTGAAGAAGATGCCAAGTTGTATTTATTTTTCGGTCGGATTTATACTGAAAGCTTTATCAAGAGAATGAGTTTGATTTATTTTTTTAACTACAGAAGAAATTTGATTTAAAAAAATGTTTATCTCAACCAAATAAAAACAAAATTACAGTCAATAAAATCCATGTTAATTTAATAGCGTTAAAATAGTTCATCAGTGATTGGCACATTATTTAAATATATTATTGTGGTTAATGAATGCGCAGCACTTGCATTTTTCTAATAATCCTAATTTTCTAATAATTGCATCTAATAATCCTCTTGAGAAAAAACAAACTTTTCATTGGTTTGCTGTCATAAAATATGATTGCATCAACATCCTTTCTACTGCGCTGACCTATTAGTAATCGTGTTCGGCATTTCTATGAAGCGGCGTCACCTTCAGATGTCCCTATTAATTTATCGTTTGGTTTCTTAGTTTTAATTAACTACAACTTTCAAATACAAATTAATTTTAATAGAAATAATATTGTAAATCAATTTTAATAGACAATTTCTTTTAATTATCAGAAAAAAACGATAATAATTTAGCGTTTTTTTCTGATAATTAATTCATATCACTCCAGAAAGAATAGCGAGAACATTAATGTTTTCGAGCTTTTTTATGTTTTAGTTACATTATATTATCTGTACACATTATCTTAATTACATTATATTATCTGTAAATATTATCTTAATTTCATTAAATTATCTTAAATATTATATTAATTACATTTTATTATCTTAAATATTATCTGTAGCTTTGTACGTTTTGCGGTATTGTACACAGTGTTGAACGAATCAGCCAAGTTGATGAACAAAGAAACTCCACAAAATTGAAAAGAAAGGAACACATTTGGAGCTGGAAGAAGAGGTCGCCAATTACCCTAGTCTCGATTGTGAACATTAAAGGAATGTGTGTTTGGTCATATTAAAAAGGATGAGAGATAACTAATGAGTGATAGCGAAAAGTATTTTGCTTAAGGTCGTCATGCATAATAAAGAATAACCAAATACATTCTCCTGTTGGTCAACGGATTGTTACAAAGATATTATGAGATACGGTACCCCAAGTAAGATATACGAGAAATATCCAAAAGAAACAAAAACAAACGAAATGTTGGAAGTGGCTTCACTAAGCAAGTTTTAAGTGTCTGACAATGGTAGAACGCTAACAGAATCCGCCAGTGATATGAACAGGTGCCGTTCTTTATATTCCCCCACTCATACCTTTCATTTTGGTTCTTCGATTTTTATCCTTATACAATACACTTGCCAATTATTAATTATTAATGACCTTAATCCATATGAATAGCATAACACACAGGAATTTGACTTGAATACATGTACTTAATATACCTATAACCTAATAATTTGTTTCTACACAATAATTTTTTAAACTAATGTATGCCGAGTACAAGTTTTAAAACTAAGACAACATATCGAAAATATTGAATATTGAGTGAGTCGAAGAAATCACACTTTTCTTAAACTGAATACAGCGCTATAAAGAAATGGAGAAGATTTGCTTTCAAAATTAGAATCGATACATTTTTTTAGCCAAATTATACTAAATAACGATTCTTGTAAAAAGGTTGGATTTTAGATTTATAAAATATAAACCGTTTATATTAAATTCTATTTTTTTTTCTTGTATTGAATTCATTATTTTGTTGGTTCTTAAACAAAATTGTTAATTTCAAAGTAAAAATGAATCATCAATATCTTGAACAAGAGTTCGTTGGAAGGTAAATTCACAAATCAGTCTTTTTGTTTCCTTGCATTATTCATACATATTCTCTAAGAAATCTTAAGCAAATGCTTAACCCAATTAAATTTATAAATTTAAGAACACCCTTTAGCACACTTTGATGTCCACCCCCGAAATATCAATAATAACTACAAAAAATAACTATTATCACATCTATAAAACTTTTGAATTTTATTCTTTCTTACACTAAATAATGTTTAGCCTTTTAATTCCATATAATTTATGAAAACACTTAGAAAATATTTTAATATGTTAATTCACATATGGACAAATACATATTAATTAGAGCATATGAGAGAATCACAAGACACATACATTTTAAATGGTGATGAGAATTGGATCTTCAGAGAGCAATATGGAGAGATATGGCTGAACCTTTGTGAAAAAAGGGCTGCTGTTCCATTGTCACATATGGACAAATATCCATTAATTAGAACTATGAGAGAAACACAAGACAATAAGCATTTATTTAAATGTTAATGGCATATAAATAATGGAATATAAAAGCGCAAGAGAAGTTGTAAGACGAGTTTATTTCGAATTGTTCAAATACAAAGTGAATATATTAATATTTTCTGAAACCTTCGAGATTTTCACGAGCTTCTATATTTCAAAAATTATGATGTAAAAAACCTTTTGAGAAATGTTTCTGAGAATTATTTCTATTACACATATGTGTTATGGAAGCACAACTTTACGAATGGAATTATTCAGGTAGTTTCTACACCAAAACTGTTGATGTGTCAGTAATTTTGAAAACTTTCGTCAACACGAAAAACTGTAAATTTGTCTTTATGCATCCAAACATCTCAAATGTAACACACAATGAGCTGGATCATAGAAAATTTACATGAAATCTTTACACAAAGTTTGTAAATAGGCATAAAACTTAGAACATCTATTGAAAGAAATATTTTTCAAAGATTTCGTATTCCACTTTCTTCACACCTGTATTATATTGAATAATCAATGCTGCAATTTTCGTAATTGTTTTTGACGAATCTTTTATAAAAGTCATGCTCAGTTCTGATGTAATTATAGTATGCATTCTCAGTTGTTTTATACTTTGTCTCCATTCATATTTAATAAAATGATTCTTTCATTCTGATATTTATTCCAATGTACGTTACTACAGTATGCAGTGAAGTTTATCGTTTGATATTAAGTAAAAATGCATTATCGTTACCATAAGTTAATTTTATTTCTTCAAAGGTTTTGTGAAAATAGAAAAATCAGTTTTACCATCTTATTGACGACATACGATTTATTGATTTTGGACAATTTAAGGTAGAAAAAACAAGTTTTCTTGACCCAAATCAAGGAAATATGGAAATTATATCATTAACAAATGATAGGGACTAACTGAGATACAAAGGTGATTGCGGACATTCTAGTGGTTATTTCAACAAAAGACGAAATTATAAAGTCTTATTGTGTAGGACATGTCCACATTTGTTCTTAATAACACTTTTTAAAGCAAATTTTAGAGTGAAGGATGCAAAAATTCATTGAATTTAGATAGATTGAAATTCCATCTTGTATTTAGATAATTCTGAAGAAACACTTACCAACCGAATGTGAGCAAATCAAGCGAACCAAGCTGCCTGCCACAATAACCTCAGATGAGAAGGCAAATATATATTCGATGTTTCGAACTATAAATGTATGCAGATCCATAATCCAATCCATCATCCAATGATTAGACAGTTTGTTAGAAGGCATTTTGTTAGGAAAGAAATACATCTAATGTAGCATTTCATTTGTATATTTTGCCAAGCATGAGATATGAGTAATATGCGATACTTCTAATTAAATTTCCCTTACACAAGCAGTCACGTATAAAAATAGTTTTCCCCGCCAAATTCTCTGACATTCTGGGGAAATATCTTGGACATAAACATACAATGTTTTATCATTTCATGGCATAAAAATTCAGATAAGGAAATCGATAGTAAGTAAATGAAAAAGACAAGCTGTAAGAAGTTTGACTGGCTATTATGAAAAAAAATATTTTTGAAAGAAAAGGGCTATAATATCAACATAAAAAACTACCTTCCGTAGACATCGGAACAGAGTATTTCTTTCTAACTCCTTATCACGTCTCAAAGTTTCTCAAGGGAGTGCTCTGTTTCAGTTTTGCTGATTTTTCTGGGATGTCCAATCCTTCAAAACAAGTGGCAGGAGTGAAATTGAGGTTTATAAAGAAAGTATCCTCTATGAATTTCTATTATGTTCTCACGCAATTCCTTAAAAGTGAAAACAATCGATTTTTGGAGCTCTGAATCTTGACAAGTCCAAAAGGTTAAGTCTTCACTTGCTAATCACTAAAAAAATTATGCAAAAAAATTTTGTTTTGATATTCAGTTCGCATTAAATGTCTAAATCTGGAAAAATAAATATAAAACATAAAAAATCTGCATTCAGATTAAAATTAAGCAGGTTATGAATTTTGTTTTTGTTTTTATTAAGGGTAAGTCCTTCATTTTAATTAATGACAATTATTCGTAAAAGTTTCTTCTTCTATGTTCTATGAAATCTTCACCTTTATTGGAAGATATGAAGTTTTAAAATTAAATTGCATGTTTTAGGATTTCAAAAAGTCGCTGTATTTTCAATTCTAAGAAGTAATCTTTCTGCATAAATTGTTAATGTGCGTGATTTATAAATATATATTTTTAATAAGAGTGCATTGTTCGCGTTTTTTATTGATTTTACAGTTTTTGATGAAATATCCCAGAACTCATCACATAAAGGTGGTTGCAATTCTAGTTCCACCTCCAATCAATATAATAATTAAACCAATTAGAGTAGGTTAAATGATGTTAATTTCATAATTTTTTTTAAATTCAGAATTATTCATCAAATAATAACTTTGTGGCTCTTGAGAACAGGATTGATTTAATGAAGGCATCCTTATCCGCACACTTTTTTCTGCAGACTCTTCAACTAATATGACGCATCACTCGATAGGTGGGTATGACAAGGAATATTGAAGAAATTAAAGATGGGCAGAAATTTATTTTGGCAATGTGAATCTTGAGAGAAAATTAACTGTTTCTAGCTTTACCCATATAATTTTAATGCAGGTTCTGCGACTAATTTTGTGACTTTGGTATGCGTCTTCAGCCATGCATTTTTATAGCCGATGATATGTACATTTTCCTCAGTAACAAAAATAATGATTATTTTAATTGCGTTTATCCAATGTTTTATTACTTGAACAATTTGGACAATATTTAGGGCTCTATTTTTCATATCGAAATGTTTTAATGTCAAATTTAGGACAATATAACTTGAATTTGTTTGTGCAACGTGTTTTATAAATGGGCAATGTTTATTAATGAGCAATATTATTATTTAAAACTCGGTTTGTACGTCAACAATCTGGAGTGGTTGAGAATTCTAGGATTTAGTCTATCCAAATATCAAGAACATTGTCTAATACATATTTCTCTGACGAGGTGAAGAATGCTTTGTTGGTTTTTACTAAGACCAGTTTTTTATGTTGACTTCATTTGATTCAAAATGTATAATACATTTCTTTTACTGCTATGTAATTAATTGATTGGTAAAATTGATTTTTCTTTGCTCCTCTATCTTTAACAATTGTCTGATAAGTTCTAATATATTTTAAAACTTGTATGATAGGGATGCTACAGAATATTAATAATATAAATTAAAAATCTTTAAATTCTATATCGAAGCCTATAAAAGTATTATACTAAATTTTACAAGGCATTAAACTTTTATAAACTAGTGTTTGTGCTCAAGGTACTATTTAGCAAGAAGGTTCAAAATAAATCCACCGTATCAGTATCGAATATACATATAATAATAGTTAACAGTTAAGTTATGGTTACAGCGACAAAATTCCAAAAATATTGGAATGTGTTCTCCATAGCACCAACTTTTATTTATTGGAAACATAACAAAAATAATGAATAGCGCTGGCACGGCACCTGTGACATGAAAATCGTCATCAGTAGACAGAATAAGAAGAAAACTGAAAACAATAATAGCAGAGAAGCAACACATTTTATTGTGTTTGATAAATTTACGAATTGCCGTACTTCAACCATAATGAAACTTTTGCTTGTTACAGATGGTACTTAGAACCAAATCGCATACCATGACGAGCGTAATCTGTTGAACTTCACGTCTCTGATAGGCACACCACATTTGTTTTTTTT
Source organism: Argiope bruennichi (assembly GCF_947563725.1). Classification (NCBI taxonomy): domain Eukaryota; kingdom Metazoa; phylum Arthropoda; class Arachnida; order Araneae; family Araneidae; genus Argiope; species Argiope bruennichi. The sequence goes on from NC_079159.1 coordinate 128,013,277, forward strand.
TTCTTCTTAGTATATCAAGTGGTCTTTTGATGTTGTTTGTGCTACAGATACTTCACCAACGCTTACAAAAAATTATTTTGCTATAGAGAACACATTCCAATAAAAAAAATGGTGTTGTCATTTGTAAATTTTAAAATTTCGCCATTGTAACCGTAACTATCAGAACATAACTATTGTTTTCAATATGATTCTTGAGAGCATGCTTCACAATATCTTGAAACAAAATTTTATTCCGTTCTTGTGAATGCTACGATGTTTACGGTCTTATATATCGGGATGGTTTTTTTTTATAATCACTCTTCGCTTTTAAACGAAAATTGCGATAATATTATTTTATAGAAGGGATTAAGCATACTTATTCCTTCGTTTTATAAACAACTAAATAGAAAAGAAATATTCAGGATTCTTTTTAAGAAAAAATAAAATTAATTTAATAACTTGCTTACCTTCTCTTCAAGATGCATTTTTAAAGCGGCTTTACATTAAAAATCGCCGTATTATTAATTGTAGTCATTAGTTTTTTTGGAAAAATTAAAATAAATTTTCTTGTTTATTGTCCACATAAAAGTATATTAAACATCTTTTAGTTAATTTTCTTTTCCGAATGCTCCATGAGTTAATTATTATCATTAATATCGGGAACCATGCATCTAGCTGCCCCATATGTAGAGATACACAGAATAGAATTATCTATAATGAGATGAACTAATTATATCCTGCGCAAAAATCCCGCAGCGTGAATATGTTTTATTCAATCCCTCAGATTTAAAAATAATTAGAAAATAATTTAAAGCAATAGAATAACACTATAGAGTTTAGTAGAGCTATCAGTTCAGTATCTTATTAAAAATAAAACTCCAGTAACATTAAAAAATGCAGTCGTTTATTGCATTAATGGTGAGGAATTTTGGAAGTGTAATTTTTAAGGCCTTATCTTAAATTAAATTGATCCTAAAATGTTTTGTTCTTTTTTTTGGCAAATATCCAAAATAAATTTGAACATTTCTAATTTAAAGGCAAATTAATTCTAGGATGGCTGTGAGTTCAAAATGTTTTAGTCGTTAAATATTTGTGCCAATTCTTTAGAAGAAGAACAGTTTTAAGGAAGGCATTTATAAATATTTGCCTTTCGTCTGAATTTTTCATAAGACAAAGGCAAGTAAATTAAAATGTAAATTATTAATTTTTCTTTAAATGCTCAGGTAATATTTGCAGTTAGATGTAGGTGAAGTTACTAAATTGCTAAAACTCTCAAATACGATGATAGCTTCAAAAGAATATCTGGACTCAATGTTACTTGTAAGAAAAAGAAACATATTAGGCTACATTATGGTGAATTAATATTTAATTTTTTTTAAAAAACATGGAAAAATCCTTTTCCCAGGAAACTATGTCATATCTTTTTCTTACCGTTATATTTAATTATTGCAAAACTTTTTTTGTTCCTAATCCTTAAACGATGAAGATTAAGAAGTTCTCCAAATTACTATAGTCGAAGTCGTTAAACCCGAGATAATTAAACAAAAGTTTGTTTCTTAAGCATTCTACAGCGAGTGTGTTAAGAATTAAATTTCAGCAGGGAATGCAGATCCGAGTTTTTAAGCTTTCCACAGCCACAAAATGTAATTGCATTTAGAAGACTGTAATTAGCCAACAATGACAACTATGACCGAATTGTTCAAAAATGATTCTTGTTTTCCCATAGCTAATTAACGGCAAGGCCAAGTACGGAAGGCTTTTCATTCCTTCTCATCCTAAGATAGAATTATCTTTTGATTAGTAAAGTTTAAGAAATTATCCTATCTCAGTGTTTAATTATCCTCATATTAAATATAATAAAAAAGTAATTTTTTTTAGTTCTGCACGGAATTTATTTCCTATATCCGTCTTTGGCGAATATTCAAATCTGTATAAAAATGTAGGAAATTAAGATTTATAGAATAATGAATACAGACAAGGGTTTTAATATTTGATATTAAGGTTGTATATTGTGGAAATAAAAAAAAATGTGTTTGATTAATTTAAATTAATTTTAAAATTATTTATCTCTATTATTCAATATTACTTTATTTTATCATGAATGAATTTTGATCCTGGATAAAAAAATTTAGTTTTAAAATAAAAGAAAAGCTTCAAAAAAACTTTTTGTTTTTGTATCCGATTCACTTTTTAACTTAAACCTGGCAATCAATTCTCATTCAAAAGTGCTAGTAAAACTATTATAGAGAAATAAAAATATGTGAATTTTCAAGATAAAATGTTTCTTTTCTTCTCCGGTTTTAAAAATACCACATTGATTCCTTAGTATCTAAATACTAGGCTATGAGTACCTGTTTTCCTTCATGAAACCATTGATCTATAATAAACAAAGCAAAAAAACCCGTTTTACATACGATAAATAGTGGCCGATATAGGCAAATTCTATGAAGAATATTCATTTCAAGAGGTATATTGAGGTAAATGAAGGTGATGATAAAGATTTGATAATTCTGGTGCTTATAAAATCCGATGCAGAAGATAAACCCTTCCAACCAGTTTCGAGTAGAAACCGAATGGAACTATGTGATTTCATATCAAATAGTCATCTGATAATTTGTCACATCGTTCTTGTCGTTTAAATCTTCATGATAATGAAGTATTAAATAAAGTATTGTTTCTAAATTCTTGGGGGTCTTACTCCCTTTCATCATCTTGGTGCAGTTGATGAAATCATTCATTTTGAGTGAAGTTAAAAGAATAATTTAAAAAATTGGAAAAATGAATAATATCATGTATTAGCAAAGTTTCTATAGAAAAGAAAGAGTTCGCGAATGGAAAGATATTTTTCAGATCTTTTGATTTGATTGCTGTAGTAAAATTTTTATGCTTGGATAATTACGTGAAAATCTTCACATTCAAATTTATTTCAATCATTCGGAATTCACTCTGGAAACGCAAATTCGAAGTTCCACATAAACGTGAAAACGCATTCCAATGTAAAACATATAAAAATGCCGTTTTTCTGTTGATGCAAGTAAGAATACCTTTCCCCCTCCAAATCGATATTTTTTTACCTTCTGTGCTGCATAGAAAGTTGAGAAAAATATCGTAAAATATAAGTATGGACGCTTTTATTTCCATTTGCATGCAAAAGCGATCAATCATTTCATAGGAACGAGTTTTGAATCATGATGGAGGTGGAATGCGTTTCGCTGCCTTCCAGGGCAACAAGGGAATTTCGAAAAGATATTCTCATGGCAAAGATCAAATTTTCATCATTCACGTGATACATAAGATTTAAAAACGCAAGAATTTACAATGAAATAGAGAAATTGCAAAAAGTGTGGAATCTAAAAAGTAGAATTATATGATATATTATGATAAAGGATTTTATTTCAGACTTTTATATTTAAAAAATATATAATTTTTTTTAAAAAAAATTCTGCTATAACGATGAAAACATAAAGTATTAGAGCAATATTTCTTGATAATACGGAAATCAGAATTTCAAAAAATATATTGCAACATATGTAATCTATTTTTTTAATAAAGTGAAATATGTGTTTAAATCTCTATCATTTTATATCCTACTCACATGCAATAAGTTTAATCAATTTTTCCTGGAAAGTACTAATGATTAAATATGTTAATGATTTTTAAAATGCAAACAGCTTTCAAAGTAATTCTTCCTTCAAATTCTTCTGTCATTTTGAAATCAACTGAAGTGTTAATCACATTTAATTATTTTAAATATTTGCCTTTTTTTTGCCAAATTCTGCAATCTTATACTAAAAACTCTTTTTCAACTGATATACTTATTTACTAAAACAAAAGCTTTTGGTAATTAAACAGATCATATTTTTAGCTTTAAGACTCGAAATTTAATTCTAACTTTTGTATTTAGTATACTATTTTTCCAAATAAAGTTTAAAAGTAATTCAATTTTATAAATCAAAATGTTGTAAACAAAAAAAATCGATAAATTAAAGGAAAGAGCAAATAATGGTAACTTTCCAAAAAATTATTTACTTTAAGAACGGTTTGAAAATATATGTAGAGTATTTTAGAGAAAAAGTTAAGGGTAGCGCGTCTTCCCAGTGATCTGGGCGTCCTGGTTTCGAGTCCCGGTTCGGGCGTCGTTGTTCTTCATCTGTTCTATCTGTGAGATGTGTGAATGTGCCCCCTTGTAAAAAGGGGCTGTGCAAGCGAATGTGATGCGTGAGTAGCAAAATCGTATTCTTGGCCCTAATTTGCGCTACTAAAAAACAAGAGATGTTCTCTTTCGGTTTAAATTCGATCAGCGGGGCTTGTCCATGGCAAATGCCGTCAGAAACAACATCAACAGAGAAAAAGTGAAGCTTCATACAAACGTATATCTCAAAATTATCATTTATACGATGCTGCTTTTGAATTATTTTTGGCAATAAAAAGTTGAAATATACTTGTTATGTTTTAGCAGCAATTTTTGAATAATTAGTGACATTTTTGTATTTTCAGCAGAATAATGATGAAGAGCACTTTTTTTTCACCATAAAAGTGTTTTAGAACCAAATTATTTTTATAAGGAGAAAATTCTCTCTAACGTATTCTACTCTAACGTGTGGAAAAAAAAACCCAGTAAAAATCTTTAAAAATAATGTCTAATTGATGTACTGTTCTAATTATTTTGAATATGAAAAAAAATAAATTAAATGGCTTTACTAATTGATCTGAATCATTCTATTGTTTTATTGCAAGGATCAATGCATTGTTTTATATGAAAAATGTGTTTTCTTTAAAGCTTATTAGAAAACATCAGTTATCAATTGGCAGACGCAACTCATAGAAATATCTATTCTATCCTTTTGCATTACGTATTAATTAATGAATTCTGTGCCAATGGTCTTTTCTACAGTTTAAAATAGTCAAATAGATGGAGGAGACAAAGTGGCAAATTTTTAGAAATGTATCGTATTTCCGTTTGTTAAAGAAATATTTAAAGAATAAACATGGATAAATATCAAGTACTTTTAATTTACAACAATTTCTAACAAGTAATTTAAACTTTTTTTCGCCAAACAACATTTTAAAATTCCATTCTTTCTTGATTACCCTAGGAAACAAGAACTATTTCTAAAGGGTAAGTTACATTAAAGGATTCGCATTCCAAAGAGTTAAAGCCGATGAAATGCATAATGTAAAAGTAATATGAATGCGAATCAGCAAAGTTCTTTTCTACTCTTGTTGACGTTTAGACATTCGAAGAAACATCTATTTTATGTCTTTATCCCTTGCTTCTAGAACATTGACATCCGTGGCAACATCAAAATGTCATTCAATATACAATAAATAAAAGATGTCAAAGTAGTAGTAAAGGAATTATACCGAAATTTGACAGAGTTTTGTTAAAATATCCATTTGCATAAATCCGTACTCAAAGTTTTATCGCATAAGTTGTGATAATATAGTAGATAATTTAGTCCTTAATTTCATTTTTAAACGAAAAATATATAAATAAAGATATATTTTATATATTTTTCTTTAGATATTTGCTAAATTGATAGGAGATACTTACATCTAAAATAAGTTTGAATAATTGCTCTAAAATTATTTAAAATCATGTTATTTTCAAGAGTTTGGGTAAGAAATTTTATAAAAACTATTTTGATGTATTTAAATATTAATTTAATGTAGAAAAATTGATATTATGTGAAAAATAAGAGATTTCTTCCCTACATTTTTATATACTTCAATTAATTAAACCTCCATTACACCTCCTCATGTGTAGTCAAAGCTGATAAAGCTACGCTTTATGATGATAGTTTTCTCTTTAGACATCTGTCATTAAAGCTTACAAAATGACTTATCTCTTTAATAGATTGTAATCGTTACTTTTACTCTAGAAATTTTGAGCCTTCTAAATACCTATTTATCGATGTAAATTTTATTCTCAAAACCGACAACAGAAAACTACCTTTTCTTTTTGGAGAATTTAGTTTGAAATTTGAAACAATTTTAGGATAATAACGCTAGACTAGTTATTATTAAAATAATCGATTGTTTTGTTAAGGTAGTAATATTTATAATGAGCTACGATCCTTACCACACTTTTATTTGCTTTATGTACCTTAGTAAGTATATCTGGCTGACAGCAGCTACTTAAGAGCGCAATTAGTAAAATAGATTTAGTTCCTGATTGTCGCTTATCTTGTTTGCCTTGTATTTAATAACTTACCGAGTTATTACAGTTTAATTATATAATTGTATGCAATTGGAAAAACACCGAATCGTCATAAATAAGTGAATTAAAACAAAGCATATAGTTGAAAATTCACTTCTTTATTTAGTTTTTCCCCCATTGCTTGTTTCTTTTTTCCACTGTTCTAAATTTCTGAAAGAATAATTCTGAGGGTTTTTTTTCCCTTACTAAATATTTTAAGTACAGTTCATCTCTTTCTAGAATTCATTGAAAAAGATCGTCTACAATGTACAGAATCAATTGGCGTATGTATATTTTAAATTAACAAAAGGGAATAGAAAATCAAAAAGCGAAAAAACGTTTCTATTCAAATATAGAAAAAGCAATAATTAAAGAATTAAATTGTCATTTATACCATCTTTTGAGTCTACGAGAAAAAGCGCATTTCTAGAAAGGAATGAGAGTTAAACTAAGCAAAGGCGGATGACGAGATGTGTGTGAGAAGCTTCAATTAGTCCGAGCTTATAACTTTAATAGATTTGAGAAAAATACCAAATTCATTTAAAAACATTTTCTCTGTAAATACTTAAATAATTCTTTTCCGATTGCACAAAGTAAGAAAAGCAATTTTAAACCTTCCAGTACTGATGTAAAATTTTAATCATAACATGTGACAATCCCTTGTAATTATACAATTGTGTCGTGTAAAAGTTCTACTGAAAATTGTTATTCATTTTTGTTCTGAAATTATGCATTAAAACTTATAGAAGCGAAATAAAAAGCATCGCATTTCCAAAACCAAACAAAAGCCAAACAAAAAATGTTTTGCGACTGTTAAATAATTTATCATTATTTATTTATTAAACATTGGTTAGTTAAAATTAAGGTTCAATACCATATGTAAGATATATAAGGTATATACCATATATAAGATATTTATTATAAGATTATATCTTTCTATTTTAGATTTTGTTACATCTGAGATAATTTGCAAGCCGATGATTATAATTATTATTAATACAATTTTAACATGCTGTATCTCCTTCAGATCATAAGGTATATCATTATAATAACAAATAACAAAATAACAATATTTAAAAATAACAAGTCATTAGAACTTTACTTTTGAATGAGCGAATTTAATGCACGAAATCTATTTAGGAAATTGTCCTTTTGATGAATTCCATAATTCTATTGTTGTATTTTAAGAGAAGATATGTTTCCGCAATAGCTAGACTTTTAAAATTCGTTCAAAGCTATTTTGGCGGCACTTTAAGAGGACACTAAAGTAAAAGCAGATTTGACTTTTCACTAAGTTTCACTTAAGTGGATATTTTTATATCCAATTTCATTGGATATTTTTTTTTAAGATTATGAAAAGAAAAGAAACAAAAATACTGAGAATTAATTTGTAAATATTTTAAAACCAATTGTTAAAAACTAATATAAGATTTAAAAAAATGTTAACTTTATTTATATGCTCTAAATTTTGGCGTTTATTTGGAAAATTAAATTTAAAAACCTAATAAACTATTTGATTCTGTAACATCATCGTTGAGCTGGATAAAGGATTTGAATGTAAGGGATTATTTTTTTGTAATTACGTACAACATGAATGTTGCAAGTCATTACAAAAGCATTTAATGAAATGAAGCAGTCCTTTTAATATAAAGCCGAATTTTATCAATGGAAAAGCTTTATATATTTAATAGAACACATTATTTTAGAGAATTCCTTTCCTTTCCCCATTTTACAAAAATGATACTTTTTTCCTTGATAACGCTGTCAGCATGAATCACTGAGTAAATAAGTTTAACTTGACATCTTCAAATCTGCGTTTAGCCTATTTTATATTCAATATTCTATATTTGGGAAAACAGATATTTATAGAGATCTGACAAGAAAATTCTCGGGGCTGAAAATAATTTTCTTTTCATGTACACCCAGCAATCTTTTTGAAAATCCCCTCTATCATAAAAGTGAGGAGTTTTATTCCCGGAAGCTGCCTCGTATTCAAATTTTTAATCGAATCGCTTCCCTCTTCGAAACAAGGGATTCACCAGAGACCCTTTACATATTTTATTTACTCGGCCAAGCTAGAAAGAGAGAAGACACTCGCTAAATTTATAAATTGTCCCATGCTTCCCTTTTTGTGAGGAAAAAGGAACATGGGGGAATTCATTAATCTTTTAGCGTTTTCGCATTTTTCTTGTCCTTTATTACAATTTATTTGACCAAATTTTTGAAGATTTTTAAAATAAATATTGTGGAACTTAAAAAAAAAATAATAATAAAGCATATTGCATCAAATATATTATTATACTTCTATTTTTAAATTTCTTTAAATGCTGTGTTTTGCTTGTAACTCCTCAAGGTAAATAAAATTCTCTAATGATAATACATTTGAACACTAATGAAGATAATTTTTTTTCAAAATACGTATTCATATCTTTAAAAAATAGGAATGGAAAGACATATTTGAAAGTTTTACGTTTTTATCATTTTACCTTTAAAACGATTAACCTTTAAACTTTCCATTGTAAACGATTTTTCTAAGAAATATTCCGCAAAATACAAAATATTAGTAATTTTTCTATCATATTTTACCAAGAGGTTATTTTTCAACGTGTTCCTTTTTAAGTTTGATTTTTCACGAATGAATTAAATTCATGGTTTTTTTTTTCATGGTTGAATTCAATTTTATTGTCCATATTTTCCCAGCTTCTTTTAAAGGGAAAAATGTTTGTCAGAAAATAAATTGTTTTTTATACAAGGAAACACCTAAAACATCTTTCAATAAAGAATAATATAATCTATGTAATTTTTCAAGAAATGCATGCCATTCCGCTCTTGCTTATTAACAGGGTCTTGGAAAAGTAATGATTACGTGTGTTTTAAAGTTAGCCTTGTTAGAATATGCAAATAAGTTGCACAATAAGTGAACAAGAAATTTTTGCAGTACCATGCTTTCAAAAACCAAAAATGTGCAATTCTCAATCAGTAAGCAGCAGATTCAACATTTTCGTACAGCGAAAAAAACACACATTGTTTTAAATAAAGGTCGATAACAAATATCACAAAAGAAAGAAGAAAAAAAAACGTAATTACTTTAAAATTTATTGTTAGGAAGGGAATTTTTGTTTCTGTTTTTTTAAACGTTTCATGATGCAATAACTCTTTTTCTTATTGAAAATTCCATTTATTGAGATATTTTTATGTGAAACCTCTTATTTTACAAATATTCCCTGATTTGGTTTCAGAAAAAGCCGGATGAAAATCTTAATTCATTAATTAATTTTTCCAATACATTGTTATTTAATGTAAAATTTAATATATATCTACATATTCAAAGAGCAATTTTATTTTAAACATTGTTTCAACATATAAATTTATTCTGATTAAAAAGAGTTATAAAAATCGACAAAGATTTGTAAACTATGAGTTTAATTGCTAAAAAAATCGTCATAAATATTATGAAACCTTTGAGTAAATTTTCCACATAATCTCCAAAAGGCAGCACTGATCGAATGAGTCGCAGTGAAATTACATTTAATTATTACAATTATTTTATTTAGTTTAGTTTAATGGTAATATTAATGATATATAAATATAAATTTTCTAAAATTATTAATTTTATTTACATTTTGTGTGTATGCGTAAGTGTAATGTAATATCAAATATATATTTATTCTGAGAGTGATTTTATCTTAAGCATTTTTTAACGTATAAATTTCCTCTGATTAGCAAAATCTTAGGAACATTTGTAAATCACCGTAAGTATTGCGAAACATTTCAAACAATTTTCTTCATAATCCCAAACAGGTAGCATTATTTATGTGAGTCAAGATAAAATGTTTAAGAGGACTTTGAAGTAAGAAAAAATAAACGAAAATATTAAATTTTCTTTTTAGTGTCAAAATATACATTTACATTAATCTAAAATAGCCTTATAAAATGCATTGTTCAATAAAAGGAAGACTTGAAGAATTTAGAGTGGAAAAAAGTACATTTTAATGATTTTTCATAAAATGATATTCTAATTCGATTTAAATGTCTTTCGAATGCTCCGGGTGTCTTAATTTTTGATTAAACGAAATAAAATTCATAATAAATATTTCAGTTGAACATTAAAAGAAACAAGGCATGCACTCTATGTTTCCAGCTTTTGTCGATATTTAAAAATCAATTTTAATTCAGGAAAGCATAAAATTCTTATTAACATTCAGTATGTAAAATATTTATAAAAAAAACCTAATATTTAATTGGAATTACAAAATTATACATAGTTTTCTTACAAATAAATTTATATATTTGTAAAAAAAGATAATTCTTTCTTTTTTTTAATAATATTTTACGGTAATAAGGAAAAAGTAATAGCAAAAATTAGATCGCCAGAATATTTTTAAAATTATTAAAAATTAAATAACATTTAATTTTTAAAAAATGATATGTTTCATTTAAAGAGTTTTTTTTAAATATTTGACATATATATGTTTTAATACGTAGGTATAAAATATTCATAATCTTAAATAAATAATTCTCAAAAGTGCCTAATACAGTCCACCGTTTCCTTAACAGAAAGTTAAGGTCTGGAATATTAAAATAGTGTCATTTCATCAATATAAGTGCACAAAATTTCAGAATCTTTATATACCAGGAAATGACTTTGAAAATTGCTTTCTAAATTCCGTATAACATGAATAAAACCATTTAAGTTAATTAAGAGTTCATAAAATATGTTACATTTATAGGTATGCATTTTTTATAATAAATTATCGTAATCAGTGTCAACATTTCTGCCATAAATGTTAACATATTGTTATAAATAGAAATTTAGCGTTTGACAGTGACAGATACTTCTGAATTATAAATTTCAGCAACAAAATGCATTCATTTTTTTTTTAATATTTGAAATTCAGTTTTCGAAGTATAAATCAAGCTTAAGTATGTATAGGAATTTTTTTTATTAGAATTGTTTGATTTTCTTTTTATTTATTAAATTTCTTTAGTTTTAGTGGAAATATCTGTTTGCTATTCTTCGCTACATTCATTTTTTAATTCTTTTCAATTTAACATAATTATATAGACTTTTAAAGGAAGGGTTGAAAAAAAATATTCTGTTAATTTTCTAGATTTAAGAGAAATAAGCATATCAACCCCAAAATAACTATCAAAACCGAATGTACAATATAAATGAAGTAAAAAAAGAAAATTTAAATATTTGTTCATTTCCCTGTCCAAAAAATTCATGAAGAAGCCTTTTAATTTCTAACCTTATTAACACAAAATGCCTTTAAGCATTATTAGAATGTATTAACGATTCTGTCCGGCATTCAGAATAACTATTCAAAGACATCGTGGAAATAATATACATTTATCTTGTGCCAATAGGGACGATGTGCAATGATTCTTCTTCTTATGAAACTTCTCCCTTTATTTTCCAGATATATGAATCAAGCGCAGTTTATAGGAAAGAAGAATTTTTAACAAATGGAGCTTACGTTAAAAAAAAGATTTCTTATTTATAGGGTCTTTTGCATTTTAAATGCCGAAAAGAAAATTATATCGATATCGATTATAATGCAAAAATGATATTAAAATGCGATGGGAGTATTTTTCTTAACTACGTAATACAGTTCAAGCATAAAGAGATAATTTCGTATTTCGGATGGTCGCGAAATAAAAATTATCTCTTTAGATGTAAAATAAAACTTTCTTAAAAATGGTATATGCCATTTTAAAGGAATGGGGAATGCTATTTATGAATATTGTATCATGAATTTTTTCCTCGAGTTAACAAATGAAACATTTTTCTATGTTTTGAAGGATTTTTAAACTCCATTACGAATATTTTTCATAGAAAAATATATTTCTTTTCTTATTATGTTTATAAATGTTGCTTTTCTTTAAATATCTCAGAGTATGCCGACATCACTGGCAAGTTAACTTTTTAATTTCCATCTAGAGAAACAGAAAATGTAATGAGAAATGAAGTTCAAGTAATCGGTACTTAAATTTAATAGAACACTGCTGATAACTATTACATAGTTGCTCGGAATTTTCGCCATTAGAAGGCGCCACATGTTTACTAGTAGAACGATGTAAGTTAGTTTGTATCCATCTCTCTTGCTTTGGTGTGCTTGAAAAATACATGTATGCGGATGTGTGAAATTCGTATCGTCCTTTATCGTATTCGGAACACGAACATTCGAAGGATGGAATTAAGAGTGCCGATGCAATCAACAGATTCATAAAATAATTCAGTTATTAAAGAAAGAAAAGAAAAAATGATATAAATTTTCTTATTTTCAAAATAGTGATATTTACATAGCCTTCCAAAATAATATAATTTTAAAAAAAAAACCTATCCAATTTAATTTAATTTGTCATTCACTCTGCTGTACTGAAGAATTTAACACATCGACGAAATAAATACAATTTTTATAAAATTTAATTTTTTAATTATAATTTTAAATAACAGCGCTTTGTTATTATACAGAATTTAGCTTATCAAAAACCCTTGATCTGTTTTAATATGGAATTTGTCAACAAATCACAGATGAAAGAAAAATAACTCATATAGATTTCTATTTTAAATATATAATAAACAAACTAATAACATGCACATTGTAAAGAAAATGATTTTTATGAAAAATATGAAGATTTATCTGCATTTATTTATAAAGTATTTAAAATCTAATGCTTCATTGTATTTCAAGGTGATTTAAAAATCATACAGGAAACATTGAAAAAAAAACATGATAATAGCACCGAAATGGATCTTTCTTCATAGTTTATTTCATGAGTTTAGACTTATTCACGGTTTAACTTAAGGAAATTGAATATCTTCCTATTACTTAATTCCCTATTAAAGGACCCTCTATTGAAGCCTTTATTTTCATTTGGTACCCTATATTCCTTTGTCCTCACCTTAACATTTATTTCATGGTATTAGAATCCTTCCGTGTAGTAAAAGCTAACTTCAAAAATCCGAAATATAATAACAAATGAAACAATGGCGAATATCAACATTTTTTTTAAAAACAAAACTTGCGAATTCTAGCCTTTATTTCGCAAAAAAATAACATTCAAAGATACGAGATACATGCATCCTACTATTAAATCATATTCATTCATTCTATATGAGAATAGAATATTCCAAGAAAATTTAGTCTTTGAAGATTTAAATTCTTTTGAAAAGCTTGTAAAAAGGAGCAAAGTTAAATTCTGGAAAAAAATTTCAAACATAGCTGTTATGTAAAAGATAGGAGGATTGAGATCAGAATAGAAACTATTCCAAGAAACCTTATGAAAATCTTTTCAGATGTATTTTTTTAAAACTGAGAAAAAAGTCTTTGATAACTATGAAGTATTTCTCCTTTTTCAAAAAGAACATGAATTGCATCTTCGATACAGTTTTTGCTCGTGTACTTGATACTCAATACCCCGAAGGAAGTATTCAAAGTACAATTTTTGTTCTCTTGAAAAAATATGTATGATCTTTTTTTTAATCTTATAAATAAAAAAATAATAAATCTTTCCACAGGCTTGCATTTTCTTTGCAGTTATTCACTTTGGAATGGAAAATAAACAAAATAAAACTTTGTTCCTCAATGATTGGGATAAGTTATGGTAATTAATAGGAGATTGAATTTCCTTAAAAAAGCATTTTGAAAGTTTTATTTATCCTTAGATGCGTTTAAGTATTTGTGGTAAAGTCGAATTGTGCATTTAAATTTTTAATAACTTTCATTTATAAATTTGTTTCCTTACAAATGCAGAACGGATGAAATAAAATTGTACATTAATAAAAAGAATATTGCAATAGTTAAAAAATAATGACATCTCATCTTGTTACAGGAGAAACACTTTTCAAACAGTTAAACTGAAATGCGTATTTTTCTTAGATGTTACATCCCGAATATGCTGAAATCGTTCAAAATATTTATTCAAATTATAGGTTGAGTAATAGATGAAATAAAGAATTAAAACATGGAATTTATGTAATAAAAGAGTTATATTTTCTCTAATGGTTCTTATCTTTTCTTTAAAAAAAAAACACTTCTCAAAGCCAGAAAAAAAGTCAAGGCAATATGCAAAAAAGAAAGATATGCATATTGTTACAGAATACTTCCTTCGGGATTATTTTACCGATTTGTGAGTCGATGAAATAAGCAGTCCTTTAGTAAAAAACAACGACGACTTTTATTTAGCACTAATACAAAGACAACAAATACACAGCCGCGAAGAACACAGGCAACACACAGCAGCACAATACAGCAAACAGTAGCTCACAAATAACAATCGATAATAATAACAACTACAGCACAAAAACGGCCCAACAGAATTCAGCAGAAGAAGGGAATCTGCTTAGCTTCACTTTACGATTTCTCCAAACGTCTGCAATTCACCATTGTCTTCTCGCCTTAGCTGTATCCAACTGCCGATTCAATACTACACGACTGGCTGCTCCACACACGACTCGATGCTGATTCCGCAATGAACACCAAGACTCGGCATAAAGCTCAATTAAGCAATCGCTCGAGCTCTACACAATGCTTGCTCATTGCTGGACTGATCCTAGTATTATCGCCGTGGACTCTTTCCACGATTCAATATACGACTACAAATGACTGCAGCTTGAACTGCCGGCCTTTAATTGTTCCCGGGAGGCGTGCAGAGATTGTTCTGGACCCATCAGGCGTATCTCGATTCCTATAGGCTCAGCTGATAAAATTCTGGAAGTTTCCAGTAATATCTATTTTGTTGCCAAAGTCACCAAATTCGTCGCCGAATGGTCGACAAGTTTGCCACCAAGCTTTGACATCACTGACGCGGCACCTTATCACCAACAACCAATAGAGATGATTGTGATGCTGTTACTTCAACAAGTAATATCTAAAATATGCCAAATTTGGTATGTATTGTGATTGAAAATTTTGTTTTATGTCAAAATTTAGGTTTCAGTGGTTAGAAAAAAAGGGGCCTAAAATAAGAATTCACCTTTATATGAGTATGAGAGAGTATGCGAAAAAGTTTTTATTTTTTTTTTGGGGGGGGGGCGTTATTTCCACTCGTTTCTGTTAAGTCACAAGTAATTTTATCCGTAGAGATGTGTACGTATCAATACATGTGTAGTAAATTTTAAGCATTGAGTAAAAATGTTTTTTTTTTTTATTATTTTTAGTTTGTTTGGCAGTTGAAAGGAATGCATTTCCAGAGAATGAGTTAATCCACCACATAATTTCATCTATATTTATGGCAAATTAAAAACTGAAACATTTTAGATTTTATGAAAATTTTTACTTTACTTATTTCGGTCTATTATTCTGGGATAGGCAGAAGAATGAATTGAGATTTGAAGTCATAAATATTCAAACGGCAAACTTCATTAATTATTTCGTAAAAAATTAGGTTTTAAAAAAATTTCATAACAGCATGATCAAAAGAAGGAGAATATTTCAATGATCTTTGTAAGAAGTTCCCGGGTATATGCAATGTAAAGCAAAAGAAATGGTATATATATGATTCATGCATGCAATATTTTTTAAGATATATAAATATAATTAACATCCATAATAGTTAGCCCTCATGCAAACCAAAAGTACCCGTACTACAGATCTATTGTAGTAGAAGCATTATCACATTTCAAGATATTAAACTGCAATATGAGCTTAAACGTTCTTTTCGTTTAGTCTTTTCGACCTAGAAATTCTGCTATTTCTTGAAATTGCAGGTGTCATTTGCATGGTAGAAGATGAAAAACTTCGCCAAGGCAAATGAGAAGCGAATAGGTGATATCAAGTGTAACACTGAATGAGTGTCGACTTTGGCTGCTTGTTAAAAATCAATAATTCAAACATTCCCTAATTCAAGCAATCAGAAGAAATAAAAAAACATGTTTTAAGAAAAAAAAATTTTAACATTTTTCTCATGTCCATTATCTTAAAAATCAGAGCAGAGCTCAGATATAAGTGCAGAGTATGTATTTATGAGGTCAATGAGAAAAGGATTTGATTTGAATTATTTCCCCCAAAATATGAAATCGTTTATGGAGAAAAACTTGCTTGGCAGAGAGAAACATTTTCTTTTGGAATCAATATTAAAAATTGTTTGAAAATCAGTTAATAAAATACAAGAAAGAATTATTTTTAGTCGTTCGTGAGTAATTAGTTATGAATTATATAATTATTTCAATTAAAGATTGTTCATGATAACATTTATTATCATTCTTTTAGAGAAATCATAAATTCTTATCTTTCAGTCAAACTTTCAAACGCGCATTTAATTTGGAAGAGGTTCTAAAAAATTAAAATAGAACTTATCAATTCAGTTCATCATTCGTCAATTATAAAAACATCAGTAATTTTCAACTAAATGCGAGTTTTCTTTAACAAACTTGTATTGCTGCTCGTAATTACTTATTTCGATTTTATAGCAATTCTTAATTACTGTTACTTTACAGTTGCTTTATCAAAATTTGAAAATTTTTAAAAAAAGAAAATATTATAGCTATAAATACCTATGCAGTTATTCAGTACTTTACTTATAAAACATATGTTATCTAGAAAAGTAAGAGCTCTACTGCTTGAGTATTCCCTACGCTTGTTTTGAAAGATCAGGATCTATCTTTTATTGAAAAAATTCTAAAATATTAAGTTCTCTCTGGATTACATATATATTTCATGTCATAAATTGAGAGTTTGTTCGTAATTATATGTATTCAATTATCAATTTTTACTAATAATTCCCTTATCGTTAAAGAAGAATACTTCATAGTTTTGGAAAATGGGTTTAAGCCTTTTCTTACAATATCACTCTTAACTTATAGTGATACTTCTCTGAGAACACTCAGATGATTTGAATAATCATTGTCAATCCAATGGATAATTTAAAACGAGTAGCATTTCTAAATAATGGATTGAATTATATTGAAAAATTTCGATTACGGAGAAAAGAAACACAGCAGCAATTTAAATGATTACGTTATGAGTTCGAATGTTTCTTCGCATATCTCTCTCCATTATCTGGCCTCAACAAGAAAAGATAAAATATCCGGTTCTTATTTGCAAGCTTCATTAAAATTACTGTTGCGTTTCTTTTCCCCATAATCGAAATTTTTCAATATAATTCAATTTATTATTTAGAAACGCTACACGTTTTCAGAATATACATATAAAAATAAAGAACTTTTTCCAGCACGTGACTTGAGTTTCAAAGTTAAGAAAGAAAGAATAAGAGAAAAAGTGCATTAGAAGCATTTCTTGCTTTTAATCCTTTTCACAAACTTCATTCTTTCTAATAAACTAAAAAAACCGTCACGCTGTTTTCTTTTACATTCTTTTTTATCATTTTCTTTTGAATTTAGAAAGAAAAAAAAATTAAAAATTAATTAATATTTCGTCCATTTTTCCATACAACTTCGCCCTCCTATTTTTATATTCATTTAAGGCTTCCAGGATAATGGGTGGCGAAATACGAATTTAAAATTTAATAAAATAAATTTAAGAACTTCGGTAAATTCGTTAGCATATTGCTTTTCTAAAAACAGCGTCATTTGACTTGATCTCATCTAAATGCACAAGATATTCCCAAAAAGTGGAAAATCGTCTATTTCCCTTCACAATTTGACGCTTATCTCCAATTCAAATGTTTCATAAAATAAGGTATCCAAATGCTTTAAAAAACTTTGGCTTCTGTAGAGACGGATGATAAAAAGGCTGAAAAATTAAATTTGTATAACACGGCAAAAAATGTGTCAATGTGTAAAATGTTTTTCTCGCCCTCATTCATAAGGGTACAATGTTTCATTCCACAATCCGTAAAATTTTCTGATATATTCAAAAATGAATGTTTTGTCTTTGATCATTTTTCCATGTTACCGATCTGTGTTTGAGACCCACTTTCACAGCAGTTTTCGGGGATAATATGCATATGAATAAATAAATTATTGAAAATGCAGAATCAGAAAATAATAAAATATTTTTGCAAAATATATGCAGATAGACATTTTTTAAGCAATGTTCGTGTGCCCGTGATATATTTCATCACTCATGATACAGAGACAGGTTGTTTGAATTCTTTGGCAAATATCTACTGATCATGTATTGGAAAAAGCCAGTTCATTCCTCACTGAGAGCGATTGGAGTTTCCAAAACCCTAATTGGGCTAAAAATAAGGAAACTCTTAGTTTACTTTAAATAACGATAGTCCTCATAACCTGCTCAGAATTGATCGTGGAAGATTGAAACCTTTTTTTGATTTAAAAGCTAGAATTTCAAGTATATATTATTATATATGGTTCATAGGACGTTGAATTATATAAATTTTAACCTTCATAACTTTTTCAAAAGTACATTTATTAACAGAAGGGAAATAAATTATTATTTACGTTCATTTAAATCCTCTTGAAAGTAAACCTGAATTTCAAAATGAATCAGATAAACTTATAACTTTTCATGCAGAAATCATACACCATTGAGAAGTTGCAGAAAGCGTTTCTATTCCTTTATTCGTTATCAATTATTTTTTAGAATCTAGATATAAACATAAAACCTTAAATACCGGGTGTCCCATAAATTTGTAAATACTTTAAAAATTCATAAAAATTGAAGGAATGAGTATATTTTAATGCGGTTTGCGAAACTGTTATTCTCATAAAGGGGATTTTTTTTTCAAAAAAAAAAAAAAAAAAGAAAAGAAAGAAAGAAAAAGAAATAGTTCAAAAATTTGATGATAGAGGGCGCTAAACACAAGCAAAACATACAATTCTACGGGAAAAATACTTTTATTTGCATGCAAGCAATTGTTTGCATGCATATCACACCAGTACTATAGTACTTGTTCTATGTCTCCGCCATCACCACAAATAACAGTTTAGAAGCGGGAGACAACACTGGTAACTGCATCATACAGTATATCCGGATGAATGCATGAGATTTCGTGGCGAATGGCTTCCTTTAGCTGCACTAACGAAGTTGTCCTATGACGGTACACCCGAGATTTAAGGTAACTCCATGGTCAAAAATCAAGGGGTGTTAAATCTGGTGAGAGTGGGGGCCATTCATGTGTAAAGTGACAGCTGATTATCCGTTCTTCAGTAAAAGTTCTTCTCAAAAATGCCTTCACTTCGGTGTCGATGTGAGGAGGTGCCCCGTCTTGCATGAATGCCACTGTGTCAAGGACATCGTGTTCCAATGAGGGCGGTATCACTTCCTTCTGTAACATTTCCTAGTAACTTGTTCCATTAACTAAACATGTATTCCACCCTGCTTTTTTACAGGGCTTTTCAAAGAAAAAAGCGCTACAATAATGGATGCAGTGAAACCACACCAAACAGTAACCCGTGGTAAATGCAGGGGCTTCTCAGTGTAAGCATGTGGATTCTCATGTGCCCATATTCTACAGTTATGGGTATTAACTGCTCCATGCAAAGCAAAATGAGCCTCATCTGTCCACAATATTTTCAGCAGTCATCGCGGATCATCTTCAATTTTCGCCAAAGCCCAATTTGAGAATTACAATCTCTTAGCTGTATCATTCGGTAAGAGCTGATGTAGCGATTGCAATTTGTATGGGTACAATTGCAATACACCATGAAGGATACGGTACACCGAAGTCTTTGGTATACCAGTTATTCGTGCCACTTCTTGTGCGCTGCTGACTGCACTTGTAGACTGTTCCCTTAGCGTGTCCATTTGCGAAGAGACATCGGGGGTACGGACTGTTGTTAAACGAGGTGCACCACTGCGTGGCCGATGACACAAACTTCCAGTTTCTTCGAAACGGCGTACTAGGGAAACAAATCCAGCCGGAGTGATCGGACCTGAACATTTCTTCAATCTTTTCTGGGTCCTAAACATTCGTAAGGCTTCAGCCGCCGATTCGTTGCTGACATAAAACAACTTTACCAATAGTGCTTTATCCACCAGTGTCAACATCTTAATTCAAACCTTATGCAAACCTTTAGAAATGATGTGTCAATCGCTCACTCTGCCTTTCATAAGACTTTAATTTGCATATTTTCACTGATTTGCTTCTGTGCTGCGCCCTCTATTGACAAATTTTTGAATTCTTTTTTTTTTCTGTATCAAAAAAAAAATCCCTATTCATGAGAATAATGGTTTCGCAAACCGCATTCAAATATACCCAGTCCTTCAATTTTTATGAATTTTTAAAGTATTTACAAATTTATGGGACACCCGGTACATGGAAGTAATTTATCATACGGAATCAGTATATTTGGGATTTCTTGAAAAAAATATCCTCCTTTAATACTTTGGAATGAATGTTGTTGGAAGTTTTACAGCACTGCTTTAGAAATGTTAGGACAACCAACGTTTTATTTTAAATAATGTTCTAGCAATATTTCTAATTTACGTATTTATTTGCAACAAATCGCTTCAGTGGGCAACTGGCTCGACGAAAGTATTGGTTATTTATCTATCAAACGATCTCTAAATTTACTTCTTACAGTTATCCAATGACAATCTAGTATTTAAAAAAGTCGCGATATTGTATACAGGGACATTCTTCCCATTTTTAATTTCTTACTTTTTTGCAATTATATTTCTATCTTTTCTTGCAATGGAATATCGGTAGAATAAAGGAAAAATAATATTTTCTTTGAAAAATATCTATGGCTCTTTTAGTCTGCCTCTCCCTTAATAATTATATATTTAAAAGAATAAGTAACAAATGCATAATATTGTCTCCTTTCATTAGTAGGCCTTATAAGCTTCATACATTGAACGATGATTTTTACCATCATTATCATAGAATCTAAATATCGTAGAATTAGCTCTCTACCATGAGTATTGTAGCGAAATTTGAGGTTAAAACTTTTATATATATATATATATGTGTGTGTGTGTGTGTGTGTGTGTGTGTGTGTGTGTGTGTGTGTGTGTGTGTGTGTGTGTGTGTGTGTGTGCGTGTGTGCGTGTGTGCGTGTGTGTGTATGCATTAAAAGATGGCTTAGAAGCGCAAATTGAATTCTATTTATTTTAATCAATAAATGTAAAAGTAAAAGTATTTATTTAGAAAATTTAGTTCTTATTTTATATAGATTACAATTTTTATTTGAAATTATGAAAAAATTTCAGTTAAAAAGAAATATTTGAAGTGACATGATTAGAACACTATTGCCGAAATTTTGTTTTCAGACAATTTTGTCATTTTGAATTGCAAAATATGACAAAACATTTAATTTCAACAAATTCACTAAAAATGGATAAGAAGTTAATCATTATATTCCAAAAAGAAATAATAATATCTATGATTGTAATATTTCATTCGAATTATTTTTATCGTGAAAGAGGCAACCCATCTTGAAAATATACAATTTAAATGTGCTTAATATTTTTAAAGGAAGCGACCCCTACAAATATGTAATATTTCAATCGCTTTTATATATTATGCCATTCTTCTTTCTTGTTAAAAAAAGAAAAAGAAAAAACTTTTTTTTCCTTCCACCCGAAGAAGGCGAACTTTCCGTTTTATTTTAGATAAACCGAAATGCTTCTGAAATTAGTATTTTGTTGGAATGACAATCGTAGTGATGTCATAATGTTTTGAATAATGGAAAAAACGTGGAAGGGAAATTTCACTGCAAATTCGCTAACAACAAAAATGTCAGTTCCATCTAATAACACAGAATTCATGCTGTTACATGTTTTCCATTTCATTCCCGTGATTGGATTTCCATTATTTTAATAACATGATTTGCATAATTTATCGCCTGAACCGGCAAGATTGCTTTTTGTAGCAATGAATATCAGTGTCAGTAACACACGAGCTCATTTTAAAATCCAATTTGCATTTTATTAAACTTTTCAGTGACTTGTTAAATAAATGCTACTTCATCGAACCCTCTTTTAAGAAGAATTTCTGAAGAAAATCGATATCCAAAAAACTTACATTTGTATTATGCGTGTTTCCAATTTTTCCCTTCGAAATGCAAAAAGAAAATAAAAAAGGAAGATGCCTTTTATTTTAAATCTCCTAATAACTTAGTATATTACTATAACTTAGAAGCAGTTATAGTAGCCCGTTATTAACTTTATGGAATTGACTCGATGCAAATTAGTGAAAGATTAATTAGTTGATATTTTTGCTTGAGTTAAACTAAAAGTGAATTTTATAAAGCATATTTAGGAGTTAATTCCATTATAAACAGACATTATATAGAAATTACATTATCATACTCTGTAATAATTACATTATTACAGAGTAAATTACATTATATTTTATTTATTTATTTATTTTTTTGCAGAAATTTCACTGACTTCATTTTGCCCGTTCAATTAAAATAATTTTAAATTATGTTAAAGAGAAAAACAAAATCCCTTAGAAAAATAGTTATCAGATAATTCTTGTTTATAATATGAAGAATTGGATTTTATTAAGATTCCATTGACTCTCTTAAAAAAAACACTCTATGTTGAAGTAATGAATCAAGAAACGCCGTTCGAATGGGAGATTGGCCTCCTCAACAAACATCCCTCACCATAAAGGCACAAAAGCGTCCATATATACTTTCTTCGGCACGAAAGCACACTCTATACAGAAATGTAGCTAATTGAATTCAAATAAAAAAGTAATAATATACAGAAGTATCGAAAGAATAAGAAATAAACAGAAAAAATAAAGAATAAAGCAAAAAAGAAATAAAAATTAGAAAAGAATAAAGTAAATACATTAACAAAGTAAGAAATAGAAATACGTATTCAGTATATAATTTAAAAAATAATAAATCTAATAAAAGAAAGCAATTTTATGTTAAACAATAAAATATAGATAAAAAATTTGAGAAATAAATTTTAAAAAACACATAAATAAGTTAATGCAAAAGTTATGTCAAAGAGGGAATTTGTGAAATAGATGCACTTAATTAACTTCAGTTGTTATGGTTATATTTTTTAATCGTGGTGACGAAAGAATGTCAGGAGCCTAAATGTTAATGTTTGAATTTTTCCAGGTGTCTATCCTCAAGGTTCTCTTATTTTCCCAGATTCAAACATTCTAAAAGAATATGTTCAATTGAATTTTCCAGGTGTCTCCAAGCACATGTTGCTGGTTTATTGAACCGTCTGGCCTGATTTACCACGATTCCGATGTCGATGTATATTTGATTGACATCACTGCTGACTACTTCAACCCGCCCTGAGGGACACGGAACAAAGTGAATAACCACACCCTCAACAAGATTGGCAGGAAGTGAGGTTGAATCCTAAGGGTCATCATCGGCCCGTAGGAGGTGCGTCCCGTCATAAGCAGGGGGGAGCCATTCTGTATATACCAGGGTGGCGAGAACCATCACAAATTCCGGTAACTTCTCATTCTTATACTTGAGGTTTCCTCTCTGGAACTATTTGATTGATATAAAAATCTTTTTGCAATTTTGTTTAAAATTTAGCTTTAAAAAATTTCATGTAATGGCCGTTTGTTGCAGTATCTCATCTTGTTTGCCATTTCGCAATTATTGTTTCGTTTTTGCTATTTTTTATTTAGATTTTTGAGTGACTAAAGTGGT
The DNA here is from genome assembly GCF_947563725.1 of Argiope bruennichi. Lineage (NCBI taxonomy): Eukaryota > Metazoa > Arthropoda > Arachnida > Araneae > Araneidae > Argiope > Argiope bruennichi. The sequence continues at coordinate 128,036,967 of NC_079159.1, forward strand.
GATCAATTTATTCTTTTGGCAAGTTCACCTGTTTTTTGTTTCCTTTATAATCACAGTGTGCTCTGATTCAGAAGAATGTGATTTTATTTTTTAACAGGTGTTATCGGTTTTTATTTCATTAATGAGTAGCCTCCTTCTTTGCGTAGTATTGTCATTAAAGAAGATTTGGAATCGGGCATAATTTTGGCATCCAGAAAATAGTTCTCAGTTGTATAGTGAACTACTTATTTTATTGCAACTATTTCAGCCATGAAAACTGTGAAACTATTTCCCAGGCCAGTGCATTTAGAGTTAATCGTAGAAATAATGAATAAAAGTACAACATCAACTGCGTAATTAATTTTAGAACAATATTAATGAATAAATTGCTTATTAGTTGATTGGTGTCCAGACAATTATTTGAATGTCAAACTTCTGCTAATTTTTTTTTTAATTTTAGCTTTCTGAGTTGTTTAATTAGTCTGTATTAAGCCCGTATATCGATATTTAAAAGCCACAGCGAATGATTCTTTTGAAACTGCTTAATAAGCTTTTCTAATCACTGGTTAAAGTGTTTTATTGCGTTATCACGAGCCATATTTTGAGTCCATATATTTTATTACTTTTGATTTTTTAAAGATTTTATTAGTTTTGCTTCCTGTGTTGTAAACTCAGTTACGAAGTAGAGATTCTTGTTAATCTAAGATATTTAACATTTTTGTTATATGAAATTCTTTCACCTTGTAAATAAATAGTTAAGAACTGAGATCCATTTTTTTTGACATGATTTGATTTTAAAGTTACGGAAGGTAAGGTTAAATGCTTTGACAATTCTTCTATTTCAGTTAAACTTAATCTGAGTTTGTTTGTAAAATGAAATGAAACTGACACTTAAATGAGAATAATCTCCTGCGTATGCTTCAATTTTTGTGCCTTCATCATGTAGATCTCTCTTTAAAATTTCATTTACTATCAGAGGCCAAAACATTGGGCCATGGCTAATTTCTCGTGGTACGTCTTTCTTATAACACCAGTGGTTTTCATTGCAAAACAGAACAGATCTGTATTTTAGGAAACTACTTATAATTTTGACTATTTTGAAAGATATCTGGTATTTCGTTAGTTAATACTTTCGCATTTGATCATTTCACACAGTTGAATGCATCATGAATATCAAGCGAAATCAAACAGGCAATTTTGCTTTCATTTCTTGCATTTTTATTTCATTCCACTTCTTTTTCCATTCCTCTTATCATGATTCTACTTTCCTTCAATCCATGTTGTGATTCGCTTCATTGACATAGTTTACATTACATTAACGGGGCTTAGAGACTCACAGTTTCGCTTCTATTGAACAGATCCGAATGAATTTCCATATTTTATTATTTAGACGGACTGGAGAAGTTTTTCAGATCGGAAAAAATAGTTTAAAATTGTGCTAGAGATGGTTCTGTAACGAGATAAAAAGAAATATAATAGTAAAAAAATAAAATAATATTTTAATTATTTATATATTATGTGATCTTAGTGCATGCCTTGTCAATCCATCATATGCTGAAATCATACTAATGCATTATCAGCGACCGCATGCGACATCCAGTAAGAATAAAACAGACGTTTCGAACGATGTTGGCTTTCAAGTTCGCTTCATTAGTGATATGTCTCCGATAAACGCGATCTTTTAAGAAAACCGTAATAGCCAGAAGTAGCAAAGATTGAGATCTAGTGATCATGCTTAGCAGGCAAGTGCAAAATTACACGCAATCAACGTTCATCGGGGAAGTGAGCTTAAATCACGTTCTTTACAAGTCTTGTCGTATGAGCAGTAGTTGCACGGTCTTGCATTAACATTGTGGTGGCCAAACAGAATTTTTGTCTTAACACCGGGGCAACATGTGATGTATCGATTGCTTGCTTAACAAACCCTTTTACAGTGACTTTCCAGCAATAGTAGGGCTCAATAATAAAATCCGCCTTGTATCCACGCCATTTCGTAACGTATGGAGAATATAGCGGCTGTTGTTATACGGCGTGAGGATAGGTAGAACCTCATATGCGACAGCTCCGTTTATTCACAGTGCCGCCTTAGTGAAAATGAACCTCTTCTGTACCTAAGATATACGATGACCAGTATTCATCCATTTGCATCCTAACTAGAAAACGCAAGGCGAAATCAAAGCGTGAAGAGTAATCTCAAGGTTTCAATTGTTACATGAAATGCATCTTGCAAGGGCACAACTTCAGAATTTTATGTGCAGGGTTGTTCCCGCGATATCCAGTACTCGTGCTATTGGGCGCCCATTTACGTTAAAATAAGAAAAAAACTGCGATAACTTCAACTATTGTAATCGCAATTTCTTCCACATCTGCCGGTTTCAGCTGCACGTCGTCCTCTTCCGGTGCAACCGATTTCCAGCGAACCAATTTCTTCAAACTTACGAATCTTCTCTTTGATTGCATTTATGATCATAGTTCTTTTCATCCACCAGTAAGCACAGAAAATGGTAAAACGTTGCTCGCGTTCAGATAAAAGAGTTTTACGATCAAAACGAGATTGGTCAGTGACTCGTTCACTGTGGGTGAACGAGTCAGTTGTGGGTGAACGAGAAGTTTTTTTCCATGGTTTACGACTCATTTATCCGAACTTTTATCCTCGATTGGAAGAGGGAAGATGCGTTTATTGTAGGAGACTTATCTTAGACCTTTGCCAGATTCAGATATTAGAATAATTTTTGCTATCTTCCCGTGCTCAGAAAAAAATTCTTTTGTTTAGACAAATGTTGAAAATTAAAATGAACCAATACTTATTTGCCCTAAATTCTTCATCCCAAAATCCAAGAGTCCAATCTGTGTATTCTCTTTTTCCTCATTCTTTCGAGACAAACTATTGTTTCTGATATAATAAAGTTTACAATTTGCAAATAGTTAGATGATCTAAACCTTCCATATCAGTATCATCTGTTTTAGGGATATGAGATTTAATTTCAATGCTTTCCTGTTCAGTTTCTGTGATTTAATATCCAGCAATTTGATCTTGTCTATTTTTATTTCAACACATTAAATATATTTATCTCACTAAATATTATATTTACTTATAATATTGTCCGATTTAATGAAACTACTTACAAGTAAATCAACAAATAACAGCTATTAGTAGGGAATTCGATATAGAAGATTGTAATTCATTTCAAAAGTGGTCCAAATATTTCCCACAATTTTGCAGCAATGAATCTTTATTTTTGAATTGCTAATCGAATTTTTATAACGTCTTCATATTTAACATTTAGTTGAATAGTATCAACTTGACAACAAATTCCTTTTTAAACTTTCATTTGGAAATAATTCTAGTCTCTAACATATTTTTTTTCTGCACATAATAAAGTTATTAAATATTTGTTTAACTAAGTAAACATCAAAATTTTATAGTTCTTTGAAGACTTATTTTGTCTTCATTCTGGCATTGAACTAAGTATTAATACATTCATATAGACTTTCGGCCCAATTCTTAATTCAACTTTAAATATTTTTTCTTAAATATATGACAAAATTTCATCCAGGGTATTTCAAAAGTTTGTTGAAATAAATTATTAATTTTTGCACGGCGCATAAAATAATACATGGTGAAGCAGAATAAAATACATAGTTAACGGCACAGAATAGTGTGGGTAAGATGAGAATATCAATTTGATTATAAAAAAGAACTTTTGATATCTGTTGATGAAATTATTTTATAAATTTTATATCAACACATGTATTCTTGAATCCCTTTGAGTTCTAATTAAACAGGCTGATGGAACAGCTAATTAATTTAAAGCTTGCTGTGCGGCGAACCATATTGATAATCGCTGGCATTATTAGAATTCCGATGGAGGGATAAGTGGATCTGTGAACAAGATCTTCCTGGATTCATCTATGTAACAACGGCATAATATCCGGAATAATATTGACTCAGATCTCATAGCTGTTTACTGAAATTTGCTGGATGTTCCAATCATAAGTAACATATATTCCTGATAAGCAAGGCTGAAACATGAAGATTTTTTCCCATTCCAGAATAACAGGCTCAACGGATACCAGGCAATTGGGAATTAAAGATATAGAAAAGTTCAATGAAATGACACGCAGTTAGTATGTTATTGATTAGATTAATCTGATATACTCAAGATTTATGTACTTATAAATCTTTAGTATATTAGATTAAGAAATTTTCCTATTTATCTAGCAAAAAATAAAATATAATTTTGGGTTTAACAATGGGTAAATATTAACTATGGCAATTATTTTTAAATTTGAGCATTATTAAATTTGAGATTACACTCTACAAATATTGTTTCAGCAAAATATTGTTATTCTTGCAAGGATTTTCTAAAACATAGACATGTAGAATTTTTCCTTAAAATTTACCTTATTTTATACTCCTTAAATAGGTTTAAGAACTCGTGTATTTAAAATACTATCTAACATTTTGATAAAGTTCACAAAATCTTTTACTCATTTCTACTTATTTTCTAAAGTTCAGTTATACCAAGAATAATAAAATGGAACACTTATCTGCCAGGATCTTTTCGGCATTCAATAAGATGGGGACAATTATGAGTTTTTCTTCTTTGTTGACCAACAGAAAGAAAGAAACCACGCAGAAAGGACAAGTCATTGCCCACCGGAGGATCATTTTTAAAATTTTCACAAAGATTATATGTTTTGCGCTATAATCGTTACATATTCACATCATAAGGAACCGCATGTTTGTCCACACCCGAAATAGATTCCACTTTCTTTGTTGATCAGATACGTCCGGCTTCCTGGCCAAATGTAGTCGGAATTGTTAGCACCAAACTGTAAGCTCCATGTTCCTATCATTGTCCATTATAAGGGGACAGCAGTGCAGTACCTACCAAAGGATCTCTCTGAGGTGAAAAGTCAAAAAGACGAAAGCCGAAATCCACGAGACACTTCCGAATCAGCTTAGACGGCCTTTTCGTGCTTGAAGCCGCGTTTCTTTGGTTTTTTTGTTTTATAGGCACGGGAAATTATTAGATTCCACAGAATTCCTTTTCGATTTTTTTTCACACCGTACTATCCATATCCGGCAAGACTGGCCTTTTTCATTGGAAAAAGACTAAATGCTTGGAAATCTTTGGATTGAGAGAAGAGAGGGAAGAAAGAAAAGGCAAGCTTGACAGGAGACAGTATAGTTACTTTAGATTTACTCTATTTCCCGCCCATTTCAAATTAGCTAAATATTAAATTAGAAAATTATGGTAGTAATTTTTGAATGGTAATAAATATAAAATTTCCGTTTTAAATACCAAATTGAGAATTTTAAAAATTACATATAAAAATAATGTAGACCTAAAATTAATTGTATAAAATCAAACTATCTACCCTACAAAATACGAAATTCCTGAGCTAATTCAAAAGATGAAACTTGTATCAATTAAGAAATTATCGATTCTTATAAGATGGATAGATTAATATACAGAAATACCAAATATCAATTAAAAATAATATAAATTATTGCATAAATGTTTAAATATTGCATGACCTAACATGCGGCAGAAATTTTACATGCTTAATTTCAGATTAAAGGAATTTTGGAAATGCTCGACTACTTGCCATAACTATCTACGTTGCGACTGCTGTCATAACTACACGTTTCGTCTGGACTTCGGTATTAAATGATCCTTTTTTTATGATTAAAGAGGATTTCCAAGTTAATATTTGCTATTCAGCAAAACATTTGAAACGGTTTTTCTCGCTCTTTTGTCTTTTGGAACTCACTTATTTTTTATATCATTGAATGAAGTGCGTCATACTTCTACATTTTCTGTAATAAGCTAAATCGTTTTCAAATTTTTTATTATATTATATAAAAGATCTAAAGTTTTTAAGAATTTTGGCTCATTGTTCTATAAAAATGACTGTTATTTAGTTGCAATATGTTTGATTAGAGAAAAAAAACCGTCTAAAGGATAACTGCACCGTTTCAATGCTGCATTACACTGAAAACTGCACTACACTGAAAACCAGTCTTCATTTCATTTCATATTAAAACTGCATAATTACATTCCAGCCCATTCCGAAGACGGACGGAGCTTAGGAAATGATCCGGGGATTTAACTCAGTTCCGTACTGTCACGATGCAATGCACATCAGAAGAAAGAACCGATCATCCTACTGGAAACTTCCCATCGCAATATTCGGGGTGCCCAGCCCCGCTATGGGTACCAAATCTAAATAAAAACAACTTTTAATTTATTAAAGTATTTGAAGTTTAAGTGACAATCAAATAACCATCAAATTACATATAGATGATACACTCTGTCCAAATGTAACGTGGAAGACGGAAAATTTTAATTTTGAAATGATGCTATATTTTTGGGGGATAAATTGCATGATTGAAAAAGAAATGTCCAAAAATTGTAAGTGTTAATGAAAATATTAAATGACGATGTAAAATAATTTTTTGATTTAACTATTATTGTCTTATAACTGTAATTTATGTACCATCACCAGACAGCTTATTGTCTAAAAATTGTGCATCGCATCAGTGTTTCGTTCTTCAATGAAAAAAAAGTGGCAATTTATCTTCATTTTTGGGATTTAAGAAGTGCTTCAATGCGTAAAGATTTCTTTGAAAAACTTTGGAAAGAGCAACAAATAAAATGAAATCAAGAATTTTTTTTTCTTGGATTAATCGAATCTTCTCTTGTTCAAACAATCTCCTCACGTCTCAGATGTGACCCTCAGTATTTGTGGATTACAGGAGTCTTTTCTTATTTAATAACGCATTTCTCAATGGAATTGAGTTAAGTTGAAAATGTGGTTATAAGCATAAGAGCTGATGTGCATCTAATTTAAATCCTACATTCATGATATCATTAGCTTACTGTTACAAACAATATATACTTGGGGCAAAATTTTTATTTTTATTTTATTGGTCATGCAACAAAAGTTTCTGTCAGCAAATAAATGAATAGAATATTAAAATTATATTTTTTTTGCAATTTAGCAAACAATATATTTTGGTTCTTATTGAAACATAATTTCTCTTTAACTCATTCTGCATGAGATAAATTTTGTCGGCATTTTATATAATTTTATTATTATTTGTTTTGATCTGATGGTTGAAAAATATACCTCTAATTTTCGCCTTTTCAAATATGCCTTGGAGTAAGGAGAGGTTATGTCAAAATGAAGGAGAATATGCACCTGTTCTTACGTTTTGGTGCTCTCTTGCTTCAAATTGGAGAATCAAATTTTGTGTGCTACATTGTTTGTACCATAAGACTATTTAGATATTTTCTATACATTTCTTGAAACAATTTAGATAGCTTTTAGATACAATTTAATAATTACGCTATTTTCACAGCTATTCAAGACACGAAAACCTAAATTATTTCTAGAGAATATCAAAAACTTTTTAAATACCTGAAATCTGATCATAAATATCCATGAATATAATGACTTAAATTGCTAACCAATATAAAGTTGTCCAAGAGTCTTTAAATCTAAGTGGAGGGATAATGCAGTACATAAAGTATTTTACCTTCAGGTTACAGCCCTTTCAATGCTGGATATTTGTTGAAAATAAAGCGAATCTATATTCACCAACTTTGATCTTTTGTAAATGATAATAGATGATTGGTATAAAATTCTAGTATGTATTGAATTCTGAAGAACTGCTGACAGGATCTTACCTTTCGCCTCAGCAACTGTGAAAGATGTTTATTGGTTTTGCTTAAACTCGTATTACTAGGTATTTTGTAGGGTATTATTCCGTTCGATATATAATGAATGTCTCAGCTTAAGTATAACAGGGCCTTTTTGTTAGATATATTCTAAACCCGACCTATTCCGAGAAATTTGATTAATATAGCGGGCATGGTTTGTGTTTTGGCTAGCTGAGTGATAACTGAGTTTGAGTATATAGATATTCCCTAGCGGTAATTTAAGCAGATAATTCAAATAATACTAGCAAGCTTTGTGAAAGATTCTCTGTCGGTACGATTAAGACAAAGATGTGAAAAATATTTTAAGAAGTGATATATTTTTGTATTAATGGGGAAGGTAACGTTGCGTAGAACAGTTAATTCAGGTATCCTTTGTGATCAAAAGTATACGAACACTTCCGGAATTGTATATTTTTTTCATATTTCTCCATAAAAATTAAATGAATTGTCTTTAAACTACGACCCTGTGAATATATATATGAAGTCATATTTTACCCTGAAGATTTTTTCATAAGGAAATATAAAGAAGCTACCAGAAATGGATGAGAAAGAAAAGGATTTTAGCTCACTCCGTTTCATAGAAAGTAGATACTGGATTGAACTTTCGACAAGGGTTTTATTTGCTTTGGGATAATGGCTAGCATTTTCGTAAAGGTATAATTTATTTATAAAATAAAATATGAAAGTTTTATAAAAAATATTTAAACATTTTACGGAAGATTTTACATATAAAATAGTATTAGTATTTGGCCCATTTGATGTTAAACAAACCATAAAAATGTCTAGAAGCTTTTAATAACAGTGTAAACTAAGTTACATAATCTTAGAAGCCACATTTCGAGAAAATACCATTTCATAACTTAACCAAGTAATCTGTTATTTAGAGTGTCTTATTTACTTCCACATTTGGAGCAAATAATATTTGATAATTTAATCAAGCATTGTATTATTTATAAAGCCTAATTTATTGCAATGTGTACTGTATACATAATTTATGAATTTAAAGAGTATTTATTATATTTATAATCTTTAATAGAATTAAGTATAACTATTTGAAGCTTACAGAATTTCAGCTTGTGGAAAATCCCCCTTGGTTTGGCTTTTCTTAGAGAGCAAATTAATTTCAGCTCAGTGGAATGTTGACAAACTTCAGAATTTTAGTGTTAGGGAATGTTTTATGTAATTTGTAATTATATCTAGTTTCAGAATTATGGAATGAAATGTTACGTTTCACACCGTTCGCAATTAAAATATTTTTTTGAAAAAATCTCCTTTTTCTTTGATTATTTAGAGAATTTTACTCAGAGCTTCATAATATATAGATGCAATAATAATACTTCATCAAATATTAAGATCCATATGGGCTCAAACTCTGCAATTTAGAAACAAAATTGTGCAGGAATATTTAGATTTTTTCCCTTAAATGATTTTTATATCATCCTAAATACATGGTTTAATTTTACGAAAATTGACCCGTAATTATTTCCCGCAGCAAAGAAAAGAAAATCATTATCTGCTTTCTCTAAAACAAAGTAAGTGAAAATTCACCACCAATTCGAATTCTTCTTCACTAATTTCTAATTGGATTCCTAAATGGCCTAATGAACGAAACTTTCCGTTACAATGTGAGTTCAAGTTTATTTTTTACTTGCTTGCAGTTCACAGATAGTTTATCCAGTCTTTGGAGGAAATTGTTTTTTTTTAATTTAAAAACCCAATTATTAATTTAAAAAATACTTGTTTAATACGATATTTATAGCGGATAATTTTTGAGTGTAAAATTTATTTGCGAAAACATATGTAATACGAACAAGTGTATCGCAGATATCTTTGCTATATTAATTTATTTCTTGTAACTGATGTAACCACATCTTAAATAGAACAGAACTCCGTTATTTGCATTTTCTTGTTAGTTTGCCTTTTATGATTATTCAACATTTTCTCTCTCAAAAAATATCGCTAATCTTTAGCTTTTTAAGCAGAAAGGATATTCCGTTTATTGGTAAATGGATGCAGATCGAATCATGATAGGTAGTTGAAATCGAAAGGCAATAAAAGTATTTTTTTTTCTTTTATCACCTTGATGTTCTAACAGAAAGAAACTTTCCAACATCTGTTAAGTCAATAAAGAGCACTTGAAGAAGGAGCAAAATACAATAAAGCGTAAAATAAAAGACAGCCAAACAAAGTTACAGTAAGAATTCCAATAGAATCGTTGAAAGTTTTTTTGAGTGAAATAGAGGAAATTCACTTTAAGAAGTTCCTAAAAATATGGAAAATGTTTCCTTTCAAGATGTATAAAAAAGCATCAGAATTTTGTTCGCGTATTTTAGGCAGAGACTCCAAATGGAATTACGGACTCCACTTTTCAACTTCACAGTTGTGCTGCCCAGAATATTAGAATCCAACTGAAGCAGGAAGCTCCTTTCATTTTTAGGTAACAGAATCCGATTTAAATATATAAAATTGCAGTTGCTGCCAGTTCTCAGTTATCCATGGTCTATTCATAATAATTTATAATAATGCCATAAAGGTAATAAGCAATCATTTTTCTATAGATGTTGAAATGTGTTGCGCATCAGTTTATTTTAAGGTGTTTGTTTTAATGCATTTACGATTTTTTTCTGTTGAAATGAATTAATTTACTTTGTGGTCGACTGTTTCTAAAATTTAAAACAGCGATTTCAGATGGTCCGAACCAACTTCCTCGAAGCTGTGAATAAATGATATTAGTGTAATTATTAGAAAAAAAAAACAAATGGTAAAAAATAGTGTTTGAGTTTGGGTATAGACAGTTGGGATTTTAATTGTCGAATAAAAACAATTCAATCCTTTAAGTATTTGGAGTTAATAATTTAAAGTTATTAATTTGGAATTTTCACTTGCGATATGCTCATTCAACAATTATTATTTGTGATGTGAAAACCGTTTTGCTTCTTGCTTTGATAAAGTAAAAAACTCTTTTCACCATTTCGATGAATGTTTATCAAGTTATTTTTATTTCATGTTCTTAAAGCTTAAAAAAATTTTCAGCTAAATAAAAAAATCTGTCTAAAGAGTAATTAAAGTATAATAATAAAATAAATTAAGTTGTAATTTATCAACACTTTTTAAAAAATATTTCATAGATTTACTTCAGAGATAAAACAAGAAAATATTTCAGTTTTATCTTGAGTTTTTTTTCCCAATCGGTTGAAAATATAATTATTTTTAATAAAACTGAGATGTTATTTGAAAACCGAAATTAAATACGAAATAGTATTTTAAAACATACATTATTTTTTTCCCAATTCTTCTATATATATATATATATATATATATATATATATTCCAACTCATTCTATATCAACCGACATGTGGATGGAAATACAATGGAATATACAATGGAAAAAGAACTGCGCTCTCCCTTTTTTAAGTTCATTCGTTAAATAGTTTGTCAGTGTTTAACTAATATGGCTGGTAAAGGCAGTAATTGAAAACAATTTCTATGATAATATTTTCTTGGAATAAATTGATAAGTACTTGGCAGAAAATAATTATATATAAATCACTTCCAGTTTCAGTATATGAATAAGTTGACAAGGATTATAGCATATCTGCTATAATCAGTATTTTCTCAAGGATCTGAATAATTGATCTTGCAAAATTGACTCATTTTCTTTAAATGTCTTATTGAGAAATCAGTTAAATATAAGACATCTGAAGCCACTTGCAAAAAATTCTTTACGTTAACAGCAAATAGAATATATTAAATACATAGATATTGTGCAAAAGTGGAATTTTATGCTTTCCTGTTTTTGTCGCATTGAAACATAGGTACATTATTAACATTTTGTATGTTTTATCTTACATTCTTCTGAAAATAACTTCACATGATAAATTTGGTATTTCATTAAATTAACTGTTTTTATTTACATCAAAACCTATTCTATAACTAAGATATCATCGAAATTTATATCATTTTTGTAACTGGAAATAATAATATTCTTGTCAGAAATATCAAGTTTTTTTAAAACTGACATGTTGAAATAATATCAGAATTTTTTTTCCAAGTATGATTGATCGCTATTCGATGTAAGTAAAAAATAAGCTGTCGATACTCAATTTCTGATGCATTTTTTTTCTTCCTGTCTTCCATTTTTTTGGATCAATATTAAAGGAAAAAAGCGAAAAAAATGTGAAATGTGCTGAAAATATCTCTTGAATATTTTACCTCTTACTGAAAAGGATATTAGCAGTCTTTGATATTTCATTACAATACATCCATTTTATGATATCGATTAACCAAGCAAAATCGATTATGAAAATTTGGGAGATTTCCTCAATATAAAATCTAAAAAACTAATTCTGAATATATTTTTTTTAAACATCAAGGATTTTTTTTCAGATAACATGATTCTGTTTTTCAGCAGCACTTTTCGTCACTTATACTGAGAAAAGAATAGTGACTCAAATTTTAGATTCACTGATTTAATTTTCGGAAAGAAGGAAAACTTTTACTAAGAAAGAAAAGGTAAAAGGTGAAGAAATTCAAAGTAAATTCGAATCGTTTTAATGATATAAATAAATGACTAAACGACCTCTGCGTTTCAGTCTTTGGTTTGATTACTGTGAATATTAGGGCTGGTCGATGACCGATATCGTCCAACACATATCGATGGTTTTCGCTTTATCGTGAAATCATTATTTATTTATAGCTATTATAAGTTATGAATAACATCTCTTAACATATTTACTAATCAGAACGACTTCAAATAAAAGAAAGTTTCAATTTATATAACAAAAATATTCGTTTTCTTTCGAATAAAAATAGTTAGAAAATAATTGTGTTAAAACCACTTTAATAAAGCGTGTCAATGCCAAAGTCTGCAGGTTACAATTTATAATATTGGGTTTTTACCACATAATAATTTTTTAAATTTTACTCTTTTTACTATTCACTTTAAAAAAATCTCAGTTTCTTGCATTCTTCATTTAAAAAAAAGGAAAACGACATAATAATGTCTTTAACAAGTAAAATTAAGTTGTTTTTTTAATAAATCATGAATTCAAAATCTGATGTCTTGAAAAATTAATTTTATATATGAATTACGTAATTTTTTATTCTTATTTTAATAGTATTATTGGCAGAATTAATGCACTAGAATTTTAACAATCTTAATATATATAAATTACGTGTCACGTTGTTTGTCCGCGATGGACTCCTAAACTACTTAACCGATTTTAATCAAATTTGCACACCGTGTGCAGTTGGATCTAACTTAAAAGATAGGATAGCCCTTTTTTTGAATTTTTAATTAGAATTTTAATTATTAATTAAAAACTAACTTTCCCGCCAAAAAAATCGCCAAATCGCCAAATGAGTACGGCATCAATTTTTTTTCCCAACAGTCATGAGGCTAGGCTTAAGATTTTTCGGCTGATTATTTGAAACGATTCTGTTTATTTTCTTAATGTTTGATGCATTTAAAATTAAACATTGTTAATGAATCGATCTTTCAGATTCATTCTGAAGTACTTTTGAATTAAAATAAAACAGAATAAAGGAAATTAAAAATTTCTAATCCGCATAGCGTCACCCTAACTGGCGTAGAAAAAATCACGCATTTGCATTACGTAACTGGCGTTGAAAATTCACGCATGCGCATTGTGTTCTGAATTCCGCATTGTGTTGACAATTATTATCAACAGATGCGGACTGGATTTAAATTATTTTTAGGTTCGTTGCATTCTTTTGTAATTAAAATGTATTTATGTTAGTTATATATTTTTTGTATATGCTTATAGTTTTAAGTCCATCGTTTTTTAAGTAGTTTTTTTTAAAACCTGTTTTCCACCGTTTATTTTAAACGATTCGTTTTTTTTTTCTTAGTGTTTGATACATTTAAAATTAAACATTGTTAATGAATCGATCTGTTCATGATGAATCTAAGAAAATTTTGTTGACAAATTCTTGAGATATTACATAAATTAAAAAAGATATTCTTTAGTGCCCCTAAAGTTTAAACGCTGAGTGACTCTATTTTCAGTAATCAGATTATAAAAAAAATGCTTTGTTTCAGTAAAAAATATTATTATATTAATTGAAGATTAATTCTTTCCACTTTAATTTAAAGCATAAATTCTACGGGTGCTAACAGAAAATGAGAGAGATACATATTATGTTATAACTGAAGGCCTTTATAATATTATGAATGAATTATATGACAATCAAAATTTGAAGTTTTAAAATATTTTGAGGAAGAAGCTATTAAAGTAGGAATTGCATAAAATATTTAATTATTAAAATTTTAACGAACATTAAGATTGGCGAACCGGCTGGTCGCCAAAGGCGGCTAGTAGATATATATAACTAACTATATCATATATCGTATCTAAATAGATACGATATATAACTAAACATTGAAAATCACCATTAAAATAAATTAACATTAAAAACGAAAATAATAATAATAATAATAATAATAATTTGACAAAAAAATTTTGTACTTCAATTAAATGCAGGAATTTTTAAATCAATTTAAATTACTGTGCATTTGAAAATAAAAAAAAAAGTGAGAAAAGAAAACTCTTTTAAATTGTGAGTAAATTTGAAAAAAGCGCAACATATAATTTAATCACGTAAAATGGAATAAATTGGAATAATAAAATTTATCCATGAAAAATAATCTTTATTTTAAATAAAATATAATATATTGTAATAAAAAAACATATCATGATATAGAAAAGAGCATTTTCTTAAAGATATTAAAAAATAAAAATTATACACTTTCAGAAATATAAAAGCGCAAACTACAGAAAAGCATGCGGATTAAAAAGGAAAGAAAAACAACACATATTTTCCACCGATATGCAAAACAATGTTTTGAAATTAAAAAAAATATTTGTAAAAGCTTACCATGACTTATTCTCAATTGTCATGCAAATTCGTTCACTATCGATATCTCGAAATTATTCAAAATTCGATCACGATCGCAATCTTGAAATTAAATTCGAAAATTCGATAAGTATCGGGAATCCGATAAGTAATGAAAATTCGATAAGTATAGGCAATTTAAAAAAAGAATTAAAAATTCTTTTTTTCAGTTCGATTAAGACCGATGGAGCACTAAACTAGTTTTGTAAGGAGTTCAGAAAGCAATTCAGCCGCCAGGCGAAATGGAAGCTTCTTTTTAACGCGATAACGGAACTTCTTTTTTTTTTATGCGAATACTCTTGAGTGTTAAAAGGCAAACTGCGAATAAAATTGAGGTTTTAATCCTTTTTGCTTTTATTTCTGATGACCAATATTTAGCAATTAAACAAAGGACAGTCGACAGCCTTCTGATAACCGCAATTATTCTTCCATAATGGTATCATTCAGTTAGGGAAAAGTAAACAGTTTATTCTAAAACGACATGATTAAAACAAGTAATTATATGTATATATTAGAATATGGCAGCATCTAAAGAAAAATTAACAATAACTCTGTATGAAGGTCAATAAGAATGGAAAGCAACAAAATTAAACATTAAGTGGTAACCGAAATGAAATCGAAAATGTATATTAATTGTAAATCGATTTATTGTATCACGATTCATCGTAAATTATTATTCATTATCATGATTTCCATAGATCGATATATTTCGAAAGCTAGCATCGAAAAAAATCGATTTTATAAAAATATCGAATTTTTGATTTTATAGAAAAATTGATTTTATAAAAATATCGATTTTTTTTCAATAAATCGAAAATTAGTACATCCCTAGAGAATATAATGTTATTTCGTAATATTTATATATATATGTATTTTTCATTTCATTGTGTTCACTTTTTTAGATGTATTAAACTTAACTATTTAGTATTTTATTTTCTAATTTCAATTTTATTAATTGCTTTTTAAAAAAAGAACTGGAAAATGTTTCTGTGCACTTTCTTTTCTTTTAATCATGCCCTTTTCACTTAGATAAAAATTTAAAATATGTCAATGATAACAAATAAAAGCATTTTTTGCAATTATAGTTAATTTTAGGATTTTTTAAAGAATTTGAATGGGTGAAAAGTTTAGATACGCATGTCGTTCACTGTCAATAATAAATTGTTATTTTAAAAAGAATGCCACTCATTCCTTAAATAATTCCCTTCATTGTTATACCTAATATTTTTTTATAAATTTATACGACTTTATCGGTTTTTTTCCCTTGTTTTTTTTTACTTCAATAAAATTTACATAATTGAAACTTTAGGAAAAAAAGTAGCTAAATATTTCTTACTATTCCAGACTTTACAATTAATAAATATTTTTTTTCTAATAAAGCGATATATTTTCAAAAATGAGGAAACTTGCTTCGATAACATTTACTACTGTCACGTAGGTACTCTAGTGTAGAACTCAATGATACACACAAGAAGTAGAGCTAAACCAATTTATTAACTCAACTCAGAACACAGTGACTGACAGATCTTCTGTTTTTATACTAGCAGGGAAAGTTCCAGAATACTTTTCTGGAGACAGTAAGAAAAGTCCAGAACACTTATCTGGTAAACAAAAGAAAGGCTCAGGATCTTCTGGAACATGAAATAAAGGAAAACTTAAAATAAAGGAATTAAATATTTACACAAACTGTGAATCGCATTGTCTCTAGCGGGATTAGAACTTTCGATATCTTGAATATGAGGTCAGTGTTATGACTATTCGGCCATCAAGAGTTGACTCCTTCTTTTCAACGCGGCCATATTATAACAAAACAAAAAAAAAATAGATGGTATTTACTATTCGAATTTTTTAAAGGAATTTTAAATAAAATTCTCAATGAATATAAACTGATTTGTATAGTGTTTATAACTTTATTAGTTTTAATTCGAAAAAGATAATTATTTTTAACTCGGTTCCTTTTTTTCCTTTTCTCGCTGCTAATTAGGAATTTTATTTTTAAAATAAAGCCATGACTTATGATTACAAATTGTAAACTATATTTAACATGAAATCCTTATGATTTGCATCAGCTAGATTTCTCGCCTAAGAAGCTTGATTACTTTATTGAATTACATTTTTATAAGCTTTATTTTTTAAAAATAAATGATGTTATTATAAAATATAAAATCTGTACAACTGCATATATTTATTTATAAATATCTAATAAGAATCCTTTTATAGTAATGGAATCAGTTATATTCTGAATCAAATCAATTGAAATAAACTTTTTTTTCAGTATTTTTCCATATAAGAAAATAATTTTTCAATAAAACAACTTTAGATTTACAAATTCCTTTTTTTTGCTTTTGTTTTACTTAATATGCTGATATTTTATCGCCTTGCATTTTAACAAATCATTCTGTTCATTTAGCAAAGTTTCAGGAATAAAGGACTTCATCTTGATTGTAAATATTACAATGAATATACAATATCAGTTCAATATATCCCTCACCTATTTCCATATCCTCTAGAACAGAGATTCCCACACTTTTTTTTCTCGTGGACCACTTTCAAAGGTTTACTATTTTCGGTAGACCCCCTGCTGCTACATTTCTACTGTATTCCCGAAACTCCTAAAAAATATCATCCTAAATTGGGGGTGTTAAGAAGAAAAAAAAGTAGCTAATTTTCTTGTGTCCTATTTATTAAAATAATACTTGTGGTTGTACAAAATTATAAACATTTATTATTACAAACAATCAACAATTGACAAAAAATCAACAATGGACTCTGAAATGTAAATCAACAATAAAAAATAGTCATACTTTTAATGAGACGGATGTACTTCAGTTTTGTAAGAAGTAATCTCAAATCTCCCCATTCTGTGATGTTCAATCTGCTCCTTTTTTTATTAACAGGTTAGTAACAGCACTATAATTTCTTTCGACAAGATATGACGAGGGAAACGCTATCAAAAATTTTCTCGCAATTTCCCGGAGCCCAGGATATTTTTCGGGGATTTCTACCTGCAGCCAAAATGTTTGATATCCTTTTTTAAATTTCACTTTCAGTTCCTCGTTGGTGCTGAGCTCAAGTAGCTCCTGTTGTAATACCACATTCGCCTCTTCCGTTTCATCAAATGGGGTTATGATCCATCGTGGTATTTCCATAGTTAGAATATCTTCAAATCTATTTTTGAAGTCATCATGCAGGGCATTTAAATGTCGAGCGTATGTCTGAATATCCTCATCAAGACATTCAATTTGTGACAAGTGCGGAAACTGGGAGAATTCTCGCCAACTAAGATTTTGCTTCATTAATTTCAATTTATCAAGACAAGCCGAAATCACACCCTTTGTTTTTATTAAATTAAGGCTATCCCCTTGTAACTGCAAGTTAACGTCATTGAATTTTATGAACAAATCTGTTAAGTACGCAATATCCGCTTTATATTTGATCAGATTTTCTTTTAAATCTGGTGCTTTAGATTCCAGACACTCTATCATTGATTCGAAAAGTGAGTAAAATCTCGATAAGCATGCACCTTTCGACAAACAGCGTACTTGAGTATGTAAGAGCAGTCGTTGGAAATCTTCATTATTTTCATCGCACAATAGTGCAAATAAACGGGTATTCAAAGCATTGCTTCTTATTTTATTAGCTGCGTTAATCACAAATTGAAGCGATGGGTGCAATCTATCATTCAAAGTTTTAGCTACAAGGTGTTGTCGGTGGCTGACACAGTGAATTGCAATTAGTCCTGGTATTATTCTTTTAAGATGGCTTATAAACCCAAGATATCACCCGAACATGGCAGGATCTCCATCTGCTGCCACCGAAGTAATGTTTGTAAATGGAATAGATTTTTTCTGTAAAAAAATCACTCAGGACATTAAATATCGATTCGCCTTTAGTTGCGTGTAATTTTTCGTTTTTAGTGTTTAATAATTTTTTGTGGACCCCCACTTACAACTTGTGAACCCCTATTTTCTTTTCACGTCTACGTGGACCCCTGTGTGGTCTCCTATGGACCTGGGGGTCCACCTGGACCATTTTGGGAACCTATGCTCTAGAACGTATGAAAGCATATTTAAAATCTTTGCCTTCTATTTCCACACTGAGGTAATATATATATATATATATGTGTGTGTGTGTGTGTGTGTGTGTGTGTGTGTGTGTAACACCAAAAGAGATTACGAATGTTTATAGGTTAGAAGACATTTTACCGTGATTTTAATTGTATGACAAACATGAAAGTAATTGCTAATAAAGAAAAAAAAATGAATAAAATATTGTGTTTAAATAAATAAAATATTGTGTTTCTAGAATCTGTCTTTAGTATTCAATAGGGGAACGAAGCTGAATATGCATTTCTGTCCCCATCTGTTTTTCATGAAATAAAAAAAAATCAAACAGTTTGGAGACAAAAGCGTATATACAAAAGGAATCCTTTATTTCTCTTTTATACATGTAGGATTTCTCTACATTGGAAACAATATTTATTTCAAAAATGTTATAGATTTTGAATATTTTTATGAATTCTTTGTTTAGTAGTCCATGAACTAAAGGAACGATACATAGATGTAAAATCATGAGTAGTATTGTAAAAATTGTAACAAATAATGCAAGTAAGAACGAAAATACGGGTATTCAAACCTGAAAAATAAACAATTTTTTAAATATTTCATGAACTCTAAATTTGAAATATCAGGAATATTTATTTTAGAAAGCCTTATTTCTCTTTTGTGAATTGTCTAAGATAGGAAAAATAACGAAAAGCTTTTTTTATTTACAGATATCGAGATGAAAGAATGCTTTACATCATTACGAAATGGAATTAAATGAAAGATAAAATACTCGTTATTATTTTTTTTATCGCAAGCGAAATTTTTTTTTTTTAATGTCGCCCCTTTTGTAGTTGATAATGTTTCTGCCACAATTGCAACAAATAAGGTATAGCTATGGAGCTTTTGAATTCTAATATAGTGCTATAAAGACTATGGAAATGCTATATGTCTGTAATTATTTCACAACAGATTTATTTATTTCCTTGGTACTGTAAGTACGTTACCATCGCTCTGCTTAGGTTTCCTTTACTGAAATTTCAGTGAAATGCATTTGGAGTTAAAAGGCATTTCTGATGGTACCAGGTAATCTTAAAACTCTGAAGGACATGATGTCAAAAATTGTCAGTTTTTTACCAACTATTTGAGAGTTTGTAGATAAGGAAGAAGGACAGTAATTGACCACTTTGTGGCCAATTACCTCGAGAAGAATGTCAGTTTGACAAATCGGTCAATGCAAGGATGGACAATGCTCAAGATAGCAGTCGGCCACAACAAATCCTGTCGATACTGCTACGTTCAGTGGTGGCGGGGTGCTCTGCTATACGCAAGAAGAAGGAATTAAAAAGCATTTGACAATCAGTACTAACAGCATTTTGATTCCGTGAAACCTTCTGCTTTTCTGCGGAATACGAAATTAAGTCTGCTTTTTCTATAAATATTAACAATTTGAGTTCTGATCTATTTATCAAAATTGCCTTTTTAATATGACAAAATTACTTAAAAATATAAAAAAGGTACTTCATTCCACGTTGTCAGGATTTTTTTTAAAATTGTTGTATCCAAACAGTTTTCTTTGAATTCAGTTTTTCAGATAATTGCAGTTTTATCTTTATCATTTTCTTGTTAACAGTTATAAATCAAATTAAAATTTATAAATAAAAATTACAACAAAATATTAGTGTTTATCGTGAGATGATACAAGGACGTTAAAGCTTCATAAAAATACACTTTTTGCAACTTTTCAAGGATTTTTGCGTGCCACGATTATGAAATAAAAAGCTTTCATTAGGCGTTATCATATGAATAATATAAAAACAGTTTTACTGTTGCATAGGCATGGAACTGAGTTGCCGCCGGAGCGGTTGTTATTGAGGTAAGGAGGAAATTTGTCTGCGTGTGGTGACAAGGACAGTGTTGGTTTCAAATCAGTAGCTTGCCGAGTTCAATTGAGTTGGCTTCACAGCTCCGTCTATTGCGTAGCTTATTAATGTAATTGATTTGATAGTTTGTGCTTCCATGCTTTGCTGTTAATAGAAATGGCTCAGTCTAAATTAGTGAAGACAAGACAAATTTCGGAGTGTTCCATTTATGGGAAATTTAGAGATTTGCTTGAAGTTGAACACACTACTGACGAATGTAGTGCTACTGTTATGTTGGGCATAACTACAAAACTGCTTCCGAGAAGGATCCGTTTATAAGCGAAATATGTGACACTTTAGCTCTCATAATAGAACAAATATGGTCAAGAGCTTCTATTCCCGTTGCTTCTTACAAAAGAATATCACAAATGCTAAACTCTTATCATGCTGAGTACAGGAATTTATTACAGCAGAAACTGTTCAGATAAGTTTAATTTCAACCTCATAGAATTTAGATAAGAAGCTAAAAGTTTATTTGATATTGCTGACTTGTATTAATGAAAAAAAAGGCCAGTTATGGTATAAAAGGTTCTACACGATCAATGCTCTAACAGGAAAATGGTTATACGTAATATTGATATTGCTACCACAAGTACTTTGAGAAAGAAAAAAACAGGAAAGAGTAAAGAACTCTAGAGAATAGTTAAGTTTAATCAAGAACGGGCAAAAAATACTAGTGCATCAGAAATGATTACTGACGACAATGACAACGCTGAAGAACAAAAGTCTTCTTTACAAATAGAGGCAAATCAACCAGATCCATCAAATAGAGAAGAAGCGATAAAACTACCAAGTGCCTGTACGGTTTAATATTAAGTTAAAACTTTATACAGAAGGCATCTGAAGATGAACCAAATAGTATAGGGGACTTGGTTATGGAATTTTACCGGCTTCGTTGCCACATGCAAGCAGTGGAAAGAGTTATCAGACCGATGGCTGAATCGTCTGAAAATGTCTGAGGAGAAAGAGAGAGAGAATGTCGTAAGAGAGAGATAAGCAAAAAATGATTCACGTGTGTACATGCCAAAATTTAATTAAAAAAGGTTTAATGTGGCAATGAAGTAGAAACATACATGTTTAGTTCACTTTTTTGTAACATTATATGATCGAAAAATTCATAAAATTATTTTATCAAACTTAAGTATTATTTCAATTTTTTTACAAACTTTAAGATCTTTTCTGCAACCGAAATATTATTAATTGTATTACAAACAGAATTTTTTAAAATTATTTTTGGACCTAAAATCTAATTTTTTACCACTATTGGCAAACTAAAATCTGAGAAAAAGTTTTAAAGGCCATTTTTAAAAATTTCCATTTTTTCCAATTTTTTTTTACAAATTTCAATGCTTTTTGCGGTACCTTAAGATAATGTAAAATTGGAACCAAATTTTTAAATATTGTTTTTGAACCTAAAAGGCAACATTTCCACACTATTATCAAAGTAAAATCTAAGATTTTTTTTTTTAATTTCCATTTTTTTTCAATTTTTTTTACTAATATCAAGCATTTTGCGGCACCTCATGATAATGTAATATTGCAACCAAATTTTCAAATATTGTTTTTGAACCTATAAAGCAACTTTTCCGCACTATTACCAAAGTAAAATCTAAAAAAATAAAGGTCATTTTTGTTCCACCCTAATATACATATATACAGCGACTTCTGATATTTTAACATATATAATATTTTATAGCAAATTTGTTGCTAAAAGCCATTGCTTGAATTTCGTTATTTCGATTTGTTCATTGTTCAGTTCTTTTTCTAAACTTGGTTTCGTTTCAATTATCAGATCAAATATCAGACAGCCTTTGATAAAATTGTCATAATAATCAGAAATAAAATAATTAAGTAGAGATTTTTAAATTTTTAGATTAATCTGTGTAAAAAAATATTAATGTGGTTTCTTTCAAAACAGAATTTCAAGCATCAAACAATCATAATCAGGGAAAATATTCAGAGGATGAACGGAACATCATCATGAATTTAACCTAAAGTAAGGATAAAATTTCTGTATATAAACTATTCTTCAAAACTCTATTATTAATGCCTGCAACAAAAACTTTAAGATCAAAAAGCAGATTTGTTAACGAAACCAAACTGGTGGACAGAAAAATTAGAAATTCATAAAAAGAAAGTTAGAGCTCTAAGAAAGAGAGCACAGAGGGCACCAGAAACTGAAAAGCAGTGGAGATACCAGATCTTCAAGAAAGAGAAAACAGAGTACAAAAAACATATTAAACAAACAAAAACTACGGGCTGGAGAAACTTCTGCAGTTCAGCCTCCAACCCATATGGAAAGCATTACAAAGCCGCTTTCCGGAAAATCTGTTTTCCCATCACAAATCCCATACCTGATGAACAGTGACCCAAAAGGTAGTCTGAAAGAAGCAGCGCAAACCATCTTGGACCAGATTTTCACATCTCCTGCTATTTCAACTAATTATAATTTAAACACTTCAACGCAGCCACTTGACCTTCCATTTTCCCTCCAAGAAATTTCAAGGATTATAGACAACCTTCCGTCAGGTAAAGCTCCCGGTATTGATGGAATTGACAACCTCCTTCTTAAAATTATACACAAGCGCTTTCATAATATCTTCCCAACTCTCTTTAATAAGTGCCTAGAATTAAGTTGCTTCCCAGATTCCTTGAAAATAGGAAATATTATTTTATTGCAAAAACAAGGAAAAGATCAGAGACTGGCATCTTCATATCGACCCGTTTCTTTCCTGCCAACAATCGGGAAGGGGCTAGAGAAATTGATGTCTCAAAGGTTAACTTACCATGTTGAGACCACTAATAGCCTCAGCGAGAGGCAACATGGGTTTAGGGAAGGTAAATCAGTAGACACAGCCATCCATGAGCTGATAAACAAAATTCAAGTTGCAAGAAGAGAGGGCAAGCATGTCTTAGTGCTCTCTATTGATATAAAAGGAGCCTTTGACAACTTGAACACAAAGAAATTCTCAAGAGTCTGGATGAAAGTCCCTGTCCTTTAACTCTTCAACCGGCTGGAACGTAGAAAGTCGCTCCAACGTGTCTCTTGAAAACCGGCGGGAACGTAGGAAGTTGCTTTCCAAAAACTGTTTTAATCCCGGCTGGAACGTAGGAAGTTGGTTTCCGCAAACTGCTTTTAACCCGGCTCCGACGTAGAAAGTCGTCAATGCTTTCCCCCTTAAATGCAATAAACTGGGTGGGTCATCTACTTGTTAAGGTCATTTTATGGTTTTCGGTGACAGTTAGAATTTGGGTGGTCCCTCCAATTATGGGATTGAACTCCCGAGAAGAGGAAATAACTTTTTTCGTAAGAATTCGTGATTGCAGGATCGATTGGTGATATGAGCTGTATGCTTCATTTCTGATTTGAATATTTCATTATTTCGCCACAAAATTATACTTATTTTAAAAACTATTATACTTATCAAAGGTAGGGAATCCCTAATATTTACATATCATAACCATGTATAACAGTTAATGATTGTGATTATTTCGTAAAAAAGTACGTTTGAACTTTTAATAATACTTTTATTAAAATGCAGTAAAATATATATATAAAAAAATCCTTAGATAAAACTTTTCAATTTATTTTCATCTCAATTATTAAGCGAGACAAATATTTATTTATAAATGTAATTTTAACTATTTCTTAAACTTTGTATATAGATTTTGCCAAGCACTTAATACGTAATAAAAGGCAGATTTGAACGTTTTTGGATCTAATTATTTATTTTTTACTGTTTAGGGCGAGTTTTTAGTAGAAGCGTTTTTAATTATTTTTATAGACATTTTTATTTAAAGTATCTTGATAAATGTAGTTACTATTATTCTTTTTTACTGCTTCATATTATTTTTTATTCCATTATTTAAATACAAGCGTTGTTTACTGCTTTTTGCAAATCATATTTGTCTTTTTTTTGGGGGGGGGGCTCATGTAGAAAAAAACCCCGCTTCGTTTATTAATATTAAAAAAATAATTTTTAGAAATTATATCTTTGAAATATATAATTCTATTATCAATATATACTTAAAATCTCTATAAAAAATCCAAGCACACTCAAATGGAAGGAAGAGTTGTGTCTTGTGACGGGTTGAGAAAAGCGTAAATGAAAAAAATTAATTAGTAATAATGACTATTAAAAAATTTAGCACATGAAGGAAAGAAAATATATTTAATAAATCGAAAACATTTATTTACATTCAACAAAATTCGAGGATGAGTATGATATTGCTATGAAGAATAGAATTAATAAATTTATATGTGCAATTATAATTATTGCTTTGCATGAAAACAGCATTAGCTATTTAATGAAATTAAATAAACGCATTTAAAGGCTGATACGATTTCTCAATGTTTGAACGTATCACAAGGCTGTGGATTCAGAACATTTTTTATCTATGGATCTCGGTTCCTTTCAATTGCTAGTATTCGGTAAGAAAACGCATGTGTTTATCTATGTGAAAGTGGTTTTTCGGCTAGTCCGCTTTGTTAATAGAAGTTTTACGATCAAATCAAGCAGTAAAATGTCGGTAGGTTTAGTGCTTAAAGTTGCCCAAGTTAGGTTACAAAGAGAAGCGTTACATCTGGTTACAACAGCCTATTGAAGAAAAATCAGTGTCCCAAAATGGGTTATATAGAACATGCGCCAGGCAGATTGTACAATAGACGTACTTTTAACGAATATTGCATTGAAAGGGAGGATATTTTCCCTTGCTAGGCATTCAGCAAGACAAGAATTAATTTTTGAAAGATGTTCCGAGTAGTTCTTTTAATCATTCTTGAAATTTATGAGTCTTGGATTCAAAAGATTAATTCATCACTCCTGAAAACGCTGTTCTTTTTATAATATTCACGTGGGTATTATGGCAATAATCTATGAAAAAAAGTTTTTAGGCTTTGCTCTTTAACCAGTTTTAGATTTTATGTCAAACAAAGTGTGTGCTCTACTATTTTTGATTTTCATATCCATTAAAGTTTTTTTTTCATAGATCATTTAAAGACGTACTTCTTAATTTATTTAATAATAATTAATAACTAAAAAGTAAAATAAAAAAATCGATTTATCTGTTTACTAATACAATGTAAGTGGATTTTCTTACTAAATTTGTTTATATTCTGGTTGAAATTCGGCTATTGATCAGATACTACTGAAATTGTTTCCAATAGAAAAATTGCTTCCTTTGGGAAATTTATTTCTAATGCACCTCCTAAGGCCAATCCTAATAGCAATTTTCAAAAATGAGCTAAAATTTTTTCACCTATGCTTGATTCTGCATTTGAACTTTATCTAAAGTATAATAAAATTTTTAACAAAAGCATACCACTGAAACATACTCAACATTAAATAATTAGTTGGATCATATCTTGATATCAACAATGGAAAAAAATTAGGTTGAAATGATAGAAGCGACAATGAAGACAATTTAATTTCACTTCCATCATGAAATATATTGATGTAAAATATACTTAAATTGGATAAATTAATATACAAAGTCAAATTAATTAATTTACTTTCCTTCGAATTACCATGGGAAAATTTTAATTAAAATTTTTATTATGCTTTAAAAATTAATATTGTACGAAAATATTAGCTTTTGAATTTTTTAAAAGCCATTTGTGAATATTATTTTTGCTTTGATAAAAAGTAGTTACAGATGATAAGAAGATTTTAACATCATGAGACCCCGATGAGTCATCTGTGACTAGACCACCAATAACTTGCTGCTTTACCACACCAACATGATTCTCCCATCCAGTCTTTGCCAATTCTATGACGTAACAATTGACGCTTCTCTCTATTTTTCTTATAGATATAAAATAACTTTTATATATATATATATATATATATATATATATATATATATATATATATATATATATATATATATTATTTCTGGTTTAGCACAACCTTTATAATATGTAATGTTATTGTTAAGCCACTTTTTTTCCATCCAATTTTTGTGACCGGAGGATAAGATCATTTAAATGAAGAACTCTGCCCTTCCTCCACAAACTGGAAAAACCATTACAGATTCATTAATATCTATAATTTGTTTTATTTTAATGAATGTGCCAAAATTTGTAGCAAGTATTTTTATAGTTGCAATGAAATAAAAACCTTATTTTTCACTCACGGGTTTTAAACGTTGTTGAAGCTATGATTACTTACTCCAGATTGTTTTTCTTTTATTTTATTGTGCATCTATCTTTTGAAATTCACATGCAGTGAAATACCTTATAAATATTGCCAATGAAATTCGTTTGAATTGCTCAGAAGTGAAGAGCATGGAAGCAACGGTCTGAAAGGGCAATTCTTAGTTGTTGGACACATGCAGCTAAGTCTCATTTTTATCTACGAGATAATTTACGAATTTTCATAAAAAATCATAATGTTGTCACTTAATAAAATGGGTACAGTTGAAATTTTGATTTCATTGATTGAGTTAGATGAAGGAAAGATTCTTCGCAATATTTGTCGGCAGAGAAATGCATGGATATATGAAAATATTTCTGCACTGACTATGAATCATTTTTACCAAGATTTGTGACAAGATTAGTAATCATATAAGAAATTGACATTCAAAATATTCACTTATTAAAAATAGGAATGAAATGATGATATTTATCAGATATAAGCCTCGTGGGTAAATGGATACATTAATATATTTTCTAATTTTAGTATTAAAATTAACTTTAAAAATGTATTATTTCAACTTATTTTTTTTAATTATTTCAAAATAAGATAATAAGTCAAAAATATTCAAGTTAATAATATTTTCATCAAATATTATCAATAAAATATTCACCTACTATATATTGACAAAAGATTGTTTTATTATTTTCAGAACTTAAAAAAAAAATGGAATGAAAAACAAAAATCTAAAAACAAACACAAAAAATGGTTCAAATTTTTATTTATAAGTTTCAATAACAGATTTATCCGAAATGAATGTAGTATTTTTAAATTATTAATAATAAATTTTTGATAATTTATTTTAATCAGAGCACTATATATTTATCCATTTATATATATATATATATATATATATCATGCTATTTTTATTTCGCATACCAAATATATGAGTAAAATGCTTACAACTAAAAATTAGAAAAAGCTGAAGTGAAATTCACTGAATGTCAGTAAAAAGAATGTATTATATTCGTAATGCAATTTGATGAATGATAATTCCTTTTAAATAATTTATTAAACAAATTTTTCCTTTACTAATAAAAATTTATAAAATCATATTGCGGAATTTTTTTTAAATTTATATTTGAACAAATTCTATTTTCTACAAACATGTCAGATTAAAAGAGAAGTTCTTAGTTCTCAGAGCGAAAACCAACTTCTTAGTTGAAAAACCACATGGCAATTGCCCTGCGTCGACAGATTTATTACTTGATTGATCAGTCAGTACTATTCAAAATCCCCGGTGTTTAGGGGGTGGTGATGGTCGAGACGCGGGAAAGTTTACCCCCTGCTGTTAATGGTCAGGGGAAAGCAAAAACATACCAGGCCGGTTTACGAACGTTCTGCCAATTTCTCTTCTAGTAAATTGTGTTCAACCTTTATTTTGACTGCGGCCGTTTTAAGAACATTCTTAAGCTAGACAGCCGACGCTCGATGGGTTAAACATCAATCGTCTCTTTCACAGTCTCCTCCAAAACAGGAAAGTAACCTTAATGACTCCAGAAGCTAGGGACATGAAAGATGAGAAACAAGGCTGCCCTCAAGGATCATGCAGTGGTCCCGCTCTGTGAAATCTCGTAGCCAACGAAATTCTCAAGCAGGTCTGGCCAGAAAATGTACATATATAAACCTTTGCAGATGATTTTGTAGTGGTTATCGAAGCGGACACAAAAAATAGCCTGGAAAGAGAAACTGAAGTTGCAATAGCCAAATTTAACTCCTGGTGCTCAAATACTCAACTTTCCATCTCCACGAAAAAACAACCCATATTTTATTCAGCAAAATGGTGAGAGGCCCCAGAATCATATGGAATGGAGACATCATTAAGAGAAACAAATCTATTAAATATCTAGGAGTCCACATTGATGACCAATTAAACTGGCTAGAACACATAGAAAAACAAGGAGAAAAAGTCATTAAAATGCACCAAAACCTCAAAAGAATCGCTGGCAGCACATGGGGAATTTCTCAGAAACACAAAAGAGTTCTTTACAAGACAGTAGTTGAGAGAATGCTCACCCATGGTTCATCAGCGTTGTGTCTAAACCCAACATATAGAATAAAGAGGAAACTCTCTACCATTCAGAGACCATTTCTTCTCTATATTTCAGGTGCTTACCGCACAACTCCAGCAGCAGCGCTACAAACCATTCTCGGCATTCCACCCCTGCACATGCAATTACAGTTTGAAGCCAGACTAACGACAATATATCGCCTAAGAATCCCTCTTCCGCATAATATAACAGAGATACAACCAGAAGAGTTTGAGAAGAAAGCAACTGGTTGGTCTACTCACCCTTCACAGCATCTCAATCCTAACCAAATCTCATTGGAAGATGAAGGAATAAATTTATCTCAAATAAACAATATCAATATCTTCACAGATGGCTCAAAAACAGAACATGGAGTTGGAGATGCGTTTTGTGTCCTGATCAATGATTTCTGGTCCTACCACTGGTCTGCCAAATTGAATGTGAACAATACTGTTTTCCAAGCTGAACTCACAGCACTTCATGAAGCAGTAAAATATACATCTCAGTTTTCAAACAACAATACTTTTAAAATGCATGTCGACAATAGAGCTAGTATCATGGCATCTTCAAATCCAAAGAGCACAAACCAAACAGCAAGAGAAATTTTTGGTGTCCTGCTTTCAAAACCAACAGTAAAAGTTCCATGGGTTAAAACACATGTGGGCAATATAGGAAATGAAAAAGCAGATCAACTAGCAAAGGCCGCAACGCAAAATGGGCAATTTTATATGCAAAGAAAGCTGCCTAAACCACATATAAAAGCCCACCTCCGGAAATACAGGCTTGAGGAATGGCAAGGATATTGGAGCAATGGTGTCACAGGCAAAAAATTTTTTTAATATCCTGCCTTCAGTCAACCTTAATCCCACTAACTGGATAAGAGAGGGTATTATTTTCTTCTCAGAACACGGCCCTTTTCCTGCCTACCTCAAAAGGTTCAATCTGTCTGAGAGTGACCAGTGCAGTTGTGGTATAATAAGCACCGCACTTCATTATGCTACGGAATGCATCCTCACAATCTCCTGGCATATGAAAAAACCATTACCAAGCCATGAACAGGAATGGCTGAAAAGAGTCGCCAGCAACTTACTTTCCAGGCAAAAAATCCACAGTATAATCAAATTTTTAAGCGAAAATAGAGACCTATTCTTGCCTCCATAGCTCTCAACATCAAGTCTCATACCAAAAAAGACTAAGGGAAAAAAACAAGCAACGCAGTCTCCTGTCACACATTTCAATCAAACAGAGATAGTCTTCATTTCCATTTCTCAAATTATTTTCAATCTGATTTTTTTAACTGCATCCTGATTTACTATATCATAAAAAATAAGTGAACACAGATTATATGTATATTTTTACACATTTTATCTCTCAGCATTATATTTCTAAGTTTATTACTATAAATTATATTTCTAAGTTGAAAAATTATGTAAACGGTCTCATCATAATATAATTTCTTATATAATTGTAAATTCTGTAAATAGTTTTTTCTGTTTCGTTTTCCTACTGTAAATATTTTGTTAATTAAATAAAATTCCCGTAACATGCCGTAACACCCCCGTATGAGTGATCAGAATGGTCACGGATACGGGGGTATGAGACGGCGTTCTGTTCTGTATATAAACTATCACGCATAAACTATAACAGATTCCTTACAATTACCCGTAAATATATGCGGCAAAGACGCCTTAATATTCTTGTTAATGCATTTTATTATTTTCTTAACGGATTAAATGTATGGAATTTCCCATAAGTACTTTGTTGGATATATTCCTGAAATATTTTTTTTTAAATATTATATAAGCTCAAAATTTGTTTATTCAAATTAAGGCTTTTAGAATTAACTTTTTACTTTTATTTTTGAAACAGATATTTGGGATAATGACCATATTCGATTTGAATTCCATCTACAGTAATTATTTCTGTGGCGGAAACTTCCTTTATTTCAACTTCAAGGAGGGCGTTACATCTAAGAACACATTGGATTCTTAGGTAAAGTGACCATGCGTTACACGTTGGAGATCGGTTACTGTGCTACTTGACGCTACCTTCGAAAATTGTTTAAAATAGGGAAGAACATCAGTTGCAAAACTGTAGAATGTCTTCTGCTTAATATGAAAAATTACCTTGAGCTTCGCAATGCTAAGAACAAAATATGTAAAACGAATACTTATTTACCCACGATTTTCCAAAGTTGTGATATAACAACTCGTGGCATCAAGAAAAACCTTTCTTTTGAACAATCTTTTGGATAATAAACGACGAGGTACATTGTAGTTAACGGATAACATTTCAAATACTATTGCAAAAAAGAAATATGCTGATAATTATGGAAATCATGACCCATCAAATGCGAGCGTTACGCACTTTTTTCTTAGAATTACTGCCGTCTGGGTGATTTAATAAATCGAAGATACTTTGCAATTTTATAATTTTTTTCTGTTTAAAAAAAAGAATGCCAATTCCATTATTTATCTCTTTGGAGTGCTGTAACCGATCTCACTGTGTAGCGCACGGTCACTTCATTATAACCTGACATCAAATTTGTGACAATTGTTGTCGCCGCTTTCAAGTTAATATGGAGTAGTAGGATTTTGGCGATTTAGAAATGAATGATAATCAATATTTTAATTGTTTGACTTAAGAATTTTTAGTCCATTCGAGTTCAAACATGAATCCGCTCTAAATTTGAACCTAAAAACCATCCTAAATTTGAATCATATATTTAAAAACCGTATTAGCACAAGATATTGTACGATATTCTTACCGCCTATAAGGAAGATATCGCAACAATATTGTTGGGCATTTTGTGCTAATAGGGTATTTACAAATAACGATCCTGAATTTGAACATTACCTGCTTTTGTGAAGAGCTGTATTCTTCTGACTCCTTTAGATTTTCTTAGAGTCATAGACACGAGGATCTAATGCATAATAAGAATTTTTCATTTCGGAATATAAATCCTCTGAGTAGACGAAATTTTATATATTTTACTTTATTTTAATGGGATGTCTTGATTTTAATTACCTTATTTTAAATATTTTTATTACAAATCTTTTAAAAGGAATTATTTCCACTGGTAAGAGAAGATATGTTCTTCATCAGAACTCTTGCAGACGTCTTATTGATTATGAAGTAATTATTAAGAGTAGAGAGAGATTTAATGACGCTGTTTACCGTCTAATATATATATTTAAACACTGTTTCACTCAATGATTTTCTCTTATTTGTTAATATTATATTGCATTTAATATATTACTTTTTTCATTGGACTCACATTAGTATTCATTTCGTTTTCTTACATGTAGTAAACAAATACAACGCTTTTGTGATATTAAGTAAACAGCTACATAATTGAATTTAATAAAGAAACTTCCAATTTTTTTAAAAAACTGTAAATTATTTAAGGCCATCGTGGGAAGACTCGTATGTGTTTTATACTTTTTAACATATTGGCAAATATTGGCTCATTAGTGTAAGTGACATGTATAGCGCATACATCTTTATATAACAGCGTCTGAAAACTTTTTTGCTATTAATTTTATCTGTTATCTATCATGCGAGCATCGAATACACTTGAATATTTGTAACTTACATATAATTTATCTAGTAATCCCAAATGTCAAACTACAACTGACAAAGAAGGATTGACTGTCCACCTTGATGAACCGTCGTAAAGCTGTCAGAAAAAAAATAGATAGAAGTTTTTTATACAGCGAATTTCTTATTCAGTGACACACTTTCTTGAACATTCATCTGAAAAAGTAAGTGACTTCTGAAATTGAATTTCCGTATAGATGAATGTTGAATAAAAATAAAATCAAAAGCAGCAAAAAATCAATTTTCAAGTATCGAATTCTACTTTGGGTATTAATAATGGGGGAAAATGTTAAGAAATTTGCTCGTTGCACCTTAAATTTACGTTATGGTGTAAAGATAACCCTCTAACGAGAAATAAATTTTAAATATATTAATATAGCGTATCGTTAATTTAATAATATTAATGTAAAGATCGATGTTTTAGATGGAATCTGAGATCCTGAGTTTTGATATCCGGTAATAAAGAAATCATTTTAATAATCACGAGCCTCACTTTGACTTCAACAATTAAGACTAAAATTTTCAGATATGTTCGAAAAATTGGTTTTACCATTTTGCAAATATATGAAATGTTTTATTAAATTATTATTTATTTCATAATACTACTTTTCAGGCTAATATAAGGGTTAAAATGTACCAATAATATAGAAATAGGATCATATTCATGTGAATCTTGAGGTTGATGAGTAATATGTCGGTCAAATCACGTTGGTCACTTGAACAGATAATGAGAGCCAAGTGCATTTCGAAAAATTTAGAAGATAATCATATTGATAAAAAATAGTTTAGAAATGATTGGTTGTGATGGGACAAACTCAAAAACAGACAGAGAAAATAGTATAATCATAATACAGATGTTACCATTCAGAGCCGAAAGCAAAGAGTTTTTGATTGCTTTATTTCAGCGAGCTTCCATTTAAACGTTTATTTTAACATTCATATATAAAGACAACGA
Source organism: Argiope bruennichi (assembly GCF_947563725.1). Taxonomy (NCBI): domain Eukaryota; kingdom Metazoa; phylum Arthropoda; class Arachnida; order Araneae; family Araneidae; genus Argiope; species Argiope bruennichi. The sequence continues at coordinate 128,070,339 of NC_079159.1, forward strand.
GACCTGCTTCTTAATATGGAAAATGTGCAAATAACCTGATTGGGAAAAATTATTCTTCATCAATTTTGAAATAATTGAATCATTATTTGATTCAATTTTATTAATTAACATAAATATGCCTATTATTCTTAAAGATCAGCAGTTCTTTCTGGATATTGTCAGAGCAATTCAGACAGAAAAACAATATGCTCCAGACCTACTTATAAGAGATCCTGGATTTCTGATGATTGATACGTGTCTTACGAATTTCCATTTCCTTAATGAATTCAAAAACGAATTCAAGAAGGTTGTAAACTAAAATAAGACAAACTTTGTCTGGTTAGACATCAAAAATTATCAGCCAGCAAAATATAGATCCAAGCAAATTATGAACTGCTTAAGCAGTGAGAGTTAGTCAGACGTCGTCTGAATTTGCATTGAATTTCCTTTTTCGTCATGAGTTTTAAACCGTAACAGAAAAATTTGTGAATTCTGCATAGAATTACAAAATTATACACTCTTATTAAAAAGTTGTATAAAATCATTTAGAATAATAATTTATTCATTTATCTTTTATAATTTAGCCACCTATTGCTCAATATTAGAAACCTCAATTTTAAAATTTTAGGTATTTTGTGAGAGCTTGAAATGTAGCAAATGCTAAAAATATATTTTTTCTATCACTAGTTTATTAGAAACCAGAAATAGTACATTGTATAAGTTAAACGAAATGGTAAACTTTAATTCTTTTCAAGTTAAGCATTTTTTTTTCGAGTTAAACATTTTTCACGCCATTTTTCTGTTGGTTAACGTAAACATTCATACTATTGAATTAGAATTCAATATTCGATAAATAGATTTTCCTTTGCTCTATTTTAATATCAAAACGATAAGTTGAATGAACTTACTGTAAATTTCCTATGAATACAGGGGGGCAATGTTCTAATCCCCACATTGCATAGAAATTTAGATTTTGTGATTGAGAAATTCACTGTAGTTCTTATTTTAAAAATATTGCAGTTTAAATGAAATTTTGAAACTATTCTTAAATTTAGCACGTATATTTAAGAACCAATTTTGTATATATGGTGCTTAAAATATATTGTACACATCTTATATATTAAATTATAAATGGTACACATTTATTTAAACGACATTATCCTTAGATCTATTTAAAATTATTTAAAATCTTTTCTGACCATTATATCGAAACTTTTTAACACATAACCAGTTAGGGTTGAATACTGTAAATAAATCGGGTGCCTATTTGAATAGGATTCATAACCAACCATCACGAACATAGAAATAAATTTATTTGAGTTTCACATAATTCTAAAGTTAAATGACATCTAAAGGAAATTATTTATCTCAATTTTACCATGACCTGTGATCAGTAACTGCGAACTGGTTTGAATTTTTTGAGCTCATTTTATTTGCTTTGATTGCTGCAAATATTTCCTTTTTTCTTGGATTATTTATTCCGTCACATTTGATTCATATATATAAGCAATGTATGCTATTTTTTTGTTTGTTTTTTTATTTTTTGTAATACTACTAATTTATCATTTAAGTGATAGTCTTCAGATATTTTTCTCAATATAAGTGTTCCGTTGAAGTATCCTTATCCTACTTACTCTCATTCTTGTGCTATTCATTTTGCGCTTTTGGTAAAAGGAATGAAGGATGAAAAAAAAAAAAAATGAACGACAGCTATGCGAAAACATGCAATATTCCTAGGAATTCTTGGTGACGTGTTCTTCGACCGAGGTGAGTGATTAATGTTTAGAGATCGGTGATAAATATTTCGTTCATTGACAGGATAGCCGCTTTTTGACCTTGTTTACCTAGTTTGGAACATATGGTCATTAATCAATTCCCTCCAATCGATCAGAATATGCTCAAAATATAAAAAAAGCATAGCCTGAAGTTTGACTCGAGTGCAGCAGCATTTTCAGGGTGAAAAGGAAGCGAATTCTTACTCGTTCCAATAGGGACAAAATGCTTATTTCCAATGTTATGTTCATGCTAAATTTTATAAGAAACAAGACACGAAATGTTTGCACATTTATGTTTGTGATTTTACTATTTTTGTATGCATGTATTGTATGATATAAGAAAAGAGAGAGAAAATTTGTATAAGGATCTCTTTTAAGGAAAAATTATGCAAGGAATTTATATTATTTTTATATTATTATAATTTAAAAAGAGCATTGGAGCTTGGTTCTTTGCCTACTCTTTTACTTGAATCGTTTTAATCTTTCTAAGACAATTTCAACCATGCATTTCTCTCGCATTTAAGAGAAGTCTGAAACTGTGAACACGTGCATTCTCAGTGCAGGAGTATTTACAGAACTTAGTTGTCGATTAATCTATCAGTATAGTTAATTTCGACTCAGATGTCTTATTTTTATCACCCTATTATATTCCCGGAACTCGAAGCCAGAAAGGTTCCCTATTGGTTGGTTGATGTATGTGAAATTTTGTAGAGAGTCAGAAGAAAAAAAAACAAAAACACGAGTACTAACTAGACTTTGAATCTGAACGTTATGAAAAGTGACATGGCATTGAAGTGGCAGTAAGTTGTATGCGTGTAATAAAGAATGATGCGCATCTCAAATGATAAAACTGTGCGAGAAGAATGAAACAAAAGACCAATAAAATGATAAAATTTAAAAGTCTGGGTTACAGAAGTAAAAATATCAATGATTAAAAATATCTGAAAAATATCAATGATTAAAATGAAATTTTAATCGTCAGGAGAGTTTTTAATAGCTACACCACAGGAAATTGATTTTTAGTATTCTTGATCGTCTGTAAAATTGCGTTGGTTGAGGGAACAGTCATGCTTTACAAGAAAGGAATGTTTCCGCCGTGTTCGTTTACTTAATAAAAATCTATACATTTCACAGTTTCGAAATATTTTAGCAGAACTGAAATCATATATAATGCTAGATTTGCCGGAGAGCTTTACAGATTGTTAAGACATGCAGATCACACTCCTGTTTAGAGATTTGTAGTAGTTTCTACTCAGATATCCGTTGCTAATAGTTTCTTTCGGCAATCCGTAAATGTCTTATGATGAGATTCTGTTATTCATCCTCATTCACTGTCAGCGGGTGATATGAAAAACGGGTCCTTATAGTACAGGAAGTATAGAAAGACAGATGAGAGAAAATATGATAAAAAAAAAGCAAAAACAACGAGAATAATGAAATTATAATAATGTATTAAAATGGCATAGTCAAAAAAAAAAAATAACGATTTGTAAATGTTTCAGAATATCATCAAACAAAAGATTTAATTTACGAAACCTCCTTAAAATAAGCGTAACTACAGTGTTCACATTACCTTCTAACCACATCTGATTTTACACTAGGGTGCAATGACATTTTTCTTTGCTTGTAGATGATGAACAATAAACTTCTAAATACATTTTTTATCGAAGAAACGGCAGATACCATACAGGCCTGACTTGAATGTTATTCTTTATTCCACGCATTTCTTTCTCTGAATTTCCATTGTTTGTATGCACATAACACAACATTTCAAGAAAACCAAAACTAATACAATGTTCGAGCGTGAGTTTTAGCCATGATTATTAGATATCAAGTAAAACTGTTTTTTTTTTGTTTTTTTTTAAATTTCTATTACGAATTATGTAAATGTCGTTCAAGATTTAGAAAGATTGTTAGTTTGTAATGTCAGTAATATTACAAAAAAAAAAAATGCAGTTTTCGACTAACATCAAAGATAAGCGTTCCCAGTTAAAAGGGCTAAGAATGAATTGGTTAGTAAAAACAAAAGGAAAAGAAATCGAAAAGGAGAAACAGAGAAAAAGGAAACTCATCAGATCTAACGATCGTTTCTGATGAGGCAGAAAATCAAAGAAATCAAGTCGTGGGGAAGAACGAAAATCAAATGATTGTTAAAAGCTCGGAAAAAGCTTAGAAAGGGTTTCATGCGATGCTGTTACTCAGCGATATTTTTACCCTTTGTTTGTTTATCAAACTATCTTAAATAGCTTTAAATTAAGAAACTTGGCATGATATCATTTTCTTCTTTCGGAATTTTGTCTAAGCTTTTTCTCCCAAAAAATAATGTTGGCTTTTTGAGCACGAACTGGGCATAGTTATTTAATTAGAAATTGGCTACCATTATTCAGTTCTCCAAACAAATGGGAAAACTTAGCTTAAGGGCATGTCATTTTCAATGCTAAATTCAAGCAGCAGGAATCTGTCTAATAACAAGGCGCGTTTGATGTTATAATTAATTTTCAAAGATGGTTAAAGCGAAATTTCATATATAATGTTTCGTTTGAGCCGTTTTATCTAAAAATGCTTATTTTGGGGAAGAGATCGATATTGCACAACTATATCCAATGATATATACAAATCTGGTTTGACAAATTTACTTCACCGCAACTTATTCATCATACTCATGCCGTAATATCACGCATATAAATATTCCCCCCCCATTTTAGTTATTCTAATTGTATTGTAATTACCTTTGAACCGTCTCCGAAAACTCAGAACGAAGAATCTCACTTTTTAATTTTTACTTTGTGTACTTTTATAAATTTTTCATGCAGTTTTGTATACATCCAGCAGCTTTCTAATCATTTAATGGTCTTGCTAATCTTATCTATACCATTTGAGAGTAATATGCTTTCCACCCTTAGTTTTTAATTCTGTTGATAATTAGTTACAGTTCCTCTTAGTATTTAAGAATACTCTATCGCAAACAATTTTCATTACATAAAAGAGGAATAATAATAAAGTAAATGGATTTTCTTTTTCCTTCTGTTGGGAAACATAGGGCAAAACTTTCAAAAGGGCATTACTTTCTAAGATAGTGTCATTATTCAAAACTCTGAGGAGACAGCTGTCATAGCAAAATATAAGTAGAAAATAATGAATGAAGATTCAACAAATCATAGAAATAGGGCAATTTTTGGCATGATTCCAAGTAACAAAAAAGCGGAATACCAAATTCTGTTTCTTTTATACCATATTTCAGGTTTTCTTTCAAGTCATTGAATTACAGCCTTGCGATTCTCTGTAATTAGTTAAGAAATTGCGTTGTCACTTGTTTTGGTTCTCTTTGCCATTTTTCATTGATTGATCGTTTAACTCAATTTCTATAAGGGAAGAAGAGAAGAAATGCACGCACTGAAATCAGAACAATGAACCAATTGAACAATCAAATGAATTTTGTTGCAATATAAATGCTGTTAATTATGATGTTGTCGATTAAATGCTATTCAATCAATACCACGCCTTATTCATTTGCCAATATTGCAAATATTCATGGCTTTCTCGATGACTAATGAACATTAAATAATGAGATATTTAATGTTAAAGAATTTTACTATAAGGTATTCTTTTATAAAATATATTTATTAGTATTTTTGCAAAAACAATATCTTATTAATAATTAAATTCGAGGAAATCCATTTCATTAACTTTATTTCAGAATTGAAATCTAAAAGTTTGAATGAGATGATACCAGAAACATCTAATAAGCAATAATTTGGTTTCAGTTGAAAACAAATAGAATTCGAGTTTTAAATTTAAATGACACTAAAAAATTTTGAAATTTAAATGACACTAAATAATATTTCATTGAAAATACTTTTGAAAATCTTATATAAAAAAAGATAGCGAACAATATATCAGTATTTAACTTGGAATTCAGAAGTTTTAGTTTAACATCTATACGATACAAATTAAATTGAAATGTAAAGCAAATGCAGTTAAAAGAGCATTGATTAGGTGCCTAATAGTTGCAGATTTTATTTACATTAATTTCGATAAATAATATAAATACTAATAGGAAAATTATAATCGATAGCAAATAAAGGAAATTCAGCATAAATATTTACATATGGTTTCCTTAGGTTCTGATTTTAAAGAAATGATAAGAATGATTTCCAATAAAAGAATGGGTCAACATTAATCTTTGTATTTGCTTAGGGAGTAGAAAGATTTCGTACTACTAGATAATTTCTGCCCTTCGGATTCATGCATTTGATATTCCGAAAAGCGATTGTTAATCGACATTTTGATTGGGTATAGAAAAAAAAGTTTAGAGCCAACTCAGATATCGAATTTGTCATCTACCTATGAATCAATTTCATTTCATTTAGTGTAGCAATATTAGGATCCTGTTTGATAGAAACATTAAAACTTGGATAGGACTTCTTAGTTTTGAGCACCCGGCAGATGACGAAGAAGGTACCTGAGTTGCAACCCCTCTCTTTAAAAACTTTGGGTCACGACATCAGATTTAATTTGCATGATGGACATTTTGTAGAACCGGGTTATCGGGAAGAGCCACGGAGGCGGACGTTCTTTACCACCGCAATCCCATGTATCGTTCAAAATTGGGTGATTAGTTCATAAGTGACTATCGTTGTAATTTCAAGCATAACAGTATCTAAGAGCGATGTTAATATAACTATACTTATTTTATTCCCTGATGGAGTAAATTTGTTTGTTAGATCGAATTGCTTTCCTGCATTGTCCTGTTGGATATTCATCCCATATTAATGGACTAATTATGTACATTTTCAATGCAATTGGGAATTGAAAAGGGGAGTTCTTAGTCAATTTTACTGAAAGTATTTGAAATCGATTCAATCATCGCAGAAATACTTAGGAAGGAGTTCCAGGTCTATTACCGATTAAGTAGTTGGGTAGTTTGAATGGAATATACTGAACAGGGATTGCTTATTGATCTTTAATATGTATACGATGATTTTATTAACAGAGAATTATAAACAAAAAAATTGTTTTATTTCTAATTTTAAGTAATTTGGTCCTCAGAATTTACATCGAAATTTTTCTGTTTATTTTTATCCTAACCTTTTCTTGGCTGCTTATTGGATTCACGAATCTGTTTTTTTTAATGATCCAGCTATCACGAAAAGAATAAGTATTGTATTATTTGGAGAAAGAAAAGCTAACTTTATGTTTTCAGGGTAGTTAAAATGGTCGCCAGGATCTCTAAGCATTCTATTCGACACTCTATTAGCGAAATAAAAAGCAATTTGATGAAGGACAGAATAATTGTTACATATAATTTTATTTTCGGAAGATAAATTAATATAATAAGTTATCTTTTAAGAAAAATCCAATGAAACTGCATTTTTTAAAATCTAGAATTAATTATGTTTCATGTCAAATTCTCATTCTACTTGAACGAATTGCCATTCTGTTGCATTTCTTTAGATCACTTTCTCTTATTAACCATCTGAAATTTTTGAATTCTATCTTGATGCTATTTTTAACTTTGTTACTTTCACTTTGAAAACGTTTACAATTCATTGTGTAATTCTGTTCATATGTGTTGTTCTTTCTGATATCATGATTTAAAATAAAAAGTAAAATTACGCATCAGGCAATAATGACATCCTACAGTACACCCAGATGCCATGACTCTGACAATGTTTCTTGTATTCTTGTCCTAGAATATCAGAATTGCAGTCGTACCGAGCCACATTGGTCGTTGTGTGATTGTAAATGCTTTATTTTTATTTAGCAAATATAAAACCATTTTGTGACAAATATTATTCTTGCTGTGCCAAAATTATAACTGGAAATATATTTTATATTTTAATTTTACATTTTGGAATTCATGTAGAAAAGAATTCAGATTTTCATCAAGATTGGACTTAACAGCATTTCATAACAATTTAAAATATTTAATAACCACTCATTTCACATTAAAACTTTATTGAGGAAATATTTTAAAGTGAATTATGTGTTTGTCTGTGGTTCATGTAGGAAATCTTTTGGCTTTTCATGCATTTGTGAATATACGCACCTTATTAACATACTTAGGGGGAAAAATTATGTTTCAGAAGTGTGTGCAAGCTTGAAAAAATAATTGTCATTATTAGATTATTGGTTAAGATTTTATTTAATTTAAAAAAAAATAACATCTTGTTTAGTGTGAACTGAAATATTTTTACGAAGAATAAGAAATCTTTTTTCTGTATAAGTTTCACATTGAATCGAAAATATAACAGTCATAATCTCACTTGTGCTTATAATCTATATCATTTTGACGCTCAGCTGTGCGCAAGGATATTTTTTACACTTAATGTCAATTAAATTGCTTGAGAAGAGCTTCATGCCCGTGATTTTGTCAAACTGCGATATTTCTGTTTTATTCGACTTACATAGATTCTTTTCATTGTAAACACGAAAGTTCCAGTTGGTGATCAGGCCAATGTGAACTCCATAAAATGCGTCGTCTCATCATTCGTCTAGCTTTAGTCATATTGCAACTTCAATGTTCGTTTATTTCTCTTGCACGCTACACAGATATTATATGGAACTCTTCTCTCTTAACCTTCATAAGAATAACACGCGATTAAATATTTAATGAAACAATGAAAAGGTTTGAATTTTAAGTAACAATGTATTCTAAAATTTAACATTTTCTATGTTTTACAAAAATAATTGAATTGCAGGACAAACTTGTATGACTATTAATTTGATTTCGTCAAAAAGACATCTTTCATATTATGAAACAGAATTAAAATTGTCTTAATGCAATAATAATTTTATAAATCAATGCGGGGAAACTTCAAAATCTGGCTTAATTTTTAAATACTTAAAATTTAAAAAAATTGCTTCGATAGGCATATTTGAGTCCTTCATAGTATATATGACACATTTTGGTAGCTATAAATAACACGATCTGGCCTTTAGAAAACTAATACACACACATACACACATAATCACCTTTATTATTAATAAAGTTATATAGATTTGTTTCATCATTCATTTTTTAAAGAATATTTATTAATAAACTTTCGAAGATAAACAAGATCAACACCTTGACATCTGATACTATTTGGAAATTATTTCATGAGAAAACATGAGTTTGGAAAATTAAAAAAGATGTTTACTCTTCTTATTACCGTGCTTGAATATGAAAATTTGTGGTAAAAAATTTAGGTAGTGATTTCCTTATACAAAGAGTAATTCTTGGCATCTTTATTTCTGTTTCGTCTTCGTCTGAAACAGAAAAGATTCGGATTATTCATGTGCAGCAAAATCAAACATTGTTAAAAACGTCTAAAAATACTGATGCTATTCTTATTGATTTCCACAGTACTTTTAATTGATTCTTTTCACATCCTGAATTGTTGCATAGCTTATTTGTTGTAAAGTATTCAGTTGTACTCTTATTTACCTTTCTGTTTCCTTTTATAAGTGGGAAAACAATTTAAAAACTTTTCATTCTACTCACTAAATTAAACAAAATTGTAAAAAAGCAATTTCCTGAGAGATCATTCCTCTCATTTAGATAGATGTAAAAGAAACTTTTTAGATAATTCATACATTATTGATCATAAGCGCCAAAAGTTTATTTGATTATAATTTTTCTATACTGCAAACTTAATGAAACAAATATTATCATTCAAACGCTGCATGAAAATCAGCATTTTTCTGCTAAAGTGATAAATTCGAATTAACATATTCCTTCAAAGTCTGAGGAGACATGTGTTTTTAATTTTGAATTAAAAAAAAATTACATTTTAAAATTAAGCAAAGAGACCTTTCTAATCAATCTCATTGTGCTAAAAATTAAAATCAGTGCGTTTTGACTGAACACATTTCAAAGAAACTCGCAAAACACATTAGCTGTCTATTTAAGTCAAGAGTGGAAAACAACTGATACCAATAACTGACATTTTTATTTTACATCGTTTGAAATTCATTATGAGGCGAGCACTCCCTATTTTAAACTCACAAAGAAAATTCTCAGAATTTCCATGCGACCGTCCACGCAATTCTCAATATTATAACGGTTTTTCTTATGAAGTTGTTCTTAATGTTGTTTTTCTGAGTTCTTTCGTCATTCACATGATTTATATAGAGGAAAACGTCTTTATTATTACTTTTCGGAGAGGCAAAATTAACTTGTACAGGTGAAAAAGAATTTAAATGCTGAAAGCGTACTAACCAAACTTCGGATTGCAAAATTCGTGTATGGAAATTGCTTTCCTATTTTAAAATCCATCAAAATTACTTGAAAACTCTTTTCAATCATCAGTTTAAGTACTACAATAGATTAATAATTGAAAAGAAATAAAAAAATCGCTTCATTCTTTAGCATTGCATTATCATAATGGATTTTTAAGAAACTCTTTCATAATTATTATTAGTATAAACTATTTTAAAATTTTCATAATTTCGGATGAAAGACTATTTATTTTTTCTTTATTGTAATTATTAGATATTAGAAAATGGTTATAAAATGTGGAATGGAATTATTTTAAACAGCAAACTCTGCATAAAAAAATCCATAAAATATTTTAAAACTTCTACAAATTTAAAGTATAGAAGAAAGAGTTGCAATCCTAATTTATAACTTACATCTTCCCACATAGGAGAAATTCAAAGAAAGTTCTTTATTCCGATTTTCTTTTTAGATATGTTGAAAGAGAATGTGATAAGCTATACTGAAAAGTTCTGCCTGTAGAAAATGAAACGTTCGTTTTGAATAACACATTTCTCTTGAAACATATTTTTAAATCATATAATGAACAAATCACTACAGCAAGTCAGGCCTACTTGAATGTTTGGATTTTTCCCTGAAGATTACTGCAAAATTTACTATATCTTTATTCAACAGTTTTCAGTTATTAATATGACATTATGTTTATAATTCTTTCAATAACAATACATTGTATTAATAATAGACCGAGAGTCGTTTGTATGATAAGGTTATAAAACCGCTGCAGGAAGTAATATTAATAATAAATTAAAATAACTAGGATATACAGGATAATGAGTTCACGACACTTTCAATGGAATACACATTTACAAGAGCAGAGCAGCAAAGTTAAGAGAAAGACGTTATAAGTCATAGAGGGCCGGGCAATTATTAAATAACAGTTAGGGTGAAATATGACCAACAATCATTTAAAGAATTTAAAGAAAGAAAAACAATTAGATATGTGAAGCCATTCATCTTATATCTTGTAGGTCTTCCCAAATTTTTATTTTTTCAAATATGATATTTCGATGTAAGTATCAATTACATGGAGGACTTTATAAACTTTCATTACACTCTTTATTTGGGGTATCCTTTTCACTGTATTTATCTTTCTGACAAAAAGAATCTTTTAGCCATAGCCCTTTGAGCTTGCAATCTTTTGATCTGCTGCAAGAATGACTTGATTTTGTATTTATAACCTACTCTTTTAAATGTAAGAGTTTTTTAAACCTGTTTGATTGAAATTTTGAGGAATAAAGGAATTTGATTTGTGAAATCATGCAATAAATCGTTGGTATGCTGCAGGCATACATATTTCTCCTGATCAGACTGCAAATAAAATGTATCAAATTTGTTCCCAAAAAACTAATCTTGTCTACATTTGAGTAAGAATTAAATCTAACAAACTAAACATAAGGTTCAGATTTGCTAAATAATTTAGAAATATTAGTCCAAGATTAATGTAAAAACTTTCAATAAAAATATACTATTGAAATCATGTTAAGAATTTGCAACATGCTATGAGAATTCTCCAAGATTTTCCGCAAATGAGTTTCCAAATCAGCAGCGTATTTGAAATTCTTTTTTAAAAAAATCACAAATTAATTATAAATAATAAGATCATAAATTAACGTAATCCAATTGCTGATTCTAAAAAAATCATTAAATTCGCCTTTAAATAAAATAGATCGAAGGTATTTTAACCATAACAGTTTGATATAGATATAAAATTAAATAAGGGGAATATAAGTTGCAATTATCTGAGACAATGAGTTATTAGTCTTTAAATATTTTTAATAGGGTGTTTTTGGAGGGAAAGAAAAAGTTTCCTTCTCCTTTTCTAATCCATTTAGAGTCATTATCCTTTCTCAATACGAGTTATATTGGTCTTACTTCATTAGAGTTTATATAATATTCGCGTACGGAATTACTGAAAATATTAACGAGTAAAAATGTCTTTACGGTGAATGGTCCAGAACAGATTAGCTCTAAAGGAAGGGAAAAAACCGAATTCATTAAAGATACATTTTTTTACTATTTTAATGATGTGGTAAAGGTATTAGAGAAAAAAGAAAATTTTAATCCCATAGAGATAGGTGAAAGTAGTGACTTAACAAATGTTATTTAAGATTTAAAGAATTACTATAAAATTAATAATTTTCAATACTAATAATTATTTTTAACATATCTTATGTAATATAAAGAATAAATTTAAAAAAAAGATTACAGCAGCTTTTGTGACACATTTTGCAAGAAAACATATTACAGAGTAATAAAGAGACTTATGGATTGCTAAAGGAGCACTCATTAATATACCCTTAGTGTTTGTCACATCCGATCAATATGTAAACAGAATAATGCAGCTCTTTTATTCTTAAACGTATCGGTAAGTTGTCAGAAGGGCTTCCAAAAGATAACTTGCAGCGATGAGAGGTGTTGCGTTTCTTGCTCTTTCTTTTCAAACAACGCAGCCTTTCACTTGCACCATCTCAAAATCAATAAATCACGTGGTATTAAAAATTATTCTGTCCGCGTTAAGACTGTAATTAGAAGGAAGCAGCGAAAGCTTTTTTCTCATGGCAGTTGAAAATCTCAATATTTTCCATTATTCGGCAAGGTGGTTATTATTCTTTTTATTGTGAGGAGTAAAGGAGGGCACCCTTGAAGATATCATTCATTAATTAACATGTGCCTTAGAGCAATAAATATATTGAAGTCATTGAAACATTATTTCCTGTCAATTTTGTTATTTGAACAAGATCCTTGTAGCTTCGAACTAAAAATACTTTGGAAGCGAAATGAAATACTTTCAAGTTTATTACAATATTTGAATGGATGGATATTTAGAAAATTATTTCTCTGTGTCATAAATTTTTAAAATGATTCACTTAAGTTTTAATGATACTGGGTTTTCTTCATCAATTTAGTGCTCATAATTTTAATATAATTTGTTTCTATTAGAAAGGATTGAGCGAAAAATCAGTCTAAGGTCACTTTTTAAACTGAGGTTTCAAATCAAATTTGTACTTTCCAAGTTATAATTAACTATGTTATAGAGAAGTTCGCATTATTGAAAAAGTTGTAATTATATTTTTCAAAATATTAAATGATAACTATGTATTCATTTCTGCATTTTTCATAATAACATGCAGAATGCATATAACAAAAAATAACGCTTTGTAACTGATATATAGATTTCTAAAAGAAAGAAATAATTTATATTTAATTAATTTTGTTTAATGTAAATTACCTAGTTCTTTGTTAATTTCTTATGTTTTAAATTAGAGAAAAGAGATTACAGAATCAATATGTTATAAATCAAATTAGAATTAAAGTATGAACAGCACATAAAATGTTTCGTAGATTTTATTTTGATAAGTTCATGTGAAACTTTTTTTTTCTCAAGCACATATAGAAAATATTAAAACGGGACCCTGTAATCTTTAACTAAACACTGTTACCATTGTCTTTGAGGTAATTAGCCTGCATAAGAAGTCGTTATCTCTACAAGATATCAATCATTTATTGGGATCCAATTCAAAATAAATATAAATAAATACCGAGTATCCATTCTAATTGGGATTCAAGAATTAAATTTTAAACCGTTAAGGCCAGTGATGCGCAGTCCGTCAAAAAGTATCCGAATACTTATTATTAAAGGTAATATATAAAAGCTCAATTCAAAGTAAAAATGTCATTCCATTTTGGAAGAATATTCCTTTTATAAATATATAAGCATCTGATTATTTATTTTAAAATGATCCTAAAATTTTTCAATTGCAATATCTAATTTTATGTTTTTTACATGATTCGGCATAACGAAAAATAGCCAGATATAGCCAAAAAATATTTAGAGCCTAATTTAATGAATGCAAACGTAGCAAATAAATCGCTCTATTAATATTTTCTTTTGTTCAAATTTCTATTTTTTTCTTCTTTAATACGATAATTTTTATCTTAGAGAAGGTGTAGATTCTCACACATATGTTATAAGCATTAAAATAAGATTAAATAATACTTCAAAACTCGTGCTTTTTTGTATGTACTTAATTCCACATAAATAATAGATAAGTCAAATTTTCGAGGCATTTTATTTTATACAGTCAAAAAAAAAATTTAATGGGTTTAGCAATAAATATTAATAAAATAGGCAGGAATTAAAAGTTTTTAAAGCAGATGAAAAAAATTCAGATGCTTATTCTATAAGACATTTCTTTGTAAGTGAAATAATATATATATATATATATATATATATATATATATATATATATATATATATATATATATATATATATATATATATATATATATATATATATATATATATATATATATATATATATATATATATATATATATATATATATATATATATATATATATATATATATATATATATATATATATATATATATATATATTCATAGGGGATATATATATATATATATATCCCCCTATATATGTGACCCTGGCGGCCTATCCGCTTAACCAATCGAAATAAAATTTCAGACATGGTTGTTTGAAGGTATGCGCTGGAGATTGTGATGATTCTAAACAAAGCAGAGCTCACGGTTACGGTTACAGTGAGAGAATTTTGAAATTTTCGAATGGCAACACTCACTTTTTTCTTGCGCAAATTGATCAGCGTATTGAAAAACCACAAATGGCGTTGGAACGATTAGCGTGTGACGAAAATTGCCGCCGTAAAGCATTTGCAAAGAAGAGCATTATAAAGGACTAATGACAACACAGACAGGAAAGAGAAAAAAGTTTTTATTGGAATGGAAAGTTATAATTACAGGTTTTCAACGTGTTCATCTTCGCAGCCGATAATGCATTACATTCGGGAGATTGTGGACAACAATGCCGAACGTAACATGAAAGGAGGAATCTGCATAACTTCACGTGTTATAGCATCTTGCAATTCTGACACAGTTGCAGAATTCCGTTATTCCTGAATTGCAGCAACGAAATGTCATTAGTGACATTGTATGGATGCAAGATGGGGCTCCTCCACACGTCACCCAATGTGTTTGATCAGTGCTGCAACAACACTTTGGTGATAGAGTCATCTCTAGTAACTTTGCAGTTTCGTTGCCACCACGATCCCCCGACTCACTCCTACGGATTTCTGGTTCTGGGGTTATCTGAAATGTAAAGTGTAAACGAGTGGTCCGTCAGAATGTGTCAGAATTGAAAAAGGCCATAACACGTGAAGTTATGCAGATTCCTCCTTTCATGTTACGTTCAGTATTGTTGTCCACAATCTCCCGACTGAAATGCGTTGGCGCCTGCGAAGGTGAACACGTTGAAAACCTGTAATTATAACTTTCCATTCCAATAAAAACTTTTTTCTCTTTCCTGTCTATGTTGTCATTAGTCCTTTATAATGCTCTTCTTTGCAAATGCTTTACGGCGGCAATTTTCGTCACACGCTAATCGTTCCAACGCCATTTGTGGTTTTTCAATACGCTGATCAATTTGCGCAAGGAAAAAGTGGGTGTTGCCATTCGAAAATTTCAAAATTCTCTCACTGTAACCGTAACCGTGAGCTCTGCTTTGTTTAGAATCATCACAATCTCCAGCGCATACCTTCAAACAACCATGTCTGAAATTTTGGTTCGATTGGTTAAGCGGATAGGCCGCTAGGGTGGCATATATAGGGGAAGTTTTTTTTGGACCACCCTGTATATATATATATATATATATATATATAATCTCATTTAATATTCTGTTCTTACCAGAACGCGCAATAAAAAAAGAAAATAATTGCCAGAATATTAATATTCTTTTCTTTCATTTAAAAAAATGACAATTTCTGAAAGTCTAGTGATGTTGCGCTATCTACGAACAAGAGGTTGCTTTTGAATTTCACTCAACATTTTTTTATTCATTCAAACAGTTACTTACCACTATACAAATTCACATTTTGTACGGAATTTTGCTTCAGATATTTTTCCCACTATCTAAAGATCTTACAATTCATTTTTTCCACAGTAATTTCCTGCCATTTATTCCAAGCTGTAATCGGAGTAGAATGTATTGCAGGTATCGATCCCCCCCCCCCTCAACTGCACATATATTTTGAGAAAAGAGTATCTTAAACAAAAAGAACGTTGAAACATTTGTTCCCCGTCTCATTTTAACAATTTTTTATTTTTGAAAGAGAATCCTTTTGGTATAAATGACTCTCCCCCTCAACCCACTTACACAAAAATGTGAAAGTCATGGTGTTCTGATTGTTTTTCGTTCTTGCTGTCTATTTCAAAAACTATTGGGCAGAAATAGATTAAATTTAGAATTCGCTGCAAAGTTTAAAAAAGTATAAATGAAACTACGAACTATGCTTTCATATTTTTAAAATACTTAAATTACTTATGATACTTAAATAAATTTTAAAAAATGTTTTGTTTTTTTTGTGTCGAAAGTATTCAAGATTTGAGAAGAATCGTCCTATGATTCTTATAATTTAAAAAGGGGTATTTTTTTACTTGTTTTTTCTAGGCTGAATAAAATAAAAGAAATTTAATAAAATAATTTTTTAAAAGACACCTATTATTTTCAGAAAAATAAAGCTTTTTTTCCTTTTTCCTGCTTTTTTAGTTTTCAATAAATAATTCATCATTCATTGCTATAGAACGCTGTAATCCTTTTAACCAGAAATTTCCTAATATTTGATTCCACTTATATGAAATTACAATTTAAATTAATAATCTGATTAAATGGCATTCCTAAAAATATTTAGGATATCATTTAATAGCATGCTTAACTGTGTGATTTTGATAGTATTCACTGCAATACCATCAAAAGCACGGAAGTGAGCAAAACTTAGAAACACTTGTGCATTAGGAAATGAGTGAAACTCTATATTAGCAAACATAAAAGAAATCAATTTGAAGAAAAGGAAAAGAAAGATTAGAGCTTTTATGCAAATTTTTAAATGGCTTATTTTCTATGAATAATAAAAAAACGCATCAAATTCAAATGAAACTTGGTTAAAATGAGCCCCATTATATTAACATTGAAACGAATGACTAGAAATGCGAAGTAGTGTCATTCCATTTGTTACGATTTATAATTTCATTCAACTGTTAGTGTGATAAGAATTTTTTTTTAATTTAATCTAAATGCTTCTTTCACATTGTATAAACAATCTGCACATTTGCTAAATAGTTTTAAAAAATTCATATTCTTTAATCACTTTTGAAGGTCTCTATTGGGATCTTAGAACAGTTTGAACGGATGTCAGTAAAAATATTTCTTGTGAGCTTAAAAAGCAATTAAAATAGGTTATGATCTATTTGAATCTTTCCTTGAAACGTTATAAAAATACCATATACCTTTCTTCAGTTGGTCGGAAATACAGCACGCTTTTGCTCTTCTCTTTAATTGTTATATCTAGTTGTTTTGATTCTGCTGACATGGAATTCATTTCTATTTTAAGAATATTTTTTTTCTAATTTTCATTTGACAATTGACTTATATTTCCAGATTTCAGAATTCTACCTTGTTTTCAAGTCAATACTGATGAAAAGCAAAACTTTGTAATCTTTTGGTTTATAATACTTTACCATAGTTCCATTAGAAAATATTGCTACCGTGAAAATAACTTCAGAAAACCTATAGAGTTTAAGTAAAACTTTGACTTCATTAAATGATTAAAAGATGTGATATATTTTTTTCACATCTTTTGCTCATTTTTTCACTCGGTAAGATCCATTAACTTACTATTTCATATCTAAAGTTGAGTATTTTGTTCCATATAAGTATGAGTTCCATATTCTCAATAAAGAAATTTGGACATTAGATTTACATATTTTTTTTTCTTTTTCTTTACAACAATAATAGTTTAATGATCTAAATAATGAATGCCTAAACTTCTTGACTTCACCATTTCTCATCAGTTAAAAAAAATCTAAATATTTCTCAAAACACGTCCATTGAGGATGTTTTGGAAGAAACGCATGAAAGCAAAAGAGACACAAAAACACAAGGACATTGTTCTTATTGATTGTTGGGTCAGATGACCCTTTTCGTAAGGTATAGCATTTCAGATTTGGGATACGTCAATGGATCTAGTGACCATACACACAAAATTATTTCTTTTATGTTTTGAATATTTATAAAGATTAAATATGATTATAAAGGATGGATAAGGAAGGAAGGAATGTGATAAAAAATCCGGGGCAATCAAACAAAACTGAGTTTCAAACTCCGTCATGAGCCAGTGTAGACTCTGGTCGGAAAAGACCCGTCCCGTCATCAGAATGAATGTAACACAGCTCAAAACTTTTATTATATTTCAAGAAAAGACTTCATTATTTATCCGAACGACTTTCCATTCTTATATTTATGCTGGTCTCAGAATTGAAAAGGGGGAGACATTATATTTTTTTTACTCAGGTTGGAAGCTACATTTATGTACAATTAATATATGAGAAAAGTAATTAATTTATTAGTGACAATTTTTTATTTGCATTTGAAGAAATGACAAAACTAGAAACACTTATCAATTAATTCAGGAGGAAAAAGACCTAAAAACGGCATTAATGTTTCAAAAATATGTGCGCGTACTAAAAGATTTAGTCCTTTACTCTTGACTCGTCGAAACAATCTTCATATAAAGCTACTTTGTTTACAGTTCTGTACAGTAGTTTTTGTTCGAGTTTTCCCGCATATTTCCTTTGCTAATTAAACTATTCTTCAAGATGATTCGGAAAATGAATGCATTTTTATATAAACTTTAAAAAAGGTTGAACATATTTTTATTATTATTAGGGATTGTTTTAGTAAAAAAAACGCAAGTATTTTTTAAAACACTTTCATAGAAAATTATAGTAAAACTATAGTATTTACATAGAAAAAGTCATGTTTAGATTCTGGAATTTAACATGACATTTCTGACACAAAAACAGTATAGACTATAATGCCAATGGTAATTGTTATTATATCTCCTCTCTGATCCATCTAAATTAAAAATATCGAGAGATTACTAAAAACTGTAAATTACTTTTGACTCATTTGAATCAGAAATAAATATTAAAAACACATTTCAAGTCGCCCTTCTATTTCTAGAGTTAGAAATCAAAATTAATGTATAAGGAAAAGGCAGACGGTTAAGAAAGTGAAAAAAAAATCATGAAACGGGAAATCAAAGGTAACTTTCTTAATTCTGTTTCTATTTAGTTTCTAAAATTTTCACTTGCATCTACCCATTTTATTTTTCACTTATTTTTATTTTGGTGTCAATGATATATATATATATATATATATATATATATATATATATATATATATATATATATATATATATATATGGAGGTATATTATTGATGACCTACTTTTGATAAAAGACAATACCAATATTGTTACTAATTGCTATCCAAAAGATTTAATTCTAACAGAAACAAATAAAAATCAACTTGAGGCTACCTTTCTTGATTTAAAAATCGAAATTGCTAATAATAAAACAATAGTTGGTATCTACGATAAAAGGGAAACTTTGTAATTATCATTCTAATCTAAACTCTAAAATTTTCAAAAATCTAATTTTTTCACATTTTAACAGGATCAAAAGGGTTTGTAAAAACAAAAATTCCTATATTGAAGCATCAAATAGTCTCATTAAAAATGTAACTAATAATGAATTTCCCAGAAACTACTGCAATATCATTTTTTTAATTTTACAGGAAATGATTTGGGATTTATCCTTCACCTAAAATAAAAATAGACCTTCCGTTGCATATTAGATAACTCAATAGATGGCGTTGAGATTCTCCAATTATTTTTTATCTTGAATGCGTTAGCTTGGAAGTTTAGAGCACGGGTAACACAACGGGAAAGCTTAAAAAAGTTCTTTGCTTGCTGCTGGTATGTCCTTTCCTTTTTGTTTCCATAACTGGTTTGAGTGTTATTATATGGATATTTTATGATATTGTATTTTTGATTATTATAGTTTTCTGTTTTTCTTTTCTGTTAAAATGTTATATCCTTTAGGCCTAATTTCAGAGGATTTTCGGGTAACCCTTGAGAATTACATATATATATATATATATATATATATATATATATATATATATATATATATATATATATATATATATATATATATAGAATGAATTAGGTTGAGAATTAGGATTATCAAGAAACAACGATTATCAGAAGAAAAAAAAAATGTAACTGATTCCAATCATTAAAGGAAAAATGAAACATACTATTCAAAAAATGTATTTAAAAATAAAATGCATAATGATTTGAGCGCTTTATAAATCCATACTACCATATTTTGAGAGAATATGGACTCAAAACAAGCAGGTGATTCACACATCCATCTGGAATCAGCTTGAAGGTTTCAAACACACTTCTCCACGAGATAAATTATCTATTACTGAGGGATTCGATTACATTCCTGCAATTCACACTAAAAATAATTACAATTTTTAAACAAGCTGCTGCCTTCACAATAATATTTAGTGAAGGAGTAACAGAATTTTTGTTGCTACAATATAGTTTTATATTCTTTTGCATTACATGAATCCACATATGATAATTACAATAAAGGAAGAAAACAGTATAGAGATTCATTAAAGAGACAGCTGATTTTGTCTTGCAATGATTAGGAAAATAAAAAGGAAGAACTTACTTATTTATAGAGAAAAGTATACTACCGCTTAATTTACCTAAACTATAAGATATCAAATTTATGAGTTTATTATATTCTGTGTTTTACGTTGGAATGTCTGATAGGAAGTTTGAATTACTTTATAAATTTGTACATATTATTATCGAGAGGAAAGGCGGTCAAAAATAGAAGTACGAAAAGAGATTTCATTTTACTCATAAAATTTCACTGCTTCAACAACTTGTCTTAATAAAAGTCAAAAACGTTCAAAGCCATTTACAAATTAAAAGAATATTCTTAGTGCAATACATCAAATTAAAACTTTTTAACAATAGATCGTGTTGAAACGCTACAGTTAAGCTCATTTCTTTACTAGCTGATAAATTATCTCATTTTCTGTATACTATCATCCTTTCTCTTGAGAAAAAACAAGCCAATATTTAAAGCATTGAGACGCAGTTTGTGCATTTACCTACAGAATTACTTGTATAAAGAATCCTTTAGTCCAACTATCATTGAAATTTTTTTTCTTTGCAATTCATTAAAAGGATTAGACATATCAGTGTAAACTGTTCTCTATGTGATATTTCGAAAACTTTATTTTCTAACTATTAAAAATCTGATAAAAGCAATGGATACTTAAAATTTCAGCCAACAGCCAGCCAGCAAGATTACAGAAAACAGATTTCGTAAGTAGAATTTTGCTCCCGTGCCTAGAAAACGACTCCATTTTTCCACGATTCTCCGACATTTTACACCACTTTGCAATACGAAATCTGTTTGCAGATTTAACGTCCAGTCATGCAGGATTTTCGATGAAATTGAGCTTCAAATGAGCTTCAGGTCTTGTTTACGACGCCGCAAAGCTACCGCAATATGGGATTCACACACACGCACACACAAAAAAAAAACTGATTTAAGACAATGCATTATGCTGAAAATCTAAAACACTTTCTTCCAATCTTCATTATAAAGATATTTTTCATTTTTTTTCTCTTTTCTCAAATTACAAATGCTGATGTGTTATTGCCTGACGGTATAAATGAAATTGCATTCCTCACCTTCAAGATTCGAAACAGGGCAAATATTCAAAAACATGGAAAAAATATTCGCATGTACTACCATCAGTGAAAGAGAGCTTGGCTACATTGTGTTTGTCACCTACTGTATAAAAACTAGAAATATTTTCTGTCCCATGACTTCTCTAAATGAAGAGAAACGTCCATTTGAACAAGAAGAAAAAAGAGACGAAGTATCTTCAGAGAAAAATATTGCACCTATCCAAAAGAATTTATAGTTCTCATTTTACAGTTTGAACGCATGAGGAAATATTCATTTAGTATTGAAAACAAAATTATTAAATTCTCTTTGTTTACTTCATTATAAACTGGGTGCATCTATTATACGAAATAGCTTACAATGGTTTAGATTTTGAAACTAATTACATCAAAGAAACATCGTCAGTTTGGATATGATGTGCTTTAAATTTGATGGCTAGGATCGAAATTCTTTTTGCTTTATAGTCCGAAAATTTGGAGAGAGAATACGGTTTGAGATGGTCCCCTCGTTATATGACCATGAATTAAAAGTATGAAGTACACTCCAAGGTAACCTTCTTGTTGCTTAAGAAAGAGGACGTAATATAAATAAACTAAATTAAACATAAGAGTTTTTATATACAATGCGAAATAAATGAATCCATGTACCTATGAAACAATTCACTGTAAATTTTGTTTCTGTACACGACTCTTTGAAACACAAATTAAATTTATTGAATGTAGCAAATTTTTTTAATGAGTATTGGCTAATTTTTATCAATAGAAAGAGCCTTTTTAAAAAAATAGTTCAAGAAAGTTACAAAAAGAACACATTAATAATATGAAAACTGATTATCAAATATATTTATGTAAATGTAATGCAAGATAAATGATAATCAAATTATTATAATTTATCATTGTGTCAATATTGATTTCCTAATGTTTCAAATTTTTTTAAGATTAAAGATGTTTTGTACAAGATTTCACTTTACCGCCATTATTTATTATTAGACTCACTTACATTATTATTAGAACTATACAAATATTTAAAATTTTAGTCTGTAATTAGATGTGAACTTCTTATTGGATTCGATCAGTATAAAAGAATGAATTGATTCCTTTCTACGTCAATTTACATGCAATTTGATGATAATTTCTTCATACATTTGAAAAACGTGTTCAAAGTAAAATGCAAAGCGTTTATAAATGAAAATCCTGATTTGGAAAGTGTATTAAAAGAAAAGAAAATAAAGTTATGTTGTTCATTTGAAATCTAAAATACCAGTAGAAGGATTATAAGTATTCAATGTTATTTCCTCCAGAAATGCGCATGATAGCGAAGCGGTATGATAACTCATTTCACAATATTTTTTTTTTCTGCAAACCAAGTGAGTTCCAAAAAATGTAGATATGCGTGATTCGAAAGATTTGATTTTTTTTTTCTGCGGCAACAGTAGGTGTTTTTCCTCCCGTCACAAACGGACGCTGACGAACTTCAGACATGCATATCCGCAAGCTTTCAAAGCGTCACACTTGAAAGAAATATCATCACATGAGAAAGAATGGGATCACATTGATATCATTTGTATTTTTGGAATGAGCATTTATAACTAGATTGAATTTAAACTTTCACTATTTGAAATTTTCGATGCAAAACATGCTTCTCCTTTGTTTTGTTATCTTTTTATAGTTCTGCGAAGTTGGGATATTCATTTATAAACACCCTGTATTTTGCTCCATAATTTAGTATTATTTGCATTTGTTAACAGGATAGGATAAAACTGAATTTCATTTAAAAAATTCTTTTTTTCATTACATACTTTATAAAGTATTTACATTTTTGCTTCGAAATATATGTTTATGCAATCTTGGCATTTCCGATGGATTTTATTCTGAATTTAATTAAAACAATCTGCGAAAAACATCATCTGTTGAGATCCAAAGGAACAATAAATGCATCTCTAGCATACCCGAAGGCGGAATTGATACAAGCAGATACTTTTTTTGCAATGTTTGCGTTATGTCTTATTTCTTGCGAGATATTGACATTTTCTCCGATCTAAGATATTAAGTCGATGAATCAACATATTTATTTTCATACATATCATATTTATACTGATTTCGATTTTCTTAATTTAATTCCTTTCATAATATTAATTCAGAATTCTTCTGCATCTGGAAACAGCAGTAAAAACCTGTTTTCATTCGACCAAATACCTGTTAGTGTCTTTAAATTGTAAACACGGCGCATTTAGTTTTAATTATATTCCGTCTTTAACTAATTACCATTCACATTTAATGTAATGACAGGAAGGAAGCAAACTTATTTTTAAATTATTATGTCGAAGATATTTAGGAGAGGCAAGAAGTACAATACAGAGAGTGCAGTTCCCCTACTACATATTCTATAGCGTTGCGTAGAATGGAAAACAAAATCGAATTCACGCTTATTTTTAATTTATTGTTTCCTAAGAATTGTTTTTGTGTAATACTTGAAAAATGTTTTTAATTTTCAGTTGTTTGTAAGGCCTATTTTATAAAATAAAATATTTTATTCCAAGAAATGAAGCATTTATTAATATTGCCGTGATACATTTATATTAATGGTACAAATCAGTGCCTTTTGTTTTTTTTTTGAGTTTATGAGTAAATGTTTCCTCTTTTCAAACGTAATTAATAAATATTTGAGTAATATATATATATATATATTAAATAATCACTAAATTATATATATATATATATAATTTAATAATAACATATTAAATAATGTTATTAAATAATCATTAATCTCTGAATCATTATTAAATAATCATTAATCTCTGAATCATTATTAAATAATCATTAATTTCTGAATCATTAGATACTTTTTTTAAATTTGCTTTTAATAATTGAAATAAGTGAATGCTATATACTGTTATTCAAAGCAGAAATAAAAATATTTTAATTAGCTTTATCTCCTTAAATAAAAGCTATTGATGATTTAGTGGTGGATTAGTGAATCTAGCGGGTGTATAAAGAATGTTCATCTTTTTAGTAAGTGTTATTAGTGTACCTCATATACATCTAAATCTGGAAAATTTTGCATTTCAATAAGCAATAAATTCGGACAAAGAAGGACATGCACTGAGAATTTATTTTTCTAAAAACACAGCAAGAATATTTTTCATTCTGAACTTATGGATATTTCCATTTTTATCCTATATTTCCATTCTGACTTATGGATAAGCCGTAAAACTGGTGAAAGAAACTCAGCTGGGATGTTTTATCTCATCTGCAATAGTCACTTGACGCTACTAATTCAGATTGTCATTATTTTGAGTTACATAGAATGCCCCTACTAAAAAAGGATACAGTTCCCTTTTAGAAATAACAGGATAGTTTAAAAGCAATATGATTTTTTTCAGTTTCCGAATTGGCTGACTGTTTCACATTCTGAAAGAAACTCAGCTGGGATGTTTTATCTCATCTGCAATAGTCACTTGACGCTACTAATTCAGATTGTCATTATTTTGAGTTATATAGAATGCCCTTACTAAAAAAGGATATAAAAAGGATATTGTGAGGAAGAATATTTTGAATAACTTTTTATTATATTTTGGTAATTATATTTTCTTTAGTGTTAATAAAAACGAAAACATATTTACATATTTATTATAATTGCTTTTGTGAGACTCTATGCATAAATTACATTCAATAAAACTTTTGTTAGGTATGATTTCAAAAAGCATGTTTATCAAATGGACATAAAAATGTCTAATTTTTAGATTTCAGCTAATGCTAAGGAAGGAATTTGGAATAAAAAGACTTTTCAAATAGGAAGAGATGTTCAAAAGATATAAGATGATATTTTTGTACAATTACTTTATGTAGCAAAAAAAAATTTTTTTAATTAATACACAAATCTAATACAGTGTTATTTCAAAGTGTGACTTTTTTATCATTAAAGTAGTTGCACAAAGAGAAATTAATTCAGATAAAGGAAACTGTTCAGTATGTGACGAGTGAAAGCGTATGATTTCATGAGTGGAAAAGATGGCATGAAAATAGCTATATATTTGAAATGCAATATTTAAATCAATACATTTAAAAACTACGAAAGAAGGATCTTGCTTCTTAAGATCTTAATCATCTGCTTTTGTTTAATGTAACATCTTTTTTGTAAGAATTGTTTTTAATTCATAAATATAAATCAGCACGTTGATGAAAAGATCTTGCTTCTATTCCCCTAATTTTTCTTTCGACTACATATACTTCAGCCTGCATATTAGGTGCAGAAGCAGTGAAGATTGGATAGCTCTTAAATCGTTGAGCCAGACCGACTGACAAAGAGCGTGGTACAAATAGATATCAAGGATTGGACATTTGTACTTTAGAGAATAGTTTCTTTTCAATTTTAATCATTCCCACCGGTGGACACCTCAAACATGGGTGTCCACCGCTTCCAGAATGATAGCTGCTTCTCACCGCCCTGGTGTGTACAGAAATGGTACGCTAGCCTTTACCGATGACGGGAGGTGCCTCCTATGCCTCCTATGCTTTCACAAGCGGAAGCGTTCTTATTTGTTGTAAAACATTTTTATTTAATTGTTTTTATCATTTCGTCACTTAATCACAAATCAGCGATTCAAGCTCAGTTCAGTTATGTTAACGTCACATTTTTAAGTGAAACTAGAGACATGGAAAATTAATTATAAGGTTGGCAGAGTTATGTCAGCACCTATTCGATACCTGTCTCCAAGATTCTATGCTGCAAGAAGAACATTCAATTTTCCAATACAGAGAACATATTTTTCTATCTCCATTTCTTTATCTTATGGTTAAAAGTCAAGGTTTTGCTGCTAATAGCATTTTCAATCATAATAGTAAAATAAAAAGGTGCTACGAAATTTTATTCAACTTTCGAAATAAAACCAAATTTAGCAAAAAATATCTCTATTAAGGTTCACAAAATTCGGAATGCAGGAAAAGCTTTTTTTTTTTCTTTTTTTATGGCAGCTATGTCAGTGTCTTCATGTTTTAGTTAAACTAACACATGCGTAATTTCAGAAATTTTTAGAAAGAAAACTTTACAATTTAATCTTTTCCCAGCAAAATATTTTGAATTTATAACTTTCTTCATCTGTCAAAATCGATTAACAGCTTAGAAAGTAGATTAGCCTCCTTTTGGAAACAAAAATAAATAAAGTGAAATACAAAAAAAAGAGAGAGAGAGAGATGATTTCAAAAGATATTCAGCGAAAAGGAAAAAAAAAGATTTAATTTTCAGAAAACCTTTAAAATTCCAAAGATTTCCACAGAAGCTGGCTTTCTCTATCACATTTCGTTTGCATTTCATTTCAAAATTAAAACTGGTTCCTGTATTTAAAGAGCCTTTTAATATTTATTTTAAATCCTGATAAGTCAGACGTAATTTTCAGTGACGTGAATCCCAGATCCATTTTAGATAATTTTTCAATCTATTGAAATTCATTGATTTAAAGTGAAGATTTTAAAACGACTTGAGATAAATCATCTGTGATATAAATAATATTTTTAACCCGTTTTTTAAGGAAAAAATATCAATTCAAAGAGTTTGAAGTCAAAATAGCTATTGCAAAATATGCCAAAAGGAATAAAAAAATAACTGAGATACAAAAACAAAATATTCCATTTTCTATAACAAACTTCTAAAAATGCATTTTCCATGTAATCTAAATCAGTGAATTTCTATCTCAAAGAAATACAAAAATTTTGTTTTAGAGTTTAAAATGAATATCATTATTTTATTCAGAGAAGCCTACAATACTCTCTCTTCTCTTTGTTTCATTTACCTTAATGATAAATTAATTAGGAATTTATTTAAAATTTAATCATACATATTAATAGACAGATGAGCACGTATTTAATTTTTTCAAGATTTGACTGTTTATTTTTTAAAAAAAGAATGAAATTCATGAAGAATTGATTCAAGGAGAATATTTTTCCAGAATTAAGAAACTGGTGAATTGATTCTAAGGAATTAAGAGTTGATAATAATCAATGGAGAAAATAATCTATTAAAGAATTTGAAATGAATTCATCATAATTTGATTTCGAAATGTTCTGCATCTCGTATATTTATTTATTGGCTATAGATGAATGTTTATTCGCAAAACGAAAAAAAATATTCTTTATCGGATTTTATTAAAATAAGTTTTTACAAATATTAGCTTTAAAGTTTAGTATTTTTGACAGAAAATCTTTACAATAAAAGGATTATTCAACATAAACATTCAACTTCAGTCGTAGCAGAATAACTTTTTAAGAACACTTAAATACATTTCAAAAACTGAAATCCGTTTCTACTAAATATAGATGGTTTTTTAATAATTATTTATGTTAAGTATTTATCTCTTTGAGAAAAAAAATAAGAATATACTATTTTTCTTGACATGTCATGCAATAAAATGTTGCATCATTGAGTGGATGTGAGAGTGGACTTGAGATTTTGACGAACCTCCACTTTTAGACCTCCCTGAGTGGGAAACACATTTTTAGAAAAAATGTCCGTCTGTCAGTCCATCTGTTTGTGACAAAGATAAATTGAATAAGGTATGAGCCAGGCGAATAAAATTTCTCATATGATCTTTTCACCAAATCTGTATATTCCTATCAATTTTTGAACAAAATCTATTCAGAGAAAGTTTGTCAGCTGGGACGCTCGAATATAAGCTATCACGATAACTTTAAAAAAGAGAGCTAGATGGATGAAACTCGTTACGCGGATTTAACATCTGTATTGTGAGGCATTTATCAAATTTGGAGACGCATACTAAAAGGGGTTGACTGACTGTGGGTCTGTCATTCAGAAAAATGTAAATCCAATCGTTCGAAAACAGAATCACTTAAATAAATAAAATTTGGTATGAGATTTTGTGGACATAATTGTATTTCTGTGTTCTGTTTTGGTTTCAATCGAATGGGGAAAATGTATCAAAAACACAAATTAAGCTTTATTAGACAGAAAGTTTTAGGAAGACTACTCTCATAGGGACAAAATTAGCAATATGTGTGTTGTAGTAAAAATATGGTGTTAAAAAGCACCTTATGCTTTTTGGAAGGAAAAGGTTAAATTGTACAGAAAATAATTTCCATGCGTTAGTTTTGTATGAAAACACTAATGCTAAACTACCATATAACGAAAAAACCGAATTAAAAAAATCTTCGATCGATTCGATTTGATGAATGCTTCATTTCAAGATGATGACTCGGTCATTTTTTTAAGAACAAAAGATAACATAAAATGCAAATAGTTACGGAACATTGAATAGTACAGTAAATATATAAGCTTTCTTTTCAGTGTATTGCGATGAAACAAATGAATAACAAAATCTGTTATCATGATTTTAATCCATTAGAGAAGACAAATGGGATGAGATTTCCGTTTTTCTAAAAACGCGCAGGCGATCATTTTCCAGCACACCAATCCGGAGTACAAATATTCCTCATAAATCCTTAAAAAACATCGAGCCTATTAAAATATCTCGTTTGTTTTCCAGTGAAAATACCAAAATAAATGAACGCTCATTCTTTGTAGGGAACTTTTGGCACTTGAAAATCTCTTAACGACGGTCTCCGGATCATAAAATATTTTAATTTCCCTCGAGAACAGCATGTCCGAGTGTAGAAGGGATCCGTGCGACGCCAGCACTTTCATGGTTCCTTTGGGTGTCATAAAGATTGTATTTAAAAAGTGGAAGGTTTTCCTTTAATGTTAAGGGAATTCCCAGATCTCTTCTAACAGAGACGAAATAGAAATGGATTCTGTTTCATGTCATTTTATGTTTCTGCTTTACTTGATGCTGAATAATGGAAACTACGCTTTGAAATATTGTAGTAAAGAAAAATGGGATGAGAGCGTATATTTTGTTCATTATCCAGAAAATTAATTCATTACATTTGATTGGTTTCATGATTTACAAATGCAGTGAGGGGGGTCTTCCCAAAATTTTCTCGCTTTCTCTCTAATAAAGGTATAGTGTCCCACACAATGGATAAGGAGGGCAGTACCGTGAATGCTCAGAATTTTATTGTGAGCTCTACGTCTTATTAGAGTAAAGAAAACCATTATTTGTGTATTAATTGCATGGTAGTGGCGAACAACATTAGTGGCCAATTTTTGATTTTGGCATGAATCTACTGTGTAAAATTTGGGATTAATCCTTGACTTCATGTTGATACACAAGTAATAAAAAATAACATTTGTGTTTCTGACATGTTAAAATCTAAATTTCGCATCTAACTGCCATTGCGGTCGCATACTAAAGTAGTCAATAGGCCACATATAAATTTTTCTTCATTTAAGTCATTGCACTTTTGAATTATCACGTGTACATGAAAAAATAGAGATAGAGAAACAGCGGATTATTTGACGGATTAAGATTCAAATTTGACATGAATATTTACGTTTTAGATGCAAAATATATGCACCAAATTGTATTTATGTAGCGCCTTACGCTTTTTGATATCATGTTCCCTTTCATTCGAAGACCATCACACACAGATTTCTTTTAAAAGTGGATATAAATATGCAATTTTCATGTGAAGTCCAAATAACTAATTTTATCCCTATAACTCTGAGGGTTATTGCGTTAACAGACAATTATAGCGCCAAAGTGGGATTAAGAGAAGTCTGAAACATATAATTTTGTCAAAATCTTGATTTCATTCTTTTTTTTTTTTTTTGAAGATAGTAATAATACTTTTTCTTTACTTCTTTATGTAAGAGAAAATAAAAGCCAGATTTGAAATCGCAAGACAAATATTGAAAAGAATTTATCCGCTGGACAATCCAATTAGAATAGAAAAAGGTAAATATCAAGAACAAATTTTAACGTGAGATAGATTTTGCAACCTGCAATCAGATTTTGCCAAGATCAATCTCATGAATTTAAATGCAGCAATGCAAGTAAAAGTTAAATAATGTTGATAAAACAATTCAAAATGTATGCTGGTTTGAGAAATTATTTATCTATTGATATCAGCTGCAAGATTTCATTGAAATTTTAGTCCTAAGCCTTTAAGCCTAGATTATTTTCTGAGCCAATTTTATTTTTACAAATCTTTCAACAAGCTTAGATAATTTTCTAAGCCAATTTTTTTACAAATCTTTCAACATAAACAAACATGGGTTCTATGAAATTTCAACTGTCTCAAAAATTTAAATTCAACAAATACGCATTACATTTTTATTTTCTAGCCATTGATGTGTACTGATATAACCATTATCATTAATGTTGAAAGAAGGGAACTTTATAAATATTCAATAAGATTAAAATCCATCAATTCATATTAAAAATAAATTATTATTAATATTTAATCGCAATGAAAAAATTTTAAATAATATATATTTTTATTAACATCTTTAGAAATATCATTATCAATCAATTACCTGGAATAAATGCCATCTGTTTTATCATAAACATTCAATCGAAACAAATGAACCTTGTAAATTTACAATTTATTTAAAACGGTATTCGTCGAAATTTTATTATCCCAAAATTTGATTTTTATTGCCTCCAATTTTCCATGTTTCTTTGGTAATTTAAAAAGTCCAAACTTGTTTTTGACTTATTTAATAATTTGAAAAACTTTTTTTACTTTCTCGTATATGAAGTATAAATAAAGTATTCTAAGCATCAAAAATTCGAACTCGAGATTTAGACCTCCTTGAGTTCGAAAAACGCATTTTTTGAAAAATTTCTCTTATCTGTCTATGACAAAGATAATTAAAAAAAATGCGCTAGATGGATTTGTTAAATGGACTTTACACAATCAAAATTTGAACGAATTCTATTCAGAGGAAGTTTACTTTTTGTGAATAAGTGAATTAGATAACAAGAAAAGGTAAAGAGTTAGAGAAATAAAATACATTGCACAGATTCGTATCAAAAATATAGAATTTTATCAAAATTTCCTCCCACATCTGTTAACGAGTTGCTGTCGAATAAGTATCTTGCCATGACTAGAAGTCCTAAAATTATCAGGTTAAATGACTTGTTGCTTCTTTTCTACATGATTGAACTGCAGCAGCGGCTACAAATTTCATAGCATTATAATTATATTCTCCAAATCCCATATTTGAATTATAAGTTTATGTATCTTTTACTTAATTGCTACTAAAGGTTGCAATAACATTAACACCAGTCTCAATCAAATTGAGTCAATAAATTCACTGAATCAAACAAGCCTTGTACATGATCAACGTGGCATAATAGATTAATAAACTCCTAACAAGGAAATAGTAGCTGGCTAAATAATTTTTTGCTTTCTTTTCAAACGTATTAGAATTTCATTTGCTCAGTTTCTAAGTTAATAAATCGGGGCCATTAAAATTGTTTGGTGGACGCTAAAATTGTAGGGCGAATGCTCTTTCATTACTTGATTAGTGGAGACCGGTCAATATTTTCCATTAGTACATATTTTAAGTAATTTTTTTGTTCCCTATAAATTATAAAAAAAGAACAGGTCATGAAGTTAACATTTACTTATCAACTTGCACCTTCTAGTGGAACTTCTACGGAAGGAATGATACATGATTTCCTTGTCCATTTCCATTTTGGCAAATTAATTTCAACTTCGAGATGTATAAAAATTTAGAAAATGAATGGAAAATTTAAAAAAAAAGCATTATATTATTTAAAAAAATGATCAATGCAGAACACGTTTTATGTGCAAATATTTTAAAATTTACTTTATTAATAAATAAAAATTTAAAAAGAATTACTTCAGTTTTGTTATGAAAGATTTCATTATAATTTTGTTTCAGATTGTTTTCTCACACACATTCACGTCATTTCTTTCTAATTTGTTCCGGAATTTCCTTCAATAAGAAGTCTAGTTAAAAAAAAGGTTCTAATAGAGCTTTTAAGATTAAACATTTATAAAAATAAATTATTAATTATAATTTGAATCAAGAAGTTAAGATCTTCGACTCAGTAGCAAAGTAAATTTTCCATTACTAATTTATTTTGGTATTTCTTTAAATAAGGTTAAAAAAAAATACTGTAAAAATAACATTTCATAGCTGGAATGTAAAATTCCAACACACATAAATGAATTATCTTTTATTTAATTATTTTTTTTCATAAAAATATTGATGTCACAAAATTCAACACATTTCAATTATAGATAAAAATGTAACAAAATAAATAATAAATTTGAATTTTATTTCTTGAATTTTATTGAAATTTATATTTTAGAAGAAATTTTCGATAGAAACCTAACACTTCTTTTCTGTAACATAAAACAAATCAACGAATTTTCTTATTTTTTACAACGGCATATTTAGAAAATATCATTCATAATATTATGTCACTGTTCTCTTTCGAAAATTTGAGTTCAACTAACTCAAAACTTATTTATTTTTGTCTCTATGTTGCAGCCTTTTTGAATTTCATTAATAAGATATACACAGGGTTATTAAGTTATCAAATATTGCTTGTGAAAATTTCATCCCAAATCACTAAACAACGATAAAGAAAGAAATAGCAAGTATTGTGGCATTTTTAATGATAAAAATGCATAAATCTGAAAAGCTTTTTATCAATTGATTCCGAATGAGAATAACTTTTCCAGTTCCAAAAGAATAACTGAAAGTTTATTAATTTATTTTATTCAAAACACACACACTGCTAATAAGTCTGGGAGAAAAACGCATTGTTAAATAAAGATTTAATAAAGATTAAATAAGATAAATAAAGATTTCGATGGGTGACAATGTAATTGAATTTGTCTCCATTTTTACTTTAATTTAACTCGGAAATCTTGTGTGTTTGAAAAGAAGAGATTTTACCATTATATTTTTTCACAGTTCCTACTTAAGTCAGGAAGAATTTCCTTCTGATGTTTGTTACTGATAACTATGCACAACTATAAAAGTTTCATAACTGAATTAGAAATTAATTACTAAAATTAATTAAAAAATTTTTTTCTCTGCAAATGGAATCATCTGGCAGCGATTTAAAAACTCTGTCTTCAAGATTTCACAATAATGAATTATATATTAAAGAAACTTCGAGGTAGAAAAGAATTAAAAAAAGAAATGAGCACTTCCTTATTTTGTTACAACTTCCATGCCAGATACCAAATCTTTATTAGCCTCTCAAGATTTCTAGATGAGTGAGTTATAAACTCACATTTTTGTGTTTTCTCAATCGATAAAAGTACAAATTGTTAGCTTACAAATTTAATGCGATCTTTTATAAATATTTAAAATGTTCTTTTAAAAATTAACTCGTAGAAAAATTATATCATTACTATTTTTCATGCATAGTGAGGAAATTTATACAAAATCACCTCATCATATTTATTAAACTTGTATGGCTCATATGGATTCCATTGAAAAAAAACGCGCATATATTCTATAAACTAGCTCTAAATGATAAAAATGATTTTCATTTAATATTGGATTTTCATTTTCTTATTACAATTAAATAGTAAAACAGAAAATACATTCAGAAAAAAAAAATACTTTTAAAATGCAATGTTATATCTAAGATTATTATATTACTTAATATTACTCATAAGATTATTAGTAAAAAATATATAAAAAATAGAATATAATATATTAATTGACGTTTTATTAATATTGTAACCATTTCATTTCTACAAAATTATCTTTCGTTAAATTTAGTAAAAATTACATATTTATAATTTTCATTAACTTTTCTAAATCTGTTGTTGCAACAACTTTCATATTTCGTGCAATTCTCTTAACAGGGATGACTTTTTTTGGTCATCTACTATTTTAGATCTAGACTCCATGTTTGAGCGTTTTTTGCTATCCAATATAGGTATAGAACTTCTTTTATCATTTATCATTTTAGTTAAATTAAAATACTGTGAAATGTTGATACATTATTCTTTTAAATGTATTGAACCATTCTATGATTTTCATGGGAACGTCTTAATAAAAGTGAAATGTTTTATGACGTCAGCATATTGGATGACAGTTGCGTGTAAGACTTCACGTCTCACAGGCACATCAGGTGCTTCTTTGTATTTCGTAGAAAGCCACCGAATTCAAAATATTGAGAAATCACTAAAGGCAAATGTTGAAAGCCGCACTTCAGAGAATTGTTTCTACCCTTTTTGTTATCCTAAATATTTAAAGGAATTCATCAAATCCTCTCTGCGTTTTTCTGGAATCAAATTTTAAAACCAGTGCGACAGAAGGAGGCAGTCGGTTTAGAAAGTATAAGCATGAAACGGGAAATTAAAGCTTTCCTTTCTCTGGTTTTTGTTAGGATTCCGTATTTTCGCTTTCATCCCTGCATTTAATTTGTTTCCGTTTATTTCTTTCCTGTAATCGAATTCATTTCCTTTTGTACTGCTCGATTCTCAGACTACAAAATAGCACAATGCATTTGTTTTGAAATCTCGATTCATTTGGATGACTCAAAAAACAAGAAACAGAAGAAAAGAAATCATATTAATTATGAATGAATGAAAGAAATATGAGTTTCAGTAAAAATGGTATTGCGAGAAAGCGCAATGATAATTCATAATACTGCAGAAATCATAAAATAACTTGTTTATAACAAGAGCGCGTTTAGCGAGAAAAATAAAACAGTAAAATATAAGCGAAAGAAAAGACAAAAAGATGAGAAAAAGCTATAAAAAATTCAAAAAAAAACTGATGAGAACAGGCATGTAGAACTAATAAATTAAAAGCTTTGCAAGCCTTTTCAAATTAGGTGACAAAGAATATTAAAATGAAAAAAAAATCATAACAAAATATGGAAAGAGAATTCTATTTGAAGTATCGCTCATGAGTAGAGAGAAATAGTCTTATTGCTTCAGTAATGATCCTGCTCGATTCCTACTGAATAGATCAGGATGGACTTAAAAAAGATAAAGAGATATTCATTTGGAAATCTATAAATAAAAAATTAAAAAACAAAACAAAATTATTTAAATACATGCAAATTATAAAAAAAACACCACAAAAACAAATAGTGATCAAAATTCATGAATGAACTAAGTATTAATGAGAGAAAATACACCAATTATTATATTTTTATGAAATGAGAATACAGAAGAATTTCAGAATTTCATATTTAATTTTAATCAAAATTTTAGAATTTTCTAAATGCATTTTTCTGCATAAAACACAATCATGTTATACGGGAAAGCATATCAAAAATTGATAGGATATTTTTGATATATTGAAGTTTTGCCTAATGAAATTATCAAATTAGCATAATGTATATGTAATTATTACTTATACTTAGTGTTGAAGAACAGTTTTTCTTGGGGGGTGGGGGGAGGTTTGACTTTTCAGATTTTATTCTTCCAAAAATTAGTCTACAAATCATACGCATTGCAAATTATGTTTGTCATATTTCATCAAATGATTTACCAATTAGTTTAAATTACCCATTGCAGGAGGTTAAGAATTTTTGGAGATCTTTGACTCTAATGTCAGTCTTCGGTAATAATTTATTTTAATTTACTATATACTTGAATTAAAGTATAGAAATCTAAAAACACATTTTACAGTTTTGTATTTGCAGATTTCAGTATCAATTTTTTTTTCTCGCACTTATAATATATCAGGTACAATAACAGACTGAAAGCAACCAAAAATTAGGACTTTTAAGTATTTTGAAAACAAATTTATATTTACAAAATTTTCAGAATATCATAGTTCTTACTAAAGAAATAAAAGTATTGCTAAAATAGAAATTGCTGAAAAACGTTGGCTTGATTTGAAAAATAAGTATAATCTCTTGCAGAATTTTTATTTTAATCCAAGCTGTCATGCAATTTTAAATTTTTTTGAAGATATGAATAATTACCGTGGTATTAATTTTTCTTGAAAAAGAATTTGGAAGACATCAGATGATAGACGTTCTAATAACAAAAAGATAACAAGACAAATAATCTAAAAACAAGTAAAATCCTTGTTTTATATTCAGTTAAAAATAAGTACTTAATCAATAATTTCATAGATAGTAGAAAAGCGTGGTTCCAATAAAATCAAAAATTCGGCCAATGATTAAAAAGCAACAGATTGATTCTTGATTCGATTCAAAACTTACATAAATATCACTTCATCAATGTTAGAAATTTACCTCATCCTGTTAATTATTTGTGAACAATAAATTAACCATATATATTCTCTACTTTTCTTTATCATTCTAAGCTTTTCAGATGAAATTTCAATGTCAACAGTTCATTTTGATTGGGCATTTTTAATGGTTCAAATCTATTGTCAGGAATTTCAGCATTATGAATAAAGATTAGAAGTGAAATATTGAGCACCATTAAAAATACTACTGCATAAATTCTTCAAAACAATAGTTCCATTTAACGATAAATCAGCCGAATAACACAAGTATTAAATGCTTCATCGTAGCGGAAATTATTCCAATGGCTGAAAAGCTTAATTTCGTTTTAACAGGTATAAAAGGCAGTCAGCAGCGGTATATTGTTACGTGACTCATGACTTGCAGCATTAAATTCCTTTAAAATTCCATTCATTCGCATCCGCATTTAATTCTTTTGAAAAGTTAATATTTTAAAAAATAATGTCTTGCAGAAATGAAGGAAACTTGCTGAAACTAAAGGAAATGTTTTAATATCGTAGCGTTTAAAAGTAACACCATACAAATTTACATGTATGGAACAGATAATGAAATATGTAAAATAATTCAGATATTTATGGATGTATTCTTTAGAAATTAAAAAAAAATACTAATAGCCCCTTTTGTCAATATTTTATAATAATGAAACAGCATACCAAAGGCTAATGGGACTGATTTTGTTGTATTGAGTGAAGCTAATCAAAAGTTGGAAATGGACAATATAAATTGAAAACTTAAATAATCTAGATCTGCACCTGCAAAAATAAGCTTTTTTTGGCAGTTCAAAGATTACATGAACTGAATTACGTATAGTAGTTCGTAGTTACTGAATTACAAATAGAAACATTCATGTATGTAGCATTTTCCTTGCATTATTTAAAACTGTTGAACAATAGAATATGTTCATGTAAAGAATACATGATGCAATTTCGGAACCGGGTAAACGATTAGAATTTCACTTACCTCTACGAACTCCTCTTCTGCTATCAACCTCCTCCTCATATTGTTACTTCCCCATCGTATGTAATTCTCTTGAGGCAGAGAGATTGAAAGGATGAATGGGGAAAGTGAAAGAGATGAAAAATACCGATGCATTGCCATATATTGGAAGGAAATCGCAAATCTTATTTCACTAGCTTGGGAAAAAGGAGGAATGGGTTTATCTTTCTATTCCAAAATCGCAGTTTTGAGAGGGTCTTTTATCTTGTCTCGTAATAAAACATTAGACGCATAGAAAATTCAATATGTCTCCTATCTATGATTTTTTTTCACCATTCATATAATTCCTATTCCTTATTTTTAATAAACGTACTTTGGATATCTAAATATTTATTTAATTCATTGGATAAAGCCTCCTTTGATTTTTATGATGCTAACTGGGTATATTTAAATTCTTTCTAGCAAATCCTGAGACTTTAAACTCCTTCATTAGTTAAAGTGTCCTTTGACTTGATGCATCTTTTATTGCGCTTTCCTATTTCTCTTGCCTTGCTTGATGTTTGTAAACACGGAAAATCGATTTTCCAATCACCTCCTGCCGTATTTATTACAGTTCTATGCTGTGAAGGGGAAT
The DNA here is from genome assembly GCF_947563725.1 of Argiope bruennichi. NCBI lineage: Eukaryota > Metazoa > Arthropoda > Arachnida > Araneae > Araneidae > Argiope > Argiope bruennichi. The sequence goes on from NC_079159.1 coordinate 128,108,670, forward strand.
GTACGATTTCAATATTTTCAAAATTAAATAATCTGTTAATCGACTTATTTAATTAAATTTTGATCTCATATGAGGTGACATCTATCTCAGAAAAAATGTATTGATTCTATATTATTCATAGAGATGTATTAAAAATTAAAATTTAAGGTGAAGAAAATAATTAAAAGAAATAAATCTGATTTTTTGTAAACTATTAAGAGTGTAAATACATTTTAAAATCTTCCCACTCATTAAATACCTCTTAGTAAGACCCATTTGTTTAGTGCGTTCATACATTCGTTTATGCCTCTTCAAGGTCAGCTCTTTATTCAAAAGCAATTCACTCGCGTTTTCACTAAAGGGTAAACTAACTTCTTATCTGCCATCCGATAAAATTTTCACATTGTTTCGAAAATATGCTAAGCCTTTCAGATGCTCTTCACTTTTATATTATTTTCTCAATTGGGTCATTAATTCCAATAGTTTCAAGATCCCATAATTCGCTTATCGAAGCATTTTTAACATACAAAGACCTTTTATATAATTTCTTTCTCCTCGTTACAGCATTTCCTAACCGCGTATTTATTATAGACAAACCGAAGTCTATTTGGACAGATTCATTCATAAACAATCTTCCGATCACATCTGAACCCAGTAATAAATTAGTTTCGCAATCGCTGTTTCTCAAGTCAGCTAAAAGAATCCCTTTTTGCTTTAGCTGGTTTATGAGGTTATAATCAGTTAATTTTGCCGCACTGCCACAAATTTTACTTTCTACAAAGAAATTATTAGAAAAAATGAATCATCGAGTGACGAAACTTTTAATTCGAACATATCATGAAAAACTCATGAATATATCATGAGTATTTTTTCTTTCTTCCGAACAACATATGTTGCATTTTTATTTTCTTATTTGATTTAATACCTAAGTTTTCTATTGCTTGTATAGATATGTAAGAATACTGAGATCGGCCATCAATCAAAGCTCTAAGCGTAATTGATTTACAGCCCGCTTGTATTTTCATAACAGTTATTAGACAATGAATAATATCTACATAACAGTTATTAGACAATGAATTTGTTTCTATTGCAGTAAATTTACACTTAACGCTATTTTCTTTAGGATTAGCACACATTAAATAATGATGATGATTTTTACATTACACACAATGATTCTTAACTTTACAAAATTTAGAAAATTGAACAATAGTAAAACAGGCAAAGCAAACTATTTTGCTTAACAAAATGCTCCTTTTTTCTTCTAAAGGCATAGTTCTGGCATCAAAACACTTCTTGGAGGAGTGTTTTTTATAGCAAAAAAATGCAAAGTAAATTTCGCTTACCTGGGACGTTTTTATCTAACGCGCTTATCAACATGGAAGCAGTTCCATAATCCGAAAATATTTTGGGCAAGTATCCCCTTTTCTCTACGAACCAGAAGCAAAACCAGATCGGGCAAGTTCGATGAGTTGTTCTCCCCTCACTTTTTTGTTTAGGATATTAAGTAATTAAGTAAGTGTATTAAAAACGAGTAAAGTATATTAATACACGTTCTGGCTAAATATTCAAAAATTAAATGACAACATTTCTCTAGTCATAAAAATTTATTTTTAGTCTTAAATCTTTACGAAAATCTTATATTTTTATTGAAAGTTGATACTTTTATATTTTAATAATTTTTTAAATAAGATAAGTAAATTATGTATTTTTATTTTTTAATAAACTTTACGAATGAATGAAGTTTATTAAAAATAATAAATTGATTAAAATTTATCTGTTTTTTTTTAAAAATTATAAAATATAAACATACATAATTTCACAAAAAAAATATAAGATTTTTGTAAAGATTAAAGTGTATATATATATATATATATATATATATATATATATATATATATATATATATATATATATATATATATATATATATATATATATATATATATATATATATATATATATATATATATATATATATATATATATATATATATATATATATATATATATATATATTGTATTAGAGAAAAGTAGTCATTTTTTGAAATGTGAGTCAAAGCGCGTATTAATACACTACTCTTGATTTTTCTGTTTGTCAAGTTTTGGGTCTAACGCAACGTTGCCGCTGAGCCATTTCTGCAACAATGATTGCATATAAGTGCATAACATTTAAATTAGAAATCTGTTGCGATTCAAAATTTGTGGTTGCACATAAATTTTGTGAATTTTCTGGAAGATTATAGCCAGAATATCAGTGTCACGGAAAGCACTTCCACTTCTTCTGCAAAAACAAACAACTGCAACTTCTAATTCTTACTTGTAAATAATGTGAATAAAGAGTGTTCGTTATACAAATTGTGAGTTTTTCATTTGAAAGAATAAAAGTATCTTTGAAGTAATTAAGATATTATTTACCCTTAATTTAAACGTGTTTACTTGTGATAAAAGATACTATCTTATTTTACGAGTCAAAAGAATCTGATGATCCAGCGTTTTTTAGTAATTTGAAGTTAGTTTCGGTTTGTGTATTACTGAATGCTGGTACAACAGTCAAGAATGAGAAGTTCCTTTAAAATCGCATCTACTTATATTAACTAGAGTTTCACTCATTGGTCGATTTTGTGAAGTTTCTCTATGGGAATCTAATCTTTGATATGCAGATGAAATCGTTGGAAAAATAATTTATTAATAAATAGAAAAGATGATACAAATTTTTTAGGATTATAAAAGTTTCTTGAATGCTTCTTTTAGATAATTATTCTAAAAATGAAGAGAAATAAAAAAATTGTCTAAATTACTAAATAGTATTTAATTCCATTGAATTTGCTTTTAATGATGACTGCGGATCTAAAACTTTGGCTGTTCTTCAGAAAATGCGGTATATAAGCCTTAGAGAGAGAAATCAATTTATTTGAAAAATGCTTTTAAATTAAACATCTGAACTGTTTTAGAGTCAAAACTTTAGTTGAGAATATTATTTATTTAATGGGATTCAGATTAAAACTTTGTGGAAATACCAGAAGGAGAAATGTGGCCCTTCCGTTTATAATAAAAGACATTAGAATACCTATTATAATGTCTTTTAAATGAAATGTTTGTTTAATTGTTTAATGAATTGAATGAATGTTGAATTGATGAAATGATGTAACGTAAATGAATTGTTTACGTAATTCAATTATTTGAGAAGTTTGACAGCTCTTTTAATGATTAATACGTGACATGGATTTAAAAAAACAAATATTTTAATATCGCAAAATGTCGAATTTCTTGGCAAAACAACAGTTGTTTCGGAATGAGCTCATTATTTTATTGCAAGCCATTCTGATTCAGAAATTTTCTTTATTTATTAGACATATACAGAAAACATATCGATCGAGTAGAACGTGTAACGAAAAGTTTTCTGAAACGATTTGAAAAAGATTATAATGCACCTCAGACAGAGAAGGAAGAACCACAACGGAAAATCAAGATAGATTTTGCAATATTGTTCAATGAAGAATTTTCTAGAGCATAATCGAAATAGATTGTTGCCTTACAATCCTCACAAATATGCATTTTGCAAAGTTTCAGTAAGATGATAATGATTTTAAGAAGTAAAGAAATTATGTCTCGTTTGAATTGAAAAAAGGAAAGGGAATGCCTTAAATAATGAAGAAATTTCAAGAAAGTTTCTTGCATCAATAATTATCTGTCAGTGCAACAATATTACACAACCGAAAACAATGGATTTGGATAGAGCAGAATTATCGTACAAACCAGAGCATTCAACACACTAAAATTAGGCTCCGAATCTAGCGTAGTTAAAATAGGGAAATTACTTTAGATATTGGAAACAGTATTGGAAGACTAAATGTGAACATTGTAAACAACTATCTATCAGCTTAAAGAAAGCACTGAAGCAAAAATGTACTTTATATGCCAAAAAAAAAAAAAAAAAAAAACAGCGACATAAGAATTGTTTTCGAACGAGACAAATACATCTACTCCTAGAATTGCAAAATCAGAAAGAAAAAAAAAACAAGATCTGATTTGCTTTAATATTTTATGTGCCTTTAGTTTATCATTTCATAATTCTTTCTGAGTAACTTTTCATGTAATATTATTCAACGTTTAGCTTGGCGATTGATATCCTTCAAAATAAAAAAGCTTCTTCCATCACGAAATCCATTTGTCGCGTGTTAAATGGACAAGAACTGGTTTCTGACGTAAGATGCATTGAAAAATTCCTTCTCATATAATGGCAGAAAATGAATTTTACGATTTTATTGGTTACACATGCTGAAAGAATATATCATTCGAATTTCAAAAAGTACGATTGTCATAATGCAACGTTCTTTTGTTTTTGTTTTTTACATCTTAGCCTTAATTATATGATACGCTTTGAATTTTTATTCAGAGTTAAAAAAGAAATGTGTCATTGAATGAAGCTTTTGATAGTAACATTTTTCAAATGATTTCTAGAAAAGGGAACATTTTCTGAAAAATTATTTCATGCAAAAATAATAATAATCTCTTTTTGTATACAAAATCTGTTTTTTTTTTTCATCCCTCCTCTAAGAAACCGAAACTCCAGTTGCCAATTTATAACCGAATCTTCTTCAATAGCTTAACATGCTCTCCAGCAAAGAAGGGTTTCTTATTTTTTTACATTATAATTCTCTTTGTGTAGTACTTTTTGCCATTTCAAAATAAGCTAAAACAAACTTTATGAAAATAAACCAATTTATCTTTGAAAGCTTGTTTTGTGTTGAAAGGTTGTTTTTTGAAAGGTCTTATTCATCTTTGAAAGGTTGTGTGTATGCAAGTTTTATAGATAAAAGTTCTAGAATTGGGGGAGCAATTTATCTCAAAAGAAGATTCAAGTTTATTGGGTGGTAAATTGTGAAAGATGAAAAGCAATTATTCATGAAAATACTTCTATAAATAATATTTCTTATAGGAATGAGTCCCATAGAAATATTTCTTACTGAAAAAGCGAAAATGATACCCATCAAAGTACTTAATTTAAACAGCCATCACTTAGTTCGAAAAATTCTTTCTCACTGGAAACTTTCAATTTGTTTAATCATAGATGAAACTTTATTTAATGAACATCATAAACAACTTATTTGATTTTTTTAAAATTTAAACCAATTTAAATTGATTTTTAAAACTTGGTTAAAGTAACTATTTTTGCACAAATAATATTACTGTTTGGATTCTTGGTTTACTCAACTTTATCGCGAATTTGTTTTATTGCGTTTTTATCTCTGTGTGAATTAGAACCAAAAATATATCATGTTTTATCAGAAACTGCAGTACCGAAATTGACTCTTTAAATTATTTAAAATTGTGATTTTTAGCGACAGAATTCTTTCAATATGCTTTAATAAGTTGCGAGGAAAATATCTTGTATTTGAATACATTATTTAGAAAGTGGCAAATGGTAATTACTCTACACAAATCTTTATGGGACTGTCATTTCACGTTTCAATTCGAGAAACGTGCTCACTCTAGAGGCCGGTTGTCGAAAGCCATTGGGGCTCAACAGTGGTGGTATTGTATGATTAACGAACCTATCGCCGATATTGATATTCACCTCTTTGGTGTATGGGTTGCTTCATAATGGGTATCAATTTTGAGTTTGTCAGCATATTATCGTCTGCGGTGATTGGAATTCAGTTGATATGCATGTGTAAGTCCGTTGTCTTTCTGGCAATTTCAGATATCTTGATAATATTATTCTATTAAATGTCTTCGTACTTTACATTTTAAGATATGGGAAATTTAATTATGTATCTTATGACCGTTTAACTATGTATTTAATCTGGAATTTATTATAAATAGTTTCAGCTTAAATATGCATTTAAAAGTGCTATAGAATTGGATTAATTTTCAATAATTAGGAGTCGAATAATACAGACAGAGTATCCCAACAATAATGATTTGGTTTAGGTGAGTTATATTAATATCTCGTTTTGAGTGCAGTAAAACCAAGGCTATTTTGTAACAGATTCCGTCATTTCGAAACGCGATCAGATGACGAATTCAAATTTTAAGCTTAACCGCTCTTCAAATTTCCTCCCAAACCACCCATGGGGGAATGTTTGGCAAAAGACATAGAGTTAAAGTGCATCAGGAAATAATACAATGGATCTCTAATGGAATCGGATTTTGAACTTTCAGATCCTCTGTCCTGAAGATAGAGTCTTACCGTTAGACCACCACGACCCTCCCCCCAGTAAAAGATTTCAAACATTTTACTAAGCAACCATAAACATTAATAATAATGGATGTGGAAAATGAAGAACCATAATGAAAATGTTGACATCCATTTGTGAAAATATATTCCTAAAAATTTCCGTATTAACTCCCAAATATGATAACTGCAGTATTCATAATTTTAGAGAATTAGTAAAGTTTTAAAAACCATTACTTTACATTTTAAATTGGTATAGGTATACATGCTAGGAAATTATACATTAAAAAGCTTTCGTGAACATGCAACAATAATTTTTTTTAAAATAAGTATTGTTTGTGCAATATAAAAGTTTCTTATTTTCATTTAAATATTTTATTTGCATTTTTATTATGTTCTTATTTAAAAGCTTATTCATTTGGATAGATATCTTTTAACGGTGATGGCACATAAAATGATGAGGCTTCCATCGCTTGTTAACTAAAATTTCTGCTTTATGTCTTGATGAACAATGAAAGGTAAGCGATGAAAGTACTGCAGTTAAACACTATTCTCAGCTATTCATTAAAAATATGCGTAATAATTATAACTGAGCTGAAATGAAACTTGTGCTTCAGAGTTTCTTAGATTTCAATTCCACTTTATAAATCTGAAGAAATGAAGTTGAAGGAACAAAGTAATAAAAAATTCAGTTCCGCACTATATTTCAATTAATTTCACAACATATTAAATATTAATTAATTAAACAGCTGGATAGATTTATTTAAATATTTTAAGAAAATGTCACGTAAACTATCAAATTCCAATTAAAAATGAATTATTTGTAAAAACTTGAAATGTTTTCTTCGAATCGAAAATATAATGAAATTGTTTTGAAAACAAATAAAATAATTATATAGGCGAAAATATAAATATTGTAAATATTCCTTCATTTTCATGAGATTTAAATTTAAATAATTACCAGTAGAAAAGGCAATGGATGTTGTATTCATTGTAGTATCAAAGTTTAACCATCAGACGACACATATTAAAGTTCGAGTATCGAGATATTACAGCTTTACCCATTCTTTCCTGTAATTAAATGCCAAAAATATATTTTCTATTTGCAAATTACTTGATTCCCATAGTCGTGCAAAATGACTCTTCAGATATATGAAAAATCAATTTCATCACAAAGGAAATGAATACACTTTAGAGACTATTATGATACTACGAGAAATACTGAAAGGTATCATTTTTCACAATTTCTAAAAAAAATCCACACATCATGTAAAATATATTTTGTACTGAACAATTCAAATCGTATAGACTGAAAATTGTAGGCAAACCAATAATAAAAATGTAGCCGTGGTCAAAAATATCCGGGGAATTGAAGGTGGAGATCTGAGATTGTATTTGTGCTTTCCCGTCTTTCTCGGAGGAGGAGTGAAACTTGTTATCTCTATTCCTCGAAGTCGCATGATAGTAAAAAAAAAAAAAAAGTGAAAGCATTGCCATTAGACGTTAAAAGATCGTTGTGACAATCTGTGCCGAATAAAGCGGCCTATAAATCGGAATATCAACTTCTCTGTATCCTTTGATGTTCTTTCTATCTGTTGATAAGGATTGTAAGATTTTTCTGGTTTTTCAGGAAAGATTGCGAAAACTTCACTTGTTTTCAAACTCCAATTTTCAAACTCAAACTTCAATTGTTTTTCAGTACTTTGAAGATCAGGAGCGGTGACCGGGAAATCGTTTCTGTATCTCACTCTTGATGACTGATGTCTGATTCTATCTATTGTACAAGATATACAAGTTATAAAGAAGAAATTTATATATATATAATCAAATGATATATTAGAAATTACTTATGAAAGAAATTATATATTAGAAATTGCCTAAAATATCTAGAGATAAAATATTTAGATATATAAAATACCTTAAATGTCCATATTTGATTGCGGTATAAATCTTTATTATAACTATTTTCCGCGATTAAAAAAAATCCCAGAATAGAAGACGGTGCTTGAAAACCGGATGATAAAATATTGAGCAAATATGCTAAGCTAACCATTTGCTCATAGGTCATAGTTATTTCTTTTAATGATTTGAATACTTTAATGCTCTAAAGACATAAAATTATTGGCATAGGAAAAATGTAAAATTTTTGATTCTTGATGGAAATCTTGGGGTCACATGTTGTTATTTTTTTTTTGTAAGATGGAACAATAAATTTGTTAGTCTATTTTTCGTGTAGAAACTTTTATTAAACTGATGACATTATTCTGATATAAGATGTAATATTGTAAGATAAACTGTGACGTTTCTTTAAATTTAGATTTTAGCAATAATCTTTTACAGAATTTAAAATTAGAAAACAACATGCTCGACGAATAAAGTCAAAAATGCTTGGAAACCAATTAAGGCACGAATGGTTAAAAATCAAAAATCATGTGCAATATCGGCTTTTTTAAAAAGTGCAAATATTTCGATATGAGGTTTTTGCCTTGTTAAAAATAGAAAACAAAGATGATGAAATTAAAATCTTTGAGGTGCAACACATTTAGGGTTGAACAATCATTTATAACGTGCCTTAAGATTAAGAGAATGTAAAATTTGTAAAATGACTAAATCATTATGATCTTAATTTACGACATAAAATTCATTTTTTTTTTATTTTGAACAAAAATTAATTTTAAATTTTTGCACTCTCTGCCTTTCCATATTCTAGCCCATTAACTAACATTTTTTTGACAAATAAAAATATTTGATGTCCATTTTTAATTAAAACGGTAAGTGCTACACCATATACAAATTAAAAAATATGAAATCATGCACAATGATCAGCAGTGGGAAAAGTCGGGCATTTTCACAACCTATCAGAATCATTGATTTCTAACCATAATTTATTTAACCATCATTATTCTAGAGATTTTCTTCATCTCTGTAAAATTTTCATTAAATTAAGTGAACATTTCAGGTGGAATTCATTCATATCTCAATTCTTTTTTTTAAAAATAAATCAGTGAAAAATCTAATATTTTTTCTCTTAAAGCATTTAAAAACCCAATTTTTTAAAATTGCATTAAATAATTTTAGATTATTTTGTAAATGAAATGTATTTTTTATTCGAAATAGAAAAATTATCCTCACAATTTTCAGGAATTAAAAATACAATTATTGTAACAACATATATTTAAATAATAGTGTTTTGTGCTTAAACAAATCATCTGCATTCCTCTACTGGTGATGCAGGTGTTGCGACAATGACATCAAAACCCATTTATGAAGCTTGCATGCGATGCAGAAATTCCTTTCGGCAATTACTTATAGGAATGAGAGATCATGAATCTCCAAATGAGGTATGAATCATCTGCTTCTCGACAAAATATTAATTGGAAAATTAGCGCCCATTGTGCAAGGAAAATATTTGCGTGCAAATGGAGGGAAGCCCTCATCTCCGCTTATTAATGACTTTCAGCGATAATTAATTCTTATGTCTTCAAGGGTCGATTTATCTGCTTCACGGGCAGGAGATCACGCACATCAACAAAGTGAAAGATTTTGGTTGTTTCTGTAGCAGTCAGCATATGATTTAGCTCAAAATTGTGGAAAAACAGGCAGAAAGTTAAATGTAGTCTGAAAATGAAAAAAGAACCTTCTTATTGCAATTCTCTCATGACTTATCTCTTTGTGAACATAAATAATGAACCAGAAAAATGCGAAAACGCTTACTTAGATAACATTTTGAAAGATATGCATTAGAACCATTTATTCTATGAATAATGAAGTTTGTATGATATCAAAGAATGAAAGGAATGAATGGTTAAATATCCTTTCAGTTTCAAGTCATTTGTTAGCAGAGAATTTTCATCTCTTATCTTGGAAATGTTGTCATAAGCCTGTATAGCTCTAAATAAATTTTAAAAGACGTCACATCTCGACAAAGCAGGTTGTTCTAACAATGTAACCCAAAAACTCTTCATTTCTTCTAATTTTTTTTAACGACAGAATATAAAACTTTTTGTTAAGACACTGATATTGAGGCAAATAAAAAGAATCACGAAGAATGTAAGGAAAAAATAGAGCCCATGTGAACTACAATAACACAAAATATAAATGGTAGCCTATTATAAATTAATTCATTATTTTAAATGAAAACATCCACTTGCTTCTTTATTTTGGTATGGTCAGAATTAAAATCAATCTTTTCACTCTTATATTGCGTATGTTTTTAAATATAGCTGTGATTATATATGTATGATAAATCTTTTATTTGTAATATTTATTGTTGAATGATACCCAATGTTATCCATTTTGAATTGAAAGTCATGGGAATTTCCATTTTGATATAGTTTAATGAACACCGAATAGTACTCGTCATCATTTATTTTTATGTTTCACTGTATGAGATTTTGATGCAAGCCATTTCATGCTACTTTTAGAACTCTGATAAGGAGATAGAAATCGGAATGGGTGTACTCTATTTTGTGTTTTAAATTGAAATAAGATATCCGAAGAATTTTAACTTCCTTCCACCTACCACCTATAGTTAATTGTGCAAATGGTGCCGAGATATCTATCAAACAATTTCAACTTCTCTTTCTTCTAGCATGAAAACATCGCACATATTTATATACAGGCTGCTCCAGATTGAGAAGGATGACAAAATTCCAAACTATTTTCTCTAGATTTATAAGTAAGACTAAAGAATCAAGGAAGGCACTTTTGAACAGATAAAAAGGCCAAAAATACAAAAATCGGTCTCTGAGAAGACTTATTGTCAATGAATTAAGTAAAACAAATAATATATTTTTGTAAGTGAAAATGAGCAGTTCTTTGTCTTTTTTTCTTATTTTTTCGCTATTCATAGAAATTCACGGCGCACGTGCTTTTCAAAATAAGACATGCATTACTAACAAATTTTCAAGTACAAGAAACGTATGAAAATCGGAAAATTGGATATTAATCAAGTTTCTGAATTTTTTATTGCATACTTTCAAAAATATCACTTTATAAGAAAATCTTTTTACATCATTTTGAAGTTCATCTTTTATGTGATACCAGTTTAATAATGGGATTTATTCCTCATTTTCGCAAATTCAAAAATTTTTTTAAAAAATAATTTTTTAAATATTTTTTTTTGTCATATTATTCGTTTTACGAATGATGAAATTTTAAGTTTCATAATAATTGCTGCCTCTTAAGACGATATATATATATATATATATATATATATATATATATATATATATATATATATATCAATCAATAGATGGCGCTGGGTGCCTACCTCTGTTTACATAATTTACCGTTAACTTTCAAAAACAGGAAATCACAATCGATTGTTTAAAGTTTCATTCACTGTTGGAAGGTATGTTCTGGCCTTTTCGTTTTTAATTTTAATTTTAATTTTAATGCTGTTTTTGTTTTTATTGTTATTGTTTTCATTGTATTTTTACTTTGTGGTTTTTTTCTAATTTGTTATTTTGTATTTCCTTTCTGTTAAAATGGTATTTCTCTTGAGCATAATTTCGGGGGATTTTCGGGTCACGAGGAATCATTATTAGACTTAATGTCTGTATGTCCTCACAGAAAAAATCCCTTTATTTGAATCCCTGCCTGAGGGTGACCCTTGAAAAAGTCTTCAGGCCGGATTCTTTTTTAATATTTTTTAATAATTTTTTTGGTTTAATTTTTATTTGATTTTTGTTTTTCCTATTAACTTGATTCTAATACTTTTGTATAAATTCATCTGTGTTTTAGAAGTAGCTGCAATTGCGCTCTCTAAATACTATGAAGTTCCTTTTTGGTTTTAGTTTAAATAGGTAATAAATTTTAGTTGCGATTTCGAAACTGTTTTGTTTCGTTTTCATTTTAGTTTCGTTTTCAAACTTTTTCTTACTTTAGATTGGTTACTCGTTCTTGCATTTGGTTGGAATTTAGCTGCAGGTGCGCTGTTCCACGAACTGCAAAATTTTTTTAAAAAATTTTTTTTTTTTTAAATTTTTAAATAAAATATTTTTAATAGTTTTTTTTTTGGTGGTGGTGGGGGGTTCAATAGGTTTTTTGGTGTATTGCCAAAAAAATTTAAGAATTTTCAGATCATTTTTCCTGATTTTACTTTTTCGAGAATTCCTTGTTTTTGGCGTTTAGGAGATATATTTTCATTTTAATAAATAAATTAAACTATGCAAAAAGTTAATAACGAATTTATCATAGCGCATGGCCCGTCGCGCGCTCTACCAAGGGGCACTGTGGATAGCTTTGTGTCAGGAGCATTCACGGAGAAAAAATTACTGACACAATTGTTTTGTTTAAAAAATCTTAAAAATACAAAAAAATATAAAATTTGTGGAAACGGAAAGTGTAGGACATGTCCTTTGGCAGATAAGGAACAGATCAAAAATGAAAACTCAAAATTACAAACATTCTGTAAAAACAAAAATTTGATTTATCTCCTTAATTGTTCAGAATGTAATTTAAAATATATTGGCCAAACTAGCACCGAGCTTAATTTAAGAATTAACAATCACAGATCCGATATAAAAAACTTCATAAAAAATAGGACCACTGACTTCGAACTGGAGCATTTTCAAAACCATAACTTTAACAATATTAATATCTACATTCTAGAAGACAATATTAACGAATTAAACAAAAGATTAGATCTGGAAAACATTTATATTTGCAACCTGAAAACTTTATTTCCTTATGGTCTCAATAGTAAATTAAATGGGGAAGGTTATGCAGATTTAAACAATGATTGCATTTATAACAAATTTAACATTTTTAAAAAATTTCTAAATAAAGATAACTTTTCTAAAAGATTTAAAAGAGGTAAAGGGAAAGGAGGCAATTTTCAAATTATATTTGAGGAATTTCAAAATTACTGTAATCTGGAACACAATAGTGAAAACATTCACAGAATTAGGAAATACATTTTTGGTCTTAGAAATAATAAAATGAAATGGTTTTTAAATAATAAATTCGGGGAATTAGAGTTTAAAAATTCGTACACTAAATGTATTATTCTAGATCTTATTAAATGTAAACTTAACATTGGAAAAAACGATTTACTTTTTAAAATAAAAATAATGTTTACAAAGAATACTGTGTGATTAAATTCTTGGATATTTACTTCGAATATCTAAAATTACCCAAAATTATACATAATAATAATATATTTTTTCCTCTTGCAGATAAAACTAATGTATCAATAGCGTTTAGTTACACTTCAACTTTAAAGAAAAAAAATTTGTAATTATAATTACTATAGCAAAAATTTAGATAAAATAAATAAAACAGATTGTTACTGTAACAAGGAAAAATATAAAGATTTTATAGATATTGATAAAGGTCATATTATTACAGGTAATTTAAAAATTATTGAATCCAACTCTTTAAGCGATTTGATGGGAAGAGGAACAAAATTTAGATTAAGAGAAAAAATAAACCATAACAAAATTTTGATTCCTATTGGTAATGATTTGGATGTTTTTATTGCCAAATTATCTAGAAAATACCACTGGCCTGCGGAAGGTTTCGGGGAATGGAAAGTGAGAATTTTAAAGGAAATTAAAATAAAATTGAATACTGATTTTGACAGATCTAAAGAACGTGGGATTTATTTTAGTAAAACATTAAAAAATGAAATAAAAAATTTAAAAGAAAAATTTGTTATTACAGTAATAGATAAATCAGCAAATAATTTCTGTTTAATTTGTAAATATTATTATAAAGAACTTTTAATTAATGAATATAACTCTAATGCAACTTATATGTTAAAGAACACCGGAAAAAAGGAATTAGATAAAAGAATGCTAGCTTTTGCAAAAAAAACCAAAACTAAGACTTGCTCTCTTAACTATCCTTATTTATTCCCAACAGTTAAATTTCATAAAAATCCATTAAAATTCAGATTCGTAACCTGTAGCACTGGTAGTTATAATTACTATACGGGTAAACATTTCTTTAAATACTTAAAAATTATCCTAGACAAAATAAAAAATGAAGACAACTTTATTATTTCTAGTAACAAAGAAGTATTGGATTTTCTTAAAGATAACAACATTAATAAACTTAATAGTTTTGATTTCGAAAATTTATACACTAATCTACCTCATGAAAAATTAATAAAGGTCTGCACTTTTATATATGACGAATATTTAAATGAAAATATCATTCCTAAAAATAACTGGCTTGAGTTATGTAATTTTAATATTACTGAAAATTACGTGTTTAATGGTATTAATTTTTATAAACAAGTCAAGGGCATTCCAATGGGGACAGCTTTCTCAAGTGCTTTAGCTAATATTTTCCTGCATTACTATGAGAAAAAAATAATTAAATATAATTTAATAAACGGGTGGAGATATATTGATGACCTATTTTTGATTAACTTCGACAATACTAATATTATTACTAATTGCTATCCAAAAGATTTAATTCTAAAAGATACAAATATAAATCAACTTGAGGCTACCTTTCTGGATTTAAAAATCGAAATTGCTAATGATAAAACAATAGTTGGTATATACGATAAAAGGGATGATTTCAACTTTAAAATAACAAAACTATGTAACTACCATTCCAATCTAAACTCTAAAATTTTCAAAAATCTAATTTTCTCACAAGTTAACAGGATCAAAAGGGTTTGCAATAATAAAAATTCTTATATTGAAGCATCAAATATCCTCCTTAAAAATTTAATTAAAAATGATTTTCCTAGAAATTACTGTAATGTCAATTTTTTAATTAAACAAGGTATGGTTTGGGATTAATCTTTTGGCTTAAATAAAAATAGAAATTTACTTGCATATTGGATCACTCAATAGATGGCGCTGGGTGCCTACCTCTGTTTACATAATTTACCGTTAACTTTCAAAAACAGGAAATCACAATCGATTGTTTAAAGTTTCATTCACTGTTGGAAGGTATGTTCTGGCCTTTTCGTTTTTAATTTTAATTTTAATTTTAATGCTGTTTTTGTTTTTATTGTTATTGTTTTCATTGTATTTTTACTTTGTGGTTTTTTTCTAATTTGTTATTTTGTATTTCCTTTCTGTTAAAATGGTATTTCTCTTGAGCATAATTTCGGGGGATTTTCGGGTCACGAGGAATCATTATTAGACTTAATGTCTGTATGTCCTCACAGAAAAAATCCCTTTATTTGAATCCCTGCCTGAGGGTGACCCTTGAAAAAGTCTTCAGGCCGGATTCTTTTTTAATATTTTTTAATAATTTTTTTGGTTTAATTTTTATTTGATTTTTGTTTTTCCTATTAACTTGATTCTAATACTTTTGTATATATATATATATATATATATATATATATATATATATATATATATATATATATATATATATATATATATATATATATATATATATATATATATATATATATATATATATATATATATATATATATGTGCTTTAACACATTATTTTTAATTCATTCATTCAGCCTTTCATATTTTGTTTTGTAAATATTTGATACTTTTGAATGTTTTTGTAATAAGTTTATATTATTGATGAGTGTTAAGATTCCGTTAAGTGCTATTGGTCTGCTGCCATCGTTTTCTGCTCCACCAGAATTTCTTTAAATGTTTTAATTATATTACATTTTTCCATTGCTACATTTTTAAAAGTTTGCTTCATTTGATTTATTAACACCAAAGTGGTATTTCACTTACCTCCCATTTGATGTTTCAGCCCTTTTCAAATCATGTTTCTAATCTCATTTCATTCATTCCATTGAACTAATAAGTTTTATGTACTGAATTATTCCTCCTCCAACCACCGACTGATACGACTTTCATTAAATGATAATAGTCATTTCTTTTTTGTTTTGCTATGTGTTTACAGATTATAAGTTTTCATTTGTATTTTGCAATCATCATACATAATTCGGATTTTTTTTCGTTTAGATTTAAATTGTAGGAAAAAGTAGGGACGATGACAAAAGAAATAATATTTAGTATAACTTCAATATTTTACACATTTTTTCCGTTAAATTTACATACGCAGATATGTATATTTAATATTTAAATGCTTTAATTTCCAAGAAAACTCAGAAAAATGTAATTCATTTTGCCAAAAATCTCAGTTTCTTATTATTATTCTCGGTTTCATCAAACAATAAATATGGAAGCTTAAATAGTATGTGTTCCGTATTGACATACTAAAACCAGGAAAGCATTATTCCGGTGAACAAACTGGATGGAAGCGAAAAGCGGCTACTTTCAGACCAAGTGAAGTACCCAAGTTTAATAGTTGTCATTCTGCAAGTTCATGACAACCAAAAACGCAGTTTATGAATATCAACATGAGAAGATGCTTTCGCTCTGCAATGTCAGTTTTTTGAAAATTTACTTTTGTAATTCCAAAGATTTATTTCAAGCTGCGGAGCCTTATTTTTCGCTGTATTTGTCATCCCGTTCATTACTTTTAATACAACATGATTCTGTGAATTTGTATTCCATTAAATATCAATTAAATCACCATTAAAATATCAATAGAATACAAATTCGCAGAAAATCATTTAAAAAAATTAATGCAACGTTAGTGCGTTCTTTCACTCTCAACCTTTCTGTTTTCTACCACCTGTCGGACGGCGACATTGTCTTGAAGTGAATGATCTCCTTAGAAGAGAATCGGTGGGAAGGGGGACCAGAAGATCCTGAATATAATAAGGATTTTAATATTATAGTATAAATTGTTTCATTTTAATTTCAAATTTTTAAAAAAAACTGTTCAAAATTCAATCAAAAATGTGACTGATTATAAAAATTGCATAACTATATAATTATATGCTTTTGGTATACATAAATTTGCCCTAACGGACGGTGATCCTTATTTATTCATTTGAAATATGATATATTTTGGAAGCACAGTAAAAAAAGACTTCCGTTCTCAAGTACTTTTCTTTTTCAGTCTTTGAAAATAATTTATTTTATATTTTCAATGAATATTTATATGAACATAAATATTCCTTTTTATGATATTTAATTTTATTTTCCCTGGCAGTAAAAATAGGAAGCATTTCTAGTACAGAATCGCATTTCATGTGTAATGATTCAAGGATAAATCACGGCAAAGAAATAATTCTTCTTGTATTTGATGAATAAATAAGAATATACAGAATATTCAAATACAAGTGGAAGCATAAAAATATTTGAAAAGAAATGTTTAATTTCCCGTCTTTTCATTTCCATCACCGAATTCTGCTTTCCTGTAACATCCGACCTGCATTTTGAGCTAAGATGTGAGGTGGGCGGTGTGCTCTGTCTATTTTTCAATATTTGCTTCTGAAGTAGAAGATCAGATGTAATTTCCTGAAGGGAACGCTTGTCTTTTACTTTATAAATTTTTACATCAAATATCTGCAGCGGAGATATTTGAAAGAGGAGAATAATGTAGAACTACAATTGTTGTAAATCGAGTGTTATTGCTCGTGTACTTGCGAAAATGTTTCGATGTATACTAAAAATTTGCGCATTGCTTGATCAAAACTACCCGATACAAAGTAATGTAGCTGATTGTGTACTTTTCAAGAACTGTCTCAGGAACTTCCTAGACAGTTTTTAAATTTGGATTTCCCTAATACGCATAATTATCAGAACTTCCAGTTCGTATCTGCCTACTTCTTAATGCTTTTTAATTTCTAAGGTTTATTTTAAAGTAAAAAATATGAAATAGATCATCTTCAGAATTTTATCCAAATATTATCAAGAACACAGCTCAAGGTAAAGTACTGCAGCAAAAACAAGAACAGTTAATATAATTGTTGTTTTAAAATAAACTCTTGGCCACGGTTCTTCCCGGCAACAGTTTTATTCCAAACGCACACATTCACATATTTATGTAGAAGAGACGTATGTAAATGATCACACAGTATTTTCAGATCTGCGTCGTAAACAGACAGCATCTTCAAGAGCTAGTAGTGAGGGTTTTTGAAAGATGTAAGAGAGGAGCTTAGTCCATCACCTAGGATTTCATCAGCACGCTTATAAAGCAGAAAAATAATTTTCGCACTTCATTCCAACAGCAACATAGATATTAAAGGTTACTGAATCGTTGAATATAGATCATATTCCATATTCATTATAAGTAACATTTTTATTGTATTTTCCTTCAACGTCACCCATCTGATGCAAATATCACAAAGCAGTACACAAATTATTGTCTCAAACCTTACTTTCTATAAACTTCTTAGTAAGTAATTAAATTTGGAAATCCGACTTTTATATGTGTCACGCCTTACTTTTGAAAATAGTAGTGAATGGAGAAACTCAATAACTTCAGTAAATAGAATTTATATTTTATTAACTCTAACATTAATAAGGAGTTAATACCAATTACAACTATTAAAAATGTACAAATGATATATTCAGATAAAAATGAGCAGCAAAGTGTTCAGAAGGGACTAGATGATACTAATATATTCTTAAATAAAAAACATCTACGAGAAGTTTTAAAAGATTGTGATAAATGTAATCATTGAAGAATGGAATAAATATGTTTTGTGTTGCTCTAAATATCTGCATTTTAAAACTAACATCTGATATATTTAATATTCTACAAAAGTTTTCATTTATCATTTACAAGATTTAATGAAGTCAATTAAATTTTTGGTGTTTCTTATGGTTTATTTAAACTTTTGAATAAAAAGAATGGTTAATTATGGTATGGTTGATTGTTTTGGTATATCTCTTCTCTTGTAATTTTCATCCGGGTTTAAAAACATCAAATAATAAAATGTCAGTTAGCACTTCGCAATCTATTACACAAAATAATGGATCTAAATTAAAACTGGATTTGATAATGACTGGGATAAGTTTTCTAGTTTACGCGCTTTACTGAAAGCAACTCATTTTGTCTAAGTTTGCTGCTAAAGGAATGAAAATTTCTTGTTGTCTTTTTAAGAATTAGAAAAGCGTTTTTATCCAACACTTCTGATACTAAAAAATTGGTGTTGTTTACACACTATATGAAGAACATTACACTTTAAATATTTATTCAAATACATCAAATGGATTGCAAATTTCTGTAAAAATCACTGTAAATTTATTGATCAATCTTAATAATAGGATTTTTAAACCGATCACACATTTACTCAGCTAACTTATGGGGAAAATAAATGTTTCAATACTATATAAATTCCATTTTCAGCAATGTATGCTGCATTTTCAAAGAAAGTTTTGAAATTATCATTTCCTTGCTTTGTCTAGTCACGGAAACTGAACAATACTAATTCTTCGCGAGTCCATTAACCGCGGCAGTCGCTTCTGAGTTATTATTCACAATTTTATTCTGTCGCCCCTTGAAAGCGGCGCGCTTATTCATATATCTTGCCAACGGGAGGCGGAACTTAATGAGCCCTGTACGAAACTAAGATGTTTGAAGATTTGCAATTATAGAAAGTGATGAACTGTTGGTCATGGCAGTTCCATTTCATTTTTAATTTCGGTTTCATCGATTTATTAAATATTTTGTAACTAATTTAATACCAAATTAGCTTCGTCTAGTAACAATTAGAAAGTTCATATAATCTTTTAAATACTAAAAAAATTCTATTTAGACAAAAAGTTGGAAACATATAAACTGATGGGACAAGAGAGGTTGAAAAAGGAAGAGGTCTGTAGATGCATCCTTTTATAAAAATTTATTACATCTGATTCTTTCTTGTTAATCATTTTAATCTCACAATTTTTAAGAAAGTGAAACAGCAGTTAAAAAAACCATCTTGCCATGATCCTCTCAAATGCATTGATCCTTAACTTTATTATTAAAATGCATTTAGAAATTATTAAAAAATTGATAAAATGTTTTTGAATTATTTTGTGAGATAGCAGTGAATTCCATAGGATTACGATAATTTACATCGTTGCGTTTGCAATTTCTAGTAAGATTCTTGTTCTTCATTTGGATTTTATAGATCGAAGTTCCATTTTATAATTAGTTGGAGATCTCTTCATTTTCAAACATGGCGAAAAAAGGACAATTCCCGAAAACAAGCTAGTTTCTCTTTCCACACACATAAGTCTGAATTTTTTACCGTGACATAAAATTCCAATTGCACCATATATAGTGGGCTCCATAATTGAGTATACATGGGATCATTAAACTTTTTTTTATTATTTAATTAGACTATTTTTCTTTAAAAATATTATGTTTTACACTACCGATCCTCAGTCTCAACCCCTTCAAAATGTTAAAAAAAAAGCCTAACAAAATTTATTTTTGTATAAAAATAAATATCAGTTATTTTGGGTTATTTCAAATGAAATTTAGACCCACTCCTCCCACTGTCGATTTACTTGTCACGTTATGTTCATATAGGCATTTCTCTAACTGAGACTATACATTTTCTATAATATTTAAGGCAGGAATTTGGGCGGCATGCGTAGCTTTTTCTAGCAGTAGTGCAACAAATATAACTTGACAGCCCATACACTATCCTTTGGATTGTTGTCCTGCTGAAAGGTGAAGTTTCAAGCTAATTCTAATTTATCGTCACTTTTTTATAGATCATATTTTGCAAATGTCAAGACAAACAGTCTACCCAAAAGATCATCAATGAATACAATTTCTTCAACTCCATATGCGGCCGTCAGCACTGAACGAAGACGGATCCCGCCCCGTACTACTATTTATTGTGGTCTTAGAATCCAGCTCATTTTCGATTTTCTTCCTTACTTTATATATTACTTATATCACACGCTTTATATCAAATTGATCATAAATTTGCTTTCACCTGAGGAAATAATACTGTTAAAAATATACTCTTCGTATATTTCTAACAGTATATACCGGTTTCGAAATAGACTCTTTTGCAAATGCCTTTTTTTCAATTAACGCAACTAATGAGTGGCTCCCGTATTGAAGTAAGACATTAAAGAACATATTCAACTAAAAGCTTCTTACCAAGTGTTGAAGGCCTTTCGAAAATGATGTGTCCGAAGACAACGCTCAAAATTTCTATACGCCTCCCTGGAATACTAACCACAGATTCAGTTTTACGATAATGATGTAGTATTGTTCGGCCACAACCATGACTTTTTCCAATCAATAAAGTAATTTACCGAGGATATTTGCCATCTTTCGATCACTTCATGATTAAAAAACGTATGTTCTCAGGTATTTTTCATAGAGAAAAAAATAATTGCATATATTAAAATTATATTTATGTGTTTCGAAGGTTTATATGCTAACTTATCGAAACTTATATGCTAAATGACTGCACATATATAAAATTGCAATTATAATTCATCCGTTTCAGAGCTTTTAAACATACTCTTTATTTAATTGGACTTGTTTGATGTGGATAGAACGGGAATTGAGTGGCTGAATTTTCACTGGCATCTTGATATGTTAGCTCAGATATTTTGTGTTAAAAACACTATATTATTTTCATATTTCCAGAATCAGTTATCAGTAAACTAAATTAAATCTTGATATTTTCCAGAACCTAATTATTAGTAAATTATATTTTGCTGTATTACCAGTGCATCCATCTGGTTGTAAGTTTGAGGAAAACTATGTAGATAAAACTTGAATAACAATTCTGATAACAAAATATTTTATAAATATGTTTAGTACATAAAAAGTGTTTAAAAAGTGCATTTAATTATTTTTTTCTTTTTAGTTTTATCAATTTATATCATTTTTTATAACTCACATTGGGAGAAAAATCTCACGATTTCTGATGTTTAAATATAATTGAGGTTGGGCACATCTTAGCATATGAATCTCTAAGGAATTCTTACACAACTCACTTTAAAAATTGTAATGAAGCGATCCAGCTCAATGTATGATAAACAGATATTTCAATCTTTTAAAAAATTCATTTGTTTCTGTCTTTTCAATAGTTCGAAATCCCTTATCAGTTACATTGAACATTTCTGGAAGCGTATTATAATGACCTGCAACTTGGAAAGTTAGGTCTCATAAAATGTCAGCATATTAATAAAGTTCTTTCCTCAAGAAACACGTATATATTGGGATAAAAGTTATTCATTTAATATTTAGTTTCATTCTTTAATGGTATTGGGGTTTTTTTTTGTATTGATAAATATTGAATGAAAAGTATATTATTCAGATTATTTAATTTATTATAACTATGTAAATTTTTTGAAATAGTAACTTGTGGATTAGGTACCTTAGAATGCATCGTAAGAAAATTAAAGAATTAAAAAAATCTTCAATATGCCATTTTAAATGTCATTTTCTGAAATATATTATTAAGCATTAAAATACAACAACCATCCCTATATTTTTAATGTGATTTCCTTATCTTAATCTACGTAAAGTTTGATATCTATTGTAATAAACTAAGTTTCGCAATAGCTATTATAAAATACTAGGTGGGCTGCACTGAATGGAAAAAATTATTAGGAACACAGGACTGCAGAGTACTTAACCCACCGAGCCTCCTTTGGCTTTGAAGACAGCAGATGTGCAGCTAGACGTGGGTTTAAATAGCACAAAATAATTTAAGTTATATAAAATTAATTTGAGACAAATAATTTTAGAAAAGTAATTGACTGTCATTAAAACTTCACCAGATAATTTCAGTGTCTTTAAAACTTCAGAATTTAAGTTCGTACATTCTTATAAACATAACATACTTTAACATTTGAAATATTTTTTAAATTAAAATATATTTCTATAATGTTTGATAGTATTAATGCATCGCATTCGGGTTTTTTTATGAAACATTCTTCTAGTAAATTTTCCAATTGCGTAAAGAGCATCTGAAAGGAAAAAGAATATCCAAAACATTTTTAAAAGCTGTGTCCTCCGTCAACCGAGTCTTTCACATCAAATTGCATTATTTGACGTCCCCATCTTTACTTCGTTTTTAAATTAGTCATTTGCATATCTTGACTACTATTAAAGTTTTGGTTGGACAGAGAAAATTAATAAAAAGCAAAGACTCAGAGTTCTTTTGAAAAGTCATTATGAGACAATTGAATGAGAGATGATCAAAAACTCTACTTTGTCTCTAAGCAGTCTGCCATTCGTGCTTTCTTTGTTGGAAATTGTAAATATTGATGAATTTCAGAAAACCCAGTTCTAAGTATGGCAAAAGGTTGTATAAGAATGCGATATTTCTCCTCCTTCTTGAATATTAGTACATGTGATTTAATTCCCTTGATAAAACGTTTTCATAGTATTTTAAGAGCAAAATACGTGCATTATGTGCAATAAAGTATCCTTAATAAATTTAAACAGACAATTTTTAAGTATTCAAAATTAAAATATTTAAAATTCATGGAAGCATCATAAAAGTAAAGATGCTACTCTTAACCAAAGTTAATGTGCTATATGCTTATAAATTTCAAGAAATTAGCAACCAAATTTGACTTTATTATATCTTAAAAGCTTGATTACCAAATCTTTCTAATTTGCTTCAAACATCGCAAAACACCGTAGAAGTTTGAAATTGCGATTACTTCATAAAAGTTATTATGTAATCCCACTTTTTGTATTAAATAGCCACCGTATTAGGAATACTTTTAAACGATCTTTTTATGATGCAGGAGATTTTCTTCAAGACGGGACTCTACAAGTTACTGAAACCATCAAGAAGAAATTTCAGCGCATGCTGCAAAATGGCAGTTAGTTTTATTTTATTCGGAGGTGATGTGATGTTTCAGAGCTTTTAGCAGATTTTTTCCACTTCATCTCTCAAATGCATTAGCATTGACTTTAACAGCAGCATGGAGAAGAATAATGGACTTTCATATCTGACGAGCTGTTCTGACGCCCACAGTTCAATGTCAGTCATTGTTTCACTTTTTATACAAAGATTTTTTTAAACTGCCTTTTTTGAAGACTTGAAATGCTCTTGTATTAAAGTCAAAACGATAGTCGTTTTGAAGATAAATGAGACCGGTCCTTTTGATCAAGTCAAAGCATTTGAATTTTCCCCATTTAGAAGATTCAGTATTTATCGGTGCTTTTGAAAGATGAAGGTTTTGTAACAGTGATTGGGATTTATAAGGTGGGCTGCATGAATTAGTCAAAGTTAGTTTGTAGGGTGTCCCTAATATTTTAATAATTTAGAGTAAATATATATGAAATAAATAAAATATTATAAAACATATGAATTGTTTTATTCTTAAAAATAAACTCAAAAAGCCTTGAAAAATAATTTGCTGTAGTTGTTCTAACACGCAAAACACCATGTCAATAATATTGATTATTGAATTTCGTGTGGTAATCCTATTCTAATAAACATACTACATTTTTCATTATAAAAAAAAACTGCAAAAAAAATATTACAAAAGCATCAGTTAGAATTTGTTTCCTGATTTCAATACATTGAAGGGCGACATTCGACTATTTAGGCATTCTTTCAAGAAACAATTTGGTTAGAATATGTTGATTAACTCTTTTTCAGAGTAATTTGCATGCGTGACAAAGAAAACTTGTACTTAATAAAAAATATTATTTTCTAATAATACGTTAATACGATATTCATACTTCGTATGCATTTTAAGGCAATACTATATTTCTAACTAATCAGATGATATCTTCTTTAATATCTTCTTTGAATAATCCTCAGGTTCCATTAATTATTGTTTACACGAAGAAATGAAAAAAAAAAACCTATAGAAACAAACTATGTTTCCAGATTTAAATCTGTAAAATAATTTTTTTCATTCTCCGCTTCTTAATTTTGCTTGCATTACAGACGAAGGTTCTAGCGGTTTGACACTAGAAACCGAGACTTTCCAGTCTTGATTGAAGCATAAGATCGCTTATTGGCCTCCAGCTGTTACTTTTCATCTACAGGAGGAGCAGTTCGTTTGAGGGTGGTAAAAAGAAAGAATTCAAAATCTTCCTCCCACATAGAAAGCATATTGGTTGAAAGAAAAACAATACTCTCCATCAAATCCTGTCTTCAGAAGATCCTTCAATGGAAGAAAATTGCTTCGAGCTGTTTTCTTGAAAGAGAGAAATAGAAATTTCTTCCTCCTACCTGTTCCGTGAAAACTACACAGCTGAGAAAAGAAGAGTGTAACTTTTCAGGGCCGAGTTCTCTTTCTATTCCGGAAAAGAATGGAATCGATAGGTAGCATTTTATGCTACATAGAATGAAAATCAGTTATTGGAAGAAGAATGGCAAATGAATCAAAAGCTGAAGTCCATTATATTTGAATATACTTATAAACGTGTGTATAAACATTAATACGAAGAGACATCTATTATTAGCTTTTTTAGATGATTAGGTCGTTGCAATTTTTTTTCAGCTATAAACTCAAATTATACGGATTTTATTAAAAATATTTAGTAGTACTATCATAATAGAGTCACCTCTAATATATTAAATTAAATCTACAAACAGAATCAATTTCCAGCATCGCAAAACTTTTGACTGATGATAAAAAAACTGATGTTTAAACTTGAAAATGAAATATTTTTTCTGAAATGTGGTTGCATAAAATAAGTTTATTTAAAGTAGATTACAAAATTTGCAGAAATGGTACTTAATTTTAAAACGGTTTGAATTAAACTTGACTGAAAATAAGTTCCGATTGGATAAGCAAAACATATACAACATTGTGTCATTTTATTTTGTGTGTGTTTGTATAGAATGAGTATCTTGAGAAAAAAAAGATAAAGAAGTTTTATTTTAATTTTTGTTTCTAATATATACTGCTAATTATTTTTTTAGTTTTAAATGTTTCTCACCAAAACTTTTTGTGGAAACTAAACAACACTGATATATTCTTAGTACTAAAATAAATTTAAGAATTTTGAATTTTCCCGATTGCTTGTTAGAATATAAAAATTCAATAATTATGCTTTTTTTCGAAAATTCATCTCTGAATTTTTCGAATAAAATATAAAATATACATAAATTTATTATTACATGACATTAATTTTCGTTACAAATTAAGATAATGCCTTCCTGAAATGACACAATTTAGATTTTTTAAATAAATAGAAATTATTAATAAATTAGATATATTGCCTCTATTATATATATATATATATATATATATATATATATATATATATATATATATATATATATATATATATATATATATATATATATATATATATATATATATATATATATATATATATTACAGTAAATATAATAAATTGGTGAGTATGCATAATTACCAGTAGTTGGTCATAATTACCAATAAATTTAGTGCCCGGTAATTATGCATAAACACCGGATAAAGCATATTTACCGTGAGCTATATAAAGTGAATAGTTCAAAACATTATTCTTTGGCCTCTTGACAAGATATTTAATTCGAAAGTATGTTTGTTTGAGCGAAATATTTACTTCCGAAGCGGTGGATTAGGAAATTGGTGCATCCGCCTTAGTCGTATATTTTAGTAATAATTCGAATGTTTCCAAAGGCAGAAATATTAATAAGAAAATAGAATCCTCAACATTCCTTCCGGATTAAGCAATTTACATTCCTTTAACTTACAGGTGCAATACGATTGATGAAAAAAAGCATCAAAGTAGGCTTTAGTTCCGCATTGAATTAAAATACGAGAATGAGAAAAGAGCAGAAATATGACTTCTATGAGGCATAAGGGAATGAGATATTCTTGATCTTATCCGTAGAATGATCGGCAATATAACCATTCCTTATAAAAGTCCCAAATTATTGGATTATATAAGATAAGTGTATAACTAAAAGCCACTCAAAAGTAACTTATTTGTTAATAGGAAATTCTGATTTTTCTTCTTATTTTTGCAATATTTATCGAATTTAGATACCGACGAACTTTTGAAAACACAATACTTTTCTCTCTTTAAATCAGATAATATATATTTCAACCTAATATAGCCTCTATATCAAGATCAAAAATAAGCAAATTAGTATATTCAAGATAAATTCAAGATCAAAAATAAGCAATTGTATGTATCATAATTATGTATTAAGCTTTTGCTTTGTTATTTATGTGCAAAATTCATGTTTGCAATAAATATATTTCTTGAACAAGGTTTTAGATTTCACCGTGTAACAAAGTGACAAAAAGTAATGAGAAATGTTTGATTTGCTTTTATAAAACTTAGATTCGAAATGCTATTGATTATGGAAAAATAGAGCCCATATGGATTTTCAGATAGATTTTTAATAAAAATATAAATACCGGCCGAGTAATCTCAAGTTCATTCTTGTTTCATTTCACTTCGGCATTAAAGCATTCTACTATGTAAGAATTTCTTTTTAATATTCAATAATTAGATTTAATTATGGTAAATGGGAAAGAAATGAGCTAAATGTATCATTTTTTTTCAATTTAAATATTATAAAATGTATACGGAATATATATTTTTATAAATGCATAATCATGTTCTACAACGTTCAACAATCAATACTTTTCGAATGCAATTTAATTACCTATCAACTTCACCAATAAAAATGTTCGCCATAGATAACATGTCAAACAATTAGGATATTGTCGGGTAATTGAGCTCAGGCCGTTCGTCTTCTGAACACAGAAATGATTTAAAAATAAGAGTTACATGAAATGATAAGAATCTGCTGTAAATTGCCTCAAAATGCATTTTAATATGAGGCACCAATTACTTCAAATTATTGACTGTCAGAAAAAAATGATCAGACTGATTCACTTTCATGGAATATATAGAATATCATAATGATTTAAAACTTCTAATTTACAGTAATTTATAATAGAACTATTTCCAATTTTCCCACGAAACGTTATTTAATTTACTTGAACAAAAGGAAAAAATTTCTTCCCAGCTTTCTATTTTAATTATAGGATTCTGATTAAATAGTTTCATCTGATTCTCAAAAACTATATTTGCCAACAAAAGAATTTTTGAGTTATCTAAATTGGCACTGCTAAAACCTACATTTGATGACTGTCAGCGCTACAAATACTTTAATATTTGAGGGGTAAGTGAGTCTTCGTTCTGAAATCTTCATTATTTAAATATATATTTGCTGAAAAGTCAGTCATGCAAGATAAATTTCTTTTTTGATTTAATCTTCGCAGTGTCTAAATTTTAAAGAGAAAATCATCAACCGATTTTTCAATCAGCGCACATGTTTTCTTCTTCCTCCCAGTTATCATTTCTGTTGACAGTTAAACAACTCGCTTTTATTGCGAAGAGCAGTGTGCATATATATCACATTATAACCTTTTTTTATAGCGCTAGTTGTTCATTCAGCATAAAAAAATGAAAATCATTGGCGGGATGGGGCACTAGTGCGTTTCTAAATTCTGAAATTTCTCTCTATCGTTTAATCACTTCCAAAATATTTTATGAATGAATGGCGTATTATCAGCTATTTCACAATGAAAATTATCAGAGGTAAATGTGAAAACTAAGCCGTTTATCAAGGAAAAAAAATCAAAAACAGATGTCGAAGATTCCCCGTAACAACTATATCCGAAAAATCCAAGAAATGTAGAAGGAAATTTTCATGTTTATAACTGGTACACATAATGGAAACTTAATTTCACTTGTTCTGAATAC
Organism: Argiope bruennichi; assembly: GCF_947563725.1. Classification (NCBI taxonomy): domain Eukaryota; kingdom Metazoa; phylum Arthropoda; class Arachnida; order Araneae; family Araneidae; genus Argiope; species Argiope bruennichi. Next base: position 128,137,306 of record NC_079159.1, read on the forward strand.
AGCTGTATAGAAGACAGATAAACATTAAAACAATAACAAGCAAAAAAAAAAAAGGAACGGAAAACATTTTCCCTCCAAAATATTTGAATCAAATTTCATGCAAATTGGTATTCTCCCTCCAATATGCATTATAATGACAGTTCCCATTTACTTCTTGTTCCCAATTATTCGGCCGTGCCTAATTATTTTCACTTCAATTAAATTTTGAAGAATAGGTGCAGTTCTTGTTTTTTTCCATAAAAACCAGAGGAATTGTCTAAAATATTATTTACTCTAACAATTATAAATCTACCAACTATGCACACAGAAAACAAATAAACCTTCATAGAAAGCTTCGGGAATCTGAAATATATAACTTTCGGTTTTTCGTTCTCCTTTCTTGCGGGGAACTACGATAAAGTTGCAAAGTCAGATTTATTTGGCTAACTTTCTCCTTTCCAGAATAACCTATTTGCATGCATCTCACCGGAGTAAAAGAAAAAATATTTTCTCTTATTGAATTACACATGTTTATGTTATATGGAGACTGGATGCAAAACTATTTGATTTCTTTATTAGTGGTTGACGTAAAAATCGAATGGGAATTTATGAAAGGTATTGGATTTCTTCTCAATATTTATGCATACACCTTTCCGAAAAGTGCTAAAGAAAAGAATTAAATTAAATTGTATTGATTATTATCAAACACTTGTCTTTGCTTATGAGATTATATTACTTCTGAAGACAATATACATTTAAATACAGGATGGATTCTATAGACAGCGGGGTTTTCAGTACTGCCTTTGCATTAAAATCCATTAGAAACGCATAGAAAAAAGTAAAGCATTTGAAAAACATGACCTAGATATAAGGCTATTAAAGTATCTTGAGATATAAGATTGTTACAATATCTATCACAATTTGAGGCATAATAAATAATTTAACCCTCAAATTATATATAAAGCATTTTATTTGGAATTGTTAGTCAGGTTTTCAGAGATTTTGGTGATTGCCTATGGCGATTAGTTCTGACTTTTTTCATATTTGATATAAATATTATTTCTGAAGTGGAGAAAAGTCAAAAATATTTGTTACTGGTTACGAAAAATAAAGTTATTTCATTATATTGGAAAACTGAAATGGGTGACATTATTTTTGAACCGATGAAGCAATCTACACCATCTTTTTGGTTTCCTTTGTTGTGTAATGTAATTTTGCCAGAAAATGAGTCTCCAGTTTCAAAACAGAATAAGCTTCACGCTATCATCAGACATTTTCCTCATAACAAAACTTTATCTGCTAGAATACAAGTCGACTATGTTAAATTGAAATGAAAGCAGAGATTTGAAATCTTTTTCGGTTGTTTTCAGCAATTGTGCTGTTGTTTTCGAAAGGAAGCTATGCAATCTGTACTTGCAAAGCATTTACTTGGTACAATTGTCTAATAATACTTTATTATTTCTTATAAGTGTCTTTTCTCAATTTTGTAAAAGTTAAGATTTTTATAGAAAAAACCACGTTTTTATAAAAACATCATGTATTCATAATAATTACATTTTTTAAAATAGTTTTACGTCAAATTTCCAATAGATGTTTGTAACCAAAAAGTAATATATTAATATGAATGAGCTGAAGTGGTAGTTAATCGATTTACGACAATAAGGCAACATATTTATAAATTAATTAAAAAACGAATAATTTGATAAACATTACAATTGAAGTTGAAATATATATAATATACAAACATGACAGGTCAGGCAATGTAAATTAGATTTGGTCTAATAGCGGTAAAAACTATTAAATAAATGAAAATGAAGAATTTGAGAAATTTAAAGCTATAATGCGAAAACTAGAATATACTATAAAATAACTTTTAAGACAAAAATGTATTAAAGAAACATTTCAAAAGATAATACAATATTCTCAAGATTACGAGAAGCTCTATCATAAGGTGCAGTAAATTTCAAAGACGAGGCCCTGATCATTTTACCTTTATAACATGAGCATGAAATGGCTTTGTTGCAAACTGTGTGCGTGCTAATATCGGTTTAATTACATTCGCCCCGTCTTTAAGATCACAAAGGTTCGTGGACAGCTGACTTCCAGTTAACGAAATTTCTGAATTCCCGAACAACTGCGAAATCTCGTATTTCGTAGAAACATTAAATTAGCACAACGGTGAGGAAATGCAGAAGGAATTACTTGATGAGAGAACCATTTAACGCTTTCACGGTGTTGTAACTAAATTCTGTATACATAGAGCTCTTATTAACTCAGTATTATTAACCATATCGTTATTCTTTATCTAATTCCAGTTTAATAACACTTTTTTCTCATATGTGATGCTTAGAGAGGCAAATTGTAATTTCTAAAACTCAAAATGGATATCATTATGTTATAAACTTCCTTAAGTCCGCAAATACCATCATTCGAATTTTAAACTTAGAAAAGGAATAAGCATGAAAAATTTATTATGCAATCTTTGCTCTAAAATTGTATATTTAAACAAGATTAAATTTTGGACAAAATCTGTTCAAAAACGTTCAAATTTGTTCACGGTTGTATATTCAACCATGAATACACTTGTGAAACTGAAAAGACAATGGATAAATTTTTGAAAGTGGTTTTATCTTAAGAATATCAAATTGGGTTTTTCTTGAACCGTCCTTTTTTTAGTATTCTAAGAATAACTTGAAACAGCAAAATTTCCAATATGTATTCTAACATCAAAACTAGAGATTTGGATACAGCTTGGGCCCACAAATCAAAAGGAAGATCCCATAATCCATATTCAATTTTGTTTACATTATGAAGAGCCAAATCTGAAATACGCTGTATTGAAGGAGTATACCAAAATTTGAATATAGTTCCAAATCTTTCTCATTTAAAATTCTCTTTATTTTCAGGAGGTATTATTTGGTTAAATTAATAAGTAAAAAATTTAAAAAAAAACATTTTCTATATACCTTTTTAACTTCCTTTATCAAACTAATATTAGGAAACGTTTTTGAGACCGTTTCTTACAATATATAGAGCAGCCCTAATTTATGCTTATAGGCTGACTTATATGTTATAGCAAGAAGTAATCGTTCATTCTAAATTTACATCGGGAACAGATTTGTATCTTAAAATCAATCTAAGAATCCATAAATATTCGAAACCCCTATCTGTCATTGTCTCATAGAGAATTTATGGTTCGATTACTGACCAAATTGCAGTTGGCGACTGCTACTGTTGCTTTTCGTTCGACAGAAAGAAAATAGATAATCTTATTTAATATTCTCAGTCTATGAGCAATTTTCTCTTTAAAAATGCTTGAATTTTGCTTTTACGATTTGGAAATTTATATTTCTTTTTATACTTATATAATTTGATTTCAATGCTATTTTACAGCTTTGGTTTTCTCAAATTCTAAATACTGCAAATCTTATCAAAAACAGTATTAACTAAAATTCATCCAGATTTCTCCAGAAAAAAATTTCTCCAGATGTTCTGCAGTTCCTAAACTTCAAAATAAGTACTTTTTTAAAAGTTAAGTTGTTTTAATACTTATTAATATGAAAAAAAATGGCAAAAACTCCAGTATCTAAGGATTTGAACGAAGCAAAGTTTATTTCTTAGGACATATTTTTGTATTAGATCATAAGATCCTAGATCATGTCCTAAATCAAAATAAGATCATATATTTCTTTATTTTCTACAAGTTTAAAAAAATAATTTGAAAAATTTCTAAACTCGACTTTACTTTCTTCCTCGTCTAAGCCGAAAAATTATTTCTTTCTATTTTTAAAGCACTTTGAGCTTCTAAAACATGTCATTTTTTATATTCAATTTTTTTATACACTTCATACAAAGGGTTAAAAATAAGCTTTCTATGTTATTTTCCAAAAGACTCACTGTAAACGTAATAGCATATTTTAAACAAGAATAATTAAGCTAACTTAGAATCTAATAAAATAAAATGGCCAAAGCTCTTTTACTCATTTGAGACCTTTCATCTTTTAAATAAAATTTTACGAGTCTTACTTGCCACTTATAACCAAATTCTGTTAAATATCTCATAATAAATTCCCCTAATCAATTAAAATTCATATTACAGCGGGAAACTTTATTCTGCTAATTTGATTTTATTTGTAATGTCTCCATAAGTTGTCTATTTTTCGATGCATTTCCTAAATATATGAAAATAAATTTTATGAGGGGAAAGAAAAGGATCGTCAGAAGTATAAAATATTTCATTGAATTTTTAGAAAAGATTAATCATTATTCGAAAAAAAAAGATTTTATAGCAAAAAAAAATTTGAAATGAAATGGCGCTTCAAATTTTGAATAACATATAATATAATTATAATACATTAATTATCGCATTATGAGCTATATTCTTCTCTTGCGAGCTGATCCATATGCTAGTCAACTTTGTATCTCCATCTGCATCATTCCTTATTTAACGGCCAGTTTTTCTGTTGATGATACAAGAATATGATACATTTAATATATAGTATGTATAACATTTAGATTATGGTTATGAGAAATTCAAAATCTTCTTTTAAAATGAGAATTTAGTGACGAAAGAACGAAATATTTCCTTTATTAGCAGAAATATTTTTGTTATATTTTGAAAATTAAACTTCAATGGCTTAAGATATTATTTTTAAAGTGAATATTCATACACGGCCTCACTCTGTCAGTGAACTCTCGATTTTTGGAGGTTTATTTATTTATAATCACTTTCTACCTATATCTCAAAGCTGTGAAAATAATCAAAAGAATGCAAAGAGTTGCAAGTTGAAGTTAATTCTGTATTGAAATCAAAGCTAACTAACGTTCATGCGGTAAGAATTCTTGAAATACACTCAATCAAGTAAGAAACCTATATCAGTCGTGCGTTAGAGTCCATAAATATAAAGTCTAGACGTATGATCCTTCGGAACAAACTATGCTATTGTCGTTGATTGTCTTGACCGTCCATCAATAATCTTCCTTGTAGTTATACCTGTATTTTGAAGTTGCTCTTTCCCATTTGACTCGGAAATAAGAACTTCAACATAGTGAAAATCTTCTGCGCCTGAATCTCTATCTGATGTTTCATGGTTGAAACATGGTTTACCTGATGTTTCATGGTATGAAAACGTGCCCCTACTTCTCTCCCTATCAAACAGTGTCGAGGATTGTTTGAGATTGAGCCGGCTCACATTGCTAAAGAAGACATGAATACATTGAAGAGGTGTCCGGATTTTGTGTTCGCAGCACCCTTGTGAGCTGTACGCTTGATGGTCTGCTATCAATGATATGCAGCATGCCAAATGTCAGATGGACCTGCCACTTTATGCATTACTTTACCCGAATTCTGTGCAATGTTGCTCACTGTCTAGTTCCGATTTTTTTTCCGTCAGTGCACCAATACGATTGTGTCAGCTAACTAACGTTTATGCAGTAACTATTCTTCAAATACACTCATTCGAATCCGCGGTCAGCTGTTTTCGTTGTGCTCTTTGCAGTCTACCACCAATTTTTTAAACAGCTGTACCTGAAATTCAAAACATTATCCTAACTCATGAAACAACACTTTTGTCAATGCTCAACTCTTAAGCAGCGTACATCCAATTACGTCCCTCTTCCAGTTTTCTAAAGATTCTGCTTCATGTAAAGTAGTTCTGATGTTGTTTTTTTTGTAGTCATTTTGAACATACGGTATCGTTTTTACTTGCAGTGAATGCTTGGAAATATGACTTTCCTCCTACTAATTAATTTGCTCTCCTCTATGAATGCTGACTGTACTTTTCTGTGTGCCCTTGCATCTCCTGTAACCTGACAGTCCTGACACTTGCATGTGTATCATATTTTTGCCGAACTGGCTTTTCATTGTAAAGATCACTAACAGCCCTTACCTGAAATTTTATGGTTGTAGGATTAAAAATTACTTTGTTGCACACTAGTGAAGCTATGACGTATGTTGAAGCTTAGTTCAAAACGTAGATATTTTCGTGTCAAAAAACTATTTGGTAGAAAATGCCAGATTCAAAAAATACATTTTTTTTACAGAGTATATCTAAAGCCTGTCGAAAACATGTGCTGAGTATTCATCAAAATAGGAAAGATTTCCTTTATCATTTTCTCTTAACGTTGCACTTTGAGAATTAGTTATATATTCGAGATCATCTGTAGAAGTAATCCGCTTTACCAGATAATTTCCTACTGAACCGATACTGAAGTCTAAATCGAGCTGCTTGAGCACAAAACTGATTATTTGCCTTTTGAAAATATCCCTGCATTCGTTAATTCATTGGTCTTTACAATTTAGGAAAATGGAGAAACAAACCGTAAAGTAATCCTAGTTATAAACTAAAATAATGTTAATAATTTTTTATGGTGCCTGCAAATGATGTTTTATTTGCCAGTAAACTATATGACTAATGAAAAATAAGGGAAGCATCTTTTTAAAATTGTATAACATTTGAAAAAAAATATTCCATTTTTAAAAGGTTATACCACTTTTGCAATAAACTTAAGTAGCTTTCTACAAAGTGGGATCATTAAATTGTACTGAAAATCATGTGTTGCATCTAAATAAAACGATTTCGGTTTATTTTCTTTCTTCAGAGATTTAATTATTTCCTATGATTTGACATCAGATCGTTACTACACTCTAAGGAGCACTTTTCTTCAAAGGGAGCTGAAAACACGGGACTTTTTTTCTGAGTGGGATCGGAAAAGCTTGTGATCTTGAATTCTCTGTCAATTGTTTCTGAAAATCTGAATAAAACAACAAAATGGGGAGTAAGCATCTTTCGGATTTCTCATACATTATTTTAGAATTTAAATTGCACGAAATTTGACAGTGCCGTTTTAGAATCGGTGGCCAGCTATAATTTCACCTTTAATAATTTACCAATGACACATTTGCTATTACAATTTGCACATTTATTTGTAGCTTGTCGTCACAATCTTCGAGGATGATATTTATTGCCTTTCATTTCATTTAAATCATTTAGATGTCACTTCATTTCCAGAATTTCGTAAAATTTTAGACTTTAAAACTGTGGTGTTTTAATTCCCTTCTGAATGTTCTGTTGGTTCAGAAAATGATCCTTTCTAACAGAGATCAGTCCCATGAAATCATAGCGCCATTAAAAAAGTAGCGGTGCGGGATTTTTGTTTTGTAAATCTCGAAACATTGTTACTTCCCTTTTTTATTTGTTTTATAAACTGCACACATTTTAAACAGAATTCTTCTTTTTTAACTTTCAACAATATAATTGATTAAATATTTGATCAAACAATGGCAGGTATTTCAAATTCATGCCAACAGTGTATTGTCAAAAGTTAGGAAAAAAAATGTTAAAATTCTTTTGAAAAACTCACGATAAAATATAACGCTTATTAAAGTGAATTCATGAAACGGATATTTTCTTACATCCCTAAACGGAGAAAAAAAATCTTCGAGCAAATAATACTCTTGGAAGTTATCTTTTGGAAAAATCTCAAAATTCAACTAAATGTTTAATGAGTTAAAATTTTAAAAATTGTTCTGTGCTTACATTCCGACTCTCAGACATAAGCATAAACGATATTTTTTAGCCGAAGTGAAGCGATCTGGCTTGTATAGCGCCAACGCATATACAGAAACACACATATTCTTCTTTATTGCACGAGTTCAGTGAGAGTTGGCCGAGAGCCGCAGATGTCCGTCATTTTTTAAAAGCCAGTTTTAGAACTGAATTTAACGCTTCAATCAGTTTAACAAGAATCGATGTAAAATGTTAATGATACGAGCAACTGTGGAAGTATATTGGGGAAGATACCTATATTCATTTTACCCACACGCACACACATCTGTGATGTTGGCAGATCCTACGCAAATCATCATTTTGATGTCGAAAAATATCATTAAGATCATTAAAGACAAACGAAGAATGAAACACAAGTCGTTTTCATAACAGAACACGAGGAGGCAAGTCGAATGAGCTTCTACGTCAGACGCTCATCATTAGTGATAAAATAAAATATAATGTGAAATGATATAATGTGTAGAATATAGCAGGTAAAATGGAAAGTAAATGTACAATTTTGAAACTGTAGAATGGCTTAAATGAACAACTTAATGGGTTATCGCTTAAAATGACAATCTTTTATGCGATTACTTTAAATATTCAAAATGTTTGCTGTTGATACTGCATCCTATTTAAAATTGTTTCTGCCATTTTTAAAATGACATGAAATGGATGGAAATATATAATTGTGTTACCGACTAATTAGTATTTTACTCATCTAGCCGTGTACAATTTTTCTTGTACCTTGTACATTCCTTTATTTTTAGCAAGTTACTTCTAAAGAAGGCCCATTGGCAGTCCCCTTTTGACTTTGTGCACCTATTCTATTCTATAGAATCGTCTTATTTCTGTACGCCTATGGTGGTTTTAAAATTTACAAGGACTTTTTTAGGATATTCTGTATGATGGAATTTTATGATAACGTTAATATTACGTAGTAGTACTTGTTTAAAGTAAATAATGCAGGTTTTTATGCTGTTGCGCAAAATATGGAAGAATGCGATTTGAAAAAATAAAGGAAGTGAAAAAAAATACTTTCAGGCGCAATTTTTTTATATTATTACATTTAAAAAATTATGTAGTTAATATCCATCAATACTTTCCTCTAAATTTCATATTTCGAATGAATGCATTTAGATAGATAATAGAGAGTTGAGATGACACCTTGTAATAAAATAGCCTGAAATGCTGTTTGTTGAAATGATTCTATCTGCTATTTCTTTTATTTATGAGAAAGTCTTATTGGAAGACTTATTCTTATCCATTCCTAATTAGTGATATTCGGCGTCATTCATCTTGTTAAACGAAATTAAAATAGAAAAATATTAATTAACGGAAGTGTCATCTCAACTCTCTTGTATTTTCAATTTAAACTGGCATTGTTTACGTTTTAATCAACGTCTGTTGATTCACTGGAGTTATTCCTTCTCATTCCACATTCCACTTTCGAAGATGCTGGAATGGAAAAGGACAAAATATTCGCATAAAGTACCCGCCCCAGAACAATATTTTACTTTGGCTATATTATCAACGAATTTCGATAAATATTTTCTTTAAAAGTTTTGAACAAAGACAGGTGTTTTTGATGAGAGAAACGATTTAAATTCTTCTCCAAATTTCGATGCTTTATTCGTGCTATTAGCTGAAGCCAAAGTTAGTTTTCTGGTTCTAAGGATACCTCTTTTGTTGGGAAATTATTTAATGTAAGCAGAACTGAAAACTGGTTTTGTAGAAATTTTTCGTATAAAGTTCGTTATTAATAAAAGTTTCAAACAGCACAAATATTAATGACATTCAGTTAACTTCATTCACTAAACATTTTGCAGGATAATTTCTTTTTCGAATCAATTGGGTCATCTTCAATAAGAAAAAAAAATATATAAAGATATGATCAAGATGAAATTTTTGACATAAACCCTATAGGGTGGAACGAAAAAAAGTAACTTTTGATTTTTAATTTGTAACTGTGCCGAAAAATTGCCTTTCGGTTAGATAAGATAAATTAAAAATATGAAAAATATTGGAGTACGCCTTGAGGTGAAGCGAAGACGTTAAATTTTCATAAAAATACACGTTTCTGGAAATCTTTCAAAGAATTTTGCGCATCCCGATTATGAAATAAAAAGTTTGTGAATAGAAACATAAAAGCAGTTTTACAATTGCATTGGAATTGTATCCAGGACACTGAGTCATCGCCGGAGAGGATGCTGTTGGGGGACAGATTTGTTTGCGTGCGGTGACAAGCTCGGATCAGTCTCAATATCTTTTCCAAGTTAGGTTGAGTAGATGCCGCCGCTCCGTCTATTGTGTAACTGATTAACGTAACTAATTTGTTACTTTGTGTGTTTGTTGTGTGTAAAAATAGCTCATTCTAAATGAGTGAAGACAAGACAAATGTCGGAATGCCCTGTTTTTGGGAAATTTAGGGATTTGCTTGAAGAACTGCCCACTTACGAATCTATTATGAAGTGATCTTGTTATATTAGACATAACCACGAAACCGCTTCAGAGACGGATCCTTCTGTAAGTGAAATATGTGGCACTCTAGTTTGCAAAATAGAACAAATATAGTGAAGAACTTCTATTCCCGTTGTTTCTTGCAAAATAATTTTACATAGGATGAAAGCGTATCATGCTAAACACAAGAATTTATTGAAGCGTAAAAAAAAAAAGGTCAGATAAGTTTAATTCATCCCCCCCCCAATTTTAGAGATGAAAATTTTATTTGGTATTAATGCCTATAAGTATGTAAACTTTAATACTTGAATTAAAGAAAAAAAGTACCCTGCTATTTAACAAGAGTTTCTAAACGATCAACGCTCTAACAGGAAAATGGTTATAGGTAATATACCACAAGGGCTTTGAAGAAGAAAGAAGTAAGAAAAAGTAAAGAACTACAGAGAATAGTTAAGTTTAATCAAGAAAGGACAAAAAAAATGATAGTTTGTTATGAACTGTTATTGGTGGCAATGACAGAGCTAATGAAAAACAGTGTTCTTTACAAGAAGAGTCAAACGAACATGATCCTTCAAATATATCCTGAGGTTCTGACTGAGTACATTGGGAAAATGTATGTGTTTGTGTGGATTAATGTTACGTTAAAACTCTTTTATACTTATGGTTCCAAGCATCTGTCTAGCATGTTGCCTCTTTGAAGATCTCAAGAACGTTACGGACACAATTATTCAGAGAAATAGGTACTATTTTGCTGCAAAAAAATTATCTTTTTGTTCATACTGAGTTATGAATGTAAAATTCAAAGAAAAATTGGTTTATGACGTGTTTTAAAAACATGAACAGAAAGTAGAGACAAAGTCAGGGATTTAACGCTCCAAAGATAAACTTTGATGCATACATCGACATGATCTCATTAAGATTACATCGACATGATCTCATGACTTGAGAATGACGTAACTGAATACCTCATGTTAAACAAGATATTCAGTGACTCTTTCAAAGGCATCTGGAACTGAACCAAATAATATAGTGAACCCGGTTGTCGATTCTCCTTGTCACACGCAAGCATTGAAGGAATCGTGGAACTGATGACCAAATAGGTTTAAAATATCTTTGGTTCAACCGTAAGAGAAGGACACATAAGAGCAAAAATTGACTCACATGTGATTATAACAAAATTTAATACAAAAAAGAGCAGTTTAATGTGACAATGAAGTAGAAACAAATATTTTGGAGCTGTAACATTTGGAATCATTAAGGACAATCAACACAAAATTTAACAATAAAAATATTTTATTCTTCTTATGATATTTTATAATTCATATTTTTTTTCGATTTGTAATGTTTATATATGTATATAAAACCATCTTTTATAATATTATATGCACGAAATATTTATAAAAAATATTTTATCGATGTTTATAATTTTTTTAACAAATTTCATGTTGTTTGCGGCGTTTTATGATGTTGTATTATTGCGACCTTTTTTTTTTTTTTTGTAAATATAAAAAGCAACTTTTTTCCACTATTATCATGGCCCATTTAATTTAGCCATTTTAATGGCCCATTTAAAAGTTTGACAATTTTTTTACAATATTTAAGGTTTTTGTCGCCTCAAAATAATGGAATATTGCAAACAATTTTTTTGAACCTAAAAGGATATTTTATTTCATTATTACCAAACTAAAATCTAACAAACAAACAAAAAAAATTCGAGTTCCATTTTCATTCCACCCTAATAACCACGCTTGCGTACACGGTGAAACGTGCCTTTTTATATTTGCATTTATGATACAAAAAATACCACAAACCTCAAATAAAGGTTTTATTAAACTGCATCTAATCAATGGATAACTCTGAAATACAGCGATTGAATAATTCTATTTCATTTATTTGGTAAATGATTACATTAACTAGTAACTATTCCATTGCTGTATCGAGTGCATAGTGTTCTAGCTTGCATATACTAATTGTATACACATAGATTCAAAGCCACTTATAAGTAGTCTTTACTCCATGAGTAAATAAAAGCAAATCGCAGGGTTTATTAAGTCATTTCCGTTAATTGTGAAAAAGTGAAAGCAGATTATTGATTATTCAGAAGAATCCACCAAAGTTAATTGAAGATTGCAATCGATACCCGATGTGTAGAAGAAAAGGCGCATTAACAAATGAGTAGAATATACTTAAGACTCATTCCAGCCGGTTATCAGCTTTGGGAAAATTTCTTCCCTTCAAAGAGTTTATTAATATGGTGGAATAAGAAAGGGAAGAGATGTGTCCCTGAGGGGCAATTCACCCGCAATCTTGGTAACAGGCTGCTGCTTGACAACGAGAGTGAACTTTTATTCCGGGCACTGTGACAGTTTTCATAGCACTTTAGCAATCCCAATGAAACGCATTTATCCCCACGGCGACGTTAAGTGAGACTTCAAATTGTCACTTTTATCTGTGGCCAACGTGAGTCTTCCTAGTTGCACATTCCATATTCTAAATAATTGGGATATGGTTTTCTGTTAACAGAAAAATAAACAGAAAAATCTTAGACAAAGTAATAATAGTGTTAAAATAGAAATAGTTTTATAGTAGTAAAACATCTTGAAAGTTATCTGAAATTGTCAGAATTATTCATGCATGATAGCGATTTGCCCGTTGTGAAGATTAAGTGAATGGAATATATTATTTAGAACAGTCGAAATGTATTTTGACGTGGAGAAAATTGCATAACAGCAGTTTTCTTGCCTTCGTAGGCTGGTCATCTAAAACTGAACGCTATATTTGCGTAGAGATATAGAAACGTTATAATATCAATTGTTCAAGTTTAATTAAGAAGTTATTTACCTGATATGATGAATTTAAATAGTATATTTATAGGTATTAAAGACTTATAGAATGAGCCTCAAGTACTAAGATAAATAGAAATACGATTGATCGAGATTTTTAAAAAAAGTTTAAATTTGGAAACTTAAGTATGTGATAAAATTTTCAGAACGATAATCTGAAAATTTATTATCTGATCATTCTCTTTTGAACAGCTCGAATTTGTTGAAAAAATGTCTGTAAGTACTATTCCATCCGCCCGAATTTGCGTGCAGAAAAAAAATCATATTTTGATAGATAAAGCAAAAAGTACCTTTCTAATAATAAGAAAAGTTTATTGACTTAATAACTAATAACAAGAAGAATATATAAGGGTGTACTGAAGAGTACACAAAGCATACTGATTTAATACTCTGAACAGTTGGACAGTACGAATGAATTATCCCATTATATAGAAATCTGTGACAGGGAAAGCAAAGTGGGGCCAATTTTGATAAATATCTTCCTTTTAAATCATTTAGTGTTAAATATTAACTAAATAATTTAAAAAGGAACATTATGAAAACAAATTTCCAGTAGTTAAAAGAATAATTTTTTTTCCTCTTTCGATTATTATCTTTATATGTCTACAGTTTTAAATTTTGAATCTGAGTGGGTAACTTGATTTACTTTAGGAGATGTCTAGAAGAGTTTAATTTCACAGCTTCATTTTATAGATTTTAGATTAATTAGAAACAAAAAAATAATTTTATTTCCAAACATTTCATAAACACTACAAATAAACATTTTGCTTTCGCTTTATTGATGCTCCTATTTTGTTTCTTTCCCTTTAGTACTGTCAGCTTTTTTTCATGCTATTAAATAATAAGATATTTCATTTGTGGTCGTCTTATTTATACCTTGAATATGTGTTTTTTCTAAGAATATCCGTAGCTGGTGTTTAGAAAGGTTTAAATTATATATATATATATAGCATTATGAAGAAAAACAAAAATAAATTACATGAATTGAAAAAAAATCATAAATTTAACGAAAGAATAGCAAATGAGAAATTTAAATATACCAAAGGGTCAACACAAATGTAAACAGATATTAACCAATATTTGCGTGATTGAATGAATGACCTGCCAGTTACACGAGGAATTGAGTGGCAGTAATGTATAATGATTTTCACTCAAACAGTATTCATTATGCGCAGTTTATTTTTCAGGGAAAAAAATCGGCGTAGAAATGCTTTTGAACAATGTCTATTTACTTCAATGACATACAGATACAATCGCCATGTAGCAAACAATAAATTCTGCTCCCACAAATTTGAGTTAAACAGATTCCTTTTTTGTAAAAAGTGATAGTTTTTTTTATATTAAAATACCCCTTTTTTGACTTAGTAGCATTATTGTTAATACTCTGGGATTAGAAACTACGAATAATAAGGAGTTCACAAAAAATATACAAGCCTGAGAGTTTTCGTATAGACAAATAGACGAAGAGGCTCATTCCTTTTAAGTAGAATTCGTCTTAAGTTCACAAATACGATTAGCCCTTAACTAGGGTGGTGTGGTGTGCGAGACCACATTTTCTTCATACTCAAATTAAATTTTCTAATGAAAGTATGAAAATCGGTCAATATATTCTGCAGATATTTTTTTTGATACAAAAAATTATTTTAGAAATTTTTCAAAACATATTGTAAATGAAAAAAGTAATTGCGTTTGAATATGCATTTTCTTACAACAAATAATATTCTTGAAAAAAATATTACTTTTTACTTTTTAAATCACATTTATTTTTCCAGTATACAAAGGTATACAGAAAAAAAAATAATGAAAAATTCAGCAATTATATGAAAAATAAAAAGAATGGCAATGGGTAAAAATTGATCCGTTTTTTTATCGGCATCATTTCTACGCAGAAACTTGCGACTATTCGTAGCATGGCTTTTGAGGTCATTTTAAACATATAGGGTAAGTACTAGTATAAAAATCAGCCTTTAAATTCTGTAGATGTTTCTCTTGGCATATTAATATACTTTAAAAAAATTCAAAATGCGTTATCACTAAAAAAATTAATTATATTTAAATACATATCAGAATCAGTCAAATGTATACTTTCATCTGAAAAATCTTCTGTACTGTTATTCTCATCACTGAAACCACTTTCTGCTTCATTTAAAAGTCTCTGGAGCTCTGCTTCATAATGAGAATCAGTAATTTGGATGATATTTCGAGGACTAAGTTTTAGAACCATTTGCTAAGCGTTGTATTATACTGGAACACTAAAAGGAACTGCGGTCGAACAGACATCGGGCAAAGAAATAGCTGAAATATTTAAAAATGCAGCCGCTGAAGACGGCTGAGAAAGTGCACGTGTAGTGAGGGTTACGAAACAAGAAGCTATAGGGTCAATCCATTCCATTGAACTAAAAATAAAATAGGGGTGACTGAAAGTCCATTCTAAGCGGTCTGAGATACCGCACATACCCAGTTAAGGTTAATGATCTTAAACTTGTATTTGTAACTGCTTTGAAGCAATTCCGCTGGTGATCGATTACCAAGCAACCTTCCTCTACTTTCTTTCAACGATATAATAAAAATCTTTCTAATATAGAATTATTTTATATAATCAACATGTGTAATTGCTTTCAGGATCACAAGGATATTTCTGAAAGACATAATTTACTTTGCCAGTTCCGTCTATCTTTATAAGGATATCAATATTTAGTTGTGAAGTTTTCAAAGTTGGTCACAAAGGTTCCTTTCGATTGTGTAAACATGCTGTGTTTAATAAACAAATTTGCTTATTAAGCACAGATCAGGCTGCAGGGTACTTTATAAATTAGTTGTATAAAACGTAAAAACAGTCCAGAATAAAATAATCTAGAAATATTCTGAATGTTTTTTAACAACCTTGCTTTTATTTTTAAATAAAGATATGTTTTCTTTGACTACTACTCCTCATGGGCATATCTTCCAGTGTGATGAGCTCCTCGATCATAGTGTCTGCTCTTCCTCCATTGTTTTTCCTACATTTGAGTTTTCCTTTATATTTTTTCTCCCCTCGAGAGTAGGTAGGGAATAGCTGTTCCCTCTCTGTTTATAGCTTCTCATGGACAATAATATACCCCCAAGTGCATGTCGACCCTTCAGAGAAGTGGTGCATTTAGATTACTGATGTATCATTCGACGGGCATCTAGCCACATGGTCTGTATACTCATGAGGATCAAGCAAAAGTGACTTGGTGTTAAGTGTGGTCAACGTTCCCAAAAGTGGTCCTGAGAATATAGGTCCTAGCTAGCACTAAAGTGGGTAACAGGGCTGAGATTGCAAACAGACGGCAGCTGCCTTACCCTGATGGTATCGATGGTAGACAGTGCCATCGGGACCCGGATTTCTGTTTTAATTGCATTTGTACTTTTTTTGAGTGTCAATGTCTCGAGTCTTCTCACTTTTTATTATTAAGCCTCTTTCAGACACACTGAAAATGACGCCTCCAATCTTGATGCACAAAACAATTGTTAGCATTGTTGGTAAAATGAAAAATGTCAAGAAATGTTTTTCTTTCGACCTGCTTGTTGAAGTTTCACCTGCTGAGAAGTCTAATAAAATTATACAATTAAAGAACATTGGCAATCATGAAGTATCAGTCCCTCCACATAATTATCTCAACGTTTCTCGTAAGAAAAGAGACTTGCAAAACGATTCAAAATCTTCTATTTCAGAAGCTCTGAATTCCCAAAACGACAGCGCATTGGAAAAAATTAAAATTAAACGGAATGCTAAGCTCCTTCCATTAATGCATCTTAAATTAAATCTGTAAAATCTGTAATCATCCTTCCTAAATCTGTAAAATTGCATATTACAAATGCACAGTTCCAGCATTGACTCCAAACCAGTTACTTTGCTACAAATGCGAAATATTTAGCCATACCGTTCAAAGTTGCCGAGGTAAACGGACATGCACTCAAGCCTCTGAAACTGGGCATGAAAGTAGAACATGTTTCGCATTCTCACCAAAGTGCATTAATTGTAATGAAAATCATCCAGTTTTCTCTAAATCCTGTCCAGGTCGGATTCAAGAGAGAGAAATCCAAAATTTAAGAATAACACGAAATCTTTCCTTATCCGTAGTCCGTAAAAGAGTCACAAATAGAATCTGAACAAGTGTTAGTCTTCCAACATATTTATTCAGATACGCAGATACGCAGACTGAATAATTTTACGTTAATTTCATCATAAATATTCTGTTTCGTCAATTTAAAACATTTTCTTTCATCTGTTTAATTTTACGTTAGTCTTCTATCATAAATATTCAGATACGCAGACTGAAATATTTCCAGCCAAAATACCTACTATTTTGACAAGGGATGATATTATTTTTGCCATAGCATGTCCGAACTGTTAGAGTCGTAATACATTCCAAACTACTAAGACAAATTATTTACCTAACAAAAGTAATTTGTCCCTGTCTACTGATATTTCTATCATATAATCTCTGATTCCTTCATCTTCCAGGGCAATTTCTCAACAGCAGATTTCTCTACCTGGTTTACATTCAGACAATAAGCTTTTATCGGAAGTTAAAAATTCTCCCACAAGTAGTTCTTCTAAAAGACTAAGTAAGTAAAAAAAAAAAGGGCAAAAGAGAAAAAAATTGAGAACAAAAGGGCTGGGTTACATGTAGGGATTGCAATACCGGTATACCGGGATACCGAATACCGGTATTTTGAGCCATTTGTACAATTTTGTAATACCGGTATTCACAAGTTTAAATACCGGTTTTTCGGTATTTACTAGAAATTTTTAAAATTGTTTCCACTATATGTTC
Source organism: Argiope bruennichi (assembly GCF_947563725.1). NCBI lineage: Eukaryota > Metazoa > Arthropoda > Arachnida > Araneae > Araneidae > Argiope > Argiope bruennichi. The sequence continues at coordinate 128,154,937 of NC_079159.1, forward strand.
AGGGATCGCGAACATAGCAAAATAGTATACGTTTTTGTTTTTATGTCTCCATAACGGGCGAAATTAATTAGTTAATTAATGGCTTAATAATTTGCTTAAATCTAAATTAGCGAAACAGGGATTATCCCTGAAAGAAAATATTGTATCCATAACGACTGATGGAGCAACAATTATGAAAAAAGTTGGAAAGTTGATTGTGCAAATCAGCAGTTGTGCTATGCTCATGGAATTCAATTAGGAGTAATAGATGTGTTATACCAAAAAAATAAAGAACAGAAGAATCCAAATACTGTGGATATAGAAATTTCGGATTCCAACTTTGAAACGAGTAAGAGTGCGAGTGATATTGACAATGAAGATAATGACAATGTAATTGTTGAAGAAAATATTGCTAATGAGGATGAAATATTAACCTATCAAGAATTGCTTCCTATAATTTATAAAGCTCGAAAAATTGTTAAGATATTTAAACGTTCCTCTATAAAAAGGATATATTAACAAAATATATACTAACTGAAAATAAAACAGAATATATGTTAATATTAGATTCTAAAACACGTTAGAACAGTTTACTCCTAACGATGGAACGATTTTTGAAACTGGGAAATCCAATAAAAAAAGCAATAATCGACTTAAACCTATTAATTAATTTTTCAGATAGTAAATTCGACTTAATATTCAGAACTATATCAGCTCTACTTCCAATAAAACTGACTATTGAGGCATTATGTCGGAGAGATTTTAATTTATTAACAGCTAATGAAACAATAAATTTCATGTTGCAGTCACTGAAAGAACAGAACACATCACTATCTGAAGAATTATATATTACATTGAAAAATCTCACAGAAGAAAGGCATTCCGAAATAAAAAATGTCTTATGGTATTTACATAATTATAATGATTTTAAAAATGGAAATGAAAAAGAAGAAAAGAGACTAACCAATTTAAATTTGATCAAGTTTACAGTAAATTTTCTTAAAATTTTTTACCCACAAACCTATCCACATTTAGAAGAATTCGGTACAGTTATCGAAGATTATGATGACACTAATGTCAATAGTGAAAAGGAATTGTCTCTTGAACAAAAATTAGAATGAGCGATAAATAAAAAAAAATCAACAAACCAAAATACAATACAGAAATCAGCTATATCCAAAACCATCCGACGGGAAATCGATTTATTTGAGGATGAGGGATTTAGAGGTAAATACTTGGAAAAAATATATCGCGCATTGCTAACAGTACCACCAACTAGCGTAGATGCCGAAAGAGCGTTTTCGACAGCTGGTAATTTTTCCACAAAATTACTTTTCAGGCTTAATGACAGTACAATGGATGCATTGTTTTTTAAGATCACATTTCAAAAATTTGTAATAGTACCACAGACTGAACAGTGTTATTTACACTTTTTTTGTGATTTAAAGAAATAAGATGTTTCTTTACTTTTTTGTGATTATATACTGTTATAATTTATAAGTTACAAATTATTTTTTGTGATATTTACACTCTCTAACAAAACTGGCAAATAAAAAAAGAAACACCTGTGTTTTCTTTCATTTTCTAAAATTTCTAATACCGGTATTAATACCGGTATCCCGGTATTAAGATTTAAAAAATACCGAATACCGGTATTGAAATTTTGGTCCGGTATTGCAATCCCTAGTTACATGCCGCCAAGAAAAGCGAAGATACATACAAACATTTGAAGAAATAAGCATTATCTTTGCAAGAATTTATAAGAAAATCCAACAATATTGAAAAAAGTAATATCTGATTATTCTCTTAAGGTGAACTCATCTGGGGAGTCCGAGTGTGTTACTACACCACTCTCTCCAAAGAGCAGTTAGTATTCTCATTTCTCCACACTTTCTCGTCTTTCTCTGATGTGGGATTATGAATAAACTTGTTTCTTGGAATTGTCGTGAGGTGAATCAGAAAAATTCTGATCTCAAAGATATAATTAATTCTTATCTTATTGCCTTGCAAGAGACGTTTATAAAATCTAATGGCACACTTTTACACGACTATCATGTTCTCCGTAAAGCTAATGTTGGCGAAAGAGCTGAAGGAGCAGTTGCCCTCCGGTTTTCGAATTCTGTATCTTCATGTCCATTAATCTTGAATACTTCACTACAAGCTGTCTCAGCCCGAATCCACAAGCACTCTTCGATTACTGTTTGCTTTCTTTACCTACCACCAAACACATATATTGATCAGTCTAATCTAAATATTCTTGTTTTTTATCTCTCTAAATCTTTCATCATACTTGGTGATTTCAAAGGTCCCATTATCTTTGGGTATTCATTGATTGATTGATTGATTGGATTCTAATGGCGCAACAGCCATACACCATCTTTGGGGAAGCAATAACACTAGCAACAGAGGTCATCAGATAGAACAAGCTTTGGGCGATCACAACTTTTATCTATTTAACCATGATGAGATGAATTACTTTCATACACTGACAAAAAGTTCTTATACGCTGGATCTAGCAATATATTCTCCATCCATCTACCCATTTCTTGCTTTGCCAATGAATAAGAATTTACATAACAGCGATAATTCCCCCTTAGTTTTAAACGATAATATAAATTGTGAGGGCGCTGCTGAATGATTAGAATTAGAAAACGAACTGAAGGGAAGAGTGTGGAGGAGTAGAACCGCGGGAGAGACGGTGCCGAGAGAAAAAAAAGATGGACGTTCGGAGCTCTATGATGTTCTCGTACTAAATTGTGTTATAGTGTTCTTGTATGTTATATTTCGTCCTACGTCAATTAAATGTTGTCAAAAAAATTTAAATATGGTGTCATACCAATTATTTTCGTTTACATTTACTTACTAAAAGGGCAGTCTTTGCCTTATTAATTTTTCTGATGAGAAATAAAAATTGAAAAAGCTTGGCAGTGCCGACATAAATCATCAGTTGTCTACTACTCCCAGTTCTCCCATATATAAATCTAATGCAGCCAACTGGACCAAATGCACTTCATTTGTCAATATTACTAAGAAATTGCGCTTAACATTAATATACAGGGTTTTGCCTAATTCAACCGACAAATTCAGAGTGGTGATAGTAGGCATCAAGAGGATAAAGAATCAACGCATAACATGGAGTCTCAAACGATATTTAGTAGGTGAAAATCGCAAAAATATAGAGAGTCGGAGAACTGTTGGAAACTGTAAAAAATTAATAAAAAAATAACAAATAGTGTTTTAGCTATAGATTTTTTTAAAATTGAAAACCCATTCTAAAAAGTTTTTTTTTCATGCTAGTAACATTGTTGTTGTACAGGGTCGTAAATTACTGAAAACAAAAAAGTAGTTTACAACCCATATTAGCACAAATATTAAAACTTGAAGAAAAATAAAAGCTGGAAAATGTAAGGAATTTTATATTCCATAATTTGATATAAGCGTGTAGTGTGAAAACTGGGGAGTTTTAAAGATATTCAAGAAAAACTAAAATGGGAACCAGAAAACATCGTTGCAACATCAGTACTGATGTTCGTAGAGAGCGTTGTTAATTTTGAAAAATTAATTCAGAGCAAGGATAGTAGGTATTAAGTAGATGAAAAATTACCAGTAAACAAAGGGTCGCAGGTAATGTTTTTTCAATGAAAATCGCAAATCGGGTGGAGTTCGCATGCTGGACGCCACACAGGAAGATGGATACCTTTCTGCAAGGGTTTTAATCTCAAACAAAGCCTGCTTTATGAGAGAATGCGAGTTCAACCCACACAATGCGAATATTTTGTCATTCGAAAATCCCCACATCACTATTTCATCGAACATACATCACAAATTATTAACATCTGGGCAGAGTCATCTATTTGGACCGTATCTTCTGCCCGAAAGCCTCAGCAGCCCAAAGTACTTTGTTATCTTTCAGCATGTTCCCCCGGATTTATTGCAGGGAGCACCGACAATTGCAAGCCAGAGCATTTGGTTAATGCAGGATGGAGCATCAGCACATAGTTACATTCGCGAAATTTGAGTTGTTGTTTGTGAATAAAGTTTAACGACCATCAATGTTCATTAATGAATACTTGCTCACTGCTTTTTTTTTCTACAACGCATGAAAATGTTAAACACAAGAAGACTTCTTCTCGATCACCTTGTTCCTAATCCTCGCATTCATAAGACCATTCTCTTCGCCAGCCTCATTGTATTTTCTACGTCTGTTTTTGTGATTTTCAATGAATAAACGTTACCTGAGACTCTGTGTTTTCTAATAATCTGTGTTTCTAATCTGTGTTTTTTTCATCCATTTAATGCCTATTACCCTTGCTCTGTATTTATCTTGCGAATTTGACAACGCTCTCTGCGAACTGATATATAATACTGATGTTGCAGCGATGTTTTCTGGTTCCCATTTTAGTTTTTCTTGAATATCTTTAAAACTCCCCAGTTTTCACATCACACGCTTACATAAAATTATTTCTTGCTATTACAGATTCCTCTTTCGGATTACAAGAAACGTACATGGCATATTTTTCATTCCCAATGGCAAACTGAATGGGGCGCACAAATTCGCAATAAGCTTCTTACGTTCAAACCTATAATAGATCTTAATACAATTAAGCCTCTGGTGCACTTTACCCAGCAAAAAACTGGACACCATTTTAAGTAGATGAGGATCGGTCGCACTCGATTCACTCACCATCGTGTGTTGATGGGGATCCGATACCATTTTCCAAAAACTTGTAATAGTCCTATGTCTGTTTTACACATTCTTCAAGAATATTCACGATTTAATTCACAACGTCTAACATTTTTTTTTTCTGAAATGACATCTGGATCTGGGCGAGTTGCTTTCAAAAACTCCGCGTTTTAACCTTTTTTTTTACTTTAAAAAATATTTTTTTTATAATCACATATAAACATTACCAGACTATTCAGTCCTGTACCAATCCTTACATCATTGCTGCGCTTTTTCATTGCTTACATTTTTATGATTTTAGACTTTTGGATTCTGTAGACATTCCATTTTTAATTTTATTATAAATCGATACAAATATTTTAATACTATTAATGTGGCGGAATTTAGTTAAAGCTGTCTTTTGTGCCATCAAACTCAAAAAACTCAAACTCATTGATTACTAGAAGAGTCACCCTCCAGTTAAATTAAGAATGTTCTAAGTTTTTTTTTTTAATTTTTTCCTTCGAGTATTACATTTTTGTTGGGAAGACTTAGCAATAGGATTTTCTGAGAATCTTTTCTCATATGATGAGTTCTATATTCACATTCTTCATTACGATACTTCTAAACAAATAACATAATGGATAAACATTAACTAAAACATTATTTATCTCCTCTTCTCTTTATGCAATTAAAATTTTGTAAAATAAAATATAATACTTTAATAAAAGTCCTACTTTTATTCATTAAGAAGGAAATGGCATAGTTTTTCTCAGTTAAGCAAGATTATTGATTTCTAATCCTAATGTTTGTGTCTATATTACAAAATGAAGATAATACATTTTTACAAAAGATATGGCTCATTTTATCTATGTTTGCTGTAAATACTAATTACAATTCAATAAATTCATAGAGAAAAAAAATTTCCCCCAGGTAATTATATTATTCTTATGCTACTCATAGTAAGAGGCAAGAGTTTGCAAGCGATAAAGAAACGATGCGCATGTTAATAGATAAAAATGCACTTCATATTGCATTAGGCAGGAGGATGCGAAAGCAAAATAATCTATTTAATCGAGGTTTCATTCAGGCGGATAAAAGAAGAGGTTGAGGAATGTAAAATCTATACCAGAATCTACTGTACAAAATGAATCGCGTTTGCATAAACTTGCGTAAAGTAATATTTAATCGATCCACTCTTAAAATAAAATGCACCACTTCTTGTTTCGTAATTTATTAGGAAGAGTATTTTCTTCCTCCATACACAGAAATAATTCTTCGAAGATTCATTTTTAAGATCAGAAACACCAAATTCCAATTTCAGAAGATTGTTGTTTAAAAGGGAAGGTGTTTCATTAGCCTATTAATGATAGTTAAAAGATAAATTTAAACTTGGGTTAAAAAGGAAGGGTTATTAAACTATTAATGTGATGAAAAATAGCATTTAAATTCCCAATTTTGAAATTTAATCCTGTTTATTAAATATTAGAGAAAAAAATTCATATGATATGCTATTATGATTTATTTTATGTTCGGAAGCATTGCTTATGAAGTATGTGTTATGAAATGCATCTGTACTGCTCTCCTTTGCAAATGACGCTCATATAGATTTTGTAACGGTAAACTCAAAACTATTGATAGGACAACTGATACCGCTTGCATGGCCGTGTCTAATTATGGAAAATGTTTAAGATGTCAAACTAGAATTGAAAATAGGCAAATATTAACTCATCGTCATTGAAAAAAAATTGAAAGAATTGCAATGATTTTTATAGCATCCATTCATTTCATATGTATTTCAAGGAATTAAAAATACATAAGCCTATTCATGCATTTGTATATGTAGATAAATGTATGCATACATTTCAATAATTCTGAATCAAACTTGTTGGACATGGTTTGTATCAAAAATATTATTACAATTATTGCGTGGTCTGTCTTACGCTTTTTTTTTTGTTTGCTGTAGTCTGGTAGAAAAGTTTCATTTATACAATTTCAGTTTTGTAATTCTGATGTTTGACAGAAATAACTATTTCTTATTTTTATTTTCAGACTGGCTAAAAGCGACCTAATGTCGTACGCCCCGAAAGAGTTTTGGCACGAGAGAGACGCCATTAGAAATACAGCAAGAGTGGTTTTCACATTCAACACTCCATCCGGATAGTAAATGCAGACTCATTTATTTTGTTATTCATTGAATTTTTCAAATGATAAAATGATAGTTCAGTGTCAGAATGTTGGATTGGAAACATTATGTTTATTAATCCAAATTAGGAAAAATCTGAAATTTTTGGATTAATAAACTTTATGTTTCCACTTCAACATTCTGAAGCTGAACTATCGTTTTATCATTTGATGATTAGGAGAATGAATGTCAGCTTTTATATGTCGGATGAAGTACTGAATATAACAGCAAATTCTTCGATAATTATTTTCAGATATTTGAACTCATTTCGTGTTTGGAAAAATGGCATTTTACAACTAAATTATCATTTGACTCAGGAAGTGTCAAGTTTGAAAGTTTTTACACATTTTTTTTCTTTATAAAAATGTATTACTTAAAATCTTTTAAAGATTAAGTATAAGTTATTCAGTTAAATTAAATTTTAATTCCTTACAAATGGCTCCAGCTGATAGTGATTTTGAGGAAAACGGATTCCAAGGGTCCATCGGAACCCAAAAGTATAAAACATTTGATATAAAAAATGTATTTCAAAATATAGTTGTAAAATGTTAAATCATTCTCAGTCATCTCCTAAAGAGCAAACTTATACTAATGCCGGAGAAATAATTGTCTCGGTGCTGCAGTGCAGACTTTTTATCTCGTTTACAACTGTTGCTGAATGAGAATATAATATTTGACTGAATGGAAGAAAAACGAAGAAAACTGCTACAGTAGGAATTCCTTTTTTTGTTGATAGCATATTTTTTTCTCTTTTATTCTAACCAGTTCAGATTCATGTTTCTCACATCCATTTTGTCAATAACAATTTATCTCTTTATGGCTTTAAAAAATGAGAACGGGTAGAAAAAAATCTTTTTTTTTTCTCATAAAGATATCGTATTTCTAAGTAATTCTAAATGAAATATTCACTAAAAAATGAGTTTGCTTAAGCGTTTTTCGTTATTTTTAATAATATGTCACTGTGTAAAAGAATTAAAAAATAAAATACTTTATGAAAAGTGTTTAAAAGAAAATCAATGTTTAAATGGGTTTAATCAGTTTTAAACCCAGATACTTACTCAATCTATATTCAAATAGATAATAATCAAAAAATTATTATAAGATATCATTGATACTCTTGCTCAAGAAATAATTATCAGGTATAAATTAATAGCAAATCTTTTCTCATTCATTTCCTTTTGCTTGGTTTCATTTTACTTATTGAAATATAGTCCATGAAAACAAGTATCGAATCTTGAATAATCATTTTCATATAAAATTAAAAGCCCACTTATTTGAACAGGATATGTTTCTAATTTTGAATTTTTTGTCTGCATCGCATTGGTAATTAGTTCAAACATGCAACGATTAAGATATAAACTACACCGATCAACACATTCTTTTGTCAATGATATTCTAATGATTTTAGAGTAATTTTATGATGCTGATTCTGAATTTGGCATTATGTTTACAAAATCGGCTCTAATTTTGAAGATAAAGTATATAACAATAGCAATGTATGCACAGCACTCAAATGACGTCAAAGTACCTCAAATGTAAATGAACAATAAAATTAGATAAATATAATAAATCAAATAATTCTACAAATAGACACTACACATGTAAATAATTCCAATCAGCTCAGTTTTAACACTCTAGTAAATCACGAATTCTCATGAATGGAGACCATGACTTATTTTTATTTTCCCTAATTAGAAGCCTTTATCTTTTCCATTGGATGCCCAAAAATCATTACTTTCACCTCAAAAGTTTATAAACATATTTGCAACTTTAACAAGCATTATGCACAGGCGTATCTTTATCAACGCGTATTTTTATGCACCGAATGTAATGAACTGAATTTTTAGAATACAAACTTCCCTTTGATTAAAATGCATGAATCGGAATCCATTCTATACTATGCTGTTAATGTTTTTTTAAAATATAAGCAATACGCAATTAAAAGAAATTTATGCTGAATAAAATTTCTAAATTAAATAAATAATTTAGATTTTTTTTTATTATTTTATTTTATTCAATCCTTACAACGTATTGTCTTGGAAATACCTTATGATTCAAAGATCTATCAAGAAAGAGATTTTTGTGGACATTCAACTCCATTTCTTAAGAAATGAGACCGTTTCTTTCCTCAATGTATCAATGTAGAACAATTTGTTGGTCTTCCTGAATAATAATGCAAAAAGTTAACAATTAATATTTAAATTTTTAAAACAGCCATTTTAAACAATGATTAGAATGTCACCGAATATATTGCAATATTCCTAAAATATTGTGTTAAAGTTTTAAATGTTTCAAAAGTACAAAGAAGGGACGTTATCTTATAGCTTTATGACTGACCTCACAAAAAACAATGCAGCTGATGGGGGGGGGAGTCACTTGAGTAAGAAAGTGGAATTCAGATTTTTTCCACATTTTCGGTAGAAAAATGTCTCTTACAAAAAAAGCACTGTGCTCAACTTACGCTCACTGATATATGAAGAATTATCATATTTTTCAAGAAATATGAATACATCATTTTTTCTTTTCAGTCTAAAGTTGATCTATGCAATGAATAAATATCTCAAGTCTCTATGAAGGTAGAAGAAAGCAATATTTATTAATATAATAATTTTAATTAAATAATAAATTTACTTATATTTTAAATAATTTTGTAATATATTAACAATATTTAAAGTATATGCGCTAAATGAATGCCAATGTATTTATAATACGAGATATTTTCATCATTTCAGGCTCTCATTCGGCAACTACAATTCCCTTTCATTCTGAATCGACATGCTTTTATGAGATTGTTTTCTGCTCTTGTAATTGAATTCGGACCCATTTCATCAGATACTTTATTAAGCGATTTTGCCACTTTAAATTTAGGATCTAAAATAATTTCGTTTTTTAGACATCAGCTGAAGCCTTTTTTTTTTACTTCAGTTTCTTTTCATTCGTAGTGTGTACCCTTTTTAAGATACTCTTACGATTACATCTTGATGCTAGTATAATTAATCTCTATTTTCAATGTTTCATTAAACTTTCGTCAGTTTTAAGATAATCTTATTCGGTATGAAAAATCTTTCAATGTTGTTATATTCCTTTCCTGCCAAATAGAGAGGGCTAGAGAGAAAAAAGAAAGAAATTTATTAAATGCTTTCTTATCGGACACAAATACCATAAAGAAAATGGAGCTTCGAGACATGGTAATGAAAATATGAATAATGTTTCGAATTTGTAATATTTCTTCCCCGTGCAGCTTGTTTATTGTTAAGGAAGAGTTTCACAGGAAGTTGTTATTGAAGATGATTGTTATGTTGTTATTAAGGAGAGTTTCACAGATATTTTGATTGCTGAAGGGATATTAGGATGATGGTTCTTACCCTTACCGAACATTTGGAGACGAGGCAACGAATTTGACAACTTTGGAGACAAAATTGCAGTAAATTCCTAAATATTCACAAATGTTAGCAATATCTCCATTAGAAATGGAATCCCGGCTTTCGATCAGAAATTCGATATCCAGAAGCTGGTGCTATCAAAGCAGAAGATACTCCCACCACACTCGAATACACTCGGAGAAAGAGAAATGATTGTACTGATCCTTAAAAATAATTTGAGTCCTAATGGCCTTCCCCTGCCAAGGCATAATACCTCCTGTTGGAAGTACGTCCCATCATCGGAGTAGAAATAACTCAACCCCGCATTGTTACTATCTCTATCTAAATAGGGAAATCCTTCATACTGGAAGCTTCTCATAAACATACCTTGGATGCACCGATATGAGTTATGCAGATATGTCATAACTAAAAGTGATCTCGTTATTAAATAAATATACGGTTAGTTAAGTTTAAATGAGTCATAAATCAGTTTCAAATTGAGCAAAGAATGATAGTCAATAAGCGTGGCATTAGGAACATGCCATACAAATGTAGTAAGCCCAATTTAAGCATTTTATTATCAAGAAGCTCAAAAGTACTTGCTTACCTAAAGCAATCGAAGTGAGAATGAAAGTTCTCGAGCTCAAAATTCCAGAAACTGGCAATATCAAAAATGTATCCAAGTGTTTTGTTTAATTATCCCATGCTTTTCCTTGTTACTCTTTCCAGGGTAATATTCTGAGCTATAAAATTGTATTATATAAGCCTGAGTGTATTCAGTATGGGTGAAACTCAACCAAATGTAAATGTTAAGGAAGCCAACGTCATAAATATTTTCAAAGTATTTATTTATTATTTATTTTTTTATTAATTATTTTTCTGCATTTGAAACCCTTACTTCAAGATCTTTCCGACGATATGTTTTTATTTCTGCTGACAATATAATTAAATGAAAATAAGCTTTAAAAATTTAAACAGATGCTTTAAATGATCTGTTACGCTCCTAAAAGATAATAAAAAATTCCAATAAATAGTAGTAAATTTCCACTGTAATACATCTGAATAGTTTAGAATTGTAATTGGAATCCCCCCCTAACAACTATAAAGTTTAACTGCATTTTAGTAGACGACTCCTTCATTATTTTGTAAGTTAAAATAAATCTCGCCATGAATCATTTTTGATTTATAATCTTATCTAGAACCTTCAGGTGTATAATAAATGCAACAAAAAATCCTCTGGATTTATTTACTTTTGATCAATGTATTAGAAAACTTACAAATATTTTTGGTATAGATTTATAACAGTACAGACATTTGTTTAAGGTCAGTTCATTTTTTCCCATATATACAACACTGAAATTGTTTGAGTGCACTGTGAAAACAAGTGTTATTTTTGTCGCATGTATAATTAAAACTGTTGTTAGAAGTTATTTTTGATGGAAGTCCTTTTTTTTTCCTCCGTCCTTACTTCATTCATCTGAGGAAAAAATAACCATCTAGGAAATCCTTATAGTTTTTATTTTTTTTTATTTTTCTTGGTACCGTTTAAGAACGACAAGAAAGACATTAACATGCTATTGTTCTTTCTGAGACATTTTTAGCTCAGGTGATTCCGAGAAAAAGACAGTAATGACCAAAGTAGTTTATTTTTTAAAAGAGAAAGACAAACTTTACATACTGGGTAAACAAACTTTATTTTTCATCGGTTTTTTGAAATACCATCGATCAAAGAAATGTATGGATACCCTTTGAAGCACAAAATCACTCCTTAAAAATAATTTGATCTTAAGAAACTCTATAAAATATTCTTTAGAGTTGTAAAAGAGAATTAAAGCGTCATATGTTTTTGTAATAAATTGTCATTTTGCATAAAACTGATTGAATTCCAAAACAATTTTAATTTTTTGTAGGTAGGAAACAATCGAAATTTTAAGTGAGTAAGAATATTTTCTAATATTTAAAGATATTTCGTCTAATGTTTATATTATAATTAAGAAATTGTGAAATGTTAAGTGCGGATGTTATATTGCTTTGCTTTCCATTCTGGCGAAGCTCAGTTATCAAGAATCAAGTGACAGATCATAAATGCACCATATTCCTTTTATACTTTAATACTTGATAGCTTAATATCACCAAACTATAGTTACAAGATCCTGGAGATACGCTTAACGTGTCATATTTTTAATTAAGTTTTTAGAACAAAAGTTTTGCCCTTCTCTGTCTATTTTTGTCCCTTCAGTATACATACCAAATATTGATTTACTAATTTCTTTTCTATTTTGAAGCAACACGAGTGTTATTTTACGTAGGATTCCTAAAATTTGCACAGAGGTTTACAGACAAGTTTGACGTTTCAGAAGAAATTTATACAGATAATATTGTACTGAAGAAATTGTATTGGCTTTCGACAGATGACATAAAATGTAAGAGGCTTGGAAATAGGATCTATTTTAATGAAATCGATTGAAAAGGACCACCTGTTTCTTAAATGGTAGGGACGATTCTCAAATTCGACTGCTAAGTTAAAGTAACCTTGCATAATAAATCTGTTTTGACAAATTTTACGAATTTCTTCAGTTCTGAAATCCCACCATTAATGACAACAGCCAAACGGTACGTTCTAGCTTATTTAAAACAAAATTATTCATTAACATTCTCATAAAATATGCTTTACTTGACACTCAATGGCCTACGTTAAATAGTATAAAGAGTCAATTATTTTTTAAACCATTGACAATCATTTATAATTATTTTGAAAGCATGTATGCAATCTTTGTCATTTTGCAAATTATATGCTTTAATAATATTTACAATAAGACTAAAACTTTTGTACTGAGACTAAAACTCTTTGTAAAACTTTCATTGGTGAATTGTATTTCTTTGAAAAATTTTTTTAACTGAACCATTACTTCTAGAAAAAGTTTATCTTGATGCTTTTTTTTAAAAAAATATTTACCATAAAAATAATTCTAAAAGTGCAACAGTATTTTCAAATGGCCGAAGGGATGTGTGGTGGTAAAAATTCACTTTGCTTCGTTTTCTCTTTAATTTTCAACATAAGGAGTGACTTTTTTTTCACAAATATATATTTTTTTGTTTGTTTGCTGAATCAATCGATCTTGTGGAATTTTTTGAAAGCTCTGTGAGTCTCATTAATATAGAAAACTTATTTGCGGGAGACTTTTACAGATTTAGAAGGATTCATTTCTGCCATTTATACTCAGTAGCTTTCTTTCAGTTTTTTTTAAATTTTAATAAAAATAGAAAAAGAAATAACATTAATTCTTTTAATAATAATATGGATTAATTTGAAAAAGTGTTTTAAAATTTATAATAAATTTAAGAAAATAAATGCTTGCTATATTACAGTCCTTTAAGATTTCATTCATGTTTATGTTGTTGTATGTTATCATGTTTATTGTATTATATTCATGTATATTGTAAAAAAAAACAACAAAGATGTAAACAACTCTTTTCTTTATTAAATTCTCAAAAAATGCAACCTGATGAATCTCCTAATAAAAACATCCGTCTTTAGCCTTTTCACGTTTCAAAAGTACGTTTAATGATAACTAGAATGTGTAATGCATTTCGGAATATTCTGCTTCCATTTTAAACTTTTCAATTGTTTTATTAAATGATTCGAAAAATCTATTCAAATGTACATTTTTGAGAGAATACACTTTTTGAATGCACTTTATTTAATTCCCGTATCGACAAGTATAATCATTTCAGTTAAAATCTTTTGTTCGGAATTCCGAATTCCTTTTCCCCATTTTTGAATGACTGTTAACCCAATTTTTTTTTCTTTCTCAATTTTATTTTTTTTATAGCAACAATTACAATTTTTCAATGGATTTTCAAATTATGACAATATAGATGAAAAAGATTGGTATTTTTCTTCTATTATCTGGTTACATTTTTCAAATGTGAATATAAAAAATAGTATACTATTTATAGGTATTCGATAATTACTGACAAATGAATCTTAAATGAAGTCATAACTTATAGAACAGTATCGAAATGAAATGTTGAATAATCACTTTTGAAAGAACATTTATTTTTATGTTATCTCAAACAGAAAAAAAAATAATTGACGACCAAAACGTTTAGACGCTAATATTATGGATTCTTTAAGTAACTATTTTATCATCATTTTTAGTTCGGCAAATGATGCTGATCTTTTTCCATCCATTGTAATTGATGAACATCTCCGTATCTATTGAAAACAAAGAATTAAATGTCATAAAAAGCCAGGAAAAAGGTATAATAGGAATGACATATTGACTCGGGACTTGATTATGAAAGATGAGCATTGTGAAAGATCTCTTTTTTTTTTTTTCCTTTCTGTCTGCACTATGTTACTCTAGGGACATCGTTTATAGAAATAAAGAATAACTATGATTAAGGAGATCTCTTGTCAAACTGTAAATTTAAGACAATTTCTATCATTTGTCTCTGCTGATTACAGAACAGACATCAAGCGAAGAAAATGGATGAGGTGTATCAGTCAACAAAATATGTTGCTTCATTTCTACTTAATAAAACCTTTAAAAAATGGCTTTAAATTTCAAAGCAGTCATTGCTTTTTTAGAAAGTTAAGCCTTGACATAATGCATTTTTGAAGGAATAATGTCGCTTTTTTATGTTAATGTGCTTTAGGCTTGAAGAGGTTTTGAAGAAAGTTGCAAAAATAAATAAATAAATAAATAAAATTTAAAAATTAATTTTGTTTGAAAATAGCAAAACTAAAATGCTTAAATTTAATTAGACTTCCATATTTTAAGAAATAATATTTGTTGATTTTTCAAAATGAGTATTGGAAAAATAAGTAAAATGACTTCTTTTCTGTGCATTATTAACTTTATTTTAATTATTTGAATAAATAAGTTATTTATATCATAAATTTGTTCATCCTCTAAAACAATTGATATTTTGGAAAAAAATTATGTCCAAAACTTTATTGTTATTTAAAAAATTAAAAACGTTCAGCACCTGTTATATTGTTTCCTTTCAAAAAGTTGTTTGCACTTTTATTGATAAAAAAATCACTAATAAACTGATTAGCCTGGACAACGAAGAGTAAGATGATAGAATTTCCACTCGAACATTTGGAACATTTTGGTAACGGAATTTTTCTACCTTTTTATTTTGATATATCGACAGCTGATTGAGGTACAACCCCGGCCAAGTTATAGGCTCGTTTCTGTGTATCTGAAAATAAGTGAACTGTTTAACGAATCAATAATATCAACTTCCATTTTCATGCTTGAAGGAAAATGATGCACCTTTGACCAGTTTGTCTCTAGAGACAACGGTCGAACAATTTTGAATGTTCTTGTGTTTAATTCGAAAACTAATAATTGTTTAACTTTATGTATTGTTATTTAAAAGAAATGGATACCTTGGAGAATAAAAATATATATCTGATTTCCTTACTAATGGTATACACAAATTACAAAGAGACTAAAAAGTATTACAAATGTTATTTTGAAATCGAATTTTTTTGAGAAATGTTATTAATATACGCATTCTTAGAGAGACCAATAATAGTATTTTGTTCAAATTCTGATTTTTCTATTCCAAAACAAAAATGACTTAGAAGTTTAAATCTGAAAGTGAACCATGTTATAATTTTGACCATGCCAGAGGTATAATATATCTTATTTATAAAAAATTAGGATTCTTTTCATCCAGTATTATGTCTTCAAATTGTGTGAAAGATTGTAATTTATGTATGTCATTGATATTTGAAACTTGTCCTTTGGTCTATTTTCATTCTTATCTGAAAAACTGCTGTATTGTGTTTAGAATCCTGAAACATAATTACCTACCCTAATTAAATTTTCTTTTTATTTCTCTGTTGAGTGGAAGTTAACTCTTTAAAGAAGATTAAGTAAAGTATTTCTAAGTTTAAAACTTACTTTAATCCGTAAATTGATGCACGGTATTGCGCAACTTTTTAATTCTATGTAGCTAAATCTTTAGATTTATTGTCTATGATTCTCTTCTTAAGAGATTACTTTTCTGCTTTTAGTCTGCTTTCCGATTTTTAATTTTTTTCACAACTACTTTGCTTTAACTATTTAAGCACTTTACCGATCAAATTTGACCAGGTACTGAAAGTCTGCTGTGTTACTCTTTAACGAAACTCACATAATTATCCTTGTTATTGTGATGAGAAAAAATTGCACGAATTTCATGGTAATTTATTTTCACAACAATCATCAAAGGCATTCTTTATATAAGGATGTATGTGGCTCATTTGGAACATATTAAATTTAAGTAATGAAAAAAAAGGGATTTTAATTTCTAGCAATGGACGTTTACCTATTATTATATATGATGTGGCTAAATTGGATTACTAAATCTTACTCCAAATAATATCATGGAAGTGCTCAATTTTACTGTTTTTTCCCCTTAATAAGAGTATTTTTATTAATTTTTGCTTTGACCTGTAATTTACAGAACGATAATTCATGCATACCTCCTGCAGGATTCAGCCATTGTAAACTCATCAACATAAATTATGACCCAAATTCTTGTCAATCTAAGTATCATTGACCACTTCAGGCACATTCACAGAAAATATGAATCCTTTTCCTAATACACAGCTAAATACAGGAACAAGTAAAGAAAAACCAACATCGAAGATAATCCTGAAAGACTAGCTTTACAATGACTGGAATGAAATGATGACCCCCAAAACTAAAAACGAACATACAAAGGGGCTCAAAAGCAACTCTGCTATTTTACGAAGAGGTTAAAAACGTGAATTCTTTTTTTCTTCTTTCCAACTATAGAGGCCATAAAAAGTTTTGCTAATTTCTTTAAATAGTAGCATAATGAATATATTTTAAAAGAAATCGTCTTTTTTAAAAATTAGGAAATATTTTAAAAAACTTTTTTATGTATAAACATTGGAAATTAAATCTAAAATAACTATCTTATCATTTCAAGCACTCCCCCCCCCCCCCCCCGGTTAAAGGCATAACGATTTGTGGTGTCTTTGTGGGTTTTTTTAAAATTAAAAATGCTGAAATCTCAAATTTTGTAATACTAATTAAATTTTGTAAACTAAATGTAAAACGAATCAGAGATGAGATGAGCATTCGCAATCAAATTGTGAGCTTACATACGAAGCCTATAAAAAATTGAAATTGAAACGTACAACTCTATCGTTTTTCTTGTTTAATATTTCCTTTAAAATTCTGCTGCTATTATCACTACTCTTTTTATTAAATAACGATATATATTACCAAATTTATTCGTATAGAAATGAAGGATCATATCCTTTTTCTCTCAATGTCTTGATATGCCCTCGTATACATTGCTGGCTAGAAGACATCACATATCTTGCTTGATTTCTGACGATTTTTTATATTCACGCGATCAATCCTTCTACGTGAAACTTAACACTGGTTAAAATGTAGCATTTTGTTATTAAATGTATTTTAAGCATTTTTACTATATTTCATTGCATTCAAAACTCAAGAATTCATTTCAGATATGCGTTTTCTTGCATTCAATATTCATATGCCTTTACAATTCCGATAAAAATAATTTTAAAGAAATAATAGAAATGAGTCCTTCACGTTTTCAGAAAACCACAAAAAGGAGACAGCAGAAATATAACGAAACTATTTCCTTTCTTAGCTTCCCCCAAATATATAGTGCTATTTTTTTCTGCGTCTGATAAAGAGAATTCCTCTGATGCAAAAATGAATCTTTCAATAGTTATAAAAAAATTTTATCAAAATTTCCACTTATTCGAGAAAGATATATAACATAAATTATTTTTAAAAAATTAAGTTACTCTCAGATTTTTTTAAATGCATTTTGCTAATCTGCATCCGGCTGTTTGGTCACAATTATTTCAAAAGTAAATCGATGAAAAATAACTTTAAAATTAGTTAGTTACGTTGATATGTAAAGTTCTGATTTTCAAATCGTTTTGAATCTTATATTGATTTGATAAATTCAAAAAAAATCAAGATTTATTGTGATGAATAGCAACAAAATAATTTTGTATGTTTGGGACATCTACATCGAAAATAAATAAACGGAATGAATTAAAATTTCGAATACAAACTTTCGAAAGCATGGGAAAAGGAATTCGAAAATAAATCCAAGAAAAGAAGATTCCTGCAAAAACACTACTACAAGAATCACCGATAACAGTGTTGCTGTCAAAATGTAAGCATTTTAAGTCAATAGTTGCAATGAAATCAGGGAAAATGGATTATACAAAATTTTCTTAATTAATGTCCATATGATAAAAATTTACTTACAAAAATATATAAGATTGAGAGTAAAAACTTGCAGAAACTGTGTTTCAATTAATCTTCAATTAATCTTAAATTATTGCATATAATATTGCATTAGAAATCTTCTTGGTTTTTTGCAAAATTTCTAACCCTATGTTTTCTACTGTCTGTGTATGATATTTGGTTTCTTTCTATTCGTTATTTTTTATCGCCGATTCTTTTAAACAAGAAAAATATTTTATGGTCATCGTGTTATTTTTTGACATTAATTTAGAAAGCTATTTTGAACTGATAATAGCATGGATATTTTAAGAACTTACTTTACTGTGTAATTTTATTTGATCTATTGCCTGTGCTGGAAATAATCATAGATTTCATTTGCATCCATCAGAGTTCAAAACAATAATTAGAACCTTAATTGCAACATCTATTCCATCAAAATCTTTTTAAACGAAACTGCCTGCCCCACTTTAATTAATGTAAATTGCTTTACATTTATCTTACTAGACATCAGAGAGAAAAAAAAATGTCATTATTCAATAACCATTCCTTTAAAAAAAAAACAGGAAAGTAGGAAAGAAAAGTAAAATTCAATATGCTCCTCGACTTATCTTTCTTATCAGAGAAAAAGTGGTTCTTCCTATTCCCAATGAAAGAAAATTAAATGGTAATTAATCATACGAAGCGAATTCTTCGGTATTTGATTCTCATTTAGGACATTAAATAATTTCCGTGGTTTCTTTGTGACATCATTAATATGCTTAATTTTTTTTCAGTGGAAGCCACATTTTTTGCTTATATTAAATGAATATATATTTTTACTTTTCGCTTTTTGATTATTCCCTGGCATGCTGTTAAAAATATCCAAAAATGGAATTTGTGTTTTACATGATTTTTTGCCCACCCCATTGAAATAAAATTATGACACCAATTTTTTTTAATAACTAGTGAATAATTCTTTAAAATGCCTTCGCTTTCTTTCTCTCTTCTTTTGCTTTTTATCTTCTCACATTCATTTACGTCGTTTTATGTCGGACTTGCCTATTTCATTCTATGCGTTGTTTTTACAATTTGATTGCATACATTGTTTAGCCCAAACGGAAGACCCCCCAGTCATCGGAAAGCGATGCTTCCGGTATGGCACCTGGTTCTCTCCACCTTGGTGGGTACAGAAACAGTGTGAGTTTTACTACCTCTTACCGATGGAAGGACGTACCTACTACCAGAAGGGATCTGTGGCTGCTGCTGACCCTTACGAGTCCCCACCTATGCTGCCGCGGTGTTCGGTCATTCAGATTTATCTGCGCTTTCGAGTGGGTCGGAGTAGCTGTTTAGGTCTTATCATTGTTTGATGAATCTTGCCGCTACCCTTGTGCTACTTTGTTGGTGGTTACTACTGCTTATTATGTTGGCGTAGGTGTACTTACATAATAAGGATCTCCCAGGTTTCTTGTTCAACCTTTTCGCCCTCTAGAAACAATACGATGGTGTAGTGGTTTCTGGGGACTGGATTTTTATTTTGTTCATTTGTTCCTTATATTAGCCACCTTCCATATGGTATAAAGGTTGGTTTTTAAATAAATTTTTAATTAGAATAGTGTGTATCTTCATATATTGAAATGCCTTTGTGTTTTTAAAAATTTTATTTAATATTTCATTGTTATGAGACGTGTGTTGAATATAAAGATTTTATACCTGTATAAGGTTTCTTCTCATCACACTTCCGTTTGGGTTATATGTTTTAATGCCTTTTTCTCCTTATTTGTATACATTACTGATCTTTTCAACACAACAGTCTTCTGTTCAGTCGAACATTTTCAGAGGTGTTTGGAAAATTCCATGTAGACAAATAATAACATTGGGGACTCTCATTCTTCCCCATTTTGGCCCTGCTTCAAGAAAAATTTTCTCTATTGCGGATATAAATTTTTACGCATTCCGTAGAGGAAACTTCATGAATGTGATGCCGTGTGCCTCCGGCAGCCATACTTCATTTGAGAGTCTCCTTTTATTTAGAGATAAAACCTTATATTAATCTCCTAGACAATTGAATTTTTAATAATAATTTAAAATTTTTCTTTATTAAATTTTACTAGAGTGTACATTGTATTTATTCATCTGTGTTTTTAACTTCGGTTTGTATTTTAGGATGGCTTTCTTCTTGACCCCTAACATGCTCAGGAATACACAAAGTTTGTTATTTTTCTCTGTCCTTGGAGTTGCTTATTGATTTGAAGATAATCTCTTCCAAACGAGTGGGCAACATTAATATTTTCCACTCAGTGACCAGAATGGTTACGGATACGAGGGTATGAGAACGCGTCCTGTTCTCTCTATATACATTTATTGAAGCTATATCAGTTTTTAATCTCCGCAGGTTTACTAGACATATTTTTTTATTGGATTCATTTTTGTTTTCTGTTAAGAATTTATTATTATTTTATTGAGGGTTTTATCAGTTTTATAAGTAAGCGTCTCTTTGGTGTATGTATATATCTTTATTTTTAAATATGTATTATTTTTATAAAAATGTGTTGAATAGAATAATGTGATCGGGGTTTCAGGTCTTAATATCTTGTCGAACATACTTTGATACACCCAATCTCTTTTAAATTCCATCTAAAGTTGTTTGAAAGCAAAATTCTTGAAAGTTGAAACACGGGATAAGAGCTAAAACAAAATTTCTCCGACTTTCTTACCACTGAAGGGTTGATTATTCCTACAATTCATTCTTTGCCATAGTTACTGAAAGTAAAAAGCATACTTAGCTTTTGATACGAGTTCCACGCTTCTTTCCATTCTCTAGTCTCCGCTGGAATCTGAGAAAAAGAGGGGACAATGGTTTTATTTTTTATTTAGAAATATATTAATCAACGTAAAATGAGAATAATATGTAATATAAATGTGTTAGGGGTCATAATCATAAATAGTATTTGAAAAAACGTAACTCCTGAGACAAACTATAATGAAACTTCTGTAAATGCCCCGAGACTTGAATCTTTTACTCTTCTCTGCCATATCCCAATGGTATTAAATATTCGTAACATAATAATAAATGAACACTAAAAGTGGAAATCTCACACTGAGTTAAAATATATAAAAAGTATATGGCTAACAACGTTTTAATGAGCCCATTTTTTTAATACTGTCACTATTTTTAGGTGATATAATTAGATGTATACAGACATAGGCAGAAAATTAACTTAATACATGCCACGATGAGCAAATGGGTTTATAAAATAGAAATAAATCATACGTCTACCAAAATGTGAAGTTCAAAAGTACTTGGCTGAGAAAAGCATGAATACGAAATTACAGAAAATATTAACTGAAAGTTTTAGTAATTATTAATTGTGAAAACCCAAATGGTCTTTGAAGGTGGTCAGTAGGGAATAATGTCTAATTAAATGTAAAATGTCATATATTCGCAGTATCACAAATGTCACATTTTGTGCCAGTAAACTTCTTAAATGTATAGTAATAAATTAATCTAATCGAGCAAAATTCCTGTGATATAAATAAGCCAGTAATTCCAATTTCAGGAGAAAACTATCTGTATATATATATATATATATATATATATATATATATATATATATATATATATATATATATATTTGAAAAAAAAAGGAAAACATTGGGTGCGTTCTTCTCAAAACTTTCTCGCATATTTTCAAATACAGGTCATTTGTATTTTGGCTGAATTTTTCCCCTACTATTTCAATGTATGTTGTCACTTTTAGCTTCCAAATGATTATATTATGATTTCCATTCATAATGAATGAATGAATGTGTTATTTATTCAAACGGCGCAGTATTTCGAAACATACGGAATGAGGCTGCAATAATTGTATCGGATTTCTTTCCATCCAAACTTCAACCAACCCTCTTCGCCTATGCTTTTCCAATTATCGGATCGAGTTACAAAGCGACATAGTCTGGAATTATTTCCCTGATACTTGTCTGATTGATTGCCAAATCCATTCCACCCGCTCTCAGCCAAATACGCATCTTCCCAGCCCTCCATGAGCGATTTTAGTTTCAGTGAGACGGAGGTATCCGGAGTAGGGGATTTAAATAAAGTAGTTGGCTCGGATCTTCGTTAAACTACCTACAGCAAGAAGGGATATGCCATTTTAAAATGACGCTTTCATCTCGTCCTTGCTTAGCTGATGCTCTAATTTTTGCATAAATAAGTTCGTCCAGAAGCACAATGCTATTCTGACACAATTACATATGAGATACCCTTCATTTCCCTTTTGTCATAAACATATACTAGCTAACTTTGACGACCAACTTGTTTCCCAAATTACTTTTTTATACTAATATATAATTGATATCAATTTTTTTTAAAAACCACCTTTTTATTTAATTCAACTGAAAAGCATTTATTTAACCAATATGTAACAAATCATTGTAGAATCAAATTAAAAATGCTTATAAACTACGAAATGAAAACAGAAGAGAAAATCCGATTTCGGTATGAGTGCCGGAGAAAGCATGTTCTTTTGTCTTCATTTTAACACTGGCAAAAGCACGGGACTGAATGCTCTGATGGATGAGGATAAATTCAATCATAACATTAAAAATGTTGACTACATGTTAAATTTTAATCAAATTTTAAAATCTACTAAAAAGAATTGAACAGAAATTAAATTCATATCATAAAAGTGGTAACATTTTGAATTTTAAGACAGTGAAAACATAATTTCCGAACAAAGTTTTGGAAGATAGGGTCGAGTTTCTATAAGCGATTACGTCTCCTCTTCTGCTTCTATTAAGCCGATCTTTGCGTTCCATCAAACTTTCTGTTTTGCACTTACATCTAGTTTCCTTTCATTGAATATAGTTTAGGAACCCTCTCCAAAAGTTTTCTAATAACAATTTACAACTCCATTATTATTCCAAACGGTGGTTTAAATACAGCTATAAAAACATTCAATAAAACAATCTGAAAATTTCGTATGCTAGCATGTTATATAATTATAAATAGATTTTTAAGTATCCAGATTTTTAACTTTCAGCCGCTGTCGGTATTATTGAATGTAAAACCAATTTTATCTAAAAATTTAATATTTTGATTCAATAATCTGTGGTCTTTCAGGTTTAATTGGACAGAAACCGCATCTTAATTTTTTTTATTTATCTAGTAGTAGATATATTTTTTAAGGATAATTGTATTAACAAAATTTTAATCATATCCTTTATACTTCACAATTATATACGTCTCTTGATTTACATTCAGATTATTATTTTTTTTTTTGTATTTAAGTCTTAGTTCTAAGGTTCTCATTTAGTTTTGGCGTAGATTATTCAGCTGTTGTATTTCGCAATAATATCTATGCATCTATGAGCTGATTAGCGAAGAATAGTAAATATTGATTTCAAAAATTTTTGAAATATAAATATAGACGCTGTTACCATTCTATAAATTTAAACTTCTCAAATCGTGGGTTGATACCCTAAGAAGATTACTAAAATTTTTAATAACCGTATTATCTTGTTCAGCTTCTTCTAAAGTTGTAAGGAAAATATATTAAAAAATTCATTAACATTTACAAATAGTTACATTTAAATTTCTCTTTGGTCATGTTTTACTCATATTCGATTTTCACACTTGTTTTTTCCTTCTGCCAAAAATGAAAATATTTTTCCGACGTCATTGAGACGGCAAAAATTTTCTATTTCAAAGTACTCTTTAGATTATTTTTTTTTAAAATCTTGCATTTTCTCAGTATGAAATCTCACCAATACTTACAAAATAATCAAATTTAAACAATAAAAATTAGTAGAAAGTTTAGAAAAAAGTGACTTGGTATGAATATGTTTTATTGCATTTCAAATGTTAAGTCTTGAATCTCAACATCACGGGAAAAGTATGTAATTGCTTTTATTTATATTATTTTGTATTTCTTCAGTATCTTTTCCTTAAAATGCATTTTATCTTCCCTTGGGAATGTGTTGTTTTAAGCGAATTATGTTATTACTGTAATTTTTTTCCTTTATGCTGAGAGTTTTGAAATGAACATTACGGAAATGTTATTTTCATTATCCTTTAGTTCAATAAGACATAATTCGATGAAATCTCTAATAATTCAAATATTAATTAATATTAAATGTTGCAAAAAGAAGAAATTATTCGTTTATGTGATTGTATTGGTTAAAATGTAATTTCATTCGTTCAGGTGAAAGCATAAAATATCCTGTTCCTGAACACTAGTTTCATATTACGGTGATTGTAATTAAAGCAAGATTACTAGAAAATTTTCAGTAATTTTAGTAAAAATTGCCTGAATTTTTCCTTTTTTACAAATCCTTTCATACAAATAAATTTTATGAATTCCTTATAAGTGCAGACATTATTTTGGTTTTCTAAGCAAAACAACTGTATTTACCTCCATCTTTACGATCATTATGTTGATGCTGGTTGGATTTTCATTTAATGGCAAATTATAATAAAAGTAAGAGAGTGTTTATTAAACAGGTTTAAGCGATCATTCTTCTTATTATATTCAACAAAAAACTTTGAAACGTTGACGGTTAGCAAAGAAAAACCTCTAAAAATTAAATTGATAATCTTTGAAAGAAGTTTGTAATTAAATCACAAGCAATTCGAACATTTTTGGGTAGTTTGCTTTATGCATCGTTTCATTTCATCTAAACCACATCATAGAAATAAATATATTAGACATTTTAATTATTCATTGCGTATCTGATTTAGATCTAAACCGTTTTCCATTTGTAGATTCAACATATCCTTTAAATTGCATATAAATATTAATGCAGATAAATTCAGATACGGAATTCCAAATTAAATGAGAGAAAAAAGTTTAGAATACAGTGATATTCGGATGCGAATAAAGATTAATTATATCTTCGTTTTCTCTCAATTATATAATAAAAAACGCCCCGCAAATACTTTTTCTTTTGGATGAATGTGAGGAACTAATGATATAATAATATCTTATACTGCACACTTGACTAGTTGGAGAAAATCCAAAAACAAGCTTTTCTTTATTATGAATTCCATTAAATATAACTTAGTTTGCTATAAGAGTTGATTGTTGAGCAGTTTGAATATATCGGATGGATTCTATATTGAAAGTTATTTTTCCTAAACCAATTATATAATATTACTAAAAAAATAATGAAATGGGATTTCTTTTGATATAATTATTACTATACGGAGTAAGTTTAAAATAATAAAAAAAACGCTTATTAAAATATAATCGTTGGTCTACCACTGATAATTTCTTCTAATAATAAAAGGAGAATATTTGTATGTACGTGTTGGAGCTCCATAGGGCAGATAGTTAGACCTAGAACTACCAAATATGGACGGAATGTAATTTAGAAGTTTAAATG
The DNA here is from genome assembly GCF_947563725.1 of Argiope bruennichi. Taxonomy (NCBI): domain Eukaryota; kingdom Metazoa; phylum Arthropoda; class Arachnida; order Araneae; family Araneidae; genus Argiope; species Argiope bruennichi. The sequence goes on from NC_079159.1 coordinate 128,180,758, forward strand.
TACACCTCCGAGGGATTTTTTGCAACATTTTAATCAGAATTTTAAACATTCAGTGAAATTTTTGTATTATTTTATGGCAACTCCTAAGGATATTAGAATACAAATATAACTTTTAAAATCATACTAAGGTACAAAAAAAATTTAATGATATCTATTTAGTAATTGTTCCAATTTCTCCTGAATTTCGACAATTATTTTTTAAAACTTTTTTGTGCTTAATTTTGAACAATTTATTATCTTGTTGTGCAAACAGCTTTGCTTCCTTAAATATTTAATTGAATGATTTTTTCCATCTTTGAAAACTAAGGTAGGAGGGATATTTGTGAAGACGAATCAATAGAGAATTTGGAATACCTCAGAAGTTAGAAGATGTGTTAGTTGGAAACTTAAGTTTTTAAGTCCTCATTCCACGAGACTTGCCTCCATTGGGATGACTGAAATATGCACAGAAAAGAACAGTTGTTTGTCTAATAAATTAATATGGCTTTATTTTCGATCACAATTTGATGTTTAAAAGTATTTCTTTCAGAAATTTGCATAACAGACTGAATAGAGATTAAATGAATTTCGAAATTACCTGATTCGAAATTCCTGGAGAATCAATCCGGACATGAAAGGTGGCTGGCATAAAAATAAAAGGGATGTTCAAATAAATCATTTGCTTATGAAATGAAATTACATCTTCATATTATTGTAAATTTTATTTAATTTTTTAAATACGGAGCTGGTATTATGCTAGTTAATTTGTTGTAAATAAAATTGTTTTTGATTAAAAAGTTCCAGTTACGTTCTTTTGATACAAAACATTGTTTTTATGTCAATGAGTGAAGACTAAAAATTGCAAGAATAGAAAGCATATAAACAAAATCGCTTTCATATCGAATGAACAGTGCAGTGTTTATTAAGTGCTAAAGTGCTATTAAGTGCTAAAAAAGCCCGAAAGTAATTTTGTGACCTAGGGAATAAATTTGACAAATATTACTTCTTAATGAAAAGATGCTTACTAAAAAGGGGTGAAGTCAGAATTTTAATTAAAAATTAATTCGCAATTTAAAGTTTTATTTCTCAATGATTTCAGAGCATATTTACTCAGAGCTTCCACTTTAAATTTTAAATATTAATTTTTCAATAGTTTCAGTTTTAAGTCTGTTCAATTGTCTTCATCCATTTAAATCATTTTTTTAATATAATTTTAAGTATATTATACAACAACACTTATAATTATTATAGTGACTGCATTTTTGCATATTGCAACGACAAAAAAGTCATTTTTATCGTTATTATAATTCAGTGACATTCTTCTAAAAAATAGAGTCTAATGACTCCGAAAACATTATCGTGCTATAATATTACAGGTTTTGAATTTCTTTCATTTTCTATATTCTTAAGTATGATTACAAAACAGCATTGAAAAAATTCATTAGAATTATCAAATAGATGCGGATGTCTCACCGGAGGAATTCTAAATATTTTCATTCATCTGAAATTCAAAAAATAGCGAACGTTTCTGCAAATATATTATTATCTAGGAATCAACAATGATTTTTATAAAATATACCTCCATTTAAACTGAATAAAGCTGAGATCTTTAATGAATGAAAACAGTTTAGCTAGTAACTAGTTTTTAATGTAATAAAGTTGTACTAGTTGTAAATACAGAATAGAAAATGCGAATTCCCTGATTGTCACCTCTTTGGTGCTACGAATCACAACAGATTATTATACAGTATCGTTTTAATCTCTCTCTTCTGCAAACTATGTCTTCCCCAAATCTTTGAAATGCGACCGTTATTTATTTGCTATTTATTGTCCAACGAGGGAAGTAGAACAATACGCATTAGTCACGCGTCCACTCACTTGGACAGTCGCTTGCATTTGAGAGTTATTATCCACGGTTTTACTCGGACACGATTCACTTGCTATGAATATTCTTGTCCGTTGATGAACTAGGAACTCTCTTGACGAGAATTGTAAATTTCAAAAAGTAATGAATTAGCATTTTAAATGAAAATGGAACTTTTGACTGACTTTTTTGAGACGTAACGAGTCATTTGAAAACTCTTCATTTTCTGCATAGTTTTCTTGTTCACACAAACATGCATATATAGAAAAAAAATGAGCGAAATTTAAATCACTTTTGTTTATTAGAACTCAAAAGAGGAAATATTATTTCTCATTTAATTGAATAAACCATACAAATATTAAAATGAGAATGAAATTTATTATATAAATAAAGCCTAAAATAAAAACACGGATAAAAGTTTTTTTTTAAAATTTTAATAAAAGCAATATATATTTTAATTAAAGATATTCATTTTAGCTCCATCGATTTTAATTACCAAAGGGTGTATGGTTCCAGCAAACTAAAAGGACAGAAGCTTTAAGGAACATGACCATTAAATTTCTATTCGAAGATGATTAAACCATTAAGTTTGTATACTGTTTTATGGAATTTATAATTCATTGTGACATATATAGTGTATTTTGATTCTTTAGTTTCCAGTGCTTTTATTATTAATAAACGTTTAATAATATTGTTACGGAATTTCCGGGGGATCGTTTGGATAGTGGGGATTATATAGTGTGAAGAACGCTCAAATCACCAGGCGGCAGTAGAAAATAAAACAACGACGTTTATTTACACGAAGACACACAGGACAGCACAAAGACGACAACTATATACAGCACAGAAGACGATTGTCTTCAGCCGAGACGTGCAGCATACAACAGTATACACAGCAGCTCTACTCTGTCGCTGCTCCACTAGTCCCTGGAAGACGAGTTCTTCACCGTCGCTTCCGACTGCTCTTCGACTCCACTGGTCCACGACCCAATTCACCGTCTGGTTCACGGCGACTCTTCTCTGTCGCTGCCGACTACGACGACTCAATTCACGACGACGACTCTGGTTCACTCTGCTCTGCTCTGTCGCTTCCGACTTCTCCTTAATTCACCGCTGCCCGGCAGCTGCGGGTGCTTCCTTTTATAGGTCTCGGGAGGCGGGGCTAGACGCCTCTTAACCAATCAGGAACGTTCGAGGCGTATCTCCGTTCTTACTGGACGGATCGGGAAAATTCTCGATATTTCGGGTATAATCTATTTTGGAGCCAAAGTCGTCAAATTCGTCGCCAAATGGTAGCCAAGCTCCGGGACCCTCCGATGCGACACCGGACTACGTCCAATACAGATGACTGTTAAACATTCTTTCCGATGGCGGAACCAACTATGCTGGGAAGCAGCATTACAGATTCGTAACAATATTAAGATTCTCAGGCTTTTGTTCTTTACAAATCATCAGAATAATTTATTTATTAGACATGAATGACTTAACGTCGTATGAAGAATCTCTGATTATTTTCTGGCATGTAGCATTATATTCCGTACTGCCCTTTTCCAACAAGTAATTTGTGATCTAAATATTTAGTTTAACATCTCATGAATATATAAAATTGTTAAAATTAGTTAATTCATTATGACTAAAAATATTATTGAGAAATTTAATAAGATGAACAGTATCTTTTATTAAATATAATATTTTTATTACTAAGTATATTAAAAACTAAAGTAAGCATTAATGCAATCTTGGTAAAAATTTAAGATAGTTACCTAACAGTATACGGTTAAAAACTTACAAAACACAAGTTTTACCTCGTCTATTATTATAAAATTAAACATTTATTATTTGCATATGCATGCACGCCTTTTTCGTTGAAAAGTTACGAGGAGTTAAATGCTTAGTTATACTATTTATTACCCAGTTTATTGGTTTTGAAAGTGAAAGGATTGCCCAATTCAAAACTCATCCAAAAACATTTCTGTTTTTAATATATCAATGCCAATTTTATCATATTCATAAAACAGCATTCAGTTTCATAAAAGAGCATTTTCTTTTCTTTTTTTTGGAATGCAGAGTTAGGAACAATTTTCTTGCTAAAATTCTTCTAAATTTTTGTCTTTTTTATCGTTAATAAATTAAATGCATTTTATGTAAATCATGAATTTCAAATTATTAAAAAAATATTTAATATTTCGGCAAAGTGAATTGGGAATACCTTAAATGCTTTTTTGCAACGCTTTATATATTTTTTAAAGATAGCAATGAAATTTTAATAATAAATAAAAAAAATGGAAAAATAAAGCTTAAGGTGATAAAACTTTTTTCTGAACTCTTTGGATCATAAGATATATTCTTTCTTTCCTTTCATCGCTTGTTTATTTTTTTACTTTCCTTGTATTACCGGAAGAAATGCTTCATAGGTAACTTCAAACGGTTTTGATTTTAGAAATCATATTTCTTTCAGTAATGATTCAGATTCCGTATTGGGCTCTAGGTACTGTTTTTCATCCATACGAAGAACAAATCGATTGTGGCTGATAGAAGAAAGAAGCAAACTCAAGCAAAACTGGTTCCAAGGAAAATAATTCTTTCTTCTTCTGACTTAAGAGAGAATATCAATGCATAAACATTGCTACAAATCGTTTATATATTGAAAAAGATTACGCTTTTCTTTTGTTCTTCCTCATCCATTACTCAAATCTTTCATTGACATTCCAGCCAATGAAAATTTAACCTACTAGCATTTTTTTTTCTATTATCAACAATTTTTGCGGCAGCATTTAATGAAAAAGGTTTCACGAAAATTTATTTGCCTTTAAATAATGGTTTTATTTAAACAAAGTAATTTCTTGCATTTTTGAACCAACCCGATCGATTCTTTCACCAAAAAATATAGCGGGTGGTTTCAGAAATAATTCATCTTTCTTCAAGGTCACGTAAATAACCACAAATCATTGTTATGGAAGAAGAATAAACAAGCTTTGTCCTGATGCAATGTCGAAAAGAAAAAAGCAGTTTTGTCATTTGTTGACATGATATTAAGATCCTGCGCTAATTTTCTTCATCCTGGTATAAGGATATACTTAAAATGAGGTAAGTACCTTACGTTAGAAAAACTTTTTCAGATTTCTGATGAAAAATCAGATCATGATGAACATAGTGAAATCGATTTGTATTTTTTATACCAGAAACTCCAAAAGCTAGTCCCTAAAAAGAAAATGATCATGTTTTGAATGATGACAATTTTTTTAACATTACATATTACAGGCCAAACTGAAACTTACTCCAATTAAATGTTTGATAATTCCACGAAATGTACAACCACTCTTCTATCCTCAATCTTTAGTTAATATTTTTGATTTTCTTGGCTCCAATATTATTCACTTTTCACAGAACAGACACTTATATTTCAGATTGAAGAATGCCTAGATTTTATATTAAATGAAACCAACATGAAATAACTTACTGAAATATAGTTGCATGGTTATTTTCTTTTTCATCATGATTTACTTCTGGGAGAAATGTATCGGTCTCTTGATTACGATATATCTTTTCACTTTTGGCAAGAGCCGATATCCCTTGTACAATAGAGAATCATGGAACAGAATTCCCATTTGACTTACAAAAGTCACATTGATAACAGTAATACACTAAGTAAGATTAGGCCATTTCTGGATTTCTTAAATAGAACGTTTCAACATTGTTATGCATAGTAATATGAATTAAGTATCCCGTGTATCCCGTGTACAATAGAGAATCATGGAACAGAATTCCCATTTGACTTACAAAAGTCACATTGATAACAGTAATACACTAAGTAAGATTAGGCCATTTCTGGATTTCTTAAATAGAACGTTTCAACATTGTTATGCATAGTAATATGAATTAAGTATCCCGTGTATCCCGTGTACAATAGAGAATCATGGAACAGAATTCCCATTTGACTTACAAAAGTCACATTGATAACAGTAATACACTAAGTAAGATTAGGCCATTTCTGGATTTCTTAAATAGAACGTTTCAACATTGTTATGCATAGTAATATGAATTAAGTATCCCGTGTATCCCGTGTACAATAGAGAATCATGGAACAGAATTCCCATTTGACTTACAAAAGTCACATTGATAACAGTAATACACTAAGTAAGATTAGGCCATTTCTGGATTTCTTAAATAGAACGTTTCAACATTGTTATGCATAGTAATATGAATTAAGTATCCCGTGTATCCCGTGTACAATAGAGAATCATGGAACAGAATTCCCATTTGACTTACAAAAGTCACATTGATAACAGTAATACACTAAGTAAGATTAGGCCATTTCTGGATTTCTTAAATAGAACGTTTCAACATTGTTATGCATAGTAATATGAATTAAGTATCCCGTGTATCCCGTGTACAATAGAGAATCATGGAACAGAATTCCCATTTGACTTACAAAAGTCACATTGATAACAGTAATATACTAAGTAAGATTAGGTCATTTCTGGATTTCTTAAATAGAACGTTTCAACACTGTTATGCATAGTACTATGAATTAAGTATCCCGTGTATCCCGTGTACAATAGAGAATCATGGAACAGAATTCCCATTTGACTTACAAAAGTCACATTGATAACAGTAATATACTAAGTAAGATTAGGCCATTTCTGGATTTCTTAAATAGAACGTTTCAACATTGTTATGCATAGTAATATGAATTAAGTATCCCGTGTATCCCGTGTACAATAGAGAATCATGGAACAGAATTCCCATTTGACTTACAAAAGTCACATTGATAACAGTAATATACTAAGTAAGATTAGGTCATTTCTGGATTTCTTAAATAGAACGTTTCAACACTGTTATGCATAGTACTATGAATTAAGTATCCCGTGTATCCCGTGTACAATAGAGAATCATGGAACAGAATTCCCATTTGACTTACAAAAGTCACATTGATAACAGTAATACACTAAGTAAGATTAGGCCATTTCTGGATTTCTTAAATAGAACGTTTCAACATTGTTATGCATAGTAATATGAATTAAGTATCCCGTGTATCCCGTGTACAATAGAGAATCATGGAACAGAATTCCCATTTGACTTACAAAAGTCACATTGATAACAGTAATACACTAAGTAAGATTAGGCCATTTCTGGATTTCTTAAATAGAACGTTTCAACATTGTTATGCATAGTAATATGAATTAAGTATCCCGTGTATCCCGTGTACAATAGAGAATCATGGAACAGAATTCCCATTTGACTTACAAAAGTCACATTGATAACAGTAATACACTAAGTAAGATTAGGCCATTTCTGGATTTCTTAAATAGAACGTTTCAACATTGTTATGCATAGTAATATGAATTAAGTATCCCGTGTATCCCGTGTACAATAGAGAATCATGGAACAGAATTCCCATTTGACTTACAAAATTCACATTGATAACAGTAATACACTAAGTAAGATTAGGCCATTTCTGGATTTCTTAAATAGAACGTTTCAACATTGTTATGCATAGTAATATGAATTAAGTATCCCGTGTATCCCGTGTACAATAGAGAATCATGGAACAGAATTCCCATTTGACTTACAAAAGTCACATTGATAACAGTAATACACTAAGTAAGATTAGGCCATTTCTGGATTTCTTAAATAGAACGTTTCAACATTGTTATGCATAGTAATATGAATTAAGTATCCCGTGTATCCCGTGTACAATAGAGAATCATGGAACAGAATTCCCATTTGACTTACAAAAGTCACATTGATAACAGTAATACACTAAGTAAGATTAGGCCATTTCTGGATTTCTTAAATAGAACGTTTCAACATTGTTATGCATAGTAATATGAATTAAGTATCCCGTGTATCCCGTGTACAATAGAGAATCATGGAACAGAATTCCCATTTGACTTACAAAAGTCACATTGATAACAGTAATATACTAAGTAAGATTAGGTCATTTCTGGATTTCTTAAATAGAACGTTTCAACACTGTTATGCATAGTACTATGAATTAAGTATCCCGTGTATCCCGTGTACAATAGAGAATCATGGAACAGAATTCCCATTTGACTTACAAAAGTCACATTGATAACAGTAATACACTAAGTAAGATTAGGCCATTTCTGGATTTCTTAAATAGAACGTTTCAACATTGTTATGCATAGTAATATGAATTAAGTATCCCGTGTATCCCGTGTACAATAGAGAATCATGGAACAGAATTCCCATTTGACTTACAAAAGTCACATTGATAACAGTAATATACTAAGTAAGATTAGGTCATTTCTGGATTTCTTAAATAGAACGTTTCAACACTGTTATGCATAGTACTATGAATTAAGTATCCCGTGTATCCCGTGTACAATAGAGAATCATGGAACAGAATTCCCATTTGACTTACAAAAGTCACATTGATAACAGTAATACACTAAGTAAGATTAGGCCATTTCTGGATTTCTTAAATAGAACGTTTCAACATTGTTATGCATAGTAATATGAATTAAGTATCCCGTGTATCCCGTGTACAATAGAGAATCATGGAACAGAATTCCCATTTGACTTACAAAAGTCACATTGATAACAGTAATACACTAAGTAAGATTAGGCCATTTCTGGATTTCTTAAATAGAACGTTTCAACATTGTTATGCATAGTAATATGAATTAAGTATCCCGTGTATCCCGTGTACAATAGAGAATCATGGAACAGAATTCCCATTTGACTTACAAAAGTCACATTGATAACAGTAATACACTAAGTAAGATTAGGCCATTTCTGGATTTCTTAAATAGAACGTTTCAACATTGTTATGCATAGTAATATGAATTAAGTATCCCGTGTATCCCGTGTACAATAGAGAATCATGGAACAGAATTCCCATTTGACTTACAAAAGTCACATTGATAACAGTAATACACTAAGTAAGATTAGGCCATTTCTGGATTTCTTAAATAGAACGTTTCAACATTGTTATGCATAGTAATATGAATTAAGTATCCCGTGTATCCCGTGTACAATAGAGAATCATGGAACAGAATTCCCATTTGACTTACAAAAGTCACATTGATAACAGTAATACACTAAGTAAGATTAGGCCATTTCTGGATTTCTTAAATAGAACGTTTCAACATTGTTATGCATAGTAATATGAATTAAGTATCCCGTGTATCCCGTGTACAATAGAGAATCATGGAACAGAATTCCCATTTGACTTACAAAAGTCACATTGATAACAGTAATACACTAAGTAAGATTAGGCCATTTCTGGATTTCTTAAATAGAACGTTTCAACATTGTTATGCATAGTAATATGAATTAAGTATCCCGTGTATCCCGTGTACAATAGAGAATCATGGAACAGAATTCCCATTTGACTTACAAAAGTCACATTGATAACAGTAATATACTAAGTAAGATTAGGTCATTTCTGGATTTCTTAAATAGAACGTTTCAACACTGTTATGCATAGTACTATGAATTAAGTATCCCGTGTATCCCGTGTACAATAGAGAATCATGGAACAGAATTCCCATTTGACTTACAAAAGTCACATTGATAACAGTAATACACTAAGTAAGATTAGGCCATTTCTGGATTTCTTAAATAGAACGTTTCAACATTGTTATGCATAGTAATATGAATTAAGTATCCCGTGTATCCCGTGTACAATAGAGAATCATGGAACAGAATTCCCATTTGACTTACAAAAGTCACATTGATAACAGTAATATACTAAGTAAGATTAGGTCATTTCTGGATTTCTTAAATAGAACGTTTCAACACTGTTATGCATAGTACTATGAATTAAGTATCCCGTGTATCCCGTGTACAATAGAGAATCATGGAACAGAATTCCCATTTGACTTACAAAAGTCACATTGATAACAGTAATACACTAAGTAAGATTAGGCCATTTCTGGATTTCTTAAATAGAACGTTTCAACATTGTTATGCATAGTAATATGAATTAAGTATCCCGTGTATCCCGTGTACAATAGAGAATCATGGAACAGAATTCCCATTTGACTTACAAAAGTCACATTGATAACAGTAATACACTAAGTAAGATTAGGCCATTTCTGGATTTCTTAAATAGAACGTTTCAACATTGTTATGCATAGTAATATGAATTAAGTATCCCGTGTATCCCGTGTACAATAGAGAATCATGGAACAGAATTCCCATTTGACTTACAAAAGTCACATTGATAACAGTAATACACTAAGTAAGATTAGGCCATTTCTGGATTTCTTAAATAGAACGTTTCAACATTGTTATGCATAGTAATATGAATTAAGTATCCCGTGTATCCCGTGTACAATAGAGAATCATGGAACAGAATTCCCATTTGACTTACAAAAGTCACATTGATAACAGTAATATACTAAGTAAGATTAGGTCATTTCTGGATTTCTTAAATAGAACGTTTCAACATTGTTATGCATAGTAATATGAATTAAGTATCCCGTGTATCCCGTGTACAATAGAGAATCATGGAACAGAATTCCCATTTGACTTACAAAAGTCACATTGATAACAGTAATACACTAAGTAAGATTAGGCCATTTCTGGATTTCTTAAATAGAACGTTTCAACATTGTTATGCATAGTAATATGAATTAAGTATCCCGTGTATCCCGTGTACAATAGAGAATCATGGAACAGAATTCCCATTTGACTTACAAAAGTCACATTGATAACAGTAATACACTAAGTAAGATTAGGCCATTTCTGGATTTCTTAAATAGAACGTTTCAACATTGTTATGCATAGTAATATGAATTAAGTATCCCGTGTATCCCGTGTACAATAGAGAATCATGGAACAGAATTCCCATTTGACTTACAAAAGTCACATTGATAACAGTAATACACTAAGTAAGATTAGGCCATTTCTGGATTTCTTAAATAGAACGTTTCAACATTGTTATGCATAGTAATATGAATTAAGTATCCCGTGTATCCCGTTTACAATAGAGAATCATGGAACAGAATTCCCATTTGACTTACAAAAGTCACATTGATAACAGTAATACACTAAGTAAGATTAGGCCATTTCTGGATTTCTTAAATAGAACGTTTCAACATTGTTATGCATAGTAATATGAATTAAGTATCCCGTGTATCCCGTGTACAATAGAGAATCATGGAACAGAATTCCCATTTGACTTACAAAAGTCACATTGATAACAGTAATACACTAAGTAAGATTAGGCCATTTCTGGATTTCTTAAATAGAACGTTTCAACATTGTTATGCATAGTAATATGAATTAAGTATCCCGTGTATCCCGTGTACAATAGAGAATCATGGAACAGAATTCCCATTTGACTTACAAAAGTCACATTGATAACAGTAATATACTAAGTAAGATTAGGCCATTTCTGGATTTCTTAAATAGAACGTTTCAACATTGTTATGCATAGTAATATGAATTAAGTATCCCGTGTATCCCGTGTACAATAGAGAATCATGGAACAGAATTCCCATTTGACTTACAAAAGTCACATTGATAACAGTAATATACTAAGTAAGATTAGGTCATTTCTGGATTTCTTAAATAGAACGTTTCAACATTGTTATGCATAGTAATATGAATTAAGTATCCCGTGTATCCCGTGTACAATAGAGAATCATGGAACAGAATTCCCATTTGACTTACAAAAGTCACATTGATAACAGTAATACACTAAGTAAGATTAGGCCATTTCTGGATTTCTTAAATAGAACGTTTCAACATTGTTATGCATAGTAATATGAATTAAGTATCCCGTGTATCCCGTGTACAATAGAGAATCATGGAACAGAATTCCCATTTGACTTACAAAAGTCACATTGATAACAGTAATACACTAAGTAAGATTAGGCCATTTCTGGATTTCTTAAATAGAACGTTTCAACATTGTTATGCATAGTAATATGAATTAAGTATCCCGTGTATCCCGTGTACAATAGAGAATCATGGAACAGAATTCCCATTTGACTTACAAAAGTCACATTGATAACAGTAATACACTAAGTAAGATTAGGCCATTTCTGGATTTCTTAAATAGAACGTTTCAACATTGTTATGCATAGTAATATGAATTAAGTATCCCGTGTATCCCGTGTACAATAGAGAATCATGGAACAGAATTCCCATTTGACTTACAAAAGTCACATTGATAACAGTAATATACTAAGTAAGATTAGGTCATTTCTGGATTTCTTAAATAGAACGTTTCAACATTGTTATGCATAGTAATATGAATTAAGTATCCCGTGTATCCCGTGTACAATAGAGAATCATGGAACAGAATTCCCATTTGACTTACAAAAGTCACATTGATAGCAGTAATACACTAAGTAAGATTAGGCCATTTCTGGATTTCTTAAATAGAACGTTTCAACATTGTTATGCATAGTAATATGAATTAAGTATCCCGTGTATCCCGTGTACAATAGAGAATCATGGAACAGAATTCCCATTTGACTTACAAAAGTCACATTGATAACAGTAATACACTAAGTAAGATTAGGCCATTTCTGGATTTCTTAAATAGAACGTTTCAACATTGTTATGCATAGTAATATGAATTAAGTATCCCGTGTATCCCGTGTACAATAGAGAATCATGGAACAGAATTCCCATTTGACTTACAAAAGTCACATTGATAACAGTAATATACTAAGTAAGATTAGGCCATTTCTGGATTTCTTAAATAGAACGTTTCAACATTGTTATGCATAGTAATATGAATTAAGTATCCCGTGTATCCCGTGTACAATAGAGAATCATGGAACAGAATTCCCATTTGACTTACAAAAGTCACATTGATAACAGTAATACACTAAGTAAGATTAGGCCATTTCTGGATTTCTTAAATAGAACGTTTCAACATTGTTATGCATAGTAATATGAATTAAGTATCCCGTGTATCCCGTGTACAATAGAGAATCATGGAACAGAATTCCCATTTGACTTACAAAAGTCACATTGATAACAGTAATATACTAAGTAAGATTAGGCCATTTCTGGATTTCTTAAATAGAACGTTTCAACATTGTTATGCATAGTAATATGAATTAAGTATCCCGTGTATCCCGTGTACAATAGAGAATCATGGAACAGAATTCCCATTTGACTTACAAAAGTCACATTGATAACAGTAATACACTAAGTAAGATTAGGCCATTTCTGGATTTCTTAAATAGAACGTTTCAACATTGTTATGCATAGTAATATGAATTAAGTATCCCGTGTATCCCGTGTACAATAGAGAATCATGGAACAGAATTCCCATTTGACTTACAAAAGTCACATTGATAACAGTAATATACTAAGTAAGATTAGGTCATTTCTGGATTTCTTAAATAGAACGTTTCAACATTGTTATGCATAGTAATATGAATTAAGTATCCCGTGTATCCCGTGTACAATAGAGAATCATGGAACAGAATTCCCATTTGACTTACAAAAGTCACATTGATAGCAGTAATACACTAAGTAAGATTAGGCCATTTCTGGATTTCTTAAATAGAACGTTTCAACATTGTTATGCATAGTAATATGAATTAAGTATCCCGTGTATCCCGTGTACAATAGAGAATCATGGAACAGAATTCCCATTTGACTTACAAAAGTCACATTGATAGCAGTAATACACTAAGTAAGATTAGGTCATTTCTGGATTTCTTAAATAGAACGTTTCAACATTGTTATGCATAGTAATATGAATTAAGTATCCCGTGTATCCCGTGTACAATAGAGAATCATGGAACAGAATTCCCATTTGACTTACAAAAGTCACATTGATAGCAGTAATACACTAAGTAAGATTAGGTCATTTCTGGATTTCTTAAATAGAACGTTTCAACATTGTTATGCATAGTAATATGAATTAAGTATCCCGTGTATCCCGTGTACAATAGAGAATCATGGAACAGAATTCCCATTTGACTTACAAAAGTCACATTGATAGCAGTAATACACTAAGTAAGATTAGGCCATTTCTGGATTTCTTAAATAGAACGTTTCAACATTGTTATGCATAGTAATATGAATTAAGTATCCCGTGTATCCCGTGTACAATAGAGAATCATGGAACAGAATTCCCATTTGACTTACAAAAGTCACATTGATAGCAGTAATACACTAAGTAAGATTAGGTCATTTCTGGATTTCTTAAATAGAACGTTTCAACATTGTTATGCATAGTAATATGAATTAAGTATCCCGTGTATCCCGTGTACAATAGAGAATCATGGAACAGAATTCCCATTTGACTTACAAAAGTCACATTGATAGCAGTAATACACTAAGTAAGATTAGGCCATTTCTGGATTTCTTAAATAGAACGTTTCAACATTGTTATGCATAGTAATATGAATTAAGTATCCCGTGTATCCCGTGTACAATAGAGAATCATGGAACAGAATTCCCATTTGACTTACAAAAGTCACATTGATAGCAGTAATACACTAAGTAAGATTAGGTCATTTCTGGATTTCTTAAATAGAACGTTTCAACATTGTTATGCATAGTAATATGAATTAAGTATCCCGTGTATCCCGTGTACAATAGAGAATCATGGAACAGAATTCCCATTTGACTTACAAAAGTCACATTGATAGCAGTAATACACTAAGTAAGATTAGGTCATTTCTGGATTTCTTAAATAGAACGTTTCAACATTGTTATGCATAGTAATATGAATTAAGTATCCCGTGTATCCCGTGTACAATAGAGAATCATGGAACAGAATTCCCATTTGACTTACAAAAGTCACATTGATAGCAGTAATACACTAAGTAAGATTAGGCCATTTCTGGATTTCTTAAATAGAACGTTTCAACATTGTTATGCATAGTAATATGAATTAAGTATCCCGTGTATCCCGTGTACAATAGAGAATCATGGAACAGAATTCCCATTTGACTTACAAAAGTCACATTGATAGCAGTAATACACTAAGTAAGATTAGGTCATTTCTGGATTTCTTAAATAGAACGTTTCAACATTGTTATGCATAGTAATATGAATTAAGTATCCCGTGTATCCCGTGTACAATAGAGAATCATGGAACAGAATTCCCATTTGACTTACAAAAGTCACATTGATAACAGTAATACACTAAGTAAGATTAGGCCATTTCTGGATTTCTTAAATAGAACGTTTCAACATTGTTATGCATAGTAATATGAATTAAGTACAGATTAAAAAAATTATTCTGTAAAGAGACAAACGTTCAAAAAAATATTTGTAAAAGGAGAGCCAATAAGATTTCGTTAAAATGCTTGAACTTAGGGAGCATTTAATGGATATATGTATCACTTTGACATTCATTAATATAGATCGGCCTCACCCAAATGACCAGAATTTGAAAAATATTATGTCTGTGAAAGATCCTCATTAGCTTTGTCCAGTGCCAGCTTGATATTTTCTTGCTTTATTTCGTCTTCCCTGTCGATTCTTCTTCCCTGATTAATTCTTTAAAAACTTAAAGTTACTTATTTCATTCATTTCTTTTTAATAATATTTGATAAAACAGATTTACATACAGTTTCTGCTTTCTACATCTCAGAATTCCTATATTGTATTATCTTAAAAGTTTTTGGCTCAATGCATACTGAGTGCATCAAAAAGCATTTTTTTAGTCACTGTTTAATAAAGATACAAAATACTTTTTATGAGTTTATTTGACTAAAGGAATTGGTTGCAAAAAATATTAAACTAACTAATATGTTTTGAAATATTAAAATCAATTTAATTTACGTTGATTAAAAAAAAATCCAGCTAAACCCACAAAATAAATACATAACCAAGTGTCATTTGGTTTTATATATGTATAAAATTATTATCTATTCAGAAGCAATATCGCAACCGTAGAAATCAAACCTAGTTTTTAAAGCGTATTTTCAACTATTTTACTTAAAAAAAAAAAAAAGAAACTTAACTTATTTTTCAGAGCATACACTAGATTATATGCTTAGCATTCTTTATTATTCAGTGACGTATGAATATATATATATATATATATATATATATATATATATATATATATAATGAAGGAATATAATATAAAGAAATAAAATCATGAAATCATTTAAAAAGTAGAAATCTACATCATCAACTGCAATGAAAAATTAATACTTGAATAGAAGAAGAATTTTTCTACTTTTTTTCTAACTTCAGTAGTATATAAAATAATAGTAATTTAGAGTTTATATGCAGAAAGAAATTCTGAAGGAAAAAACTATCTGGTAAGCTGAATAGGATATTTAAAGAATTTTGTTGTAATGAATGTTTTTTTTTGTTGTTGTTGTTTTGTTTTTGTTTTATTGTGAGGAAATAAAAGTTCCCGGCAAACAGTATTTCTTTCATGGGAAAAATTGACCAATTGAACAGGAAAATAATGCTTCAATAACGAAGTACCGCAGTGATTTAGAAATTTTATTACTTTATAACAACAATGTCATCATTCATTTGTGATGCTTTTCTGAGATGCCTGAATCTGATTTCTTCGAACCTATATATTACTGCAAGTTATCGATGTTTGTATAAACAAAATATTTGCACGCGATAGGGAGAGAAAATGCACTCATCTTCATTTTCTCTTATATGAATGAATGATTTGAACGCCTCCGCAAAAGGAATTTGTTATCAGTTCGACAGTCGAAATCGCACGCGTCCTTCCGAAATAAACGATTTGCATTCTGTTTGTCTCTCGTTAGAAATATGATTAATATGACGAAACATCAAAAGACGGCCAGAAATTTGCGTCAGAATGAAAATGCGAGAAAGCAACGATGATTTCTTTAGAGACATCAATCTTAATTAAAAGGAACATATTTTTGGGCAGAATGATGTGCGCACCAACCATTCATTATCAGACTGAAAAATTGTTACATTCGGGAAGAAGTTGAATTGATAATTCAAATAAAGTTTATTTGTTAACTGAGAATT
The DNA here is from genome assembly GCF_947563725.1 of Argiope bruennichi. Taxonomy (NCBI): domain Eukaryota; kingdom Metazoa; phylum Arthropoda; class Arachnida; order Araneae; family Araneidae; genus Argiope; species Argiope bruennichi. The sequence goes on from NC_079159.1 coordinate 128,197,532, forward strand.
TTCATATGTTATTTTGTCAACACTGCCATATTTATCTGATTTTGTATAGTGACAGATCTTGGAAGAGGCTCAATTTCTAAACTTGTGTCTCTTGCTTCATTTCATCTGATTATTTATATTTATTTTCGAATTTTACTACGCATTATTTTTGGAAATGTTTGCATCAAAATTCATGATTAGCAAAATTAATTTATTGAATGTTGTCGTTAATAAAAATATTACGATGAAATATTTTAAGCTTTTTTTAAAAATGATTTTCGGCTCATATTCATACTTGCCTTAATGTTTCTAACAAATAATTTTATTTATTAGCGCATATGTTAAAATGGTGAAACTGATAAAAGGGAAATTCAATGAGATGGAACATGCAAAATTTATTGATAGATTCTAAAAGAATTAAGAAAATTCTTAACTTAACTGAATATTAGGAAAAAATTATGCTTTTATTTTCCTTAAATATTAAAAAAGTAAATCTTTCAAATAAAAAACTAAAAAAAATTACCTCCTCTTACAGTACAAACTTCATTAATAACTAATCAGTAAAATACGAAAAATGTATGTATTAAAGTGTAACTCAATATCCCTAGGCTATCACACTTTAAATTATGGAATAGAAAAGCAATTTTTTTTTTAGTTGGAGAATTTTCGCAAAGCAGTATAAGCACTAAATTGATAACAGAACAAAATGATTGCCTATGCCACTCTTTTTTTTGATTTAACCCTTTAAAGGGCCATTTTTTTCTAGTCATATTATGTTAAAATATTTTTAGGCTTGAAATTAGAATAAGGAAAGGGATTCATTTAGCTTATTAGATAAATTTAATTTGATTAATTAATTAATTAATTTGGTTAAGTAATAATTAAGTAACAAATCAAGACACATCATTTTGTGTGAGATAAAGAACTGAAGCATATACGTTTCTGTCTTACTAAAAAAATTTGTCAGAACTTATGCCAACCTACATCATTTCATACAAAGATTGATAAATTTGGTGGGAAGCATACTTCCCACGGCCCTAGAAAGGGTTAAATTACGTTTAGAATGACGGGAGTAACCGAGCTCCTTCTCTTAAATATTGTTAAAAAAAGCCTATGCCAAATAATATGTGCTAATAATATGATGAAATCAAAAGGTAAATAGTTTTTATCTGAAATAAATAAGGATTAGAACAATTATAATCATTTGTGTCAGCAGATAGTAAATTTATCGACAGCGCCATATCCATTCAATGAGATCGCCTGTTTGCGAATCTTTCAACGCAAATATGTATGGCTCATCTCGCGATCTTTATGAATTTCGAGATGAGGAATGAATCATCGGCTGCTCGACAAGACATTTCATTTAAAGATTATTGCACTTTCTTCCGGGCACAATAGTTTCAATAGAGCTCATCCTGGTTTATTAATGCCTTTTGACAATGATTAATTCGATAATATTAATGCATAGAATAATTTATTCAACTACAAGGAGTTGTTCTATTCTTCCAAAATAGATGCGTTTGCACTGCGTTCCATTCGTAGTCGGAATCACGCGAATCCCTTCAAAGTCTAAAGGTTGCAACAGGTTGTGGCTCTCCTAAACGTCAACATTCACCCTGTGTGCACAGATGACTAATAAATAGGGAGACGAAAAGATCCATTCCTCCCTTTTCACTTGAATGCTGAAATGAGATGATTCGCCTTTTTATGGGGACTGTAGTACATGAAATAACTAAACAGCCGTTCGATTTGTGTAGCCTAGTTATTTCTTCAGTTATAAAATTGATGTTTAATAGCCAACATTCTATCTATTTTTTTATAATTCTAGTTCATCAATTTTCGTATAGAAATAAAAGAAAAATGATAATTTGTCATTTAATTTTTAAAAGTTACTTATACGTTCAAACATAATTCTTATGGGGTTTTTTTTCAATTGGTATTTATTTCCTCATTAAGATATCGAATTTTATGCAATTCTAGATATTGTCTTTAGCGTTGCTGGTTAATCGCATCTTTCTGTGATCTGGTGTATTCAATCTTTTGAAAATTGATAAATATTTCGAATAATAACTCGTTGCCCGTCTGTTATGAATAATGTTCATATTATTCGATTATAATTTGAAAGTTGATTCTGATGAATATAATTACTGTACATAATATAATTGAACTGATACTGAATACTGAATATAATTACCGACATTTTTTTCAGAACGGCAAATATAGTTTAGATATTTTCTCGGGGAAATGATATTTCGATTATCCTTCCAATTATTAACAATGACGAAATTTTGCTGAAATCTGGAAAATATCTTACATTATTGTTGCATTCCCGTTACCCTCCCCCATTCACCACTTTCTTGATCATTGCCATTAGAGATAAAATAAAAATATCCACTGCAAATATTTAAAACTTCCATTTTCGGAGATTTTGATGATCTTAAAATTTGAATGTAAAAGGATATCAATAGTTCAATTCTAAATGAAGCTTTTTCAAATGGTTTCAAAACAAGGTTAAAGTGAAATGTTTTTGAAATACTTCTCTGTCTGAACTGAAGGAACCACTACTTGCTGTAGTGGTAAGAATTTCGTGGTTTTAAGTTCTAATTCTATCTAAAGTAGTTTTCTATATTTGAGCATCATGCTTAAATTTAAAAAAAAGTAATGTGAAAGTTGTAACTTATTAAATATGAATCTATTTTCCAATTATATTTTCCATTTATTAAACCTCAGCATTACAAAATTATAAAACTAATAGTTTAACTCATTATTGTTATGAATAGGATGCTCATCACCAGATTCTATTTGATGTGAAAGAATTGTTTATTTTACCTATGAAACAACTAATAACTATGGATGCAAATACGCATTCGAAAAAAACCAATTGCATATGTTTTCAATCCTATATTTTAATTTTTATCATCGCTAGTTGCAATAAGTTCTATATTCTACTATATAGAATACCTGTAATGAATTAACATAGAAATATGAAAATTTTAAGTTATTTTTATTATTTTTTTATTTCAAATGTATATTTTTTAAAGCTATTAATGTTGCACCGAAACATTACATTTATTTAAAAATAAATGACAGAGTTGTTTTTGAAATATAAAAATAAGTAAATTTTTTCACACATTGTGTCAGTTAGAGATGGTTATAGTTAAGTTTTTGCGTGCAGTTTCAATTGAAATATTTTTTGTTGGCGAAAAGTTAAAATACTTTTGCTGGCAAATGAAAAATACCATTATTATCTACCGAGTATAAAAGTATATGAATGTATTATTTTAGAGTGTTATCATAGAGAGTTGTAATTCTTTATTTCATATTATTTCGGAAATTTCTGAAAAAAACTGACTTTTTTAATTGACATAATCTTAACATTTCTTTTATTGCGGAAGTTCGTAAACTATAGAAAGTAACTTATGTTATTTTGCTTCTATGCTCATTCGTGTAATCGTGTTATGTAAATTGAGAAAATATTTTCTGTGATATAGCTGTAATAATTTTGAGGATTTACTAGGTCAAATTCTTCACGAAAAAATATTCACATCAGTTTAAAACACAGAAAGTTAAATATCTTACAAAAAAGTAAAGTAGTATCCAAGTCAAAATTCCTTTGAATATGTGGAATGAAATATTGTTTTAAACAATTTAAGATATTCTATCTGGAACTTCACCTTTTTATTTCTATAAGTAATGCACCATTTTTAAATTCGCTCTCAAACCTAGGGATGCCCGAGTTATATGAAGAAGGAAAAAGAATAAATTGCTCTTTCTATCAAAAATCTTCAAAAATAATCATAAGGAATTTTTATGAAAATTTCGATTTAACACTTTATTTCAATTACTATCAAATAAGTAGACATCCTTTTTATTAATGAAAGGCTAATTTCATAAGTTGTAAGTATGAAATTTTCATCTGTTTACAGAAATGTAGAAAGCGCTTTAGCATTTAAGAATCGTTCAAATTGACAGACGGTAATATGCTATTGAATTAAGAAATTTTGTGAAATATATAAAACCAAATAAATCGTTAATTATTTACTCAAATAACGTTACATCGTATTGCCTCTTAGATACAATTCATTAAAAATATATAAGGAAAGTAATTTGACTTTGGAATTAAAGTACTTATTGTGTTTATAGTATTGATAATATACAGATATGTAACTTGCATATATTACATGTGTGGGTGCATATTTTCCTAAAGCATTTTATTTATATTTTCAATCAGAAAATCTGACTGTTTATAATCTCTTTTGTTTTCAGCTTCCTGTTACAATTCCAAAATTCTACGTTTAGAAATTTTTAATTTTTTTCATTCCGATATTTATTTTAATAATTTCTCAATATTTCGCAAATTAGTGATTTTTTTCACTCATTTTTTATAGAATGAAAAGTAAGTTGATTTTCATAAGAAAACTCCGAGCTACAATGAATATAAATATCATATGTGTACATACGAAAAACAAATAAACATTTATAGAAAATTTCTAAGATCTAAGTATATAGTGTTTGATTTCTTCCCGCTTCTTTTAACTTCTGTAAACTGCATCAAAGTTTAGAAATCAAACTTATTTGGTTTCCTATTTCACCATCGGAAGAATATATTTACATGCCTCTCATTAAAGCAAGTAATAATAATAATAGGAAAAATTTTCTGTTTTCTTTTTTACAATATTTTTCTTTCTTATATCATATAAATTCAGAATTTTTAATACTTTCTCCTTTTGTTGAAGAGGTTAAATGGGGCGGGGAGTTCACTAAAATATTGTATTTGTTTTTTACTTAAATGCTGACAAAATGCATTATGAAGTGAACGTTAAAAATCAGATACAATTTTTTTGTTCAGCTGTCATAAGCTTAAAATCCCCTTAAAGTCATTATTTTATTTCTGTCTAAATATGTATATATAACTACTAAAACATTTGCTGAGATTCCGAATATAGAATCAAAGGTTTTGGTTAAAATGCATGAACAAGTTTTTCAGAGCGTCTTTAAGAGAAATTTAAAATATAATCAAAAAGTGATCAAACCGGCAATTCTAATATGAATCATTCCTAAATATTATACTACAGTAAGAGAAAATCACTATTTTAATTCCTTTTTTCATCTTTTCCAGTTATTTCGAGGATTTATCGACGTCATTTTTTTCTTTTGGTGCATAAGTGTTTAACTAAAGAACCAAATTTTTGCTAAAAATAAGTATAAAAAAAAAACTTTGCACATAGTTGAAATAAATTTTTGTTGCTATTGCTAAAAATCCCAATTCGGGTAAGAATTTGCTGGTAAATAAAGCTATTCAAATATTAAATAGAATATAAATAGAATTAATAGAATAGAAACAAATAGAATTCAAATAGAATATAAATCGCTTTGAATTTATGATATCAAAATCTTACATTAAAAATCACTATTTTTTTTCAATTACATTTTAAAGATTTGTTCCGATAATCTTCATTTTTAGAAAGAAACACAAGAAGATTCAAATAATATGGCTATTCGAGTAAATGCACGTCCAGGCCAGCCTACTGCTTTGAAACGATAAGAGAGGCAAGGACTTCTCCCTTCCAGTTAGCTGAGAATTTGTTTTGACAGCTGTCTTGTTACTTGTCAGAAAAGCACATCAAGAAAGGGCTTAACATCCGTAAACAACAAATAGCGCCTTCTGGCTTTGAAATGTAAGAAAGGAGCTTTGTTCCAGCAATTCTATTGCGTCTGACATTCAGAAAGAGGCTATCATTTCAATTATGTCTTGAGGTTATAAAGTAATAAAGAGACAGAAAATTTATTATTCAGTATCATAAGACATTTATTTGTTATTGTAGAGGCTAGAAAACTTTATATGAAAGCTTAACCATTATCGAATACAAAATTTAATATAAAAAATTTATATGACGGAATTTTTACCTCCAAGTTTTAGTAAGAATTTTTCTTTCCTTTATAAATATATATAATCTGTGTTTTTATTCTTTTTCTATCTCTTTGGATGAGCTGCACATTTTATTTTTCAAATTGCAAGCTGGTGTAACTATTATATCACTACTTAGTTTTACCTTATAGGCGGTACACGTTGTTTCATAAAAATATTTAGAAAAAAGGCTAGATCTAGTAACATTTTACTAATAAGCATTTGCAATTTCGCCCCTTCTTTAACTTTATCTATTTCTGCTCAGATCACTTGCTTCCTTCACCTTCTTACGCTTCACCTCCTGCGTGACGGAGGCTTTGATTGCTATCAGAACACATCCAAAGTCCAATGAGCTAAAATCCTGATAGATGTGGAATCCCGATCTTGCTTACGAATGCGAATACTTCCTGAGATGTTCATCAGAATATGGAATCTTTTGAAAGAATTAAATCGGAAGCGGTCCGGAAAATCGTTCTAAATTTTGATTTGCATCTTCATTTAAGTTATTGCACATTTCTTTTGTGATTTAGAGGGAAAACACTTTAAATTAATAATTTGTAATATTTTGTTAAAATTAAATCGTGTTCTGATTGATATATGGATTTTCCAAATATTTAACAAGTTAGGAATTTACACCTCTTAGGATTCCGGACAGTCAGTGTTAAGATTCAGATTTAACCACAAATGAAAAAAACGAAGAATAATAATTATTTTATCGCTGAGGAAACTAAAAACATTCAACTCAGAAACTTGCACTTTCTTTTTTTAATCTATTTTGCTCTTCCCTTCCTAATTTCATTTTTCTCTTCATTCCTAATTTAAAAATCAGGATTTTTTACTCTCTCAGCCTCCACGTTAGGTTAATATTTCTATCCATTTCATAGTCATTTCTTTTTTTATTTGTGTTCTATGAGGTATAATAAAAAATATCGGGACATAGGTCTTATTCTCAAGGCTGAGTGCACAGAGTGATGACAATAAATAATTTTAAGTTTGATATAGGTCTACGTTCGCGCCGAAAGTTACAAGATAACTCCAGTCACTTCTGAACAAATGAGTTTTGAAAAATATCGCTATTTGTTATGGCAGAGAACGTCGAATAGTGAATCCGCATCGAATTTAGTCCAAAACTTGTTATCTGTATTGCGATTTAAACAAAACTGAAGAAACCTTAGGGGAAAGATTGCAAGAACTGACAAGATGGAATGATCTAAACATTTCTGCATTGTCGCATCTAAATATTTCTGGATTTTGAAGTATAAAAAGTTTTGATTTTGTTAAATGCCAAAAGATCCAAACTGAGCATTCAGTGGCACGTGTATGGAGAGCAGCGAATCATTATTCATGAACTTGAAGTCGGAAAAGTGCAGTGATTAATGTTATGGGCGATGGAGCATTCAGAAAATCAAGAACAAGTTTCAGCTCAATTTTTTTAACCGTAACCAATGCGATAACGTCACAGCGCCATTTTCAAAACTCATTTGCATGTAAATTTCTGTTACTAAGTCCTTCTATCATTAGTGGCATGAGTGGGAGATTTCGAAACTAATATCTGTGTAATATCTGGACTCTCTGTGGTTTGGCGTGCAAAGACGACGTTAAGCTAGATACGTATTGCTCGTATCTCATTGTACTTCTGTATTATGCAAGTGGATTCTTAAAGTGCGTCGATAAAATTAATAATCCTACGAACTGACAAAAGAAGGTTTGCATAATGTTCTGTGCCGAAAAATCCACCCCACTTTATTCTGACCGCTATAAGAAAATTTAGAATTTTGACCTAAAATGACTTTGGCAGTTCTTTTTACCAAAATTCTATAACTGTTCGATTTTCCTAGGTTGATAGCATACTGTAACAGAAAATATGCAACCATTCAGTACTACAGAAGAGGTAACATTTTATTTTGAAAATGTCGCTGTCGTTTCATAGGTAAGGAAACAGAATAAATCATATTATTAATGGATCCACTGATATTGATTGATACTAGTATTCTTTTCTATTAAAGTGCCAACATTAACCAAAAAAAAATTTCCTGGCTCTTAAAATTCTAAAAAATAAATGTACATTTTAAATGAGTAAATAATTCTGAACATTAAAGTTAGAACAACATATTCTGATCTATACGAACTGAGAATGAAGGTGAACTTCAAAGCCTAACCACCTTGACAACAGCATTTTAAAATAACTTATGGGGGTTTTAAACATGACGCTGGATGGTAAAATTTCAGCACTGTCATCGCCGAATCTTAGCATAGTGTAAAAGATTGGAAAACGTGTGTTGCTGCTAGAGGTATCTGACAATAATTCAAAATAATACATTTCGTCTAAAAATATTTCTAAATTAAAAAACAATAATTACATTAAATAATGCATCACGTGTCATATTTTTCTTTATTTGATCAACGATATGGAACATGAAAATATGTTATCCATAGTTGAATCTTTGGACATAATAACGAAGTGCGCACTGTTGCGAATCATTTTATTGCTCTACAATAGAATTTTCAATATTACAGAAAACATTTGCAGGGCAAACTGTTTTAAGAAAAGATCCAAAAGGGTCTCTCTAAAATTTTCCCGCATTTTTTCAAATGAAGGTATTATTCCAGAGAATGCCTTAAATGACATTGGCGTTCAATAGTGATGAAGTATTAACCTTTGGTGCGAATTTAACATTTTTGCTGAATCTATTGTGGGATCCTTGGTGAGGTTTATGATGATTAAACCCTAGCATGCGGTTCATCATAACCAAAAATCGAATTTGTGTTTTAGACGCGTTTTACCCAACCGACTGAAACAAAAGAATTGATTTAGAGCTACAATTTCAATAAAAAAACACTCACCAAATTTTGATATATTTAAGCCATTTCTTTTTCTAGGCTATTGCGTTTACAAGTTTTTCAAAGTATAAACAGATTGTCTTCAACCTTTTGTTGGATTTGGCTCAAAATTCGATGTGTTAAATTTGTGTAGCAAATTTCATGCATCTAGCTTTCTCCATTATGTAGTTATCTAGTTAACTTATATTCATCTAAACTTTCTCTGAACACATCTGCTGAAAATTTGATAGAAATCCCCAAATGTTTGTGTAAACACCTCATTTAATTCGTTCAGCTTGAATCGATTTTTTTTTTTTTTTTTGTCACAAACATGCCAAAAATCCATCATCGTGTTCCTCAAAAATTGTGTCGCATGCCAAAAATGTTTTTTGGGACCTCGGGGTGGTATAAAACTTGGAAATTCATCAAAATCTCGAATTCGTGCTTTTTGAAGGCAATAATTCTTTTCCTGTATTTCATATAAGAAAAAATAAATAGTTTTTCAAAATCCCTCCATTCAAGATTCAATTTTTCAATTCAAGATTTTGTGAAAAGGCACTTATTTATCGGTTAAATATGGAAATACTAATATCATTCCAACCATTTGTTAAGATGCATGCATTTGAATACAAAAAGCTTCTTTATATAAATTTCAATAAATATTTAATTAAAAAAAACACATGACCTTTTGATGATTAATTTTGAAATGAGTGAATGATTGACGTATCGCAAACATTTGAAAAAAAAACACTTTCCATTTTAAAATCGAAAAAACAAATTTTTATTTGGGAAAAAGGTTTAAAATATTCATTTAGAAAAATTAAATATAAAAGAAAAATTTTTTAAATTTTTTTAATGAATGATGAGGCATACTTAAAAAAACGCAGGCAGTAAAAAAGAGTCGTTCTGAATAAAAAAGAGAATTGCATATGACACATTTTGAATAAATTTGCATCAGATTTTTTTAACGGGGGAAATGAGTTTCCCCCGTTAAATCAACATGCAATAAAAAATACTCCTTTTTAAATCTTATTTTTTTTTTACTGTCATTTACAATAAACATTATTGCTGAATAGAAATTTGTCACGGATTGGAAAAAAAATGTTAAAATATTTTTCTTATGTCATAGTAGTATTTTTTACAATGAAAAAAGAGATAAACTGTCATATGAGTGATATGTTTACACCGTAAATGAAACCTGCCAAAATGTTATATTAAATTTCAACTAAATGTTATTTGCTTAAAAGATTTTTTTCCTCTTATGCAAAAAATATTCTTTAACTTTTACTTTCATTAAAATATTATGAACGTTATAAAAATTTAAAATAACTTTATTTTCCATTTTATCTTGGAATAGCATTTGCATATTTTTTATGATTTTTAATGAGACAAATTATTATTATTATTAGTTTACAACATACTATCATTTTGAGCTGAGTTTATATTTTGTGGCACAAAAGCCATCTGTGGCTAAGCTATGTCACACTCATGGTATTAAAATATCTGTATCAATTTACAATAAAATGGAAGCATGGAAAAGGATTATAAAAACCAATATTTTTTTAACTAAAAAGGTTAACATGAGTCATTTTGGAACGTAACTCGTTCAAGTCAGGATGAGATTTCTCGCTTTGCATTAAATCGTGACTGTTGCACAAGAACATGCCAAGACATAGGACTGAAACAAATGGATCAAAATAGTATTGAATCTCCCATGAACAAATGTTGGTGGGTGAATTGAGTGTGATCATTCCTCAAACCAGTTAAGATGGTGTCCATTTTCTGTAGCTATAATGTGGTCCAGAGATGGAATGTAGGCTTAATACATATCATTTTGTACAGACAATTACAAGAATAAAAAAATACTGAGAACCATGGTATATTTTCAACATCTGTAAAGTAAATGTCAACATAACTAGTTTTTATCTGTAATTTATGTAGTTATAATTTTTATTTATAATATTTTTTTTATAATTTTAATTTTTATTTGGACAACGGTAAATTGGTTTTGCACCATATTGCATTTTGTGTCGAAAAGGAGATTTATATAAGTTGTTGCCCTCTGAATTATTGAGCTCACATTAACAGACAGTTCGACTTCATTTTGTATAGCATTTGTTGTACATTTGTTTTAATATGAAAAGTCAATATCAGATTTTATACCAACGAATTAGCAACCATAACTGAAAAAAGTTCTCTCTTTTTATATATGCTACGGCCAAAGCCCGATATCGGCCAGTTCGCCAATTGGCCGGCCAATTCGCGAACTGGCCAAGGTTGCTGTAAACTTACCGGCCAATGTCCGATCTTTTCTTGATTTCGGGCTTTGGCCGGCCAATTCGCGAAGTGGCTTGGAACGATCGGCCAAAGTAGGAAGAAAGGAATCAAGAGCAGATTGTTTTACATACTGTTAAAAATGAAGTATTTAAAAATGAGTACTTCTGTGTACTGTTTTTTTAAGTACAATTGTTTCAGAAACGAGTTCAAATATAAGTGACACCTCTGAATTAAAAATAAGCTTGTTACATATAAAAAAATGATCTCGTGTTATTCTGTTCTCATATTAAAGCCATAATAGAAATTATTCAGTGAACGTATATACTGTAACAACGTGATAGCCTGAAGATTAGATTTAGATTAGATTAGCCCGTCAAAATGAACGAATTATATATTGAGCAAAGGTGTTGCGAATCGTGTGTGAATACAAATTGAGTATTTAGTTTTCAATTACCTTTATGGGTGATCCTTAGTCTTTTTCTGCTCCATGGACCTAATGTTAAAGATCCCAGATCACATTGCCTCCCGAAATATCGCTTCAAAAAATATGAATTTTTTTGCAAAGACAAATAGCAAATATAAAGGCTAATTAAAACAAATATGAAGGAAATATAGTTTTGTTATTAATATCATTTAAAGACATTTCTTTGTTGGCGCCATCTGTCGAATTTCACTTACAACATGACCTTATTTATATTTTATACATAAATGTCATTATATTTATTTACCACTAGCCGCCTTTGGCGACCAGCCAGTTCGCCAGTATTAATGATCGCTAAATTTTCAATTAATGTAATTTGTTCTCTTAGTGGCTTTTTCTGCAAAGTATTTTTGAGCTTCATATTTTGGTAGTTATATGATTCAGTCATACTTTTATGTAGGCCTTAAACAGTTCTCTTCATTGTACTACTTTCACTAATGTTCTGTCAGTATCTATAAAATTTCTACTTTAAATTAAAGTGGAAATGTTAAACTGCAATCAATATAAAAGCTTTTTATATTCATATTGATTATTTCATAATCAAATATGAAAATTAAAATCAAAGTCGTTTGGCAGTGAAATTATATGTGCATTGCAGAATAATTTATATAATATCTTAAAGAATTATTCAACAAAAACTTCTCTGATTCATCCTAAAATTAATTTTTTACTTTCGAAAGATTTAAATGATGTAAATAAAAATATTTTATTTTATTTCAGTCAATAAATAAACTTATGAAAAAATGACGAATTTTAAATTTTACACAGTCTTTTGGTCCTAAGGAATCCTATTCTGTGAAATACTCTTGACACATCAACTTTTAAATAAATAAATAAACGTCCCTATCTTCTGCGATGAATCTGACCGATTTATGAAGTTTTTATGCATCAGTTTTAGAACAATCAACATCTTCATAATCACAGGCCCAATCACTGTCGAGAAATCCTGGCAGAAGATAAGCGTATCTTCATTGAGACAGTCGGCGAAGTAGTCTAAAATCACCAGTTTTTATAGAAGAGTGATATTGAAATTTCATAAATCAGTCAGTTTTAGTGATTAATTTAGTTGGTTGGAGCTCAACAATTTTTATTTAAAATATTGGTGTCTCAAGAATATTTTATAAAATATGATTCAAAGGACACAGGACCTATGTAAAAATTTAAAATTCCTGATTCATCGGAGCATTTATTGACTAAAGTTATATTAAATGTAATTATTTAGTTCCTTTAGACCGTTTTGTTAGCAAATGTGTGCCCCAAATTAGCTGATGGTCGCTGATTAGAATGATTATAAGTATATTACACTATGTTTGCCTTAAATTAAATTGTTTTATTGAATTAATAATATAGGTATTGTCAAAGCTCATAGAAAACTTTTCCTCCTTTTACTTTTCAGAAAATATCTTATTTCATTTTTTTTTCATTTTATACAGACACCTGCCGAATATTACAATTGTATTTATTAAATTTGCAATAATAGTTGATTTATTTTTTAAATTAAACTTCTATCAATGTGATGACAACACGTTGATAAAAGCTTTAAAAAAATTGACGTGCTCGTGCAGATTAAATTTTATTTTTATTTTGAACGAAATATATTATTGAAAAACATAATTAAAATATTTCTTTAAAACTTCGTTGAAATTCTAAGCATAATTTATAAATTAAAACATTGGTATCATTAAAAAGATAATTTTTTAAGCTTTAATTTGATGCAAAAATCGATTTTGTGCTGTATTATTTATAGCAACAAAACGCCGAAATTACGCTTCATTTTTAATTAAAATTCTAATTAAAAATTTTAAAAAATCGCTCTACGGTGTACATTCCCAACCTCCAAGGTATATATATGCCAAATTTGATCACTGTATGTCAAATAGTTTGGACTGTAGAGCGCCAACACACACACACACATATTGAGCTTTATTTATAAGTATAGATTATCACATCGGCCACTTCGCGAAATGGCCAGCCAAAGTAGAAAATTTCGGGCTTTGGCCGTAACATACATATGCCTCTCTCTCTCTTTGTATATATATGTGTGCGTGTGTCATTCATTCACGAGCACTTTCGATGATCTTAATGCCTTGGTTAAATTTCAGAAAGTAAATTACCATGAAAATGATCAGTTTTGCTTTCTCGGCATTCCTATTGAGTAATTCGAAAGATCACAAAACTGTGAGCATGAGTGACGACTCGAATGAGACTCGCACATCCTATCGTAGCCTGAAAGCACTGCAAGTTTACTTCATCGCAGCCACCATGAGATTTTGCGGAACGTTTTAGAATAATGGATAAAATGGCACATCAGCAAATGGGCGAATTCACGTCATTTAATTTTCAGAGAAAGATTTAAACTGGATGCGATGCATTTGTAGAATCTTGAGATTATTGAAAGAAGGGGAAGAATATATGCCATTATATTAATGTGGATTCTCAATGAATGAGATTCGTTTTCTCCATTGTGCTTCATTGCTATCTATTTATGAAACAACATTAAAAACAAATTTAATATAGCAACAAAATCATTCAATAAATATATAAAGTTATAAATTCTGTTATTAAAGATCATATATTTAATGAGTATACTTCTTTTTACTTCGAAGCTGAATGATTGGAAATGAAAGTGGTTTCCTTATTGATTATATTATTCATTGTGAAATTTGGATCTGTTATGCGTTTTGCTTGTAACGTGTGCGTCATTTGAGAAACCAATAACACTCAGAAAGGCGAAAATAAAAAATACGTCACTCTCTTTCTGTATGCAGAAGAATAAATGGCGTATTAGAATTTCTAAACATTCCTTCGTGATTCGTTCATTCACTGCAGCTTGCATTTGGTCTAATACGGCTAGAATGAATAAAAAAAAAATCGAGAAACAGAATATGGCGCATGAGAATTCTAGTATTATATCAAATAAAATTTTTAAAATGATGGAGACAAATCATTATTTCAAACAGCGGAAGAATTTTTCTCCAAATGAATAGCGTTATTTTTTTAAATCTCTAGTAGATTCGCAAAGTGAACTGATATGCACACTTTAATATTTATAATGTAAGAACAACATGATAAGCGAAAGGAGCTAATGCGCATGGTTCATTCGGTTTAAAACATTTATAATGCATTACTTGATACATAAAATTTCTGAGTGCCCCTACAATGACAAAATCTCGCCACTCGTAAAAACATAAAATCAACGAAGTGAAGAAGAAATGCAAAATGAAAAGCTTATTTCACTCCTCATCAATGTACTCCACTGCAAATAAACATGAGATACAGAGACTGCTGGTTCCTATTTTTTTCGAAGAAAAAAAGCCGATATGAATAATATTTTCAATTTATTCTGCCACTTAGTATTATGTTAGAATCAGTTTGTGTATGAAGTACTGGGGAAATAGTATTTTAATCATCCATAGATGAACCTTAAGGCTTTTACGAATCACATTGTTTCAGATTTTCTCAAGTAAAAAAAAATCGCCACAGTTAGATATTTATTAATGATGAAATGTCTCTTATAAACGATATCGAACACAAAGCAAAGGAACGAATTCCAAACACATTTGTTGAAAAAAGGTTTAATGAAATGATTAAATAATAAACAGGACAATTAACGAATAAAAAAATGTGGCATCACGGGGGGCTACAAAAGACAGCGTGTCTTGATATATTACTTTAAAAGGATGAAAATCTACGTTACAATACTATTTAATTATTTTTCTTGAAAGTATTCTGTAATGGATTTCACCTATCTTTCATTTAAATAATTGTCAGAAATGAGTTCAAAACGGATGATCTTGAATCTAACATACAACAGTTTTCTGCCATATTCACTTCACTTCATTCCAGTCAGAACTAGAAATAGACTTTCTTCAATGAACTCCCAGAGTTTCCAGCAAACAAAAGAATTGTTCTCCGATAATCGGATATTTAGAGTAAAGAGAAATAATGTATAATCAATCCTATCAATACATGTTCTCATTTTTTTTTCTTTCTATTGAAACGATGCTAATGATCAAAAAGCTGGATATTAAAATGAGAGTTGTATGTAACAATTCAGAACTGCTGAAATGTGTTAATTATTGAAAATCAGAAGAGCATTTTATGGAAAATTTAATATACATGTCCTATGGTCCAAGGAAAATTTTATTTGAGTTTTTATAGATTTGGCTTGTCAATTAAGTAATATATATTTCAATATTTTTTGCTGTTTATAGGCAATTAAATCTATAACTATTTCGTAAAAACATGACAACCGTTATTTTCTAAGTACTAACGTTGCGGGTATGAAATAAATGTTACAGTAGTTACATCTGATGTTAAAAATGTTATTAGAAAACAAAAACGACAAATGTTTCTTTGCGCATCAAAAAAATCAGCGTTATATAGATTGTTATATTTCATGCTATAGTAATTGAATCGAAAGCCAAGGTTATGAAAAAAGGGTAGCAGAAATTGAACATTTATGAGAAAAGGATGCTGCAGAGAAATTTTACACGTTTTTATACAAAGTGGGAGGCAAGAGTATATTTTCCTTTTCTTAAAATGGCGCATTATTCTTTGGATGTATTGTATAAACATAAGATAGAACTAGACTAGAATTCATGCATGAACAATGTGAAGTAACTATTTTTCTTCGGCAAGAAAAAGAAAAATCTTAACACATTTTTATTTCTTTTTTATTGGCTGCATGAATCACTTTCTTATTTATACTTTGCATTGTGTTTCATAAACGCTTGTGCTTGGATTTTTCATGTTTTATGCTACATAAATGGAGTCTTAAAGCAAGTAATTATTTTATTTCGTATAAATAAATTTATGGCAAAAATTTCCAATTTATTTACTTACTTTAATTTAATACTTAATTTAACATTAGTAAATTTATTCCAACGATTCACCATAGTTGAGAGTTTTTGGTAATTGGCACATGCGATGCGATGCGTGATTATTAAAAGACTTTTCTGATACACAACCCTCTAAAGATCATACCAGTAGAGGGAAGAACGTGAAACTTTTAATATAAAGACTACATGGTTTCGTTTTTCAAAACACGTTTGGTTTTGTTTTTCTGGTGACAATAATATTGAAATTCGTGATTTTTCAGTTTATAATATTAAATTGATTCTGAAAAAAAAAAGGTCAGAGGAAACCATTATTTAGCATTAAAAAATTGAAATTTTTGAAGGTTTTGAACTTTTATAAAATGATTAATTTTAAGTATTTTTAGGCGTTCAAAATAATTTATATTTCTTTAATTCATATAATTTAAAGTAGGAATGGAATTGAAAATCTAGCTTTTTGTTTAAATTTTAATAATAATTTTTGCATCTTGATATCCCTCCCCTGAAAAAAATATGAAAATTCTAAAAACCTAACTTTGACATTTAAAAATTAACTGAAACTTTCAGGCCTAAAACTATACAATTCTGTGAGGGTATATGTGTTGAAACGTCTGAGAAAAGTTTTTTTTTTAATTTGTAAAGGCATAAAACAAAAACTAATAACACTTTTGGAGCTCCAATTTTTTTTTAATGTATCGTCTTCAAAGTTAAAAAGAAAGCACAAAAAATAAATTTATAAATATAAATAATAATATAGTAACGGTATAAATAAAATGTAAATTAGAAATAATATTTTTATTAATAAGATACAACAAATCCTAGATGTGAAAAATCTAATTTATGTTTATAAATAAACTAGTGAGAATAATCGCTGTAGTAAATTAAAATTAAATATTAATATGCAATAGATTTTTCAGAGTATTCCGTAGTTTTATGTTGTACTAGATTCAATAGTTTATAACTATTAAATGTATAATTCTATAATATGTTTCAAACGATTTTTCCCGATATTGACCAATACATATTCAATACATACATGAGAATAATATATTTGATGATGTCTATCTGGGTGGAAATACATCATTCAAGTGAAATGTAGGAAAACGATCTAAATTTAAAGAACATGAGTGAACTTTAGTATTACTATAATAATTAATTCTGATGTAATTTCATTGAAAGTTAGAATTGAAATCCCACTCTTCCACACGTCACTTTTACCGTTTTTAACGGTATTATAAAAAATATTTATCGATCAAAATCAGTTTGAATAATCTTCTTAAAGAACACATTGGAAGATCCTACATTGAAATATTTGCAAGTGTCCGTTGCCATTCCATCTGTCTGTTTTGTCCATCTGCGATTGAGAAATAACGGCTAATACTTCAAATGAATCCAATCATAACATAATTTTAAATGCATAAGCATTCGCTGGTGACCTTGATTTCAAGCATATTAATAATTGCTTATAAATATTAAAAATCCGTGTTAATTTTTTAATTAACCTGTTAGCTGAATTCGATTACATTAATAGTAAAATACTATACATAAATCTTATTCTTTGGAAACTTTTCACAACATATCAATTATATTGGAATAAATCACCAGAAAAAGTTTTCATACCATGAAGCGTAAGGTGGACATTCAAAAATAATGTGTATAGTATGTTACACTCCTGCGTTGAATATAAACGAAGACTCATTTCGTCGTACAGTAGATTAATTATTTCATGACTCTTTTTTTTTAAGAAAGATGACGACCAATTGAGAATGGACCTAGTCATTTTGAACAATTGTAAGAGGATTTAGTGGCCTTTTCTACTCCCTCCTCCCCCATCATGAGAACATGCGTTCTTTTATGGCACATTTCATGCATATTAAACTCTCCAATGAATGAGAATACACAATTATAGGACAGGAACTGCATTATTTCAAGAACAGACGGAATGATGGCATCATGACTGTGGCTAGATTGCTGTTTTAAGTGCAGCTTTATTTAACTTTGTAAAGAACGAGTACATTTATTTGCTTTCATGTACTCATTCGACGTTTCAGAGCATCGCTTTGTATTCAAGTACACATAAAAATAATTATACAAGAATAATGAATGCATTTATTATTTTCAGGTCACTTTCTATGTGAAGTACTTTCTTAATCTGTAATTGAAAAGATTTTATATTCAAATTCAGAGTAATTATCTAGATAGTAATAATGAACAATTAGCAATATTGATTTTTTATTCCTAATAAAGAGTGGAAGAAATTTTTAAGTATGTCATTATGAAAATGCTAAAAATAATTTTAAATATGGTATTTTCTTAAGGAAGTAATTCGATCAAACGATATTTCGCTGATGAACAACATAAATTGGTTGAAAAAAATCCTTTCCTTTATGAAAATATATTATAAGTTATTCTTAGTAAACGTTGAAAGACGGCGACAACAATTTAATTATTCTTTTTCTTCATTATAACATGCTTTAAAAAAGGAAACAAATTTTTTTTGTACAAATTCCATTTTCTTCATAAAAAAAGGATATAGTATTGTTTAATATTCTCGGATCAAGATGAGAGAAAGGAAGATGATTAAGAATTTTAATCCTTAATTTCTATAAAAAAATGAAGGTAATAAGCTTTTGCAAATTGCATGCATATAATAATACCTTAATATCTTTTTTGCATTTATTTAACATAAGTAATCTCATTTGAATAAATTCGTGAAATAATAAAATCCTCCCAAAGTAGTTCTATTATTTATTCGCACTCATAAACAAGGTCTTGAAAGCGATCGAGAGTCAAGAATTTTGCTATACATTAATGAAAAAACAATATTTCATAAGGTGAACAATGCAAAAGATGATTAATCCATTTAAACTAGGCTTTACTCAATTATCTTGAGATGGAAGAGAGAATGAGTTGAAGAATGTAAGTCTGCATCCTGTATCCAAAAATTAATCGAGTTAACATAAAACCTGCTCAAAGTAATATTTAATCGATCCGCGCCTAAAATTAATTACATCAGTTTTTGTTTCGTTTTTTATTTTGCAGATTTTTCTTTCTTTCTAGGAATATAATAGAATGGTTGTTAGAAGATTAAATTACTATATCAAAACATCGAGTTACACTTTCAAGGATCTGTTGATTGGAAGGATTACAGAAAAAATTATTAAACGTGGTTGTTTCTCATAGAAAGCTAAATTCTGTTTATATAGTTAAACAATGGACATGGGAATTTTAAATATCAATTTATGAATCGTTTTAATACTGTGATAAGGGATAACTTTATGATCGTAATATTCGAACTATATTATCTTTAAAATGTATAATAAATATTTTTATATAAAATGGTTCAAGAATATGATTAGAAAGAAATGGTTTTGAAACTTTTATTATTAATCAATTTAATAAAAGCCTGTAACCAAAATTATAATTGATGCATAAATTAAAACTTGTTGTATAAGGAAAATAATATGCGCTTTGGACGTCTTCCCTTTGGCAAGCTAGGTCCCAAAACTTGATAAAGACCTACAACTTGGGTAACTAGACCACAAACACAACTTTCTAAACAGTTGCGTTTTTCAGTTTTTGTGTACAAAGGAACAGTTATTTGATAATCAGATTCAAAATAAAGAATATACTTGCACTTGCGAACATACATTGCAAAATTTCGAACATACTCCGATTATAATATTATACGCAAAGTTGAATGCAAATTTATATGGCTTAACCACATTCACATGGCCAGAGATGCGAAGACAGACCATTCGGAAATTCGACCAAAATTTGATACAAATTTGATTTTTAAGACCACAGGCCACATTTCATTCGTCAGCTCATTGTACTATCAGCAAACAAATAGGCTTAAAAGACATTTTTCCAAAAATAGGTTTATAAGGCTTGGTGGGCTCTAAAACATAAAATTCTTAAAAGTATAGTGATTTTTTTTTTGATCATTACAATAGTTTGGAATTTTCATATAAGAATACAAAAAGAGACTCGGGCTACATGATATAAACAAGAAGAGTTAAGATTTGTTAGCTCAAATATCCAGACATTATTGATAAATATATTGATAAAATTTTTGACATCATGGCATCACCTTCTATATCGATGGTGAATTTTTTTTTCCTTTCATTTCATTTATGAAGGCGTACATACAAGATTTATATACATGATTTATATACGTGTACATATTTGATTTATGTATGCGTACATACAGTATTTTCAACATTGATAAATATAGCTTTTAGTCCCTTTTTTATATTTCTTTCATATACGGCAAATAAAAGATAAATTTCTCACAAAAATGAGTAAATAATTCCTAATGTGAAAGAGAAAATGATTTCGAACTGCGCTACTTTAAAAAAATATATTCCATCTAAAACAATAGTTAAATGAAGAAATAAAAATTTGATTGAGTGAAGAAATAAAAATGAGAAAGCACTTAAAAGAGAATACTCCAGTCATAGATATTTTTTCTTGAGATCTTTTTGTATATGGATTAAGAATTCCGTTTTTGTTGATGACAGATTTTTTTCTCTTTACTTTTCTGTCTTTCAAATCAATTAGATTTATGTTTGACAGATCCATTCCAGTGTGGTTTTATGTTTGCTCTAATATTTTCTTTTCTGTTCCGCAGAGAATAAATTCTGAAAAGAACAAAAGCAATTTCATTTTAATAGGGAGAATCCGAAAAAGATCGAAGGGAATTGAAAAAAAAATGCTCCTGTATTTGCAGATATAAATTTGTATGACGAATGAATGGCTGGATAATAATGGTTTCCTTGGGGAAAAAGAAAGCATCCCATTTCTTCTACCTTAACACTTGTAAGATATGAAGAAAGCGAAATGAGGAACCAAGACTTCCATGAAAATTGTTTTCTTAAAGGTAATGTAAGAGCTTTACTTTTTTAATGGTATGTGGATTTATTGGTGATTTTAAATTATATCATGATATAAAGCAAAGAACTACAAAAAGACTTGTCTCTTTTCAAATTGAAATCCGTATTAAAAGATTCGACATACCGAAGCGAAACCATTTGGCTGGGTTTCAAAGCTTTTTCGTATGACTTTCTTTGTATATGAAAAGAGTTCTCATGGCAAAACGAATCGTATTTCTCTTTCTTTTTGTTAGCTTAATCTATAACACAGTTTCTATGGTTTCATTTACTTAACCTGAGGTATTTTGAAAAACTAATTTTCTAAAATTTTGTCTGCATAAAAATCTGCTTTTCTAAAAGACAATGAACTTTTATAATTTTCGTGTATTTGAGTAAAAATCGTCTCGTGTGTTCCTTAGAAATCAAAATAATTAGGCATAATATATTTTTAAAAAAACCTTCGTTGGGTAGTTATAGTATTTAAGCAGTATTATCCCTTAGAATCAAATGAATGCTGGTTTAAGAAGAGCGTTGCAATTTCTTTAAAAATTCGTTCATCAATTAGTTTCATCTTACTTTTGGGAAATCTAAATATTATAAAACGGCGTTGAAGTTCAAATATGTCAGTCTCGATGAAATAATTAATCTTTTTATATTTTCATTACAAAATTAATTTAAAGACAAACACTTCTTTCACATATCAATTCATTTAAAAAATGTTAGAGATATGGAAACATTTAAAAAAAGAATTCAAGCTGGGCGACGGTAGCATTTCAATTTTTCTTATCAGAGTAATTTTATAACTCTTTTTATTTCTACATTATGAGTGAAAGTAATCTTGAATTCACTGAGGAAGAAATTATAATAATTTTGCCAGATACTGATGAAAGCGACAGTGACCCGTCAAGAGAAGATGCTGGTTAGTGAAAACATGCTTTAGCTGATCGTTTGAACAATTTTCTCAAATTTCATTTATTTTTTTTAATTCATTGTAAAATGAAGTTTTAAAATCATCTCGTTTATTTTCTGAATTATACTGATGTACAAAAAACTTAAGCAGTAATATATGGCATATTAGCTACGATTGACAAATGATTTTTTAATAACATTTTAATAAAAATGAGTTGAAATATAAGGATATTTTTTGTGTAGACATTTGTGCCAACTTTTATTTCAATGATAAAAAAATGATTCACTAAAAATTTAAGCTTGATTCACTCATGCGTAAATTTGTGAAAACTTAACTTGGACTTGAGTTCAACATTTCATTTTATTTCTTTGCAATAAGATCTTGTCTTAACAATACTATAGTAAACTTAAAATAACATTTTAAAATCAGAAATTCAGTTTGAAAAATTTAGCATGACGTAAATTCTGATGAAATTTAGCATGACAGAAATTCTGGTTATCAGATTTTAGAATAATTAAAAACTTTGTTGGTGATATATATTCTGAAGTAATTGAGGAGAAATTTTGGAATTTTAATTCCTTTTTAAATAGTTAAAAAGCTAAATAAAATTTTGAAGAAATTTCACAATCCAGTCTTACCCAACTTTCATATTTTCTGATTATCCTATTGAAAATTTCATTTTCTTGTCCTTTAGCATCATCCTATATTTGATTGTTAAATTTACTGTTAATAATGAAGCCAATATCACTGGCTGCCGAAAACATGGCATATTTTACCTAATATTAATATTGAAAACAATGCAAAGGGCTTTTTTTTATTTGCCAATAAATTTTCTTGTTTAACCCGCCTGTAATCTGCGAGTTAAAACAAATCCGCTACACTGTTCTAAATGGATCGTTAACTATCAGTACCATTCTTCTCGATTGAATGCGGTGTCTACAGATCTCAGGATAACGCATTTCCTCACCCTCGCTGAATCTTTCAAATTTCCTAATCATTGGATAGTACTCCTTGAAATTCTTTTGTAGGAAACTATCATTAATATCATTCCGTCCTACTGGTTGAAAAAGAAATGACTCAAGAGAATATTACTTCTTTCGCCGCCACCAACACATATCGAGGTCTTGAAAGGAGTTCTGACTATAACGACGCAAATCTTCTAGGTTATTGAATCTTGAATACGACGCTTAATTCCTTTTGCAGGGTGAAGTGTTTATCTCATTGGATAAGCTTTGAATATGAATTTTCCACACTTCTGTCATTTATAGCCTAAGAATTTGATCAACGGTACACATTGTATCATCTTAATGTGGAAATCAATCAGTCGTGCAGAAGTGAGCTGCTGGTGAACGTATTTAATGGGGATGAGAGTGATTATAGAGGAAAGCCAAACCGATTCTTTAAGATAAGAAAATAAGCAGCTTCTTTTTTTTAAAGTGCTTTAATAACTTCAGTTCTTTTTCGGATAGCAATAAGTTTCCCTAATCATTTTTTTAAAAAAAAATATGTTTAATAATCCGTTTCCTTAATTCCGTTAATAATCCGTTAAGAATTGATTTAGCCATTTCACTAGTGCTATTTAGAGAATGAGTGTAGTTTATTGATATTAATGAGATGGTTCCAAATACTTGAGTACTGGTTTTAGAAATGGAACTTATGAATTTGAAACTTAACAAGATGTAGAGAACTCAGTATATCAGAGATTATATTCTTCTACCGAATTTATATCGCACATTAGAAGGAAAAAATATTCAAAACACGTTGTCATATTTTGCAAATCCAACCTATTTAATGAATTTGTGATGGAATTTAGGCTTCTAGATAGGAGATCCCGAGATTTTGATGACCCAATGTATTAAATATTCTAAAGACAATGCAAACTATAGTGGTCTGAATGAAATGTTATGATGTAAAATAAATGATTCAAATCTATTCGAAAAGTATTAAGTACAGATTTCGAAGTTAAATAAGGATTTATTTAGCTTCCAAATGAAATGAGACATCTTATCTGATTTTTAAAGTTTTTTGAAATTTCTATGATAACATAAGTAAATTTGAGCCATTGAATGGTATTTTATATTATGCTTATTTATTATTATTTATACTTTCATTTCATGGCCGATTTAAAAATCAACAAAATCTGTTATTTGATGCGAGAGCCAGACTCGTCATTGTAAGTGAAGAATTTAATATGCAAAATTTCTCTGTGTCGGTACCGTCTTCATATAGACTCCTATCCGATGTGAATGCATGAAAATTATTCGTGAGTGCTCGGAAATGATGGAATACAAAATTGTGAAACAGCCGATGCTTCCTCTTTCAATAGTTACAATTAAAACATGAAAGAAAATTATATTTTTCATAAAAATGCATATAAAGAAGCCTTCTATATACAATGACGCTGATGAGATCTTTAAAATGTGCTGGCGTATATTTAATTGTCACATTTTTGAAGAATTCATCAACGAAAGTTTTTTATCGATCTATATCTGCTTAACGAAATGTAATTCTGCAATATGTGTCACTGTAATGTCACTATAAATCGAATGAAGACAACGATGGCGCTTTCCCATGAGACCCAAAACCATCGATTTTAAGAAAAAAGCTTCGTTGACGAAATAATTCTTCAACTATAGAAGATCTTTATCATTGAAATTGCATTTTTTAAGTCAGTTTTCTTTGCTAAGAGCGTACAATTTATCCATCAGAAGATTCCTCTAATAAGAGAAATTCTATTTATCCAGATATCTTGAAAGAAGTTCCATGCAAAAAAATAAATGTAAATTATATTATGTTCGGAGATATGAAAGGCCATGCAATGAGATTCACATGTTGCTTTGTAATAACCATGCCATTGGACTCAAATCGATTAAAGTAGCAATGAATAATGCGCGTTTGGCAAAATTCTAAAAGTAAAACCATTCATAAACCATTCATTACCATTCATAAAACCATTAATCCATTAATACAGTCTCAGCCGTCCGTTTTTATTCACAGATATTTTCTAATTTAAAAAGTTATTTTTAAATTTCACCCAAATATTCTATATTTCGATTAAATGTCGCAAAGAAACTATATATATAAAAAAAAAGAAACTAGATAAACTATACTAATGGACTTATTTATTATTTTAGAATATACAATTAAAAATCACAGCAGTTATCCGTATAGATTTGAAATAATTCAGTTGTTTGTTTAAAGTAGATGAATTCCTTCCTACTTATAAAAACTTTTGAAGTTATTCCGTACTGTGTAAGTAAGTCTTATTATTGTGATAAGTACCAATGAAGCTATCGTTAAAGCTCTCAAAAGAATCCCTTAATTGGAATGTTCTTAATTCGTTTATCTAAAAAGGAAAATATCTATCTGAAAAATCCTAATAGAATTCATTGTTTTCTTTAGATTCACTTAAGAAAGACAACCAAAAAATCAAAATGTGATTGTTCTATCAGTGCTGCTTTGAACACAGGTGGTTCTGATGCCCAGAGTAAAGGACAGTAATGACCAAAGTGGTTTATCTTTGAAAGACGAAAGAAGATTTTCAGTGAAGAAAGAATTTCTTTTTTTCATACTTCAGAGAAGTATTGGCCAAACTCGGAACTTTTGAAGATACCTTTAAAGTTTAAAGAAATGAACCTTATTGTTTGATGTCAGAAAACATTGCTTAAAATGTTTTATGGATGTATTTTAAACATAAATATATGGATATATTGTATAGTGAGAGATGTGTTAAAAAGGGCTGAATGTGACTTCATGATCAATTGATTGAAAATATTGGAAAAGTATTAAGAACTTTCCAGGATATTAATTATCTAGTCTATTTTTGATTTGGCGGTCATGGTTTTTAAGATATTAATCATAAATTAAATTTTCAAAAATGAGATGGAGATAGTTTTCATTCTTGAATAATTATAATAGTTAAGGATATATTTGATTTGGCAGATTATGCTTCATTTTGAAGCTATGGGATGATTATTCTAGGTAAGAATTCTTAATTTATATCTACAATAAGATAAGCAACAAATCAATTGAGTCAACATTGCTGATTAAAAACAGAATGAGAGTGAATGTAGAAACTCAGCAATAAACAAATTAAATTTATTTTATTTTCTATGTTTCCCTTAGGATTACAAAAACAAATGGAAAAAAAATCTGAATGAAAATTTTAATGTCTGTAATGCATTGTTACCGTTAAGATCTACTATTGGATAAATATTTAGAAAACATTCCATTTTTAAAAAAATAAAATATCTAATTTGCTTTATTGCATCTTCTTGAAAGATTTTTAAGAATCAATAGCCTCTGAAAGTCCTTTCAAGCTTTAAAGTACTTCAGTATTTCTTTAATTAATTGAAAACAGTTCTAAGCTAAGAGAAGACAACTTCTTCAGCTGAAATTTGTATTCTACCCGTTTCCAAGTAATTCAGTACATGGAGAAATTTATTTGATTTATTCATACCTACCGATGTAAGATAAATTCAATTAAAGATTATGAGTGTATATTTCCTATTGCCTTTTCTTTTCTTCAAATATTAATGAAATCAATTTTAGGTATTAGTTACCCAAGTTTGGCACTTTCAGTCTCTAAAGGCGCACAAAATTATGAAAGGCTGAAAGCGCCAAAGAAGTAAAACAGTCTAGACAGTAGACACGTAAATGTATCTTTAAGACATCCACTTATTACAAGTCATTAAATTTCCTTTTATCGAAAATTATTGCGCGAAATGAACTTTCGCTCAATCAGATATTTCACTTCCATCTTTAAATTTATATCTTGGAGGGAAAATGATTTTTTGAGCTAAAAGTAAATAATTTTAAGGTATTTGAAGGATTTTATGATGTTTGGTTCAAACGTATATCGTAAGATGTAAGAGAAAATTAAAATTTTGAGCTATATTATTAACTTAGTTACAAATCAATAAAATTTGAATAATTGAATTGATTAAATTAGTATGTGATTTAAAAATATACGCAGATTTTGACTCATACTTTTTTTAAAATAACGGTAAAAAAGGATCATTGAAATTTATCTTTGCAATTTTTATATCTCATTGAAAACATTACAACTTTTCTAAAGTTATTGCATAAATTTAAAAAAAAATGCCTGTAGAGCGTAACAATAAAGCGTGTTAATGAAATATTTGGATTAAATCAATTCTTAATTTTCTTAACAGATTTTTACAATATATATTCTATAGAAATAACATTATCTTGTTCCCTTTTATATTTTGTCTCTACTACAATTTATTTAAATTTGATTTTGGAACCTTCAGAATCCCTTGGAAAACCAATAAAATGTTGCAATTGCTTATCCAACCTTCAAAGAATTCTTAAAATGAACGATTTGAAAAATAATTAACAATTCTTACCCTACTCCGGATTGATATAGTATTTGATCATAGAACAATGTCGTCTTTTCTTTTCTTTTACTTCTGAAATATTTCATATTCCTTAATATTATGTGCCTTTTTACTTTTTTAGGCAACTGAAGTGAAAATTCTGCTTATAATGATCACCAAAATTTTCTGCTTTTCAGAAGTTTTCAGTATTTTTCAAACTTTTCAAATAATATTTACATTTTTTTTCTTTGGGAGAGAATGCACACTTTTTGTCCATTGCTGCACTCAAAATATTTGGTGATATGTAGGAATAGACTGCCGTAGTCTTATGTATACTTTCATTAATAATAAAAGAAAAATCATTACTAATGTATTTAACTGCCAATTCTTCAATAATACAGCAAAATATCTCTTCCATAATAAATAAAAATATTCTACGTAACATGTAGGTTGATACTGTTCGGGATTTTTCATGTTGAGAAAAATAAAAGGATGCTTGCTTTGGTTATGAAATAACGGCAATATCAGTTAGCATTTTATGTATTTTATAAAGAGTTTTGATAATTACCGTTTTTTGAATACATTTTTTTCATATGGGGGGCAATATATGAATTTACTGAAGTAGACTTCTGCTATGACTGTGTCTTTCCATGAATTGGAACTTTTGTTTTATATAACTCATTTTCTATAAAATTACAATCAGCTATAATTGCTCCTTGTCTATGAGAAAAGAATTTAGGATCAATAAGTCTGCGATGACTCTCGTAGTCATTTACTCTGCGGACAGTCACGAGAAAAAAAGGAAGGATAAAAATATCCAGTCTACAAGTGTCACAATGACTCTCGTAGTCATTCGTTCTGTGGAGTCATGAGAAATAAATTATAATTATCAAGAGTATTCATAAAGAAAAGGCAGCGGCACTAATAATTTTTTTTCCAAACAAAGGATTGTAGAGTTGTAGCATAACAAACAAATAAAAGCGTATTTCATGATATTAACATTAAAAGTATGCGGCATCGGGTTAATTATCCAAAATAAATGGTAAGACTTTGTTCGATTCATTTTAATTAAAATTGTGTCGTTACGCTTAAAGCTAATGCAGATTATTTAATAACAAAATGAGCCAGTCTAAATATAAAGCAATGCAATACTGTGTGTATTTCATTTATATTAAATATAGTGAATCTGAGCGCCATCGCATTTCTTAACTTGATTTTGTAATGAATTATGTAAAAATAAATACACTATTCTTATGTATAATAATAGGAAAAACATAAAAGAGTATTTAACTTTTTTTTCTTGCTCAATAGAATTTGATGCATCTATTTTTTATGAGGAGAAAATTAATGGAATGTATTTTTTAATATACGTTCCATTATATTTATTTACTTCTAGACACAGTTTCCTGAAACTTTGAAAGAAGAAATGTATTAAGTTCTTTAGAAGGTTTATAGAATTGGTGAGATAATAACAATTAGATTAAAATCTTAAAGTTTTTCGAAATTGTGATGCTATTACCTTCAATGTGATACGCTTCTTGATTCCTGCAACGTTCCGTACAAACCGAAGCAGCGCTTCAGATCCTTTGCTCCCACCCTCTGCGCTGTTTTCTTTTTTCAAATAGAGCTTTCCTTTATTTCTCATTTAATCACGGAGTCACCCGGAGTGAGATCAAATGAATAGGGGAGGTGTTGTGCGACGATGTTACTTGCCTAACGGCAGCGTGAGTTGAGAGCTGCATTACTGTCATAATGGGAAAACGAATTCATTTTTCTAAAGATCATTTTCAGTGTCCATTCATACAGAATAGTTATAGCGTTAGTATAATACTAAAGTTAAATGTTTGATTTTCAGTTATACATTCAATATATATAAAATCCCTCTGATCCCAATTTACAATCTTTCTCGGTAAGGGCCAGGCCGTCATCCATTTCAAACATCTGTAAAAATTATATATTTTTCCGTAAAAAATGGTTTTTAAGCGTCTTTTGAATCAGATGTTTTTTAAGATTATTTTTTAAAGCGAAGTTATCAAAAGTCATTGTGTATTTAGTAACTTGCAATAAATGGAATGAAGAAACACGAGGGAAAATATCTCACGAAGGGTTGAATGAAGGCTTCACAGACTTTCCTCAGAATTTTCATATTCTAATTAAATCAGGAATTTATGATTCATTTCTGTCCAGTTTAATCATATAATTGTATCATTAAATTGTATATAGGTCGTGCCATAAAAGTGCGTTTATTTCTCAAAATATCCACTTAGACACACACACCCAACTACAAAATTTGATAGAAAAGGTAGACAGTGGTATGAAAACACTATTTCTATGGAAAATGAAAATAAAACGTTAAAAATGAGTTTTATACATGGTCTCCATAGAGTAAAAAAGTCAGTTGATAGTAATAAAAAATTATCATTCATCTCTGCGCAGGTAACACTTCGTGTTTTTATCTAAACAATGAGTAGGTATATTCTTGTTTTTAAATTTAGAGGAGCTAATCGTAAATATCGATGCAAATATTTATTTCAGAAATGCAAATGTATTCCATACAGAACAATTGTTAAACACGAATATTTGTGCAGTTACACATCATCCAATCATTGCTACTTGAATGACGTTTGATAATCATGATACACTTTGATACGGTGGAGTGGCTTTAACTATACAAAGGAAAAAAAATTAGAATTTGAGCATTTAAGATATCCTATATAAGTGGTGTAATATTGAACAACAAAATGAAATAAATTATTTGCTCCCTATTAAGTGGATGATACTAAGTTTTCCCAAAGAATGACGTATATGTTAGTAAAGTGGAACGTTTTCAACTCATAAAGATTTAGACTTATGGATTCGTAATCCTGATTTAGTTTGCAGAAATAAAATGGTGTGTGTTGTCATTTTCGGTGAATTTGTTCGAAATGATTAATAGAAGATTTCAGTGTTTATTTCCCGGAATTTTGAATTAATTATTTTTCAAATTATCTTTATGCTAATATACAAACAATCCATTAAGAATTCAGCAATCCAGAAACAATACAGAGCAGAGAAGACTTAAGTTCAAAAATCGGCATCCATGCAGCATTCATGGACAGCATGGTTAGCTACATGATCAATATCTAAAGCTTTACAAGTGGACTCTGCTCTTCAAATCCTTATTAAATCAGAGGTGCAATTTGCGCAGACAAATGTTACAGAAATATAGTTAAAGGCATCTATGGTCTGAAATATCACTTTTGATAAGATTAAAAGGCATTGTTCGTAAAAAAAGTACATCATCCGTGACAATTTTCCATAAAAGTTCTTGAAAAGTGTAACGAAACACTCTTTGAAATACTAATCGGAGACATGATAAACGGATCTAACCCAAAACATTTATCTTTTAATGCCCTGATAAATAGTAGTATGAAATTCGATAAATAGCAGCATGAAACTTTGCATGTTAATAAATTTAAGAGAAATATTTTACTAAATAATGTACAGTATAGTAATGTACTAAATAATGTACAGTATAGTAATGTACTAAATAATGTACAGTATAGTAATGTACTAAATAATGTACAGAAATACAAGATATTTTACTGTTTGTCACATTTTAGCCATTGGGTTGCGTAAAAATTTATTTTTTAAACTTTATAATATTAACCTTCACAGGATTCAAAATGTAATCATACATATAATGAAACTTTTCAATTGGAAGAATATGTTTAGGTATAATATTTGAGGAAATTGACGCAAATAAACAAATACAACTTCAAAATAATGTCTTTGAAGGAGATTATTTTTTGGATATTGTTTTAAATTTTACATAAATTTTATTTTAGCTTATACACATTTATATAACAAGTTCAATGTTTTCCAAATATTTTATATTCGCTTTTTATAATCTTCCTGTTGTATCTAGTTAATCAATCATTTTATTTATCTCAAATTATTTGGTCAAATCTTTTTATTTTTAAGAATATTTTGAAGACACAACAGCATCGGCAGAAATGTTGCTTTTTTCCCTCTAATATAAAATAATTTTCATCTGCGGCTCTTTCATTACAATTTGAAGGAGGAAAGCTCATTTTATATATTATTTGGCACTTAATAAAGTTACAAGTGAAGCTTAAATTAAACCATATTTTAAAAATTAATATCAAGATATAATTAATTTTAAACAACATTAAATTTCACAATTTTTTTAAGTTATCTCAGAAAGAAAGATAATGCTCATAAAATGATAATAGCAGAAAACTGAGGTTTATTGAAAATAGTAAGTAATCATTTTATTTCACAAAAAAGTCAATCTTTTCATCCAGTGTCATTGATGAACGTCTCTGTTACTATGGAAAGAAAAAGAGATACGAAATGACAACAAAAGTAAGACGACACATTGACTGGGAACTTGATGATGAAGGATGACAGTTGTAAAAGTGTCTTTTCTGTCTGAAGTTACATTTGGTACATCACTTACCGAACTAAAGAATGCCAGTGATCCTGTCAAATTGCAGACTGGAGACTCTTCCTATCATCTGTCTTCGTTAAATGCATAACAATCTTAAAGTGAAGAGAATTGATGAAGTGTACAATTCAACTAAAGGATACGTTGCCTTTCTTTCACTTCATGTGAAATGGAGATGAATAGCTTAAAAATAGAAACAATCTTTCTGATTTATAAAAAAAGATGTAATCACGCATTTATCACAATGAATAGAATTATTTCCACCCATTAAAATCTGACATTCAAATAAATGCTAAAAATGTTCAATAAAAGCATGTTGCTTCAATATAGCACAACCATAGGGAATTTAATTTTAAATATTCGAATGGTTTACTGTTCAGGAAATTTTTCATATGAGTATTCAAATAGGAAGGAATTTTGATAGTTCTTTTCCTGTAAAATATTTATATGCAATTCAGTTAATTCACATAATGGAATCTTTGCATTATAAATATATTGGTCATCTTTATATCATAAATATATTGGTCATTCAACTCTAACAGTAGTGAGGATAAAAATTCGGAGACCTGTATTTTGAAGAACAGAATTTCGTATATTTCCGAAGTATGAGAGATAAAACCGATGCATTGAAGTTACAATTACTCAATAAATTAAAATCAGAAACTGATAGTACAAGCAAATTATTTTAGAAATTTAACAAGCAGCTGACCCACCACGTTTATGACAGTGTAGGGGAAAAGCACTGACGACATTCTACGCTAGAAACGTTGTAAAGCAGTTTTCAGAATGCAACTTCCGACGACCCACCCGCGATTGACCAGTGAAGACATTTTAAGGTGACTGCCTTTACCAAAACCTAAGACGCTCACATTAAAAGAAACTAATTGTTTCAATTTTGCTTTACCTATTTGGCAATGTTGATGGAAAGAATTAACTGAAAATATAAATTATATATTCTCTTTATTTCTTTGGGAAAAAAAAAATTTTTCTTCTTCAAATTGACAATTTTAAAAGCACATAGTTCAGAATCTATGAATAACTTTTTTAATCTAATGGATGAATTAAAATTATTGGTTATTATAAAAGATATCTCTCGGAAGGCTAGAGTTTCAGAAAATAAGTAGCTTGTCGCCTTTATTGGCTATTTGAATAAGTTTCTTTTTTTTAATTTATTTCATGAAAACGTTATAAAAGGATAACTTTAATACGATTATGTGACATTACAAACCATTATAAAAGAATAACAAAAGGCGAACCGTTGCACGAATTTCTTCGAAATGAGCTTTATAATGAAAGAAAATTCCTTTTTCTAATGATATCGGCCTCTACTTATTTTCTTTTTTGGTTACATTATATGCGATCACCTCTACAGGTTGATACTGTACAAGTAAACAGAGCTGTGCAAATGCTTTCCTCATCTGGGGATTAAGATGGGTCTTGTTGTGGAGCATAAAATAGTTGCACTTTCAATTTAAGGTTATGCTCTTAATAAAAAGCGTCCAAAAACTGATGGACATGCGCACTTTAGAACGAATACGTAAAGAATTTGGAATGATTTGTAAATCTGTGAGTTTCTCAGAGAAATATAAACGACTTCACAGCACTACAGGAAGCCAAGCTTTAAACTGCTCTATGTTAGACATCAGCCTCAAGTACTACCTATTTGCTTACAGATCCGTCGATGCCAAACTTCTTCATCATTCATACTCATGTATTTGCCTAAATATACTGTATTAAATGTGATTAAAATCTGCCTTACAAACGATGAATAATTCCCTCGAAATGGGGGGGGGGTCGAGACATGCATTTGTGTCCCCTCACCTGGATATAACAAATAATCAGACACAATGATTCTACTGATGAAAATGCGATCTACATCTGGCGGTCATCTGGAAGGTGAGAAAAAGGGGGAAATATTACAATGTTCTGAAAGCCTGTAATGAATTGTTGTATACACTGAATCTTATTATTCACCTGATTGTTTCATGGGTTTTGCTATTTCTTTATATATAAAGCCATATGCATAAATATATTCTTTATATAATATGAAAAAATATATTATGTTAAAATTTAAAAAAAAATATTTCTTGCAGTTTTGCCTCACAAATATAGATGTGTCGCCATAAGCCTCTCTTATCCTGAAGTTGTTATCAATTTTACAATGAAACTTTTCAATTGTGATAAAATATATAAAAAATTTTTTTCTACTATGAATCAGAAGAAATATTTTTGTTGTTTCTGATGCAATCTTATAATTCTAAATGCGAGAAGTAAAATTGTCCCAAGACAATTTTCAAAGTATTAGATGGAACTTTATCCTAAAAGTCGTATTCCCAACGTGATTATATTCCAACCTCTCTGTCCGTTCACAAAGAATTGAAGTATCGCTGCTTTTCTAGAATGAATCAAGAAATATACAGAAGAATTATAAATCTTTTCGATTGATAAAAGTATTTAAAAAAGTAGTTTTAATATAATTTGATTTTTTGAATACATTATAATTAATTTTTTTCCGTTTCCATTAGAAAAAAAGCGAAAGAATCGATCTAAAAAATTATCAATTGTAAAATATATTTCAAGCAGCTATTGAATCAGAAGATAACGCTTATTTGCTTTTTCCTCATTTATATTGCTTATTACTTTTTAACTAAAAAAATATGCTGTTTAAAGTAAAGTTCTTGAAAATATTCAAAAATGTAATATTTATTTAATTAAATTTAAATTTTTGAAAATTCGTCCATTTTTGTGCTCAGCATTCATTTATTATTTTATTCCACTGTACACAGATCCTTAAATAAAATACCAAAGAGGAGCCAAGTAGCAGATATATTAATTCCATAAAGAGATATTTAAAATAAACATGCTCTAATAGCAACATATTTAATAATATACGCAACCCATGTCCACACACACACAAAAAAAATGCAGAATTTTGTAACATAATTGCGTTTTTGAATTACCCCAATCAGTATCTAGCTACGATGTAACCGCTGAAGTGTCAGCTCATCGGGAAACACTGTCGTTAAAAAACAGTTCAGGTGCTTGCTTCTAGCATGAACAAATCTTGTATAGGTGTAATTGCATGAAGTCATAACACTCTAGGACATTTTAAACTTCGAAACTCTCTACAAAATAGGCTTGCAGATTTTAAATATTAAAAAGAAAATTATGTTTTCTTTGAATCTTCTAAATAAAATCTCAATGAGTATCAAATCGTATACAAATAATGTGGGATACTATAAAATGATAGTTCACTGAAGTTAAGTGTCTGAAACGTTGCAAATATTTCCTGGTAAGCCATGACCATTCGGAAATTTCGCATATGCAATTAGTTTCATACGCGTAAGTGCTTTAAAATGGCTTTTACAACTTTCATCATGTCTAACTGTGCAGAATGACAAATGCCTTTGTAATAGATTGAATGTAATATTTTAAGAAAAATTTGCCATCTAAAAACATTATTCAGTGTTCTGGGATTTTTGGAAATAACTTATTCTCGTGATTTCCTCCGTGTCATTAATATTGTTTATTTTTATAGACCAAGGAAATGTCTTTCGAGGGATGTTTCCTCTTTCAGAAGATTTCTCTATTTGTGTATCTCGCCATTCTACGTGAAATGGATCGAAAACGCTCTCTTCTTATCGCTCCATCTCCCTAATACTGACGAGACCCCCAAAAAGAAAAGACGCATCTCACGCCATTTCGAAGAACAGCTATTTGGAATGCAAATATACTCGATTTAGGTGTTTCTAAAGAACACGAAAAAAGATTGCAATACAATTCTTTCAGTTTGCTATGATTTTACATTTTACTTTGCATTATTTTTAAACATAAGTTTCATCATCTCATTTCCTGCTCAGTGGCAACACCTTTTATAGCAGTGAAATATTGAAATAAACATCATAGACAGATGGCCGTTATTGCTAAAATCAAATATGAATCTTTTTCATAATGAACTCATCCTTTGTGCGCTCCCTCTTTACATATATATAAATATATATATATATATATATATATATATATATATATATATATATATATATATATATATATATATATATATATATATATATATATATATATATATATATTTAAGATTGCGGGAAGGTCACTCAAGTCATCAAAATTTGAATTGAACCTCGTAAATGTGTCTTTTGGTTAAAATTTAAAGGTCCAAAATATTTAATTATTTTCTTTTCTTGATTTCTGTTTTCTTTTTATTTGTCATTTTTAATCTTCTTTTTTTTACTTCATAATATTTTCAGATTTTTTTTTTTACAATTTATTATTTAATCGACCTATTTATTGCAGCCATAAGTTCTTAATCCTCAATTGGCAGTTCTCATAAATGCATATCCAAAGTCGAGTTACATGGAAAAATTCAACTCCAGTGGCCGCTCGAGCTCGTTCATTACCTGGCACTTGGAGTTGCACGTGATATTATTAACTTTAGGTGTAAGCTACCTTAAAGCAGAATAAATATTTAAGTTAATGATCCAGTGTTAGTCACTTTATTTAATTTAGTGTTGAAACTTTACTTTGTTCATTGAGCTAATCTTCATTTCTTTTCTTGTTCGTATTTTTTTCCAAGTAAGTTTCATTTTAATTCCCGTTAGATATTTTTTCATATGTTCTTAAATTACTGCAGAGATTTTCCTTTTCATTTACAATTTCTTTCTTTAAAAAGTAATAAATGACGTTCTTATGTTTTTCTTTTGCAATAAAATAGTGTCATTATTTTTATTTTGACAAAGCCTACCAGAATATATTTATCGTAGTTTTTGGGAAAAAAAAAATCTTTTAATCTTGCGATCATAAAGGCATGTTTGAAAACTCTTAAATGGATAGTTTATAATTATTTCAAAATTCATAAAATAATATCATCATTTTAGCTCCTATTCGTTTGAGTTATTTTTATTTTTCTCTTTTAGCATAAACGTTATTATAAAATTTCTCTACACAGAGCGTTATCCGATCGAGAACGTTATTTATGAAACTTCATAAAACTTTTCCTCTTTAATGACTCATTTCCAGTTGCCAGCAACTATTTTATTTGTACTTTTAAATGAAGTAAAAGCTCAATCATTATTCTAATTACGAAGTATGTTTTACCAGGTTCCTCACATCTGGTCAAAGAGGGAAAGTGAACTTCAAGAAATGTATATATATAAATCCTTATATGTGTTACCGTTAAAGTATGAAATCCGTTATTTTATAGAATACCTAGTTATTCCATGAAATAACTGATCGTGTCCGTTAAAGTGCAAAACTCTCTTGTATTTCATGGTTTAACTAGTTATTTCATAAAGTAACGATCTGCAGCCCGTTAAAGTGTAAAATAATCTATATCATTTATCTCGCACGACAAATACATTTACCTTCCACCCCTACTGCACTTATGTTTTTGTTTGTTTGTTTTAGAAATAAAAAAGGTTTTTGTTTTAGAAATAATGTTCTTTGTAATTCCAAGTGTCATTTTAGTAATCCTTGTTGTAACAAAGGATTTTATGGTACGTTTCCATAAATACCATTTATACGCTGCATAAATTAGATAAATTGCTTCTTTTTCATTTTAATTGTCTATCATTAGTTTAATTTCATTTTAGATAAATTGTTTATTTTACACTTTAACTGTCTCTCATTAGATAATTTATAGAATACCTAGTTATTTCATAGAATAACTAGTTAAAGTGTCAAATTAATAACATATTACACACTTTAACGGACACGATCAGTTATTTCATGGAATAACTAGGTATTCTATGAAATAACTGCATTATATACTTTAACGGTAACATATATAATGCCTAAAATGAACCGGCAATGTACGAAACAATTCGTATTTATTACATTTTCTAAGCATTCTACAGAATGCCAAATGACAGCCCCGTAAAGTATGAAATGCATCTTCGATTCGATGAAATGTATATTTTGTGCCCTCTTTGTTTCAAAATTGAAAACGCTATTGAAGGTAAAATAAATTCTAAAATCAATCTGGAAGTACAAGCTAAAAAAAATCCCACCGCTTCTTCGGGGAAGTACTGTGTGAGTTTCTACTCCTGACGTCGACAAAGAACAAGGTGATTCGCACAATATATTGGCAGTTGTAATGAATGTGACAGAGTATGGTTTCTACCGATTCGGAAGTAAATTTAAAGCAAGCTTATGCCTCAGGAACTTGCTTAGAATGGGAAGATCTTCCTGACTACACAATTCCTTTCCAGTCAATTGCAATTGCTCGGTCCAGTGGAAGCGGCCAATGTAAGTGCAAAATAAAATAGAAAAATATGAAATTCCTTTGAGTGAAAAATGCAATGAAATGTAATTCGAAATCATTCTGGCATACGAAGTTGCAATAAATGAGTTATTTATCATTTGTATGAAATGTTCATACAAAAGATATATATCTTTTGTATGAAA
The DNA here is from genome assembly GCF_947563725.1 of Argiope bruennichi. Classification (NCBI taxonomy): domain Eukaryota; kingdom Metazoa; phylum Arthropoda; class Arachnida; order Araneae; family Araneidae; genus Argiope; species Argiope bruennichi. The sequence goes on from NC_079159.1 coordinate 128,235,828, forward strand.
ATTTCAAGTATTATTAAGTATCAGTATTATTAAAATCAAATAAAGAAAATGTATGCAATGAATTTGTTAAAAATTAAAATACATTGCGTTAAATATATATAATGTAGAAAGTATGTTTCAGCATTAAGGTGATTTCTCGAAAAAAGAAATTGAATGGAAACATCCATACATTAGCATATTTTGTCTAGAATTTTAGAAGAAGAAATGAATTTTACCTTCTTTTTTATTCTTATTCAATATTTTTTTATTATTTTTTTGCTATTAGGGTTTCATTAACATTGTAAACTAAATTAATTATCTGAAGATAAATTGTCTCTCCTAATGAGAAAACTGTCATGGCAAATGGAATTCCATTTCAGATGACATCAATCAGCTTCTGATATAATGAATACTTTTTTTCTTAATGGAATAAAGTAAAGCAGATTAATTGAAGAATATTTTTTCTTTGTCTTTATTCCCTTTCTTAAGATTTAATTAATTGAGCGGTATGTGGCAGGGAAGTTTCTCATTATTAAGAGTTTGGATATCAAAAAATATGTAAACTTGATTAAAGAATAAAATATTATACTCCTTTTTGATAAATCACTATCACTATCAGAATTAAAAAATTCTACAATCTGATAAAACTATATTTTAAGAATTTATTCGCCGAAAATTAATAATAATTTATAATCGAAATTAAAATGACCATAGATTCAGAACCAAAAAAGATACTGGACTTTCTTTCATCTATTTAATAAGTTATCTAATACTTTTATAGATTTGGTTGGCTATTACTAACTAATTTGAAGGCCCATAATTAATAGATATTAAGGTTATTCATGGGTCATTTAGTTTCTATTCTGGTAACGGAAAAAGACTTGCTTCCAACGCATTAGTTCATTTCTAATGCCCTAAAACTCTTCGAAACTGCATTATAATATTACGTCATTTTTATTTATATTTTAACTTGCTTCTTAAAACACTGAAAGGATTTGATTGAGCCTTTGCATGCTGAAAATAAATTGTTTTGTAATTAACCCTTATTTACTCCCATTTTTAAGGGTAGAAGGAATAAAGCACTCATAAAGTTGATGATAACAATATTTTTACAAACTAATGATATTTCCAAGTATTCCATTCAATTCAATTGATTTTAAAATATTAATGCTGAGATATGGGGTGATCTTCCTTAAAAAAAGCATTGTAAGAAGTGCAATGAATACTGTGATGGAAGCAGGCGATATTAAAATAACAGGACTTTTCAAACTATCAATTTTAATCTACGAAATAAATACTATGTGATGATATAAGTGTATAGAAGTACTGTCACACATGAAGCCTTCTCTTAGGTCCCAGAGATAATCTTATAAACAAAGATATATTTGAAGTATTTGTCGTTTTAAATAAAAATATAAAAGTGGGTATATGTTTTAATATTAATATATTGTTTTTGATGAACTTGCTTATTGCAAGTAGATTAAAAAAAAAATTAACTGCCTTCTCATGCATTCGTTTCTACAGAGAAGCGTCACGAAACATGAAAATGTGAATTATTATTGAAATGTATTTTCAAGTATATAAAAGAATTGTCTATCGCCATCATCGAGACCTCTTTGAAGAGATGCCACTTGGCGGCGATATGAAGACAAAAAGGTAGAATCCTGTCATCGAGAATAAAATTATTCGGGAATCTCAGCAATATTTCCATTAGGGCACGAATTCAAAATATGTTCTAGAACCCTGTACTCTGAGAACTATAAAAAGCAGACGTGCACAGATGAGAGTCAGGTAAAAACCACATAGGTCGAGTCGAGAGTTGAAGTAAATAGTAGTATGAAGTCTCTCTTTGGAATGTTTATCTCTGAGCATTTTGCATTGCAGCGGTTGTTTAACGGCGATTTGTTTTTTGTGTTTTTTTTTATTTCTGTTAATGCTATTTCTATGTAAGCTTCCGCTGTGTTTTGTTAAATGTATTTCGTGTTTTAGTGTGGAATAAAACTTGGCTATCCCTCGCTGACCCTGTTGAGCATTTTACCATACAACAACCGGAAGAAGGTTTCCGTAACAATATTTAAAAATAATTTTTTAAACAAACGAAAAATTAAATGAACAACATATCACCAAGGGATAGATAATAAGAGGACATCCTGAAAAATGCAGAATTGCAGTTAGAAATTTATTTTCTAGGTGAAATTGGTGACAATACAGAATCATGGTTGTGAATGCATTTCCTAAATGTAGGCGTTTGTGAAAACTCGGCATTTTTTAGAAGTGTGCACCTTTCTACTGCAAAACAAGTGAGATGTGATTGCTATTAATTGAGAGATTTCTTCTTATATTGATAGTAAGACGAATGGCGTTGCTGCTGATGGTGAGCGACGACAGAAATTTGCTTGGAAACACGAGTTTCGGGTAATTTTCCATGACTATGTGATCGATTTGTAAAAATAAAATTCGTAATACGCATTTTTTATGCAGTTATCTTTTTAAAATAAAAATAATATAATGTAAGCTGATTAACTATTTTTTTATTGTGTATATATTTTGGATTGATGAATAAGGAGATGCGGAAAAACCGAATGAATAACTATATTCTTCGAAAAAGAAAAAAAATAGATGTAAAAATTATTCTTTTCTTTGGCGTATTTCATTTTATGCCATTGAATTTTAAAATACGGTTGGCCTTTGTTTATCAGGTTTTTCGCCCATTAGGTAACTTTCTTTTGACTGTTAAACTATTAATACGGAATGTTTTTTTTTAATATTTACCTTGTTAATTGATAAAACTAAAAAATATGAATTTAACTGAATCAGTCTATTTTAAATTAATGTGCATGCAAATTAAAATGTGTTTACTACAAATAAAAGCGGTAATAAAAATTTACTTGTGCCTGAAGAAAATAAGTCATTTTTATTTTAGTTTCGCAAAGAGCGAACGATTGCATGTTTTTATAGATTGAATTTCGTCATAACATTCAGAATGCTGTTACCGATTATGTATCAAATTGAATTTTAAAATTTTATTGAAAACGAAGAACAAATATGTGCGCAAAAGAAACTATATTACTAAAAAGATAATTTTTTATTTTTAAGATCATAGGAAAATTATTTTTTGTAAGAAAATAGCTTCAAAAGATATAAATATCAATTCCCATAAGCTAGCATAGTGGTTACTTACTTGACGATGGTTGCGTATATCACTGTGACCACCTATCTAATGAGGTGGATCTTTCTTTGTTATCTCTTAATTAAAAACTGATTATGGGAAATTTAATTCGATAGCAGGTGTGAATTACACATGAGTCAAACGGCGGTAAGTTTGTTAGTCACATTTTCGTACTTGATTAAATTTCTTGTTTGACGCCTATTTCTATTGTAATTTCTTTCATATTTTCTTCACTCAAATTGCAAGAAGGTTTCGATGAGCTCTATTTCGAGTATTTTCAATAATATTTTGCTTTTATATCAGTTAGCAAAACGACTGGATAGAATTGGGTTATGGATTTTCATGGCGCAAGAACCAAAATTGACTATTCTGAGCCAAGAACACATGATATGAATATATTCCCATAGGGAATTTATTCATATAGGGAATGAATATAGGTAATATATTCATATCATATCCCATATTTCCACTAAATATATATCCCATATCATATCACATATTCCCATTTAATAGCAAATAAAGTTATGTTTATCAGGCTAGAAGATTCAGAAAAATATTTTCTTAAAAGAAGAATTTATGAGAAAAAAAGCAAAGCTTTAAATAATAGATAAATGCATGACTAAAATAAAACGTTGTTTTAAAAATAAAGATATTTAAATAAAATCGTTAATAGGTCTTAAAAATGTGAGTGAATATTCCAGTGAATCATTGAATTAAGTATTGCTATAAAATATTCAATGAAACAGTCTGAAATGACACTTCTTAACATCTACAAATAACAATAAGAATTCTTCACACACTCCTGTTAGCGTTTCATATATGCGCACGCGTGTGTGTATTGAGTCAGATTCTCAATTGGATATGATTCATTATAGCATAAGTATGGGATTTACTTTTGAAACAAGAATTTTTTTGGTCTCTATCTGAAAAATAATTCTAAAATGGCAAAAATGATTAAAATTTATACTCGATAGTGTTTTAACTTTTTTTTTGGACTACCAGCAAATAGATTATTTAGAAAAAAATTGAGCTTGCTCTAAATTTTCACTCAACTAATAATATTTTAGTTCGTCATTAGACAAATTGAAGGACAGGGGGTGAATTAAAAGTGCAGCCTCTTATCAATATCTTTGAAAAGGTTCATTTCCAAATTCATATTTTTCTGCGAGCTTCCAGGTGCCCATGATACCATCTTTAAATTGTAGATGTTTTTACAAAAAACATCAGCTTTCCGCTGTTTCATTCCGTAAGATGCACGTATTTAAATCTTCGAGGTATTAAAGTAATATTCAAATCTTAAATGTTTCGCCAACACCTGCAACGTGACAAATTATCCACCTCTCCCACAGTTTAATGACCGAGCGAAAACTTAAACGACAAGATTATTAAACGCTTTTGAAATTATAATATGTGAGAATACCTTGACTGAATTAAATAACTCTTATAAGTGATTCAGAAACGCGTAGTGGGCCTGCCATTACGAAATAGAAAGGTTCAACTGTTTGATAATTGCCCAAGTCAATAATTAAAGACTTTTTGAAAGAAAAATTATGTGAATAGAATCATTTGCTTTAACATACTTTGTAAAAAATGCGTAATGCTAAATACGTTAGGAAACTTAATGGCCCTTGAGCGAATAGAAAGAGGCCGGGGAGAGTAACAGCTTGTCATGCTCGAGATATTCAATCATAATGTAGAAACTTAAATTTGAAAGCACTTGGAAATTTAAAATTTAAACACTTAGGGAAGGCATGCAACATTTTCCCTAATGATGAAATGGCGCTGGTTAAAAAACACTTTCAACCGCACAAGCATCGATCTTTGCAATGTGGGTCTTGAAAAAGAACGTACTTCAGAAATTCTCTTTAAAGGTTGAAAAATAAATAAAAATATCGCTGCCCTTTCACTTAAGCTATTATTCCCTGATAGGTGTCGCTCTCTGCGTTAATAAGACCGCGCAGGCTTTCAAAAAGAAGTCATTTATCAACAAGACTTTGAGATATAGATTTAATTCTGGGCCCCTCAGGGTTTCGCCAGGTTACAAGAGGCAATTATGAGCTCTGATGGATGAGGGAAGTACTCCATGGGGAAGGCTTGATTAATGTCTAATTGGCTGAGAGTGTGGTTTTACTATTAGAGTAAAATGGCTCAAGACTTGTGTAGATTAGGTTATTAATGAATATTTTGTGTAAAGGGATAAGTAGGTTATTCATACCGTTGACTTTAATGCATTATTGATTTTGATCTAAAATAGCAGAGGCATTTTTGTTTCTGGAAGTATTTTAGCTTAGCCAAGAGGAGCTCAAATATTTCCACTGTTTAAAGTTAGTTAAAACAAGTTAGCTACTGTGGAAAGTTAGTTAATGTATGGAAACAAAATACATTAACTAAATTTACAAGAGTAAAAAAATCTCATGTCTAAACTATATCTTATTCTAATCCGATCCTGTCCAAAATTTTATAACAAAACCCATTTTTTTCACCTTTAATGGAATGAGCGATAGAATTAAGGAAAATAAAATGCTTCCTCCGTCTTTAGTCTGTGATCTTATCAGCTAAGCAGGTCTACTTTTGCCGGCGTCCAGGCATAGTGGTAGCTCGTCTTCCCCGTCATCTGGTCGTCCCGCGTTCGAGTCCCAGTTCGGGCATGGGTACTCTTCTTCTTTGTTCTATTTGTGAGGTGTGTGAATGTGCCCCCTGTGCAAAGGGGCTGTGCAAGCGAATCTGACAAATGAAGTAGCTAATTTGGACTCTTGGCCTAATTACCTACTGAAGAAACAAGAGACACTCAATCGGCTTAAATCGCTTACAGATAAACTGTCAGCGGGTTTGTAAATTGCCAAAAGTCACAACAATCACAACGTCTACTTCTATTTTGATATCGAGCAACTCGGATAGGTTTTATTATATTTAAAATGACTGCCAATCAATTGCGAATAAAACTAAGCATGAAAAAAAATTTACTATGGCCACTTTTTATTTATGTATAACGCCACTTTTATTTATGTTTTTATACTGTAATTTTGCAAAGATCAATGAGATCAGGCCCGGAATTTATATTCTTATATATATTTATACTGATTCATTATATTCTCTTTTCGTGAAAGAGATGGTATGATTGCGAATATTTTGATTCGGTGTTTTTTAATTTTATATTTAACACTGTAATTTTTTTCTCAGTTAGTGAATCACTACTTGCTTCATTCCGATTGTACTGATTTAAATGCACGTGGACAGAATGGATGAAGGCGAAGAAAAATATTTATAAAGAATCTTTTTTGTTCAAAGAAAGCCGAGTCTTTGTTTGTAATAATTTTAATGTTACTATAGAGTTACTTTCCAACGACTACCAACATTTTCTGAATTTCTTAAGCACTCCGCCAATGTGCATGAAATTTTCTACCACAATTCCCATTACATAATTTGTGATAATCGATCTGAGATAGCGTTGACAGGATAATAGATCCATCTTGACGGACACACATTCTGGTTAAAACGGTTTCACAGATATAAAATTTAATTTAATTTGTTAAAAAAAACTGAAAGTATGTAAGAAAGAAGTCAGAAAGGACTATCTCAATGTAACTAAAATTACAAAATTGGTCAGTTTTATAATTTCTATTCATTACAACATTGATTAATCAAATTCAGGTTTTACAAAATTTTCTATTTTATGAGTTGTTCCTATCCATTAACGCAGTTGTTCTGAAAGAAAGTCCATGCAGAGAATAATCTAAATTTATTGAAACGGGAATTAGTTAAATGAAATATTCACATTTTCTTGTTCTAAATAAAAAAAAAGAAACAAATAAGACAATATTAATAAAATTTCTTAATAATGATACTTTTGTTCACGAATAAATCCGTTCAGTAAATCTTTTGAATTTCGCTTCTTCATCCTACTATGCAGATTTATAAGAACCGCACTTCATTATATTTTGCTTTATATATTGTTTACATTTAAAAATTATCGAATATCTGGAAAAACTAGATAAGTTATTGGAAATTAAATATATCGCAGAATTGATTTAACTCATCACAGAACTGATTGTAAAAAATAAAGATAAGATTGTTACGAAAAAAACTCTTTATGCGTCATAATAAATATCTCAATGCATAATAATAAATTATTAAGCGTAATAATAAATTTCATGATTATATTCTCATCATACGAAAATTTCTAATGTTGAAATTACAATCAAATACTTTTTAATAGAAACAATAGTAAATAATAGATTGAACAAAATTAAATCCCTTAATAAAAAAGGAGAAGACGTTTGGAGGAGAGACAACGTCTCCTCATCAGAGAGATACAAAGAAATAAGAAATACGTATACGCATCCCTCAGCACAAAGAAGGAATATATATGTACCAAAAAATTATATCGTAAAAAAATTAAACAAAAGAAATAATACACATAATTATCAGTAAATAAATAACAAATCAAGAAAGAAAAAAGAAAAAGAAAATAAAATAATAATTATTTGAATAACGTTAAAAGAAAACACAAGAAATGAGTCGGACAGTACAAAAATAATAAAATTCACAGAGGAAAATAAGATGAAGTAATAAAATATAGATTTAAAAAAGTTAAAAATAAATAAACAAGTAAATAGTTAGATGCAAGGAAACAAGCCAGAGGAAGAATGAGTGAGATTGTACAACTTGGTTAAGTTTAGTTATCATGGCTGGTTGGACAATTTATTTAACTTGTTTAAGAAAGAGCGGAGCGGGCATACGTTTTTGATGTCAACATTTTTGCTTTCAATTTTTTTTTTCTTATATGGGACAGATTGAACCTTCCTTGTATCTGCCGTTACATGTTACTGGTTTCTTGAAGAGTCGTGACCTGAGGTTTTCCAACACTTCCATAGTTTTTGTAGATTTTATTGATACAAATTTCTTTCAAACTTGTTCCTTTCATTTCATTAGCTGTTATTTTCTTCTGGTGGACTTTTGTTGCATCTTATTGGCCCTTTTACAATTATTGCTTTGCTGTTATTATTAAGATAATATTATATTAAAATTTAGTATTACTTTTTAATTCATTCCTAGTTTTATTATTTTACTTTATATTAGTTCGTATTTTTTCATTATCGCAGATTTACAATCGCACCTTTTTTATTTTAATGAATTAAGCTTTCTAAAATTCTTTTCCATTATCATTGTTTAAAAAAGTTTCTGCAGAAGCTTCTGTAATTCTAATCAATTATTACAGTTTCTGATTGCCAATTTAAGTTTAAAATTAAGAATTACTTTCCAATATTGGACAATTGCTTTTATTTGTTGAGTCAGTTATTCACTTCTTTGATGCTTCTTATATTACAGTCCTTTTGAAAAGAAAGAAACATCTAACATTTTAAAAACCTAATTACTAGTCTAAAGTTATTTCCAGTGATATACCTTATTTTCGGATTCATTTTTAAGATATGTTTGTCGCCGCTAATACATGAATTAAATTGCAATGTCCCCCCCCCTCCCACACACTTGAAATAAATAAATATGTGGCATTCGGGTATTATTTAGTTTCACTGTGTATCTTCTAAATTATTGAATAGTAAAGACTGAAATTTTGTACAGCGGTGTTTCTTTTGTTGCTTTTTTAATTGGCAACACATTTTTTCTGTGTCATTTCAATCATTTTTAAAATATAATATTTTTATTAATTGGCTAATTAATAAAATATTGATTGAATTGGAAAGAAAACGCAGTTTTGTGTCATTAAATAGGACAAGGTCCGCATTGCTCATAATCCGGCATCTGAGTTTTTGAAATCTAAAAGTTTTAGAGCTGTTAGATGTAATTAAATCCATTGTTTAGCCAAGGAGTCAAACAAGAATCCTGCTTTGTTATTAGGTTTCTAAATAGTATTGCTTTGATATTCCTAACAATACTGATTATTGTTTCAGGAAACATTTCACATTTTTGATGAAAAAATTAATTTTTCTTTAAAACTAATTTAAACTAGGAATTAAAGCATTTATTTTTCGTATGAATTAAAGCATATGATAATAAGAAGAAATGGCTTTTCTTACTTTTAACTTCTTAACCTAACTTTCCAGATATATGGGATAAATTCTTTACATCTGAAAATTCAATCGAATAGATATTTTTCGCTGCCAGAAATGATACAGTTATCTTCGACTGAAAAATCTGTAAAAATGTGTATTCTTATCAATTTGCTGCAAGAAAGAAAGACTTATGAAACAAAAAAATATATATAATGTCAGAAACTGTTAAATTCTTTTAAAAAAACCTGTTTATTTTTTTATATAAAATCAGTGCGATTCAGTTATACAATTCATAGAATTTCAGTTAAAAATAGAAAGTTTGAAAGAATGTGTAGCTGTGTGATATCAGCGTGTCTCATAGCCAATAAGATGGTGATAAAATCTGTTGTACGAATAGAATCCAGAGTCCTTATACTATTTCGCGTAAATTTAGAAGAATTGGAGACATTTCAGAAGTAACAATAAGCATGAAGAAAATAAATATATTTAGGAATCCAAACTAAATCAACAATATTCGAGAAGACTTTAAGAAAATTTTTAATATTTCTTATCTCTTTATTATTTCCAAGTCATCTCTGATATTTTCTTAAAAAACATTATAAATTTTTTTCTATTCTGATTTTTTTGATGTGCAGTATCAAAGTAAAAATAAAACAATTTCATTTATTTTAAACGGTGTGACCTGATTGCATAATGAGCAGTTGCTGTTTCGTTATAAAGACAGCTTTTTTTAACATAACATTTGGTACTTTGTCCGAACAGAGAAAATGAATAGATAAATAGTTATTTTAGTTACATTTTTAGGATTTTTTTTTACAATGTGATTTATGGATATAGTAAATTCCTCTGTTTAAGACTAATCAAGAAAACTGATAAGCATTTTGATTTTAAATGACATGATTACTGAGTGCATAGTTTTGCACTCTCCTTATGCATGTCTCTACAAAAAAAAATAATAATAATAATTCGGATGATAACTAAGAAGGCCATCTAAAAAAAAGGAGACAAAGTCAATCAGTGCAGTTGAGGAACTTCTTTTTCTGCTTTAAATGACTGATGGTTTCACTGGTAGATATGATTCGCCTTCGGATCTGATTGTTTTTATTACATGCATTTTACATAATCTGTGCAAAACTTTTTTTTAATTAAGATGTGGATTATTACAACATTTTATTTTTCACCAAATAGGGATTAATAATGTTGATGAAATAAGTTGCCACATGCGATGTATTAAATTTTGTATAACATATAAAGTCATCGCTTGAAATGGCTTTATTGTTTCTTGAATGAAACATAATTCATACATCTTAACTCATATATTTTTACATCTTTAGAAACCTTGAATAAATCGAATTCCAACAAAAATGATGTCAGAAAAATGCCTGCATCCTTTCATAGAATAATTGAGGCGCATTTCAAGGAGTTTTATAAAGAATTTGAAGGTATACAAAAATTTATTTGTAGCAAAGAACTAGATAGAATTGAAATGTATGATTAACAATTTTTTTCAAGAAAACTTTTTCTTATAAACTATATAAAACGTCTTTTGACGTTTCAGTCCTGATAATGACCAGACTAACGTCCACTACCTCTTCCGCTCGATGCATAATGTGGACATTCATTTATATAGTTGATAAAACAATGAATTTTTAAATTTAATAAATTTTGTTTTCGGGATGAATCAATTAATTAAAGGATTATTTAGGTCTAATGAGAGAAACTCTAAACCAAATCACAGCATTTAAAATTTTATATCTTATATTTTATCATTGCTCTTAAAGGGAGAGATTAGTTTTTAATATTGAAAACCACCACTTCAGTAGAAATATTGTGGTATTTTCCCGGTATAAATATAAGTTTTTAACGATAAATATATTTGAATACGATGGATGGCTCAGGAGACATATAGAAAATCGCGGAAGTGACGTTAGACAGTTTTCCTTTATACCTTCTCTCTCTGATGCGACCTAAATGACACTGAGAAGTTATTTCAATTAAAGTTCTTGATTAGTTAAACTTGCACTGTATTTTCTTGTTCCTCCTATAATGTGGTGAGTTGTTATTAAAACACAATACTTAAGATTGATTATTCCTACAACAAAAAATACCAGTAGCATAGACTGAAAGTTAAGGATACTTTACAAAAAAAACTGTTCAAATATTTTATGCGACTTAAAACTAAGTGCCTAGTAATGTTATACATTTAATAAATTACAATTATTTTACGTAGTCAGCAGACTTTATTAAAACATATAATTGACTAAAGTTTTTTTTTTCAAACAGTGATTTGGGTATAGAAATTGGTATTTTTCAAACATTTTCAAGTTTACTGCGTTAAGAAAAGAAAAATATTAGATCTAATCTGCTTTTCTTTGAAATAAACCTATTTAATAAAAGAAAACATCTCCCAAGAGAGAACTCCTAAGAATTTCTTTTTCTCCTTCTGGTCTTGTTTGATTTGGTTGAAACTTATTTCCCAGGACTGTGTCACTTACATACTAGCCTAACAGGAGTAAAATTAAGATCTAAGAGAAATAAGTTCAAAATATCTCCTACTGAAGAAAAACTGTATATCCAAGACTTTATCATAATAAACAAAGAGAAGGCAAGACTTCTTGAATAAAGAGTATTTATTTCGATTGATTTTTTTTTGTCTTACTACAGAAAATTATTTGAAAGAAAAGCGAATTTCAGATGTCTCCCTCTTTTCCTTCAGCCGGCACTTCATAGTTAGAGGTTTTTGTTTTATATTTTCTTTGAAATGTTTCAAAAAGTTTTCTTTAGAATAGACTGTGTGGCTTGGAGTTATCAATGCACAAATACTTTTAATACTTTATTCCTTTTTCGATATTTTTCTTTTCAGAACTTTAAAGAAATATACCTTTTAAAAAGAAACAAACTCCCATTTTTTTCTGAGGAGTTCTACATTTGATTTTTTTCGGGTGGTAAAAGATAAAAAGTAAGAAACTGATTATTTTCAAATTTTTATATTTCACTGCGAGGAAACATAATGTCTGTTCACTGCAGCTGCTATATTTCAAAGTATGAAATGGTCATTAGTTTTGCTTTTCTCATTTGAATGTTTGATAAAAAAATATTTCCAGTATAAAGGAAGAATTCTCTATAAAGGGAAGAAAACGTATTGCATACGTATTGTATACGTATTTTTTGCAACTACAATTGGAAAAAAAGAAAATGAATAATCTTTATTATTTTATTAAATTAACTATTAAACAAATAAAATTTTAACGAGCGTTTATTTACATCAAATTATAATTAACTTGTTAGTTTTTAATATTTTGTGACTCATTTGCTGTTATTTAATAAATGTTACAATAAACTGAAAAAAAACAGATATACATTTGGGAATTTTGTATATAGTTGAGCCCTAAAATCTTCAGGCAAAATTCGTGTACTCAACCGTTTTACTAGCTGAGGATTTTTTACGGCAAGAAAACAATATGCAACCAATGAAAGAACCTCTGTGACAGCGCAATAACAAAAGAAAGAATAAAAAATAAGATGATCTGTATATAATGTGTTTCTTCAAAAAATTCACGAAAGTGGAAAAAGTATATTTATTGCTTAAGCAGATATTTTACAGTTGCTCTTTACCTTGAAGGAGGGAATTGTTGGCTTGTAGGCACATAGATTGGCGAAGCATTATGTGCTCATGATGGAATTATGAGTATACTATACATGTTCCATGCAATAATTGAGCCAGGACGTTGATTCGAAAGATTGATTTCAGACATTAAGTTTGACCATATGCTTGTCTAATGGATACACCACCAGGAGATTTTCTGCATAACGCAATTCGTAGATATTAAAATGAGGAATTCGTGCTATAATCGAGAGAACTAAACTTTGCAATTGCCAAAACTTGAAAGTGCTGAGAAATCCCACATACAAAAAAAGCTGCTTCACCACCCAGTTAGAACAATACTTAATTGAATTCGTTACCCGCTACATGGAATTGATTAGAGAACTGCCACTTTTCACATTTCTCATAATATAAAACATCACCCATTTGAAAAAGGCGAGTGAATTACATTGGCACTTATACTGTTTGCCATTGTTATTCTTGTTTATATAGTGATAATAAACATTTCAGATAATGTAGCTGGGTACATTCAATGGCTATATTATCTGCTTAATATTTAAATACTAACGTAATGCAACAGATTTATAGGTAATAATAACTATATTGGTTTCAAATATATTAAACTGGTCTCACCAATATGCAATGATAAATGTCCAAGGTAAAGAATTTACAGTACACAAAAAATGAAAATTTTCAAATTTCTTCTCGTTGGCATCCATTCATATTTCAATTCTATTGGGCGCACTGAAAGATGCTGATCAGCACATGGATCAATGAAATGGCTGTAATAATCCTCGGATCGAAGTCCTCGTCTTCATCGGTTATTATAAAGCTTTCTCAAAACAGGTACTTCAGATTCTCTCAAAAAAAATAATATTGGAAAGGGGGAAATCGGAAGATCAGGCAAGCAATATGAGAAGCAATCTTTTGTAGTGCCATATACTTTTGGCAAGATAATGGGCTAAAACATATATATATCTATTGACGCGGGCCTAATATTAATTTGGAACATTTAAGAGAGAGGATCGATGCTTTTAAATGCTGTTATTGACATGATTCGTAATGTTTGAAGTAACGGTTCTTTAGTTTCCTTACTAAGAATAGTAGCAGCAGAACCATCTATTGTGAGGAAAGTAGCAATTGTGGTACTTTCAAATCAAATATGTGCACAAAATAGAACATCTGCAATTTTTTCAATTCTTCAGAAGTCTCAGAATATAAACATGATTTTGTGCAAGATTCTAACATTATTCCTTATAAAATTCATATTATGAAATATTTGAAGGTCATTATGCCTGTATTGATTTTGTTTTATGTATTCAGGTAAATATGCAAGCGAGTGGGTATTGATGATCGCATATACGAAGCTCATTTTCATTCAAACAACGCAATGAACAAAGCAGAGTTTCATATGTTGTTTTACTAATCCTAATATGGTGTAGCAATATTCTGCATACGCAAAATACACCATATTGCTATCATAGCAAGTGTCGTGGATGGTTCGTGAGTGCTTTCAATAAATAGGCAAATAGAAAACTTAACAGATTTATTTCAGACTCGTTCGAGTTACTCTGCTCAGTAACTCCTTCTCCTCCAAGAGCCAACACTCGAATGACATCACTCTTTGAATTACACTCGCGCTAGTTGCCTAGCGCCATCTATGAACGTTTATTTCCTAACGCTTCAAAATCCAATCACTACACCCCCAACGTAAGAGTAATGTTTATATGAAAACATAAACATGCCTCTGAATTAAAATTATGAATTGGATTTTAAAACGTATCTAATAACATCAAATTATCCAAATAAAAATAAACACGAATGCAAAGTTAACTCGAATGAATAACTAATAAACATTTAAGAAAGCAATGAGAAAGAAAGAAATGCACAATTGAATATAAATACCATCTTGATAATAAGAAACTCACTTATCAGTTAATATACATTAATATATACTCAATAACTATATAATCACTTATCAACTAATAAACACAAATTTATAATGAATATAATCACTTAGTAAACATTAATACATAATTAAGAAAGGATTTCACTTGATAAACATTACTCAAATGATATTGCAAATCTAACCAAAACTACTGAATGAAAATTTATAAGAAACACTAGAAAAAGTTATATTCCTGTAACTAATCCTATTTCAAACAGTTTTGCACATTATACTCTTAAACTTGCGAATACCAATTATTCAACATATTAAGAAAATGATAATCAAAAAAAAAAAAAACATTAAAACAAATATACATAATATCAAGCATAAATAATTATTATTTTATAGTCACTAATCCCATATTGATATATAAAACAGAAAAATGATATTAGTACTAAAAAAATGTTTTTCAGTCTATTTTGGTAATAAACGTGACAGAGCATCAGCATACGGCATTTTAGAACCAGGGCAATGTTTTAATGTTATGTTGAATCTCTGCAAGGCAAATACCTACCTTTGTAGTCGAGATGACTGAGGAGCGCACTTGGTCAGATAAGGAAGGGGGTTATGATCGGTAAAAATGTGGATCTAGGATCCAAACACAAGGGTTTCAAACTTTTTCAAGCTCCAAACTATAGCAAATGCTTCCCGTTCGATTGTCGACCAAGTTTGTTGGCTTTTGTTTAATTTTTGACTTGCATAAGCGATAGGGCACATTTTTCCATCAACAGTCTGTGATAAACAGGAGCCAATCCCGATTGACGAGGCATCACAATGAATCACAAAGGGTTTGCTCATATTCGGGGTGTGTAGAGTAGGAGCGTGTAACAATGCTGATTTTAATTTTTCAAAAGCAACACTATGCATTTCACACCAAGGCAACACATCAGGGCTTCTTTTCTTAGTTAGTTCCGTTAATGGAAAGGCAATCTCGGCGAAATTCGCAATATAATCACGATAATAGTTGAACAGGCCAAGAGCACTACGTAGTTGTTTCTTGGTTTCAGGTACGGGCAAACGAGAGATCGTTTCTAACTTAGCTGGATCAGCTTGATGCTTTCCTGAGCCAATTATATGTCCCAGGTATGAAATTTCAGATTTCGCGAAAGCACACTTTGAAAGATTAACAGTGAATTGCAGCTCTTCCAATCTATCCAGCACCAAATGAAGATGTTTCAAGTGAGAGTAAATATCATTGGAGAATATAGCAATGTCATCAATAAAAGCACGGCAAAATTCTCTGTATGGCGACAATGCTTTGTTCATTTCCCTTTGAAAAGTTGCAGCTGCATTTTTCAGCCCAAAAGGCATTACCTTAAAACGATATTGTGCTCTATGGGTCTTAAAAGATGTATAATCCCGCGAATCTTCTTCCATGGGAAGCGAATAGTACCCCTTCAAAAGATCTAACACACTAATCACATTTGCCTGTCCTATGGAATATATTAATTCCGTTGCGTCTTCCATGGGGAAACCGTCGGTTTTAATCACTGCATTCAAAGCTCGATAATCCACGCACATCCTGATAGATCCATCCTTCTTATTTACACAGACTATAGGATAAGCAATGTCAGCTGAGCTCTCTTCGATTAGATCTAGTTTTAGGAGCTCTTCGATTTGGGAGTCTATTTGAGGTTTCAGCGCTTTAGGAATCCTGTACACGTAAGGTTTTTTCCTTTCTTTATCGTCCTCTAATTTTATCTTGTGATGACCAATCTTTGCAACTCTAACTTGTCCGGTAAATATTGAATGATGATTCCGCAATAAGTTCAGGATTTGACATTTCACTTCCTCAGAAAGATGTCGCAAATCCACTTGATCAAATATCTCTTTCCAGTAACATACATTTTTATAACTGGGGGATGAATAAACTTCTCCAAAGTCTGCATCATCTTCAAAGATCATGCCTACAGCATTAATTCTTGGATAGTATTTCCGAATTTTATTTGCATGACAATGACGAATCTTTCCATCGCTAAGTTTTACTTTATATGAATGTGGAGGGCAATGCTCGATAACTTCTTCAGGACCAGTCCAACGGGCATACAATTTGTTCGATGAATCAGGTATTAATAAATAAACTTGGTCACCTGGTTTAAATTTCTTAGAAGCGGTTCGGCGGTTAAAATATTCTGCATATGCCTGCTGTTTACCAGAAGCGATGAGAGATGCTTCCTCTGCAGCTCTTTCTAAGTTAATTTTTGCTCCTGTAAATAATCCACAACTGATTTCTCCATGTTTAACGGAATGGCAATATCACCACACCAGCTCGATTTTAGAACACTGAGAGGTCCTCGTGCTTCACGTCCATACATCAACTTGAATGGTGAAACACCCGTCGTACAGTTAGGAACTTCCCTGTACGCAAAAAGCATATATGGGATGTATTTATCCCAATTACTCGGATCAGTTCTGATAATGTGATGGAGTGAATTTTTGAACACCCTATTATATCTTTCTATAAGGCCATTCTCAGCTGGATGGTTAGGCGTCGTAAATCTGGGAGCACAACCTAATCTTTTCATGAATTCCTGGGTTAACTTAGAAATAAAGTTCGTTCCATTATCACTTGCAATAACATTGGGTATTCCAGTCCTCATGAATATCTCCAATAAAGCATCACACGTAACTTTAGCCGTTAACGAACGAAGAGGGATAGCCTCCGGCCATCGAGAATGCTGGTCCATTAGACATAATACATACTTATGCCGACGAGCAGAAGGGGGTTCAATGGGTCCTATTAGGTCTATATTTACTATCTCAAATGGCAATTCCGGACGGAGAACAGGAGTAATAGGAATTTTATCAATAATTTTTTCCGGACTCCTCAACTGGCATTCTTTACATGATTTACAAAAGTTTTTGATATCATCTGTCATATTTGGCCAATAAAAACTGTATTTAATTCTTTCACTAGTCTTTTTTAATCCCATATGGCATCCGAAAATTGATTCATGTGCTAATTTAAGAACTTGCTGTCTCTTATTTTTAGGCAAAACCAACTGATTCACTTTTTCGCCTAATATTTTATCCCTGTGGAATATTAATTCATCATTCATAAAAAAGTTTCCTTTTCCAAGGGATAAAGTTTTTCTTACTGACAGCAAAGTATCACATTTTCTTTGTTCTTCTTTCAACGCATTAATTTTGTTTTTCTTATCCAAAGAATCGCTTTCTTTCCGCTCGGTTTTTCTTCGCTCTGACTAACTCCACAACAAATCATAAATTCATCAAAGCTCTCTTCCATCGGCGTCTCTAATCCAGACGAGTTTTGGGTGCGGCTGTGGTTTATGCTTTCTCCCAATAAATTTAATACAGAGGGGGGGATGATGAATTGCTCTTGAATTCTATCCGTGACAGCTGCAACTATCTCAATAGGCCTGGAAAATCCTTCGTTGTTTTTATCTTTTAATGATATTTGAAAACTCGAAAGAATAGCGTTAATCCTTTCTCCAAATGCACTTTTTAAAATGATCTTTCCTTTTTCTTTTTGTTCACTTGACGCATATTTAGAATTTAAAACTGGTATCATAGCACCTGAGTCAACTAGGGTTTTCAGTTCTCTATTGTCCACACAAAGATCAACGTATTGTAAAGGGTTGATATTTAAGCTTTTTTCACCATTAATTAATTCCGACTGAATTTCCGCGGTTAAAATGTCTTCCCGTTTCTTTTCTGCCGCAGATTCTCTCAACTGCGATTTTTTATGTCTATTTGGGCAGTCTCTAGTAAAATGCGACAATCCACAAACGTAACAGTCTCTTGTTACTTTTCTTGAATTTGTAGTTTCGTTTTTATGAAATTTTTTGTTTCTGAATTCTCGTTGATGCGGGGGTACATACTTCCGTTCCGAAAAATGTCTCTCTTCTCTTTCGTCGTAGGTTTGATGTTTAGAACAGTTATTCTCTTGATATAGTTCTTTCTTTTTCCTCACACTGTTTGATCGCACATTTTCATAATCATCTAATTTGCTTGCAGTTTCGTTTGGATTCGTGAATTGTGACCAAACATCAATAAAATGCTCTTTAATATCCGTAGGTACTTTTCGCTTTATCTGTTCTGTTATGATTAAATCCGACAAACTTTCAAAAGTAGTTATTTACAATCCTTTAATCCATTGCTCAAAATAATTTTTAAGTTCGTAAGTAAAATCGCACCAGGTAGTCTCCGGTCTTTTAAAATGAGTCATAAACTTTTGCGTGAATTTTTCCGGGCTGAGTTTAAATCGTTTCACTAATAAACTCTTGATGTGGTCATAGTCCTTAACTTTCTCGATTGGCTCTCGAGCGATGTGTTGGGTTATATCTGTTGGCAATAATCCTAATAGATGCGACACGTAATCTGCTCGTTTTATTTGAGCCCACTCGGCTTGCCTCTCGAACAACAGCAAATATAAACTGATATCACTGTTCTTTTCATCGAATTTTTGCATCACATGCCTGAGTTCTATCTTGGGAGTTGGTAATTCGACATCCACTGGTACACTGGAATATTGCAGCTTCAGTTTCTCAAGTTCGAATTCTCGTTTTTCTTGTGCCTTTTTCTCCTGAAATTCCCACTCTTCTTTAATTTTTCTTTCTTCAAATTCTCGTTCTTCTTGCTTTCGTTTTTGTTCTTCTTTAATTTTTCTTTCCTCAAATTCTCGTTCTTCTTACTTTCGTTTTTGTTCTTCTTGCATTCGTTTTTGATCTTCTCTCTCTTTTCTATCCTCTATGATAACTATCATTTGTTTCTTCACAAACTCTTCCTTGTAATTTTCACTTCCAGTAATTAATTTTTTTAAGTCCACAATTTTCATCTCTAATGAAACAGTTTCACCCAGCTCTTCCGCCAACAACTTCAAATCTTCCTTTTTCGCACTGCCTAGGAAGGTCATATCGATACCGAAAGCACACCTTTATCGAATAAAGTTCGATTTCAAGTTCGTCAAAAATAGCACTCGCTTCTCAATCCTGTCGACTGCGCCAAATGTCGTGGCTGGTTCGTGAGTGCTTTCAATAAATAGGCAAATAGAAAACTTAACAGATTTATTTCAGATTCGTTCGAGTTACTCTGCTCAGTAACTCCTTCTCCTCCAAGAACCAACACTCGAATGACATCACTCTTTGAATTACACTCGCGCTAGTTGCCTAGCGCCATCTATGAACGTTTATTTCCTAACGCTTCAAAATCCAATCACTACAGCAAGTTTCATTATCAGTTTCTAATTCTTCGAACAAATCATATTGAAAGGATTTGTTACGTTTGCAGTCATAAGATAAACCTGGAAAATCGGGAATTGGAGCACTACATCAATATCGTGTCCCTTCAAAATAGAAGAATTTCTTCGGTTGCAATACATGCAAAGAATGTGATTCGAGACAACTTCTAATGATGAACGTGCCATCTGCAATAACTTTCTTGATATCTGGCTAATTAGACAACCCGATGTAAATTCTTGCTACATCTAGCTTGGTGTTTGCTCAAAGATCTAGTGTGTAAAGAATGCATGACTAATGGAGCGAAAGTAAACGAAGTTGAAAGTGAACTTTGTCTTCAATTTCTCCCGCTTTCTTCTAAATATGTTTTATGTGGCCATTTGTAACACTATGGTCTTTGATTTATGTACAGTGTCAAAAAAATAATAAATAAAGGGACACCTATGTGATTTTATTATTTATTATTGCAGCTTTACATAATTAGTACCGATAGATATTACTGAAGACAGATTTATATAGTTAAATAAAGCTGATTAACCTAATAAATTACTATCTCGGAATTTTGCTTTTGCAAAAATTGAGATTCGTTAATTATTCGATCCAATGTGCCTTTTTATATAATTTTTATCCAGAATTCGCAATAGTTCTTAAATTTATAATCATACTTGTTTGCTTAGAACTCAGCGTGAAAAGAACCAATCCACTAAGAACCATGTATTAAGTAAATCTAAAATTGCTCATTTCTTTCATTTTATTTCAATGAGATGCAATAAAAAAAGAAAAAAAAAATTACCCAAAACGGGATTCAGATGGACCTTTAGATGAACATTCATTTTAAATTCCAAATAATGGATGATTATTTTAAATGGAAATTCAGGCATTTCATTACGTTTACAAAATGGTTATTTTTTCAATGAAAAAGTTTTCAAATCGGCCTCTATAGTTGATCCAGCCCTAAATTATTCATTATCACCAAATAATCTTTATTGTGAAGGACATGCATTGGTTCCAAAGATTTTAAGTGAAATTTAATTTCATTAGTAAAAAAACTAATTCACATAATGGAATTTTAAGCACATGAATTTGTCAGCCTTTATATAAATGAGGAAAATTTATTTTAAGGTCAAATCGATTGTAAATCAGAAAGGAATTTCTTTAAGTTGAGAAGTACTTTTAAAGTCTATTACACCTAGGTTTCAAATAGATTTAACAATATTTTTATCAGATAAATAGAGTAAATAAATTTAGGATTTTAAATTACATAAATAAAGAATGATTGACAGAATATTCAATTCAATTGACATCATCTGGTTAAAATAAAGGCAAACGCGTAAAGTTTATGGTGATGAAGTAATTTCTCATCCGAATTAAAAAGATTATTTCACTAGAAGAAAATCTTTATTTTTTTTTATTTTATCATATACGATACATACAAGAGGAATCACTGTAATCCTTTAATAATTTAATCTTACGTATCTACTAAAATTTCATGTTTTAGACATTCTTGAGATAAAAAAAAAAATTTCTACTTATTTGAAATTTTGACCACTTGCCTGCGAAAATGGAAATACAAAAAATAGAACTAATTACAACAATGAAATTTTGTACGTGATAGTTTCACCAAAAGTGCTGTGACAAAAAGAAAAGCGAAGAAAAAATTTATTTACTTCAATCTTTGTATTACTTGACTGATCACTGTTTAACTTAAATTCAATGATTTGATTTCTTTGAGTTACACCATTTCATTTACGTATTTCCGGAAAATTATAAAACCATGTTTAAATAGATGTCATTTGTTTTCATTCCTCCATAAAAATGCAATATCAAAAACAGAGATCTGTAATTATATTTGATTACCATTTATAAATAAGGCAATTTTTATCGTCCGTTTTTGAAATCCGTATGTCCAACGAAATCTTAAGTATTTTAACGATGGCACTGATGCTTATTTTTTTTAATTTATAAATATGCATTACGTGCAAATCTAATCATTGATAATGAAATCAAAGAAAGAAAATAATAAAATATAAATAATTCTTTAAACAGTAACACATGTCAACAATAACTTTCTTTAATCCAGTAACACATGTATTCGTTCTTCTAACAGGAATTTTTTTTTCATATTCCAGATCTCTTATTATTGGATTAAATACATTCAGTTTTGATAAGAAAGGTAACTTTATATGAAACTCCCCATTTTAACTCACTTTATATGAAAATTATCTAATCAGTAAATTATCCATTGTCGATTTTATAACAATAGTTAAAACTGATGTGGATTGATAGAAAAAAATTAGAAATAATATACAGTTCTTCAACAAGTTGTTTCCAATCAACATTGAGAATTTTTTCAGGTTATTTTTTTTTCGAAATATTTAAAAAAATTATTATAGATATTTAAGTAATTTTAAAGCTTTCAATATTTTAGTGTAGCCGCATGTAAAATTTTTACTGTGTTATAACTCACTTTTTTGTTGCAGCCGTTTTTAAAAACTTGTGAAAATTGGTTTTTTTTTCAATTTAAAAATTTATTCAATCTATTTGTATAGTAAAATTATGCTCTTTGAATGAATAATATATATATATATATATATATATATATATATATATATATATATATATATATATATATATATATATATATATATATATATATATATATATATATATATATATATATATATACAGCTTTCGAGACATTGTCTAAAGTTTTCATGATTCATTGAACATTGGACGGACCATTTTTCAAAATTGTGTAACACTTAAAATTTTAGCTAGGCATAAAATTTTTGATAGCTATTTTCGTGACGAGAAATTGATTAAGCGAAAAAAATGGTTGGCATATTGGAAAAATTTCGAGATATTAATTATCTATGTTAATTAGCCCAGTTTATCAATATGACTTTCTAAGTAAACCTGTCTCCTGTAACTAGGGATTGCAATACCGGACAAAATTTTCAATACCGGCATTCGGTATTTTTTAAATCTTAATACCGGGATACCAGTTTTAATACCAGTATTAGAAATTTTAGAAAAAGAAAGAAAACACAGGTGTTTCTTTGTTTCATTTGCCAGTTTTGTTAGAGAGTGTAAATATCACAAAAAATAATTTGTAACTTACAAATTATAACAGTATAAAATCACAAAAAAGTAAAGGAACATCTTATTTATTTAAATCACAAAA
The DNA here is from genome assembly GCF_947563725.1 of Argiope bruennichi. Taxonomy (NCBI): domain Eukaryota; kingdom Metazoa; phylum Arthropoda; class Arachnida; order Araneae; family Araneidae; genus Argiope; species Argiope bruennichi. The sequence continues at coordinate 128,258,921 of NC_079159.1, forward strand.
AAAAGTGTAAATATCACTATTCAGTCTGTGGTACTATTACAAATTTTTGAAATGTGATCTTAAAAAACATAATGCATCAATTTTATTGTCATTAAGCCTGAAAAGTAATTTTGTGTAAAAATTACCAGCTGTCGAAAACGCTCTTTCGGCATATACGCTAGTTGGTGGTACTGTTAGCAATGCACGATATATTTTTTTCAAGTATTTATCTCTAAATCCCTCATCTTCAAATAAATCGATATCTCGTCCGATGGTTTTGATACAGCTGATTTAAATATTGTATTTTGGTTCATTGAAATTTTTTTGTATTTATCGCTATTTCTAATTTCTGTTCAAGAGACAATTCCTTTTCACTATCGACAGTAGTGACATCATAATCTTCGATAATTGAACCTAATTCTGAATGTGGATAGGATTGTGGGGAAAAAAATTTAAGAAACTTTACTCTAAACTTAATCAGGTTTGAATTGGTTATTTTCTTTTTTATTTTCATTTTTAAAATCATTATAATTATTTAAATACCATAAGACATTTTCTATTTCGGTATGCCTTTCTTCTGTGCGATTTTTCAATGTAATATATAATTCTTCAGATACTAATGTGTGCTGTTTTTTCAGTGACTGCAACATGAAATTTATTGTTGCATTAGCTGTTAATAAATTAGAATCGCTCCGACATAATGCCTCAATAGTCAGTTTTATTGGAAGTAGAGCTGATACAGTTCTGGATATTAAGTCGAATTCACTATCTGAAAAATTTATTTACAGGTTTAAGTCGATTATTGCTTTTTGGATTGGATTTCTCAGTTTCAAAAATCGTTTCATCATTAGGAGTAAACTGTTCCAACGTGTTTTTAAATCTAATATTAACATATATTCTGTTTTATTTTCAGTTAGTATATATTTTAGTAATATATCCTTTTTATAGGAGAACGTTTAAATATTTTAACAATTTTTCGAACTTTATAAATTATAAGAAGCAAATCTTGATAGGTTAATATTTCATTCTCATTAGCAATATCTTCTTCAACTATTACATTGTCACTATCTTCATTGTCAATATCACTCTCACTCTTACTCTTTTCAAAGTTGGAATCCGAAGTTTCTATATCCATAGTATTTGGATTCTTCTGTTCTTTATTTTTTTGGTATAATATATCTATTACTCCTAATTGAATTCCATGTGCATAGCACAACTGCTGATTTGCACCAATCAACTTACCAATTTATTTCATAATTGTTGCTCCATCAGTCATTATGGATACAATAATTTCTTTCAGGGATAATCCATGTTTCGCTAATTTATGTTTAAGCAATTAATTAAGCCATTAATTAGCTAATTAATTTCGCCCGTTAGGGAGATATAAAAACAAAAACGTATGCTATTTTGTCATGTTGGCGATCCCTGAACATATAGTGGAGACAATTTTAAAAATTTCTAGTAAATACCGAAAAACCGGTATTTAAACTTGTGAATACCGGTATTACAAAATTGTACAAATGGCTCAAAATACCGGTATTCGGTATCCCGGTATACCGGTATTGCAATCCCTACCTGTAACCACTTTCATCAATATGAATTATGTGAAGATACAAAAAATAAATAGCTAAATTACAGATGTCCCATTATTTTTGATGATAACTCTATTTTTGTTTTACCTTAACACAGCGCCATCTTTCGGAAAATTCAATCTATTTTTTCTGTCAGAAACCCTAGCTGCTTAGTCTGTATATATATATTTAATACATATTTAGTATATCTGTAATACATATTTAAAATTTGATTCGGAACTGCTCAGAAAAACCTAAACTCCTGGCATTTGAATGCCTTAATCATATTCAACCCTCTCCTTCTCTCTCTCTGATAGAGCCTCAATTAACCCTTTAGATGACTTTTTAGTCAAAATTATATTTAAATTTTGAAAGTTGGCATGATTTTCTCTTTAATATAAATTTGTGACAATAATTTAAAATTTCATCTCTCATAAGGAAATAGCCCATCCGTGTGAGAAACATTCTACATCAAACCAAAACAAGTTTTCTTTAAAACATTTTAATGGCTCTTATTATTGTCATTGATAAAAAAAAGTAATGTTAACGTTTTGAGCTCAATTCCCAATCATAACATATTGATTCTATGAAGTATTAATTTACCAGAGTTCTTACAAAATAAATGGTGATATGACAAGACAACACTTTGAGGACTTGCAGATAAAACTTCTGTTCCTTCAGAAAAGAAGGCGCTTTCCTTGATAAAGAATTCAGAACTTGTGACACCTGAATATTACATATATATATATATATATACGAAGCTCCGGACATTCATATTTTCTTTCATTGCTGTTTTCGGAAACTTCTCTGATAGAGAGACCTTCGAGATTTATCGAAGGGCATACTTGTTATGTTTTCACGAAAGTGATCAAGGAGAGTTTTTTTGGCCTTCATTCTCATGAATGAAGGCCAAAAAACTCTCATTGTTTGCCCATGTTCCACTTCTACTAGATAACAAAGTATTCTTCGTGTTTACTTATTTCGGGCAGAATAGAATAAGCAGGTATAAATAAATACAATGAAGAGAGTCAATGATTTTAGGCTCTCAAGTTTCTTCCCAAACAGTTTGACTGTTCGGAAAACTTTGCAGTAATTTAGTTTTCTGTAACCAAAAAAATCATCAAGTCTATAGCTTTAGAATAGATATTTTTATATTTGGGCATTAAAATTTTTCTTTGAAGATGTACCTACCATTATAACACAGGGCGGAAATATAACAGAAAAATTCTGATTTGATCCAACTGGGCTCATTTTTGCAACTTGATAATTTTTCAATAAATGTAGTTTTCCTGCTTCATGTTCTTTTGCTTATGACTTATAAACTGAATTATAGATTTAAATAATATAATATTTAGCAAAATACCTAATTTAAAGTTTAGTTATTAATTATTTATATTTTTATGAGCTGATGAAAGTTTTTATTGCTTATTACTTAAACTGCTGATTGCAAAATTTAAACATGAATTGGGCCTTTTAGTCATATTTTTTTAACCACATGAGTGAAAAAGAGACAAAAAAATTATCTCAGAATCGCTAACGACCTGCTGTATGCGTCACAGAAGTAAAAAGATGTCCATCATCCATCGGTTGAGATTTTTTGACGGAAGAAACCGAAGTCGAAATTCATTTAGAAAATGTTCTCCGATTATCAGATACTTTGTGGGATCTCGCAGCAAGTTACAATAGACAGCTTTGGTATGCGCGCTTGTGAATTTCTTATCACCGCAAGTGGTTCCTTTTGAAATACAAATGACCGCATAATACTTTCTAACAAATCCCCGTAAAATAACTCTTCATATTGCTCAAAAGAATGATCGAAATTATTATTGTAAAAACCAAGTTTCAAGATATAGAATTGCGACGTTTCCTTGCATCTCAATCTCATACAGTAAACTTCATTTGTTGTTGTTGTTTCTAATGGTACTTGTCATATTCAAGTCCGCTGACGAAGTCAGCGATGTAAACTTCTAGAAATCAGAAGGATTGCAGAACTTGGATGCACTATTTTAAGATGGAAGTGACTGTATGACCATTTTGGAAGTGACTGTAAACCATTTGGACCATTTGGAAGTGACTGTATGACCATTTTGATTTGATAATATTCAGAGTTTAGTAGTTTGTTATTCTAAGTTTTTCACCATTTGATTTGCTCAAATTAGTTTCTGTTTTATGAAGAATATGGTGCTCTTACTCTGGTACAAAATCATACGTAATTAAACTAATACAAGTATAAGTAAATATGCAAAATACTAATTTTAGTCATAAAACGTATTTATTTTCTTTAGCATTAACATACATTAAAAGAGTAAGTAATGTTTCAGCGCATTTTGCTTCTTCAGAAAAGAATACGAAAAATATTGACCTCTACAAACGCTATTAGGTTTTGTTTTATTCCTTTGAAAAATACATTTTTGTTACACTTTTACTTTTGTTGATAATGTAGCTCCTATTTCCTATGACATATTTTCAATTTAATATGGGGTCCTCCAATTTTTTATAAATACTTTTAAATATATGTTCTATAAGAGCTAATAAAGTTTTTGGCCTGGAAATTGTAATTATTTGTTTAAACCAAAGAATATTTTTAGAGTTTTCATATTTTTTTCGGGTATAATTTTTAAAATTTAACAGATCATTGGATCTTTAATTACATATTTTACTTCCAATTATGAAAGCAATATAAGTCAAATGGTAAACCTAAATCATTTAAAAAGTTAAATTTTGTTCCTTTATATTTTAAAATAATGGTGGTTGTTAAACTGATTTTTTCACAATAAATTTAATAATATAATAACATTTTATTAATTACTGTTTTCCACAAATTTTGAAGAGATTATTTTCTAGTCTTATACAAAAATCTTGTTTTGTGTCTTATCTTGAGTTTATAATGCGGTCATCAGCATATGTTTATCAAATGGACATCATGAATTCCTTTTTAGTGTCTTTTGCAATACTTAGGCCATGTCAGCAACATGAAATACAAAATCAAATATGAATTTAAGTATTTTCTACTTCCTCATTCTAAGTTTTTCATCTACATATTTGATTCAACAAGTGTAACCCGAACCATCAACGATGATCCCAACTCGTCGCTCTATTTCAACTTCTAAAAACAACAGTTATAGAAAAGAAACTTCTCTATAGAATCAGAAGACGATATTTATTCATCAACATCGTAAATATAACAATACTGAAATTTCTCAGAGGGTTACTTTCGCTATTTTCTTTCAGCGTTAGAAGAGGTAATATTTATTATCTTCATTAACTTTTTTATGGCTGTGAAATCATGTAGCACTAAACATTTATTGCACCATTGAAAAGTAAGAAGAAATTATTCTTTCGTATATTAGATGTAAAATTGATTTCATAATGAATTGATTTGAAAATTTCACTGAAAAAAAATTGCGCTTTGTTTTGTTTTAGCATTTTTTGTTTTCTTGATGTAATCAACAAGAGACTTTTAATTCTGGAAGACATTGTTTTCTTAGATGGGATACATCTTCTGATTAACAGACAGAACCGTAATCAATTAGCGTCATATCTCAAAAACGCAATCATATAGAGCGATAGAATTTGGTTTCTTTATCAACATTCTAGAATGGTAGAATCTATAATACTTTAGCGAATGGGAGAGCTGCTTGTCTTTCTGTTTCTAAGTGTTTATGAACACGGTTACTCAGAAACACAAAAATTTGGTTAGTACGTGATTTTATTACTAGAAATGTAGATCTATATTAAATGTTTAACTAAATCTAATAAAACATGCCTATCTGCATTCATATTAACGCAACGACTCAACAATGAGACAAATGAGTTGGTAGTTGAAGTATTTTTGAATGTTGTCTTCAAATATAATTATTTGATAAGTTCAATCTGACTCTGTCAAATATAATCTATGTTTTATCTATCCGAATGCTCCTGAAAACTGTTTCATAAATCAGAATTTGAAAGTTGTTAAGTAAAATAGGACGCGTGTTCCTGGTACTAGAACTAAGAATAACACATGACTCAGTAAGTTCCCAGTCTGACGAATATATGGCTATATTGTTGAAAAGCCCATATAATCTGGAAAGTATTAACCTTCAAAAGATATGCGTCAAATTTTAATGCTAATCTGATTATTAGTTTTCAGATTACAATGGTTTTAGTGACTCTAGTTTTGTAATTTTCAAAACAATGGATGAAAAGAAATTCGTGTGTTGATTAAGCTTCGTTTCTTGATGAAGAAGATATTGCTGAAGCCAAACAGTGGCTTGATAAGCATTTTGGAGATCCTGCACCAGGGAAATCGACTGTCATCGACTAGCTCGATGAATTTAAATACAGCGGAAATCCGATGAGGCTGAATGCTCTAATCATCGCAAATCGGCAAATGTCCCGGAAAACATAAAAGTCCAGAAAATAGTTTTGAAAGACTGAAAAGTAAAATTGAGTGATATAGCTGATACTTTAAAGATGTCAGAAGGTATCATGTTTATAATTTTACACAAAAATTACAGCACATATAAGTTGATTTCAAAGAGTGTGCCGCGTTTTCTTACACTGAACCAAAAACAGCAACGCGTCTACTACTTAGAGCGCTGTTTTCTTGCATCAATATGTGACAACAGATGAAATATGGATCTACTGCTATGTATCTGAATCATAAAGGTCTTCAGCGTAGTGGTGAAAGTCTTCTAAAGCAATTAAAAACACAAAAGTGAGCTGGCAAGATCATAACATCTGTGTTTTGGTATACGCATGGTACTTTGTTCATCAACTATTTTGAGAAAGACAAAACTATCATTAACGTATATTGCATGGAATTACTAGACTGACTGAGTGTAGAAATCCCGAAAAAAAAATCTAGTGTCCAAAAGAAAAAAGTGTTATTTCGCCCATATAATTAATGCCCCGCGCCACAAGTCGGTGAAAATTATGATTAAATTGAACTAACTGTACTTCGAATTGTTTCCTCAACCTCCTCACTCTCTTCCTCTTATTGTATATATCGAGAAGATACACCAGAGAAAAAAAAAATGTCTCAAACGAAAAAGTGATCGCCAAAGTTAAGTCCTATTTTGAGAGCAATAACAAATTGCTCTACAAAAAATACATCAAAAAGTTTGAGAAGCATTGGAATGAATGCATCACTCTTGAAAGTGTATATATTGATGAATGGAGTTGAATTTCTAAAAAAAAGATACTTGTTCTTCTCAGTTTGAATTATCGAGAGATGTAATATATGTATGAATTTAAATTCGATTGCCCGATAGGAACACACTAAGTAGATCCATTAAATTCCCTTCATTTCGCAACCAAACCAGTCACGCTGTGAAAAATTCGATTGGAGAAAATGTCCGCTATTTTGCCACGATCACTAAAAATACAGTCTTACATTGATGTTCTATAAAGTGTTTTTAACTTGTGGGTCTTTGTGTCACTCCATTCTATGTAATTTGTAAAAATGCAATATTTTTCTGCTTCAAAACAGCGAAACTATAGGAGAGAGTTTTTTTTTATTTCACAGATTTCAAAGGAATTTTTTTTCAGTTGTATTTAAAGCATCTTATGACTCGTAAGGGTTAATTATGAAGCCCGTAGTTTGATGATAGAATGCATTAAAGTGTAAAAGAGCTCCTAATAATAGCATAAACGTCATTAACAAAGCGCTGAATACTTTCACATCGTTTTTAAAGATTCTTCCTCGTTAATTTTTTATTCGATTCAAATTATTTAATCTCAAACTTTCTTTTCAGCTGTTAGCAATTCAGAAATACTCTTTGCATATAAATTACCATTTCGAGAAGGGAAATAAGAAAAAAAAATATCTTAAAACATCTTTTCACAACTCAGCACCGGAAATTCGTGACATTAAAGGATACATTTAATTAAAAATATTAATCAGATACAATCGATAAAACTTCAGTCATATTGATATAATTTTCTTCGGTAAAACAAGGATCAAATAAAGTCTCCCTTAAATTTCTAATTCTTTTCTTTGCAAACTTTCTACAAAAATTACCTATCCTATTCCTTTTAAGAAATGTTCTGATAAAACAAAGATGAATCTTAACTATAGACTAGTTTAAAGCAGAAAAATTGGATCGGCAAATTATTTTGAAGCATTCGGAAAAAGATTTCGAAACATGAGAGGGGCATGAAGGATATTGGCAGGTGGTTACTTTCATACATTTAAAACAAGCAAGCAAACAAGCGTAGGTGGATGTCTCTTATTTATTTTATACAATATCCAATTTAGAACTTTAATGAAAGTTGGTTTTTTTTTCCATCCTTCTTTTTTTTTAGAAATTCTGTGGTTATAGATATTTTTTCTTAGAGGTACATACTTCAATACATTTTTTAACTAGACAATGTTGCTATAGGGAATATAACGATGAAATTAGTTTGGAAAAATGTTCGTGAAAGCTCCATTGAGCTTTTTAAATACCTGTGGGCATTGGCGCTTCGAAATTTAATATTTTTACTGTTTTCTTGTATTTTGAAACAGTTTGACAACAACAACAAAAAATTGCATCAAAGAAATGCGATGTAAAAAAAAATGGAACTTAAAAATTATGAATTTTTTATATTGTAAGACTTGAAAGTGTAAAAGATGTATATATATATTAAAACCAAGGGTGAGGTTGTTATTTATAAGATTCTCTGATTTATCCTTACTGCGTTTTTTATACTTTTACTATACCAGAATAGATTGCTATTTTTTATAGATGAAAACTAGTATGCCCAAAAGTACAAGTTTGAAATAATCGAAAACCGCAAATCCCTCGAAGTGAAGACGAGGCTCGTGTCATTAAAACTATTTCACTATTGCAATTCTCTAATAACTTAGTTCTGCAACATTTGTTGTGTACCAAGCATTTGTAATGGAACAGATTTTGCCAATTGTGGAAGTGACCTCTTCGACCAAGTACAGAACTTACAACGAATGTGTTTGCGATGCCGCATCATATAATTCCTATAGTTTTGTGTAAAGGCACTGGTGCCTCATTGTGAGGACTTCCACTCTCTTAGTGAACACAGTTCTTCAATTTTATGTTCCAGGTTAAGAAGTAATGTGGTCCATCCGTCCATAATATCCGCAGCAATCACCTATTGTTTTCACCGTATCTGATAAGGGAAACATCTGCAAATTTTATACGCTGCTTCTCGTTTCCAAATTACAGCATATGGATGCGTTTGGAATCGATACGAAGATCTGTAGAACAAGGAGCAGAAATTTGCTGGCTGTTGTTAACGATACATCCAAATTCCAGGCAACTTTTTTTGCATTAAGTAATGAACCTTCAGAAATATTTTTTGTGCATTTCTGCAAAAACTTAAACGGAACAGATGCCCTTCCTGATCGCGTTCCATCTAGTTTCTTTTTTTCCTTTTTTTACCAAATAATGGGCAATTCTTTTATGGAATATGGTTCCGTATTGTTATTTCATCGGATTCTGCATTGCCAAAATTTTCACCGCTAAGATAAAATAGCTTTATCAGTCACTTCTTTGTTCCCATGCAAGTATCATCTCGGTGTCATTTTCTACATTTGATTATAGAGGAATCCTCCCAGATTACTGATTAACAATTTCACAAGCTATGCTTTGCATATGGTCCTCTTGTCGGTTGTTTCTACTGTCAGTCCATGTGAATATAATAAAATGTGCCTGAATGTATCTCCTCTATGTTGTCATAAGTTCTTTGAAAATGTTTTACGCCACCAGTTTTCGTCATAAGTGTATCATTACAGCGTCATTTATGATTTTTAACCCTTAACTGGGAACGTGCGGTCTGTGAGACCGCTAGTGATGGATTTTCTATCACCCCTATTCTATTTTTAGCTCAATTGAATGGATTGAGCTCCCTGTTTTGTGACCTTCAATACACGTGCACTTTTTCAACCAATTTCAGCAGATGCTTTTTAAAATAATTCAATTATTTCTTCGAGCGCAGTCTCTAAGACCGTATCTCCCTGTTAGTGTCCCAATTATAAACAAGCAGATGGTTCTAAAACTTGGGGCCCGAAATATCATCCAATTTACTGATCCTATTATGAAGCAGTGCTCCAGACACTTTTAAATGAATCAGAAAGTGATTTTAGTGATAAGGATAATTGTACAGAAGAGTTTTTCGATGAAAGTTCGCATTGAACTGATTTTGATATGTATGTTCAAACATAATCAATTTTTCTAGTGATAATGTATTTTGAAAAATTTATAAAATGTATTAATATACCAAGAGATATATATATACCGAATTTATAGATTGAATTTTATACTAGTTCTTAACCTGTATGTTTAAAATGCACTAGAAAACAAAGCTATGAAAGTCACACAAGCCGATAAAAAAATTGGCCAATTTTACCCATTGTCATTTTTTCATATATAATTGTTGAATTTTACATCATATTGTCTTCTATATATCTTCATATACTGTAAAAATAAATATGATTTAAAAAGTAAAAAGTAATATGCTTTTTCAAGAATATTATTTATTGTAACATGTAATTTGTGAAGAAAATGTATGCTCCAAAGCTCCACTTTTTTCAATGGCAATATATTTTGAAAAATTTCTAAAACATATCTCTATATCAAGAAAAATATCTGCAAAATATATTGGCAGTTTTTCATACTAATACATTCATTAGAAAATTTAATTTGTGTCTAAATGAGATGCGGTCTCATAGACCGCACCTCCCCAGTTAAGTCCTAAAATTTCACCTCCCCAGTGAAGGGTGAAATATACTAATGAATCGGGTCGAAAAAAAGCGGATATTACCATTTGAGAATTTCGATATTTTTCCGGTAACTGCTTTTAATAATCAATACTATGCGAAATATTTCAATAGCAACACCACTCAGATATTTTTTTATATTCCTTGTTTTCATTTGTTCAGTTCTCTTGACAAATTTAAATAAATTGACTTTTTATAATAAAAACTCATTGATAGGTTCTTATACGATAATATTATAGATGGATATGTTAATGTTCATCCCTGCTCTTTTATGCTCGAAATTCATTTTAACGAGATGTTACCCATTGAACGACATATTATTTCTAAAATCTTACTGAAATAACATTGCTAAATCCATGAGATCGGATTAAAAAACCTGGTGTGAAATATCTGGCTCCGCTTGCGATTCACATAATTGTGAGAATGATGCCGAATCAATCTATTAGTGTTCATTAATTACTGTGATGAAGAACTTTGAATAAAGGAATGAGATCTCGTGTTTGTCAATTTGATAGTTATTTAGAATGTAAAATGTTCCTTATTTGCTCACATAATTCCAAAATGGTGCTACAATCAATATTTAAGTTTCAATTTAATCTAAGTTCAACATAAAACTGTCTTTGCATATGTAAGGTAGGTAAAGTAGTCAATACATAACGACTTACATCAGGGGAAAACTTCCAATTATCACACTTTTCCATTGAAAGCGGTTAAAAGAAATTAAGAAATTACGGTATCACACATGTCGTGAAAAATAGGGCGCATATAACGTCAATATTGTTACGAATCTTTAATGCTGCTTCTCCGCATAGTTGGTTCCACCATCGGAAAGAATGTTTTACAGTAATCGGTATTGTCGCCAAGCTCCGGGACCCTCAATCGCGACACCGCACTCTGCCCAATACCGATTACTGTAAAACATTCTTTCCGATGGTGGAACCAACTATGCTAAATAATGTAAATCATTTATCTTCTTAATTTTTTTATTTTAGTATTGTAATTTATTTCTGTATTGCTCATGTATTTTGTATATATTTACGTTGTATGTCATTTTGAGTATTTGTTATTTATACTTGCTTATTCTTTGAATATGGTAATCCTGTAAGTAGATGCCTCTTACTCAGATATTGTACTGCCCGGGACGTGCAGTCCTTAAGAGGGGGGCAATGTTACTGAATCTTTAATGCTGCTTCCCAGCATAGTTGGTTCCACCATCGGAAAGAATGTTTTACAGTAATCGGTATTGGGCGGAGTCCGGTGTCGCGATTGAGGGTCCCGGAGCTTGGCGGCAAACTTGGCGACCATTTGGCGACTTGGCGACGAATTTGGCGACTTTGGCTCCAAAATAGATTATACCCGAAACATCGAGAATTCTCCCGAGCCGTCCAGTAGGAACGGAGATACGCCTCGAAAGTTCCTGATTGGTTGAGAGGCTTCTAGCCCCGCCTCCTGATGCCTATAAAAGGAAGCAGTCCTGCCGCTGCTGAGTAGTCGTGAACCGGGGTGGTGAATCGAAGAGTAGTCGGAATCGACAGAGAGAACTGCCCTTCCAGAGATTAGCGGAGCAGCGATGGAGTCAAGTGAGTGATGAATTAAGTTGTGCGCTACGGTCTGCATTAGAGTCTGTTGTCTGCACGTCTCGGCTGAAGATAATTGTGTGCTGTATATAGTTGTCGTCTTTGTGTTGTCCTGTGTGTCTTCGTGTAAATAAACGTCGTTGTTTCCTTTTCTACTGCCGCCTGCTGATTGAGAGTTCTCCAAACCATATAACTCCAACTATCCAAACGAACCCCGGGAAAATTTCGCAACAATATGAAATGTGAGGTCATACTTTTGAAAAACTGAATCTGATAAAATTAAAAGTGTTTTTTTTTATTATATAGAGAAATTAACAAAAACTAAATACAAAAGTTGCTATTTTTTTAAAGAAAAAATAGCAGTGGAATGTCTATTTTTTTGTATGCATTTACTATTCGAAAATTTTTAAGAATCTTTAAAATGTTAAGTTTACTTTCAACAATATAGTTAGAAAAAATAAATTTCACTGCATTTTCAACATTCTCTCAGTTAAAACTTCCAAATGAAGTTTTTATCTGAGATATACATTATTTTAGTGACTTTTGTACAAATTGAATTAGTTTAGACTGACAAAATTCTCAGTTCGAAAGATTCTTATAAATCTCATCAATTTATATATTGGCGTTTTAATATTTGGTTTTGGAGCGGAGTAGAATCATAATTAATATAAATTATCATAGAATCAGTTCGAAAAACTTCTGTAAGAAAAAAAAATTAATAAAACAATGAAATTAAAAATTTGCAATCATTTTCATATGCAAATGGGAGTTCTCAGAATCATAATATGAAGAGAAATGGAATGAATTTGTATGGTATTATATATTTAAAAAATCTATAAATTACCGAGAAAGATATGAACAATTCTATACAATTATTAAATTTGTATATATGAAAGAATAATTTACATCCTTTGTCTTGAAAAATAATAACGGGGTCAAGTTGTACTTTCCTATTTGACTCGGTAAAAGGCTGTCTTTTTACTAAACAATATCTTCTGAGTTGACCAAGAATGGTCCAATTTTTTATTATTATTTCATTGTCGTCCTCCTAAAACAGCTTATCCTTATTTTCAGCTAACTAAATAATGATTGTTTATGCAAGCTGGGAAACATTAACTCTTTTCTTCTTAATTTAGATAATCATGAAACCAGACTTTTCTGACTGAAATTGCTTATTCTTAAGACCTTCACGAAAGAAAATTCATTTTATACTAATAGCATCGCTAGATGAAAATATAACAAAAGGGAAATCCGAAATATATCCATTCAAAACCTGGAAACACTCAAGTGAATTTAGACAATGTATTATGCATATATATTTATCATAAAATTTGCTTGAATTAATATTTTGAAAAATTTATATTTTTTTCTGCTTATCCTTTGGTATGACTGCAGTATAAAGTAATTCAAAGGTGTTAAAATTGAAATATTACAATCGTTTTAAATTCAGTTAAGTTACTTATTGATCTGTTAAATTTCATTTTATTTCGAGAGATTCTGTACATTCAAGCACTTAAAAAATTAATTTCAAAGAGAAAATATGAAAACCATTAAAAATATTATTTTTCTCATTTGTAATTTCGACGCAAAAATTGTATCCAACTATTATATTGTTCTTTCCGGTGTACATACGTTGTCAACTTTCTTAAATTCCTGATACAATTAGGTATCAGGAATTGCAATTATCACTGCTGACATTAAGTATTTTTGGCACGCATTATTTTATTAAGTAATGGCGTTGTAAAACAACAACGTAAAATAAAATATATTACGGAATAAAACCTTGTGATTATGGAATAAATTATTTGACATAATGCATAATGCCTCATAGTCACCTTTTAGCATTTACAAACTGAGAAATAATTTGCAATTTCTATTAAGAATAAACTACATATGTGTAAAAAGATGCAGATTTTTCAAATTCATGTTAAAAATCAAAGATTAAAAGAATTTTTATAAATAATTCAGGAGGAACAAAATGAGTAAAAACATCTTTTGAAATGAATAGTAATTAGAAAAGATGCTTGCTTTATGTTTATTTTTAATTCATATTTCATCACGTGGGAGAAATAAGGAAAAGAACAATGGCTACTAGCAACATTGATTTTTTAATACTAAAATGCATTTATTGCAAATAAAACATCAAAATCTAAAACTTCATAGTTTCGAAGTTTTATTTTTAAATTTACATTAAAGTATGGTATTTTTCATGAAAAAGGGTAAAAATAGTCACTAACGGTAAAACTGATCATTTGTTTTAATGGTAGAATTATTCAAATAAAAATATTTCACAATCCAGAATTTGATGCTTACGAATTTATAATTTTATCCAGTTTCGGATAATGCTAAAATTTTAAAGTTGCTTATTTTATATTAAACTAACATTTCTATTTTTTTTATTTGTGAATCATATTGAACATTTAACTATTCTTTCTGTTTTACTAATAATACATCTTTATTTTAGTAAAATTTATTAATTTTTGCTTAACAATAAAATTCAAGAAATATGTTTGCAATTTTTTTTCTATTACACTTTGCTTATTACATATTTTTTTCCTTTTAAGTATTGAATTTAATTGTGAAATACATTTGTATTCATACATGATGTTTTGCCATTCTTTTCGTAAAAATGTAGACATGTATGACGAAATCAAACGAAATAACCCTTTTCTATCGGTTGTAAACTAAACCGTCGATGCTCTACAAATCTGACAAGATTTCTGTTTCTCTAATTTCTGTTCACTGTGATGAAAAAGCACCATTATCAGCCTTAAATTATTACTTCCTTATGTAGACAAAAATTGCTTCAGAAATCGTAGTTTCCATCACATTTTGTTAGTGTTATAAATATTAACATCCTATTTGGATGCGACATGAGGGCCATATTGGATGAAACTACATAATTTTACGGCATAGGACGGCATTTGAGCTGATACAATTTTCTTCAAACTTCCTTACTAAAACAAAGGCTGGAAGGGGGGATACGGGAGTTTCAATGTGAAACGACTTCAGATTGAATGATCCTTGTCGGACACACGGACTCCTTTGTTGGAATGTAATATCACGTTATGATATACCACTACTGTCTTCGAGTTAAATTCCAAGTATCGCAACGAATACCTGGACGAATATTTTAATGATGATGATTCATGATCCATTTTAAATAGTAATTCATGACTACTTCTGCGTATAAAGAATTTTTTAAATTTTTGAAAGAAAATAAAGACAAAAGTTCTTTCTAACTAGTTTTTAAAAGTTTTTAATATTTACAAGCTGTGAGGGCGCTGCTGATGATTAGAATCAAAAAACGAACTGAAGGGAAGAGTGTGGAGGAGTAGAACCGCTGGAGAGACGGTGCCGAGAAAAAAAGATGGATGTTCGGAGCTCTATGATGTTCTCGTACTAAATTTTGTTATAGTGTTCTTGTATGTTATGTTTCGTCCTACGTCAATTAAATGTTGTCAAAAAAATTTAAATATGGTGTCATACCAATTATTTTCGTTTACATTTACTTACTAAAAGGGCAGTCTTTGCCTTATTAATTTTTCTGATGAGAAATAAAAATTGGAAAAGCTTGGCAGCGCCGACATCTTGGTGGCAGCGAACGGGATCTGGATTAATGAAGGTGTCTATTATCTTTTCTTTTAATCCAGAAGGAAATCGAGGTAACCCACCAAATCCAGGTATGTGACGAGGAAAGTTACGGCAGTAGCTAAAGGAACTCGGGTAAGCTAAATGTTTACAGATTTTGTTCGCATGTAAAGATATAGTTTTGTTCCGTCAGGAATTTAATTTGTTGTATCACGCCAGTGATTTTGTTCTGTCAGGAATATAGGCTTAAGTATCACGTCAGTGATATCCAGATTTCTAACTTCTGCATGTTGTGTCATCTTCTAACATGTTGGGAATATATCTTTACAGCACAAATAAGTATTAATTTATTATAGTTTATACTTTGTTCCGCCAGGAACTTGCCATTTTATTTGTTACGTCAGTGATAATACCGCGTCAGTGGTTACGATGATTAAATATAGTTTACGTCAGTAAAATAAAGAGGAAAAAAAGAAAGGTGATTATTGTATCTTTTAGAGAAATAAAACTAAAACATGCTGTGTTAAAAATTTATTTCTATCAAGAAATGAGCTGAACAATTGTTGACACTATCGTTTCGTTTTGAAAGTGTGAATGCTGTCATAAATAATTGTATATCATTTTATAATAAATTCTATATTTTTATAAGAATAAAACTGATGTTTTTTTATATATATATTTTTAAATATATAATAAAGTAATTGTTCTATAAACATTGTAACGAATTAATTCTTGGGAAATACAATAATAAGCTCTACTGGCTTTTGTTTCACTTGTTTTGATATTTATGTTCTTTTTTCAGATATTCTGGACATTAAAGAATTTATTTTGATTGTTGTCTTAAATAAATGATATGTTTAATTGAATTTCATGCTTGATAATTCTGTATTTTAGTAAATAATTGATATGTTTCATTGAATTTTGTGCTTGATAATTCTATAATCTTGTTGGAAAATAATTACCAATAAAACTTTCGTTTCGATTCCGAACGGAAGATATTTTAAAAATAATACTTTTCTGATTGATATGCGTATTTCCGGTGTTCTGGATAAATTATTTTTGTTTTATGAATCCTGTTGACAGCAGTTTTAAAAAAAAGAAAACAAGAAATAAGTAAAAGGAAAGAATAGGGTTATGGTTTTTTTTATCATCTAATTTATGCCATTTGTGTTTTTTTTTATTAAAAGAATATTTCTTAGAATTAATACTATTTGCTCTTATTCGGGAAAGGGTTGTATGACAGATGCGTACAACCATTTGCGTACAGCTCATAAAAAAGCCAATAAATCACGCGTAGCTCTTTGGAAAAAGGGGGTAGGGAGTAATTAGTTTAGGTTTGCTAAAACATATGTTATCTGTTGGCAAGAGTATTTGGCGAGAAAATGTATTGGTGTTTTAACTAAATTTTGATGCTTAAACACAGGGAAAAAACTTTTGTCTCTATGTGTATATGCTGGCTCTGTACACACCGTGCCGTCTGCCTATCAAATTTGGCAAATATATATTTTGGAGGGTAGGAAAGTGATTTTTTGAATTTTTAATTAGAATTTTAATTCATCAGAAAATAAGAGAATTATTTGATAACTTTCTAAAAATTTACAGTAAAAAATAGTTTTTACTTCCAAATCATATAAATTCTCTGCATTATTAATTCAAAATCAAAGTATGCTAAATATAGTTCTCATGAAATAAAAATCAATAAACTTTAAAAAAATCCGAAATAGAAATTCCATTCTAAAAAAACAAAAATACACCTGAACTTAACTATTACCATCACAAACGATTCCCATTGTTTTAAAATAAATGGATCATTTAAATGTGCATTTCAGCTAATTAATAGCACATAAATCAATAAGAGAATTTAACAGTGATAAATTTACTACTATTTGAAATTAAATCTGTTCAAAGCTTTTGCATTTCTGGAACTCAAATAATTCAAATACACATGAAATAAATAATTTAAGAAGCCTGATATAATAAAAATACATCTTATCTTATATTTAAAAATCTAGTATTCTCTTTTATGTGAAAACTTTATCTTTTCGTACGTAAATATAAACGGAAGATCTTGACTATAAAACATACATGCTATCTAAGATCTGTATTCTTTTTACAGAATAAAATTAAGCAAAGACTAATAAACCAATAAAATCAATGAATTTTTTTAAAATTTTAAGATAATTTACGTAAGACATAATATTTTTTGTATTAATATTTTTAAATGCACTGAATTACATATTTTTTTCTTCCAAATACACGTGTGTTAAATTTAGTATCTCTAGTTCCAATGGTCGATATTTTAAATAGAATGATAGACGCATATATATACATTCACTTTCATTCTTGGAAGAAAATCTTATTTTGTTAATTAAAACTTTTAGATTAAAGTCTGAATATTCCACACTTTAATTTTTGAATAATTTTAAACGAAAAATTTGGAGATATCTGTGAAATTTAAAATATATGCTTCCGTGTTAAAAGCCAATTTTATCCCCCCCCCCATCCTTTGTGTGTGTGTGCGTATGTTATTAGGTAATTTTTTATTTAAGTTCCTAAAACAGTCCTTATTTTATTTTATGAATTAAAAATAAAACTCAGGATATTTTAATGGAACATTACAAATGGAAATGGAATAATAATACGTAAGAAAGCATTTTTCACAATTTTTAAACTTATCCCGCATTTACTATTTATTTGATTTTTATAATATTGCAGTGTATTGAATACTATGATCTAAGAAATCATTTAAATTATTTTTTTGTACATAGTAGCATTAAAGAATTAATGCTCTGTGAAATATTCCTTCAAATCCAATACAAACTCACCAAACTTTTAGCCTATATTGAGAAAAAAAATTATAACTGTTACATAAGTATTATAATGCAGTTTTTTTTATTTAGTAATATACTAATAGGAAATTATTCATTTTATTTTAATTACAAGATTGCAAATTTCTATAATGGAAATACTATAATGGAATACTGAAGATTTAATCAAAGTTTCATGTATTATGAATGAAAGTAAATTACAGAAATAGAAGTGAATGTTCACTTATATAGTTATGAAGAAATAAAACATCTCTTTAAAAACTTCTTTAATGTTACAGCAAGAGTTTCTTCTGCAATGCAGTAAAAGAAGTCTGACTTTATTTTTTTAAATAAAGAAACTAATGTTCTAAATTCATTGCTCTTAAAATCTTATATGGATCTCGACTGGATTTCTGAAAACTATGGGCTCATTGTGAGATAACCAGACTTTTTCCATAGCAAAATATCTGCAAATTGTGCATTGTTTTCACGAAAAAAATCGCTTAAGAACGTCCGAATCAATGGTAAAATCGAAAGATGCCCTTGAAGTCATTTCTATTAAATATAATTAAATTCCCAAGAGATTTGAATCTACTATACAGGAGCTGTTATGTCAACAGTCCAAAAAAATTATTTAAATAATTCTAATCTGGGGGGGGGGGAGGGGACAAGATTTTTAAATAGGTAAAGTTGGCAATTGTCAAGGAACCCTTCAGCTCTTGATAATTTTTAATAGTTGTAGAAAGGTAAATAGTTTTATACTTTCATTTAATGACAGTGGGCCGTGCAGTCAAATTTATTCAAGTTATAATCAAAATTATAAATTAATTTTGAGACTTTACTCTAGTAATATTTCTAATTACCATTTACTCGTTATGCTATTTTATAATTCTAAAAAATTTGAAGCTTTTCAGTTTAAAGAAATATATTCCCTCCTTTTACAATATTGTTTAGAGTGTTATAGAAAGTTTTCTTTAGTTTTCGATATTTTGCTTAAAATTAATTTTACGTCTTGACAGTGCACTTTTTTTATTTGTACAATATTGAAATGGACTTTTTAGAAAGGGACTTGAGACTTCAGTTTTCAAAATTTACTACTTAAAATTGGTGAATAAAAATTAAATTAAAATCAATAAAAAATTTGGAGGGAAAAAGGGGCTTTGAGATTTGCATTATCTCAGGGCCCCCGGAAGGTTTAAAACGGCCATGAATTCTTTTGAAATTAGAAATAATTACATTGTTTAAAATATGGAAAAAACGCATAGCTAATAAGTAAACATTTCAATAAAGGGGTAGATGTATATTGTTGAAGAGTATTTTACCATAACTTCATTCAACACTATTTTTAATGACTTTTTGTACATATAAGAACGATCTTTAATGAAATTAAAGTTTCTGAAGAACATATACTACATATATTAATGTAAAAATCCTTTTTCTTAATTTTGTTTTATATTTAACAGTAGATTTCGATTATAGTTTAATGAATAGTGCAACTAGAAGAAAATTAAATTTGAATTCAGCTAATATTTCCTACAAATTTTCGCAGGTACAAATGATCAGTTAGCAAAATATTAATATACTTCTGATTTAGTAAGCTGCTTATTTTACGCACCTTATACTTAAAATATTTCATACATAAAGTGCAAAGTCGTATAATGAACAAATAATTTATCTTTATCAGAGTACAGATTTTTGAAAAAAATGTAACAACATTTAAATTAAATCTGCGATGATAAACAGAAAAGTTTAAATTTGAAGGGCGTTCTACTCTGGAAACTGATTTTTTTAAAACAAATACAAATCCCTCCTTACAAATCCTTCCAATTCCACTAACCTCATTTAATTGTACTTTAAATTTAAGAAATAATTTTTAATTGCCTATATTTAAATAACGAACTTATTGAATTAAATAAACGAATGAAGAAGAAATAAATCAAAAATTAATGAAACGCAAACTCTTTCGTTTAATGCAAAACGTTATATTTATGTAAAGTAATGCATTTATATCTGAAATCTAGAAAAAATGATTATTATTTCGAAGTGGCTACACTATTTATATGAGCAGAAATATCTTTCCCCAATGTTTTTATCTTACATTTTTAAATATATACATTGAAAAGCAATCCATCTTTCATAAAAAGCAAGTAGAAATTACTCCTATAGTATTAAAACGCATGAAATTATATTAATGAACGTATCGTTAAGTGTTCGAAATTGTGTCAAACATCAGGCTAACTCTCGTCAAATATGACACTTTTAGATAACGTTTAAGATGTTGCAACCTCTTCTAGAACTGAACCTTCTCAGTAACACAACCGCATTGTAAACGAGACAACTGATTGACAGTTTTATGATTCGTACGCAAATGGTTGTACGCATCTGTCCCACTACCTCGGGAAAGCATTCTAATACTCTCTTCATTTTATGATTGTTTATGTACTAAATTCTTCCAGTTATTGTTTCGTAACATTTGACTATAGCTCAAACAAATAATTCTGGTTTAATATTTTAATATGAATGATCTTTATTAATGGAAGATTTATTACTTTTGAATTTTCTTTTTTATTGATATAAGTATAAAGTGAGTGTTGCATTAGAGATTATATTTTATTGTTGTGAAATAGAGCGACAACAAAAGTTGTTAAAAGTTAATTTGTGTTACATTATAAAAAGTGTGTCGCAAATGCATAAACCATTTTATGTTTAATATTTTAAGAAATGTTTTCAAATAAATCAGAAATTGTTTGGAACATGTACTTGCATTTTAGATTGTTAAAATAAGTTTTATGAATTTCAAAATTATCAAGATAATATTGTTAGCAATTATTATTATTTTATTTTATTTTCGTTTGAATATATTTGTTTCAATATTGTAAAGAGTATCTCCGCAGTAACATAATTCTGGTTGAGCGTTTAAAAAAAATTGCATAGTTTAAAAGAAACAGGGTAAATTTCTATTTTCGGGTCAGAATTATTATTTGATAATGGCATTTTTGGCAAAGGGTATCAAGTGTTATCTTATAATGTTGGCAACTGAAATGGGGGAGGAACCGAACTCTGATATGACAGTATATGGGCTAAAATCATTAATAACTGGCAGTCAGGTCTATGAAGAAGAATTTGTCAAAATTTTACTAGAAATAATAATCTCTACAAGAAAGGAATAAGACTTGAAATTGCAGATGGAAGCAACAAAGAAAGAGAATGAGTTGAAATTGCAGATGGAGATGGAAGCAAGAAATCGAGAGATGGAATTTCAATTGGAAAAGGTCTTTGTAACCTAGAAAAGAAACGCTTAAGTGTGAATAGAAAGCCTGCAACAGCTTTAATTCATTCTGGCACTGAAATAACTTAGTCAGAAGAGATCTATTGACTGATTTTCCTGTTGAAGATAAGGCTTTAATTTATATAAAAGGCACTTTTGGTCCAGCAGAGAAATGTTCTCTTGTCAATATTCCAATGGGTGTCATCGTTGGCAAAGACGGGAACATGATTCACCAAGAAGTGCTGTGTGCAGTTGCTCCTACTCTGGTGGATTATGTACTGTTGCCCCCAGAAATAATGGACAAGTTGCAGGGTGTTCAAGAAAATTATTTCGTTGGTATTTCCGAAAAGAACACAGAACCGAAGACAATTAAAAATAGAGAAATCGCCGATGAAATAAGTGATGACAAACCAGTCTTGGGAAGTGAAGAAATAAAGGCATTATCTGTGGAAAATTCAGAAAAGAATGCTAAAGAACGATCAAGGTTGGACGAATTTCTTAAAGATCAAGTGGATTGTCCAGATTTGGAATCATTGTCCAGATTTGGCGAATAAATCAAAAGGACAGAGTACCAATTACTCCTGTGCAAGACCAGAATTGCTGTTCCAAGTGGTAAACATCGACATCATTGGACCTATAGATCCGCCTAGTGCAAAAGGTCACAGGTATATATTATGTCAAACAATATATATTATGTATACAGGTATATATTATGTCAGGAGCAAACATTTAATTCATCTGAGAAAGGTATTGCAGGAATTAGAAAAGACAGGGTTTTCTGTAAAATTTTAAAAATGCACTTTCGCGGCCCGAGAACTAAAATTTTTAGGCCATAAGATAGGAGGAGGTAAGCATGCACCAGACGAGGAAAAAATTGCGGCAATAAAATGACTAGAAAGGCCAAAGACGAAAAAGGAAGTAAGATCTGTGTTAGGACTAATGGGATTTTATCGATCATATATTCCTAATTATGCGGAAATCGCAACCCTCTAACTAACCAAAGGGAAAAAATCAGGATATGTAAATTGGGGAAAACGCGAGGAAGAATCGTTTTTTAGATTGAAGAAAGCTTTATGTAAGGCGACAGCATTAAATGCCCCTGATTTTGGTAAACCTTTCGAAATTCACTCAGACGCTTCTGACTATGCAGTTGGTTGTTGTCTAACCCAAAAAGATGAAAAGGGAAATTATAAACCCATCGCATTTGTAAGCCAAAAATTTAACAAAACTCAAAAAAATTGGTCAACCATTGAAAAGGAAGCTTATGCCATTTTGTTTGGATTTAAAAAATTTGATAAATGGTTGCATGGAATTACGGTAGAAATCGTAACTGATCATAATCCATTAAAATACTTAATTGAAAAAAACTCCAAAAAACCCTAAATAAACTAGGTGGGCATTGGCTTTGCAACGATGGAGTTACAAAATTACTCATCGTCCTGGAATCTTAAACAAAGACGCTGATGCTTTATCTCGTCTACAAACTAAACATTAGTTCTTTTTCTTGTTAAAATTAGTTCTCAATATCCATTGTGTTAATGTATGTTTTGTTCAGTTTTTATTTCAACATATGTACGCTATATTCTTATTGTGTTTAATTATTTTCAATATATGTATTCATTTTTATTTATATATGCTATGCTCATGTTTCGTTTAATTATTTTTCTATATATATATATATGAGCTTTCATTGTTATTTCAATATGTGGATGAGATGTTCTTATTTCGTTTATTTTTCCTTACATGTTCAGAACTTTGTCCAAAGGGATCAGAGAAAAACTTTTGTCGTTTGAAGACCAGTTTTTCGTTTAGGGGCGGCGTGTGAGGGCGCTGCTGCTGATGAGAATCAAAAAAACGAACTGAAGGGAAGAGTGTGGAGGAGTAGAACCGCAGGTGAGACGGTGCCGAGAAAAAAAGATGGATGTTCGGAGCTCTGTGATGTTCTCGTACTAAATTTTGTTATAGTATTCTTGTATGTTATGTTTCGTCCTACGTCAATTAAAAGTTGTCAAAAAAAATTTAAATATGGTGTCATACCAATTATTTTCGTTTACATTTACTTACTAAAGGGGCAGTCTTTGCCTTATTAATTTTTCTGATGAGAAATAAAAATTGGAAAAGCTTGGCAGCGCCGACACAAGCTTTATTATATATTAAGTTTTAAACTTTATAAAACGTGTGTCTTGAAAACGCATCGGTGCATTGTGACTGTTTCAGAATTAAAGTTATAAAAATGTGAAACCTTGTCCAGTGTTGTACTTTGTCATTGCATTTTAAAATGAGGCACTCAAATTTGGAAATTAGAAAATTTTGCGAAATTCATGAATTGTTTTTCTCACCCACGCATGCGTCAGGATCTAAAGGTTAATATCTTCCTACGACATGCTTTCTAGAAATTTCACCCATTTCTTAAGCTTCGAAATAATTCTGCTCAAATCAGAGCCCGCGGAGGTTTTCAGTCAACTGAGAACGCATACTACAAAAAATAATTTATTCACAAAACCGTTGCTCGAAAAATTAAAATATATAAATAAAAGAAAAAATGAAATAGTTTTAGTGCGTCCGTTGGCTTTGTTTCGATTTCAATATAAATTGGCTTACCGTACGTTTCCACCTTTGGTTATACACTCTCATTAAACAATGCCTAAGATATATATCAACATTCAAAATAAAAAAAATCAAATACATTTTAAAATAAATTATCAGTTTATGAAAATAGGATAAAATATTTCGATGTAGTTAAGTATTCCTAAATCTCAGAAAGTACTTAAACAATTTTACCGCTTCTTATTGTCAATGTTCCATCATGATTACCAGTGGTCATCTTTGTCACTAATAATATCTATGCATTAACAGTATTTTTCTTGGTCATGATATCTCTCCCCTAAAGATCTTATCTCCAGGGGATAAATCCCTTTAAAGGGACGTATAACTTCACCCTTTGAAGTTTGGAGCTGAAGTACTTGAATTGCTCTATCCAACTTGGTTATCCAAACTTGGAAGTTTATACTTCAAGAATAACAGCCATTAGTCAAAGTAATCTCTTCTTAGAATCATCATCATCTTCAATTAAAACATCTCCAGCTGGGAAGAGTTTCTACAGCAACAAGACCCGACGACACGAATTTCGTATGAAATGGTTCCCAGCACAATCGATTCCTATCAACAGATTTATAGGCAGTGAGCTTTTGCCGACGCCAGTGAATTGGATAACTTTATTCTGTAATTCCATAACCCATGAACCATCTTGTGCACAAGGAATGACCACAAATAACCTATTGGTCTAAAACTTGCATCTCATAAGAATAACTTTCGTTTAAGTTCTCACCGACAGTTTATAATAGCATTTATGCTGTTTCATTGAACTGACACGACCAAATATTACATTATAATAGTTCTTAAATTTTCACCTCGTTCCGCAATGGATTTTCATTTGCTTAATTGCAGACCTTAAGAGATATAACATCTGAAATACTATATCGATTAAGACTTCAATACTTTTTCTTTCCTCTAAGAACCAATGATGTATGCGAAAGGATTTCTAGCTGTCTTTGATTTGCTAACTTTACATTTTTCATCTCTAGAAGAGCTCTCTGTTGTGTAAATCTATACGTTATTAGATACTTTGGGACAAATTATAGGCAAATGAGTCTTTTGGGCATATCCCATATCGAAACCTTACAGATTCGAGGACGGTGCCCGACCGTTAAACACAAATCCTATTCTTTTATGAAAAGTCATGATTTTCTTCAAAAGATAGTTTCTAATCTTTAAAGAGTCTTGGTGATTGTGAGTTTTATCACAGAATACACATTCGATTTCAAATGTTTTGCTCCAAATATTACATGATTAGCCATTGGATGTTACATTTTATTTTCTTTATATTTTTTCTTTCATTTTAAAGATTCATTCTATTTGAACCAAGAGTTTTCATAATAAATCCTTCGCCTTCAACTTCCGCTCGAAGAAATAGTAATAACGAGGAAAATTAATTGCCATAATAGTTTTTGTTCTCCTTCATTAATCACAGGATTTCACAATCAGTTTATTAACAATCTTTCGGGAATACATGATTTTACAAGCGAAAACAGCATGGCAACTTATTTATCACGCCAGTTGATTCCAGCGATCTCCAATTTATCATAAAAGTTGCATGGTGTCCAAATTAGGTTTAATATCGGTATTTTTACCACCAATGATAACAGCTTTGTAACATAATGTTCAACGAGTCACTTTTCTCGACCAAATCTCGTGTTCAAGATCTCGACACCCTTGGTGTATTTTGTAGCACTTGCTGCATAATTGCCAACGATTTTTTTCAGCTCTACTTCCAATTATCATACTCTGTATGGTCCATTGAGATTTGTCTTCATTATCGATTCATCCAATCTCGTAAATTCTGCCAAATTGAATCCCCAAAATGAGCCAATCTTTTGATTCAGCAAAATTGAAACAATTTTATTTTGGGTAGTTTCAGTTTTGTTTTATTGATGATGCTTGCATTTCCCATAGAGGAAAAGCATTTACAAAATAAAATTTTGTTCCAAGCGGGAAATTTTCTAATTTTCCCCAAATTCCACAGTGTGTTCGTATTTCAAGTCAGAACTGGCATCAAGACAGAATCGGCATTTCAAGTCAGAATTGGCATCAAGACAAAATTTGAAATTCAAATCAGAATTGGTAGAATTGGCATCATTGGCAATGCTCTACATATATTATCATTCCATTTTTGCCAAATTAGTAGCATTTCTTTGTAAATATGAAAGTTTTATTTTCATGTCTTCTTTATTTATTCAATTCCTATTTAAAGCAATCAGTTCATTGTAATATTTTATAAACTTTTTTCTTATTGGGCTTCGTTTCTTAATTAAAATTTCTGTAACTTCATAATAAACCATATGTCTATATAAACGTTTCTTATAACCTTAAATATTTAATCAAATTCACGAATATCATTATATCCTTTCCTTTCAAAAATTTAAGCAGTTTTTCTAAATTCAAAATAATTTAGTACAAATTAGATTAAAAAGAACGTCAAGTTGAAGTTTTCTCCAGTTAGTTGGGTTTTTATTCTACAAAAATAATTTGACATTAAAATTAAAATAAACAAATAAAAGATAAAATTACATAAGTTCGCTTTTTTCCATTTCTATAAAACTAAGTTTATTGCACACTTTCTTAATTCCAGTTTGTTTTTATTCATTCACATTTATTCATTAATTGATTATTAATTGAGATTGATATTGATCATCGATATTTATTCATCTATATCGACTTTGAATTTAGACAGTCTTTCAATGAATCATGATGTTTTTTTCAGATGCATTTACGAATGACATTAAAATCGTATTTGTTAAATGTATTTATTTTAATACATAGGTTTTTCTTTTACCTCAGAGTTCATCTGAATCTCAAACGAGTCCATCAAATTCCTTTTATATAGAATGAAAGTTATTCGAGAATTGGTGATTTTTTTTTAATTCCTTATTGAAAATTGTAAGCCAACGTAATTGATAATCCGATTGAAAAAAAATAATAATTTGTTTATTAAGAGGGTAATGTGTTAATTGATGTAAATAAATAATAAATTAATATTCAGTAACCTTCAGTTAATAAAAATTATTCAGTATGCATAAATTGAATAAATAGATTTTCATATATCTGTCAAAAGTTGTTTCATTTTACTTATTTGAGCTTAACATGGCGAAATATAAATTGGAAGATTCACTAAAAGTTTATTTGTTATCCATATTTACATCAAAATATCGAATTTCGCATGTAGCTAAGCTTTCCAAATAAAATTGTCAATAAATAATCAAAGATCTATTTTTAGTACAATTATATTTTCTCGCTGTGTCGTATTCACAAAATGAATCCAAAATATTCTCCTTCTGCATCATTCTGTTGAGTCTGCTTCCAAACTATAGATTCAAGAATGTCACATGAGCAAATTCTTGAATAAAAGGATAATGAATGCCATGACTACTTGCGGAAATTTAAATGCATCACCATTATAATACATATTTCTAATAGCAGTTATGATGATTAAATCATTATTAATTTATTATGTATGTATATAATTATCATGAAATCAACAAATATATATTGAAAAGAAAAAAATAAATATGTGATTCTAGAAAAGGATGAGGAAATTAAGAGCTTATTACATATAAAAATGTTTCTTCAGACTATAACGAACTATAAAATAACGCAAGTTACATTATTCGTTATTCTAATATAAAAGCAATTATTTATTACGTAAAACATTTCAATACTGTTCATTAAATCACGCAAAATTCTAGCCAACACACAAAAAAAGTCTTGCATTCTGCAAAATATCTCAAGAAAAGGAAGAAAAGATAAATTTTCAACAGTAGCGAAAGAGGATTATTTCTGCTAAGTATAAAAACGATATCATTTTTAATTTATTTTATCATTTCTTATTAATGGAAGATTTTGTTTTATTATTTTACGTAGCTTCTAAAATCGAGCTAATGAATCGCTAGAATTCATGATTTTATTCTACTTTCTTTAAATTGATTTTTTTAACATCTGTTTTGAGTCATTTGCTGTGCCGTTCACCTAGTAGGAGATGAAACGGATGCCTCCTCCATTTCAGATAAGAATTCGAAACAGCTGGATATGAAAAAGATGTTACTAAAGAAGCTAACGAAAGATAAGAATAAAATGAAATATTTGCTTTTTATTATTCTATGTCTTATATAAATATTTAAGGCTTAAACAACGTCTACATACCGGCCTTTTGCGAAGCTAGATCTAATATATTCTTATAAATGTGATCTTATTTTCATTGCTTCAATGTTGACGTACCATATTTTTTAAATATACGAATGGTGAATATGACAGTGAAATGTTTAAAAATATAGTTAATGCACTGTTCATTTTGAAATGTGCATCGAAAAATATTATTTAAAAATATTTTAGTATTTGATCTTTTATTCTTTTATTTGGTATAAATTTGCATCCCATTTTACGGGTGGATCACTTGCTTGTAAGGACTTTAAATGATTTTTTATGCATATGTGGAAATTGGCGAAATGAGAATCTCTGACTGAATGATCCTTTTTGCTGTTTCTTCATTCCTTAAATAAATGAGTAAACTTCATATACAAAATATGACAAAATCTAAGATTCTACATTTTTTTCATCACTAAACGAGCCGTTTTAAAAATATTATTGTATAATTGTTCATACTTTTTATGAAATAATATTTAAAATTTGATTACTTTTTTTTAGTAATATTTAAAAAAAAATAAATACTAAAACAAATAAACAACAACAACAACAAAAAAAAACCGCAGCTTTTGCTGGGGGAAAACTTCCATGTTTAATAATGGTTTTTGATGTTCTAAACTTTATTTCATTTCTGCACAGCTCATTCACAGACTTTAATTTCAATTAAAATTCCTAAACACTGGATAAATGAAAGAAGAATGAAAAGTCCTTGTGCTCTTTTTAGAAAACGTAATGAAATGTGAATGAATGAGAGATAATTAAAAGTCCCCTTCTACTTTTTGTCAGAATCCTTTAGTAATGGATTCTTCCTTGTTTGAAAGTGTGTAAATGTTTAAAAAAAAGTCATTTATGTTGTTGAAAATGTGAGAAGAGCAATGCTATACTTTTAACAAGGCTTTTATTAATTAAAATAGTTTCAGATAATCGAAAATTCTGAAACCCTTCGGAGAAAAATCCATTTATATGAATTTTTGAAATTTTATTCATTATTTTAGAAATTAAAATAGTTTTGAAATTCCATGAAGATTGTTATAGAGTATCTTTAAATAACAATATTAGTGGCATAAAAATAAAATTTCGATTTTACAAGCTAGAATAGTTCTTTTTTTAAATTTTGAATTTTGATGCTGCAATAATAAAACTTTCAATGCACGAAGACATTAAAATTGCAGTACAGCTATATTTCAATAAATGTTTTAAATTTCTAATGGGGTCAAGTAGAAGTTAGAAATGTTGAATGAATGCACTTTTGGAGTTAAATCGGAAATATTTTGCTAATTTTCTGTAAGCTTCAGTTGTAGTGAGATGAAAAGTGAAGCCCCAACCATTTCATTCTTTTCATTCAAATTTTGATAGTCAGTGTTACAAATGTATTATGTTACTTTGTCCATTGCACTAGATATCAATTTAATTTGCTGTCAGCTGCCGTAAGATTTAAATTTGAATTTGAAACGGAAGAGGAAAAAATTCAATAAATACGATAGCTTGTTTGCCCGAAACTAAACATTTGTCTTAAAAATATGACTGCAGATAATCGAATACTTCAGCAGTATAATCTTACGTGTACCACATAATATTTTTTATAGAATGCAATATTTCAAAAAAATTATTAAATAAAAAAGTCTCTGATTCATCCTAAAATTCAGTTTGATCTTCAGAATGATTTCAATGCAGTAAATAATATTTTATTTTATTTTAATCAATAAACGTACTTCTGGAAACAATTAATAAGTCTAAATTTTTTATACAATCCCTCGAACCTAATTCACATTCAGTAAAATTATCTGGAAAATCTAATATTTCAATTTTTTACAATCACAAATGACCGATTATAAAACTTTGAATATCATCATTACAAAAAACTCAACAATTTTTAATTTAGATAATCAGTCTTGGTGAAAGTGCAAGCGCTATTTGGCGTATTTTCTTCAAGACGTTGATAGAAGGTCTAAAATCGAGAGTTTTTATAGAATAGATACATTCAAATTTTCATAACTAAATACGTTTTTTTATTTAAAATCTTTTATTAAATAAGCCTCGTGGAACAGAGTATCTCGTATAAAAATTTAAAATTTGTAATTCATGAGAATGTTTATTGATTCAAACTAAGCAAAATATATATTTCAATCAGACCATTTTGTTAGCAGATGCAAGTCTATTTCTAAAAG
This sequence comes from Argiope bruennichi, assembly GCF_947563725.1. Taxonomy (NCBI): domain Eukaryota; kingdom Metazoa; phylum Arthropoda; class Arachnida; order Araneae; family Araneidae; genus Argiope; species Argiope bruennichi. The sequence continues at coordinate 128,289,357 of NC_079159.1, forward strand.
TTTACAAATTAACTCTTAGGCCCTGAATAGAGTGGACGTTTTTTTTTGTTTATTAAACTATGTTCCTCTTAAGTATCGCTAATTCAGTAAATTAATAATATAGATAACCTAAAAGGTCAGAGAAAACTTTTTCTCGAATTTTTAAAAATACCATACTGAAAATTACACTTTTCTTGGTTTGATTTGGAGTTATAGTTAACTTATTTTTTTAATTGAGTTTTTGTCAGTGGTGGCAACGCGGCAATAAAAAAATTCTTTTTCAACGCATGCGTATCGTGCTCCTGTGGGTTAAATTTTATTTTTATTTTGTGAGATATAAATAGTTGAAAAACATGGTTAAAATATATTTTTTTAAATTGATTGAAAATAGAAATTTAATTAATATTTTGACACATTGACATCATTGGAAAAAAAAATTTGAACTTTAACTTGATGGAAAAATCATTTTTGTGCTATATTTTGAAAGTTATTCGGAAAAACAGCCGAAATTTCGCTTATTTTTTTATTAATTAAAATTCTAATTAAACATACAAAAAATATTTCAGGGTTACAAATTCACGATCTACAAGGTGTACATTTGTTGCAGGTCACACCGTTCCCCCCCCCCCACACACGCGCGCGAACACACACGCACACCCACGGACTTTATGTTTTACCTTTATACTTCAAATTTATTATAAGCATAGATAGATATAGATGATAATTGCATTGAAAGATGTATTTACTCCAGTCTTCTATATCCTAATATAGAATAGGGTTTCAAAATAAACACGGAATGCTTTTTTATTCTGATGAAATAGTTTACGTTAAAAATTTAGGAAGCATGTCTATATAGAAGTGAACATGTGCTGCGAAATTTCGTATTCTGAAAAACAATTCGTGACTAACGAAAGAATATAAGAAATTTAATAAATGAACGATGCTCATTTCTGAAAATACTAGAAACACATGTTTTTTTGGTTAACGAAATAAAATTTCATTCATTCGAAAAATGTTGTTATAATGAACTTAATTATAATTAGTGACATTTGTTATAAAGTATTTTATTTTTCTTCTGAAACTAATTACCATTACGATATTCTAATTAAAATTTTAATTATAATTTTCCGAATAAACAAAGAAAAAGTTAATATAATGAATGTTTGTTAGCACTTTTGATGGCTTTTTCTTAATCCCGGACAAGTATTTTTAAATTATACTTGATTATGAAGAAAATTGCGTTTTAACTTTAAAGATAATGTATCTTTGCAATATTATTGCTTTTTTAACTATTCAAAGAAAACTTTTATCCTTCAGATAAGCCAGCATTAAGGCTTCTGGAAATAAAGGACGTTTTATCTTAGATTCTGTTGGAAAAATAAATTGCGTTCTCTTCATTCGACGAAAGAGGTAACAGAAATAAAGACAATATACAGATAGGGCATAAGTATCGTGATTTTTTTAAATGTTTGTTTAAAGATTAAATGAATATCCGAGATATGAGTAAATACTTACAACAAACGGGATTTTTGAAAGGAAAAGTTATTTATTTGTTTGCTTTTAATTTTAAGACGTGAAGATAATTACTGAATCTGATATTAATTGACTTCTTAAATGCAATTATAGATGACTGCTTCAGTGTAAAAAAATTATTTCTTTAGAATTTTAATGAATGAAGAACTATTCTTTATGTGAAAATCAGTTGCCTTTTCTATCTTACATCATTAATATTTATCATTCTGAAAGGAATAATTTGATTATTATGCAATTCGTTTTTATCCAAATAAGAGATTTTTTAAATCATTTGTATGCTTTTAATTATTTATATGTTATTCATTCTTCTTTTATTTTAAAAATGCAATCCAAGGTTTTTCAGGACTTGCCTCTTCAAATATTCAACAACTGATACGTAACGAAGAATTATTAAAATTTTGAATATTTAACAAAAACTATTTTTTATAATCTAAATATAAAATTAGAATATTATCGAAATGTTATTAATTTTTATTTAATTGTTTTTGCATTGTTCTCTCCATTTCTATATGCAAAATAATTCATTCGATTCACTGAGATATTTTGAAATGAAATCGCTCTCATAATTAAAAATAGAGAAAAAATTGTATTCGTTTAAAAATTTAAATCCTGTAAAAAATATTCAGTTGAATTATTTATTGAAAAAAATATTATAATCTTTATTTTGTCATAAGGAAAGTTGTCTAGGCTTATTTAGTTTAGCTCCGCTGTCTAGATTGTTTTATTTCCACATGTAATCTACAATTAATATATTTTTTTTTGTTTCGGTTTTAGTTATACTAACATTTTGTTTTGAAATGACATAAAGGATAATTCGGTGCCATATGCTTATTTTAAGCTATGAGCAGACGACGGAAATATCATCTGGACTGGTACCTGTAATGTAAATATGCATGCTATATCGATGTGAGATGTTTGAACTGTCAAAAAAATTTTATACGTGAAGCATCGTTTGAATGCAAATGAGTGTAATTTGTGCTTTGTTAAAGGGCACTTGTTAAAGTGTTAGTGCGTGTTCTGGAATCTATGCTAATCCGAAATCCCAAATTTTTTCCAAAATATATATAATGGTGCTCAGTTTCTTTACTTAGCTAGGTCCCTAAATTGTTTTTTTTAATACCGAAACCCTGATTTCAGGATCCTGAATGCCAGAATCAGCCTCCACAATGATTAGCCATTTTAAAAAATGTGTAATATCAACAAGTTAAAAAAATGAGCAATTATTAAAGATGGGTTTAAGAGGATAAATTTCTCCTTAAATAGCTGCTTTGCAAATGATCAATAGATTCAGTTACCGATTTTCTTAGCGGAATTCATAACACGTTTTAAATATGTTTATGGATAAGATATGTTAACTTCATGTATTGGCCTTCCATAAATTAATTTATGCTTACAGAAATTACGAAAAAACATTGTCACAAACCTTTACCTATTCAAAGAGGTCATTCTATCGGTCACTGTTCTCCAGGCACAGAACTTTTAATATCATAATTCATGGAATGTTATAAATAAAACCAAATTTAAAATAAACGCGCTTGTCAAAGATAAAAGGAAAAACCATTACGCTTATAGGTAAATGTTCATAAATTTTGATATCTTTGTATTTTTGAGAGTCATTTATCATTTTTCCCTTGACAGCAAAATAAGTTTGAACTTCACATTCTAACTTCATTTGTCTTTTGCACCTGGGATTTCGGAAAGAATAATTTTAATTTATACTCTGCTTTACATTTCGTGATTTTCTAGAGTTTCTAATAATATATTTTTCTTTTGAAAAATTTATAAAAATTAACTTATAATAATTTAAAGTCTTTTATAGACAAAATGAAATTTTGTCAAATAAAAACAAACAATTTTTGAAGTTTTTCATACCTTGAAAATTGAAATGAATTGATTAAATCCGATTAAAAATGGCGAAAGTGAGAATAAAATGATATTGATAACAAAATTTCGAGAAACTATTCTCTGTCTCACGGCACTGAATGAATCCCTTTTCATCTTATTCGAAATGAATGAGTTTGGAATGTCGTTTTCCATAAAGAGCTACAGCACGAGGTTTGGAAACTTTAAATAATTAGGGGAGAGCTAGATGGCTCAAGAATTCCATTGCAATGATTCATAGGAAATGATTCTCTCATCCGATGGAAGGTGTTTAAAGGACGCGAGAATTTCCATTGTTCTAGTACGATTCTTCATTTAACATAGCAGTGGGAACTTCAAAGTAGAATAAAGCCCCCTTGAAGTGGCATCTAAACAAATTCCAGCAACGTGGTTTTAAACAATCTGGCGCCATGACGAGCTGTAATTAGGAATGTGAAAGCATATGACCCAATGAAAATGTGTAATAAAATCATTGAGGAGTAAAAAAAAAAAATGCCTCTTACACCTTGATTAAAATTTCATATTTTGCAAATAGGCATCCTTTTAAAGTCAGATTTTGCAATCTGGACCTCGTTGGGTACCTGAGTAAAGTTAACGATTAAATTATAAAAAGGGTGCGTTTTCTATTCTAGCTAACTCTATATATTTATTTAGCACAAAAATGAAATAATACACTTAATATTTAAATTTATATAGAAAAATATATAACATTGCATTTATTTTAATTTTTTAAATTATCTATTATATTAAGAAAATATGCATTTTGATTTATTGTGCAGACAATTAGTATTTAAGTAAGTAAATTTTATAACTTTAGATAATATAACAAAAAGGACAAATAGTTATAATTAATTAAAATAATAATTACAGTCTATGTATACGTGACATTCTATATGGTATTTAATAGTTTTACAACAGTTCATTTAATAAATATAATTTAACTAAATTTAATTTAAAAGTTTCCTATGGCAGCTATTTGTTGCCAACTTATCAATCATTTGGGTTTCATTTGTATATTCCAATATGGTAAATTTTATAAATGTGACTCAGAATCATAACAGAATGAGTAAAATGTTCAGGCACACTGGGATCCATCTCATTTATGCAAGATTTCCCATAAAAGTGGAACAGGTGATTATTTTCTTATTTATTACAAATAGATATAACTTTCAGTTGCAAAGTTTTATAAAGTACCCAAATATATAAAAAGGAAATTTTTTGCAGAAGTTGATACTAAATATTTACACATTTTATTTTTAAGTTTCCCAAAGTAAAAAAAAAAAAAAAAAAAAAATTGTAAAATGTGTTTCTCATTCTCTATTCGCACACACAGTTTCGTTTTCCTGTCTTCAAACTTTGCTAATATATTAAAATGCCAAATTATTGACTTAGATCAGTTTTCCATACTGCAGACCAGTGTTTGAGCGAAACGTTTAGCTTATTCAAAGGTGACGTTTGAATAGTAATTTTATTCTTTGATTCAATTTATCACTTTTAATATTAAGACAGACTTCCTGTATTTGGCGACAGACACCCACTACATCTACAAAAGTCTAGTTACAAAGTACGTAAGAATCCCATAAATAAGTATCAACAAATGTTAAGTCGTACGATACTGGAGAAAATTCAACAAGTCCTTAAGTCCAAGTATTCCAACTATCAAAGAAATTCAGCATCTAACAATCATCTTATAGCTGATGGATAACGAGAAGCATGTTCTATTTGCTTTTGCATCTGTTAGAAGTGCTGTCAAAGATGAAAGATTACGAAGATAATGCCGGACAAAAGTAATTGGATTTATCGTTTACAGCACGGTATACTTTTGTATAATACAGGACCAACCAATAGTTTCTAAAATTACCTCACCATATATTTATAGAAAATATTTACTGATATCGAGCCTCTTATAAGAGTTTTTCGTTTGAAAAATGATAGTTTTGTGACCAGACTTGATAGAAACAACATGTATCTAAATTACATTTCTGAGGAAAGGAAGATTTGATTTCACCGGAAGTTGCGCCCAATTGTAAAACTCTAATTATGATCTGATTGTAGCTCTCCACGGAGTTCATGAAGGCTATACGAAAGCCAATAATTATGTTGACTTATTCTCTGCACTATAATGGTTTCGGAATGAAGAATGCATTAGCAAGGAGGTAATTTGGAAAAGGAAAAAGCAAAAAAAAAAAAAAAAAAATTATGACTTATAAAGCGCCTCGCCCTTGTAAGAAGTAAGAATCGACTTATTTGAAAATGCTGGATCGTTCTACAAATAAATTTTCCAGAAAGATGCTGAAAACTTGAAAATGACATCTGTATTTGTGCGAAACTATGTCAGTATTGATTACGCACAATGTAAATCATTAAAATTTCCTCATTATTGAAATAAGTCATACTTTTGGAAAGCTTAATATCACGCGCGATGGCAAGTATTTGATTTTCTTTCATGGTAATTCCTTATTTCTTTAATATAAATAAAACGTTAAATAAGGAGTGTTTATGTCGAAATCTGAATAACATCTATACCTGTGGTAAACTCCTCTAAATTTTAAAATGAGGATATCTCTACAAATTTTGTAGATAAAACTCTGTATGTTGATAGATGGGCAATGTAAGAGAAATATTTTATTCATTCACACATTAACATTATGGAGACTGCATAAAAATACAAATTTTTCAAATGTTTCATTATGAACCTTCACAGAAGCCAAGCAATTCTCCACTTCATTAAATGAAATTTTGTATTTAGAAGTATAGGCCTAGTTGCAATAATTAAGCAAACAAAATATTGTTCTACATTTTTGAAACAAGATGTATATGAATTTACATTCATAAATAAGTTCCGCGTTTCTTAATTTATCTCATTTTTTTTTACTGTAGTCTTCCGTCTCATGATTATTTCTATAACTTTTGTGACTATTTTTACAGTCATTTCCTTTTTCTAAAATCAAAATCTAATTCTTCAGTGTGTTACGTATTGCAGAATTCAATTATCAAAACATTCACCACTTTAGAGAATAAGATTTATTTTTTAAAAGTGTGATTATACAAAAAACAGTGTAAATTGAAGTTCGGATTTTTAATTTTAGTTAATGGCATCTTTAAACTTTTGTGAAACAGTACTTGTATAATTCGATACATTTTTAAATTCTTTCATATTGCATTAATGTTCTTTTTACGTAAAACGTGCTCCTTGATCTTTATTAATATTATTTTAACAAAATTTTTAATGCTGTTTCAATATTTTAACTCATTAATATTTTTTAAATTTTACTTTTTTGCTACTAGATACTTTAGAATAAATTTAAGCAGAAGTAAAGAATCTTAATGAATAAAATCAGAACTGAACGATGAATGTTACTACACATATCAATAATTTAAGACTTTAAATAAGCTATTTTGAATAAAAAATAAATTATGCCTTTCAAATATAAATCTTGTTATTAAGAATATCTTTTGTCTCTAAAATTATTTAGCTTGGAGCTCGGGTTTTACTGATATACAAAAACGGATTTGAATGGAAACAATTTAAGAAATTTCTCAAAATGCATAAATAAAGTGACTATAACCAAAAACTGATAAGGAATAAACTAGTTATTTTGATCATGTATATATAAACATGCAATCATATTCCATTTTTAACTATCTCGTATATTAAGTATAGAGGAAGTATTGCAACAATAAAAATTTTAAAAAAAATTCGAACTCGAGATTTTGGCGAATTTTCACGTTTTAGACCTCTTTGAGTTCGAAAAACTGAATGTTGGCATTGTGTCAATAAAATTATTTGTCTGTGAACGCGATGAGCCAAAATCAGTTTGAGTGAGGTGGTTGAAATTAGGTGCATAGAATATTTGTATATGTCCATCAAATTTTGAAAGTAATCCATTCACAGGGAATCTGGCTGATTTGCCGTTGGTGTAGAAGTGAATTCGAAATCTACGAAACACAAAACGCTTGGTAGATGAAATTTGATAAACAGGTTTAGCATCTAAAATATAGAAGATATCGAATTTTGTACCAAATCCATCCAACTCCCCGAACTTTCGCATGCACTTTCGCAGTGTGATAACGCATAAACGCCATGACTGAAATCGATGAAATTCGGTGTGACCTCAACCAGAGTCTCGTGTCAAATTTTAGTATCAAAACGCATATTCTCTTGATAAATTTTGTAAAATGACTAAATTCTCACCTAAGATCTGTCTTTCGTAATTATAATTCATCAATGGATGCAAGTGAGTCGCGTTCTTACTCCAAGATTTGCAATTTTATGTGGAAGAAGGATAAGAACTTTACTGGAGAATAGGCGAGAAGCACCACCGCCGATTTTTAATCCCTTACATGATAATGATACTGTTTGGCAATGACGGAAGTTATTCTATCTTACAGATAACAAGCTAAATAAACAGATAAGGAAATGATGCTAAATAAGAATAATAAATACTTTTTAGATGCGATTCTCGCTTATAAAATGCAAAGCGTTTTTAATTATTTCACAAACCGTAGCCTGCAATAAAATCATTATTAAGATCGCTTTTCTTTATTTTTCTTTTTGCTCAATCTCAAAACGGTTATAAAATTCTATTTCAAAAATAAATATAACTTTTAAAAAATAAATTTTTACCCCAGATTAATTTATAGCGTCAGCACCCATCCATCGTTCTGTAGGAATTAAAATTCTAACTAAACTTTTCACAATTTTTAAGGAGTCATTTGGACAAAAAAATATGGACGAAGATTGAAAAAGTATCATTCGATGATTTACAGTTCGTTTTATTATTTGCCTTCTAGATGTCTACATAAAGTTAAATAATTTCGTCATTATTAGCCAATTTTCTAAATTCCTGTTTAAACAGTGCTTTGTAAAATTTTCCTCTGTAATAGCAAAAAAAGATTTCGATTTCAATTTACAGGGATTATCAACAATATCCTGCTAACTATTTAGCCGCTTCCTAAACATTTTTTTGTTTCATGTATTTGATTTCATAAAACTGCTCATACGTTGATATGATTTAATTTTTGAATGACTATTAAAATTGCCTTCAGTTCTATCAATGTTTATCATTATAAGTAAAAATGCATAATTTATAGGTGATATAATAGCTTAAACATATTTTAAGAAGAATCATTAAATAGGATGTAAGTCATCAGGTTAACAATTTAGAAAAGTTTACGATGCCTGTTTATGAATAAAAATGGTGAGACTGATCGTTAATGCTGAAATGATAAACTTGCTGCGGTTGTAATAAAGGCGAATGTTTCATTTTATATTTTAAATCAATGCAGATGTGGTTTTATTTGCATTTGGAAACTATTCCGATTAGCATCGTTGCGAAAAATATGCAATCAAAATACACTTAAGATTTTTATTACCTTTTTCCTTTATTTTAATTTAAATCTAACAATTATGTAAAATTATTTTTAAAAAGACGAGGCAATTATAATGTCAAATAAAATGCATGAAGCGATCAGTCTTAAACTTGCGACTTCAGTCTAAGCGTTTTTGTTTCTCTTTTCCTATCAAAGTCAGACTTAAATAATATCTCCCTCAACATATTAAATTCTTATACAAGGAAAATATTTTTTCAATGCTTCTCATTGAAAACTCATTTTACTTACTATAGCATAGTCTAATATCAAATTAAATTTATTAGAATGGAAGTCGTTGAAAATATCCATTGAAAAAAAAAGCAATAATGATATATTCAGATTCAAAATTCCTGATTATACTATCGTTTTGAAAGTCATAATATATGTTTTGCGGATATTCATTTAGACATTTGTCATATATTATAATTTTTAATCCTTTTAAGTTATCAGAATTTATTTCATATTTAAATAAATGCTTCGTTACACAGAGAATGCTGGAATGTTGCATTTTATTGCTGTTGTGTGTTTTCGATATCAGAACAATATTCCAACATTTTCAGAAAGCAATCTTCTAATTTTATAAAAATTTATTTCAGTTTAAAAGATGCTACTTAGAAGTTCACTTGAAAAAAATTATAATAGTATGCAGCAATAACTGTAACAATAAATTACGAAATATATTGAACTCTAAAAAGGCGAAGTAATAAAAGCTGCTTTTAGAAAACAAACCCCTTTTAATTGTAGTTAATGAAACCTTTGTTGAAGCATGAACGAAGTCTTGGTAAATAAAATCGATTAGAAGTGACAATATGTGTCATTTGTCACAATCAATGACCACAAAACATATACTATTCTGCTCTTCCTGTTTTTAAAAAATAAAAATGTCAATGCCAAAACAAAATCTACAGAACGCGGGACAATAAATAAGAAACGATTTATTTAAAATATCTTATTCAATACCTAAAACTTATAAGATTTGCACTGTTTTCTTTAAGTCCCGGATAAGAAAAATTATATATATATATATTCTTTGTACTTATTTACTACTATTTGACATCCGAAAGAATAGGTCGCAATATATTTTATGAACTTTTAGTTCTAAAACAATTTTTTTCTTCCCAAATTCTCTACAGTTATTCCCTAATGTGTATAAAAATCTCTACCACCCCCCCTTGTATAAACAAATAACAATTTAGATGTCTGACATTCTATCATCGCGAAGAGTGGAGTAAATAAGCCTCTAAGGGAACTGGCAAGAAACAATGTTATCGAAATTGATTTAGTCTTCTATTAGGGAAAAAAAAAAAACTTTTTGATTCTATCTCAAAAAACGACATCTTCTGACAATAATCATTAACGGTATATTTCTCGGAAAAGTAGCCATTTAGTTTGCAGCAGAATAAAACTTTATTATTTACAGAGATTTTATTTTTAAGAGAAAGGAAAGAACTTAAAACTTATTTTTAAAAATTTGACTTCAAAAAATACATTTCTGAATGTTAAAACCATTTCTTTAGATGACATGCATTTTTATCTTTACTTAAATAAGAAACCGGAAAGTACTCGAAATGATAATTTCTTGAATGTTACTCTGTAAAATCGACAAACATTTGTTGAATAGGAATGAAAATCCATTCATGTCTAGTTTTTTTTTTACGTATAAGAACTTGTATATAAATTTCTGCAATATACGAATTCCTCCCCTAATCTGAAACATTTCAAATAAAAATAATTTTAGATTCTATTAGCGTGAAAACTGCGACTATTTTTTTTCTATTCATTGTTGGAATACGGTTAATATATAAATGAAGAATAAACCAAAAATGCATTATAAAAGTCTCTTTTCCGACCGGTTGAAAGCAATGACAGTCACAAAATCCCATCCCAAATGTCATATATTTAAGTCATTGCGTATTTGTGTTTTCATGTTTTATATGCTTATGAATGTACAAAACGACCGAAAGTCAAGCCAAGTTGTCGGATTGGGTTGAACATTTTATCTGACCACACTTTAAATTCTGAACATGTGAATTATGTTTTATTCATCTGCTGCATTTTTATTTATGGATATCATATTCGGCCAGTCAGAGGTGTTTGAACTCGGGGAGAATAAAATGTGGGAGAATCATCAAAATCTCGAGTTCCACTTGCTGGAGGATAACAATACTTTCCCTTTGCATATTTCGTATAAAGTTAAAATAAAGAAAAGCGAAAATGGAAATAAAGATTTCGGATATACAAAAGAATGGAAGCTCCCTGAAGAACACAGTTTCAGATTTTTTCTTAGTATCATTATTACTTAATAAATGAATAAAAAATATCGGTTATTCATTTTCATGAAATCGCACCGAAAACGTCCTTTCTTTTTACATTGAAAAAAAAAAGCAGCAATGAACTGAGATCTTCATATTCTATGTTTAATACCTTATGGGCCGAGTCTGACAGGAGTTTCACCGGTTATACTGGACACCATTTTTTTCAATATCAAATGTGGATTCATCATTGAATTTGCTTTTCTAAATCGTACAAACTATTTTCGCGTTTAACTTTTATTTATAAAGAAAATTCCTAATATTTGTCAGAAAATGTTGAAAACCACTCATACGATCATTTGGGTCTTTACTGAGGACACCCTTTTCAGAAGTTCTACATTTTGTGGCATGAATGATGAGTCAGAAGAAATTGAACTGTGCATGAGGTGTGAGTCAATAATGGCTAATTGTCAAAAGAATTTGCAGGTAAAATGTGTAGAAAATCTATGGAGAAGTTTAAACTTCTACAACGTGTAGATAAATTGGTTTTCAGTTGTATTTATAATGATTTACAAACGAACATTATAATAATGTAATCCTATGTCATTGGTCTGATAACTATTGGCTATTTTGCAGAGATGCAACTGAAATTCCTGAATGATGAAGATAAATTCACAATAATAAAATCAACTCATGTGATCATACTTTAAATATTTGCTTCAATAATCTGATACTGACATGATCTTCTTTTGATTTTGTTTATGACATGAATACACAGCTAAGAAAATTATTTAGTAGACAAAAAAATTATTCTCTTATTTCAGTGAAGGCAATGAAATATCAGTGAAACAATACACTGCCAATGTAACGATTTTCTTAAATAGGAGTCTACCGGGAGATCTTTATTAATTTTCTCAGATACGAAGAGTATCTCGACGCCCTCACATTCTATCAGCGATGAAGAGCAGCCGAGAATTTTCGAATTCCATACATAATACAGGTTGATTCCTTTTGAAAATAAAAGCGTTACCTTTAACAAAAAGAAAGCATATCTATAGGTTATGCTATTTAATTCATTTTAATAATCGATTTACCGCCAAACTACAATTATTAAGTTTCTGTGGCTGTTCGGCGTGTATCCTTCCGGTAGCCTGCAGTATTACAGTTTTTGCCCACTCGTGATTGAACATCCCATATTAATGAGTCAGCCATTGATTCATTTGCTACAAAACCAAGGGAAATGGACGAATGAAGACTTTTGTCTTTAACGAAAGTTTAAAGGGAAAAAATCGCAGGGTGTTATATCTGGGAATCTCAGCAACCAATAAAGAAATGATATATCATTTCATCCTGCATGTTCAATCTAGAAATGGGGAAGAGATCATCTAGGCATTTGCGTAAATTGTTATGTTAATGTGGGGGAACAACGTCTTGCTGCAGAATGAAGCTGGGGACCTCTAACGCTTCCTGTAACTGAATGAACTGCCACTTGAAAGCATGTCGTAGTAAAACGCATAAATAGATTTTTCCACTGAAAAGAAAGGATAAAAAATTGTTAATTATGACGCCGAAAATATTCACTTTTGCAGAATCACGCTGATGTTCCATAAATCTATATGAATTTTTTATGCCCCCAAATCATAAATTATGATGGTTAACTTTATTACATAAGTGAAAATTGGCTTCCTCCTAAAATGCAAATCTGTCTCTCTGCAGATTATGCTGCAAATCCATACAGAAATTTTAAAGCAATCATTTGTCTGAAAGTTTTAAAACCTGAAATGTCTATGGCTTGAATTGTAGACTACACCTTAACACATTTCATTCTGTTGTTTGAGACACATTCAATTCTCAAATCCCACGATGAGTTGGTTTCCGACATTTCGACAATCGTTTTTCAGTCGCGTCGGTTTTGACAGATGTGTGCCCAAGGTTGGTTTTTGCTCATATACTGTCCATGTTTCGAATCTTGTTTTATTTATATCATCGTTCGATGTTGTGACGATGCGATTGTTCTTTACCAAATGTTGTGTGAAAATGTCTTTGAAAGATTGATAAATTTAAAAAAAATTGGCATATTCTGAAACACAGTAAACCTTCTCCTACAAGGATGGCGTACATTTAAAAATGACGGAAGTGAAAGCTTTTTCTTAGAGGTCTCTAATAGAGATTTTGCTACTTGAAGAATTTTCACTGGTGTTAGATAGAACCCATATTATTGTAGTTGGTGATAACAGTGGTTTCAGCTAAATAAATAAAATACAGAGATCATATTATACTTTTCATTTTGTTTCATTCAATGTGAATCACTCTATGTTGTAAAAAAAACACAGAATTCAAGTCATGAGGAATATTATCAGAATTTCAGCTCGTTATTGCACAGAGCAATTTATTCAGAGCTCTGTGAATAATGTTTGCTTTATAAACAAACATTATTCACAATTCAAACAATCCATATGATTTTTATGAAGAATATAATTCCAATTTCAAATAATTATTCTATGTACAGAATATAAATGTTCATTTAATCTGCTTACACTTTTCAGAAATACCTTTGCCACCTGTTCAAGTGAGTGCCATCAAGGAAACGGTGCAACTACTCTTGAGAATAACGAATATTATTACGGAACATTTCTTTGAGCATTTCTGAGCAGGTATGAATTTTTCATTAGCATTTAAGCTTTTCTGGATCCGATAGGAAAAGATTTGAGGAATGTGTAAACAAATATATGTTAAAAGATTCTGCATAAAAATAACAGGATCAGACTAGATAATGGAACCTACCCTGTATTGACATTCTTCCACAAATCTATTTGCGAAATGAATCTGAGGCAAAACGTATCTCAATTTTCTGAGATTTACAATAAGGACAGTACTGGGGAAGGAAAAAATTTAGTATAAAAGGATTTCTTGTTTAAAACATTCTGCTCAAATAAAAAAAATGAATCGTGTGGTAATTCTACGTAAATCAACATACGTTATAGAACATGAATGAAATAATATGATTTGATGATCTTGTTTAGCAATGCAGAAAAAAATTAAAATTCAGAGAACTTTTTTGTTTGAATTAATTATTTGGAAATATTCTAATTTAATTATATAAGAAACCAACCTCCTTTGGCGACCAATCGGTTTGCTAGGATTAATCGTCACTGAAATCTTTTATTGAATATATTTGAACTTGGTTTAAAGGCTACCACAGAAAAAAATTTTATGCTTCAAATTTTGATAAATGTAAAGTTCATGCTGTCTAAAAAGCTCCAGGCCGGTCTGTCTTTATTATACAGTTCCCTTATTTTCTGTCAACTCCCTTAAAATTTCTAAAAAAAAATGATACACTTTTCTATTTCTAATTTTTTAACAATATAATCTTATCCCTAACAATGAAAAAAATACAAAATTTGAGATTTTCCTTCATCTTAATTGTATTTTAAGATGCGGATTTTAATCTTTTAGAGATTCTTGTCAGAATTAAGTAAATATTCTTTTCCAAAATTTGCTTTGCCAATAATGATTTGTTTAAAAAAGAACAAGAGATTGAGAAGTTATCATGGAAAACGGCTAAAATTTCGTTTCATTTTTAATGAATGAAAATTTTAAAAATGAGTTCTGAGATGCAAATTTTCAACCTCAAAAGCTTCAAGGTTGTTAACACTTTATCAAATGATCTTTCCTGCAGAGAGCCAACATACAGCTAGACACACATACGCATTCATCTTTATTATAAGTAAATATAAAGATTATAATGAGCCTGTTAATCAGTATTCAAATAACAGAGTACAGACCAATCTACAATCTAATCATACATTCATGCGCGATCTTAGCTTAAAATTGTGTATCAGTGCGAATATATCTGATGTCTAAAGTTTACATGTCCGTAAAAGTACTTTTTAGTTTAGTTAATCGAAAATTCATTTATTCAACTATTCATTTTGAATAATTTTTCTTTCGTAACTTTAATTAGCGCTGTGACTCCATTAGCAATTTTTTTAATTCGTCAGTTACTGTTAAAAAATAATCCACCGTGTTTCTCTATTATCAGTATCTTTCAAACTGAACATTGAAAATGCCGACGAAAACTCCAGACGAATTTATTTTTTAAATCTTTTATTACATATATATATATATATATATATATATATATATATATATATATATATATATATATATATATATATATATATATATATATATATATATATATATATATATATATATATATATAGAGAGAGAGAGAGAGAGAGAGAGAGAAACTAATTAATTTTGTAGGCAATGCATTTTCTAATTTAATGAACAAATTAAATATGGCTCGTGAAAACTGCTTTCATAAAACTCATTTATTTATTTTTGAAATAAATAAGTGTAAATTTTTTTACCATACGAATTTGGAACCAAATGAAATCGTGATCGTATTCAGAAATTTCATGATTCCAGTTAAGCACTAATAATGTCTCGTTGCACAGGTTTATGATTTATTAAAAACAAAATTAAGAAAGATATGTAATGAAAATTTTCATCAAAAGATAATATAAAAAGGCAAAAAAGGGAAAGAAAGTATAAGAAGTGATAATGTTTACTCATTCTGTATAATAATAATAACTATCTTCACCAATAATAACTATTTCATCATCTCTAATAATAATTCCAACAATAATGATTACTTTAAAAAATTCTTGGAAATTGAAATTTTGCAGTACAATTCTGAGAATTCTTTATTTTTCTCTTAAGTTAAGACTTTTAAAAAAGCATTTTTTTGCTTTCTTTATTAGCAATATTTGCTTAATAAGTTAAGTTGTGAATACTGAAAATAACTTTACGTGGAATAGAGGAACGAAATTGCATATAATTTTTAAACCTATTTTATTTTAATTTGTGCTCCCATCTTCCGGAACTTATTCCATCACCCCCGGAGGGGAGCTTCAAGTATAATGAGGAGTAGATACAAAACTCAAATCCGTTGACCTGTCATTCAGATTTTTCCGTGTGCCTTCGGACGATCTTCCGGTTATGCCGTCACCAGTGCATTTTCCTGACTATTGAACAGACAACCTCTAATTTCTACAATCGTTTGCATAATTTATACAAAAATAAGAAGAGAAATTTGCTTTTGAATATGTTAATCCAAAGCTCGAGTTTCTAACAATTTTAAGAGCAGGCTTGCTAAGAAGGAAATTGGAATTTTCTGGAACGCCAGAAGCATCATCTGCCAAAATTAATTCATTTGTAAAACAAACAAATAAATTTCAAGAGAATAAATGAAAGGTTTCCAAATTTTGTTAAACTCAAGTAGCAATAGAAAAACGGTAATGACGGTTTCATCAACTAAAAGTCAATTTTTAACAGAATTTTTTGATAAATTGAAACGAATGAGATGAAAATATTTTGAAAATTTTTGAGCATCAATATTTTGGCGATTGAAACGAATGCCAATAAAAATACCGAAAAGAATTGCCCCACTAATTAAAGTTTCAGAAAATGGCTGTTTTGAAAATGTTACATTTTTATGTATGAGTATTCAGAAACACGAATGAAAGGATGTAGATTTTATTTTTTTCCATCCAAATTATATTAAAATTTGATGCAAGTTAATAAAAACCTTAGTAAGAAAATTTTATCATTGTTCCCATAATTATAATTTACTGTGTTTTTTTTCTTTTCATTTTTTAATTCATAAACCTATTATTATTTTTCAACCATCGGATCATGTTGTACTTTCTAAAATACATTTGAGTTATTTGTTAGATTCTAAAAATGGATTTATATTCAATGATTGTCACACATCAAGTTACTAAATATGATGTTCATCAAGAATAATCGTTTAGAAGTTACAAATAAAACAATTATTTGAAAGATTAGTCAGAAGTAGGTTACACAACTGTTCACAGTGACCTTTCTGTAACTCAGAAGATTGTCTTGAAGGAGCATTTCATTTCAAAATGCTCGTCATCAAACACTATTTCATTTTTGTAAACTATTTCATTGCAACACTATTTCATTGCAACACTATTTTGTAACACTATTTCATTGCAAAATAGAAATTGAAATCGATATTTCAATGGAAATGCGAATCTTTGCATCAATGCATTTGTTAATTTGTTAAAACATATCAAGTACGAACTAAAATCAGTGAAAAACAAGATATATAATTCTAAAATTTAATGTTAAAATGCCATTTTGCCTTATAATAGCAATTTTTATAAGATAGCATTCATTAATAACAAAAACTATTAGAAGTGATAACTAAAGTAAGACGATCAACAAAACAAACAAATTTACGTCGAGAGAATTTTTCTTAAAATACTTTCTATCAGACACAGTGTATATAAATATATTATGATATAAATATAATAATTAAAATAATATAATAATAATATTACTTATGTATATAAATAATATGAAAACATTATTATAAAATGTTTTCTTTTTTCCTACTATTAAACACAATCAACAGATATCCTTTTTGTACCAAAATATATGTTTATGCTATAAACTCCATAGTTATCTTATATAGTTTTCTGTATTTTTTACTGAAAAATCTCTTCTTTCTTCGATAACCTGCTTTTATTATCCAAATATCGACACTATTAATATTGTCTCATTCCAGATATATGTTATAAAGAAACTACACCTCAAACCTACCCAATCCTTTCTTTTGGTCTTAAATTTTATATCTGAAATGTATGTTTATTCACTGCAGATTGAAATTCAATAAATTGTGCCAATGCAAAATTCAATAACTGATTGAATTTCGTCAGAGAGTATTTTTAATTATTTCTTATGACACCGATATTCATAGAGTAAGATAAAATCTGAAGGACTTACCTTATATTCAAACTTTGTTTTTAGCAATGAAGCCGCATTTCACCAAGATCTCATTTCTGTAAGTCAAAGTAATTACAAAGGAGGAATGGCGCTCCTTTAATAATGCAGCCAAAATAATTGCAAAGAAGGTATGATAAAAGCAGGAAGGTATCTTTGTTCATGCAAGGTGCCTCCTTGATAAATTCCGCCGTCAGCAGTGTTAACTCTTTTCAGACATAGGGACCCGGTTCTATCTTCCAAGTGGATCTCAAATTCTGTTGAATTATCAATCTGCTTCCGCTTTCATTCTGAATGATGACCGATGATCACCTGAGCTGCCTCAGTTACCCGACTCTCTCTAGAAATCTTCCAATCTCAGACAAAACTATCACTGCAGCTGGAGGAAATGCATATTAGCAATTTATTTCTGACTTAATACAGAGAGAAAAAAGCTAAAATTAACATTCTGTTGGTGGTTTTTTTGCTTCCTGTTGTCTGCATAGCAATTCAAAAAATTGGTATTTCGTTGATTCAGTTGGAAATATATCTCAAACAGCAGATGGCATAGAACTTTTACTTACTATTTATACAATTAATATCTCATAACATTCCACAACAACTTTTGGACATCCAAGGAATAATAAGAGAATCCATCCTGGATTTGATAATCTGGAAACCTATTGAGACGTTTCCCTCTTCCATTTATACGTTACTCTCTTTTATTTTAAAAATGTATGATTTCAGAGAATAATAATTGAACATGCTTGCTCACCCAGCACCTCGTACATTTCTTTCTATGTAGAGATCAACGCATTTATTCGAATGCAATAAATAATGCGCAAAATATTGTAATAAATGCACATCAATTAATATATATTTTCTTCTTACGTGATTTCTACTAAGATACATATGGCGGGTTAAGACTTGCATATGTCAATCAATATTAAATTGTCGATATTAAATAGATGAGATAAAATTAAAATTAATGTGAAAGCTTTCAAAGAAGTTTGAAACTATATGTAATCAATAGCGAATAAACAGTTCCTCTCACTTATTAATACTAAATACGAGTTTGGCATTTTCTAATCAAAACTCTTTGCATATTTCATTGAATAATCTTCAAGAAATGTGACTTTTATCTTATCATTTTTTATACTGCAATATACCAAGCAGTCTGGTTCCACCCTTAAAGGGTGAAAAATTTCCTTTTTGTAAGTTCAATTGCATTGTTAAATGACTTCCCTTCTTTTCAAATAACTACTTAATTAGTAAAATAGAATAAAAAAACGTTTATATTTACCCCTTATCAGAAACCAGAAACTTTTTTCTTGCATGAAAGGTTAAGTTCTTTGATTTAATGTGGCGAACATTTTTCATCTAAATGAATGGATGCCTATACATCATAAGTAACCAGGAGATGATATAACTGGTTTTCCGCTCAAAGCTTGTTTTTGTTGTATAATACTAATAGTTTACCAGAATTTTTACGTTGAGATTTATAGTTCCTCTTTTGCTTCGGGAAATGATTTATGGAAACAAAACAAAATGAGCTGTTCTAGCAGTTTTGGCATTTCATGCGGCAATAGTGTATTATAGATGTGTCTAAAATAACTTTGGTTACATTTCAATAAAATGGCAACTTTAGCAATTTTACGCTTTGCTTCGAATATGAGTACCATCTCAATTATTACGCAAATAATTTCTTAAGATATTTTTGTTAATCAGAGAATGATTTTTATGAAAAAACTGTCCTTGTAACTTTTCCACGATTAATTAATTAAGCCATAATATCAAAAAGAAAATTATTTTTTTTTTTCAATTTTAAGATTGGTTTTGATTTGCCGCTTTTTGATTTACAAATGATTTTTCAATTTAAATATTAGAATCAGAAAATAAAATGTATCGAAGGTCAAATGAAATAGCTTTAAATTAATTCCTAAAATTATGTCAAAGATTTAATCCTTAAACAATAATAAAATTATTAATTTTCTTAAAGAAAACATATATAATTTTGTAGTAGAAAAAAAACATCGAAAATATCCATGAAAAAAATAAATATCACAGACATTTTAAATGTGTATTCCACCTATTCTATAAATAGAACAACGGTCTGATACGCACCTTTCTCTTTTCAAATTATCCATACTTCTACATTACATTCCTTGAATTCAGGGAACAATGTATTTTTTATCTTTTCATGCTAGGGGACAGGGAGCAACAAAAAGTTGAAGTGTCCCCGTTGCCAAACAAGTTCTTTTGTGCACACTATTGCGCATGTGAAATTTATTTTTAATGCTTTCTTGTCTCTCCATTAGTTCGGTGACTGCTTTACTTTGTAGTTGAGAGTTTGCTGACCATTTTTGTTGGTGTGAAAAGGTCAGGGAATTTCTAACAGCGGATGAAGCTCTTGAATAGATGAATTATCTGAAGAAGAATTTGATGATCCTAAAATGACAATTAATCCGCTGAAACCAGATGCGGTCAGTGATGAACATGAAATTCAAGATACTTCTGGAACTATAGAGGGTTTGTCAAATATCTGTGAAAAAATTAGATTTGACACAAAACCGCCTAAATGAGAAAAAATGTAAAATAGAATTTTCACTTTCACCATGTTTTTTGATTTTCTCAAGATCATCAACATATGGTAAATACGGTAGATTATAAAAAATCCCGTTGACCATTTTTACATGATAGTCAATGATATGATATCGAATACAGATACTGAGATTAGATATGCAGAGAAGAAGAAGGATCATTCTTTTGAAGACAATGAAAGTGATATCGAAAAATTTATCAGAAATTTTTTTACGGTGGTTATCACATTTTATCACGTGGAAAAAATGTATTGGAAAAAGGCTCGGAACACTGGCACAACCTTAGTGAATAGAGCTATGTCCAGAAAACAATACGGTGACATAAAATAAATACCTACATTTGAATGACAATTCGGCCACCAACAAAGAGGATCGTTCTTACAGAATTTGTACACTTTTTCAGAAAAACTTAATATTGAAACGATGAAAGAATGGCACGCTATTTTGGCAAACACGGTTGTAAGATGTACATGAAAAAGGAACCTGTGAAATTTGGATGCAAGTTATGAATGATGACATCTTATAATGGATATCCCTTCATTATTATTCCTTATCAAGGTGATCAAGAAATGATTATGGAGCCACTTTCTCAATGTGTTGTGGAATCTTTTCTCTGCGTTGTGAAAAATCCTTAGTTTCAAAGGATTTATATAGATAATTTTTTTTTACTTCACATGGGCAACATCAGTATTTCTCGGGTCAGTAATAATAAGTTACCTTGGTGAAATAATTCAAAGAAACAACATTACACAAAGAGGTATGCTGCAGAAAAATGAAGAACTTCTCCTAACTCGTAAGCATTTATTAGTGAAAAACCTAAACGGTCATCAAAAGCAATGTGAATAAAAATCTTGCTAGGAAAAACCCAATTACAATTTGAAAAATGTGTAATGTTAAAGTATGTAGAGACTGTTTTTCTGATTTCCATTCATAAAATCATTTTTGTAAGGCAAGTAAAATTTTGTAATTTTTAGTAGTGTATTGGGTCATTGTCCTATTTATAGGATAGTCTGAATTTTCAAAGATATTAAGAAAATATTTAAAATTTTTGTGTAAGTGCCTCGCATTGATCATGTCTTTAAAATTTTACGTTTATCCTGTTTTTGTTTTATGAATGGTCCAATATGGGTTAAAGGATGAAAGAAGCGATAATACATCTACATAAATAAAACTCTAACATACATGGCACAGAAAGGGCCCTTGATACTTATTGCCAAATGTCAACAATCAGATGCAAACAAATAAAAATACAAACGTTTCAGAAGCTTCCTTGAACGTTTTTGCAGTTGCACTTTGCTTAATTAATAATTAAAATTTCAATATATCACTGGAATGTCTCGAAGGTGGAGTTGTCGTTTCACTAAAAACTCCATTCATTCAGATGAAAGAAGTCAAGATGTTAGAAAAACAAGTTCAAGCAATGTTTAGTAGAGCTCAAAAATAGGCCTAAGTGTAGCTATGAATTGCCATTAAAAACAGATGATCGTATCTTCCAAAACTCTTATTTCCGAAAGATGATTTTTTTATTGCCTTAAAATTAAAAAAAAAAACTTTTTGATATCAATTTCATTTCCGTACGATTCTTTCCCTTACATGTTTTTAAAATTTACTTTGGTTTCAATCTAAGACAATGTTATGATGAAATTAAAATTCTTCCCTTAAAAAATTCAATCACATGCATTTGTCAGTGTCAAAATTAAGATTAAAAAAAGCTGCATTCTTTGGATGTTATTTCCGCAGTAGGATTTTCATTTATGCTTTCATTTCAGCGCATAAACGCTGTTTTATAATTTGCAGTGAACTGACTTAATTAAATCCATTCCATATTAATCGGTTCGCGGTTTGAAAAGTCAAGAATCTGGGCGAACAGTTTGTTCGCCAAAGGCGGCCAGTTGTCTGAATTCAGAAAAGAAGGTACATGGATTTCAGTTCATAGCAGAATGTATTTTGAGTCACAAATTTACCTCTGCGTATTACACATCTCGTTCATTTACTAGTGCAGTACTCACCTGCGGCTTTTGGTTTCCACACCATCAGCTTAAACATTCATTCATAAAATAGTCGTGGATATAATGCAAAATCCAAAAGTGCACATTGCCGTCAGCAGCGGAATTTGTTTCTTGGAACTCGCCTGGGTATCGAGTGTAAGCCACAATAGTTATTTGCATCCTCTGTCGTCCAGTTTCAATTCATCGGGCCCATCCGTATCTTTCAATGACACCGCGCACTGCATTATAAAACTGCAGACCCTTAAATAGGCACGAAATTATCACACTACACTTTCTGCGCAGAATCTATATATGACTACATAAGATGCTGGATAACGTCAGAATCTATATTTTTTTTGGATATTTTCGATGATTAAATGTCGCGAAGGTACCATCTTGAATGGCAGTTGAAGTTCGTTTGATATCAGTTAATAATGACGCGAAATTGTCGTTAGAGTTTTAAAATATTCTGTAAAATGTTATAAGTACGCTGTGCAATGATGAGATTTTGTGGGCAAATTTTCAAACGGGTTCTGTAAAGAATAGTAAAAATGCATCACATCGAATTCGTGAAATATTATAATTAATAAGAATACGAAACATTTCAAGATATTGAAACAGGGTTGTATTGTATCAACACGAGATATAGGCAAAGCTTGGATACTCGAATATTTATTAGTAAAATTTAAAGCGTCAAATAAGATGATCATAACACAAAACAAGCAAAAACGTGTGAATGAGAACGAGGCCAAAAAAAGTTATAAAATCTGAATCATGGAATTATTTCAGGTAAAATATGGAATCGAGAGGGAAAAAATGTGTGAATGAATGATTATGAAGGAAATTGTAATGATTTTTAAATACATTTTATAAATGATTGAATTATTTTACATTTAGAAAAAAGTACAATTTTATCCATTTACGACAGTAGTCTCTTATCGAATCTTCAATTTGCTCACCGTTTCCTTGTAATGACAATAATTTCCATTTGGAATATCCGTCATCAGTGTCATCATATAACCGTATCAGTTTCATCATATAACCTGTAAAGTTTGGCAATAAATGTCTCTGTGGGAGGAAATGGGATATTCAACGGGACATAGAGCCGCAAGGACAGAAACATCCTACGTCAGCATCAATGCACGAACTAATATTGATTTGCCCTAAATCAGGGGTGAGCATTAAGTTGATCACGATCGACCGGTGAACCACCAAGACATTTTGAGGTGATCGTCTTTACTAAGACTTAAGGAGCGCATACTAAAGGAAACTAATTGTTACATTAATGCATTACCCATTTAGCAATGTTGATATGAAAGAAATAACTGAAAATATGAATTATATATTTTCTTGATCTTTTAAGGAAAAAAAAAGTTTTTCTCCTTCAAATTTTCTGCTTAATTTTAAAAGCATGTAGTTCAGATCCTAAGAATAACTTTTGTTATCTAATGAATGGTATTTGGCTCTATTGCCTATGCTAATCTGCATTTTTAATAATGAATGTAATTAAGACAATATATCGTTTCCACTTCGCAGACTACCACTTAGAATCCAGAGCAAGATTAGAAGTTAATAATTATATACCGAGGTATTCAAAATTGGCTGACAGTATGCAGACTAAGTCTTCAACTAGTAGAACTTTAGATGAAAATGGATTATTTCTTAATGTATGTTGAATTGTTTAATATTATTGCCTCATTTGATATTATTATATCTGTGGCTATTATTATTATTATGTTTGTACCTTGCTATTTTTATTATGTTTGCTGCTATGTAGGTAAATACATATCCCGCATTTATTATTATTATTACATATCCCGTAAGTTTTAATAAATATTGTAGATCATTTTTTAGCTCACCACACCTACGATGCTGGGTGGACTTTTAAAAAATGACCAGTAGACCGTACCCTGGAATCCTAAATAAAGAAGAATGCCTTTTTTGTGCCGGCTCCTTATGAATAAAAAGATGTGGTTTATTTATGCATTATGAGAACAACTTTCGCATTTTGAATTACAGCCGCTTTCCTAAAAGGATACAGAAAAAGGCTAATGCTATCCTTCTCTTTACAAAAATTGCAATTACAATTTATTACACACCGAGATTTAATTCATGGCAGTGAATACGAAACCGATTAAATGGTATTGGATTTCTGATAGTTTCCGCGTTGTCCAACAAAGTACACATTCAGTTATTCATGCATTGTGAAGAGAAAACAAATGTACATTCACCACTGTGTTTTCGGGCACTGGAATGCCAAAAATCGGAGAATCGTAAAAGATGATAAAATTATTTCCCCATTGCAGTATACTTTCAGAAATGATATTGTAACGATTTGTATCTTCAATCTAGGAAAATCCTTAAGCTATTATCAGTTTTCATGGGTGTTTTGAAATGTTTCACTAACTTATAGTGTTATCAAAATATTTTCGTTGGAGGATTAATTTTTAGACAATTTTTAAACCCTTCTCTAAGCGAATGTGTTGTATCAGAATAAATATAAATACCAATTCCCAAATGTTAATAGGCACATAAAATAAAAAAATTAATTGCACTGATGTCTATATACATGCTGTTTCGTTAATATCTTTAGACTAACAGCTGTGTTTTTAGTTAGGAATTTTTCTACAGTAGGAAGAATTCAAATAACATTTATGGAATTATTTTGTCCTGGATGAAATTTCTATAGAAGAAGTAGAGAAATTTGGAAGCTTCTGGTGAACATATCGGTATCGCCTAGTTTGTGTGTTGAAGATACAAATCACATTAGTATTCTAACCGCAAACAAATAATAATAACAATAAAATTCTTTTAAATCTTGTGTGCAAATATTAAATGCAAAAAATTATCAAAACAATGTGTGTAAAGACCTATTATGAAACCCTTATAACGATGAGATTTTTGTATTACTCTTCTAGCGATGCACTTTTTCTTTAGACAATTTAAAAATTCGAAATTTCAAAGTTAAAGATTGGTTGTTTTGTTCATTTTTCCTGTCTGACATGAGCAAATAATTACACACGAAGAAATTTGTCTCGTTTACACGTGGATATTGTTATTAAATGATGTTTTAAAAAATTATTGCTCAAATTTTGAATTGAAATGGATTATTCATAATCCAGCCGCATCAAATTTAAGAAATTCCGATTTTTTGACATAGTTTTTCGTATTTATGAAAAAATAAAGAAAGGTTGCAAATAATACACAATATCATTTTTGTAAAGCAATAATTTGAAATTGCAAAAGGAAAAATTTACTGAGCATTTTTACTAATTAGAAAAATATAGTAGAATTTTTATTTTAAAAATCCTGAAAAATAATAAAATTCAAAAGTTCATTATTTCTGAAAAGAAATAAACCGAAACTCTATAAAATGCGATACTAAAAATTGTGGTCGTTTAATTTAGAAAACGGGAAATTAATATTATTTAGTTATATGATTATCGAATTAAATATATAGGTAATAGTTATAAATTTATTCAATCGGTTATGGATATTAGCCTATCTGATATATGATTATTTGGGCTTAAATATTTCACTAATTCTCCTCGTATAATACGAAATAATGATGTAAGAATTGGAAAATATCGGCATGAATTTTTAAAAGAAAAAGCAATTAAAGTAGAAAGTAGGGAGTGAAAAAGAAATTTTAACAATGCACAATAGGGAAGTATTTCTTTCAGTAATGAGAAGGGAATTCTGCGAGTTTTTTCCCCAACTTTCCAACATTTGCCACCATACAGGTGAGGATTCTTAAGTGCCCATTTCGATTGAGAAAAAGTCAAATCATTACCGTAGTCATTTGAATGAATGCTGATGCGTAAATGTTTAATTGCAGTTCCAAAAGTAAAACGTATCTCCCTCTTACAGATAATAACTACGGAATGAGATGAGAGCGAATATAAATCGTTTAAATGGATTTTGGAATGCAAGGTTTTCCTTTCAAGTGAATGGAAACGGTAATAGTTGCCTTTATCTCTATTGTACCAACTAATGGATAATTGTTCGCTCTCATTCATCTCGCACGAAAAACAAAAAGAGGCATTTTTACCTCCGCATCGAGAACCGATGACTCACTCTTGAAATACTTTATAGCAGTCATTTTAATTGCGTGCGAAGAGTTTGCTGTAATACAAAATACTTTTTGTTACAAAAAGCTACAAGAATTTCGGATTTAAAGCTACAAGAATTTGCACTTGAAACATATAATGTGGGATAATTATTGGTATAAAATTCATAATCTTAACGAATAATAATGTTTAAAGCTTTTACAAATGGTATTAGCGAAATATTAATTTTGGTTATAATTTATAAAAAAAGGAAACTGTTATCACCAAGAGAAGAGAAATGAAAGGAATTGACAAAAATGACACTTCAATTTGGCCTCCTTCTCTTGCAAATTTTTTTATTATTGAATTATTTTATGTATTTAATAAAATGTGTCTTTTACTTTCTTAAATTTTTAGTTATATTAATGTCTCGTTTTAATGCAACATGAGCGCTACTTTGGGGTGGAATTCTTTATTTTGAATCATGATCAGATCACAAAAATGACACTTGAACTGACACCTCCGTACCACATCAGATGACGAACGGATTGGCCCCAACAAATGTAAGATGCTGTATGCTCGCTTACACGGCAGTTTTCCCGTTGAAAAAGGTTTCGAAACCTTTCGTCACCAAAGTATAGACATTAGCACCTGCTACTGCAATGGAAAAAATATTTCAGATGTTTTTACAAGCAGAAAATATCGTAGGTTATTGCTAAATCTGACCAGAAAGAAAAAGAAATATAAGTTAATGTGTTCTTAATGTTCCAAAATGTCTTCTTTGTGACGGAAAGAATCTTATATATTAAAGCACGACAGTTTGCAATAAATGCTGCGCGTAAATCTATTTGCATAATTTCCTTACTTTGACAGAGTTGGCATTTTAAAGCAATAAGAATAGGTTAATCCGCTTGTCTTTTTTTTTTCTTTCTTTCTCTTGAACTTGATCACTTTTAGTCTACAGAATAAGAAAGAAGAATCACAATCACTTCGAACGACATAAACATGTTTTAAGCTACAGTAATAAATATTTATTAATATTTTAAAACTCTTATAGTTTTTTTTTACGGTTTAAATTTTTTGTCTTTTTTCAGTCCTATAAGTAAATCCCCAACACAATTCTGAAGAAATTTTCTTATGTCTATTCTGATATAAAGACAAAAATGACATAGACTTAACAAAATATGTATTTCGGATAATTTTTATAACCATTATACATCGCGACTCATTTTTATACCGATAGAAAACAAGTATATACTTCCAGGAGAAAAAGGTGCCAAATATCATAGAGTAATATATTTTATGTCGCTTGTTAATAAATTTGCTACTAAACATTTTCTCAAAGTCTAAACTTCATACTGATTTCTAGTCATGATATAATTAGCAAAATAATTTTGTTTCGTTGACATTTTAGTTAAATAAAAAATTTTATGCTTCTGCGAATAAAAGCAAATTATGAAACATTGAATACCGCCATTTTAAGCGATTGCTTTCTTTGCGCACTAGTTCTTGCTTGACCCACCGGGGGTCCCTTCAGATTTGAGGAAGAGAAACTTCCAGTGTGGTGGCTGTTTCTCACCTTTCGGTTGGGCACATAAATGGTTTGAGGTCGGTAATCCCCTACTGATGACAGGACCCGTGACCTCTTAGAATCTCAATTCCCGCCAACGCTATCGCAGTTGTTCGGCCATTCATATTTATCCGTATGCCTCAGAGCGGGTCAACTTGTGATCACTCGGGCAACCGCTAGTTGGTTTAAATAATAAAATTCAAAGATTCATCAATCAGTCAAGTTTTGTTGCAAAATCAAACTTTTTTGTTTAAAATAATTAAGTATTCCAAACATATTTATTATAATTTATCAAACCTGGGTGAATGTTTAAAAATTTTGAATCATAATTTTTTTTTATCCTGATATTTATGAATGATATAATATAAGACATAATCTTGTACATCATTTGAAGAATTTTTTTTTTTTTTTTTCATTTTAAAGTATATTCCTGCCTCTAACTATTTAGAAATTAGCTACTGGTGTACGATTGGAGCGGAAAATCTGTTAGAGGAAGAAACATACATTTCTGATTTGAGAAATTTTTTGGTGAAACAAACAATTCCATTCTCTATTGAGTCAATAAATGTAACACTGAAAAATCATAAAATCTAAACTTTTGTAGAATTTGCTGATCCTATTAATCATAACTGATAATTACATTCTTGAAAGCAAAAAATATGTAATAAAAAATGCGCCATTGATTTATGACTAAAGCTCCTTATAAAACAGTTCTTTAAAATAAATGGGAATTGTATACATATGCATATCAGCGAAATATTATCAGGTTGTGAAGACTTAAAAAGGCTGAAGTTGAAAATACCATTCATTGTCTATTTTACGATTAAAATAAATTAGATATTCTGAAAAAAATAGAAGAAGAATACTAATGGTGCGACAAATAACGTAATAAGAACGAAAGAGCACCCTGCATACAAATAAATGTGGCAATAATGATAAATGCAGTTATGGTGTTTCTCTCAACAACGTGTTTGGGTAGTCGTAGAAAAAGTGAATAAAAAGTCAATGATCCTTAGAAAATTATAATTATTTATGGGTGCATTATATTCGTGCTGAAATGAACACAGAATGTACAGCAATTAATATGCACAGCTATTAATTACTATACAGTAAAACTGAAATACAAGAAATAAAAAAAAACTATTGTTGTATACAGGGTATCCCAAGAAAATGGAACAAGATTTTATTGCTTAAGTATTTCACCTAGACATATAATACCAGTTACAAAGTTTCATTGAATAAGGTGGAGACTGTATGGAAACACTTTGACTTATGTAGAGGTTAATAGTAAATTTTTTTTAAATAATTACATTTTTATACGCACCCCATAATGCTAAAATGTGTTTATCTTGTGTTTGTCTATGCCTACACAAAGTTTCACATTTCTACAACACAAAATGAACAGACATATGTTTAAATTTAAAGGTACTTACCACAAATTTGTATGAAAAAATTTATTTAGGAAAAGAAAATTCATTAAATCAGAAAAATTGCCAAATGTAAACATAAACATTTGTTTAGTAGAACATCATCCAATTTCATGCCTTCAAAGAAATTACGTTATTAGTATATTGTACATTTGGATTCATTAGCATTTTCAACGCCGATTCTTTTAAAGATGAGAAACTTGAGAAATGGATCATTTAAGATGTTTCAGAAAAGACTGGAATGACAAGTGAGAAAATAAATATATTTACTCCCGTGTGTTTTTACTTGTGTGTGTGTTTTTATAGGAAAGCACATTTCAGTAACAAAGAATGTTTGGATATGCTGCCATTTATGCTGCTATAATTATAATTCCGGTATAGTTGTATAATTGTGCAACGTCATTTTCTCCCGGCATCCTTTTAAGAAGAATGTTTTGAGAACTGTTTACGATTAAAAGTCAGAGCATGCCGATTGCTTGGACTTAGAAATTTTGCTAAATGGAAATACAGAACAGAAAAAAAAAGTGGAGAGTGATTTACCCTGCTTGACGCAACATATTGATTAATATAAACTTGTAAATTAGAAATTATATTTAAATAATAAATAAAATTTATTACCTTGGCAGCTTTCTTGATCCTTAAATTTTTACGGACGAATTCAAAAGGCTTATCTTTAAGTTATAAATGATGAACTCAATCGCATATGTGGAAGTATTGTTAAAAGAAGATGTTGATTTTGAAGTTCTTAAACGTTTCAATGAATGCACTTCTGATCATTTTTTAAAAATTTAATGAGTTTTAAGTAAACAATGGTTATTTTCTTTTTCTATCCTATTAATAATCTTCCGGTATATATATGTATATATTATTCCTGAAAATTATTTCGAAAGTCTGTATACCTGTAGAAGTATAGAAGAATAGTCTAGATCAATACATTTGCTTTTTAATATCTTAGCAAAATTTTCAGATGAAACCATCGAAATTTCTATTCTTGTAGATGAATGTAAGAAAAACAGTTTACTCATTGACTTGTTTTCACTATCGCTGCCATATAAAAATTTAATTTTTAAAACTTTCTATTGTCCTTTCCTACAAAAACGGAAGTGAAATGATATCTTATTTCATAAATTATTGATCATGAAAATATGTAATAATTAAGGAATATAATTGCAGCAGTTAAGGTAATAAATGTTTATTCTATTATTTGGGTGCATTCTCTCTATGTTATTTTCAGATTTTACTGTTTCATTAAATGTGAGTATTTTTTATTATTTCTTTTTAAGTGTAGATAGTTTCTGTATTTTTATTACATAATTGGGTCCATAAGTAGAACAGATCTTTTATTTACACAGCATTATCCTGCAGAGTTAATATCCTCTTTTCTTTAATACTATGCGTTCTTTTCTTTTTTTTTATCCAAAGATATTTTTGTATTAGTTGTCTTAGTATCATATATATAGATATTTCTACTAACAATGAAATTCTAAATGAATTACAAAAAGCAGAAAATAATGGCCAATATGAAACTTAAAAGGGCTGTTTTGAATACCATTTACTACCGTAATTCTATGTTTTCGCTGTTGTTTATAATTATTTTGTTATGGAGTGCAGTTCTATTTTATTTTGTACATCCACAGAACTTATAGGATAAATAATTAGGTTGTTGCAGCAATGTGTTATGGTGATCTAGCGTCATTCATTCTAAGAAATAGTTCAGAAAATGCATCGAAGTGCATGTTTACTATTGTGAATGTATTGAAAGAAGTTTAGACGTTTTAGCTGTTGTTGAACAGCGATATAATTATGTATCCTTGGGAAGTATCAAGGAATCAATTAAAGAACTATGTACGTTTCATTTTATTATTTCCAATTATTTTTTTTCTTTTCTTTTTAAATTTCCTGTTGTTAATACTCTGTAATTGAAATTTTTTTCCATTTCAGGATTTGCTGATATATTCCCGTTCGAATCGTTCCGGAAACTTCACTTGTGACTTACTATAACATAAATTGATCCTAGTTTATTCCAGTTGAAAGGGGGATATTAAATAAATCATAGACTCGGATGGAAAAAAAGTATGCATTCTTTGGGAAATTTTTCGCTTAATAATTCATGAATCACGAAGTGCAGCCCACTTTGACTTAAAGGATCCGGTAACTGAAAAGAAAAATGCTCAGAAATTTCTGCTTCTGAAGCGGAGCATATCTAAGAATTTTTTTTTATGTCTGCTAAGTCTAGCTTTACGAGGTTTTTACGTATTTGAAGAAGTATTAGAAGACTTAATCCGCTTTGCGAGATCAAGTGTTTATCCCGCCGAAGGGATTTAGAAGTCTGAGTAGTACTATTTGACAGCTAAACTAATTATTTCCCTTCTGAATGTATTTTCTTTTTCGAAACTATTCAGAGCACCCGTGTTTCCGCATATTAAATAATTTAGCTGAATCAAGCTATGAGTAAAGACGGGAAGAAAGCAGCATGAATTGCTCAAAACGCAGACATTAATTGTTTTTGTTTCAATGTCAATGGATGTCTTCAAATGACAAGAGTTGCAAACAAAGCAAGATGGAGTCATCTTTTGAAGTCAAAATAATAAATCAGCTTTAAATATTTCTTTACTTTATTGTATACAAAGTTTACAAAGCGAAGTATTAAAAATATTTTTTTTTAGATCTAACAAGAGCTTTCCGTGAACTTTTCAATTTTATATCTCCTTGGGTACGAAAAAAATTCTTTTGAAATTGTTGCAGTTTTCCAGTCTGTCTGTCATGAGCATGATAACTATGAAATGGGAGAACTTCGATGGATTAATCTGGAATATTGTTTTAATACTAAAATTATTGAATTTCATCAAATTTTCTAAGAGAAATACATTTTGGTCAAATCCATTAACACGTTAAACACAACGTCAGTCATCAGTGGCTGACACTGAACTTTCCGCTTAGGCTGCGTCAATCACTGGTTACTAACAGTATAAAGTACGATATGACACTAATTAAAATTAATAACGTTCTATTAACAAATTAATAAATGCTCCTAAATCTTCCTTATCAAAACATTTTGATAAGGAAGTGTTTGTGTGTGTTTGTATTTGTGTGTGTGTGCGCGTATGTGTTTGTGTGTGAGTATGCATGTGTGTGGGTGCGTTCACTTTTCGTATAGATTTCAAAGGCTAATTTTTAAAAGAAGCAAACAAAAGTTGTGATTTTCAATGACAATCTTCAGGCTACAGTTGCAGATCTGTATCAAATTTTGACGAAAAATGGTTCGAAGGAAAAGGCGCCGGTTCGCATTGCATACTTTTACTCACAACAGCCCCGATGACTTTTCTACGTCCTCGACTGATGTGGTTGATTGGAATTAAGAACATTCTTGAAAAACAATGATACTGAAAGTGAATAAAAATATAGCAGCACAAATCTCCTAACGTATTTTTCTACTAACAGATTCAAAATAATTAACTGATATTGGATACAGCTAGATGTATGCCAGTTCATTTGGTTTCTGCTGTATCCTGCGGCATTTCCCTCCTTGTTTGTGGAAAACTCTTTTCCGGGACAGCTGCATCTGCTTGTTAATTAAATGGCCTTGTTAACAGAAAGGAAAAATACTAATTAACGGAGGTGTCATCTCAATATCCTTCCCTTTTAGAGGTGAAATGGTATTGTTTACGTTTCAATGAGAGTTTCTTTGATTTAAAAGAGTTATTCCTTCCTCGCTCCATTTTTGAGCATGAGTTGAAAGCGATAGTGTTCATGAAACAGACGTCTGAGCACAAATTTTGAATTTCAGTATTGCTAATGATTTCAGATAAATATTTTTTTCAAAGTTTTGCATAGAGACATATGTTTTTGTTGAGAGACACGCTTAAGATTTTCTAAGAAATTTTGAAGCATGCAATATGAAAAACTGTTTAGATTACTTACCCGAAGGACATCATTATCAGAGGAAAGTAGAGAAAAAGGAATTCCAAATTGAATAAAAGCTTTGGTTGTTTTAAAGATGTAGTTAGAGATTTTAATAAAGTAATATTAATAGTTTCATCGATTAAAGTAATAATTTGACAATAAACAATTATGATTTTAATTAATTTGGCGCAATATACATAAATTATAAGTAATTTAATTTTATATAAAATTAAAATTGCGTAAAGAGGGACAAATCGCTTAATTAAAGTGCACGTTAGGCCAACTTAATATATATTAACATAAAATAAATTTACATAAAACAGAAATATATAATAATTTTCATGAAACTTACATAAACAGAAATATTAATTTTCATACTTAAAATAAAAAATGACGGGAAATTCTAACCCTTAGCAAGTTATTAAGGGAAATTCTTTAAATCTTATAAACTGTTAGCTACATATGTAGTTAAAAGTCTGAAAAATATCTTTTATGTTTCGAGATCCCATGATTTACTCTGCAGATTTTTTGAAAGAGTTTCAAGACTCTATGTCAGATGATTAAGAATCCCTAAATAATATTCTAATTGATATTTAGATGAGTTAGATCACTAAACCTTTTTCAGTTCAACTTTCGAAATACATTCTGCCAGGATATAGATAAAAAGGAAATTTTAAAAAAAAATTAGAAATTTGTACATTGCATTTTTAAGCATATATGTCGAATGATAATTGCATTAGAGAAGAATTTTAGAAAATAGAAGTTGCATTAGTGATTTGCACATAGCATTTTTAGATATGCATTGCACATTGTATTTTTAATTTTGAATACCACATGATTAAAAGGAATATGAACAATTTTATATGAATTGGACCAATTCTAATCGTAGAGCCTTTTGCATTTCGAAATATGCCCTGCCAGGATATAAATAAGAAGTATATTCATATGGAAAAAAATAAAAGAGAAGTTACAGTAGGGGTCATGTGCGTACACTGAATCATTAACAGTGAACATCAATAGTAAGATTAATAGAAATTGTAACAACTGCGTAATGTATCATATTGCAATTGTTTTATATAGTCACATATGTGTTATACAGCTTAATCATATTGTTCTATAAAAGTTGAATTTCTCCAAATTGTATAGATGCTCCTCTATTTTCTATATTTGAAGTAGACCATATTATCAACAGTTTAAATAACAAAAAAGCTCCAAGTCTGTATGGTATTTCAGCAGAAATTATTAAAGAAGCATTTAAGTTTAATGGCAGATGTTTTTTAATATTTACAATTGATGTCTGCACCATGGATATTTCAATGCAAAAAGAAAAGTAGCACAAGTTATGATGTTTAATTAACCATACAAAAAAGATACAGATCCAGCTGCTTTTCGGCCGATTTATTTTATTGATTTCATTGAAAAAATATTCGGTAAAATGATTACACAAAGAATATTCTATCATGTATTAAAAATGATTATCTGCATCATAATCAACATGATTTCATATATGAAAAAAGAGAAGCTGAAGCAATTGTTATCATTAAAAATTAGATTACTGAGGCAAGAAATAACGCAAAATATAGTGTTATGATATCTTTAGATGTCAAAAGTGCTTTTTGTCGAGTTTAAAGACTATCACCTTGGAGAATTTGAAAGAACAATCGTCGTCTTCGTAAAATTCTCATAGATAAATGGCAATTAAGATGAGAAAATAATGAAAAATGCCGCTTTACTTTCAGCATCTTTTCTCAGGTAAAAAGACATAGGTGTTTTCATAATAAATATTTAATTACTACACAGGCAAAAGGACTATTTATTAGTTATACGTTTTTTATTTTTGCTGAATTTGCATTCATTTTAGTATTTCAAGTTCTAAAGCTTTATTTTTATCAGTAGCAAACTTTAAATTAGATTTTACCTTTGCCTGAACCTCTCAAAGTATGCATAGAGAAAATCAATTTCTGTTAGAAGTGGACAGTATGTGTGAGTATAAGAAAAAAAATGTGAAATGATTTTTTTCTAGCCTTTTGTTCTTGAGAATGGACTGGAAAAATGAGACAATAATAATTTTATATGAAATCAAATTCATTATAAAATATTATTCGGGAGATTCGAAAATATAAAAGTCAGTAAAGATTTTTGTGGAAAGGTTGAACAATACAAAAAAAGTAAATAGCTAAATTAAAACACTATTCATTTTCAAGATTCTGGCATTCTTAACAGTTATTTTGAACATTAAAATAGAGAAAGATATTTTCGAACACTTTAGAAACAATTTTGAAGATTAAAACATAGAAATTCATTTGAGATAGTTTGCAGTTACATGCAGAAAATATTTCAGACATCATCAGGCGTTGCACAGAGAATATCACTGAATTGCAATTTTTGAGTGAAACTTCATTTTCATAGGTCTATGCGTCATTTTGATAGATTTTATAATTTTAATCAGTTACTTTCAAACTTTTATCTTCTAATCTCTCCATCACAACATTATTTGACCCAGCTGAAAGTTAAAGATTCAAAGCTCAGGCACACATTGCATTATTTGTTGATATGTGGTCTGTAAATCATAAACACGAAGCGAAAAGTTTTGCTAATAAAAGAGAAATGGTTCCCTTTTTACGATAGATACAAAATTGATCTGAGTCTAACCCGTTCATTTATTTATTGTATCCTGCATGCTCGGCAATTTATTGAAATGAGAGAAAATTTGTAAGAAAGAAACATTCTCTTACTTTAATGGTTCTGGTTCACCGATTAAATAAACACAAACCAAAATGTGTACTCTGAAAAGTGAAAAGAAGAAAAAAACAACTTACTGATTGCTGAGAAGGAAGACAACCGACCCAAGCTAATTGCAAGTTGCAATCGATGACACTAGTGCTAAAATGTATTTTGCATTAGCAAATTAGTAGAATACACAAAAGTGATATTCTGTCCGTTTATCAACTGCAGAAGGAGCTCACTCCTTCGAAGGCACCATTCATAATGATAGGGAAGAGTGTGGGTCACCGAGGGGCTATTCGACCGCAATCTTGGTAACAGGTTCTGTATGATAACGAGTAGGAACTTTTATTTTCAGTTGCGATGACAAGTCCCCGAGCACTTTAGTGGTGTCGGCGAAGCGCATTTGTCCCGACGGCGGCATCATTTTTATCTGTGGCCATTCTGATTTTTCATCGCTGCAACTGATGCATTCTGGATCATTAAGAGAGATTTTACTGATATGAATTTGATTTCGGAAGGAAGAGGGAATTTTGTGCTTGGTAAATAATATTCGCACGTTTCTTAAAATGTGATTAAAATGTTTAATGAAGGCGAAGGAGTTGCAAGCGATCATACCTCTGCGACATACGACAATTATAAGATTTTGAAAAATAGTTTGCTTTTAAATACTTAATTATTGTATAAATTATATAATGTTGTATAATTTATATAACCCTGAGAGCTTATGAGCATGCGTTAAGAGGCGTTTATTTAATTAGAAAATTGTAGAAAAAGGTGATTTTTACATTTAACAATATGGTGAATTCGGATTATTCGCGAAATAAGGGGACATGATAGCTACTTACTTTTCTGCATACTATCCTTTAGTGAGATGCCATCACCGAAAAGTGCTTACGAGTCTTAGGATCTTCAATCGAACAGTAGAAACAATTTTTCCAGAGGGATTTGTCATTTTTTAATCACATGCCATAATAACAGTATTATCAGAATTCTATAATTTAGAAATTATATTATACGCAATATGGACCTCAACACTATTCTTCAGAATGAATAGTCCTTATAAATATTAACAATGAGCCTTGAAGAAAAGGTATTTTTATGGGGGGATTTGAATGATACAGCGGAATGTAAGAAGTGCTATAAATAAAAAACTGGAAGGAAACCAGCATTTAAAAATGAAACTAAAACTAAATGAAACTAAAAGCAAAGAAAAGAAAAAATAGGAAACGGAATCATTTTTTTAAACTTTAAATAAGATAATTTGTGTTGAAGAGATTATGCCGAAATCCTATGAAAAAGAAATAAAAAGCAAACACTTTGAAAATAAATAGAAGACAAATGTTTCACAGTTATGAAGAAATGTTGATGTCATATAAAAGTATGAAATATTTCTTCCATATGAAAATACTTTATTTTTATTATATAGAAAGTTTTATGATGCATGTTATATCAAGAAAAATATAGCATTTATAAGTGCAACATAAATGTAGAAAAAACTGTGATGGATTCCGTGCACTAATAACAGAATGATCAGAAATACTTTCTCTTTTAATAAGAGTAAAGGTATAAATTTCCATTTTTTTATTATTATGTTGCTTTTTTTTAACTATATCATACTTTTCACAGAAAACAAAGACTCTTTTTTTTTAATTGAAACAACATTGAAAGTCTGTAAGATGTGACATGACTTTTTTTAATGTAAATACAAAAAGGGAAAAAAAAACTAAAAATCGATTTAAAACTAAAATCGACATTTTAGTTTTTAATAAACAAAATGTCGATACAAATATATGAAATAACGTCTTCTATTTCACAATGTCTTTTTCTTAAAATGGAGGTAATAAAAACCATTGCTTTGAATCAGAAGAATATTTCGTTTTTAATGCGTATCAAAATGTAATATCAAAGCTTTAAAATTTAAGAGTAATCCTCAAAAACATTATCAAATTTTAAATACATAAAAACTGAATAGTTATTAAATAAAAGTTAAGGCAATAATAACACTATTAAAATACACTGAACAACCGCAATCCATTTCAAGTGCCTCATGTATTTTATTTCCTAATTCTTGGGTAGTACTCCTTAAAGAAGGAAAAAAGGGAGGAATGGCACATACATGCATTATTTCTAACATCAAAATCCATACCGATAGCTCAAGAAAAAAAAAGAAAAGAAAAGAAAGTGTTCCCCCACACTGTGGT
The DNA here is from genome assembly GCF_947563725.1 of Argiope bruennichi. Lineage (NCBI taxonomy): Eukaryota > Metazoa > Arthropoda > Arachnida > Araneae > Araneidae > Argiope > Argiope bruennichi. The sequence goes on from NC_079159.1 coordinate 128,327,638, forward strand.
GTAAATGCAGAATCAGAAATTCTTTAACATATGGAAATCAGTTGCGGCTGTATATGTCCTGAAATTGCCCTGAGGCCACTATATTGCAATTCAAGTAAAACATAAAAGTAAGGGGGAAAAAAACCCTTAAAAATAAAATACTGTTGTTGTAGGGATTTTTTTTAAAAAAAATAATTCCAGTTCATTTTAAATAATTTGTTTGGATAAGATATTTCATCTTCTTATTCAATTTTGTGTCAATAAATAAAATTATACGAATTTACTCCCTAACAAAATAGGTTAACATTTGATCCATTTACCAATCTTAATAGAAAAAGTGCTCAACATAAAATTTTCAATTAACTTCACTTTATAATTCCCTTAGAAAATGACTGCAAAAGAATGAAACGGTTTGACTTTAAAAAAATGGTGAGATGATTAATGCATAAATGTTTTTTTTTATAAAATGTACTTAAAAATATATCAATTATTGTTGAAAATTGAGTATTCTGCTGAAACATAACTTTTTCTGCTTCATTTAACTTGAGTAAAGCCGCTAAAAAGGATCATTGAGAAACTGATAATGAAAGCTGTTCAAAGCGGAGAAATTACCTGCGGGTATTTGAAGAGTGAATTCCTAAAATGCATTACTAAACATTAAAAAAAAATATTTTGCTCATAAAAGCAGAAGATGAATTGATTTCGAAGAGCTGTTTTCTCCTTTTACAATTTTTTTTTTTTTTTTTTTTTTTTTTTGCATTTTACGATGATTTGAGAAAAGTTGATTTTAAACAAAACTGTAAAATGCTGGAATCTTGAAATTAGGAACATACTTTTTTACGAAACTGAGCAACGAATACTAAACCTTCCAAAATATTTCTGACATTTGACAACGCAATTTTTTTTTTCGAAAATTTTTATACATTGCGATATTTCAAATCCTATTATCTTATGTTATTTTTTGCTATTTTCTATTTTTGGTATGGAAATAATTATAAAAACTCAAATAAATTCATGGGAGAGTCATTTTGAGTAATTACCTGCAGGTATTTGCAAATTATGTATTTGTATCGTGCAAAAGCATGTTTTCCGGAAAGCTTCGTCTAAAAAATCCGATTCTAATACATATCATTTCATTTTGCTGTTATTTAAATTGTGTATTTTATTCATTTGATTTTTAAAATCGACATTTTTATAATTCACCTAAGTAATACTTCTTCTGTATATTTAGCTAATAATATATTCTGAATTTTTTTAAGGCTTTCCTGAAGCTGGTATTGCAAATTAGTTTCTACTTTTCTTGTTGTGCTGTTACTTTTTATGAAATGTATGCCTGATACGTAATGAAGAAAATTGTTATTTAAAAATCCCAGGAGGAGATTCTAACAAATGAAAACATCGTCGTTTATTCCTGTTCACTTTCTCAAAGGTAATGCTAAGAAGTGATTTGTTAATGGAGAGAAATTGCAGTAATAATATCGAAGAGAGAGAGAAAGCTAGAATGTTTATTCCACCGTTGCGAACTTATAGCAGGAAGAATTTATGTGGCAAGTAACATAGCTGTGATATGGACGAAAGTTTGCAGGAAAAAGGTTCAAGAATCAAAATTTCCAAATTGTAATTGTTCATTTGTTTCTTTGACACATAATATCACTGAATTTTTTTAAAAATGAAAACCTCAATTTTCTTTTCTTTATAATTAAATGAAGAAGTAAAGAGAGTGGAAATATTTCATTCTCAGATGGAGTTCATCTCGGCAAAATGAACACAATAAACTGTTGCCAAATATAGTATCTTCACTTGCCTTAAATAATTTCATCCTCTTATGAAATACGATGATACTTAATACGATACGATAATACGATGCTCTAAATTCCTTTTATCAGCACTCATCCTCAAACACAAAGAATACAAAAGCATGAAATAAAACTAATAGATTAATATTCAAAAATAGTTCAGTAGAAAATGAATCTATTTATTGAAGTTTCATTCAGTTCCAGAAATAGATAAGAAAAGAAATTGAGGAATTTAAATACTACATCCTGTAAGAACAATGAATCGAGTTAACATTATTTTGGGCAAAAAAATATTGAATTTATCCCCGCCTAAAATCAATTGCATCACTCTTTGCTTCATATTTTATCAGGTAGATTTTTTCGGAGATGTAATGAAAGGATTCCTCGAACATTAAAATCGGGAACAACATCCTGACATAGGAGAAAAATACGATATGATAAGATACATATGTGTATTAAAGTAGAAAATGAATATGGTTAAGCCTTTACAAAATGCTGCGACTCAAGACAATGATAGGCACATGAAATATTTTATGGAAAAAAAATCTTTACTTTTTCTACTTACTATATGAATAATGAGTCATTTTATTGGCTTAAATACGGAATTGAAATACTATGGTTTTTCTTTGAGCTTGATTTGATAGCATGAGAATAATTTAGCTTGATTTGGTACCATAACTTTTGAAACTGTTACACAACACATTCAAAGTATTTTAAGCAATTTGGCTAGAAAAGTGAGAGAGCCGAAAATATGGGAGGCAAACAAAATACTAATTTTTGTTCACGACCCGATATTTTTTGTGTCATTTTTCATTCTGAATCAAAAGCCTTGAGATAATCAATTATACCAAAATCTGGGCACGTCGCAGAGGAAACGACTTAGAAGTGTCATCACTTAGGAGTCTTATGCCAATAATTTATTGATATTTTGTCATTCTCTTCTATTCCAAGACGCTAAAAATAGAAGGGGTTAACCAGAAGGTAACTACCACGCCTAACATATTACTCCATTTAGAAACAGCCCAAAACTATTTATATTGATCACCATTGAATCATTTGACTCGTAAAGTAATGTTTTATTATTTCGAAAGCCTGGGCTTTTAATAATATTAAAATAATTTTACTCATTTAATAAGAAAATGGAAAAATAAATTTGGCTAATTTTATTTATTTATTTGTTTATTTGTTTAAAAATCATTTTACACTGAAAAGATAATCATTAAGCAATAACTTTGTAAATGATCGAGAGCTCAGCCCGAAAATTAATATTCTCAAAATGATAGTTAATAGGAATGCCTTTTACTTATTTGTTAACTTGATCTGAATAAAAAAAAATCCAATTGTTTGCTCGTACTTCCGAGCATCAAGTCTTAAAAGAAATTTCTGACAATATAGAAAAAAAAAAAAACATCCCCGATCCGTAGCGAAAATAATTCTTCTATATCGGTGCTCAAATATTTTGTACCCTCTTCAACAAGAGCTAAATAAGAAAGAGAAATTTTGTTTGAATGGCGAAATAAATATGAGAAGGCGGCACTGAAAGAATAGTTCCGATTCAAATTTCTTTTTTCTAGAGATGTGTTTGCAGATAGATTGTGTTCTTTCCCATTTTCTTTTTAAAGCACATTTTTCACTCTTTACATTACTGTCACTCTAATCAATTAGAATTTCCTTCCCTAAATTCATTTTCCTGCGATTATTTTTTCTCCGAAATTTCCCTTTTTGTCCCTCGGAGAATTAATTCGGCGTAGAACAAAAGTGGATCCCTTTTAATACAGTCCTCAAAAAGAGAAAGCTGCGCTTCCTGTGGTAAGAGGAATTTCCCGCAAAATGTAGTTCTTTGACGAATGGATGTCAAAATAAAATTGATTCCCTTAGGGAAGAAAGAAGCATTTCATTTTTGCATTGTTACATCAAAAACATAAATGTAGAAATGTATGCAGAAAAAATAATTTCATTGTTATTGAAAATTTATTCCCAAATGACATTTGATCACGGTTTTTTTTTATAAAGTAGTATTGATCATTCACAACATTATAATTTGAAATAAAGTGAGAAGTTCTGAGTTTTTTCATTTTTCAGTATTCAAATGAAAACGAATTAATTTTTTTATTATTAAAATACCTGAATAAACTCCCTTCTGTATATCTTCCATAAATATTCCGGTCAATGCAATGAATCGGTTTTTGTCAGTAGCAATCGATTCATCACATTGATTGCTATCCAGCTCAACGTATATATCAAATTAAATAGGGAATCATTTCAATATTTATTTAATAAGGTTCAGGTGAGATTATTTAAAACATGAAATGTAATGTGCACATATCATACTTCTTAAATGCAATGTTATAGATTTGTTTTAGATTTAAAAAAAATGACAATTGATTCTATTTGCACATGCGAATACTTTAGAAATTCAAAGATTAATTTTCAATAAAAAAAGAAAATTAAAATTAATTCCTTTTCATTTGTTTACTTACTTTGTTTACTTAACTTTATCAGCCGGCGTCCTGGCATAGGGGAAGCACATCTTCCCCGTGATCTGGGCGTCCCGGGTTCGAATGCCGGTTCGGGCGTGGTTGTTCTTCATCTGTGTTCTATCTGTCAGGTGTGTGAATGTGCCCCCCTGTAAAAAGGGGCTTGTGCAAGCGAATGTGTGTGAGATCTTCATGAACTAGAAATTAGACTACTGCCCTAGGGTGCTCAGGGGCCTTTACCCTCAGAAGCTACTGCACCCCCTTTCCGTGGTAACGCGTACACGTCATCGTCAGTTTACTTTATTTTAAAATTGAATTAATAATTCATTATGATAATTAATATAGAATTTTTTGAACAGTTTTTTTAATTTACTATAATGTAGTAGATGGAACAAATTTAAATGGAACTAAATCAAACTATCAATTAACAATTAAAATCTCAAAATGATAAAATATTGTATTTTCATAACGCCAACGTGCTTTTGGAAATCTTAATGCTTACGGAAGTGATTGAAACACGGTTAATGAATTTAATCTTAATAAGACAAAAGTAACAAGTAAGAAAGACCCGCGAACGGAAAGAAATATTTATTCCGTTCAGATGTGGAAAGACACACTTTCAGAATAAATTAAGTGAACCTCTTATTATATTAAGAGCTCTCTTAGCTAGTTTATCCAGCTTTTCAGGAATTCAGATTATTAGAATATTCTTTATACGAGAACAGTTTACTTTAAGGGTTAAGCATTATTTTAAAAATTATCTTTGTACTCCTAATTTGTTGAAAAATTCCAAAGAAAGCTAAATATTATTTCTTTTGTTGACAGCTAGAAGCATTTTTTTTCTCTATCATAAGTAATCTACAAAATAAAGAAGTATTTTGATTTTTTAACTATTCCAATCAGAAGTTTGAAAATTGTTAATACAACTCTTTAAAAGGAAATTATATTTAAATGTTCAAAGGAATCGTTTCAAATCAATGTTTGAATGGAGGTAGGCTTTCTTTTAAATAAAGGACAGGCATAGTTCAATATTATTTTTAATTAGATATAAACATGAGTTTCTTTTTTAAATAAACATTTTACCCTATTGGTTACTCTGCATTAAAGATATTGAAAACTATTTTGAACGGATTTCAAAATTTTGAACCAATAGTCAAACCTCCAAGACAATGCCTAATATCTTTCCATCCAACTAGAAATAGCTACGATAGGAATTAGGATGTTTGTTGGATATATCATATCTAACAAACTTCACCCCAGTATATGCTTGCAAGTGGAAGCATGGATTAACCGCGATTCGCTGAATCCAAAGTGCTCATTAAATATTTACTTGGTGCATTCATTTCAATTTAAATTGGAGCAATACACTAATTATTTAATGCAATGGGTCCATTTTCTATCCTATTAAATGATGATACACAATTTATCCCACCATTACATTATTTATTGAGAAGTTGTTCAATTCATATGGAGTTTTATGCAAACACATGCTCCAAAAATCGATAATTAATAACATAAATGAAAAAACTATTAAAAGACAATAAATTCATATACAACAGACTAAAGGGATTAAAATATCTTTTATTATTAATTATAAAATTGATACAAATTAATTATCATAAAGTCACAATTGTATTATGTTTTTATAAATTATTAAAATTGAGTAACAAGAATATTGCACAGTTAGCACAAAAAATGTTACTGCTCATGGCAAGCGTATTTTTTGATGATGATAAGCGTGAAGTTTAATGACTGAACCAGAAATTATTATATAAGCACATTATTATACATAAACAGAAATTATTATATATATTTTGTAATTGCCGCAATGTTTTCATTTCTTAAAATTGAAGTGTATGGATGAATTTAGAAGAAGATAGATATTTCCAACACATTTCACGTGCATCTAAAACTTATCATAAATTTAGTAGAAGCAAATATCGATTTATATATAGACAGCTAAGAAAAATTAAGAATCCGCAAACATTTTGTAAATAAGAATGTCAAAAAATAAAGGAACAGAGTGCAAAAGTAAAGGGGAAAGTTTTCTTTTTTCTAATGATAGAAAAATTAAAAACTTACATTATTTTTCTATATTTATATATATATATTCTTCAGCGCACTTTTTCCAAAGTTTCACAAGCTTTTTTGTTTCCGTTGGAAGAGTGTTTTTCTGTTGCTTCTGTAACAAATTTTGCACCGCATCAATGATTTCTTCATCGGCTGCAAGTCTTCTTCCTCTTAGTGCTTGTTCAATGATCCAAACAAATGAAAATCGTTTGGAGCGAAGTCTGAACTGTATGGTGAGTGATCATCCACTTCGAATATCAACTCATTTATTGTTTTGGCCATCCGTTGGGCAGAATGTGGCTGAAAGTTATCTTGCTGCAGGATGACACCATTTCACAGTTTTCCACGACATTTAATTCTGATTGCAGGTTTCAATTTAGTTCGCAACGCATTAGAACTTCAAATTGTCTTGTCATCCGACATTCAAATTGTCCTCAGTGGTTGACGTCGATGCCTGAAAGCTCTTTCGTCCTCACATAAAGTAGTTCTTACCTATTCGAAGCGCTCTATCCATTCGTAGATCTTGATTCGCGATGAGCAGTTGTCACCATACTACGCTCGTATTCGACGAATAATTTCCACAGGTGTAACACCTTCCGCAAACAAAAAGCGAATCACTGCCCTCCTTGGTGCAGATCGACACTGGAGCTGCCATAATCAACGCTCTTCTTCTCTCCAAAGGGTGCCGTGGGATTAAGAGTGATACGTTGCCTGGAAATATTGCTCGACTACACTAATTTAGCCATGGATTCTACCAGTTTCTTTTTTCTTCTGGAAAGTCCCTTTCATTTTTGATTTACCATCGTATAATATATGAAATACCTCAATACCATTTTCCATTCTCCGTCTAACAATATAATTTCTTTGGATTTTCGATGTAAAGTAAAAAAATCCTGGAAGATTAAGATGTAATTGAAAGTTAATTTTAACACAAAAGTACATATTGTATAAAATTTTAAAAATTCATTAAAAAACATGTCTCGTGAATTTAGACATAATTTATTTTGCTATTTTTCGAAGTGCAGTCGAAATAAATAGCCACGCTTGAATCTTGTATCTAAATATAAAATTCCACATTTTTGATGTTTCATGTTTTCCCATTATTTTCTTGTAATTCCTGACTATTTTTTCCGATGATGTTAAAAAATATTATTTTTTTAAATAAAATCCTTTCATAAGATAAATGGCATCTTAAAATACATTTTGTAAGAATACTTATTGTTGTTTTCATAGAATTCACTTTTACGCTTTTGGGGGAAATCATCAGAATAAAAATCATACATTCTAAACTCATCTTCCTATATCTAAACTGGTGTCTGGAGCAGTACATTTGAAAGTTTTTGTCAAAAGCCTCCATGATGATGTTCTTTTTCAACCACGGCAATTTCATTTTCATACGGTTTGTAAAAGATTCTAGATATAAATTATCAACCCAGGAAAATTTTCCAAGACCAAACTAATCTTTATATTTCCTAATCACTATGTTGATATATCTAACATTTTTAAATTCACATCCATTTATTAACCTCAGCAAATGATCACAGGAAACTGTAACTAGGAAGAAAAGTTTAGTTTAATCCATTCTCGAGGGTTGAATGTTCGATCATACAATATTAGATGTTTTGGTAATTCTTTTTTTCCGGATTTCATTTTTTTTTATCAAAGTGTACGGAGTAACTCTATTTCGGATTTCTTGAGTTCTACTTCTTAGATTTATTTATAATTATAGAAAAAAAAATGAACCCGAAGAGCAGTCAATAAATATTACGCCTTTTCTTTCTTTCTTTTTTTTTCTTTTTCTTTTAGTTTCTCCTTCATGAAAAAATTCTTTTCGTGATTATCCATCAAAATTTCTTTTTGAAATAGAGAATTTAAGATTTAAAGATTTCTTAACGTAATTAAAGATAAGTTTATTAAAGGAAAAGAATTTAAAATCTCTCTTTTGATTAAAAGTTCTATAAATTAATTTTCATAATAACAGCAATAGTTATTTCACAATGAGCATCGCTGTTCTGAATTCAAGCAGCCTTTCATGGAACGCAAAAGGCAGCTTTCTCTTACCTTTGTTGGACCTTTCAAATTTCTGAAATACTGATTAATTGCTTCTAAAATTTTCTGAAAAGGAGCTGTTCTACTCAGGACTCAACTCCCATGCGTGGGTGTTTATTAATGACCGGATCGAAATTGCTTCATTCGTCGCGATCACCGCACTTGCATGACGCGAATTTCTCGCACATTTTCAAGCATACTGAGTAGGAAACAGGATGTCCTTGCTTCTGATTGGGTGATTTAATTAATTTTGCGTGGGCGAAACGCTTATCTCCCTGAATAAGTTTCGAATATATATTTCTGATCCTTTGATCATAAGGCAAGGTTTTGAATGTGAACGGTAGGCAAGATGTCGCCTCTTAATGTGTCTCGCTTAAATCAACAGAGCATGAGCACATTTTATCCTGATGGTGAGGAGAGTGAATATGGAAAATATTACATTCCCTGTGGCTAATTCACACTATATAAGGAAGAAGCGCATTAATGGAAATGTTAATAGTTTCAGCTCCTTATACCTAATTGAAAAGTTCATGTGCTATGTTTATAAAATCCTCATTTTTTAACATGCATAACATCCCCTGTTAAAGTCTTTAATACATTTGAAACAAGTAAAAAAAATTAAGACATTAAAATATCAAGTGTTGCACATGTAAAAATTTGTAACAAGTCATGACACATCACCAAAAAGAGGATGAAGTGCCCACAGAGTTATCAACATTCCTATAAACAAAAAAATGGATTAAAGGTGGAATTTTAAATGCAATTGAATCTCATCTCCAGCCATTTGGAAAAAAAATGATCAGAATACTATAAAATATTCACATCAGGTATAAGAAGCACAGCTACATTTGGTCGACACTAGATAATAAGGGATGGTGGCTATTTTGGGATTTTGTCCAGCATGCTTGCAAAAAGGCACAAAATGGCAAGCCACAGAGTCATTTTACGTATGCAGACTGATTTTCCAAAACGGTGGTAAAGAAAAGAGAAAAGTTGACAAAAGCTGGTAATACCAACAGTGAATAATTGATATATTTTTCTTCTGTTAAAAAGGGAAGGTAGGAAAGGACTAGTCGGCGACACAAATTGCTCAATCGACGCGTACGAGAGAAGAAGTTAAATTATCACACTGTGTCCAGAAACCTTCATAGACATTTGATGCACATTTTCTCATTGCCCTAAATGTTAAATTCCACTGTTGGTTGGTCATCAGTTGTACCATATAAGAGAGAGTTTATTAAATATAACTACACTTTCCTTCATATCTTCCATGTTCTATCGGCACATTATAAATATTAAAAATAATGGTCACTATTTTCGGCAATCGGTGTTTCCCTACATGCAAGCACTTAGGGGAGGTCACACGCTTTACAAATGATATCTGTATGCATATTACATGGATAGACAATTTTTCCCACCAATAACTCTCTTTCAATAAATCTTACCTTTCCTCATTTCCATACCACGTACATCCAATTATTTTTAAGTTATTATGACTTGTTAATCTGTGTGTCGGTCTTTTCCTTTGTTTCTAATGTTTCATGTTCTCTAGGTGATTTTCTTACTGAGGTAAAATAGAAAAATTAATTTGTTCTTATTATTTGTGAAATAGAGAATAATTATTTGGTTTTTGCCATTTAAAAATTCCATGATCAAGCGATTTAAGATATCGAATACGTTTATTTAATGAGACTTTGATATCTTCGATCATCATTGGAAATCTCTCTTATTGGTGAATCAATTAAAACATTTTCAGTCACCATAAATGTTGCCCTTAATCATTTTAATCTCACTAAATTTCAAGAAACTTTATTATCCAATAGTAAATCCTAAAATCACTTATTTATATGCTTTCCTTTTTTCATGTTATTATATTTTGTATGCAGTTGTATGCAAAATAAAGTAGCTTTGATATAAAAACAGTGATCTGCTACTTTTAAGCGAACATTCAGTTATAAAAAGAACTTTAAGCAAACTTCATAACGTTTTGGATAATAAGAGAGCGAATTGATACCCCAATGCTTATCTTCGTATAACTCGTCGTTATTTTTCTACAGATACTGACATTAACTTTCCCAACATACAAAAATATCTATGGAAATCTTTTTGTTGAATTAAACCTTCCAAATCATGAACTGAAATGAATCCTTGAAGCAAAAACAATTAAAAATTTCTATTATTGCAACAGAAGTCTCTTTTTTGCATCCTAAAATTGAATTAATAATTGACATAGATCATATACTTAGAAAACTTTCAGATTTATAAACCCAATTGGAATTTTAATTATCAGTACCAGAGTTCATCTCATCTCATAGTACAAAGCACTAATCAGATTCCATAGAATTCAAGCCACAAGATCTCCGCTAAGCGTCAGACTGAACACTTCTATTACATTCATTCAATTTCCCGCTATCATCAAAATATTTCCTTTTCAGATTTGTCGCAAACCAGTGAAGCCTTTCCAGTTCCGCACTGTTGTCTTTCCTCTGCATCGCTTTAATTATTTTTTGAAGTTGAGCTCTTTGCTATTACAGTTTTTCAGTACTTTTTTCTACCGTTCTTTCAGCATTTCTTCGGTCTCTCTTGTTCTGTCCTTACGTTGCGAATATTTTGGTTTTCATTCTTCTTGCAGTTGATGACACGCCAAAGAAAGCACTTCTCTTTTTAGATATGATTCAAAATTCCATTTTTCTTCTGTGTGGAATTGTGGGAAGTAGATCGGTAATACAATGACAGTAAGTTATTTGATCTGAATGAACACAAAAATACTTCATAAAGTATAGAGCATCATGTTACACTTTGCAACATAGAATGTAGCAAAATAAATTATCAGAAAACAGCATAAATTATTATAAAGAAGAAATTATCGGAAAACGCTATATATATTTAACGTTATACTATAAGAGGTTAAGAAATTCTTAACAATTCTTATTACACAAGCACTCTTTCTCTTTTTTTATAATCATTCTTTGAAAGTCGTTTTCTCCAAATATTTCATTGCAGCTTAAGAAAAATGCTTCATTCTGGCTGTTTAAAAACTTAGAAAGCTATAAAAGAATTTTCCTGATCCATTTTATTCCGCAACAGAATTTCTTTAATATTCCTACTTAATAAAATCTACCAAAGTCGGCTATTTAAGTATATATTAAGTTAAATGATTTAAATAAATAATTTTACAAAGCTAAAAAACATCCGTGTTAATATTCATAAATGCTTTATGATGAATGGAAAGAAAATGGTTTAATTTTTTGATTTTATGCCTTTGGAAAAAAAATTCCAACAGCTGACAGATGGAGCACATGCCATTTTGCTAAAAAAAGTGGAGCTTAGATTCTTTCTTCACTTTACGAAGAGAAATGGCTTCTTAAAAAAAATGGCTACTCACAGCTTGTATTCTGTGAGAGTGTGAAATTTTGAAAGTGTCTAGTTTTCGAAAGAATTTTCATATCTTTCTAAAACTGTGAATAAATTTCTTATCTTATTCTAGAAGAGATTTATAAACCTTTCATAAAGAATAAGAAGAGTTTGGCTGGTTTCCTTGAAAACAAATACTGCAAAAAGTTTTTACTTAGTAGGTTATAATAGTATGTCGCTTTACAAAATTCAGACTATTTTAAAATTTTAAATACGCTTTTAATTTTAAATAGCTTCATATGTATTAGAAAAATAGAAAGGAAATTAAATCTATATTGCAGCCCATTGGCTCATAAGTAATATATTTGTGTTTTACTCTTGTTTGTCATTATCTAGCTACAAGTTTCATTTTTCATTCATCTTTATCAAACCAGTAAATTACTTTTACATTCCAAATCGAAGTGGAAGTTACACGTGGTTATCAGAATAATGGAAAAACCTTAGATATCTAAGGAATCTTTTATTAGCATGGTGTAGGACAGGCTTTGGCATGTAATACAGCTTGGATTTGCCTAGGAATCGATTCATGCAAGTTTTGAATAGTGTTTAAAGGAATATTGTATCATTATTCCTGGAGATATAGTTAATGCTCTGGGAGAGATGCCGGTTTAGGATATCGATTCCATATTGAATGCTCTAAAATAGACCATAACCATTGAGGTCGGGTGATTGTGCGACCCAAGGCAGATGTTTAACTTCATCTTCGTGTTCATCAAACCATGATTGGACAAGTCTCGCTACATGGATAGGTACATTATCATCCTGGAAAATTTCATCTCTTGCAGGAAACAAAGTTTGAATCATAGGATGGACTTGGTCAACCAAAATTTCTCTATACTTCTCCGTAGTGATCCTTCTTTTCAGCGTAACGATTGGTACAATAGAAAACACCGGCATGATATCATGACAGATCCACCTCCATGCTTGACAGATGGAAGGAAACAATTACGATCATAAGCTTGTACAGGTGTCCTCCAAACGTGCACCCTTCCTGTTTTAGCGAAAAGTGTGAAAGTAGAAAAAGTATTCGTCAGACCATATTACTTTTCTCCACTTATCAATCGACCACATTTTGTGAGTATGACACCACTGTAGACGACATTTACCATTAAATCTGTGACAAGGGGCTTAGGAGTTGCTGCTTCTCCCGTAAATGTTCTGTTTATGAAGGTCTCTTCTAACTGTAATCATTGACACCGGAGAATCCAGACGGGTATTGAGCTTTGCGGCAGTTGTTCGCTTTTTAGACATTACAATCCGCTTCAATACCTGGCGGTCACTTTCACTGAACTTCTCGTTTCGCCCTGTATTTTGCTTTTCCGAGTTGAGTGTATGCTGTCATGACTTTAGACACCATACCTCTAGAAACGCCTAAAATTTGGGATATTTCGGTCACATTTGCTCCAGCTAGAAGAGCTCCTACAAATTGGCCTCCTTGAAAATCTGAGATGTCGACATTTTATGTTTTAGAAAAAAAATCCAAGAATTACAGAACTTCAATAAAGCTAATACATATTACCAGAATATATACATTTCTATTTATAAAAAAACTGATGGTTATTTTTTGTATTTTAATTCTTATGAAGCGCATTCAAAACGATCACATTTATTCACAAGTGTTTTCATTATTTTGATAACCTCCTGTATAACTTTCTCAAAGAATTTAAATCGCTTTGTAATTTATTACCAGAAGTATATATTTGGAAATTACCTCTTTTTGAATGAAAACTTCTGTAAATTTATATTTTATTTCATTTTGCAGATGATATGGGAATGTATTTTAATTATTGAATCATTTCCTTGACTGAATCCTTTCTTATGACTGAATAACCGATATAAGTATTTGCTAAAATATTCACTTAATGCTGCTTCCAAAAATTAAGTTAGAAATAGGTGATTATAAATATTTTCATATATTGTGAATTTTACAGACACTCATTTAAACTTGCGCTTATTTTTGCCCAAGTATTTTCTTTACTTCCCGTAATTGAGCAACTTATTTTCCAAATAGAGTTAATTAAAATTTTCATTGCCTTACGCGTGAGTGTGTGATACATAATATTGCAAATGCGTAGCCAAACACAAGGCACTTTTAGAATTCATTTCCCACAGGAGAGCAGAGATTTTAGAAAGATTCTCATTCAATAACAGCTCATTAAGTAGGGATTTTTAAAAAAGGAGTGGTACCATATTCTTGCTTTTTTTCACGAATCCTCGTTAAGGGCATATAAACTTCATATTATTGCCCTATGGCATATAGAGTTTTGTAATGTATTAAATTTTGCATATTTTTTGATTTCATAAGCTCATTCTCGCTTTGAAGTTAACTGATTTTGAATGATATCTAATCCCTTATTAGGAAGAACTTCTTTTAGAAATTCTTTTTATATGCAATATTTTGAGTTCAAGCATAACATTTAATAAGTGAATTAACTTTCATTGAAAACTTGACTAATGTTATTTCTACTTCGAATAGTAAAGTGATAATGATAAAAAAAAGTTTTTATAGAGATTTTGGGAAAATCTATGCCTTTTTCAAATGACTGTTAAAATCGATGTGACATTAATATGTTTTCTGGAGAGAGGGCAACAAATATTTTCTCTTTAGGAGAGAGAATAGTTGAGATGAAAAGAGAGAAATAAAATGGTTCTATCAAAAGAATTCCAATGCATCTCATAAAAGTGTTCCTCTTCGCAGAAGGAGCGCTTTGGTACGAAATAAAATCGGCATTGGAAAAAAATAAGGATTCGACAGAGGCATAAAATATTTCGGGGAATTCGCAGAGAAGATTAAATCTCTATTCGTTCGATCTGGAACATTGGAAGGATTTCTCCTTAGGGACATTTGAAAACTGGATCAAGTTTTCATAAACCAAATTGCATACACATATCACGATTATCTGATTAAAGCATCGTTTTTTAGATAAAAATACAACCGCGAGAAAGTATTTATTTCCTGTGATTCCGTAAAAGACATTTTGTAAAATTCAGCCAATAATTTCGATAAAAGAATAGAAATTTGGTGCATAGTCACGACATCCAATTCAACTAATCTGGGTGCTTCGGAACTATAACGATGAGACAGCGTGTTAGTCGGCAAGAGGAAAAATATCGGACACTATAATAAATAGTATACGATTTTTCTGCTCATCAATAACAGCCTCGGCGCATTCAGCGTTTGTACTGAATCGAGGATTAATACAGCGTTTGTTTGTACTAATTCTGAATCGAGGACAGATGCAGATGAAAGCATCTGATATGTCTGATATGTCCAAAATTGCACGCCACATCGGCAAAAGTACATCTACTCGTTGGCATCATGTTTAATGTTTATTAAAAGCTTTATCTGAGGAATTGGGCTTCAAACCCGTACTAAAGCCGCCAACTTAACATGAAGCCATCACAACCTTTTCGAATCAAGTAATTATTTGTAATATACATAACTGAAATAAAATATTTCAGATTTTTCTCGTTGGACGGAACGATAGAAAAATAAATGCCATAAGAATTAATATTATTATTTTTTAGCTCAGAACAATTTATCGCACCATTTGTTTTCACTGATTATCAAATGTGGTAGACTAAAACCGAGTCGAGTTATAATTTTCCTTCTCTATTTCAGCTTAATTTTATGATTAAGAAAAAGAAGAGAAAAAGTTATAATATAATGACAGAATTTTGTATTATTTTTGTTTTCCTTTAATACTCTTTGGTTGAAGGTTTTTCTTTATCTTAAAAAAATTTATATTTAAGAGGGTTAAGATAATCAAATTTTTGATGTGTGCTTATTGCAGTTTATAATATAACTAATATATATTAGAAATGGAATACCCCATCGAAAAAATAAAGTTAAAGTTGATATCTCCCATTTTGGTAATTTTTCGAAGTTCAGTGACGACTGCCAACCACTGCCTTGACAAAAATTGTATAGTCTTATTATCGATTAGTTATATTAACGTCCCGTTTAAAAGCAGCACTAAGTCTATTTCAGAAATATTCTAATAAAAAAATTGCATAGAGATAGGGGATCCATTTATTACAAAAGTAAAATAGTTAAAACATTTTTTAAGAAAAAAAAAATTGACAGACACGATTAGAAATTTTTTTAAAAAAATACAAGATTAAAATGACTACCCATCTGATACAGGAAATTCTTTTAATGTTGACAAACCCCTGTTGTCTGTTTTTAATATCTACTGGCATCATAACATATGTAGTTAGATTTCTTTTACCGCTTTCTGATATTTATTGAATTCTGAATTCAAACAAAAGTTAAAGTATTTATGAATATTTTATGAACTTTATTTATTTCTACTGTAAAGGCTTTATTTTTAATGAACTTTATTTATTTCTACTGTAAAGGCTTTATTTTTAATGGACTTTATTTAAGACTTTAATTATTTTTTTAATTATTCTTTATTTTTATATAAATTCTTCTAAATATTATCGAAGGAAATCATCATCATAAATTGATTTTTTCCCAAAATGTATAGAATGTAGTTAAACTCTTTCCAATAATAACGAAGTACATTTGAATGTCTTTTCTAATGGCATTAAGACAAAAAACTGTTTTTTTTTACCTTCATAATATTGAATGTTTAAAAAAATAACTAAAAATGTAATCCGATTTCAAAATATTCTTATCAATGCATTATTAAATATATCAAATACAATTAAAAACTCAAGAAGAAAATGATGCTTACTAAATATGAACTCTCGCAGCATTTATTTAATTTCATTAAAAACTGCTCTTCATCACAACAAGAGATTCTTCTTGCTGTCTTTGCGTTTCCAGAGTATTGGACAATTAATTAGTGGCAGTTTAATTTATTGTCTCTGTTAATAATATATCTCAGAATATTTCATAATATTTTCCAGTAATTGTTGCAGGTGATAAAAAAGAATATAATTAAATAGAAAAATTTAAAATATATAGTGAGAATTTAAAAATAGCTTTACAGGTTAAAAATAATATATTTAATTTTAAACATAATATCTATCATTAACTTAATATATATGCATGAATTTATAATAACAAATAAATTGAACATTAAAGTTAATGTATATAACTTTAATATAATTCATTCTTTTCTAAAAGCTAATTAATATTAAAGTTAATTTATGATTACTCTAACTTTCGAAGCTATTTTCGGTATAAAAGTTTGTTCCTGTTGTTCTTGTGGTCGCAGCCTCGAAATCAAGTTAAATATTTTCATCATTAACATCTAATAACACATGCTTTCTTAATTAAATAAAATGTTTGCCTTTTTTCATCATCAAACAATTTGCCAAATAATTTTCTTAAAAAAAATCGTTTCATCAAATTGCACTACATAAACAAAAAAAATAAATCTGTCAATGAAGTATGTGCTAAGTTTACTTTTAAATTATTTTCCCCAATTTCTTAAAAAACTTTAAATTCTACTCTGTAAACCTCAGATATATTTGAAATGCTGGGTCATGTTTCATTCAAAACATATCCACATTGTCTACTTACAAAACCGAAAAAAAAGTATTTCTTTAATTCTGTGACTATTACAGTAGCTTTAAGCCTGGGTGTAATCACCCTCAGCAATTTCCCCCATGAGATTAGGAAGATCAGTAAAGAAAAGAGCATTATTCTTTTCCTCCTTATCACTATTCCACCAGATCTCCTGCAATTAATTTTAAGTTCTATTTTATGTAGCTGCACACACTTTCGAGAGCAATGAAAATAAAAATACTACTGCGAGATAAATTGTTTTGACCTTCAAGACATAATTTTCTGGGTAGTATGTATTGGATTTTTTTTTGGGGGGGGGATAATTGTTTCGATTTTATTAAAGAACATATTGTCTCTAAATAAGGAAAAAGTTTCGAGATTTGAAATGTTTGAATATTCCTCTACAATCAACTATCATTAAACTTAAAAACTTAGTAAAATGAAATTGTTACTACATTTCTATTCTAGCACATCACTTCCTAACAAGAAGTACTACTTATCAGAATTTTCCAAATCTTATAAGCTGAAGATAAACACAACATCTTTCCACCCATTTGTATCATTAGAAAGAAAATTGGTAACAATTTTTTAATTGCATAAAAATCGCAATGTTTTAAAATGATAAGAAAAACGAAGAAAAAAATACCGTGTACAAAGAGTTTGTAATTTTATTTAGTCCAATGAAATGATGGAAATGAATTTGAGAGATTTAATAGTTTTTAATGGAATGACAGACTTTAGGTTACCACAAGGCAGTTATCACACCGATAAAAAAAAGGAATATTTTCTCTTTTTTATGATAAACAAATTACACAACATTTACAAGGCTTCCGTGTGTTTTAAAAAACTGTTTCAATGGGTTTTAGAAAATGTTGGTTCGTAAACTTTGATAGCAATGATAAATATCATGTTATTTCTATATATAATACTCACATCTAATATTGCTGATTCTTTTAATTTTTGGTTTATTCACATATTTCTTCAGCAAATTTTTGCTTGAATATGTAAAATGTTTTACTTTTAGAAATAACTTTGAAAATAACATAACTGTTCAAAAAATCATGTTAACGCTATAAAAAATATTTTTTTAAAGTGTCAAAATTGTCGCCTAACAAGGAATTTTCTAAGAATTTGATTTTGCTGCCATCACTGCCTGTTAATTACTTACTGTGTCTATGAGCGCATATTGTTTCATTTTCATACCCCTAAATGGTACAAATGGCCAGTACACTTTGCTGATAGAAAATTCTACGCTATTTCGTGCTTTTGATGCAGATAGGTTAACAACATTTGTTATCAGTTGAAATAAATTGAATTCCCTCACCTCTCTTTTCTAAGAAATTATGAAATTCTGAAAATTGAGTTATGCGCTGTTTCTTCCAGAATCATGAGGTGTTACGAAAGTATAGACAATTTTTAAATAAACGAATGTCTCCTCTTAAATTTAAATATCTACTTAGCGCAGATGCACTATTGGCGATATTTATCGGAACTGAAAGATGCTAAACAGATTTCTCCATCCGTGGTTTGTTCATCAGTTTTGGCAACAATCTGCCTCGATTGTCTGTAAGAGCGGTACAAAGTAATCGTCTGCGTTGAGAATTTACAATTTCTTCCAATTTTTTTTTCCCATCTCCGTCTTTGCGTTGGTGTTGGTCCTTCACAATTTTCTTCTTTGCAAATGTGCTAAGCCTCTTATTTCTGCATTGTTCCAATGCCATTTATGGTTTTTAAATGACTTGACCAATTTTTGCCAATGACTTGACCAAGTAAAAAAAAGGGTGTTGCTATTCGAAAATTTCGAATTCTTTTCACTCTAACTACAACCATAAAGGCTCTATTTAAATCATCTCAATCTCTAGAATATGTCTTCAAATAACAATATTATGAATTTCCTTCCGATTGGTTGAGCGGATTTACCACTAAGAGGTTCATGTGTTGGAGATCTTCTGTAACTACCCTGTATATATCCTTAATATTAATTAAGCCTATCTTTTATGACGAGTTCAAAAAGTATAAGAAAATTTATGCAGATTTAATTCATTTTTTGATATGTTTTTTTCAAAAAAATAGTACATGATTCGTTAGTCACCGAGAAATACAAATATCATGTTCATAATTTTGTATCACATACATAATAGATGTCTAATAACAAAGCCATGTATATTTACATTCATAAAGTTTTTTATGTTCCCTTTATTTTTCCTATACTTTGCGAATAATAGCCAGAAGCAATGCGGAAAACTTGATAGAGCCGCCGAAAGGTAACCCTACCTAGCACGAAGGTACAAACTACACTTGATGACATTGTACCTTTGCAAACAATACAGAACCCATTAGAGAAAACGCATATTGGTACAGAAAAAGAACTAATGTGCTCCAGAGTGAACCAATGAACTCAATGTGAAGTTGTGAAACATTAAAAATGAATAAAATACAGTTTAATTTTTTTTTTTTTTACATTAGGTGAGAACTAAATACAAAAGCATTTGACAAAATGTCCCTCATAGAAGATTTAATGACTGGAATTTTTATGAGTTCTTAGACTTCAAGAGACATCCAATTTCTTGGTCATCTGACTCTGTGAGAGTTATTTTTTCTCATAAATGAAAGTTCACTTAAAACCATTTAAATCTTTAAAGAGCTTTCTACCAAAATTACAGCTTATGCCTTAAAAAATATGGCAGTCAATAAGCAGGGATTTCTATGAGATCGAATTTATTGTAAGTTTCACACTCCTTCAAAATTTTTGTTGCTAGTAATGAGAGTAAAAAATAAATGCAGCCCTGCTATATTTTTATTCACATCATCTAGAACGAAGATATTATTGCCTATTTCGAGGTTTATTTCCAATTGTAGCAAGCGATCTCATTAGCTCCGCTTGCACCGCAGTCAGTTAACGAATTATCCGTAGTAAACAGATAACGGCTGTGGAATCATTTACGGCAGTGTTCTTCCCAGACGTCTTTAATGTTCCGCCGCTTTGTTGAAGACTTAGTAACGGCCTTCCTGTGAACTTCCGATAGATTATTGGTTCGATGGCCAATCCTGGCACGCATTAGACGGGACATTTATCTCGGCATCAGGGCATTATCGGGGATTCTATGGATAGGGGACCTCTTTTCTTCTTCGCCGATTGGGTGATATCATTCTCAAAACCTCTGTGCTAACGATATGGGAAGAGATTTTCAATAGGTAGTAGTATACCTACATCAGGTTTCTGTGACTGAAAGTATTGGTGCAATTCTTTGGGAATAGAATTCTTCGAAGATGTATGTAAATTTCTGAAGAACAAAGCTCCTTCTGAAGAAAGTAACTTGCCGAACTTTGAATCGATCCAGAAACAGCATTCCTTTGAAAGGAGTTTGTAAAACTTCAGAGTGGTCTGAAATACTTTCATAAAATTAAGTACATATTCCAATTTTTGAACAATGGATTTAGGGCTTATACAAACAAGTATTATAATGGATAATCATGATTTTTGTGTTACTTATAGGGTAAACTATATGGTATTAAAAAAGAATGCCGAATAAAACGGCAGTTGAAAAGATTTGAGACTGTTCTTAATTTGCGCATGCAATATGAGAAGGAAATTTTCAAGATTTCGAGTTCATTTAGTTCTTAAAAAACTCATTTCATTTCTTTCAGTCCCCATTGGGATAGAATTTCAATTTTACATGGATAAAAATAAAAGTTCATCAAATAAACATTTCCCATAATTTTATAGTTAATCTGCTGCTCTTCTGATGATTTTATAATCTGAAGTTCTTCATGCTTATTTTTAACAGATTTTTTCCATATATCTAAATTTGCATTACTCGGAAAAATAAAAAAGAATTTCAAAATGACATCTATTAGTCCGATGTTGCCATTTTTTATTCAAATGAAAGCTTAGGACTTCTTAAAATGTCATCAATGATTTTTTGATACGCCAGAAATACTTTGCAAAAGAGATAATGTTGAAAGTTGAAAATGCAATGATAGAACCTCAAAATCAGCAACATGTTAATTTCACCAATGAATTTCCTCATTTTGCAAGCGCAATTAACGAATAAGAACAATCAGTTGCCTACATATAATTTAAAATGGTACTCCTTTTTATGATGTGAATAGATATAGTTATTTCTAATCGGTAGATATGACTAATTAATACTATTCATTAGACGTGAAAATAGCTAATCGTAATAGGTGGCTGATTTACAAACTAAATAACATTTTTCTTCGGGATTAAACAGATGGGAAATGTGACTCATCTGATGATTATGATTAATGGAATGGTATAAACTAACAACAAACCAACCCTTCTGACTATACGTTAATGCACCACACAAACATACTTAATCTACTGGGCATTCCGGTTTTAAGATTGAAGGAAATAAGAGTGGAGTGCAATGCACAAGCATTGCACTTAAACTGGAAGCACATGATATCTGCTATCGATGCTCTGAGATTGGACATAAAATTAATAAGGGAAACTGGATTAAGAATAAATACTAAAATGGCCTAGGCGCTAGCCGAAGCAAGTGCGATTGATGCAAAGTACTACTCCGTATGCACTACTTTTTAAAATGTCATATCGCTTTATTCTGAGCTCGATTTACTCTTATTATTTGGCCATAGAATATAGGCGTAGTTAAATTAAATGTCTGGGAGTGAGTTGTCATTTCAGACACCTTAATCTGAGCGTCTCGCAAAATAACTGTAGAGAAAATTTTAATTTCTTTATAGAAACTTAATAACTGAACACAAATACAAAATAAAAACCTTTTTCTTAAGAATGAAAAGAATGAACTGTCGTTTGTTTCTGTTTCTCATGCGTGAAAATTTTTCAGTTGACGTTGAATTTAATGATCGGCCATAACACAAAGTAGAGGAATGACAATTTTTAGGATCCAATAATTTACCTCGGCCAATGAAGCCAAGTTTAAAGGATATCTTACGATTAACCTCTATACTAAATCTTACGAACAAAAAGAAAAAAAAATGTTTTAGTACAATATGCAAGTTACTCACAAAGAAAGCAAATTGTGTTTTTTACTGACCAACAGCATAAAAAAGATTTTAGGTCATTCAATCATTTTAATTCTTTAATGTGATTATTATTGGATATTTATGGTTGCTTCCGAGAATTCGAGGAAAATCTTTACTTTATGTTTAAGTTATTTTTCACCGGGATATAGTTCCTACATTAAAAGTATCAAATTTTTATTAAAAAACAATTTTGTTTAGTATAAGTTTATAAAATTAATAGGATATAAATTGTAAAATATCAATATTAAATTTAACTTTGTTCAGTATTAATCGGATGTCAGCGAAATTCAAAGTTGAAATGTATGCCCTCCAGACAAGCAAAAATTGAAAAGGAAAAGTAAAACTTCAAATTCAATAATTTATAATATAAGGTAGTCAAATTCTTCCTGTCACCATGTCTCGCCAATGATGAATTAATGAAAATATATTCTCCCTTGATTTATCGGAAGGCGATATTTTTTATTTGTGAACATCTCTAACACCTGTTCGACTGGCAGAAAAACAGCAGAAAGAGAAGGAGATTTACTTTCTTCTAGCTCAGAATATCATCGGGGACAATAACTCCTTCCCGAACCATTATCCCTTCTCTTATTCATCTCAAAGGAATGGAATAAATGGGTGGCCAACGCCATTTCATTCCTTTAATGCAAATGGTGAAGAAGAAAAAGAATGTTGGATCATTTGGTCCTTAACATTTAGGAATTATTTATTTTAAGCAGCATTTATAAATAAGAGTCTGTGCTGTTATTAAATTGAGCAATCTTACTTTTAATTAAATTAGGATAATTTATTGCTTTTTTTTTCAAATTTTTCTAGAATAAAAGTTATTTATTTATATATGTAATTTGTAAAAAACGAATTACACATATAAATAATATTAATACTTAAATTTTAAGAAAAAGAGGTATATGCTACACTGGGAATGAGAAAAATAGTAGAGCTCTTTATTGCCAGCGTAAATTGCTTAAAATTGAATAGAAAATAAAATTAAATTACAGACAAATTTAAGGGGAAAAATATCAAAAGAAATGATGAACACAACCTGAAGACTTTTTCAAGGGTCACCTTAATGAATTTTTTTTTCTATGAGGGGTCTGGTTTTCGTCCAAGTAGTGACCCCTCGTGACTGAAAATCCCAAAAAATAGAGGTATATTTCTTGGGATTTTCGGATTAATTTTTATATATTTAAAAATCATAGTGAATAAAATTATAAATTATAACTTTATAATTAATAAAAACAAAGAAGTTTGAAATTTCTGAAAGATAAGAATAAGAATAAACTTCATTCATGTTTTTGAAATTTGTACACTCTTCTAACACACGAAAAATTAAGATATTTGTGGTATTATATATGACGAATATCGAAACAGAGTTTTATTGAAAAAACTAAATGGCTTGAGATATGTAAATTTAACATTTCAGCAACTTATATTTTTAAAAGGTTTAATTTTTATAAGCAAGTGAAAGGAATTGAAAGGACTCGTTATTTGCTCGAATATAAACATTTAATAAGATTATAATAACAAACTGAAGTAAATATTTTTATTATTTTAATCATTATTAAGCCAGGTTAGTTTAAAAATGGAAAAATATTAAAGAGATGATATCGTAAAGATAATAATATAGATATCGTACCATAGATGCCATAAATTCAAAAACTGCAATAAAGCCAGTTTGACCACTATTTCTTCTTAATTAGCGAAACGTATTGGTCAGCTAGAGTGCTTAACTAATGATTCTAGAATTAAAATGCCTGATATCATAACACCGATCAGTATTTATCTTCACTTCTTTCTAATCCAACATATAACATCCAAATATTTAAAATATGTCTTTATTGTTATTTTTAATTATTTTTTTTCTTTCATTTTTTCATTTTTCCCCCTCATATACGAAATATAGAGAAGGCATTGTAAATATCAAAAAATTTGGACTCGAGATTCTGTATGTTTTATATATTCCTGAATTAAAAAATTTAAAAAAAACATGTACAATTAAAAAAAATCCTGGAAATAGACTGTCTTTAACATAAATAATTCAAAACGCTTTAAACTAGATATTTGAAATTTGGTGTTTGGTATTTACACCTAATTTGTAGATTTCTATCAAATTTTGATCATTTGTAGGGAGTCCCTGTCTGTCCGGTTGTTTGGATATAATTTAACGCGAATTCCTACGAAACGGAGAGTGCTAGATGGATAAAATATAGCGCACAGATTGAATATTTATAGAGCTGACAACTATTGAATGTTGAGTCAAATTCAACGAGCGGTTGAGCGTCTGTCGGCCTGCACTTCCAGAAGTATGAAAACTCGACAACCCAAAAACACTATAACTTAAGTATATCAAATAATTAAATTCAGTGAATTTATGATTGCTGTCGTCATTTTGAGTCAGATTTTGCTTTCAATCCGTTGCGAAGAAATGTGTTTTAAAACACAATTTCACTTTTTTTAGAGAATAGGAAAAGAAGTTTTGGGGAAACTACTTTAGCTGATTGGCTCATATTTTTTGTTTGTTTTCGTATTTTTATGTAAATCGAAAATATTTGGCCTTATCAGCTTCGAAATATTAAAAGTCCGACTCTATTTACTGCAGAACTCGCAAGTTATGAAAAGAAAAGCTGCAAAAATGGCTCTCTAATCCTGTTTGGGAAAACTCCATCCTTTACCCATATCCTATTAATACTCTTCGGCGGCCAACTAATGATTAGCTCATGATCCGACTCTTAAGGGAATTGAGCGACTCTTTCCAAAACTGTATTAATAGCACTTTCGAGCGCTGTCATCTCCCACTTAGATCAATTCTTTGTTTTTCTCACTTCGAGATTCCACCATATTTGCACTTCACATCGAAAAAACCCATTTTTTTTTTTAATGGAAAATCTTAAGAGTGCTTGTTAAGATTTCACCCGGGAATAAAGTTTTGAGAAAGACTAAAGGGACGTAAAATGGGAACATAGGAACAAATTTATGAATTTTAGCTCACCTATCAAACATATAGCTTCACATAACAACTTGCATCATGAAGGAATTAAATATTCACATATTTCTGGAGGCATCATAAAACTCTCTAACGTCAGCATATTATGAATCATAAAATACGTTACAAGAATGATTACATTTAATTATTTATTAAAGAAAATTTAGTGTCTTTTCATTAATAAAGGACGAATTTAACATAATATATATATATATATATTTATGTTTTCATCTAATTTTACTTTTTCCAAGCTTTTGAGAATGAAATTCTAAATGATAATTAAAATATAAATCCGATGTCTTGATATGTTAGAAATTTGATTTTTCGAGCAGATGTACAGTCACGGTGACAGTGAAATAAATTAATATTTTTAACATTTGATTATCAATGAATCAATCAATTTTAATTCATTTTATTTTCATCTCAAAACGGCAATCTGATTATCAGTTTGAGAAACTTGAATACAAGGTTACATAATGTGCACAGTAAAAGATTTTGAGATAAATGAAAGACTAAAAACTAATAAAAATGGAAATGAATAAATATTTTTAATAAGCTGAAGATCAAAACAAAATAAGTTTCTTCCTATGTTTGATATATGAAATGATGAAAAAACTTTTCTATCAATATAATTAAACTGTGCAATTCAAATTCATCTAAAAATACTGGTTCATTCTGATACTTTAATTCAATTCAATAATTAGCTTAAAATAAAATTTGTTTAAAATCGTTCACTTATACTCATTTTAGAACAAAGATTCACATATTTTCATATTCACCTTTTAATAATGTATTTTGATATGCTCAATCAAAAAATATTATTTTTGAAATGTTTATTCATAATTGATAAATAAAGTTTTATTGTAATTTCCATTTTCAAATCAAAATTTAAATTTCAAATTTAATTAATAAAATTCGATTTTAAACGAATTTTATAAAATTAAAGAACAATGGTTCTAGTTAAAAAATCAGGTGATATGTTATCATAATGCGTCGTTGTTGATGACAGTCATTAAACTTCAGAAGAAAAATTCAATTCAATTTTATTTTTTTAATTTCAGTATGTCTTGATCGAGGTTGAGACATGCGGCCGAGAATGGATCTGAAACGGAGGAACGTGATGTCGTTCCACTATGAAGCGAGGGGAAAAGAACAAGCATTGCAATAATATTTACAGAGAGCAAAAAGAATGTATTCGAACAAAGAAGAGAGTTTATTTAAATCCGATTATCGAGAGCCTTTATTTCCAGGAGTCACCTCAAGTGTGTGGCGATGCGCAAGTGTGTGTACGGTGTAGAATCACGACGAACTTTCTCCATGCAAGAGAGGTATCAAGATGTTGCCAATTTCCGATTGTATTTAATTTAAAAGAAATAATTATTTTGTCTCGAAAGGATACTGAAGAAATGTTAAGAGCTGCTTTTGATGTTGTACTGTGCTTTTTAGAAGCTGGATAAATTGTATCGGACATGAACATTCAACCATATTGTTACTGATCTAAATTATCTACATCATCTATGTATTTTATAAATCTAGAAATTCTCCAACAGTCTACTCGGCAATGAAATTTAAGCATTTTAATACATCAGAAGGAAAGGTCTTATTGAATTTATATCATTAAAAATTCAGTAAACTTTGCGTTCTCCTTTAGTATTAAACTATTTGAATTAGTATTTATAAGAAATTTGAAATTGTACATGTTAATTTTTTAAGTGAAAGAAGTGGGGAGAGCAGCGCGGTTTTCGAAAAATGTCTTTGATGGGCAAAAAGAAGGAAACACGCTATTTTAATTGCCATATGTTCGAGAGAAGTGATTTCATTGAAAGTTGTACGAGAGACCTCATAGATCGTTTTAATAGAAGAATCTTCACCACTTCGTTTCTTTTCCTATCGAAATAGGAAGGCATTTATTGCCCAGCTAGAGAAGGTTGTGCATAGAAATGTAATAGGAAATGAACGTACTTGTCTTCTCAAACTTATCGACAGGTAGTGAATAGATGCACGAGTATCTGGCAACATTCAAATACTTACGAAATTTACATCTTCAGTATCAACGACCGTCCTCGACATCAGTGAATTGAGATATAAAGATGGAACAAAGTTCACGTTTCTAGCTTAAATGTTAATTGCTGTAGCTTTACTTATCCTACTTTGTACTATTCTAAAAGTTTCTATCATTTCTTAGACTCCTGGCATGTATCTTACACGCAACAGAAAGGACATGTTCTTGGTATTCACAGACCCTCAACAGAGAGAAAGATTTAGATTATATGTAAAGAATGCAAGAGTTTGTAATAATCTGATAGCGTCTACTCTAGCATTAATCACTTTATATCTAAACTCAAGACTCTTATACAAAAAAAAAATCATAAGAAAAACGTTTTATGCAACATGCCTTCATAAGAAAAATATGATAAAACTCGTTTAAATATTTCTGTTCAAGAAAAAAAATGCACCGCCACCTACAAAATAATTTAAAAAATTCTTTATTTCTATATTTATTGACATATATGATTTTCAATTCTGCACTTAAGCGTTGATAAATGAAGATAAAGCATCGAAATCAGCATTTAAGATTGCGAATATTCAAACCGATGCTGAAGAAATTGAAGGAGATGCAAACAAATAACGGTAAAATGTCTCCTCGGCAAGACATTTTAATGACAAATAAGTCTTTGACAGGATCTTCCGCATGTTTCAATGAAAACTGGTGAATAAGAAAAGAATCCGGAAAAGCGATCGTTATGAAGTATTGGACGCATCCTCTAATTCTGCTAAAGACATTATAACATACTAACTGTTCATATCTTAAAAGAGGAAAAACATCAGTGTAACAATGTTTTAATTGGCATCGTTTTCCTTACCCCAAAGAACTACATATTTGAATGAAGTGCTAAATAACATGAAAATGCAAATGCCATCTTTGTTAAATGAACATTTTATTTTTAGAAATTCAGAATATTTTGATGTAACTTTGTACATTTACCGTGTGTAATAGATGCCCATATACCATGGAAAAGAAAAAGAGTTTTCCGTTTCATTTTCTTAATTTTGTTATTTATTATCAATATTTAAGAACGAAGTTTATTATGAATTTTATAATTTATTTTTGTTTTGCTTTGGGCATTTGAAAACGTTTGAAAATCGTGGGTTTCAGCTATCGCTTAACGTGAAATAAACAGAAGAAAAAAATCAGTAAATATACTTTAGGCAGTGAAATGTGAAAATCATCTGTGCTATTAGAAAGAGAAAAATGTATTGTATTTTATGTAGTTGGATTTCTTATTAATTGCCAGATGTTTGAAAAAGGAAAAGTTTTCGGATCTGGCATTACCAGACTCTAAATATGGTGTTCGAAGAGATTTCATCTTGCAGCATAACTAAAATAGAATAATTATTTTGTCTCCTTCAGGAGCAATCAGGAGGGCCTCATCAGGTTTTTTAATTCAAATTTATAAAAAAATTATTATTTCAAGAACTTTTTATTATGTGTAATTGCTGCTAGTCACAAAGACCAATTGTGAAATGGTCAACTGAAAATCTCTTAATTCAGGCATTTTATCTTCGGAAAATCTTGTTGCTTAAATGAAAATTAAAACTGAACAGTTTCCGGTATGAAAAATGTTTTGTAATTAATACTGTATGGCGTAGGTTTTGCAATCTCTTGTTGTGAAGATTATTAAAAATCACTTCTTGGCTAACATGCAAAAATAGAAAACAATTGCATGAACTGAAGTATTTTTCAGGAGGAGAATTAAAAATGTTTTCATCCTTTTCATGATGAATGCCTCTGCAGTAATTTTACATCTTTAGAGTTTTGACAAATATCAATATAATTATAAGATATTTACACTATTTGTTTTTTAACTATGATAAATTATTTCTTCTTCTATTTTCAAATGCTTCAATACTTTTTTCAAAATATTAAAAATTATACAATATATATATAGATAGATTAAAAATTGATATGATTTACATATAGATAGAATCAAAACAGCCATTGTCAAATTGAAAAAATTACATCTTTGTTCAGGAATGTAACATGAATTCATAGAACAGATTCATGGGATTTTCGCTAGAATCGGGGGCGGTTCACAAAATCTATTTATAGTTGAAATTGAATTTTTTTTTGGAAGGCGGAGGTTGTTTGCAGTATAACCAAAAGAATAGTATAATGTGTTAATGTATGCAGAATTTTCTAAAATTTACGGAATTCTACGCATTTTGTCACAATTATAATCCAATATGCTCTTTTATTCGCTACTTCCTCGCCTAATCTCTTCGTCAGTTTTAAAAGCATTCATTCTATTTGTGGACACACTGAAAGTAACGGTAAATAACTCAATTCTAGGGATTGCAAAACCGGGATACCGAATACAGGTATTTTGAGCCATTTGCACAGTTTTGTAATATCGGTTTTCACAAGTTTAAATACTGTTTTCTCGGTATTTACTAGAAATTTTTAAAATTGTGTCCACTATATGTTCAAGATCGCAAACATAGCAAAATAGTATACATTTTTGTTTTTATGTCTCCCTAACGCTCGAAATTAATTAGCTAATTAATGGCTTAATTAATTGCTTAAATCTAAATTAGCGAAACATGGATTATCCCTGAAAGAAGATATTGTATTCATAACGACTGATGGAGCAACAGTTATGCAAATCAGCAATTGTGCTATGCTCATGGAATTCAATTAGGAGTAATATATGTATTATACCAAAAAATAAAGACCAGAAGAATCCAAATACTGTGGATATAGAAACTGCGGATTCTAACTTTGAAGAGAGTAAGAGTGAGAATGATAGTAACAATGAAGATAATGACAATGTAATGGTTGAAGAAGATATTGTTAATGAGGATGAAATATTAACCCATCAAGAATTGCTTCCTATAATTTATAAAGTTCGAAAAATTGTTAAGATATTTAAAAATGATATATTACTAAAATATATACTAACTGAAAATAAAACTGAATATATGTTAATATTAGATTATAAAACACGTTGGAACAGTTTAATCCTAATGATGGAACGATTTTTGAAACTGAGAAATCCAATCCAAAAAGCAATAATCGCTTTAAATCTGCAAATTAATTTTTCAGATAGTGAATTCGACTTAATATCCATAAATGTATCAGCTCTAGTTCCAATAAAACTGCTGTTGAAGCATTATATCGGAGAGATTCTAATTCATTAACAGCTAATGCATCAATAAATTTCATGTTGCAGTCACTGAAAGGACAGCACACATCACTATCTGAAAAATTATATATTACATTGAAAAATCGCACAAGAAAGGCATACCGAGATAGAAAATGTCTTACGGTATTTACAATTATAATAATTTTAAAAATGAAAATGAAAAAGAATAAAAGAGACGAACCAATTCAAATCTGATCAAGTTTGTAGTAAATTTTCTAAAAATTTTTTACTTACAAACCTATTTACTACCAGAAGAATGTGGCACAGTTATAGAAGATTATGATGACATTAATGTCGATAGTGAAAAGGAATTGTCTCTTGAACAAAAATTAGAATTAACGATAAAGAAAAAAAATTTCAACGAACCAAAATACAATACAGAAATCAGCTATATCCAAAACCATCCAACGAAAAATCGATTTATTTGAAGATGAGGGATTTAGAGGTAAATACTTGGAAAAAGTATATCGCTCATTGCTAACAGTACCACCAACTAGCGTAGATGCCAAAAAAGTGTTTTCGACAGCTGGTATTTTTTACACAAAATTACTTTACAGGATAATGACAGTACAATCGATGCATTATGTTTTTTAAGATCACATTTCAAAAATTTGTTATAGTATCACAGACTGAATAGTGATATTTACACTTTTTTTGTGATTTAAATAAATAAGATGCTCCTTTACTTTTTTTTTTGATTCTTTATATACTGTTATAATTTATAAGTTACAAATTATTTTTTGTGATATTTACACTCTCTAATAAAACTGGCAAATAAAACAAAGAAATACCTGTGTTTTCTTTCTTTTTCTAAAATTTCTAATACCGGTATTAGGATCTAAAAAATATCGAATACCGGTATTGAAATTTTTGTCCGATATTGCAATCCCTACACATTTCCCATGATAAAACACAAAGTTTCAATGAATCCGGAATCATCAGAGTCACTGATCAAATAATAAATTTTCTTTCCCAATACATCAACTTAACAAATACAAAAATGTTCAAAAATGTTATGCAAAGAAAACAGCCTTTCACTAGGATCAAATGACCCTTTGATAATGATCTTCTTGAGCATTTGCATTAAGGAAGGTAAGGTAACATTAGCCGTTTTATTCATTCCATTCCTCAGGGGTTGTTTATTAATGAAAACCAACAATAGTAT
Source organism: Argiope bruennichi (assembly GCF_947563725.1). Taxonomy (NCBI): domain Eukaryota; kingdom Metazoa; phylum Arthropoda; class Arachnida; order Araneae; family Araneidae; genus Argiope; species Argiope bruennichi. The sequence goes on from NC_079159.1 coordinate 128,359,288, forward strand.
TGACAGAAGTTATTATCCCCGATGCTGATGTATGTTGGAAGAAATAATCACATTTCTTATCTTCCTTTTAGAGAAATGGGCTTCGAGCTATTTTGCTATTGAACAGGTGTTGGAGATGTCCATACATAAAAAATTATCTTCTGCTGATAAATTATTCAGAAAGCATGAAGAAACATACTTGCATTGATTTATTTACGTCAAACCACTGTGATAGAAATTATATACTGATGGAATAGAATAAACATGTTTTGTAATTTTGTATATCTGTCAAACAATTTCGAAATCGAAATATTTAATATAATCTGAAACTATTTGTAGATAAACATTTAGTAAACTGAGTTCTCAATAATCCAATGTAATTTCAGATTTTTAATTTAACTGAAAAATAACAAGATTTTTTTTTTTAATTGCGAAAAAAAATATTGATTCAATATTTTATAAATATTATTGATATAAATTGTAGCATCGATATTGAAGGAACTTTTCCCATGTGAGGAGAATAAATTTGGCTACATGAAAGTTTTTTTTCTTCTTATAACCCGGATTGATAATAAATATGCATGAATTGGTAAGGTTTTGGTACGAATGGGTTTTTTTACGAAGAAAATTAACTCGCATTGATGCTAATTCAATTTTTCAAGATCAACTTTTCTCTATTTAAATCCATTGCGAATATCGGCACTCTTTTCTTACTTTAGATCCGATCAAATACTGATCGACGTCATTCTGGAAATGAGTTGGAATTATATTTCCATCATTGAGATAATTCCCTGGGGTCACATTATTTATTTTCTAAATATTTTCAATCTCCTGATATATCCCTCCCCTTTTAAAGCGTATGCGAAAAAGGAATTAAATGCAAACCCGCCATGAGCAATTTAGGGAAACATAACTTATTTAATTTCTTTGTTAAAATAATAGAAGATTTCCCTTTTTCAATATCAAAATGACAAGTTGCTTTAGTTAAATTATCTGTCTCGCTTTAAAGACTCACGAGGACTGAATTTAGGAATTTTGGCACGCAGTCTATAATTACGATCGCATCGAGAAATGAATTCTTTGTCTTGAATTCTTCGAAAAACCAACATAAGGGCATTTGACTCCCGATCATAGTTTTAACATCCCTCAAAGACATGGATCGCATGAAATATCCATAGAAATTACACTCTTGTGGGCAGAATTGTGTGAAATCTGTCGTGATTCTGTTAACTCCAGGTTTCACAGAGGGAATTCTCAATCAGGTCTTGTTAAGTTGACACATAAATGTTAAGTATGGCGGTATCTCGAGTTGTCACACGAAAAGAAAAGCACAAAGCTGAATTGCATCGATTGCAATACATTTTAAAAGATAATTGCAAAAGAAATCCGAACTAAATATGTTACTTTTAATCTTGAAATGAAACCAGTCATCTCTAAGATATGCTTCCAGTTTATTGATGGGAGCATTTTTTCAAGAGAATTTAATAACTATCTCTTTTATTTACTTGTTTTAAACTCTAACTATAGCGTAGTAGCCATTCTTTCGAGTATCTTACTCTGTAGTATTTATTATCGCCAGAAAATGAAGTGATAACAAATACAACAGGTTTAAGATATTTCTTCAACTTATTTCATCTGCTTTGTATAGTAATGTGCCTTTGTTTTAAACAAAAAACAGTATTCCATTTTGTCAAAAAAATTTTATCAGCTAAATCAACATATACATGACTTGTCTTAACCTAGATAACTTTTGAATTAGTTTATTTATTCCATAAAATATAAACGAAAGACTATTTTAATCAAATACATTTTTTTTAAATCTGCAAAATCCTTCACACTTTCTTAAGAAAATTATTTTCGAAGCATTTATCTAATTTTATGAAAAGATTGTAGTATAGCAGTGAGATAAAAAAAAAGAATGATCTCATTCAGAAAGATAAAGATAAAAAATAAGTATGCGGAATTGAATTTTAAAGCAGTATGGTTGAAAAAGCTTAAACATATTATATAACTTTCTTTTAAAGAATGATAATAAAGGGAGGATTTATAACCAAAAGTTTAATTTTTTTTCTTTTAATTTTAGAAAAATGTCACTGCAATGTCCTGTCAATGAATGTTTAATTGATTCTGAATTAATGATTCAACCGATTCATGTATATCAATGTACACTAAAATTGTACTTTTTCTTTGAAGCCATCTGTGTGCTTACTTTGTAGGTACATCCAGTTTGAGCATGGACAATTTCAGCATTCGATGTCAGGTCAGTAAGCACGTTTATATGTTTCTCGTAATCTAGAAAGGTATTATCCAAAATCATTTCAAATTTGCTCCGAGAAGGCACACCGATTTTAGACAATCACTTATAAATTCGATAATAAAGTCTCTCGCATGTAAATAAATTTAGTGCTAAACAAATATAACAGTGTGTAATTTTAAATAAGCTAAAATATTTAAAAAAATTAAAAAATATAATTTTAGTATCGGTGAACAAATGTTTTCGGCACAACGAAGAAGGGCACTAAAATATAAATGATCCTCACTGTTTAAAGGTTAATTACTATATTAAGAAAAAGCTTGTTAACTTCAGCAACTGATTTCAAGGGCAAATGAAAAACACACCGAAACTATCTGATAGGTCGTCGACAACTTATGTAGGGTCATTAGAAGCCATTTCAAGTACATGAAGGAACTAATAGCTGTAACATATTCACCAAAATTGTTACGATAACAATTTGCTTCTTTTGAGATTTAAAAAAAAACAAAAAAAAGCTTAAGATCTTGATTACGTATTATGGTGATGAGGATATGAAATCCACTTTGACGTTTGGTTTTCCGTGAAAAAATACGGATACTTATGATCTTAGAACCTGGAATTTATTTAGAAGAGGCGTAAATTGAAATCCTTCTCAAAGAAAATTGGAGCTTCATTAACAGAAAGGAGAGCTGGCTGTATTCAGAATCCTTCAACAAATCCTTTCCTTGAATATTACCTGAGAAGAGTAAGGATTGCTTCAATTGTTCAAATTCAAATTACTTAATTCATTTTGTGAAATTGTATAATATTTTATAAATAATACAAGAACATATATATTTAATATGATCATGAAAAAAGAAAAGCATTACCTTATATCGTTCTCTTTTGGATAAAAACCAGGAGATTCTACCATCTCCAACGACTTATTCGCTTTTCACAGAGGCTTTAAATGCATCAGAAGTAGTTACCTAACCTCCAAAACTCTCAATAATATAGATAAATTTAAAAAGTGTTACTCCACAATTTGTTCTATAAGGGAGGTGGGGGGGGGGGCTTGGCAGAATTTTTCAATCTCAAGCAATGAGCCAATTTATATTTCAGATGAAAATTCACGGCCCTTAAATAAATCATCAGTGGTCATCTGTCTCCTCTTTTATCCCGCCATTCTCTATATTCGATATATGGAGCAATATTTTGTATATTCTGGCAAATTTATGGTAGAGTCTATTAGTCACAATTACTAAATCGATTTTGCTGTTTTTTGCTTTATATGAAAGCTCAAGCTCCTTGATTCAATGGTCGGCGCCCTCCTCTCCTGCGCCACCTCTCTCCATATTCGAGGTAAATCGTAAAACCAATTCTGTAAATTATCAATCAATAAAATGTCTACAGAATCTTCTAATTGCAACCACTAAATCGATTTCGTCCATCTTCTTCTTCTTCTTCTTCTTTTTTTTTTTTTTTTTTTTTTTTTTTACTTTATATGAAAACTAATGCGCTTCGATACATCGATGGTTGGTTGCCTTTACCAACTTAATTTTTGGGAGATATTACAAAATAAAACATTACTATATCTCTCAGCTTCTATAAAACAGCTGATTTCTGTTCTTTTTCAGCAGACCTATGCAATCAGAACGTCCTATGTTTATTTCTCCAAGAATATTTTTATGTAATACTTTCATTTAATATAATAAGATATAGTACCTGAAAGTCAATTGACAATATTAAATGAATGTTATTAATAAAAAGGGAAACATCTGGTTTCCAGAATAGATTTTTTAATTAATTTATTATGAAAACAATTTAAATAAGAATGATTCATTCATTTTAAGGAAAAGAAGCAGCTTTTTTAACTCTTCATCCCTCTTTAAATAAAAAAAAAATTATTTAGTATTCCAAACATTTACTGAAATACTATAGTATATATATATATATATATATGTGTGTGTGTGTGTGTGTGTATGTATGTATATGTATATTAATTCCAAAAATACATCAGATTCTCTTTCCTAAATCGACAAGTATCCAAGTAGTCCTTAAGTATTCCATGTAGAAAACCTGAGGGACAAATTCTCAGTACTTTTTGCCTATGTGAAAAGGCATTCCTCCTTCGTTTCCATACAAAAATCATGATGTCCTGTGGAAAATAAATTGAAGTTTATCCCGAAGTTATTATTTTTTGTTATTTCTTATACATATAAGAAATAATCATAAATATAAGTATTATGGAATTTTGATAAAAATTAAAACCTATTTCTGAAAACAAATTAAAAAAACTAAAAATTATTTCTGATTTGGTTTGGTTTGGTTTTATGGCGCAAGAGCCATCTTTGGCCATACTGCGCCAAGCATATGGTTTGATATCAGGCCATATTAAAATAGACTTATTAGAAGAATAAAAATGCTAAATAATGATAAAACTGTTTACACGTACTCTCAATGTAAAATTTTAGAATTACAATATGAATAATGATTTTGAAAAGGGAATTAGGTATTGCATAGTAAAAAATAATTAATGTCAAAAAGTATTAAATGCAAATAAAAAACTGAACTGCCTTTAAAAAGTTAAAAATATTTGGGTGGTGTTTCTCACCCACCAAGTCAATCATATTGACAGAAGATGAATGGAAGAAGTTCTGGCGATGAGAATTAAATGATGGACATTCGACCAAAATATGCTTCACATTAAAATCAGTGTTACATGCTGGACAAATAGGTGCTCTCTCACCGAAAAGGAGATGACGGTGTGTAAAGCGAGAATGCCCTATACGAAGGCGAGTCAACTTGACATCGACTTCTCGAATTGGAAGGACTGGCCAATAGCCAATTTTTGGTTTGATGGAGTTCAATTTGTTGTGGATCTGCAGATCCCATGCCTCCTGCCAAATGGAATAAATGTAGTTGACTACGGATTTTCTCGCATCGCAGTAAGGAAGTTCATGCGTCAAAAGAGTGCCTGCCTGCTTAGCAGCACAGTCACAGTCCATCTCATTCCCTGAGATGCCCACGTGACCCGGAACCCAACAAAACATGACATTGAAACCTCTATTGTGTAGGAGTCGCAAAGTCAATAAAATTCGAACAGCAACTGGATGAATCCCATTATGATAATGAGAGAGTGTTTTCAGGGCACTCATACTGTCAGTATAGATTATGAATTTAAGGTGCGTTGAGAGCGAGATTTTCTGAACAGCACAGAAAATCGCAATTAACTCAGCTGTAAATATGGAGCAAGTTTTGTGCAGACGATAGCTCAGAGTATCAGATGGTAAAACGATCCCACAACCGACATGTTCATCCATTTTTGAGCCATCTGTATAAATTGGCGAGAACGAAGAGTACAGACAGCGATGAAAATGGAAAAGTTGTTGGAAAATAAAGGCATCAGTCGAAGATTTATCAAAGCCTGTAAAGGGATTCAGAAAGGAAAAGCATGGAAAATCCCAAGGCGAAAAACTAAAGAAGTCAAAAGTTTCTATGGTAATATTTGATAGCTCCGTGTCACGTAGGAGTAATTTGACTCTTTCATTGAATGGAACAATGTGAGAGGGACGGGCATCATGTAGTCTACGAAGACTAATTGGCAATGTTATACCAACAACGGGATGATTCGGTACAGATTGTGAACGGAAATAGTATAAAATAGACAGTTTCTTCCTTCTTAAATGAAGAGGTAGCTGATGACAGATAATGTACAAGCTCTCTACTGGAGAAGTACGGAAAGCTCCGGAGCAGATTCTTAGAGCGGTATGGTGGATGGTGTCTAATTTCCGCAAAACCGTAGGGCGTGCAGAGCCATATACCATACAGCCGTAATCAATACGGGAGAGGATGACTGCTTGGTAAATACGGAGTAGGGAGGTTTGATCGGCACCCCAAGATGTTCTGGAGAGTACCTTCAATATATTTAAGGTTTTCTCACACTTCTTCCGTAAATATAAAATATGCGGAAGGAAGTTGAGCTTCCGATCGAGAATCACTCCCAAAAACCGTACTTCATTCACCACAGGGATTTGAATGTTCCGAATTTTAATATTCGGATCGAGATGAAGTTTTCTTTTTCTGCAAAAATGAACACATTGACTCTTATCCGGAGAGAGAGTGTGTCCATTGTTATCACACCAGGCTACCAATTTATCCACGGCGGTTTGCAAATGTTTTTCTACTATATTGATATCACTACCTTGGCACGAGATCTGCAGATCGTCAACATATAGACTGGCATGTACAGATGAAGGTAAAATTGTTAAAATCTGACTAAGATGGATGATGAAAAGCGTGACACTGAGGACACTTCCTTGGGGAACTCCCTCCACTTGAATAAAATGATTTGAATAAAAGTTGCCTAAACGAACGCGGAATGTTCGATGAGATAAAAAGTTCTTTAAAAATATGGGAAGATTTCCCCTAAAACCAAAGTTATAAAGTGCTGAAAGTATGCCAAAGCGCCAAGCACGGTCATAGGCTTTTTCTATATCGAAAAATATGGAGACAAGGTGGTTCCTCTTAACGAATGCGTTGCGGATCTGGGTTTCCAGTAAAATGAGGTTGTCAAAGGTAGAGCGACCTCTACGGAAACCACTTTGCAACGGGGGAATGCATCCTTGTTTCTCCAATTCGTATATGAGCCGAGCATTGACCATTCGCTCAAATGTTTTGCAAAGGCAACTCGTTAAAGCAATCGGTCTGTAGTTCAGAGGATTGGAAGATTCTTTTCCAGGTTTTAAGATAGGTATAACAATAGCGTCTCTCCATTGTGAAGGGTACTTCTGCTCATTCCAAATTCTGTTAAATAACAGCAACAGGTTGGAAAGGGAAGTAGCATTCAAATGCGGATCATACTATAAGTAATCCCATCTGGTCCTGGACTGGTATCACCGGCTTGAGATAATGCTGTTTCTAGTTCAAACATCCTAAACTCACAGTTATAAGAATAGGTATTTCTGTCATTAAAATGCAAGGGCAACCGTTCCGCGGGATTCTAAATTCTCAGAAAGTTAGGACCATAAGAATCTATTGCGGACACTTGTGCAAATGTTTGGCCAAGAATATTGGCTACTTCTAAAGGGGCAGAATGCATCATATTTCCAGTATTTAAAATAGGAAGTGATGATTCACTATAAATCCCACTAGCAGCCTTTACCTTTTTCCACAAGGTTTTACTAGAAGTATAGGATGTTATAGAAGAAACGAATGATATCCATGAATTCCTCTGACTTTGACGACGAATGCGTCGAGCTAGTGCTTTGGCTCTTTTAAAAGCAACAAGATTTTCTGTTGTCGGGTACCTTCTGAACTTGTTCCACAATTTTTTCTGTTGTTTGAGACTGTCACGGCAGGCTTCATTCCACCACGGTCTTCGAAACTTTCGTCGACGTGGGGATGATTTTGGTATTGTGTTATTAGCGGCGTTCATTATGGTGTTAACGACATGTACTACTGCTTCCGAGATGTCTGATGTATTGACCATTGTCTCTGTGATATCTGCCAGTTGCGAAAAAGCAGTCCAGTCCGCCCGCTGGAACAGGAAACGAGGAGGACAAATAGTCACACCACCGCTATCAGCATGGGAGACGATTATAGGAAAGTGATCGCTATTATATAAATCGTTGCTAACGGCAAAGGTTAGCAACGGCAGAAGCTCAGGAGAACATATGGCCAAATCAAGACTGTGGAAGGTACGTGTGGGTTCGTGGAAGTACGTCAATTCGTCGTTATTGAGCAGGCAGAGACAGTTGTTAGAAATAAACTCCTCAATCTGCCGCCCACGACAGTTTGTAGTACCCGAACCCCACAAAGTACTATGTCCGTTGAAGTCACCTTGCAATATAAAAGGCGAAGGAAGCTGGTCCACTAAGTTGTCCAGATCCTGCTGACAGATGGCATCATGTGGCGGTAAGTAAATACAACAGACTGTGACTAATGTCCGTACATGAACTTGTACATTCACAGCCTGTAGGGAAGTTTGTAATTTGAGAGGCGAACTTGGATAGAGATTTGAAGTAAAGATACAGACACCCCCGGAATTGCGAGATCCTGTGTCTGCATCTTTTCGTATACAGTTGTAGCCACGTAATTTTATAGGAATGTTTGGTGCCAAGAAAGTTTCTTGAACACTTATGCAGACAGGATGAAATTTGTTTAAAAGTGTCTTGATGTCATTTAGTTTGGACCGAATGCCGCGACAATTCCAAGAAAGGAAGGTACCCATTAAGAAATTTTTGTTGCTGGTAAAGAATTAGGGACAATGGGTGGAGGTTGCGAGGCATCGCAACTCATTTTAAATTCTTCATCCTCCCCCTCAGATGGATGAAGCGAGAGTAATTCGGGACTCTTGGATGCTCCACCAAAAATGGACGTTAAGTCCTTATGGACGACACCTTGGTTTGCGAGTCCCAGTGCGACAGATGAACGCAAATTTGATTTTTTAAATTTTGTATTTAAATCCTTTGCAGACAGGCCACGTTTTGAAAGCTTTAGCTTCAGGGATTTGTTGGATTTGGATTTTATTTTGTGCGTTTCAATTTCATTAGTTTCAGGAATACTTATTGTAGAATTTTCTGATTCAGAGTCTGAAATTTTAGGGTTCGGTTTTGTTTTTAGATTGCCTTTTGTGCAGTTAGAGCATGAACAGTTTTCACAGAATGGTTTTTGGACAACAGCTGCATAACTTATACCAGGTTTAGGTGTTTGGGACAAAACCTTTCGCCTGGCTTCTGGATAGGATATGTTTTCTTTTACTTTAGTTGCTATTATCTGTTTTTCCAGTTGCCAACGTTCACAAGTTCGAGAGAATGATGCATGATTGCCATCGCAGTTTGCGCATTTTTCGGGTGCGCTACACTGCTGACTATCGTGGCCTTTCTCAGCACAGCGGGCGCAAGTGAGTGACCCGCAGCAGTTGGCTTTCGAGTGACCAAAACGCTGGCAATGAAAACACCGTAATGGATTTGGAATAAAATGTCTAACAGGTAATTTTATGTGGCCGGCATATATAAATTCTGGTATATTTCGGCTATGGAAAGTTAGTATGTAATGTTTGGTGGGAAGTATTTGCTCGTTCCGCCGGATTGAGATTTGTTGTACATTGGTCACTCCTTGGGGTTTTAATTCTTTTGCTATTTCTTCAAGGGGAACATTAAACAATTCCCCACAAGTTATGACACCTTTAGAATAATTTAAAGATAAGTGCGGACTTACAGTAATTCGGATATCAGCCAAAGCTTTCAATTTCATTATTTGTTGGGCTTGCTTTTTAGAATTTACTTCAACAAGCAAGTCACCTGAACGCATTTTACGGATTGAAGTGACGTCCCCTATTGTTGCTGCAAACGCCTTCTGTACAAGAAAAGGAGATACAGAATTTAAAGTTTCATTTAACTCAGAAACACGCTTAATGACAAAGAAAGAATCATGATACGAATTATTTTTTACAAAAGATTGGACTGTGCGATGCCCACTGAAGGGAGATTTCTTGGAAGAGCCCATGCGATATTAAAGAAGGTTCGGGTCCGACGGCACCGCCCACCACGGAGCCCAACAAGGGATGGCAGCCACCGGCTCTAGACGTCTAGCCTCGGCACTTACCATAGTGCTAATCGGTTACCTATACGCTCGGAGTTACCCCCGGGGACAGTGACCACCCTTAACGCCAAGCCCAAGGAGTAACCCCTTCGCTTGATCCCTAGCAGACTAGCCACTAAGGTGACTAGCTACCAGCCGATTGATGCACAGGGGACCACAGTACACCACCCGTCTTTCTAATGGGTCGCCACGCACGGCCAACACGTGGGGCCGTGGCTGTCCATGAGAAGCAAGAAGCAAACAGAGCGGCGACAGCTTCTCATGGAGAGCTCCCTCGCTTGCCGTCGAGGGATGGAAGAATCAAGCAGACAGCAGAAGGCGGAGGGGAGAGTAAACATAAATGGAGTAAAGATCCCTGGGAACCTCCGGATTGGGACACCCGTACTCACCTATAGTAGGTGAGCCCCTGAGGGGAAATTATTTCTGAATCAAACTAAAAAAGATACAATTATATTTACAGAGAGCTAATCCTGTTACTACTAAAACACAGATGAAATTAACCAAATTAGTAAGAGTATGGAGTTAATATCAGCAAGAAGAATATAAATAAAATCAAAAAGGATGAATTTCAGAATCCGGCCTGAAGACTTTGATAAGGAATATATATATATATATATATATATATATATATATATATATATATATATATATATATATATATAAAGAAGTACTGCATTGCAAAATAGTTCAATCCAAATATTCTCAACAACACATTTTAATGTAATAGAAATAATATCTTGGTAATCAAAAAACCCAAAGGACATTTTATGCTTATATAAATTTCCTCGCTATAAGAGCTAGTAATTTAATTTATACTTAATAACGATGATCACAGTTTTTAATAATTTTAACGAAATATTTATATGTTGTAACACCGTCTGAACATATAAATCGAATTTGATTTAAAGAAACACTGAAAAAGAGAAACACTGAAGATATAAATCGAATTTGTTCAAGCCACAGTAAATATTCTAATTATTTTTCACTGATACAATTATGCATTTATCTTGCATCCTATCTCCATGTTTTCAATATGAATAATAAAGACAGTAAACCTTGAGATAAATTTCTCACAAAACTGTCCTTATTTATAATATTTGTATAGAATACAAAGAATTTCAAATTATTTTTCTTTTAATTGAAAAAGGAATCAATTATAATAAAAATATTTTGTATTGCTCTTCATTAGTAAATTCTTGCAAAATAGTGACCTATATCTTTTTACTGCGAAATTCTTTAAAAGAATCTATAAATTCAGAAAATACGTTCTATTTAACGAAATGAATTCCATAAAATCCATTTATGAGAAAATATAAGGCAAATACTTTAATTTTCATAAATCTTTCTTCTATGAAATATAAAAATGCATTTTTAGGTTATCTTTCCTTACCTTTTTTTAAAAATTTCTCAAGCAGAAAAAAAGCAGTTAATTCTTTTGTTTCGGAAAAGTATTCTGAGGGAAAAGCAGACAGTCCAAACTATTTTTTGTTATTATTCCACAATACGGAAAGGACATTTCATTTACTAAGCAAATCCCCCTATAATGACTATGAATCACCCACCCTTATTATTTCCCCCATGCCACCTCCAAACTGCTTACTGGCATTTTCCGCCAGTCAATTAATTACGCTTTCCGCAAGATGGAAAAAAGTTATCCACGCTCTCCTCAAATGCTGAGCGTGGAGCTTTCTAACGGGGTTAGATGGTTCTGAAGACTTCCGAGAAAGAAAATGCATTCTTTTTTGATAGCATCGCTGGTTGAAAATATCCCAAAAGAGATAACGCATCTTCTAGGCAATATCCTTTTATTTTCTTAACAGTTAATGGAAGAAATGCAATTTTAGATAACCATGTGCTAAAACTTCTAGAAAGATAAACACTGTCTTTGTCTTTTTATCTCAGATTCTGTGGAGAGCAGTTTTCCTGCGTTTCTTAAAAGAAGAAAGCTGAAATAAGCAAGAAAATATTCTTTCAGACATTGAAAAAATTGCAGAGTTGATATTTCATGCATTCATCTTAATTTATAAATAACTATAACCATAAAAATAATTTAATTCTGGTTTGAAAATTGACTTTATCTCTGATTCTGGTGAGCCGTTAAGGAATATTTTTATTCTGAAACACTTCGAAGAAATAAACATGTATTAAACATTGCCAGAGTTACTTGTTGGATTTGTAATCCTGAGCTCGGGATTCTGTTCGGGCTCTGGATGGCGTTCCCGGTTACAGTTACAATTAGAGAAATTCGAAATTTTCGAATTACAAAGACCTTTTCTTCTCGTTGCTAAATGCTCAGGGCATGTGTAAATCCTAAACGGTGTTGGAATGCTGCGTGTACCACAAAATAAAAGAATGTGTTTTCCATGAACAAAAACAGCTCTCCTGTAGGGAGGGAATTTGCATATGGCAGAGACAAAACACCTATCACTGCTGATAAATACAAATCGAGAAAAGAAGACATATTTGGAGAATTGGGGGCTTTAGAGCAGAACGTAACGTAGCAGGAGGGATGTTTGTAATCTCACCCTGGACAGATGCTTTCAAACCCGTCAAAATTAGGGATTGCACATATGTATACTAGGTTTGAAATATCCCTAGAACAAGAAGTAATAAGGAGTGAATTTTGGTATCGCGGTAACAGAAAATGGAGTGAGATGACTTTTTCGTCAAAATGCTGTTCCACGATCTACATTAAAAAACAGATTAAGAATTCGTAATTTGTAATTATTTTATTTTAAATATGATAAAGTACATTAAAAATGTTAAACATTTTTGAAACTTGCTGAATTTTGAAAAATTTGCATAAAAAGTAATTATTTATAAATTGATTTTAAAAAATGAACAATTATTTGTCAAATTTCAGTTCAATATAACATACTGGATATGGCTTAACTCACTTTTTTAACTCCTTTTTTTTTAAACCTTCGCTCAATTCAATAGCTAGAGTTAAAAGGGCAGAGTATGTACCCTTGAATCATTACCAGTCAAAGAATTCGAGAGAACTTTTAATCTCTTCCTTTCTAATAAGACGATAAATTACAATTTTCATAAATTAATTGCAATTAACTTAGCTGTAATCTTATCTCAAGTATTAGGCGAAACTCGCTGATAGGAAAGCTATCTGACCGTGTATGCATGGACCCCAAATCGGGAGCAACTAGATAAAGTAAATGTTGCATGCAATTTTACCAAAATGTAGATTTGTATTATTTTTTTAATATAACCTGTCAAAGGCTTGATTATCCGTGAGTCTGTCTATTCGTGGGTAATGCCATAATAATTTAAATTTATAAAACAATAGATCAATGAAATTTGGTACAATGGTTTGTCCTCATTATTATAAATAAGTGTCGAATTTTTGCTATAACATAGAAGAGCGGGAAGACTTACAAGATTTACTTGACTTACAAGACTTACAAGACTTACTTGATTCTATTCAAATGCACTAAGAAATACAGATAACGCTGCATTGCGTAAGCATATGCATAGGAGAAAGCAGAGAGGTAAATACTGCTTTATCTTGATTGTAAATCCTTAGGTGGCTATTAAAAATAATTGAAGAAAATATTGATAAAAATTGTTTTCTAATTTCGGCCCAACAACTTTTAAGGTCGACAATGCACCAGTGAGTGCAGTTTATAAAGTTTTGTTCTCTAAGTAGCACATGCACCAGTAACAGAATCTGAGTGAAGTGATGTAAAATCCTTTATTTGATACAAATAAATAATAGGTGTAATTCCAAGGCAGAACTATGAATGACATATTTTTGATTATTCAAAAATTAATTTATCGTCCACTCACCATTGAAGCATTTATCTTCATTATTTGGCATTAGAAAGTCCTAAAAAACATTTGGAAATAAAACTCGTGCTTCAATTCGCACAAGTTTCATCAAACGTTATCTCATTTATGCTCTCAGATTTTATCATATATTGAAGAATGCTCCTTAGCATATAAACAAAAAATATCGCTTCAAAGAATTGTAAAGTAAATACAGAATTTTTGAATTTTCTATTTATTTTTTTAAAAAAATGTTTTAAAAATCTACAATTTTATCTAAGAAATATATTTTCTTTGATAAATTATTGAACAAATATATTAAGATAGTTTACAGTGTTAAGACTTTTACGATGTTATGTCTCTTTAATATTTATAATAAAATTATTCAAACATTTAATTCAATTTATTTTGCTATTTGTTTTCATATACATCAAGGTACAGTAAGACTACATATTAATAATTTTTCGAATAGAAATAATTTAAAAAATAAATATTCCCATTATTTCTTTTACGCATTTGAAAGAAATTATTTTATTCATTTCATTAAAGAACTCTAAAAAAGAGTTGCATTATAAAAAGAAACGGACACACAATTCCATGTGTTTTACACATGTGCCCAAAAAATTTTTTTATCGACACAATATTAAACAAATTATTTTGAACTGAAATTATGCATATAAATCTTAAAAGTGAAACTATATAACAATACATTTTATTATATTATGTGAAATTTAGTCTGCTTTAAAATGCAGAATTCAGCTGCATCTGTGCGAAGAAAAATCATTGGAAGTAGAGATTAGTGTAAAAAGTATAAATTTGCATTATAAAAATAGTTGAACTAAGAATGAGAAATATATTTCAAACTTTATTTCCTTAATATATTATTAAATATATTCAAAGAATATATTTAACTATATATCGATAGCAATTTTTCAAATACATCTTTTCCGAGTTCCTAATGCTTCAATGCGATGTTTAATCACAAAGGATCATAAAATTGCATTATCAGTATTAATTCAATGGAATTTTAAAACAGCATTTCCATCAAATAAGCTATGTCAAAGAAATACTATTGAAACCAAAAACAATTTCAATCTAAGTCCACATAGAGCAATTACGGCACATACAATTGGGGAAAATATTGTTACGCTTTTCTTGAAAGTGATCTTCTCATCTTTCGTTCCTCCCTAATGCCGACAGAATCACTATGCCCTACGCCTAAAGGAATCTTCGAGCCCTCAGATCCCATGACAACCTTAAATGGCCATAAAAATTTCACTGCGTTTAGTCAACGACTCGGTGAATTGACTACCCTCCGATTCATCAAGATGTCGAAACTTGTAGAGTGAAAGAAGCACGTTAAAATGCGTCTCTTCGAGCAGTGCAGTCCTTATGTAATTATCCGTGCAAATCGTACTTGTGACGTTGCTGACCCTACGTTAAAATGCGTGAAAGACGTTTTTCAAGGCATCTTAGCATTACTTTGAAATACATGTGGAAATCTTATATCAGCTTTATATCAATTTTCCGCAGAGTAGAAATGTAGATACATTAACTGACATCAATTCTTACAATTCGAAGTTAAAATAATCATAAGGAAAATCCCGCCTATTCAAAGGAAGGCCAGTAAAATTTAATGGCCCTACCGTTATAGATACTAACATGTATAAAAGATCCCATTACAAACCTTGCAAATGCGAGGAGCTCGAAAGCAGATGCATTCCGACACAGCCGATGGGAGCATTTAAATAGCCTCACTAGCATCATTGTGTTGTAATTATCCGCTGGTGAACTAGAAACTAATGCAAAAGGAATGTCAATGCAGCTGACATAAATGTTTGCTTCAAAATATCTTATTATGTTATAAAAAATATTTAATTTTTTTCATCAAATTCCTTTCAAAGCATTTCAGAATAGTAAAATAAAAACTAAATTTATTATTGTAACATCAAGTTTACAAATCGGACTGAGAAATTCAGTTCGTTATAATTAAGTTGATTAAATCTATCATACGTATTAGCCTGGTGCAAAATTTCTGTTAACAAAACAGGTAGAGTTTTATGTTCTCTTTTGTTTAAATCTATTTGAAGTAATTATAAATAACTTCACTTTAATTTCATTACTATAAATGCAATTTGAAAGTAAATTAATTTTTATTATTTTATTAATAATTAAGTGCATTTCATCAGGAACTGAAAATTACATTCATAGATTTCCGCGGGTTAAAAGATTTCAAATGCATAGAGAAGCTATTTTAAATAATTTGCATTGCAAATTTTATTTCAAAACTATTAGTAATACTTATGAACAATAAAATAATGACTCTTTTCATTTGTCCTATATCTTCAGAAATACTTTAAGCTATATGTGGACATTTCAAAGACCTCTTTGGGTAGGCTTATGCTTTTTCTTGGTAATTCCACAATTTTTCCACAAACATTCTTCATCCATTGCATTTTAAAATAAAATTCAACCTCTGAGAATCTCAATTTTGAACTGTTGATCGAAGCTTTATTCGTCTTCAATTAAGTCAATAAGAAAGATCAATGCAAATATTTAAAGATGTCCCTCGAGCAAACTGTTCAGTAAAAGGAATAAATTATAATGACTATCGGCAGAATATGAAACCTTGAAGTAGACTCAATTATTCGAATAACTTTTATTTTAGGGAAAAGCCACAAACTCCTTTTTTCATATTTTTTATTAAAGACATTCAAAGAAAATTTATTCATCCAATGCAAATAATTCCATTCAGTAGAAGTATTCTCATTTTTTTTATATCCCCTCTTAGGTTTTAATAGTTCAAAAAAGTTCCTAGTTTGTGGATTTGTATTGTCAATCGCTTATTTAATTCATAGACAAGATTGGATAAAACTTCTAGAAAGAAAATTAATTCCTTTTTTGTAGAAATATTGCTATTTGTTTAGAATTACTTATTCAGTTTCATTTTAGATTAAACGAAATTCTTGATGTTCCATACGTTGCCCTTGCATTATCAGAAATTTTATAAAAATGAATGAAACTTCAGTTTCTACAAAGTCAGAAAAAAATTGTCTTAATATGCGAACGGAAAGCTGAATATCTTGTTGTGTTCGTGCGTCAACAAAAATAAAATGCAGACAAACTTATTATAAAATTAAATCTTATTACATTTTAGATAATATTATCAAATTTACATCAACTTATTTTCTTTCAAAATTCTAGCATTGTTTTTAATACAACAAATTAAAAGTTCCAAAAATATCACTGTTAACTTCATGAATGTTTAATTTTGATTGTCCTCTTCATCCTCAGATTTGTTTAAAAGAAAGAGAAGGCCAATTAATGCGTATTGAATTCCTAGATTATTTGTTGATTTAGATAGTTAAGCATTCAATAAAGCTTAAGTATTATGTCATTTTGAATTTTAAAACTATTTTATTAAATAAAGTAATGAATAATTTTTATAAAAAAACTTTTTAAAATTTTTAGATTTTTAATCTTGCAAATGTCATCTTTATTTTCATATCTGCTTTAAATACATTCATAAAACTGAGGGCATAGCTTTAAAAGTTTCAGAAGAGAATTGAAAATGTTTTAAGATCTGCTTGCAAGAAAAATTACGTTATTGATGGGATTTAGCTACGAAGATATCTATCTAAAGTGGTATCTTCTTACCAAGCTTAATCAATATGCTTCTACATTGAACCATGTATTGGTATAAGAAATTTATATTCCACTTAATAAACTAGGAAATGTCATTTTTACTGCCGATAATTTTCTTTCCAGAAATATTTGCTGTTTCTAATATATCATAAAACTTGTTATGTTTCAAATATGTGTAATGGAACAGGTAATATTAAATTCAGTAATAATAAATTGTACACTTGTAAAAGACAGAAGTGCATGCAAGAATTTTTAAAAGTTCCAATGTTTAAGAAAGAATCTTTGCAAGAGATTTCTTATGTTGGAAATTAGAAATCATACTTATAAAAGGTTTCAAAGGGTCACAAAGTGATCAGGAAATACATTACCGAATAAGAATTTTCAGAATTCGATTAATCAGCGGGCATGTGACTTTAGCTATACATTAAAAATATTTCATTTCAGTTAGTTTAATTAATTTAAAAAAATTAACTAAAAGACTTCAATAGGTATTGTTCATGTGCTATTAGAATAATTTATAACTATGAATGTATTTTTTTTTTTTTGTCTTTCAAGTTAATTTCTCATTTATCCTTTATAGTTTAGTTAAGTGCTACAACTCACAAATTTAAATAAAATCATTTATACTATTACAACTTCCGCTTAAAACTGAATATATTATAGAATATTTTTTTTAACTCCGCAATTTTTGATCATTCATCAACATGTCCTTGACGGCGAAATAAATCTGAATTTCTTTCAATTGTGTTTTTTTTTAAATTTTATTTTTATATTTGGCATCGTATCTGTAATTTCTGTTTGGACTCACATCCTAAAAATACATTACGTTACTTCTCTAAATAAAACTTTATTTACTTACTTTATTACTCAGAATAGAAGAGATGAAGTTTGATAAACGTGACTTCAGTACCAAAATGCAAAACAAATAACTTGTAAGTTTTTTTTTTATGTAAATGAAACTAGAATTTTATAAAAGTATTATTAAGGCAGAAATTGATTAAATTTTCATATAAATTTTCTTTCTTGCGACATTGAGTAAATTAATTTCAAGCATCTTTTGCAACAGTTAATAATTAATGAATTCAGAATTCTCTTTCATTTAAGACAAATAAAATACTTTTTAAAAGCGAAAATTGATTTGTATAAAGATTTCTTTTTGATCAGGCACAAAAGTTGAAAGTACTGAGTTAATATTATATCCATTTTTAAAGAAAAATTATGTCATTCGTTTTCAAATATTTTGATATTTATTGATGAAATATTGCACAGTTTAGTCAAACTGCAAATGATGATAATAAAGATATTATTCAAACTCCAATCCCTTTAATATTGGTTAGAATGAAGTGAATTAAAATTTTATGAGTGAATAAAAAAATGTTGATTTATAGAAATGTTGAAAGCAAATAATGATTAAAGGCCTACAGAAATATATTTTTTTCAATATCACTTAATTTATAATTAATCAGAACCTTACTATAAAAATCAGAATATTTTTCAATTGCAATTATTTCAATATTTGCATTGCGTTACTCTTTATTGGATTATAATTTAAAGTAATTGAATTGCCGTGTACAATATTTGACAAGGCTTATAAAATAAAAAACAAAATTATGTTATGTTTTCATTACTAGTAATCATTTTGTAAATCCTTGGCTATTTTTAAAGAGAAAAGATTAAACTCGCATCGAAAAGGAAATAGCAAGATAATATTCAGCAGTTGATGTGCCTTAAAATTTGTTTAAAATCAAAAAGAAAAAAAGGATATATATATATATATATATATATATATATATATATATATATATATATATATATATATATATATATATATATATATATATATATATATATATATATATATATATATATATATAAATTATTAACATTTTATCTACTAGCTTTGAAACCATAAGAAAAATCCATCATAAAAGAATTAAAGGGTTAATAGACATATCTTGGTAAAAAAAAAAATCTGACTTTCTTGGTATAAAAGGAAAAAAATGGGTTAATAGAGACATCTTGTTTTAAAAATAAAACTGACTTTCTTGGTATAAATTAAAAAAAAAAAATATTGATAACTATTATTTTCTTTCTAAAAAAAGGTTGCTCTGTCGTTAGATGAAATATTTATATTTATATTACTTTTTTGATCGAAATTTATTTAAAATATCTAAAATTCTTTTCAAAAAGCGCAAAAATGTAAGGCAAAATCTGTGCACTTCCATCAAATATAAACTTTTAAAAGTTTTATTAAATAATTCAAGTTTATTTATTCTTTATAATTAGATAATTTGAATTTATTCTCAATTCTAAACTTTCATTTAATACCATATCATACAAATATATTGTTAAATACGATATATAAGTTGTAATTTCCTCGGTATTATGCTTTTGCTTTCTTTGGCATGAAGATGACTGAAGCACAATGCTAATTTTCCTTTCCTCCTATCACCACGGTGACCTCAGGCAAGTGGATGAGAAGTTCCCGATATGATGGGTTGTTCACGCCAACATGGTGGGCAGAGAAATGATGTGGATCAGCTAATCCAAACATATGATGGGGTCGTGAATCCTACGGGACGGGTTGTACCATGGCCGCTCAGGATCGTCAGGATTCCCGCCATGCTGTCACGATTTACAGATCGTTCAATATTTTCATGTATCTTTAGTGGATGGGGAGGGTGTTCGGAGTAGTTGTTTATAGTTTCCTTTCCTGCTACGTTTGACAATGGTCTTCAATAAAAAAAAAGATATTTATTTTACTAATTTTAACAACAAATAAATTTTATTAGAGAATCAAGCAATTAGTTATAGTTAAATTTTCTTCAGCTCCTCTCAAAATTAGTTAAGTTTATACGTTTGTGCTATTTTGCTCTTGAGAAATTATCTGAATTGTAAAGTATTTTAATTTAAATTCTATTTTTAGATTTTACAGAAATCGTCACGTATTATATAAAATATCTGTGTTTGAATTCTTTCATTTCTTTGATAAATTCTTTTATAGAAAATTTCCGTCAGTATTATGAAAAAATTTAAGACTTCACCTCAAATTGCATTAAAAATTAAGGCTTTCACCTCAAATTGCATTATTTGACATTCCGGGCTTTGCTGGGTTTCAACACAACTCATTTGCATACCTTGACTTCTATTAAAATTCCGACGGGCGGACCAAATTAATAAAAAGAACGGAATCTCGGGGTTCTTTTTAAAAGGCGTAATGAAGTATAATTGAATGAGAGATGAACAAAAGCTTTCTCTTACCTTTTAGCAGAGTCTGCTATTAATGGATTCTTCTTTGTTGGAAACTCAGCAAATATTTGGGAATTTCAGAAAAAGCAATTAGTGTTATGACAAAGAGCAGAGGAAGTATGCAATGCCGCTGAACGAAGCTATAATTAGTTAAAATAGTTCGATTCAATTGATTCGGGACTTGCACAACTCTTCAGTCATCTCACTCACTTTATTTATTATTAAAATTTATTCAATTTGTTTTAGGAATAAAATTTATATATTTTCAAAATTCTACGAAATCTTCATTAAAGTTTTTAAAATAAAGATACTGTTGTCAACCGAGATTAAATGTATTTTTTTTCACTTTATATTTATCCTGTACATGTTTCTCACCAGCAATGAATAAAGCTTTCTTTTCGAAGTCGGAAAAAAACTGGTTAATCATAAATTAATATTCCAGCTTCGAGGTCTATTCAAAGGAAACGAAATAAAATCTTGCTGTTCAACGGAACTTAAAAATGGCAGTTAAAAGTTTAAATTCAAAACAGTTCAAAGTGTTCAATATGATTCCTTTCAGAAATATCGAGGATACCGAAACAGTATGATAACCCATCACTCAATCATTTTCTGCATGCCTGGTGTGAAGCTTTGAAAGAATGCAGGAAACGTGCGTGTATAATTTTTCTTCGGGGGCTCATGAAACAACAGGTGTTTATCAACATTAGTTGATAGATAGAGAACAAAAGACATGCATCATAGGATAACTTATCGTATCACCTTGACGTTATTCGTATTTTTGATTATAATAAACGCCTATAACTGTGTTCAATTTAAACTTTCATTTATTATTTGTAATTTCCGAGAAACAACAAAATCGCTTTGTTTACTTTTAGTAGCTATACAAAGTTGGGATATTCATTTATAACCGTTCTCTCTCTCTCTCTCTCTCTCTCTCTCTATATATATATATATATATATATATATATATATATATATATATCGACTCCATTCGGCTAAATAATATGTAACATATTTTGGTTTAATTAGAATGCAGGTTGAACAAGCAGTGAAGAGACTTCGTATCTTTAATTTCGTTTTATTCTATTCCGAGTGGCAGGCATGATTTTAACAAAAAGGCTCAGCGTGGCACATACGCAGAAATAAATAAAGAAAAAGGGACGAACAAATGATCACTAGACTTATATAACATAGGATTTCTGGCCAGGTGCCAAAGGAATACATGTGTTGACCTTTGACACCTTTTCAAGAGCAATAGTATCACTTTCATTTGATACGTAGTACTGATGGCGCATTATTTTTACAAAGGGATTAATTAAACCTAAAGTGGAATTGGATCACGAAATAAGAGAATATTTTAGAATGAAGTTACGTTGGGCTAAATTAAGATAAAGTTTTGGAAATTAATTTGTATAAAATTAAGAGTTTAAAATATCATTACACACACACACACACACACACACACACACACACACACACACACACACACACACACTCACACACACGCATATATATATATATATATATATATATATATATATATATATATATATATATATATATATATATATATATATATATATATATATATATATTATTGACGTAATAAACTAATATTTTAGAATTATTGAGATGGTCCAACACTTTGAAATTAAATTTTCACAATCGGAATAGTAATTATGCTTGTATGACAATTGAATATAATCCACCATTCTGCTTTCTATATTTTTACAATATGCAAAATCTGCGAGGTAAGGAGGGATTCCTAGAATGAGATCATAAAGAGTCTTGGCCACGAAGACAAATGCAAAGTGAAGAATCTAGACATGAAGATAGGAATGCTTCATCATCTATTGGTATTCTAATGCATTAATGTATTTCAGTTAGACTGGGCTTTTAACGATATGATGTTGCAAATAGGAAGAAAAAAATCGTCTAAGTTTCACAAAACCGGCAGGGAATTATAACCAAGTCTGCTAAATTTCATGTGCAGTTACTTCTTCGACAGCAAATGACCATTGGGAAATGGCTTTCAAAATTTTGCTTACATTATAATTAAAAATGTAGTTAAAATGTTATCATATTTTCCTCGATAATTTAAAAGAAGAATAATGGAATAAATTATTTACACAGCACATTAAATTTCATAAGCTCAGTTTTTAGCGATATTTTTATTTTCATTTAATTTTTGAGAAATTTATAAATTACAAATATTTTTCAGTTTTTATTTTATACTTTTCATCATTTTAGCTTTTGAGATTATACAAACGCGCATTCCAACATTATTCAACACAATTTTTGTGCGCATATCCTCTTCGCTACTCTTCTCTCGCTTTCTATTCTCTTCGCTACAACTCAAAACTGATGAATCAAAAATAAAACATTGTATCCTCCTGTTTTTCTTACTGCAGATTTGAATTATCTTAAAATCATGTTATAGATTCAATTGCATCAGTATTGTCATTTCATGTAATGTTTCTAGCAATAATATAATTTTCATAGAAGATATGAAAATGGGTAAATAACTCCATTTAAACAATCCCACTGTCTGATTTTAAGCATGCAAATCTTCACTTAATTTTTTGAAATAATTAATCAGCTTGAGTAAATGATCTGATATTTTTCACAAGAACTCATAAAACTTTAGAGATAGCTGAAAAAATATTTACTACTACGAGATATAACTTGTGTCGTCAAAGTAATTATCTATTTATGCTGGGCAGATGTAAATTTGAACCGTAGAATTAATATGTTATGGAAATAAGAATTCGAGTAACATATTTTATAACATATTTCAATTACGAATGTAACAATTGTGCAATTTCAATTTTTAAATACATTTACTGAAAGCAATCAGAAGCCTTTGTTGTCCATTATCAGGCATAGGCATAAAACTATTATGAATATATTGGACAATAGTAAAGAAAATAATTTGTAATGTCTTAAAATTTCTTAAAATTAGCAGAAAACAAGAGAAATTCATCGAAACGTGCTTTTATAAACACTATTCATTTTTTAATCAATTTTAAAATCTATATTTAAGATGCATGCTCTTTCCATATATCGCTTCCATAAAAATTAAAAAATGATGTAATTATGGATAAATGTCAATAAGTATAGTAATTTCATAACAAAGGAGAAATCAATACTGGCTTTCCCTTTTTAATTTATTTCATTTACCTATAACTTTAAAAATCAAGGACTATTAGAGTACATAAATATTTAATTTAAGTATCAAAATCCAGTAGCAGAACGCACACTTTTTTATTTGCTATGTACATTATGAGGGAAATAAATATATTTATAAGAAAGCAAATTCCTAAATAATTTCCTACTTCTGGAAACTTACGAACAGCATACAATTTTATGTTTTATTGCATGATTAAAGAAATTCTTTCTATTTCATAATTCATTATTAATCATACATCTTCATCTTTTCACAAAGGTTTCTTTCCTCTGTGGAAACCGCAGTTTCTCCAACATGCGATTTACCATTGTGTCCTTTATCATTGTCAAAATTGGGTTCTATAAATTTATCTTCTTCCACTTTTAAATAGAATTCTTTTGTGGTATTTCTTTCTTCAAATAAATTTTAATCCATTTTTGTAAATATGAGATTTTACTTTATTCTACCTTGTGAGGATATAAATTATAGTATTTTTAAACTTTGTTTTAAAATTACATTTTTTCAAAAAATTTAGTAATGGTTTAATTCGAAGCATGTCACTTTCTAGAATTTATCACGAATTATTTAAATCACAAAAACACTTAAAAATATAATTATTTCAAACTGAGCATAAACTTTATAAATGCAGGGTTAAAATGTTGGATAGATTATATTTTTAGAAGAGAAAATTTGACTATAGAATGACATTTTTTATTGCACCCATCTTCGTATTGAGACACAAGTAGACAGTATATTTAAGATGCAGACTGCTTAAATATAGAATTGTACGGATACATAATTGACGTCTGTTACAAATCTGTCAGTTCCGTCGCTCAGTAAATATGAAATAACAGTAAAAATGAAATGATCATTTAAAACTTTCGTTCACATAAATCGTAATCATTACGCAAACAGTACGCTTTCTTACTTCTTCGTTCATCCAAGAGGACAACAGGAAATCAATAACTGCTCTAGTTTTAACATTCAACAATATGTATTACAGTCAATATCATTAATCGGTTATCTTTGCTAATAATAGAAATGAATTTATGTGTGTCGGCGCACTACAGCGCTACCAAAGAATTGCCAAAATTGACAAATATGTACTTTTGAGAATGAGAATATAAACACTGTAGTCAGTTTTTTAAATTGTTAATTAGAACATTAATTAATTAAAAATTAAGCAAATTTTCGAGTTTTTACATTATAACTTTCAAAAAATTTTACAGCACAAAATCGATTTTTACATCATCTGAAAATTCAAAAAGTTAACTTTTCAATAAAATCAGTTTTTTACCGCACGCTGTTTCGCTATTTAAAAAAATTCTTTTTAGAATAATATACTTTAAGGCTTAAGTAAAACTCTAATCCTTTTCATTTTTGCTAATAATACTACATATTGACTTTCGTTGCATTTTTTATGATGAAAATTTGAATTTGTGTCCTATTTTTTCATAATGAGCAGATTTTCCCCTTTAAAATGATGCTGTTATTACACTTTTTGAGATTTTTTATATTAGCAATAAAATTTATTTTCATAATGGACAATTTTTTAAAAGTGTGCCTATTTTTAAATAAATATATATATTGAATCAGGCAAAATCCTATTAAATAATCCACCGAATTACAAAACAAATTTGGGAAAAAAATTCAGCAGTATAGAGAATTTTTTAATTTTCATTTGAAAGTTTCAATGCTTAGTGACTTTAAGCTTCTCTTCTTATATTTTAAGTAACAATGTTTACTTTCGTTAAGAAATATTTTGCGTTAGCTGAAATTTAAAAATTTATGTTTCCAAATTAAGATTAATTTCACAATTAACAGAAATGTGTAAAGCTTCCAAAATAATAACTGTAACATCCCAAAATAATTTTAAGTTTAAAAATATTTTGCTGAGGAAAACAGCAATGAAGAGTAACATACATAAAATATTTAGTTGAAACTTTTAGCAACTAATAATTTCTGATAACCAGAAAGAATGATAATTTTCAATAACGATCGAGTAATCTCCCTAATAATGTATACAAGAAAAATAGAAGATAAAAAAATCTAATAAATAATAAAAAATATTAGGAAATGTTGTTAAATTAAATAAGGCCATTATTGTTTTAAAAATCTATAATTTGATTAAAGAATTTAGCAGAAACACAAAAGATATCTTAATATCATAATGAGATATCTTACAACTAATACTTTTAGATCGAAAAAGTCATTTAATTTTTCATCGTTTTTATGATATTGTCTAATTTTATTTTCCTTTTTTAATTATTTGCAATTTTTTGAATAAAGAAAACTCTAGAATGAAAAAAAAAAAAACTGAGCATATAATTTTGTAACAAATGATGTTTTTATTTTCATTATAAATAGAAAAACATTTTGACTTCATAGATAAAATACCTTTCATGCATCCATTGAATTTTTTTTTGAAAAATAATATTTCAATGCTTCTTGAAAATATCATTTTTTTTTCAATTTTATTTTAGAGTTAGTTCCGAAAACCGTTAAGTCCTCTTTTTAATAGTGAAATTATCTAAAAGATGCATTTTTGGATGTGAAAGAATTACCATAAATATTTTTACATCTCATTTCAAAAAAGGATAAATTTGTAATTATCTTATGTGCAAATGGGTATGCATGATATTAAAAATTTCTTCTTTTATTTTCTTCTTTGAATGTGTCTTTAAAACAAACAGTTATGTAAATATGTAGCATTTTTTTATTTGTAAAATAAAAAATGGCATTTTAATTCATTATTTACTAATAAATCTGAGATTTTCTTTTAATTTTAGAATATGAACTTATGAAGAGCACGAAAGAAAAGTATGAAAGAGTGCTGTTTCTTTGTAATAGTTTCTCTTCTTTATTTATAATTATAACCATAATGTGTAAAAATTATCGATAACGTAATAACCTTTTAGTTTTTTTAGAATAAGATTTTTAAAAATTTATTATAAGTAGCGGAATTTTCTCTTGTTTCAGAATAATTTATAGTGTCAGTAAAATAGATTTCTTTAAATAGGTGACGCTTGGGCTTTTAGGGATGCGATCATTACTGAAATTGTAACAACTTAATTAATGAAATGAAATTTAGCATTTAGTAAAAAATAATGTAGTGATTTCCATCTAATTGTTCTTTGAATATGACCACTGCATTAAATGAGTATGCTATTGTAAAATGAAACACAAATGAAAATTTTGACGATATTTCTTTAAATAGATGATGGGTTTTGCATAAGATGATTAGGGATATTTTAATAAAACTTCGCAACTAATGTAATGAAATTTAATATTTAATGAAAAAATATTTGCTTGTCGTTTAATTATCACTTCCATATGTTCCTATGGATTAAATGGTTATTTCATTGTGTAACAAATATGAAACGAAAAATTTGGTATTTTACACTTACGAATATTTTATAAAGGTTACGATCGAATGCTACGGTGAAAAAATTTTTTCATAATGATAGCATCATTTTAGGCAAATTGTTATAAAGCTTTTGTTCCAAGTCCTATGCCTGCGTTTTATATAGTTTTTGTCTAAAACATTTATTTTGCCTCAACCTCTTTCCTTTTTAATGTCATTGTCCGTCTCTAGCACTATCAATTATATTTGCTCCGTTTAAAGATGTGATGGGTTTAGTTATTAAGATATAAGTTAAAGATATAAATTATGTAAACATAAATTATATAGATATAGAGGATATAAACTAAATCGTGAATCAAAATAGCGTAGATAAAGCTATTTCTTCATAACACAGATAATCGGAAATTAACATTATTTTTTTAATCTCCATTCTTTTGCATTTTGAAGCCTTTTGATGGAGCTGAATCAAACAATTTCACATTCACCATTTTTATTCCAAACCTTTATTTCGTTCCTTTTAATTTTCATAACAATTTTCCTACTATGCATTTCTTATTATAAAAGAAAATATTCCAATATTTAAGTCTCTAATAATAATATTTTCAGCTCAGTATCGCAAAAAATACTTGAATTAAACATGAGCCTATAACTTTAATCGTAGAAAAAAGCATTTTACATTTTAAGGACCTTCAAGTAATTGTCAAATAATTTTCCGCACAATGCTATAGATTTGTTTAACTCTTAAATTTACAGCATTGTTGCGTTTCTCTCCACAAGGTGGTTGACACTTTGTTATTTAACTATGGTTATTTAGTTAGTAAACATTAAATGTTGAATAAAAGAAATCTGGTGCCATATTTCCATAATACGTAAGATGACATGATTATATCGTTTGATGGGTGGTCAGATAGCATTATTAGAATTTATCATTATCGTATCCAAGCAACAATTAATGTTTGCAAAATTTGCTTTATTACATTTCTCATTGAGGTTTATTACTTTTAATATGAAATTAGACATTTAACAAATGATAGGTAATTAAACAGGTGCATTAAAGGTAATTAGATGTTTTAACAGTTCGAGCTATCTCTCAAAGTGGCAAAGATAACTGCCACTTAATAACAAATAATGCCACATAATGATTTTGAAAAACATGACCATCTTGAACATGAACGTGAACGTCTTTTATTGGTGACTAGGTTCTTGAATAGAAAATAATTCAAAATAGGAATGAAATGATCAGGCTCTACAGGATCACGCGAGTATCACTGATTTCAACTCGTAAAATGTTCAATTTTTCGTTTTTCTTTACCTTGATCGAAGAGAAAGAAAAATATGTATATATACTATAATAATGTATGTGCGCAAAGAAGTATAGTCACAATGTGTATATCATCGGTTAGTTTCATATACACTTCAACTATATGAGTGAGTGATACATACAAAAGTGTATGTATGTATCAATCGTTTTATTACGGAAGCAAAATGATTGTTAATTTTCCTATTTTGATATGGCTATTTTAAGAATCTTCTTTCCAACCACTGTAAATTTTTAATTTTTATCCCAAGAACAACATTTTAAAAATATTACTTTTTTCGAAAATTACAATTGATATTTAATTAATTTTTTTTTAGCATTTTGAATAAAATGTTTTTCAAATTTCATTTTATCTAGTTTTGAGGGTAATGTTCTGATTAGATGCATCGTTGCTTGTTTTAGTTCAAATAAATTTCCTCAGTGATAATAAGTTGATAAACGATTTAAAAAATTAATCTATCCTTTTATTTAGGTATTTTTATAAGATCATCAATCAATGCAGCAAGCTATAGGGTGTTACCGAGCATATCAGATCCAGGGTGATATCACAGTGTTAATACCGAGGGTAATGCAATTGTTATGGAAAAGGAAATATTAAAACAGCCGTGAAGATTACTTCATTCCATTCAAAAAAAGGCGTGACGAAATTCTGTTTGCAACCAAATACATGTCTTTATAACATATATTTAGAATTTTTTTCCTCCAGCCAATATAATTAATTTATGTAAAATCAAATCAAAGGCATCAACTCATTTTCTCCAAACGAAAGCAAATAATATATCACACAAAATGTATTTTCATCTTTTAATTAATTTCCAATCCCTCCTTAAAAATATTTGTTAAATTATTTATTTCTCAAAATAGAAATCATTGCCCTAATATTAATTTTCTTACTGTTGTACAGTAAGAAATGTACAAGTTTCTTCTGGAGAAATAATTAGAGATTACTAACTTTTGAGTCATTCATCATCACTCCCTTCACAGCAAAAAAATTAATTAAATGTTCTTTCAATTTTCTTTTGCACATGGAAACTTTATTTCATATTCAGCGACACAATTTGCACTTTGTGTTTCAATTGATATATCATGTAATTTTAAATGCATGTTTAAAGACTGTGTTTGTTTTATTTAAAAATTCTGTTATTCTAAATGTTTCCATGGATACAATAACAGTTTGATTAATATGACTTTTGAATGTTGCAAACAATTTTTAAAAAGTTTTAAAAAGTACGGCAGAAGATAAATTAATTCCAACTTTTATTCTAACACTAAATTTAGAATATACTTCATTTTCTGAAATAAATAAAGCAATTTTTAGATATCAAGAGGATTTTAAATAAAATTGGTGTTTTCTAAAACAATTGGTGTTTCCATCCATTTCAAATGTATAATTAATCTTCATTTTTGGACAACGTACATTAACGTATTCGAGCATTTTGCAATTTATCATAAAATTAGTAAAATATATTATAACTATGAGTGTTTTGAATCGAAGATTTCTCTTCAAACAATTTCGAGATATTTCATTTCCCCGTCATACCGGCGAAAAATGACTAAAGCTTTTCTCTGAACTGAACTTGATGCAATAAACTTATTCTAGCAATTGAATATAACTATATTTAATAAAGCTTATGATGATATAAAAATTTGAATGTTTACATAATATAAATTATATAAAATGTAGTTTAAAGATTATTTTTTCCACACATTTAATATTAAATTGACAATTTTTTGATTCATTTAAGTGAAAAATATATGAAAATTCTTTTTTGATATTTAATTACAGCTATTTTTTATTATAGCAAACCATTATTATAAACTAATATTTTGAATGAGATAAACATAAAAAGTACAGAAAATAAGTGAAAAATTTACACATAAAAAATTGTCCATATTTTTCGTTTATTCTATAGTTTAATGTGAAACATAATTTAAAATTTCTTTCTTCTTTAATAAATTCTTTTAGTAAATGAAAAATTTAGTAATTTTAAAGCAGCATTCTTTGCTGCATTATAATGTTAATATATAATTTTCTTTCTAGATGTCATGATCACAAGTCTCTAGATAATAAAGTTTTATAGGCCAACGATCATACAATGAAGTTATATTTTGAATAGGTGCAAAGTTTATCTTTGTTTCATTTATGAATAAACAAATAAATATCTTTGTTTATTCTATGAATTAAAAGTGATAATATAATTTCATATTGCTAACTGTATCACATTCTTCTATATATTTTCCCTCTTATGCCAGTTTCATTTCTATAGATCCTTAATAAAATTTTTTGTTTCATTTTAAAAAGAAGCTTATATGTTTGTTTGGAAAAAAAGACCTATATGGATCGAAATGAATGATCTCATAAATTTGAAATTTATTTTTTATTGGGCTTATAAAGCACACAGCATTCTTGCGCGTTTAATGTTATAGATGTTATAGAGTCACGTTCCTTCGTGTTATTTTTTAAGTAAATACAAAACTGATAATTAATAATATATGTTTATGACATTTACCGCAGGCAAATCTCTTTTTGAGGTTAAAGAACATAATACTAATTCCATTTCATAATAATGAATTTTCCAATATAGTTTCAATTTTCAATGCAATACTTTTCGACAGTTAATTTTGAAGAACTAATAATTTTTAATAATGCATGAGTTTCCTTAAACATTTTAAAGTTCTTTAGGGAATTTAAATGTTGTAATATTTTTGAGGAAGTACAAGATTAAGAAGTCATTACTAAAGAAATGTTATGCAACCAAGTAACATGAGCCATTTATATGATAAATAATGACATAGCATTGCTTTTTTTATTTCGTTTATTTTAGAGAGTGAGATTTAACTATTTAGTGAAGGCCCTAAGGAGAAAAATAAGCAATTTGATGCTTTTAAAATGACATATATGAAATATATTAGTTAAAAATGTAATGAAATATCTAATTTCTAAATTATTATTTATTTTTACTTTTAAATTTTATACTAGTATTCCATTTCATTGTTTACTTTCTTTTGAATAGATATTTTTTATCGATTTTTACCTTTCGTATATTAAATCTAAAGCTTATAAAAATTACACATTGAAGGGTTAAACTAACATGCCTTTTACAATATATCAACATTTTTCATACTTGATGTCAAAATATTTGATATTATAAGCATCATTGCTTTTGCAGCAGGAGAAAATAACTTTAAAGATGAATATAGAAAACAGCCCAAATAATATAAGGAAAAACTCTACTGAAGAGTTTCTCTCTCTTAACTAGGCCGTTTGCAGAAACAGCGTTTTGTTTAGTAGAAAAGAAAGTTGAAACAGGCACAGAACCCAGATACAGTTTTGTGGAATAGTAACTCACAACAAATGGATGGTAAAAAATTACAATAGCTCTTATGATATGTCCAAATGATTTTTATATAATTTCATATCCAGTTGTATTTCTAAATTCATATCCTGTTTTTGAAGAATAATTTATGCAGTTTAAAAAATTCAATGTTTACCTTATTCTGCTACTCAGCAGAAATTACTCTTTAAAATGAAACTATTTTCTGACACTTTTCAATGATCCGTGGAATACATTATTAATAATAGGAAGTATTTCATTTCATCTTTAATTCGAAACAGTCATTTTGTTTTCATATATTGGCGTCTTTCTTATTTAAGGATAAATGAAATTTCCTAGACATTTGGATATTATAATATCTATTATTAAATCTATAGCTCTTAATTTCTCTTAACTTATAGCTTCGATAGCAATTGGCTATCTTAAGCCAGAAAAAAATTTTACGCAAATAAAATTGACGAATTTTTATTAAAAATATTCTCATATTCATGGATCATTATTGTTACTAAACGAAGCATATGCAGTTATTGAATAACGAAACAATTTTTTTATCTTACTAGAAAATAAGCAATGCGCACATCAATGAAATATGAAACAAAAAAAATCCATTTTTAACTGGATGCTATGAAAATCATGCATTTGAAACAGTAACTCATTTATCAAATGTATTTACGCAAATTGACGCATAAGCAATAAGGAACTTTTCAAGGTAATAAAATATACATGCTTTCAGTCATTTCTTCAGCTAATAGAACCAAGAAAAAGTTTAGAAAATTCCTATCAAATAATGTACGATATTTCTAAGACTATAATGAATTTGTGATTGAAATCATTTACGATTTAAACGAAATCTTGTTTTCAAAATTCAATCAAATTCTCAGGTTAACATTCCTAACATCTTCTTTCATAAATTAGGATTTTGAGAGGAATTTCGTGTCCTCCTCATTACTTGCAAAAAGGAAATAATTAGATTGAAACAAACCTAAGTAACAAAAATAAATTACAACTCGGCCAATAATTGCAGATGAAAGATTTCGATTTCATAAATTTAACTAGTAAATATAATGTAATAATAAGAAATATTAGGAACTTGCCAATCAAGATATTCAAAATAAGCAGCAAATAAATTGTCCGTTGCTCAAAGAATGCCACAAAGAAAGTTTTTAGTTTCATTTTTAAAATGCAATTTCATTCTTTCATTCTCTCAAACAATTTTTGAAACCCCTTTGCTTATTTGCATTTAATGGGTAGATAGATTTATAAAATATCGAAACATTTACAAAATTCACATGAATTGCATCCTTTTCTTAAAAACACAGTTAAATAAAGGCTTTCATAATGTTTTCTCATATCAAATCTATATCCTAAGGATCTCATGTAATGTTCAGAATTTCATTTATAGATTCAAAGCCTGTTACGTAATTTGTGTCGATTTTACGGATTAAAAGTTTGAGAAAATCATGGTTTGAGAATGAAATATTTTTCTTTTCCCTATCGTTAAAGTAAAACTGAAGCTACTCATTTATATTTGATTACTTTTCTTAACATCCGTTTTTTTATTATTTATTTCTTCATTACGACTATTTTATAACAATTTTATCTGACAAACATTTGTGCATATCATGAACACCACGCACCAAGATTACATTTCATATAAATCGTGAATCAAAATGATATGAAGAAGAAAATAAAACCACGATAAGAATCGCAGTCAGAAAGGTATAAACGATTATGTTTCAGTATTCAGTTTAAAATATGAAAAATAGGAAAGTGTTTGTTAATTTCAGCATGGAAATAATGCCACCAATAGTATTTATAAAATTCGCTATTAAAAGTTGTTAATCTAATATAATGTACTTTTTCGAGGAAAAACCAGATGAATCACATAGTGTTAAGTGTTAAACCGATTAATCTAATTCTATCAATTTGAGTTTTACTAATATTTAATGCAAGAAGAAGTATCATTAAACTATAAAAAGTAAGACAAATTTGCCATTTTTTAATCAAGTGAATTTCTATTAGGATATTTTTAAACATGCAATCTATTAAAGTTCTAATAACTTATACTAATATAAAAGAAAAGAAGTCGTCGGAACAGAGGAAAAGCAGTTAGACGGAAACTAAAAAGTTAAATATATAATTGCTTCACAAAGCGATAATATACTGTTCCGTGCCTGTTTCTCTTACTCCAGTAACTGTTATTCCAGTTGCGACGTACGTTGCTATTTTCATTGACTTAAACATTTTAGGAAAGTCAGTGGAAGCAAAAAATATTTAATTTCTATTCATGATTACAAGAAGAATTTTCTTCGAAATATTTTATTTTCATAATAAGTCTTGTGCAATCGGAAGTGGTTAACATTAATTAAAAATAATGTTTTGTCAAACAAATAGCCGAAGAAATCAATATAATTGAAATATCTCAGAAACAAGAAGGAATGGATGCAAATATATTTACAATTCTGCATATTCAATGGAGCTCGACCCACGTGATTGTGAAAACACTTTTAGTAGGAAAGGAAGGATGGATTTGTTACAACAAACTGTTAAATGTAAAAGAAAAGGCAATGTTGTATTGCTATAAATTAATAATTAATAATTGCTATAAATTAATAAGTTGAAGAATACACGATGAAAGTGATTTTTTAAAGTATGGTTCTGTGACAAAAATTTCAGTTTACTATTTTTAAGGAGAGTTTTTTAAATTGTGCCAAATAGCAATGAAAAGAAAATGGACGAAGGCGAAGAAAGAGTGAAGAAAGCCATGCTAACAGGAAGATAAAGTAAACGACAATAAGCACAGTATTTTCGATGTGAAGGGAGTTCATATAGAAATGTTTACTCCTGGAGCGAGCGTAGTGTTTACTTCCAAAGGAAATAAATTTACTTTAAGTCTCCCATTTCTTTAAGATGAGCACATGGCATTCTGATGTATTCAATATGCAATCAAATTTAAAGAAAAGATATACAACCAAAGAACCTTGTAGAAAACAAATAACGATATCCTATAAAGTGGCTATTTGCAGAAGATTTCGAATGCAAAACGTTTTTTATCGTGGAAAAGAGATTATATAAATATGAAAAAAAAGACTAATCCGCAGTATTTGATCATTTGAGGTAAGCATCAGGTGAACGATGATGACATAAAAATGTTCAGGCATCAGCAAAGTTGAAGTGTTCGCCATCCATTAAAATGAAAGTAGGTTAAGATACGTTTTAAAATGATCATTGGAATTGTTTATTGTTTCCTTTCAATTAAATAATTTCATGTTTAGAATGAATTCCTTAGCATAAAATTTATCGACGTATGAAGAATACATTCTTTTTACTGGACAATTCTAACCGATTGTTAATCAAGCAAAATAAATATATACTATATTAGCACAAAATTATGTGCAATATGATTTCAATCTTTCAAAATATAATACAGCATTCAAAATGTAGGACATCATCGTAGAGATACTACACAAATATCTTCGTTATACTTCGGTAGTTTTCCATAAACTTAGGATATACTATGCTTAGTTAAGAGTCCCGCTTGAAACTGGAGGTAAGATGCTTATCTCGGATTAAGGGAGAATTACAATAATAAATTTAACCAGCTATTGAGTAGAAAAAAGTGGAAAGAAATGAGTGATCATACATCGAATTTAAGAAATAATGTTCAAAAGAAAAGTCCAATTCTATTGTTGTTTCAGGCAAAGAAAAAAAATATATATTGCTTCAACAGTGGACAGTGTAAGGAAAGTAGACAAGAAAAAAAAAACTCTGATAATAGATTAATCTCTACTAATGTTAAAGATGAATGTATGTGTACATTGGCGCTCCACAGGACAGACTATTTGACCTGCAGCTAGCAAAATTGGCACATAAATATCTTGGAGGGTGGGAACGAACAACTCATAGTGATTTTCGATTAATTAAAAATTAAGATGAATTTTGGTGTTTTTACGCGGTAACTTTGAAATTAGTATCTTAAAAAAACAATTTTATACCGTTTCAAAATTTAACAAACGTATTTTTAATAATGTCATTTAATTAGTCGTGCAAATTCCAGCTGAATGTTGGCATTTTTTTAAATATTTTTTTTTACTATAACAGATCACATTGTTATTCGGAAGTTCTGACCGTTTTCTTTATTTCATCAACTTTCTGATCGCGAGATCTCTTCCATCTTTCTTTTCAACTGTAAAAGAAGAATCCTATTTGTTATCTATATAGTTTATGAGATAAAAAAGAAATAAGTTAAAACACCTCGAAATTTAGAAGATAGAAGAATTGCGCATTTTTGTTTTTAATAGCGTCATGATCATACATAAGTCTGGTTAACATTAGAAAGTTTCATGTGCATAATGAGTGGAGCATATGTAAGACATTTAAAGTGATACATCTTAAATTTTTTCGACCTTGCTTCACATTTTAGATATGAAGTGGTTACTGAACGTCTTAAATGGAATTAAAGATAACTAATATCCCCGTCGAA
Organism: Argiope bruennichi; assembly: GCF_947563725.1. Lineage (NCBI taxonomy): Eukaryota > Metazoa > Arthropoda > Arachnida > Araneae > Araneidae > Argiope > Argiope bruennichi. Next base: position 128,395,445 of record NC_079159.1, read on the forward strand.
CCAACTGGTCGCCGAAGGCAATTAGGCATGGTCATTAGAGTGGTGATGGCTATAATCTCATTAGGTTTGGAATATGTAGTTAAGTTCGTGAATAAAAACTATTGAGAAGAAGTTCAATATTCTGTTGATGGAGCCTTAAAATAGTTAAACAGGAAAGACCAACTTAATGCAAATATATGGAAATATATTCTGTTCAACAGCGCTTTCAGAGGAAACTTCCTCAGAGTTTTATTCCGTTTGGAGAAAAATTAGAAAAAAATTCACCTAGCTAAAGAGAATATTAATCTGCTATAGAATGTCGGTAATCAAAAATTAAATTCATACATTCTAACAGAGAATTAACCATATCCAAGAATTTCACCCATTTTGGCTATAGTTACCACTCTGTTAGAAGTTTTCCTCTTTATGAGAAAATTGCAACAGTAATGCATGACGGTTTTAGAAATCAACATATTTTTGTAATTATGAAACAAGTAGGTATATTCATTCGTAAAGAGAATTTAAATATACAAAAGAACAAACTGAAGAATGAATTGTGCAACATTCGGCAGAAATGTGACTAAAAATTTACATTATTCGACTACGAACTTTAATGCTTACAATTTATGCGGCTCACTCAAGATGAAAAAGTTCTATAGCCCACATTCATCTAGTGTTTCGTTTCGAATTATTGCCTCATACACATATCAGAAAATGAATAGGCTGTTTTCAAATAAACATTTTTTTTTTTCGAATTTTAAGGCGATCTTTGCTGTCTGCAGCGTTAAATATTTTTGTTTTATTTTTCACCTCTTTATTAATTCATTGTGTAGCCCAGTTGCCATAAATCAAAGTAATTGCAACTTGACGAAATTTATGCTTAAAATATTCATTATTTTTAAATATTATATATATCTTTCATAGAATAATTCGAAATGAATTTAAAAGACTTTTATGCAAGTTAAGTTGAATTTTAAAGCGCTTATAGGTATCGGTGAGGCTTAAATAGTACAAACTATTCTTAGGAAATTTGGCTAGTATAAATATTTATTGAAAATGAGATAAGAAAACAAATTGATTTTGTTAAAAGAAGTCATTAAACTCTTTTTCTGCAGACAAAACTAGTCCATAGATGACTTCAATTAAAAAAGCAGTGCTCAAGGATGAAGTCATCTGCTGTTCCCACAACTTTTCAGAAGCGATTAAATCATTCGGATACGGAGAAGTGAAGTCCGATACGCGAGCATTGTCCCTGTTTAGAATGGATTATTCCCCCGCCTCTGCTTTGGGAGACGGAACAGATGGAAAGCCATTTCGCAGATTTGCATTTCTGCGACTCCTCGAAAAGTACTCACTAGAGATTTGTTCTAGCAATCAAATGATTCTCATTCCTTGGTTTATCACAAATAAACACTACAACTGAATGTTAAACGAGAATCCGAGGCTTTGCATACTAATGGAGAATCTTTATTATGGGACAGGGCTTGGATTTCTCGTAGTTAAAATAAAGTTTATTTTAGCTTTAAGTGCTGTTGATGATTTATGATCTTTTAAATGTCTTAATTTCATAATGTCTTAATTTCTTTTAGAAACTAGAAATTTAACAGTCAAACCTTTCTATATCATAAATACAACCGATGTTTAAGGCGAATTTAGGTATTTTAAATTTATATTGTGAATCTTTATTCATTCGAACCAAGAATTTCATTAAATATGTCCATTTCATTCTGTAATTCAGATTATTATTAATTTTTAAACTTGCATCAGCAATTCTTAAATTGCCTGAGTTGTTCTCCATGACTGAAGATTTTTCAAATGCTTGCCTAAAATAATGCTTTTTTTTCCTAATATGTATGTTTGCGCTTATTGATTCTAAAAAAATTAAAAGCATTATCCATCTTTTACATTTTACATCTTTCGATTCGTACTATCGAATAATTAATTAGATTAAGTATACGGGGCATTCATTTTTCTTCCAACGTTTAGTTAGAAATCGAATCGAAAAAAAAGTAAATCAGATGTTTCATATTTTTCAAATAATCTATAAAAACTAACATTTGACAGAATTTCATGGATGTGCTAAAAACTTTATAGTTAAAAGTTCTCAAATTTTTATATTTCAAGTTTTCGTTCATTTTCGGGTAAAATGCTATCATTTATAAAAAAATAATATAAAATAAATGAGAGTATCAAAGATGAATCATGACGCTGGCCTTAAGCATAATCTTATCATTCCCCAGCACAACGACAATATATGAAATTGAAAATTCGTTCAAGTTTAAATACTAGTTTCACAGGGAAAAAAATTAGACTTTGTTTCGCCTTTTCTTTTATCAAGTCTTTGTCAAATGCGTTTATCTTTAGTATCACATTTGAATTGGAAAAAAAAGGCAATTTCAAGGCAAAATAATGCTCGAAATTTAAGAAAGCTTTGTCTATTTAACTAATTAAGTTTGAATATAGTTAAAAATATCTGTTTAGATGGCAATAATGATGTTTCATTTCATAGTTGATGTATGGCTCGGTGAGCATTATTCAGTATAGTTCAAGAATTTGTTGCTCATTTTCATTTTCTATCGAATTTCAGAATGTAAAAATTTTTACAATATCGACCTGATGTTTCAATTAGGCAAAATAGAATCTTGGAAAAGTTCGTAGTTTGTTTCTTATGTTGCTGTTCAGATTGCAAGCACAAATGAAAGCTTCTGAATTGCTAAAAGTAGATAAGTTAGCATTGAAAATTTACGTTCTTGGTTTTTCATTCACCTGAAAATAATCTTACATAGTTCTAATTATCATCAATTCATCCTCCATCATTGTCGTTGATTTCTGCATTTACATACAGCAAATTTCTGACGTTAAATCCTCTCTCTGATTTGTCAATCCAATTTGTTCGTATTGAAAGCGAATTTTGAATCCACTGTACACCTTTTTAGGAAATATAAAGTCGATCACATCTTTTCTTAATGAAAGCAAAAAGATTGTTACGCACCAACGCATTCATATTTACATAAAAATAAATATAACATCAATTCTCTTCTTTTCATGAATGTATTTACTTGAAAAATAATTTTAAATTCTATCATTTGAGGAATCTCCCTCTGGAAGAGAAAATTCAAGACAAAAATGTATCAATTATTTTTCGAAAAAAAAAACTATTTATAATATGAAACAAATGAAAACTCTTGAATAAAAATCAAAAGTGAGTGTAGCCAACGTTATTCACAATTGAAGTATTCAAAATGATTGTGCACATATGACAATTTTCTGTTTTAAAATATACTTTTATAAACGCTTTGCCTTTATTTTGTACTTGAAAGAAAAATTCGACTTTCAAAAAAAAACCATGAAGGCTTTCCCATGATATTTGCAAAACTTTCGTCGCAGTATGATTATTAACATTAAAAATATTAATATTTCTCAACTGTTATAAACCAGAGATCGTACTTTCACCCATTCTTTTTGATAGGTTTGTTATTAATGAGAATCTCAATTTATATCGAAATTGTGTTAATTCTATTTGTACTTCAATGGAAAGACTAAATTTTAACTAAGATGGTAGTTTTTAATAATTGCTATTTACATGTGCCATTATGAAGATACAATAGTGATTTTAATATTTATTTTTTTTAAGTGTAAATGCAAATATATATATATATATATATATATATATATATATATATATATATATATATATATATATATATATATATATATATATATATATATATATATATATATATATATATATATATATATATACACAATAGTTTATTTTTTAATTAAGTTTTTTCATTCTAAAGTTTCGTCATTGCTAAGTAAGATTTTTGAGAAATTTTATTAATGAAACTTTATTATATTTATTTTAAATGACATTAGAAATGCAAAAAACGATTTGTTTGCATAAAAAATACCGGAATTCAGAAAGAGAGTTATTATTTGTCTTGCAACATTTTTGTGGTAAATTATTTGTGGTTATTGTTATTTATCTTGCAACATTATTTGCGAATGTCTCAAATTCTTAACGACAGCAAATATTTAGGTATCCATTTCAATGTTTCCCTATATGTTTTATATATTTCGCTTCATTGTAATAGCAGAATAAAAGCCAAAGAATTTCAAAATAGACAATTTACGACAAGACAAATATTCTTTTTATATTTGTTCAAACATGAGATTTGTCTACTTCACTGAAATGATTAAAAGTGGAAGAATATAAAGCATTGTAAAGCAAAAAACTGAGGGAACAAAGTCCTCTACATGCAATGCTGCGTTTTATTTTAGGATGCATTGAAAGACACAAACAATTCTTTTGGAATATGATGTGGACGATGCTTTTCTTCTTCCTTGAAAACTTCTGATATACGATATGCTTTTCAAAAGAAGCCTTTGTGCAAAGGAAATTTCGTAACAGGACTTTAGTTTCATTTTAAAGTAAATAACTTTAAACCAAGTAATAAAATAAATAACACTTTTATTTAAACAGAAATAGGGAACCAAATCCGAAATGAATCTGCACTGGCAACTAGATATGTATTTGTTAATGGTCTGAATGCATGATGACATGTCGCCAAACTGATTTAAGATGTATTGTTAATACCTAAAGCAAAATAAAAGATTTGTCATTTAAAATTACAGTGAATAATAAAGTCGTATTCAAATGAATTGATTTAAAGTATTCGAAACATGCATCGTATTTCTATTATTAATCACACTGACATTTATTCTCCATATTTTTATATCTTATAATCTATAGTAAATATATATATACTTAAATAAGAGAATGGAGTAACTGAGTGTTATTTTTACAACAAACCTACGCACAATCTTATAGAGATTAAGAAAGCACTAATGCACACATTAAGCATAGTAATTATTTTTTACAATTAATATACAATTTCCCTACGCATTGCACATAATACATTGACATCCTATAAAATAATAAATTCTATTTAGAGGAAGATTTTAAAAGAAAGGCAAACTAACTCCATTATTCAAACTGTTCATTTTGTTAGAAAGAAAGAATGCACAAAATATCATTTTCATCATCTTAACTAGTAAAGCCGCAGAAGTTAGGAATTTTTTGACGTCACTTTGTGCACTCATGTGCAACACCGATTTCTTTTAAACGAGCACAACAGATACTGGAAAAGGATATAAGGACAAGCATATTATCATCATGTTGATTTAATGCACAATTTTGAAACGTATTTATATCGGAGATAGATTTAATTCTTTCCAGTTTGGTCTCGTAAATTTGTTAAATGTTATTTCATTCATTCCCAGCCAGTTTTAGGCATTCTATAAAACTCCTGGGTTCTCTGTAAAATGTCGGCTTGAAGACAGCATACATTTAAAAGCTTACTGCTTTAAACTTTGCTTACTGTATCCGTTTAAAATCTTGATTAAGTAAATAAATTCTACATGACGGCAATCCCGCAATTTAAATTTGATTATTTTAAATCTAATAAATGTAATGTCGTTAAGATTATAATCACCAAACTTAAAAGTGAGTTGAAAGAGATGTCATAGAAAAATACCATTTTTACGTTTAGATTTTTAATAGGAGATGATTAGAAAGTTACAAATAGAATCTGCTGTTGTTTTATCTGCGTAAAGGATGGACGCTGATAAAAGTAGCTAAGTTGTTAACTCCTTTATTATAATACTTGTCTTTAAAATTAAAGATGACAACGAGAACAAGAATGAATGGAGATCAACCCTAACTTCGAAACAATTACATTTCTTTTTATAAGGAAGTTAAATTGAAATTGAAATTTATTAGGAAATTACAATGATCAATCATTTTATCAGAACATTGAGCCTATCAGTCCATTCAAAAAAATAAAAAGGATTTCATTATTAACGTAAAATCATATTGCAACAATTATTATATATCTGTATATTGACTTACATGACCCCAATGAATTCGTTATTAAGACGAAAGTTTCCGTTTCTACAAATAGAAATGGAATTTCTCTAAACCCATGCAAGTTGATTTTAAACACATGCACTCACACGTAAAGTGTTGCGCATTGAGCACTCCTAATAGTCCGTTTGTTGTTCGCATCAGGATGCCATTCTTATTAGCACAAAGACATTGTATATGTATGCAATAGTTAGATAACTTGGATTGTGAGCAATATCTTGGAAAATTACAGAACAATACTTTAAATTTATTTAGCATTTTATGCTAATTAAAATATGTGTTGATAATGACATTTAATTTCCTTGGGCCGTAAATAAATTTCGACACAGATAAGCAGAGAAATTTCTAAAGAATGTAATTTTTTTCATTTTAAGAAAATGTTCCCGAATTTGCCTAGTTTCCGATATACTTACTTTAAACGCATTTAAAAATTTATGAAACAAAGAAGAAATAAACTGATCTAAAATATTTTGTCATTCTTGTTTAACAATAAGTGTAGCTCAATTTTCTTTAATCACATGCAACAACACTCTTTTAATACAATCATATCTTAAGTGCAAATTAATAATAAGTGAAATCATAGAAAATGAAGAACTATACAATAAAGATTAGAATTTTAATTTAAGCTCTGAGAATTGTGTCAAAAATGGTGCCTATTGTATGCTTATGGATAATCTTGTTTGGAAACTTAGAATTAAGTTTCTAAACAAAGTTATGAATAATGATTATTTTTGCATTTAAACAAAGCTTGGCTCAGTAAAGCCAGAGCATTAGTTGATAATCGTAAAAATTATATGAATGGGCATAATATGATGGACGTTTTCTTGAAACTATTATACAATATTTATTATTGCATAATAGTTCCAAGAAACGCACATACAATATTTATTATTCCATTGTCTGTGCTAAACCAAGTTATGGTTAAAATGTAAAAATAATCACTAACTGTTTTTGTCCTAAAAATGACAATTAAATGCTTCTGTCCGTCCAGTCAAGCTGGCTTCTTATAACATTAAAAGCCTGATACAAAGAAATCAGGAGGCTTACCTTTCTTTTCCTCAAAGACTCTGAATCTGTTTAACAGTGACGCAAGTTTATTTCCTAGAGACTTTGTAAAACTGACTTATCAATTCAAAACGATACCTTTTGGAGACAGACGCATTTTCTTCCGTAACATGATTTGTCGATTTCAGTTCATAAAAAACTGAGACGAAAAAAAATGTATGTATAGTTGGCAAATCTTGTTTTTTGACACTGAACTCTCTCGAGATCTTACGAGATATCGAAGGTTTTATCCTATACGAGAAAATCCATACCAATGTGACTGCAAACTATGTTCTCTATGCCTGTCAGCCTAGTGTTTGGATAAAATCCATCTTTGCATTTTCTTAGGTTTGAGAATCATCGGATCGGAGCTTAAACATTCGAATTTCTTTGTATCATCTCTTTTCATATTCTCAAAGAATTCATGTGGCAGTGAAGAAAGAGAAATGCTTTTCTTCGAGCGTAAACTGATGCAATCAATAAAAGCCCTTAAAGAGAAATTATTTTTACAAAATAATTATACAAAACTGTAAAATAAATTATTTGAAAGAAACAGCTAACAGTGTTTTGTAACCTAACCGATTCCATCAAATTTATCTTAACTCAATTCAATCGTTTCTCTTTCCTGTTTCTTATATGAAATGTATTCATGGGATAAATTCTTCTTTTAAAAGTGTAAAATGATATGTCACTCTGTCTTTAAAATAAATTTTTAATGAAAATGTCAATTATTTTTTAAGACATTCATGCCAGATGTATTAAAATTGTGAAGGTATATATATTTATTATTACTTATTTATATTTATAATCATGATAAACGAGAATTCAAAATCATGGTTTATATATCCATATAATATTTGAAAACATTTATTTCAATAAAAACTGTCTTGAAATAGAAATTTTTTGTATTGATTAGCTCAATTTTTTCCTTAGATCACAAATGGTTCCAGACTGAACAGGCATAATTTTATTTAATGCATATGGAAGTTCAGGTATATGATATTAATTTGTGAATAATATGAAACTACGAGCAACAATGATGAATTTAGTATTATTACAGATTCGGAGGTTCTTTCGCCTATTTGTTGGTCGATGAAGAAACCACAATCAACAGGCCTCAGTATTAAACAACGACGACATTTATTAAGCACGAAGACACTAATACAAAGACGACAAATATACAACCGAAACAATCACACTTAATACATAGCAACACACTACAACAAACAGTAACCCACAAGTGATATTCGGTATAAATAACAACCACAGCACACAAAGCGGCCAGACAGAATTCAGCAGGAGGAGGGGATCTTTGAATCTTCCCTATACGGTCACTCCTAACAACTGCAATTGTACATAGTCTCGTCACTTTAGCTGTGACCATCTGCCGACTCACTGCAACAAAAATGGCTAGTCCACACACGACTCGGTGCTGCTTACACAATAAACACCAGGACTCGACAATCGCTTGAGCTTCCCACAACGTTTGCCCTTCGCTGCATTGATCCAACTATTCGCCGTAGATTCTTTCCATGATTGATCGTGGAGATTGCATTCAATCTCCACATGATTTCGGCTTGAAACTGCCAGCATTTTATAGTTCCTGGAGGCGAGCAGAAAAGGTTCTGGAACAATCAGATATATTTTGGCTCCTATTGGCTCAATCGCTAAAATTCTGAAAATTTCCAATATTATCTATTTTGTCGCCAAAGTCGCCAAATTTGTCGCAAATGGTCGCCAATTCCGGAGATTACTGATGATTCGGTATCCAATCAGCATCCAACAGAACTGATCGCAAAATTGTTTTTCCAGCGATTGAGCCAACCATGGTGGGAAGCAGCATCACATATGTATAACATCATCATTCCTAATTGAATGATGCTATTTATCAGAATCTTTTATTCAAATTCTCAACATTTTATTGCATTTAATATAATTCCTCTTACATTTCTCTTATTATATGTAAAATATATGGAAACTTTTCATGGATCCAGTGATTTTAAATAAACTTCAGAATGTAATGGAGAAATTATTGCATTTATTTTTAATCAGAGCATGAAAAAGAAATTATCAGTAGTCCTTTTCTTATTGTAAGATTTATAAAAAATTTCATAAATTTCATCTAATTGATTCTGAACATAGACAGTAAATAGACAAGTTTTACATCACGAACCTGTTAATCGGTTTTGCTAACTATAATTTTCCTCTTTTATGTTAATTTATGTATTTCCTCTTATCATATAAAAGATTTTAGAGAACGCTCCCTTTGAATCGATCTGCGAAACTTTTTGAAAGTTATAATTTGTTTAACCGTAATTTGTCACAAATACACAATTATCCTATAAAACTAAAAAATATTAGGGAGAAAATTGATTTAATATCTGAGTACTTTTTTTTTTTTACTCAGGAATATTTTAGAGTTTCTTTTCAAAACGAAAACTAAAGCAATTAATTTTTTATTGCAGTTGTGAGTGAGAGGCTCTAACCTTAAAAAAACACCTTAAGTACTACGAAGTAAATGATTATTTTACTTTATATAATCTGTGCTCGAGCATATAAAAATATATACATATAAGTTAAATAGCAGAAAATTATAATACATTTAGATCATGATTTATGCAAATATTCTATTTAAATTAAAATCTTATATATCTTTATTTCTTAAATAACATATCACTTTATTTTAAGAAAATATTAGCAAGTATTACGTAGTAAAATTATTTTTATACAAGTTTCTTTAAAGTCAAGCTAATTTACAAATTTTTAAAAAAGTTTCTAACTAAATTTAATGAAAAAAATGTTTTGTTATAGAACATGTAATTATATTCAATGCTTTACGACTAAAAATATTATTAACATCCAACAAGTATCTAAAGTAAATTAAATCAAAACAACTTTTAGGAAAGTTTTTTTTCTGGTCAAAATACATAAGTTACCAATATTTATAACAAAGATAAATCAGAAATCACACACATCCTGAATTTGGTGATTTCTTACTAAATAAAATTATTTTAAATATTTCAGCATTAACGAACTGAAAGAATGTCCACTTCCTGCCTTGTCCAATTCAAACATTGGCATGTAAATGCAACTAATTTATTATATTCTTTTTAATAATTTCAAAACACTTGGCAAGACATTTTTAATCGTCATGTAAAATAATTCACCATGATTTGAAATTGCTGTAAATGTTCGTCATATCAGATTTTGATGCCTGAATATAGATATGGCGTGGTTTAACAGTAAATAAAAAATGACGCAATAAATAAGATCATTAATATTTGTATGAGAATGGAATGTATAAAAAAAATATCCACATCTAAAATAGAAATAATCTCTGACACATTAAGTAAAAGAAAAATAATAACATAATAATAATAATAATTACCATTTTTCATATCCAATAATTAATTTTAAATTCTGATTTGACGCGTTTCACGCCGAAGAAAAAAATTCAAAATATAAATATAATTTATTAACTTTACGGGTAAAAGAAACTATATATAATTTTTATACTAGCATTAGATTTAACATTTATTTACAAAATAGGTAATTATAATTGTTTTTATTTTTTGTAAAAGTTTCTGCTGGTTAGAAATGCAGGAAATAAATGTGTGCGGAATTCATAATCCAGAGACGATTTCCCCGAGATAACTATTTGAGCCCTGATTTGAGGAGGCTGGTGAATGTTTTTTTTAAAAAAAGTATTGCGTTACAGTTCTGCAGAGATGATTTGAAGAGGAATGAACATAGAACCCTTATTAACCTCAAGAGCTGTAGGGTTCTGGATACCAACTTCCCAAAACTTGTTCAAATCAAAATGCTCAGTCGAGGCAATTGGGATTTTATGAAACAATAAAATTGGAATGAAAGCTTCTTAGTGCAATTGTATTATCTAGTATTCTTATTGTAATGTAGAAGAAATCTTTTATTGTTATTATAAAACTTGTTCTTATCATACTAGCTTAAACTAAGTAATGTCTGAATTGCAGGCAGTAAAATTTCTTCCTTTCATGAATGGCCCCTATCTCATTTATTGTGAATGGAACGTTGTATGTAACTAATAAAAAGCTTTGTTTGAAATAAAATGAACTGGAATTCTATGTGGAACGCACCACATAGATTTCTATAGCTTACGACATTAAACTACAACATTGCTGATGCATGTTCCCTTAAGTAAATATTATCCTATTCAAAAGTGTCCATATTATCTTAAGTAACAGCGATTTGCTTTATGTTTTTGACTAACCTTTCAATTTATTGAAATATTTTGCATCGCACAGAATATAGAAAAAATATACTTGCTTTTTTTATATTTTTTTTCAATCAATGTTCATGTCTAAGATTAAACGTACCATAAAATATATATAAAAAAAAGTGCAAATTTATGGATGGATGTTGTGTGTCCTTCACGATTTATACATACATAAAAAAGGATCTACCTGCATTCCCATTTTCTTTAGTGGCACAGATTGTAAAATTTTAATCATAAAATATTTATCATATTTTTATATAAAAATTTACTCTAAATTTAAATATGCTATCAAAATTTTCTATTATCTGAAATTTTTGTTCAGTGGCTCAGTTTTGGTGCTGTTTTCTTAAGGTCTTTATTTTTAACTTAAAAAGTGACATATTTTACGGTAAAAATATAGTAACTGCATTTGTAAAATAATATTTTAAATTGGGAGCAGGCAGTTTATAACTAGAAAGGTATTAATTTATGTGTTTCTAAAAATAAATAGGTACTAATATGAAAGATTCGGGCGCTTTTATGTTTCGATAAAGCATCTCATGTAATGAGCATCTCTTAAATTCGTATATAAAACATATTTTGCAACATTTAAACATTCAAGGCGTATTATGATTCCCTTTGTTGAAAACAGTTATGAAATGTATTTGTCTGCAAATTGGGTGACAAATATAATAGCTGATTCACTCATATGCGCTGCTCGTATCAGCCTTCTACAGAGCGGGAGAGATGCTCTAAACATAAGAGTTTTCTTATTCCAACAATGTGACGCGACCTTCAAGATCATTCATCAAATTGATATTTGTGCATTACAAAAAATAAACAGCGTAATGGCAAACCCAAAACAAAGAATTGCACAAATTTGACAATTTCTAGAAGAGCAAAATCACTACATTATTAGAACATGGGGATCTTGCTATTCAAACAATAATTGCTTTATCTGTACTTCTGAATTTCATTTGCACAAAGCAACTTAAACGATCTCGTGAGAAATTTGAAATTGTTTATAGTCGAAAGTGAATTCATTTCTAACTGAAGCTGGCTCTAGGTACTGAAATATATTTCTTTTATAACCATCAATAACACATTTCAAGTAATCTTTTTAAAGAAAAAGTATTTAATTTATTAAAACAATGTTTTTTGTGATAGTAGTCCAAGGTTCATAAGTATAAATCAGCAATGCGAGGAAAATTCTTATATTCATTTGAAAATGGTTTGAAACACTAGGTTTGTGTGATGAGAATGATTTTTTTTTAATTCTGATAGTTTTTATAACTACCATAAATAATGAAAATGGCCGAATGATTTCTGAAATTAAAAGAAATGGAACCATAGAATTTATAAAATGGAATGATTTCTGGCGGAAATTTGATTTGACAAGCATTATTGGTTTATTAAGACTTAAAAATTCGTTGCGATTTTTTAATTAATTTATAGCTCCCCTTTGCTAATTATTTTGTCCAAATCAAGCAGTAGGAACAAGAAACAATTAATATATGGAAAAAGAATGGCCAAAACATGAATCGTTTTTATATGTGGAGAAAAATGTTGTATTAATTTTATTATTCGGCATTGATACGATTATTTTATTATATTTCCTTTATACATAATTTGGACATTTTGTAGGCGTTTTAAAGCAGTGAATAAAAATATGGAAGGATTATTTGAAGGGAAAAAAATTCTTTGTAAATGAACGCAATAAAATTTCAAAGAAATTTTTATTGTATTTTTTTAATAGGAAAAACGGAAGAATTTGTTTCTGTATTATTCTCCTATAATAGATACTTGAATGAACAATCGTTTTACAGTTGTCTTATGATTCAATAAATTTTATTTACAAAGAAACTGCTGTTACTACTATTTATAAGCTCTTTTGCAAAGCAATAAATATTAATTCATGAATAAATAATTATAATAGGCGACTTCTGAAAATATTCATGAACAGATTCAAACGAGCGCAATCTTTGTTTTTCATTATTAATTTTTATTCAATAATTTATTCTAAAACTTTAAAAGAGTTAAAAATATATGGAAAAGCCGAGTTATCTAAAAAAAAATCTAAAACCCCACAAAAAATTTCCATTTTCCAAAAAGTTTTAATTTAATAATTAATTGTCACTAACTGTATTAAGAATCATAAAAATAATATGGAAGTTCCATTAACCCAAATATTAATAACAATTATCTATTATCAGTTAATATTTTTTAAACATATAAAAGTAATTGAATTCATTATCACATACGGAGGAGAAAATGCTATATAAATGTCTCTTTTAAAAATCTAATAATGGAACTCTTGGTTGAAATTTGCGAATTTGCTTCGGTATGGTGATATTACGAATGTCAGGAATACAGTTACTCTTGCCTGATTGAACAAATATTACCAAAATCAATATTTTTCTTATTTCGATGTGAAAAACCAATTTCATACAATGCCATTTCTTTTCCCAATTAATTTCCCAATTTCCAAGGGAAATTGAAGAGTGGAAGTTATAACGTACAGTGAAAGGTGTTAGTTTGACAAAGGATGTTTACCGTTTTACAAAAAATAATCAGGGAGAAAGAAACAGAATAATGGCCATACTTGCTTCGATGCAAGCAGCTTAGTCATATTTGACAGATTTTTTAAAATCCAATGCGAGATCAAAAGGAAATGGAGAAAAAAGTCTTAAGGCAATTTCTATTCGTTAATTAATTTCATTTTATCAATACTCTTTGTCACTTACGTTTTACCCATTATTTACGAACGATGCTTAAAAGAACCTTTTAAATCAGATTGATATCTTAGGAACATATCTCTCTATTTTTTTTTTTTTTCTAAATGTGGGCAGAAGGATAAAAATGTGACTCGAGGAGCAGATATCAGCCGCAAGGTGGAAATTAAAAATATATAATCATTAATTAAAATATTTTAACTAAGAATTATTTCCTTTTCCTTCTGGGGGCAAAATGAAGTTGAAAAATTGATGATAAAATAATTCGGTAAGTAAAGGATTAAACTGTAGATTGGAGAATCAATACTGCTATGTCTGGCAGGAAATAAAATCGATTTTTTTAAGTTTTACAGTATTATCAATACAAAACAACTTAATACAAAAATACACTCTATTGGCATTAATATATTTATTATATATTTATATACCCATATATTTATTCGCCATCTTCCAAACTGTGTCTTGCATGTTTTGCACTCTTTTAACTATATCAGCAGCGTTCTTGCATAACCATCATTATCGATCAAAGATCGTGGAATACTAGAGAACAAGTATCATGCTTTTACTTTTAGACGCACTTGAATACAATCAGACCCGGTTATATTTTGATTAAATAACACCATATGGTGCGGCTTTATGTTTGATATCTTATTCCGAGTAAACATCCCTACCAAATTGGAAACGTATATTTTTCAAAAGAAAAAAAAATCTACAACTGGTCAAATTGGACAATCGCATGGTTTCAAATTGATAGATCTGCTTCTGAATATAAGACATTAAATTTAAGACATCAAAACGGTACCTGGTGGTCGCATTTAAGCAAAAAGTATATAAAAGGTGTATACAGCCTCTCCGTTAACAAGACTGTTCCTTCGACGAAATATTAATAATGGCTATGCAAGAATGCTGATATAGATGAAAAAGAGCAACATGACAATATTAAATTCCCTAAACATGCATTTTAGAAAGCCCAAGTGTCGATGACACTGACAGAAAATTATAATATCTTTTTTCTCTATCTAATCAATTGGTCCATAGCAATATTGATAATCTTCAATTGTACATTTTAAACTTCTATAACGTGCATTTATTGTATGTCTCCGAGGATGCATACCGTGCTTCGCATGACGAGATTTCTTTTTATAAACAAAATACAAAGAAAATATCATTTGTGATACGGAAAATGTAAGCTGTATAAAAAAACGATGCAAAAAACACAAAAGAATAGTTTTTCACTAAATATTATATTCAATAGCTCCCATTTAAAAACATCTGAAGCCTGAAATTTTTATAGGATTTTAAGCATCACTGCGTTTAAAAACTGCAAATGACAAGAGATATACAAGACTTAAACTGAAATTAGTATTTACTGATAACAGAGCAAATTATTCTAAATCCCGAATAAAGCTTCATTATAATCACCTTCTAAACAATCCAATAATGAAATGCGAGTTGGCGTATCGGGGTTCAGATATCCGGATACTTGTTTACTGCAGTGTAAAACTAAAGAAAAATCCCTCACTACCCATGACCAGCTTCCAATAGATTAGGAATGCTGTAAAACTCCACTCCAGCTACTGTAAAACTCCACTTTCCACCTGGAAGAACTGATTTGCAGTAACATGTTTCTAAAGTCGTGGGGCCTCGGAGGTCCGATGCGCGTCCTCTCGGAATAAGCCTTCTTCTTTTAGCATTCATTTCCATAATGTGCATATCTGTACTAAAATGATAAAGTTTTCAAGATAGGAATCCCAAATCTATTTTAGTGTTCCTTCACGTGACGCTAGAACCAACCTGTTTATTTATACCTCGTCATTTTTTATGAATGCGACTGCAGCCCTTCTGAAATCAAGGGGGAAGGAGGTGAAGGGTTGCATAATGACGATACTTACAATGAAATTTAAAACAGCTTCTTTCGCATGATGTCTCGATTCGAAGAAAGAAAAAAAACATTTGATTTTAAACTAAGCTGTATTTCAGGGATTGAAATATTATAATGTCTTAATCAAAATGTTTAATTATTTTCTTTTGAAAATGGGGGTTACATGTCACTATTTCATCCTTTTCTTAATTGAAAACTTTTAACTCCTTAATTCAATAGCTATGTTTCAGTTTTGAGTATATTTAACTCAATCTGTCAAGAAAACATTGCCATTGTAAAATTATCGCTGAAAATGTTTTCAGTTTATGAGAATAACAATAGATGAAGAATTCTGTTTTATCACACATATCTGAGTGCATCATTCATTTTACTGAGGGTGAGGCAACCTTAATGTTTTTAAGCAAACTTTCATCGAATCAATGTATATAAGACAACAAAGAATAAAAAGTTAGAAAGATCCCAACATTTTGACTTAGAAAGAGGAAAATTCCCTTTTAAAGTCAAAGGAAGGCGAAAAGATATTTTTGGAAACAATTCTGAAACAAGAACAGGTAAGAATACTCAATAATATGGAAATCAGTTCAAACATTTTCGTGTGGCTGAAACAGGCAATTTGTATGTAAAAATTAAATAAGAGAAAATTTCTATTGTCAGTGGCAAGAAGCTAAAACAACGCATATTAGAGCATCCTCGCGTGATTCCGAGCACCTGTAGGTATGGGATACTATTATTAGATAAA
This sequence comes from Argiope bruennichi, assembly GCF_947563725.1. Lineage (NCBI taxonomy): Eukaryota > Metazoa > Arthropoda > Arachnida > Araneae > Araneidae > Argiope > Argiope bruennichi. Next base: position 128,411,984 of record NC_079159.1, read on the forward strand.
GAAGCTATCGTCTGAATAATTTCGGAAAATGAGATCTGCCAATTCTTTTGCTGCATCCTATGGTGAGAGAATATAAATATCATGTAATGTGAGAGAATATAAATATCATGTAATGTAAGAGAATATAAATATCATGTAATGTAAGAGAATATAAATATCATGTAATGTAAGAGAATATAAATATCATGTAATGTAAGAGAATATAAATATCATGTAATGTAAGAGAATATAAATATCATGCTTTACTCCGTGTCGATTATTATTTTAATTTTTTTTATTTATTTATTACCTTATTATTTATTAATCTTTCAGCACACAATTGATTTAAAAAAATCTCAGTGTTGAAATTTTAAATAATATTTGGAAGTTGTATATTTTTATTTAATATATTAGATTCATATATTAGTCGTGAACAAAGAAACTCAACTTCTTTTAATCGAATTCAACGTTATTGAATAGATACTTTTTACAAGGAGCGATAAAAACTTTGTAGTTTAGAAGCAAAATAGTCATTGAGCCATTTTCGCACATCTTCAACCGCTTGTCTTTCAAGTATGAGAACATCGATCAGAAAGAATTGTAATCAGAAGAAATGAGGTCGAGAAAATTTCTCACTTACTTGACAACTTCTAAATTTAAGAAAAAGATAAATTCCTGGATTCGTTTGACCATAAGTGGATGAGCGTTGTCAAACAACAGTATCACTTTCCGCCTTTCTTGACCCGAAAATTTTCTTTTCCCTTTATCAGTTATTTGGCCATTGATCACTCAAAGCATCATTCATTTGATTATTTGGGCCTCTAAAGTTCATCTGTAACATCTTGATTAGATCCCAGGTGTTCAGAGTAAATGACTCCGCGCTAGTCCGACTATCTACAATTTTTTAGCCCTAAAATTGGCTTCAGCTTGGTTTTTGTAATTTAAAACGGTAATTAAATAAAAATAAATAATACGCCTTAGCAAAAAAAAAAAAAAAAAAAAAAAAAAATTATGTCTACACTATAGAAAGATAGCTTTTGACTGCTTGTGCTTTTTGTGTGAACACATTTCATAAAATAATAAAACATAATCTTAGATAGTCACCGAAGGTAGATATAATCTGATAAATATTTTACCGAAAGTTAAGTATAATCAACAAACCATATTTCTTATTTAATATTATTCATAAGTTAATATGGATCGAAGATGATCGATGCTTCTTAGGTTGTTTAATTTATCCAGAAGACCCAAGAAGCATAAAAGCATATCGTTAAAGTAGTTTCACTTTTATGAATTTAAACACACACACATTAATGGCTTGCATAGCACTTCACTCTAATGCACATTTTCCAATGGCTGCTTTTTAAGCCTATTTTAAAAGGTAATTTGCCATCTGAGAAAATCTAATTTTTGCATCCTAATTATATGTAATTATATGCAATCTGTAAAGTGTATATATAGCATGCCCATAGGCAAATGAACGGAAAACACAAGGAAATTCATATTTAATTAATATCTCGAGCGAAAACTAGCGGAAACAAATACAATTTATGTTCCCTGCCATTCATTGAGTTATTTAAATGAGTTTGGTGAAAGCTTCTAAAATACCTTGTCAAGTAAATCCATGAAATCTGTTTAGGCTGTCAGATTAGTATCAACTTATCGTGTGAGCTTCTATCAATTATATATAAATTTATAGCATAATGGAAAATCTTCAAGTGAAAAGGATGGAAAGACGGAAAAAATATTTCTAGAAACTAAATTGTATTAAATTTTCTTTAAAGAAAAAGAAAAAAAATACTTTACCATATTTTGAATTAAAAATTCTAAAACTTGAATTTAAAAATCTGTCTTATTTTAATTGAAAACTCACTTTATTAATTTATTTAAAATAATGCTACAACTGCATGTGAAATGTATACATGTAATGATTTTTTGTGACAAATTATCGGTTATTTGACGTTTCTTCACTTTTATACTTAAAATAAAATTTGACAAATATATTTGCTCTTTATTATTTAATCTTATCTTTCTTTTTTGTGCAATAAAAATGGGAAGATATGATTTTTAAAAGGCTTCCTGAAAAAGAGATCATTCTGATTGATAATATAAAAATATTAACATTAACTTAACATTTACTCGTTTTTAGTTAAATATGATTTCAGTTCATCGTATTTTTGCTGTAATAGATAATATTTTTGGATTTGGATAAATTTCTTAACGTCAAAACAAGCGAGAGAAGTGACATTTTCTTTAGTTTCCGATAAACAAAATTTTTAAACATCAATTTTCTCTCTGCTGATATGCTACAAGTTGACTTTCTAAGTACAAAAGTCACCTTTACTTAATAAGTTTTTAAATTTTTACAATCAAATTGCATCGATGCTTACAATATTGATGTGTTTATATACCAACAATAACTACAGATATATAGTTATAGCTATTGAGAAGGCAGACATAAAATACTGAATAATTATTATTAAAGAAAGAATGCATTATTGTAATAAATGGCTTCTTTATAATACTGGAAAGAAAATTTGTTGCAAATTCTATGTGGAAGTCACATATCACAATAAAAAGGTTTCAGGAAAAAATAACTTAGAAAACAATAAATACTCCAGTATTGTCTTTAGCTTCTAATTTTGGCATGGTTCCCTTGAATGCCAGAATAACCGGAACCCATAGGGCCAGGCAAAAGAAGTGAATAGAAGATAAAATTCGTGGATGAAAAAAAAAACTCAGTGAACATAAATATATCTTTCCAAGCAAAAAATATTTCAAAGAAGGAAACAAAGATATAAACTTAAAAGAAGAGAAATAAATGCAGAAAAGAATTAAGAAGTAAAAGATATTAAAAGATGAAAAATGAAAAAGAAGTACAGAAAACAAAAGTTTAAAAAAATTACTAATCATAGTACTTTATGGTAGACGTAAACATTCTAGCCTATAGAATGAGAGTAACGTTATTTGTATTTACGAGTATCGGCAGATAAAACTTTGAAATTTCACTTATTTTATGGACCTTCAGGAAGCACAAATATTTTCCCTTCAGAAGAATTTTTCTCGGTACTTGTTTATTAATCGCAAAAAAACTATGTTCGCCAATGACTAAACATGCGGTTAATACGCATGCTTCTCTTTACATAGGGGGGGGGGAGTGAAGGCCATGTACAATAAATCTTTAAAATTGCATTCTCCTAGTAAGTCTTCAGCCTGAAGAAGGCTCTTTTCTCATAGTGTAAGGGTAAATATAACTATTGTAGAATTAAAGCCTTCAAATATTGTTCTACTCATATAACTTTAGGAAACATAAATCATTTTCCTGGAAGATATTCTGTTTCTTTTGCATATGAATAAGTGCAGACCATTAAAGGCTTAAACTTTTCTTCCATTTACAATAGAATTATTATTATATTGTAATTATTATTGGCATTATATGCGACATGACTAATACATGATTTCCTTTTCTATTTAGAATGACAAAAACAGTCTAAATAATGAAATATAGAGCCTTCTGATGAGTTTTAAAGGTATAATTTTTTGTAATCAACAGAAAAAGTTTAAAAAATGGAAGGCAAAGAATTCGAAATTATTTAATTATATTTTACTATACAGTACACGATATATGCAGTTTCCTTAGACTTTGTTCAGACTTCCGAAGATTTATCAACCCTTAACTGGGGAAGTGAAAGCTTAGGACTTAACTGGAGAGATGTCGTCTATGAGACCGCATTTTCTTTACACTCAAATTAAATGTTCTAACGAAAGTATTAGTACAAAATTCAGGCAATATATTGAGTAGATATTTTTCTTGATATATAAATATGCTTTAGAAATTTTATCATTGACATAATTGCATTTTAACATACATTTTCTTTTCAAATTGCATGTTACAACAGATAATATTCTTGAAAAAACATATTACTTTTTACTCTTTAAATCGTGTATATTTTTCCAGTATCCAAAGGTATATAGAAAAAAATGCAATGGAAAATTCAGCAATTATATGGGAAAAAAATGAAAATGGATAAAATTTACCATTTTTTTATCGATATCATTTCTAAGCAGAATCTTGTGAACATTCATAGTACGGTTTTCGAGGGCATTTTAAACATTTAGTTGGAGTTCTAGTAATAAATCAGCCTGTAAATTCTGTAGATATTTCTTGGTATATTAATACATTTTAGAAATTTTTCAAAATGCATTATCACTAGAAAAATTAATTGTATTTGAACATACATACCATAATCAATCGAATGCAAACTTCCATCGAAAAACAAATCTTCTGTACAATCATCCACATTACTAAAATCCCTTTCTGCATCATTTAAAAGTCTCTAGAATTCTGCTTCATAACGAGGATCAGTAGGATGGATGATATTTCGAGAACCAAGTTTTAGAGCCTTCTTCTAAACCTTGTATAATATTGGAACACTAAAAGGAAGGTGCGGTCTCATAGACATCGCACAAAGAAATAGCTGAAATCTTTTTAAAAGCATGCACTGAAACCAGTTGAAAAAGTGCACGTGTGGTGAAAGTCACGAAACAGCAAGCCATAAGAAATAAAAATAGAATAGGGATGACAGAAAGTCTATTCTTAGCGGTCTGAGACTCCCCAGTTAAAGATTAAATGTTTTTGTTGTCTAGCTGAACCCTTGCAATTGCTGTTAATCTTTTCGGGACATGAGGCCTCTATCCTAGACGCACACTCTGGAAGGAGCGTACGCAAAAGGAATCATCCCACAGTTCTAGTGTTTGATGTCACTTAGCCTAAATTTGAAAAAAAATCCATAAAAAATAGCTTAAGTCCTAACGTTGTCATTTTCCAAACCTTTTTTTATTATTATTCTATTCATAATAAGAGCACATTCTTCCGCTGACAAATTTGGGTTTTTTTTTTTGCCATAATAAACCAAAACCGAAACCAAAAAGAGTTGTGCGTGAAATGTATCCAAAAGCTACGCAAAATATAATTGTACTGGCGGTAAAACCGAAAAGACTACAATTACATAGTAATGAAAAAGAAGAAGAAAGAAAAAGAAGAAACGCGAATGATTCTATCAAGTGGAAAGTTGCACAACACAGCTCTGTTTATTTATATTACTCTACGACCTCCCCCGCAGCAGCTGATGAGTAAAATACCAAACTGAGGTTGAATGTGAGCAAACTGAGGGTCATCGATACCAAAACTATATTTATTTCAAAAGTTATGGGCACAGGGAGTCATCTAGTGGTGATTAAAAATTATTCCAGTTTATAATGCACATATGTATCAGCGTCCCATGAGTTTTGATTTCCAGAAATGCACGGGTGGTACGTCTGGCTGTGGGAGACATCCAGTGGTAATGCATATATGACTCACCCGTCACGAAAGGTTTAAAAGGTGATGCAAAATTCCCTTGGAGTATTAAAGAAGTAGAGATATTTGAAAATTTGAAGAAAATACTTGCTTCTAACCCAGTATTAAGATTGTATGATGAAAGCTACCCATACGATACATGAATAGAAATTCATGTATCGTATTCCTGGGCGTAGTCCTGGTTCAAATTAAAATGAAGTCGTAAAAGTTATTGCAGCGCTTCTAATACTATAACAAAAGATGAAAAGAATTATTCTACTACAGAACGGGTGTGCCTTGCCGTTGCATGGGCTATCAACAAATTTCGGCCTTAGCTATTCGGAAAACATTTTACTGCTGTGACAGATCATCACTCACTTTGCTGATTCATTCTAAAAGATTCAAAGGAAGACTGGCAAGATGGGCCCTTCGACTTCAAGAGTATGATTTTTCAATAAAATATAAAACCTGTAAAAAGCATAAAGATGCCTACACTCTCTCGAGAAATCCAGTAGGAGAAGAAACTCAGACGCCAGAGAAATTTCTAGCTTTCACTAAGAGTATGAACCTAGTAACTAAACAGAAAGAAACCAGAACTTCTAATGAATCTGCTCATCGGCGGATAGGAAAGAATTTGAATTAATTAACGGAGTCCTATGCAGTAAGAATTTTGATCCGACTGGAAGATATGCTAACCGGCCATTCCCAAAAATCTAAGAGCAGACATAGTTGAATACTTTCGCGACACTCTTATCTCAGGACATCTTGGCTTTACAAACACTTATGACTGAATCCGCAAAAGATTTCATTGGACAGGGGTATACCGAAATGTTGTTTGATATGTCATACATTGTCGAGAATGCCAAAAAAAAGAAAATTCATTCCTCAAGACCACCTGGATGCTTAGTTTCTATCTCACCAGCCTTAGCACCTTTTCATCGCAATGGGGTAAATCTTCTTGATAGATTTCCAAACTCTCCTCAAACAAACGGATCATTATGTGCACAGATTCCTTTCGAATGTATTCTTCTTAAGGTATTTATTTCCGAAGAAATTCTTCTTAAGGTATTTATTTCCGAAGAAATTCTTCTTAAGCATGGACCTCCTACAGTAATTATCACAAATCGTAGGACTATCTTCCAATCCAAAGTTGTTTCCGCTTTTATCGAATTGTGTAATATATATATCATTATAACACGAAGCTTATCATCCGCAAACAAATGGAGCGATTTAATAAAACTCTGGCCGACATGTTGTCCATGTATGTTGATACAGAATCAAAAAAAAAAAAAGGATCTGATTCTACTATTTGTAACATTTGCTTAAAATACCGCTAAACAGGTTTTACGCATTTCTGTGTACTTTGTGGACCTGAAGCGGAAACGATTCTGGCTTCCATGTTACCATTCTGTCCTGCTGATTTTAATGACGACTACATCACTAAGATGATTGCCATTGCGGAATAATCAAGGCAGCTAGCCAGAATGCAAGCCCTGAAAGCTCCGAATAAAGACCGTCGGCGTTACGACTCCAAACACTGCATGGTGTTTTATGCTCCCAGATATTTCGCATGGGTTTATATCTGAGTCCGAAGCGTCGGTCTGTATGAGAAATTCTTAAGGAAGAATTTTGGAAAACATCAAGTGTTACGTTGTTTTTCAGATGTGAACTATCAGGATTGGATTCTGCCTCCTGGAAAAGAAAACCAAGAGATATTGTCCATGTATTACGTAGGAATCCATATCGACTGAGCAAATTGAAATTGAAGACAGGTGAAACCAAGATGTCGTTCCTTCTGAAAAGAAAGATGCTTACAAAGGACCCAAAACACGTTCCCGAAGGATAGCTCTCAATCTGAATGATAGCGAGGCGCTGCCTTTTAAAGAGGAGAGCAATGCCGCATAAACCAAATCGAAAGCAGTCACCGTTGCTCAGTCGGCAGAGCATCTCGCTTAAGATAGGTTGATCCGTGGTTCGAATCCCAATCCCTGTGTTTGTTCCAACGACTTGTTCTTTTAAGGGGGTCCGGGACACATTTTGAAAATTTTTTTATTAATTAATTTAAAATTTTGAAATTTTTTGTACTGATTAACCATCTTATTAATAAGCAAAATCACAACACAAAAGTTTTCAAATTTTTTTTTAATTTAAAATTTAAATTTTTTTGAAAAAAGTGACATTGTTTTAAATTGATATAACTCAAAATATTTTTGATCAATTTTCAAAATTTTTTCATTAAATCAAACACAAATATATATTCTTTCATTTTGATTCGGCAATTTAAAAAATATTAATTTAAAAAAAATTAAAAAAATTTGAAGGAAAATTTTGAAAAAATCTTGGGTACTTTTTTAAAAAAAATTCATATCTTGAAAAGTAAAATTTTTTTTAAAATTTGCTGAATCAAAATTAAAGTAAACAGTTTGAAAAGTATGTGTTTCAAATTTCAGACCTCTACTTTATATGATCTGGACTTATATCAATTTGATCACAACAAATAATGAAAAAAAGCAACATGGTTAAAAATGCGTTTAAAGTTTAAAAATAAAATTTATAAGAATTAAAACTATTTAAATACCTTTAAAAGCTTCCAGATGCATAAGAGACACCTCCCTTCCTCACAAGTGTTTGGTTTAATTTAATTTTTGCAAGTTCAACCTTTTTCCGATATAACTTAAAAGTCTCGGTCGACTTAAATAATGCCTTTCGGAGATGTCGCGTTTGCACTTTCTTTAACATACTGAGAGACGATTGGCATGGGGAAAGGAAATCAGAGTGGAACATACTTAAAGTTGAGGGTTTGATTCCCTTATTAAAATCTGTTATTCCTCTAGCCGCAGCAATGTCAACTCTAACTTTTGAACCGTTCATATTTTTGGGACAACGGGTCCAAATCATGTTGTGCAGAGACTCATTTCTGTTTTGAGTTTCCCCTTTTGAACAACGCTCTAAAAGACTATCCGAGGCCAGTCTTTGAAAAATAGGCATCATTTTCACAATTATATTTTCACGCAACGGGGTTTTTAAAGCTTTTTTATGTGCAGCAGGTTTTTGATTTGAAGCAATGGCTCGTTGATAAAAACACCAAGATTCTTTTCCAGCAGGGCAAGTCGTATGTTTTGGTTTTGAGTCTGTAGAGCTGCAGTGTTGAAGAATGGCATAAATATCCCTTTTCATAGCTTTAACGTTGTTTTTATTTCTTATAATTGAATTACGGTAATACCTGGTAATTTTTTTTATTGTTGCGTCACTTAGACTGCCATATTTCTTTCCACCGGGTGTAAAGCCTCTTTTCTTTTCAGCATCTACTAAATTTCTCAAAGCAGTCCCCATCCTTTTCCCAACATGATTTATGCATTCTATTTTTTGTATCGAGACTTCCTTACCATAAACATTTGAAGCTTTTAGCTCGAGGAATGTTTTAGTGTCTCCATCTCCAACCAGTTCCACGTATCGAAATCCTAGTTTTTCGGAATTCTTCCATAATTTCAAAGCCATATTTACCTCCATTCCTCCAGAAGATCCAACGTAATTAACATCACAAGATGGAGCATGACCTTTTTGCCACACAGCGAATTCCGGTGAATCTTTACCTAAAGCTTTCTTCGTTTGAATACAGTGATTACAAACTTTCGATGAAACCTGGTGATCAATTACATATCCGGTCAGCACGTCGATCACACACCCCACAGCGTAATTTGACGTGTGACCTCTTTTATGCCAAGTAGCATCATAGCTTACAGCTATATCCAAAATATTAGATGAAGATTTGGATAGAAGGGCATGAACTTCTTTAACTTTTTTTAAAGTGTCTTTCTGTTGTTCTTGAAAGTTTTCTAGAGTAGAAGAATGAAAAGATTTTAAGTGTCTAGTAAAAGATTTAGAATCCATGCAAGGCAAGTTCATTATAGAAGAAAATGTTTCAAGTCCTGCATGTCCTTTTTCCAGTTCAGTCATAGTAACCACTGTTCTGCGATTAATATCGTATGAGCTTTTCTTATTTTCAATCACATTCGTAGAAGAGTTCTTTGAAAATTTAAAAAAAAACAGTTCTTGCAAGTTACATTTATATCTTGGGCCAAACCAAACTGTTTGCCAATGTGAAGTTCTAATGTATTCTGTTTGCAACAGATACAACAACAACTTAATAAAATATCATGCAATACAGACTGTTTTAAAATGATGTAATTTTCATTTACTTCTTCAGGCAAGTTTTTCTTCACTGGAGAAATTATGTTTCGCTCATCCAAACGTTTAACAACTTTGCTTTCTGCAGCTACCAAAGTATCACAATCCAAGTTTTGTTTTCGATTTTTTTTCATGATTTCAGACCGCAAAATTTGAGATTTCCTTTTTCTACCCATTTTAACAGCTTATGAAACCAAATAACTGCGTAAACTTTCAGAAAAAATTAGAAGAAAACAAACTTTAGAGCAGGGAACTAAAAAGCACAATGTCTCATGAAATTAAACACAGAGGTTCAAATAAACACTGAATCTCTTCGTTTCATTTCATTATTGAAGGAGTTGAGTTGTATACAAACTAAATCTAGGATTTAAAATAAATTCTTTAAAAATTTATTTCCAAAAAATCAAAAATTACGCTAAAACAACGCCAGGAAATGTTTGTTTACATTTAAAGAGATGAAGTTGCCATGGCAACGCCTTTTTGACAGTGGGAATTTCAAAGCAGTGGTCAACAAAAATTATGATATCTCCCGTTCTAATTAAGATAGAAACATGATTTTAATGTTATTTTAAGCAGAAACGCATGCAGGATTTTTTCAGCTAAAAAAAAATTTTCGAAAATTTGACGATTTATGTGTCCCGGACCCCCTTAATTGTTATCTATTGTTTAAGATCTGGAAGGCTCTTGTTTTTTCTTACACAATCAGACTGAGTTATTTTCGAACATTCTATATGTGTATAAAAGTCCCATCAGTTATGGTAAAATTTTCACTCTCGTGTTGTTGTGAGTTGCTTCGTTCTAATAAACCTAATTGTTTGGTTAAACTAAAGGCGTAGTTCTTTACATCTTCGTGAAAATATTTCTAACTTTCATACATAAACATTTATTAAATATAATATTGTATTGAATTACATTTTGATATGAAAGTGATAAAGCTGACATATCAAAATGTTACAACTCAAAAATCATGTAAAACAAAATAAAAACAATTTTAATGCAACAGCTGATAATGAAGAAGAATTCACATGAACAATATTACGTTTTAGAGCAGATTTAACTAATATTTAAAAGCATTTTTTTTTCATTCTTAATGGAACATCTTATTTCTCCTTATAAATTCTGAAAAAAAAAAGCATAGCAAGCATGATTATTTCTTGCGATGATCGTAACACAAAGAATCATCTTTATCATCTTCTTTTCGGTACTCCTTTCTAATAGCAGGACATGTGTCCAGAATTTTTGCATATGAAGATTATTGAATTTCGATATATAATTCAGGAAACTGCGAACAGTATAAATTTCCATTCATTTGCAAACTTCAGGTTGTAGTGTCAGGATACATTTAATTATATAGTAGGATAACACGTGATTAGGATTCAAAAACATTTTTTATTCCCCTCTGAACCTCTTTGGCATTTTCAATATCGATTTCGCATTAGTTTCGCCAAAATTGAATGTTTCAACGACATAGCCTGTTCATTTCTCACCAAATATCAAATAATATTTGAATTCATTAAAACAATGTTTATTCGATAAAATCATTCATCTCATTAAAAAGGAATTAAACTGAAAAGTATTTTGAATGTTGTAAACAGAAACCTAATGTGGTGAGAGGATAGCTTGATAAAAGAATTGATTTTTCGAAAGATAAGCTTTAAATTATATTTTTATGATATATAAAATATTTAGAGACTTAACATTCAAAATGAATACATTAATTGAATAGATTAGTCACAACAGAGAAGTAAAATGAAAGTTTGATTTAATGATAACAATTATCGAGGCTTTATATATTGCCATTTTATAGAGAAACTATACAATGAACATGAATTTAAAAAATGTTCCAATTAATGTTAATACGAAAATGCACTTAACTAAAAGGAATTGTATGGCTTAAACTAAAATATTTGAACTATGCAACATCCTGATTCTAGAACTAGAGTTGTTAAACACATAATTTAAAGAATTTAATTAAATTTAAGTAACGAACGCATTAGGGAAATAAGTAAACTTCTTGTAAAGGATATGTAAAATCAGGAATTTAGTTCACGGAAACACAAGATATATATTCGGAGTGCGAGGCTTTCAAAGCAAAACAAAAGCCATCTGAAAAAAAAGATATACATAAATTAAAAATAAGAAACTTGTTGATTTTATAACTTTTTCCCTTTATTTGAAATTTCCCCTTGCTTTATTCAATTTTATTTGAAATATTATTGAATTTTTATTAAAAATATTTATAATAAATTTAATAAAGACCTTTTTACGAATGACAGTTATAAAATAAATAAATTGCAATTTATTCTTAAAAGCGTTTATTAATATTTAACGTATTGATACTTTATTTAATTCCTATTATTCAGAAATGATATTTTCCTCCAAGGAGCAGAAAAAAGTTTTTTAGCAAAACAAGTAATTAAATTCTTTATTTACCAACAGCTTCCTCAATTATGAAACAAAACCAATCACTTCTCACTCTTTGTACAATTTTTTCAAGTTTCATTCTGAGAAGAAGAGGAAGTAAGCACGAAATATTTCATGAAGTGCAGGAGATCACTCTTTAAGAAAGCTGACGTTTCTGAAGGCAGATAATGAAATGGATATTTTGCACTCTTGTTGACAGTAAACAATTGTGATACTATTTTTTTTTTCTGCAAAAGGTAAATTTTACAGAAAATAAACGTGAATCATTTAAGCTTGTAAATTGATTCAAGACTGATCCTCGAATACTTTTTATTTCAAAATAGATGTAACATCACACTAAAATAAATCTGCGAGTGAAATAAATATTTTTAATTAATACGGCTTTTCTTAGTGCCATTCGGATTAAAAACATTCTACTGCATAAAATAGATCGGCCACTTCAAATAGCCATTATGGTTCCATTCAGCTCAGTTATCATACATTACGAGATGAAGGAGAACGGGAAAGTTTGGAAATACCCGATTCCTCATGCAGATTCGGGTTACTCCTGGGGATGTTAGCGCCTTCAATTAGCTACGCTGCCATCGGCGTCATCGTTTTTTTTTTTTTTTTTTTCATTTTTTTGTATGAATTTTTCGTAAACAAGAATATTTTGCGCGAATCTCATCACATTTTTATTATTAATAACTGTTCCCTATTATTCAGGGAATTCAGATGCCGAATAATGCATTGTTTCCGCAAATCATCATATTAAATGTATAAAATATCAAAATGCGATTCCAACTGAGTTTCTTAAACACATCTGAATTTTACAGAAAAAAAAAATAGTGCTTAGTTTCATTTGAATTTATACCACTATCTCAGACGAAAAAGTTTTTCCCCTAGAAATTATTCTGAATTTGTTATTATTTTATTTTTGTTTGAGATCTATTGCAACACCGTCAATTGAGTAAAGAAAGTTTTCAAGAGATATATTTTTTTGAAAAATGAATAATGGTAATAAGAAGTATATGAATGGAAATAAATTCTAAATATTTCTTTTATACGTTTCTTAAGTATATAAAATAAGTAAATATGTACTGCATTTTATGCCAGTTCTATCATGTTTTCATAGCTCATTAAAATACAAAACAATTGTGGGGTATTTTTCGTCTTCTAAATTCGATAACCGTCTAGCATCAGTAATCCATACAATCAGAAGTCGATACATTTCACTTCATGAGGTTCGAAGTGTTTCTATAATGCTCACCTTTCGCTTTAACTTTTAATTTATAGAAAAATACTTTAAACGAAACGAAGGGATAAAATTAGTTTTATAAATAAATATCTTATTATATGCTTTGAATATTATCAAAGGTAGCAATACAATATAATCAACTGACTTCAGATGCGCAAATAAATGAAAATAATGACGCTCATATATACAAATATATAGTGTTGTGGTGATTCTTGTGATATAATGAATTTGTATATCTTATAAAGATGGCATTTGCGCTTTTCTAAAATGAAAATATTAATACATCAATAAATCATTTTACAGCTATGTGGTATGATGCTCCTTTCTAATTTGAAAGATTAATGAATGATGTAGTATCCCACATGCAAGTTGAAGAAAGAAGTAAACCACTTTTTAAATTATTTCACTTTCATATTTGAGTAATATTTTATGTTTAGTAATTGAAATAAAATTTGTTTCATATTTTATAATATTACATAATTTGAATGTCTTTATTATTTTTCTTTTTAAATGAAGCTGTATCGGACATATGATGAATGCGTAACTCACTGAACAAGCTGAATTTGATTTGAATGCTAAGTATAAATACGTTTTGACGCGAATGAAACCTGAACTTACTGTCTATAAAACTATTAAAATTGTCTGGTTTTAAAGAAAATAAATATTATCTTGAACTCTACTTTAAAGTTTAACTTATAAATGTTTCGATTATTTGGGAACTCTAAGAATGAAAGTGGTAGTGTTCGTTACGTGCTAATCATTTTACGACTTTCTTATTCCTTTTTCAAATTTGGTTTTCTCTACAAGGCGTGCCTTTAATGTCAGCTTATCTGCGTACATCTAACACATTTCTCTTATATACTCAGAATATTTTATATGTAATTAGACTAAACACTGAGTACCCTGACCGGAAACTAAACAAGACATAAAGGGATCCTATTCGTCGAATCTCCGACAGTAATATGGAGTCGAGATAAATGTCCCCCTTAATGAGATGGAAAATTGAAAACAGGCCGGATAATTTACCGGAAGCTAAAGTGAGAACCCAATATATCTTCACATTACTATTTGGGAATATAGACAAAAGGAAGATTATCCAGGGAACAAAACAGAGATAAATCGTATTTCGTGGAATATCCTGTAGTGGTCAGATTCAGAAATAGACATTCCTCTTATTGAGCTAAAATATTGAGGATAATCCATCAGAAACAAAAGTTTATCCTGAAAAACGCGCAGTGGTCTATTTTAGTTATCCCAGAAACAAACAAACATATATTAAGTTGAACTGTTTTCATTGAATTGTGAATAAACCATCGGCTGAAAACCCGAAAATAAATGGTGCAGTTCCTTTCCTTGCTGCGAAATAAATTTAGTGAATTATACGGATAATTTTTTTCCCTTTCTTAATTCATTTGAACAAAAGGATAATGAAGAAGATAATTTTGAAAGTATTTTCTTTCTAAGCCGATCAGTAGAGTCAAACATAATTCGTGCGTTATAAATATTCAGTCCTCTACTGTAAAAGTCAATAAGTTGGTTGCTTAAAATGCCTATGAAGACTAAAATAACGATCCATATGCTAAAAAATGTCAAACACAAAAAAGAAGTAAAATGTAAATAAGCGAGATTTTATAGTTTGAAAAATGCTTGGAATCTCTCTCATTAAATCAAAAGTCGGCTGCGTGAATATTCATGCAACTAGTGCGAACAGTTTCTCGCGATTTCATAACATTTTCGCCTTTTTCCTAATTTGATACTTTAATGTTAATAAATGTTAAATTTATTAAAGTAATGTATTATTGGATGTAATGCATCTTAATTCATGGAACAGAATATGGATTTTCTGGCATCTAAATCATTAGACACATTTACATACGTATATAGTATTCAAAACATTAAACAAAAATACACACATTTGAGGACAGATAGTGTATAAATGAACAAGTGAACAAAGACAAACTTTTAAGTTTGTTGATAAATTAAATTTTAATTAGTTTAAATCATGCACAGTGACGATAAAAATAACCGTTATGGCTTATTTATTCTCTTCAAATAGCATTTATAATAAATGTTTTTTCCTTCTCTCGAAAGAAAACAATTACTGAATAAACGCCTTTATAAGACAAAAAAACTTAAGGTGAGGTACTTAGGAAACAAAGCTCACTTAATTTGTTCTCTTTAATGTTTAAAGTTTGCGAATTAATCTAGTTTTTCTTAATTAGGGAAAGAAAAAAGGAATATACTTTCAGATTTTTCGATCAGTAATTCTCAGTTGTTGTTTTCTTTCTAAAGGGATTTCTGTTTGAAATGATATTGAATTGTAAGTGGAGCCTTATTTTAGCTTCAGAGTTAATTTTTCCCGCGTCATTACAATCTATCTTCCCTTAACTATATAATGAAAACTATTTTTAAGTAATCAAGTGGTAAGGTTTCTTGAAAGTTAAACTTTTTTATTGTTTAAACTTAGATTTAGTTCTGTGTAAATTAAATTTTTCTTTCTTTATTTACAAAGTCAAAATGAGAAAATAAAGAAATTTCTGTAAGATTGAATAATTGGAATTGAAGTAATTCTAAGTATTTCTCAAAAGCTATTGCTTATGAAATACCGAATCACATGAAATAAAGCGAGCAACTTTTCAAGAATTTCTTCTTATTTTTAAGGAGAATAGTTAATTCAATTTTTCTTAATGTACATTTTTCTTTTGTCGTCTTACTTTGAAAATAATGAAAAATATTTATTATAACTAATTATTAAAAATCACTTTCATACTTTTTGGGAAAATAATCTTAAAAATAGAATAACATTTTTAGCGAAAAGCTTTCCAGTCTTTAAAGCATTTTATATCATAAATTGTTTTTATACAGCACAGAAAATAGTTAATGAGAAAAAAATGTAAACTAGCTTCATTCAAATGCATTATTCTTTCGAGAATTTTCATATAAGTGTATTTAAACTATAAAAATTATTAATCAAAAATATATCGTTATTTCTGAAAATATTAAATACCGTTTTTACTCATTAGTATAGAATTTTTTTAACATCTACGGCTCGTTGAAACTACATAACATTCAAATGGTTGCATGTGATGGGTGTTTGATTCTAGAATATTTTTTACGATTGCCGATAACGAAATAATAAATCTAAAAGGAAAATCCGACTTTAAATCTGGAATAAATATTATGAATGACACTGGCTTGAAATTCGAACCTTGTGACATTGTATTTAAAGAGTTAATACTCTTTGCCAACCTGTAGAACTTTCAGTCTTAAAGCCAATCTGTAGTATATCCTCAAATGCACTGTAGAAGTCTCATGCTTGCATGTAGAAACTAAAGCTGCATATTTAATTTAATTCGTTTTCCAAAATTGACTGAAATTTATTTTTCTGTGTGTGTGTGTATATATATATATGTGTGTAAATATATATATATATATATATATATATATATATATATATATATATATATATAAAGAGAGAGAGAGAGAGAGAAATAGGTAAACTATTGTTTTACATCACAACCAAAAAAAATAAATGATCCATTTTAAAACGTGACGAATTTTTTTGAAAAAGTTCATTTTTTGCTCTTAGTCCGAAAGCTATAATATTTTGCCCATCTGCAAACAGAATTACATAAAAACATCAATCTGGAAACTGTCAATTATAATCGTTTACTTCTGAGATGCAGGATTTTAGCACTCATTACCGAAGTTCCTAATAAATTATCACATTGAAATTATTTGATGCAAGAGTTAATAAAAATGTTAAGAATGCCACGTATTCGTATCCACTGTATTATTTTCAGATTTTCTGTAATAGAAATGAATATTATTATCTTGAAAGAGGGTAAACCTTTCTTGATGAATTTAGAAGAAAAAAAAAGCAAATGGCAAAGCAAATTTTGAAGGAAAAAACATTGCTGACTATACGTGTATGGAGAGAAATAAAAAAAACACTTTCATAATTATGTATATCAAAAATATTCGGCAAAATGTAAGGCAAACTATTTAATTAAAGTAAATAAAAAAATCACAGTTTTACTTTCCTTTGATATATTAATTTGATGTCAGATTAAGAATGATTTTATTAGAGAGTTATGCATTGTCTATTCGACGGCATGAAATATGAATAAAATGAGTCACATCTTTATAAATAAATCGAGGTTTTCAAAACTCAAACTAAATCGTATTGGTATAAAATTTCCAAAAGTAATTGCATTTTTACTTTGGCAATTCTAATATTTATTCCGCAGAATTATTTAATGTGTGAATTTTTTCTTCAATATTGATAGAAAAAAATATGAAAACCTCTGAAAAAATCCTCTTTTATCCTTGCATATCATTAGCTGCACTTGCATTCCTAATAGATGTACCATTACTACGTTAAGGAAAGTAGATTTACAAAAATTGTTTTTAATAAATTATTCTTTTCATGAGTTGGAAAGATAAGTTTATTAAAAAAAATTTAATTTTTTAATAAATTTTTTGATAGAAAATAATTAATTATTTGATAGAAATGAATCAGTTATCGATTATCTCTTGGAACGAAGATAGATCTTGAGTTATTAAAAGAAGGAGGAAATAGGAAAGGCAAGTTGCAAAATTATGGCTATGTAAATAAATAATAGATTGGGAAAGGATTTTGATAAGTTTATACTTTTTATTTTTACATCCATTTTGCATTCAGGAAACCCATTATATTTTAATCTCATTTCATTTCTATATTCTCAAAGTGAGTAACATCTAAATGAGCTGTAGTTTTTGTTTTTTAAGACACGACTCTTTCTCTGTTTTCTGAGCATTGATGAATCTCGACAGCTTTCATTTCTTTCTAAAAATATTCGTTTTAGATAATGACCTTATTCATTGAATAAAATCTTTGATAGGCAGTTTTTTAACTGATTTCTGGCTGCATATAATTATTTTTTAATTACACCTCACAGAGAAACTGATTAATGCGTGTATAACATGTGTTTGAAACCCATTCACAGCCTGATAACTAATTTCTGTATCTAACCAAAGCTTTTTATTTAAATAATATCTTTGTAACAATCTTATGTATTCATGCTATTTTTCTATTGAAAGGAAATGAAAGAATTTCATGAAAATGATAATCATTATTGCACAAATTATTGTTCCAATGGCATTCCAAATGATTTTTGGAATTTAAAATTATTTTTCAAAAACATTTATTGCTTATGAATATTTATTCAGATAATTAATATTTAAAACAACAAGAAATAAAATCTATTCCGAAATACTGCTCCCGTTTCTTCCAATCGTACGAATCAAACAATGTGGGAGAAATGACATAAGATACTTAGAAACTGCTTTTCATTCCGCGAATCAGCAGAAAACAGGGAAGGTTAAAAAAGTGTTTCGATCCTACAAAATATTAAATAACAACCTTTTCAATCCGTGAGTCTAAAGAATACATGGAATATTAAAAAGTGTATTGGCACCGCAAAATATTAAATGGAGACTATTTTTCATTCCGAGAATCAGCAAAATGCACGAAGAAACTCAATGTAAACCTTATATTTACATATCGGTGTTTTTAGGCAATATCATTTCCACTTTCTTACCTGTCAATCAATAAAAACGCAGTCACAATCATATTAGATTTTTTTTTCAGTTACAGTATTCATTTGATTAAAAATATAAAAAATAAAGAAAAAACTTGATTGCATTAAAGTTAACTCAAATAATTTGGATGCAATTTATCCGAGATAGTCACAAACATTTCAAATCCGAGTGGAATTCGCCTTACCAATAAATATATACTAGAACTGGAATAGTAACACACCAGCAAAGCTCTATTTAAATTCTATGATTAAAGGAATCACAAATTATCATCATGGTAGTTAGTTAAATTTAAATTTTATAAGAAAGTGAATTACACAATGAACAAAAAAAAACCATCGAAATCACACATTAAATTAAATTAAATACATTTTACTGAGTAAAGATTTGAAATTTAGGTCTATTCATTTACGTTTTGATGCAATTTTGAGGATGGAATGGAATGAATTTTTTTTTTACGTATCGAAGAATATTTCTTGTCGGAAATCCATCAAATTAGGAAATAATTCTTTAAAAAATGGTTTTGCTTCATGCATTTTAAATATTGAATGTATTTAAATTTCGTAGCAATAATCTGTAAAAAGGATTAGGAAAATTGTTGTATGTAATCTTAGTTTATTTTTATAAATTCAACTTACAAATAATGAGGTTTTGGGGATCATTTCGTACAATAAATCGAACAACACTGTAACGATATTTTCATTCAGGATATCGAATAACATCGTGTATATATTGTGTTGTGCAAAATGGAGGGTTTTTTTTAGTCACTACGCTTAAAATCTATTGTTATCAGTCGCCAGTGATTACAAGAACAAGTAACCACTATACAGGAATTCCGATTACAAATGAAAATATAATCCCTATAATAAAGAAATTTGAATCACTAGACACAATGCAGTTTTAGATTTGATAATCTTTTTAATTAATTAAAGTGGTGTAAAAATAATTCCTTTTTTTGTAGTTTTTGAGATAAATGCTAACATTTCGATTAGTTTTAGATTAATAGAATAAACAAAAGTTGAATTTTAACACAAAAACTGACACCGAATTTTTTAAAAAGTTTCCCAGTGAACCCAGAAAGTAATTATGTACCAAAACTAGTAAAGGCTGCTCCGCCGTTTCACCTTGCAAACCATTTGTGCATCATGCAATTTTCAAATTGTGTATCAATATAAAAATGCTATCATATTAAAAATTTAAGAAAGCCAATAATAGAACAAAGTTAAAATTTTCTTTTAGAATAAATGTGTTGATATTGGTCCTAAAGACTTATATCTATTTTAACTTGTTTCATGATTGTAAAAAAAAAAAAAAAAAAAAATCCTTAGCTTTACTTCTTACGTGATGCTCTAAAGCTTCGAACTAGGAAGCTTTGTATACTTGTTTATTCCCGAGGATATTACACTACATGAATATTTTCAAAATATGATTACCAGTTATTTGATTCATTTTGATGGCGTAGTCTCATGATAAAATTTAACAGCACTGTCTCCAAGAACAAAGTATCATTAAGGAATTATAACATAAGACTAAAAAGTAGAAAATAATCAAAATAAGAATGATTACTTTTTAGAATATTAAAAATAACGTATTTTAAAAATAGTTTTTATGATAAAAATGAAATCTTTTTGGATTTATTCCTTTCAGGAGTAAGAAATCAGTTAATCAATCCCTGCACTCTCTTTAATGAATCCATTCGATCTCGTGCTTTCGCAGTTTCCTATTCATTTTAAATTGCATGCGAGATCTATGGATATCCTTACGACGAAAACTTTCTCAGCATACCTAATTTCCATAATCATTAGAAGAAACTCGTTATATTTTGCAATTCCTGACCTCTGCATGAAGCTACTGTTTTAGATTCTTGAAATGAAAGTGAATTACTGATTACATTTTTGAGAGTGTATTCGCCATATCGTTATTTCATTTCCCTATATTGCTAGTCAGCTCTTCGGTATCAAAGCTATTTTTCAGATATTGCTTACCCAAATTTTTAGAAACAAAAAGTTTAGAAAACAATTGGAAAGAATTAATTTTGTTGAAATCAAGAGATGGCGGAGTTCATGTACGCCCCTCTGTACGTAGTGGCTGGACATGCGAGCAAATTCAGAAAAGGATGACTTTTATGTTTCAATGTTATTTATATATTTTTATATTTTTCACCAATTCTAATTTTTTTCAGATTCTTCAAAACCAAACGAGTTGATCTCATTGAAATTTTCTCTCTTACTCTCTAATGAAAGTGCCAGCCTCTTCTCCTTGCTCAATATTGTGGAGTTTGGGTGAGATCGAGGACGCCTTGATTGGCATTGGAGAAGTGTAGTTATGAAATATAAATCATTCGGAAGAATCTAGTATTTTTACAAAATCTAGCGTGACATCTTTAATAATTTTTTAGAGATTAGTCCCAGATATCCAACTGATACACGAATTCTCAAAAATCGAATATGCTTTTAGGAGGACTTCTTTTCAGATTAATTGAAACAAAATTTTACTCTGCAGTCACAAAGTGAAATGCAAAATTCCTTATGTTTAAGCCATTGCATTTTTTGAGTTTTCTTGTTAGGATACTTCTGAAAGTATAGACTAACAGAAAGTCAGTCTTCTCACGATTTTTTTAAAAAAATTGATAGATATTTATACTTTAAATTTTAAATTTGTATACCACATTTTATTCATCTAGTTCTCCTGATTATTTTAGTTATCGTTTAAAATTATATTCGGGCAGCCAGATACAGATTTCTTCTGCACGGGTTTCTTCTGTTTTGGTTCAAAATTTAATGAAAAAATCTTGAAATTTGATGGAATAATTGAATACCGAATGCCATGAGTCTCACTCAACACGTTTTTGGATTATCCTGTTCATAGACAAACACGATTCCAAAGTATATTCTTCGGAACCAAGGAGGTCTGAAATATAGAAGTTCGTCAAAATCTCGAATTTGAATTTTTGATAATTGTCATATTTTGTGTCTGTAGATACAAGAAAGTAAAAAGCTGGGTATATGAATTAATATTTTTCTTAAATAATTTCTTGCAGGTGAAAAAATCATAGATGTTAAACTATCATTCGTAGATCAGTTTTTATGAGGATTATCGTCACGGTGAATTTCTGTTTTCATGATAAGGATGTGCTCACACTACAATTTTAGATCGCTTGTTTTATCTTGAAGAACCACATACAGATCTAATAACAAATTATACTTCGACTGCAACCAAAAATGAAAAATATTCAAATTTTCTCCAATTTTTTTAAGTGTTCATTTAAGAGACAACCGAGGCATATAGGAAACTGCAGTTTGTCACAATGGATATAAAAATTGCTTCGGCGGATTTTCGCATCAGAGATATAAACTGCACGTGCTGTCATGCTGTGAAATAAATCGTCGTCTTAAAAGGAAATTACAGCCATAAAATGGCCCTGGAGTTTGTCATTCGGCGGGAAGGAGAGGTAGGTAAAATCCAGTTGATCTTCCGATGAATGGGTCATCCGAAAATATAACGAATTTTAATTCAAGTCGGTTCAGTTTATTTATGTAAATATATGTAAAAATATAAATGACAATTCATGTTACATTAAAGAATCGAATATTATGACAATCTGATGATTAATCTTAGAAGTAAAACCTCAAACTCACCTTTCGAGGTTTATTAAGAATTTCTCTTTAAAGTATAAACATTTCTATTAAGGGTGAAATGCTGAGTATTAAGCCCTAGTACATATTTTTGAGTTAATGCCGAAATTAGTAATTTTCATATTTTTTTTAGAAAGTTGAATAAGCAAATTTTTCAATCAAATATCCTTTCAAATTATAAGAAAATATTTCCTTTTGTAATAAATTCTATTCATTTTGTATACATTCGCATTTTGCTATAATTCTGAGTAATTCGAATTACTTAGAAATGCATAAGTTAATTTCTAATATAATAAATAATGATTAATATTAATCATAATTTAATTTATGTAATACAGAGTGGTCAAGAAATAACAGGAGGCGTTCGAAGCCATGGAGCGTGTTTTGTACTTTGTACTTGACGAAAACTAACAAAATTTGGCCGCCGTGCGCATAAAAGTATGCGGTTTTGATTTAACAAGGAAAAAAAAATAGTACCAAAAAATGCCGATAGGGGAGGTCTTGGCGCTACTATGTGGAAAAAGAATACATAACTGCAAAAGGAAACAGTAAATAGCAACACACTAAATGCCAATAAAAAACGTTTATTGTAGCAACTCAAATTTGAATCAAGGTGACCACCAGTCTAATATTCCATTAATTATTTGATCTTTTAAAGTGGGAATGTCAGGACCATGTCCTTGATACACAACACCTTTCAAGTGAACCAGAACGGCTTCACAACCAGAAAATTCCAAGATTCAGATCAGTGTCATCAGTTAAAGGGTGTTATCTTATGCGGATAAAATTTCAAGATCTCACGCAATATTTTCTGCGTCGTCGAGAACGGAGTATCTATTTGTCATGATATTGACCGGGCACTGCTGATAACCTGCTTATTAGCTATCTTCTGATCCATAACGGCAGTTAGAATTTCTTCAACATGTTCCTGCGTGCTAACTTTACGTCCTCGACCTGGTTGACACCAGGAATTCCTGTTGTTTCAAATCTTCCAACCATTCTTCGTAAGTTATTTATGGTCATCGGTCCTTCACGTAACTATTTTAACCACCGGTATTCACGAAGAGCAGCACTGGCATTTTCATCCCGCTGATAAAACAATTTCACTTATTAGTGAAGTTGTTTTATCAGCGCGTTCACGTACTGGTAACGCTGCAATAGACGGCCGAATTCTTGCAGAATGCATAAATTCCAACAACTCTTCCTTTTATCTTCGATGCACTGTCACAAAGTTCGTATAAGCAAATGACATAATAAAGTTTTCGATCGTAACACAAGGATTTCCCCTGTCGGCGCTTTTTGGTACTAATTTTTTTTTCTTGATAAATCGAAACCGTGTACTTTTATGTGTATGGGGGTCAAATTTTGTTATATTTCGTCCAGTACATAACACGCTACAGAGCTCCGAACACCTTCTGTTATTTCTTGATCCCCCTGTATATTGAGCTTATATAATATAAACAAACTTTAGTTAGAAGATTTTTATTTACTATATTTTTATATTATTAATATATATATATATATATATATATATATATATATATATATATATATATATATATATATATATATATATGCATATTCTACAATATGCATTCAAGTTTATAAGTTTTGTTGTTTATAAGAATTTAAATTTATGTTGAAAGTGAAGGCATTTGAATTGTTTCCCTAAAATTTTGT
The DNA here is from genome assembly GCF_947563725.1 of Argiope bruennichi. NCBI lineage: Eukaryota > Metazoa > Arthropoda > Arachnida > Araneae > Araneidae > Argiope > Argiope bruennichi. The sequence continues at coordinate 128,436,045 of NC_079159.1, forward strand.
AGGAATTAAAAATATTTCATTCAAAATAAAATTGCATGAATAAAATAAAAAAAAGTTGATAAAAATGTTTTAAATTACTGAAAAAACGAAAATATAAATTTAAATTGTTTATATTTTTGCCAAAAAAATCAAAATATAAATTTAAATTGTTTATACCTTCGCCAGCTGAATAAGTTTCTGTATCCTTTACACAGCCTACCATTTTTTACTTTACCAACTTTAGATAAGTATTTTTAAACTCAGAAATGAATATTAATCTCTCTCGGCAACAAATACAAGGATTCACATCGTTTTTTCCTCAATTCTAAATATATCTGATTCTTCGGAATTTGATGCTTTTGCAGGAGAAGAACGGGTTTAAGAGCAAATAGAAGGAATAGGAAAGTAAAAAAATGCAAACTATAGTTTAAGCAGTGAATAATTTACTGCGATTCCCTTCTCTGGAATAAAACTATTGATTATATTATTTTGAAACTTCTCCGCTAAGACACAGATTGTAGCATTAAAAATGAATACTGATGAACTGAATTAAAAATTAAAATCATAAAATCTCTCTCCCTTCTCCAAAAAATAGAAAATTAATAAAAAGAATATTTCAGATTAATCGTGAGACGTTGTAAAATTTCCTCAGAATAAATAAGATCCTAGTTGCTTGAAATCCAGCAATATGATTGACAACTGCTGAAACTTCAAATTCTCCTTATCAGTCTAGATGATTTTCTCAATCAAATTGGAGTCCATATTTCTGAATTCAACTCATGTAATTTTTGAGATGTATGGAAATTCTTATTTTTTCTATTACTTTAAGCATTTGTTTCGTTTTTTTTAAATAAATATCGTTAATAAAGCATATTAACAAAAGCATTGTAAAAGAATCTGAACAGAAAATAATCTATCACTGTTTATTAAGACTCTTTGAAAAAAGAATCTTAATAAATAATGGTTTTCATTCGTAACTACGGAATACTCAATAAATAGTTAGGTCTACTATTTTCCAAGTGCTTTTTAAGCTTCAATAATTGTTTCTACGATTAAAACAACAAATTAATATAATATTAAATTTTTAGAAAATTCTGAAATGAAAAATGAGCATATCAACCATTGACATGCGGATATATAGCTGACATAATTAAAAATATATTAAAATGTTCAACAAAATTAATCAATTGTAAAAAATAAGAGCATCAAACTTACAGGCCGCAAACTCGGCCAGCGATTATAATTCTCTGCAAATTAATCATCCTTTTATGATGCATGTTCCAAATAAGAACTGTAAAAGTGATATATTTTTTGGGCGTACAAAGATAAAAGATACAAGTCTTTATTTTACCGATGATTCAATATTCTTTTGTTCAAATATTAATGTATTATCCAGACAACGTTTCTAAAAAAATCGGTTGCATTTTTAATATCTTTTCTTCCTGTATGAAGTGGAAACCTTTTAATTAAATTTCTGTTAGATGATGCTATCTATGAAATGCTATCTTTCTCTATGAAAACGGCAGAAAAATGAATTAAATTGGTTCCCTTATTTAAAAATGAAGTTTAGTTTTCAGATAACAGCTGAGGCTTTATGAAGAAAAAAAACAAACAAAAAGTAATCGAATTTTACTTTGACATTTCCAGTGTAAATTACAAATTTGTAAAGTTTTTTTCCCTTCCTCATTTTGAACGGAAAAAACACAAAACAATTGAATTTTTTTTTTCTTTTTTTGTTAGAAAAAGAAACTCATTTTTTATATATATTTAGAATATATTTTATTTTTTACTTAGAAAAATAAATTTTATTTCTCTGAGGAAGAATTGGTATCCAACCATTTAATTAAGAAGACGATGTCTCTCCTTCGACTTCAGAAATTAAAAATATTCGAGGAGAAAGAGTGTCTGGGGCAAAAGTATAAAAAATAATAGTTCTTTTTATGTATGTAACACTATACTGACATCCATTACAACTCGTTGGATGTATTATAAAATAGAAGCATTATATTATCAAATGAATATACATTTTCTCCATGGAAATTCTTATTAATCAAATGAGCTTCAAACTATAATATAGTGCACTTAGTCTTCTCCAATGAAATGCAAAAATCGTTTCACAGGTATCGGTAAACAAAACTTTCGTTGGATTTAAAAGTTATTAAATTCCGGGGCTTCTTGGATAGCTAGTTTGCTGTGAAAACGATTTTCAAAATTGAATTGCTTGAATTATTTAAAATTATTCGATAATACCTAATGCCTTTTCTCATTAACTTTAGAGCATATTATAAAACATAAACTATTTTATCACATTTTAAAATTCAAAACATTTTCTTTTCAACAATTTTTTTAAATTACTTTCAAGAAATATTTGTAAGAAGCTTTTTTATTTCTATGGTGAAATTCAAGTAAAAACCATTCTTTCCTCAAATTCCAAAAGGAGGCATGTCCCTCTATTGGCCTCAGGGAATCCACGAATCTTTGTACTTATCTGGACAATTGTTACTGCTCTTACTCTTTTTACTTCCGCTAAAAGTGATCAATCTCACTTGGAAGCCTGATACGGCATATAAAAACATTTCACCTCTTATATAGTTTGGAATATTTAAATTTGACCCATAGTCATTATCACTTAATATTATAGATTCTCATTAAAAGATTCTACACGAGAATAGCAATAACTCCTTGAAACTGGCGTCTTCATCAGAAACATTTGGTTTGGAATTCAGTATTTACCTGAAGTTTTCTTAGTGATTGCAGCTAAGATATATATATATATATATATATATTCGAGTAGAAGTAAACTTGACTTCTGTACTACTTAGAGTGTGATCTCGGCTCTCTCTTTCCCGAGAAATTTTATGTTTAGTTCTCTAGGCCTACTACACTATGGCGTATTCATGTGCCTATTGTTGTTGATGCTACCAATAAACCACATAAAAGACAACATGTGTCTTCAAATTTCACCCAGGACACAATCTTCACAATCAAAAAAATTATTGTGTAATCAAGAATAGCAACGATAATTTATTTACAGTAATTCCTATGTCATTCTTTTTCATTCGCCATCATTTGAATGAATAGCGTACATATAATAGAGATATTTCTATTATTCTAATCCAAATTAAATATTCAAATTTTAATTTTTTAGTTATATATATGTGCTTTATGCTATAGTTTGTTTGCTAAATCTGAGAAATTATTTACCAACTGAATTTAAATATGCATTGCACTCATTGATCAGTAGAGATTTTAATGTTTTCTTGCGAAAATCTTTGACCTGAAAAATAAGAATGCAATTAGTAAACCAAGATAATAAAAATAAAGAAGGCATCCTATTAAAAAATATAAAAAATGAAACTCTTGTGAATAAATGAGAAAAAGATTTTAAAGGGATGATGTTAGAATTAAAAGAAACAGCAGTTGTTTTGTTTCATGCAGCTTGATTTACCAAGAATTTTAAACAGCAGATAACCATCTAATGCTCGAATAATAGGTCATATTATTCATAATCGAGAATCTTCAATTTTTTTCCGTTGCATATATTCTATAATAAGATTTTTTTTTTCAATTATTACACGAGAAACAGGCCAAATCTTTCCAATGATAACAAAATCATCATCACCAAGCCTCTTAACAAATTAGAGGAACCAAATATAAGTTAATAAATGCAGTTAAATTTGCCACTGTAACTATGTTAGTTGAGAACATAATAAAGCTGATTTAATAGTTGGAACAATTGTTTACAATGATACACTAAACACTTTTAATGAGTAGAAAAAAATCTTTGAATTGTGTTTTTTGTAAAGATATTTCAATGATAGAAACAGCCGAATAAAACCATTATTGCTATTATTTTAACTGCCTCATATTCTCTTGAAAAAGTTGTAATGACAAAGTTATTTTATAATTTTATTATTAAATTATAATTATTATAATTTTATAATATTACTACAAGTGAAATCGATTAGCAATCCATTTGCTTAATATTATTCTTTATAAATTTGAAATAGTCAATTGTTAAATTTATTTACTTTTTTCTTTTAGGAGTGGTATAGAAAAAGTATCAGTAAAGAAAATTTCGTCCATTTCAAGGGTAGTAAAATCATGTACTACTAGGCTGATAGTTTTATTTTGTCAAAGGAGATCATTTAATCTTTCCGTAATTACAATAGAGACAGTTTTACTCCCTTCACTAAATTTATCAATGCATATGGAAGTGCAAATTCTTACGTCAATTAGAAATCTTTCCCATAAGTAAAATGAATTTACTTAATGAAAATTACGTCATTATACGAAAAATATCATCTGATAAAAAGTAAAATTTCTCCATTATAAATTTACAAATATTATGGAATCATATATTCAATTTTTCTCAACTTGTCTATGAGATGAATTGTTCACATGGAATCAAAATGTAATTCCATTAATCAAATAATTCTTAATTAGGTTTTTAAATTATCAGAAAGAGCAGTGTAATATGCAAATGCATAAAATGCCACACATATAAAAATGTCCAAAATGACTAAGAAAAGAAGACGTCAGGAAAAGAATGGAAAGAAAACATTACAAAATTTTATCTTTACAGACATGAAACAAGTCAAGTTAAATAAAAGTATGTAAAATATAAAAAACACTTTTAGCCTCTTCTTCCAAAATCTTTTTATACCACCAGCTCCTTGTTATCGAAATATAAAAAAGAAAGAATAAAAGTTGATGTCCAGAAAGTCCCATTAAGACTACATAACATGTTCAGGCACATTTTTTTCCCTATAGATATATTTTGATTTCGACAAGCTTTGTAATTTTTAGTATTTTAAACAAACAGTATACCGTTTTAGTTAAATCAGAAAAGCGGAAAAGTTTCAATTTCTGTGTGTGCTCATTCAAGGGATGCTCGTGGAACTATTCTCATTGAATTACAAATTCTGTACAACTGTTCCCTAACATTCTGAAGCAGCGATTTTTTTTCCGAATAATAACACTGTACTAAAAGATTTAACTTCTACTTTGCTGCAGGCTAATAATAATTTAGACGTCTGATGTCCTATCATCAAGAAGAATCGAACAAATATGTCTCTGAAGGAAGTTGTCGGACACGATGGTACTGGAAACTACATTCGTTTCCCAAAATAAAAATTATCTGGTTCTATCGCTGTAAAACAAGTTCTCTAGCTAATAATCATTAGCGATGTATTTGGGGGGGGGATAAGATTAGAATAAGTACATAGAATGTAACATTATTATTTACTATAGAAGGAAATCTTGTCTGAAAGAGACTTTAAAAGTTCGAAGAAGAAAATCGTTATATATACTTAAATCGCATGCCTTTTTTTATCATAAAATACTGTACTCATTGCAATTAATAAAGAAGATGCATGTTTTGAATATTTGATTGAGAACTTTATTTAAGAGAGATAAATTATTCAAATTATATGCATTGCTAATAAAACACTGAATGCCTGAAATAACTTTTCATATTCTGCATTGACAATCATTTAAATATTTATTTTTTTATTTCAGGAACGTTTCAACTTTAAAACGACAGATGAAGTACAGTTTTAAATTCACTGTTTGTTTTCTTTGATATTTGACAATAAGATAGATAAAAAAAAAGTTTCAAACAATTGCTGATCAACCCTATTTAATAAATTGCTTCACATGTACATATACAAAATCACTACATATTTAACAATAGAAATTTGAAAACTTTTAGAGGAATACTTAAAGGACGAAATACCTTTTGCAGTGAGTCTTTTTAATTTTCACAAATTATGAATTACTTATTACTCGTTTACTTATTTCCTTCTATAATTTCAGCATTCGTCTAAACTATTTATATCCATAATGGAGGAAACGATGTTTGAGAGATGCTCATTCATTTTAATATTGGTGAGATGATTCATTTCAAAGACATTGGCGAGATAATGAGAGTTCAAACACTTGTTAAAAACCTGTCAGAGTAATTATTCGTCAATGACTCTCATAAGAAATAGACAGCCGCTATCAAACCACGCTAAGATGAATTCTCTGCGGTTGATACTGCAGACAATCCAGATATACCTTGAGTAAAACATGTGTGTCTAATGAAAAATAGACGCTTCAATTTACACTTGAAGATGGAATATAACTTAAAATTATTCTAAAAACTCACTCTTTGTAATTTTATATTAATAATAGAATTTCATATTACTAATAAAATTTAATTTTCTATACGCGTGTATTTTTATTACCAGAATTCATTTATCTTTCTCACGATGGCCATTTAACACGCTAATAATAATCTGTTACTACATGCGGCAATAAGCATTTACTTCGGCAATAAGCATTTACTATTGACCGTTGGAAATTCGAAAAAGATCCTATTAAGACATTTGGGGCTTATCCAGTAAAAATTTCGATTCGTTTTGTCTTCGTTGCTAGGATTCGTCCCGTGCAAAGATTAATACCGACAGCGTCCTCAGCCGCTCCACTAAAGCTCTCAATTCATTCGGGTGGAAGCAAGAAAAACTTCCGACTGCTGTCCGAGATTTGTTTCTTCAGGGCATGTAATTGGACTCGTTCCCTTTCGGAGATCAAATGCCATTCGCTTCGAGTTACAAATAAACGTGATGCCTGTCGGAAGAGCCGAGCAAGAAAATAAACGAAAACGATTGTAAGAAATCAGGAACTTGCTTCTATTCATATGAAGCAGCATTAGCAACTTCGTTCTAAATGGATTGAACGAAATAAAATCGTGTGAATATTTTATTAATTATATTTTATCCGCTTTAAATATAATTATATACAAGAATTTGAAGATGAATCAATTAAAAATTCATAATGCAAATGAGCATGCAGAGGAAAATCTAGCAAATGATATAAAATCTAGTCGACCCTCAAATGTCTCCAAGAAAGTGCTATTGATATTTAATGATGAATGAACATTCATTTGGCATGCAAATATTATTAATTTCAATTCAATATTCAAATATTTCAGGTAGTATACATTTGGCTCAAACAGACTTCATAAATAGGTAGCAGCGTGAAATGGTGACACTGAAACACAACTCTCAAACCTGAAAATAAATGCTGCGCATAACACACATCATCCATTTGAAGAAAGTTGCAAAGGAGCAATGTTTCATATTTGTATTGAAAAAAAAGAATCCACGGGAAAATTCATATGATACGGTACCTAACACAGTACAATAAAGTATATAAATGTAAAGGGCTATTATAAAAATAGTCAACGATATGTATCAAGAAATCAAAAATGAAATGAATTAAACATGAAAAATTCCTTTAATTACCAAAATTATTCGATTTGTTGATTAGTGTTTCCCATTTGAATTGCAATCGAAACTTAGCGGGACAAAAGGCATTTTGGTACATAATATACGGGTACTCTGAACTCATTTATTGCATTATTTCCAGATTTAAATATTATATTTTATTGAAAGCAACGGAAAACTTCAGCTCAGTGAAATCTAATGAGGTGCTGCTGTGCTTTGTAAATACTGAAGGTAATTCCATCCACATCGGTCTCGAGGTCGTCATCGTAATGTAGCGGTATTTCACAGTGCTCAAGTACCATTCTCCTTTCTCGGAAATTTCTTGAGTGCATGAATTTATCCATTCTTTTATTTGTATTAATTATATTTTTATCGATGAAATTGACAGCTTAATCAGCCTTTGAACATATTCTGCACAATTAACATGATAAACTCGCAATGCTTTACGTCGTCATAAATACGTTCTTATTTGCAAGCGGTTGTATTGAAAATTATTTATTCAGACATTCGATTTGAAAATTTGTCTGTTTCAAGTAAAAAAATATAATCCTAAAACTGAAAGGAGTTTTATTGCTAATTTTATTAGTATTACGAAACTTTTAAAAAATGAAAAGCTGTTGTGATTATACCTAAAAATTTGTGTTATTAAAATTATTTGTAATGGCTATTACAGCTATTACTTATAATATTTATTACAACTATTACTTGTAATAGCTATTTTTAATAGTTATTAAAATTGCATGTTTTTTTACAATTGAGATTTTATGAAAAATTACATTATTATCTTTTTTTTATCTTCCAACACTGTAAGAATTCTTAATGTAATATTTGAAGATATAAGAAGAATTAAATAGCAAGTAGGAACATTTTGCAAAAAGTATGAAGAAACAAATTATGCTAGAACTATTATTCTTATTTTTATGGAATGGCCATATTTTTCGATCAATATTTATATGTTTTAATGCCCAATTTCTTATTTATTTGCTGAAAGATCTGTATACTGAAAAATGCGTGTCACCCATTTCAGAATATTTGAAATTGCAGCCGTAAGCCTTTCAAATTTATTTCTACTTTAATTTATTAATATTTAAAGTGGTGATTACTCCTTCTATAAGTCATTCAACTATGCCGCATTATCTAGATAATGTAAAGTTAAAAAAAGCACTAAATTTCAAATGAATTCGATTCTAAATAAAACGTTTAGTTGAAAACACAAAGATGAAATGTAATTTTTATGTTATTACTTCAAGATAAAAAAGAACTTGTGGATTTTAATTTAAAAAAAGTGTTTAGAATATGAGTCTGCTTTTCTTTCAATTTCAACTTATCAAATCAGAAAGTTCTTTAATTATTTTTATAACTACTATAATTCCACCTTTTTAAGTTTATTTCATTTTAATTATAATTAATATTCATTTTATTACTGCGAAAAATGAAATATACAATAATCTAACTGAGTGATTATTGTAACTTTGATATACTGTTTTAAAAATATTCGCAAGATGATAAAAATGATTTTTCAATTATTTATTGATATTAAAATTAGTCAGTTCACTTAATATACGGATTAATCTACGAATGATTGACATGCTTTATTTGTTCTGTATAGATTTCAGATGATAAATTAATTGTTCCATCATTTAGAGTGATGACCATTGTTTACTAAATTTCATTCGTTAATGAGTCAGAAACAACAGACGGTCTAAAATATAATATGTTTCTTGTGAGATAAAATACCCATATTCACACACATAATGTTGCTTTTAACTTAATAAAATGAAAAATATTACCTTCATTAACGATATAATATTTTTAAAAAATTCTTTCTATCAGAAATTAATTTATAAAAACGAAATAAAAAAGGACTTCCTTAACAGGCATTACTTCTTTAATATAAAGCTAAAATAGCATCGATTTTTGCAACCGTATGAGAAAGAGTGGCCAAAAATTAAATCAACCGAAGGAATGATTTAATTATTTGGCAAAGCTATCGAGGGTTCAGAAATGTTTTTCCGTACTTACAAAACTTTTTGCCATTCTCCTGAAAACGAATTTAACACAAAATGATATTTCAAACTTTGCATCCCAAAACGTGCTTTCACGAGACGGTGACAATTTTTGCTTTCCATATATGCAGAATTTGATTCGTGACTAACATAATATATTTTAATGGATTATAGCAATTGCTGTTTTTAATTTTATTATAGAACATGTTCATTTATTACTTCATTTAACTCACAAAGTGTAAATTAGAAACCAAGTATTATTGAATAAGAATCCAGCAATTGGCAAATACAACACATCTTGCTGCTTTATTGTCATTTACCAATATAATTATGAGCATCAGATTTTATAATAGTTCACACATCTTGCTGTTTTGTTGTAATTTATCAATAGAATATTGAACAGAAATCTACAATCGATTCATTTTTATACTAACTTTCAGTCATCGTTTCATCAAAAAATCGATTTATATGGAAGTTTCTCAATATAAAATTTATAAGCATATGTAGTATTCTTCGGATAAAAGCTAATGCATATCGGTTTTGCATCTGCTCTTTTCAATAAGGTTGGATTTCAGATTATATTCACCCTGCAGTATACTTTATTTCTGTATCGTTTTTTATTGTACCCATTATTTCTGCATTTCTTTACGCTCTGCAGTCAGCCAAAGCTCGGATAAGAACACTATTTCTAGTTATTTCCATCGACGAAGCAAAGTAGGAAGAAAACGCTTTAAAGGGCTCATTTTGTCGGGATCGGGAAGTGGCCGAGTTTATGCAAATGCGATGTGGCTATCAAATTGACGACAGAACATTTTACGAACTACCGCACGCGGTTTGAGTAACAGTTTATGCGGTCAACCGGCTACGTTGCTATTTGGATGTACATTTTGCTTCGAGAAGTGGTAAAAGAATGTTTTGTCTGATGATGGTTGTTTTAACAAACGATGGACTTTTTTTTAAAACAACCATAAAAAAGTGCAAGGAATCAAGTAAGTCATTTCGAAAGTTCCATAAAAAAATTGTGGTGCTTTAAATTGCTTGGTCAGCTGAAGCGTAGTTTTTAGTAGAATTGTAAACCGAAATCTTCTCGTAATAGAATGAAACGAGCACACGTTTGCCGTCACGTTATTGATGCGATATTAGAATATAAAATGCTGTTAGTAAACTAATAAAATATGACTTATGTATTAAACATTTTTCAAGTAAATTAGACAATTTCATGAAATTAAAAATTCCTTTTGCTTTCGAAATTTTATTTAACTTTTTTTTAAATGTCGAAATGGGATGAATAAATAATATATCATTAAACAGACTTTATAATTTACAGGCAAAACTTTTCTATCATCATTGAAATTTCTTATATGTCAGCAATTATGTCAAATATATAATCTTTATATTTAAATTTATTAATTTCCACAAAACCAATTAAAGCCTTTTCAATAAGGTGAAGTTAAGCCACGCTCAATCTTATCATAAGTTATGCTTCATAAATGTAAAGTAGCAAAATTTACATTAAGAAATTTTTTGTCTCCAACTTGGATAAACATTATGAACTATGGTATAAGTTTTATTTAATCTGATGCAAAACTTTTATTCTAATGCATGGATTATCTAAGATATTTCAAATGAAATTTATTTAGCATAATATTAAGAAAATGTAGTAAAATACTTAAACTTCGTATAAAAATTTTTAAAAAATCCTTTTCACATAAATTCATATATTAATAGTCATTAAATAAAACACTTATTTTCATCGAAAAAACTATATAATCAATAATTATTTTCATATTAAAAAATCTCAGTGTCTCTAAAATTACGTAACACACCTTACCTCTTATTAATTTTTGTTAAATATTTCTTGCTTTCATTCTCTGTTTCATAATTGCATAACTAACACTGATAGCACAAGAAATCATTTCTCCAAAGAAATTCCTCAACTCAACTCTTTGGAAATTTTTCCATTTATTTCATCACTACAAAACGAATGAACTCAAATGCTTACTTTCGAAAAAAGAGCACTAGAATCTATGTTTTTACAATGAAATATAAGACAGGTTAATACATAGTAACGGAAAATGCTTATGCAAATGACTAATTGATGCAAATAACTAATATGTCCGGCGTTGTTCGGGCTTAAAATGACTTCGTACATGATATTTTGAAAATAAAAATTACTTTTGTATAAGATATCATAATACACAAAATTCTTTTGTTGTCATCAGAATTTTTTTTACAATTAGAATTTCTATAAAAAGAGCCGATTTTTAAAAACAATCGAAACAACTAAAAAAGCCGTTATTTTATTTTCTCTGAACATTCTAAACATGTGTTGCATCAGTGCTGCATATTTCATTCACGAATCTCTGAAGTGTAAGAAAAGCGTTAAAGAAACATTCAGATGAAGATTGAAAAAGGGAAATTTAGGACATTATAATCCTGAATTTAAAATGGCATTTGCAGATTAAAATAAAATTTGGGGATTCGTAAAGTACAGTAGAACTTATCTACTTTTTTCTACGTTTTATCTACATTTCAGTTATTTAAGTTGCTTTTGATATTAAAAATAACATAATCTAATTTCGTAAACATAAAGGAAATAAAATTAAAGAAAAGTAAAGTAATCAAGTTAATATTTGTAAAAGGTGGAAAAATTCCACAAGGTTATTGTATACCTAAAGAATGTCGCATGTTTCATGTTTAGATTTGTCTATAATGAAGAAAATTGAATATCCCATTCCTTGTTGACGGATTTAATTATAGATCATGTCATCCTATTTAACCATTATATGCAAATTGATGTAAAGACATCGTGCTAAATTTCATTTGTCAATTATTTGCAATTTTATAATTTTTTTTCATACACATGGAAAAATAGTCAGAGAAACTGCTCACACATCGATTGAGTTTTATGCTCCATATAAATCAGATTTACGTTTTGATGGAAATATCATGGATTACTAAGAACTCTTCATATTATTTATTTCCTTATAAAGAGTTAAGTACTATTATCGAAGACAAAGCGATCCCAGTTTTAAGACATATCAACAAATTTGTTGTAGGGATTTCATACAACTATGTAACAGCCATTTGGAGTTTGAAGTTATCTCGTTGAAGCTTAACCAGTATTGATATATAGTTAAGTTCTGAAAATATGCAACACATTTTCATCAAAGAATTTTATAAAATTTCAGAAATTTAAAATATTTCATGTTCGCAATCATGAAAGAGTTATGAAAAAAAAAAACTTGAAAAAGTTGAATCACATAGGAGTGATATAATACTTTATACACTAATATTTCGCATGGATTTAAAAACTATAGTTATTACTGAATTATTCTTTATCAAATCACAACAACGTAATTGTTTTAAGTCTAATCAGAACACAACCCGTTTCATTCAAATATGGAGTGGCTAAACTTTTCCTGGGCGAATAAACGGCATATTTCTGCATTTGGGATCATAATCTAACACTAGAGTTCCCTGTTGAATATTCGCATTCTTGAAATTTTCAAATAGCTCAAAGATAACAAAAAATAAATAAACAAAAATAAAAATAAAAAAATAAAAAATAAAAAAAATGTTTGCTATCCAATACAAATTTTAATACTTTTATCAAAGACTGAGGAGATTCATTACAGCTTCTTTTCCCTCTCATTTTGTACCGCTGAGCTGATAACTCAAGAGATATTTCTGGGTATCGGTGCATGCCAGTTCCAAAACAGCTTTCAGTCCGATAGAAGAAAAAGAAGGAAAGTCGGTGCCTCTCACTCTCGGCTCATAATTTTTGCCTGATCTCACAAGATTTCGACGTTTATCGTCGCCGAAAGAATTCATATGGAATGTGCCTCACTATATTTTTTGAGCACGCTGGATTCATTTTCTTTGGGAATAGTTCCTTCCGTGTATACTTTTATGTTTGAAAATAAACATTTTTTACGAAATATTTTTTGTTGTATCATTCATCTGTTTATTTAAATCCTCCAAAGAGTTCAAGAAATCAAAGTTATATTCCTCTTTTTTGTTAGTACATCTAAATCATTTACATTGGAATGCCACTTGTGAAAAGTAATATTACCATAATATGACAAATATCAAACTAAATAAACACAATGCTTCAAAATATTTTTTTTTAATTTTATTCAGATAATACATATTCTGGTAACCGATTTAAGCCATTGCTACTTAGGTGCATACAAACAAAAACAATACATTCAACTAAATTTCAATTATTTTAAATATCATTTAATTATTTAAAAGATCCAGGAAAGTCGATTATTCTATGCTGTCCAAATTTTTGATAAAAAATGATGTCCAAAGATTTCAAACGCAATGGAAAAAAGGGACGTTTTGACAAAAAGACAGAAAAAATTATTGACTATCTTGAAAAAAGAAACAGTTTATAATCACAAAAATTTACTGTATATTAAATCATAATTGCACGTGAAGCCTTTTTTTCTGCAAATAAAAACTCATCATACATTTCAATTTTCATATTGATGTTTTATTCCAACGTGCGGACAAAAAAATCAGCACAAAAAGTGAATCACAGTTTCCGGGGGGTTTTGTGGCCGTTGTCGCATTTCTCTTCAAAATTAGTTGATAAGTCATTACAGAATCTTAATTTTTCTTAAGTATATACACTTATTAACGAAAAAGATAATAATTGTAAAATATTAAAGAAATACTTAAGACAGATTTTAACAAGTGATTCAGATTTTAAACATATTTAAAGAATTGTAAAATATTAAAGAAATGAAAGAATTGTGCAATATTAAAGAAATTTCCTTGTAAATTGTTTCCCTTGCCATTTGTACTTTCTTCAATGCTGAAGTAATTACCAAATTAATATTACTTTATTTTAATGGAGTAAGTAAATTATTTAATTACTTAAAATCTTTAATTGTTGTTGCTAAAGGTTGTAAATTATTATTTTATTTAAATACAGAATAAGTTTGTGATACTTCCAATAAAATTGCAAAACTTTTTTTCATATCTGCTTCACAAACTTCACTTCTTCCTTTAATCATTGAAAGTTCAGTAGGAAATAAATATTTATTCAAAACTTAGTAGAAACATCTTACCTATAAACATCTTACCTTAATAAACCTATAAAAATGCCCCGCATTTTGAAATGAAAGTTTTAATATATAACAAAATTAAGAGAGACAATTATTTGGAGGCTTTTTTAAACCAAATTCTTAAGGCATGCAAAATGTTTCCAAAATTTCATTATAAATGTTCACTAAATATTTCATCAAAGCAAATGTATACGGTAAAGTAAAAGAACTGTTAAAATTTATTTATGGGTGTTTCATGGAACATGTGCAAGTTTTCTTAAGTCGATTGCCAGATGAGCAATTAAACTTCTGTTCCAAAATGCACCATCTGTTTCAAAAATTTCTTCGAAAATTTATGTGTAGATCAAAATGAATTGTTAATTATATCTAATTAATTAATTATATCTAATCAAAATTTATGACAAATTATGTATTATTTTAAGACATCAACTTTTAATTGATATAAAAAGAAATATTTAAGAATATATAAATAGAGTGATGGGACAGACACGTGTATTGAATTATTTTTTTTTAAATCCTTAACTTAGACAAAGCAGCAACTAATTTAAAAACAAATATTATTTGGTAATTTTTAATTTCTGTTCTTTTTATCCTTTACATACTTATGTGGATTGAAATTACAATCAGCTTTATAAGCAATATGTATCATATAATTATGAGGTTAAATAAATTCATTGGAAGTAGGATTAACATAGATAAATAATGTTATTTAACATTTTCATCTAATAATATAACAAACATTTTTTTTAAAATACTAATAAGAGGACTTTTAATGAAAGACCATATAAGCTATCATCAGCGCTGGGCCAAAGTGTCGGGTTCTTCATACACTTTCCCAAACGATTTGAATGAAAAATATGACATGAAGCGACCTAAATGCTGTGCGTTTAAGCAGTAAAACAGAAAATGTGGATATCCTTTCTTCACATTTTACTGGAGAATCATCCTTAGTTTGAAACTAAAAGTTAAGAGAAGATAGAATAAATAAATTGGTGCCATTTTTTTCTGCTTGACCGTAACAACCTTGAAGGGAGAAGAGCCGTTTATCCGTACGAAATGTTTTAATATGTGAACAAGCCTGACTCATTGTCCGAGGTTTCAGACGACAAGGGGGGGGGGGTGTCACTTATATGTGATCTCTTTTTGCATATGTTTTCTTGTCAACCCGAGTTAAGGCCACGCAAACGATAAAAGTACAATTAAGAATGAGTAGCAGAATATTTTCTTTCGAGAATGTGTAGTAAATCTCAAGGAACATAAGAAATACTTCTTGAAAATGAGTTTTAGATTCGTTTGCTTTCGTTGACTTTTATTTCTGTTTTGTAAGTTAATAAATTCTGTTCGTTTAAGAAAAAATAAACATAGAATCTCAATAACAACAAGGCACTAAATATTAATAATTAAAAACTCACAATAAACTCCCAATAAAAATATAAATTAAAGTTTCACTGTAGTATTTAAATTAATTAAAATTTTTTTAATAAAACTCATTTATTTTTGCAAAATATTTTTTGATTTATGTATTTCTTACGTTAGAATATTTTCTCTTTTCTGAAAATATAAATATCTAGGTATTATAATAGTACATATATCTCCATTATTCTTTCATATGAAAAATTATAACAAATATTTAAGCTAAAGTTACAAAATTAACAATAAACAAAATCATGAAAAACGATATTTTAAGTAACATTAACTGATGGCGAAGACTTTTATTTTCATTGCTGAATATTCTTTGTTTCATTTGACAGTTGTTAGTTTTGGCATACGCTACATTTCTCTCTCAATAATAAATTGCTATACTATGCCTGTGTGTGTTTATATGAGTGTATAGGCCACTAAGTTTGACAAAACTTTTACTTTTTGATATACTTTAGAGGGCGGAAATGTGAATCTCAGAACGATTTTTTTAATGTTTAATTAAAACTTTCACTCATAATTAAGCTCAATTTTGGAGTTTTCCAGCAATCACTTCAAAAAATATTATTGCACGAAAATAAATTTTACACAATTAATTTTTTTTTTTCTAAATGACTTTTTAGTGAAGGCAATTTAACAGTAGTGCAAGTCTTTGCTAAATTTTGGAATTTTCTAAAAATATGTTCTTGTCTAATTTCCAACAATAGATTACATCGTTACCCTAAACATTGCCACCCAAACTGTTTTCGTCGTTTTTTCAACTATCTTATTGCATGAATTTTTTCCATTGTTGCAAGTTAAAGAAGGATTGTCTTTAATATATGTGTAGATCGTTTTAAAAATATATGATGGTACAATACCATGAAATTTAGAAAATAGGTGACCGAAGTTTTACTTTCCGGAGTGCTATCATGGCATGCGATTGTTCTTCATTAGAGAGATTCATATACACATTGGGTGGAGCAGACGCAAGACAATTCAAATAAAATGCCTTTAATCTCTGATTATTTGCCAAAATCCTGGACATGGGGTGATGTTTAGACGACTTAAATAAAATAAAATATAACGAGTTTTCCTGACAAAAGAGCTGGAATCGATGATATCTCCATCATCGGTAGAAAAAGAGCTCAGTAACGTTACGTCATTTTCCACTAATGAAGGGATTTTAAAAACCTATGAAAATGAAACGATACAGCCTACAATATTTAACTTAGCGTCTTTGAAAAATAAGTATATAGATTTTAAATCAGCATATAAAACACATTTGTGTTGTAATTATTTCAGAAATTGTAGACTAACTGGTCTCCATTGGAAAGGTCCATGTATTCAATAAACAGAGTATATGGTATATGAAAGAAAATGACATTTTTTAAATATCTGACAATTTTAGGAAATCATAAACATGAAGTCATACCTGAAAATTTAACTGAAATGAAATATAACGAAATATTGCCAACGAATCAGCTGGTAGACATAGATTTCCTCAACTGTAGCAAAAGTACACTCATTCATATTACATTAACGAGGACGGTTTAAAAATCAATGCAAATGAATGGATGCATCCGATAATATTGAAACCAAAGTCTTTGAAAAGATAAGTGTTAACTCTTTTAGATGGCAGATAAAAATGTTTCTGCAATATTTATTTCACTGTTTCTGTTGTAGGATAAAGAAAGTTAAAATCGAGCAGAAGAATTAAAGTTTCAGATATATTTTGATTATTTAATTAAATTGAAAGGCATCCTAGAAAGACATGAGTCAATTTCATTTCGTAAATGTTTAGAAATATAAAACCCTCATTGAAGCAAGACAAGAAATCATTAAGGCAAGTTTCACAAAATATTCAATTTTCAGCAAATGTTAGTCCATTAATATATATATATATATATATCATATATCAATAATATATATATATATATATATATATATATATATATATATATATATATATATATATATATATATATATATATATATATATATATATATATATATATATATATATATATATATATATATATATTATATATATATATATATATATATATATATATATATATATATATATATATATATATATATTATTGATATATGATATATATTTTAGAGAAAAAAACATTAGTGGCATTAAAATTAACACTATTACAAAATGACACTAACGACATGAAATTTTGGACTAACGACGTGAAGTTGGAATTTTAATGCACAACTCAAAGACTTATGATATAATACAAATTGATAAACATTTGAAAAGAGAAAAAAAGGAAAAAAAAGCGATTTGATTTCAAGAATTTGACATTAAAAAAAACTTTTCATGTTTGTTTTGAAAATTCCTCAATATAACTATTAGGCTTTTTTCAGAAATCACACAGTTTCTATTGCTATAGTTATAGAAAGTTAAATAGATTATTTTTTTGCAGTCTTAATGTGTTTCTAATATATATTTGTTGTTAAAATATTATCCGTTCCTCATAAATCTAAAATGACACAGTTATTATTATTTCTTCTATTACTTTCTGTATAAATGTACTAAAGTATTACTCCAACTGAGAGGAAAAAAATGTAAGTAACGCAACACTTCTATATGTAGAATCTTCGATAGTGGGCAGAATAAATATTCCGCCTAATGATCTGCAGAATTCTTAACAGATCTTGTGAGATGTGAAAAGAAAGTGAATCATTCTTCAGCAAAGCGGCCATGCACCATTTAAGATGTCTCGGAAGAAAAAAACCAAATACGATTTTTCTGCTTTTATCGTATCACTGTAAGTGATTCATTCATTGACCGCCCTTGGATACGATATGATTCCTCTTCTTCTTAAGAAATAAGATTAATGTAATTTATAATGGGTACTATTTCAATGGAAATAAATAATACGGATGAAAATGAAAAAGAAACAATTAAAAAGATTTCTTTTTTCAAATATTTTTTAATAATACTTCTGGACAAGAAAAAAATTTCAGGAAAGAAGGTTATTAATCGTGCTAACATTTGAATGTTTATTTTGTACATTGCATTTTGTTTCATTACCAGGACTGCTCAATGTAGACCACAACGGTTCAATAATATTTACGTTAGGTGACTCTGGTGTCCAGAGGAGATATAATAAGTCATCTCCGAACTCAGGAAATTACTCCTGGACATTGTGACAGGGGCATTATCGTCTTAGAAAACACAATCACCTTTGGGGAAATAAATTTTATCATGGGATGGACTTGATCTAACAAAATGTTAACATAATCTTTGGCAGTAATGTTGTCTTGCAGAATTATCATGGGACCCACATAAAACCATAATATGGCTGCTTAAACCACCACAGAATCTCCGCTATATTTCACTCTTGGCAACAAACGGTCTGCATTATAGGATTGGGATGGCGTTCGCCAGGCGTAAACTCGGACTGAAGTCTGAAACAAGACCCAACTGAAAATATTGAAGTCTTCCACTGCGTCATATTTTAAGCTTCAAGAATGAAGTACTACTTTTTCATGTTACGAACATTAACATCTCTAATGAGCGGTTTCTGAATTGCAGTTCAGCCAGAAAGGCTCTACTTATTATTTTGATACTGAGAGGGTTTGTGAGCATAATATTCGTTTCAGCAGTAATGTTGGCTGCTGTGATCTGCTTCGTTTTTGTCACAATCTTCTTTAATGATCGTCTGTCACAATCATTCAACACACTCTTTCATCTACTCTCTGAGTTAGTTGATGATGTTTTTCCGCATTTCAAATATGCGGAATGAATCTTCGATGCGTATAAATCTTCGTCCGCATAAACAGTTTATCTACCTTGTTTACGGAAGCAGCCACCACCTGTTAGCTCTGACATTATGCAATTGTAACTTCACAGAACAGTACATCGACAACAAATGGCCTGCCCATTGTATTCAAGTCGTTGTAATAGGTGAGGTCAGTATGCGAAAACATCATCGCCACCTACACATTTCATAGAATAAGCATTTCTTTATAAGCATGCATTTTACGGTGTTTCCATATTTTTGCCCAAATCCTATATCATATTTTCATTGAACTGATTCTTCTGTGAGCAAAAAAACAAATTGTTGAAACATAAAAAAGTTTCATAAAATACGAAAGGAAATACTTCATAAAATAAAATTATGATGGAAAAATACTATATCTAAGCATAATTAAAGGAAAAATATATGTGCATATTGTTCTATAGGTCATGCATTTAGACATTGAGTTTCCTTATTCAACTAAAATATATTTTAAAGATAAAGAGTGTGTGCTTCTGAGCAATCCTTTACTTTTTGAAATTTTATTTAAATTTTTAAAAATATATTATGGAATTAGTTAATATTTGTCGCAATATATTTTATTATTACAAAGAAATTAAAACATATTTCATTGTTTTATCAAATTTTAAGTCTCATGATTTGAATCTTTGACAGTTAAGAAAGATATATTTATAGTTTAGTTGTATGCATAGTTTCATTCGAAGGTGAAATAATAGTACCAAGAAAGACAACGTGTAGTTAGATAATATATTACCAGGGCAGTTTCTTTTTTAATGATATCATGGAAACTTGAATCCAACAAAATTCCAAGTACATAATAAATAGAAAATGTGAAACGTTATTAAGATAATATGTTTATAATGTTTTTCTCAATTTGATAAATAAAGAAATAAATTAGGAACGTCATACGTAAAAACATGACTTCGAATGAAACAATTCATATTCCTGGCGAACAAGCTCGTCAGGAAAGGTTAATTCTTAATAATCAACCTTCTTTAAAGTACAATTTAAATCTTTAAATCAAGAATACAAAATCAAATGTCAAACGTTATTACTGAGAATAATAGTGTAAGAAAATGAAACCACGAGGTAAATGATAATAAAGAAAATACAGTCTTAATAAAAAAAATATTCTACAAATCTGAATATAATTTGTAACCTGCATGCAGTATTCCTAGCAGTTGATTTCTGCAGCCATATTTCTGGCAGATTTTGATTGCAAATTCATATTTTGATAAACTATTTTTCTACTTTTTATAAAACTAATAAACTCTTGTGACTCTTGAAGCTTAGTCTTGTCTTCCACCGTTTGTTAACACGGCTGTACTTCTTCTCGTTCTATAATAACTTTAAAAAAATTACTTATGAATTCTCTAATAATACTTTTAAATTATTAAAAACTATTGTAAGTTAAGTTAACTATTATTCCTAATTTACTCCTATGAAAGTTTTGATTTTTTCGATACTGTCATTTTAATAAGTAAATTGAAGCTGAAATCATTTTATAGGCCTAAAATTCAGAAATAACTTTATTTAATATCATTTTCCGTTTAGATTAGAATAACTCATGTGGGACAAATACTGTTACACTCATTCCAAATTAATTATATTAAGGTTTTCAGAATGCATAATATATTTTTTTTTCTTAAAATACTTTTTTCATTAATGTTTGTATAATTATTAATTGTTTTCATGCTATATCAATGGAATCCTGTGAGATTCCTCTAAT
The DNA here is from genome assembly GCF_947563725.1 of Argiope bruennichi. Taxonomy (NCBI): domain Eukaryota; kingdom Metazoa; phylum Arthropoda; class Arachnida; order Araneae; family Araneidae; genus Argiope; species Argiope bruennichi. The sequence continues at coordinate 128,457,288 of NC_079159.1, forward strand.
GTTTAGCATATTTTCCAAACGTAAACAAAGCTTAGGATGTCGATATCATTCGTACCTATTGATTTATGCAGATTGATGCTCAGATCTCAAGAGCATTGAAGTATTGACTAATTTTGATCGGTTATCATGCATTTTTGAAAAATGGCAGATAAAAAGCTTCTCATGTCAGCAAACAAGAGACTTTTCTTCGAGAAAAATTCGAAGATAAATACAAATAGGTATGTGACTACATCAAACAGTCGATATTTTGCGAAACTATGAATTCTTTTATTTAATATTTTTAATGCTTCAACAGGTTTCTTCATAAAACCGTTAAGATTCTGTTTCTAAGTCGATCTTTGGGAAGTTTCACTGATTTTTATAATCGTCTTTACACACGTTTTAATGCTATCTTTTGAAACTGTGTCTTTGAAATGATCTTTTAAAACTTTACATCGTTAGAATGCTATATTTTCAAATATAGGATACGATAGAATTTTCTTACGAAAAACTTCATAAATCAATATCTAATGCATATACGTTTTTCAAATTTGGTTTAACAATTTCTCAGTATGTTCTGCAGTTTTTGAATTAGATAATAAGTAATATATTCATTTAGAAATATTTTATAGTTGTTTTAGTGCTCATAATGTGAAAAAAATGGTGCAATTTTTTTATACAATATTCAAAAATATGACAATTTCCGAATGCTTCTCAAAAAAATTCATCCTGAATGTATTCAAGCTTCTTTTCTAAATTATTTTGATCAAAACTAATCAATTCTTGGTTCCGACATAATGCCGTGTATGTCAAAATGAAACCATTTTTCTTCTCGTTTTACACGAAACTTAGAAAAGGAATTTACATCTTCTAAGGATTTCAAATGTAATAATTTAGAAAATTTACCATTTTTTTACTTTAATATAATTAAAATAATGAAAGAAAAAAGTGAATGCGCGTTAGTGAATTCACCGATGTTTCAAGTTATATATTTTTCATGCAAATTGCTATTACATATTTTTATATCAAAGTACCAAGCAGACTTTTTGTGAAATGTTTAGTTCATTTTGTATAAATTATAAAAATTTACAATACAAAATTTTATCTTTCAAGGTTAAAAATGTAGTTTCTTCTTAAGGTGTGTCTGAAGTGGAATACATCCATTGGATATCACCTATTTTAGACGACAAATTCTTTGTATTTCATATCAAATTATATTTCCACGGTGGAAGAAAGAAATTATCAAAGAATGTTATTCTCAGAAGGTATACACTAGTAATGTTAAAGAAATAAATACTGAGAATGCGTTTGAAGAAAATACCCGTAAAAAGTTTTTAGGATTCTAATTTTCTTCGATAGGATAATTGTTTAAACATTTTCAGTATTTGTTTTGTATTAAGCAAATATCATCGTATTTAAAATGATTTAATGTTATTTATAGAATAAAAAAAATACTTCTATCCACAAGGTTTCAAAACATCTTTCACCATATGACACATAAAGTCACAGGATTGTATGATTATAAACGTATAGACGCATAATTTTTATAATTTAAAATTGGAAAGAAGACAACAGACAATTTTAATGAAAGCGCTTTTCATGTAAAATTCAAAATAAAAGTTATTGATATTGATATTTTTCTATTCATTTTAGGGCACAAAATATAATTTATCAATTACTAAAAAAATTTTCTTATCACGATATGAATTATAATAGGTGATCATTAAAAAAGTAAATATCCTGTATTTCTTTTCCTCTTTAAATATATTTCAATCCTAATCCGTCTGTCAAACAATTACAAAATTTACAAGAAAAAATAAGGCAAACAAAGTAGAGTATAAAGCTGATCTGAGATTTTAGTACGCATTGCTTAGTCTGGAAATTTGTGTATAGCTCCTTTTTCATTTTTGGGAATTCTTTAACAGCAGGCAGAAACTTATTTTGTTTTAGAAATAACGTATTGATCCTCATTCTGTTTTCTCAACAAGAGAAAAAAATTAGTTTGAGATAAATCATTGCTAATGCTTTCAAAGAAAAACAAATTTTTGATCTTTTATCTTGAATTCAAATGAGGGAAATTTATTTATCTCGCTTTTATTTAGTAAAGTAAAGTTTCGATTATCAAAAAAAAAAAAAAAAAGAGAGAGAGAGAGAGAGATTTCTTTAGATGAGGTCGAATTATCATAATTGAATCTTTCCAATTTTTTCTCATCAATAATGGTTTCCTAAAATAAATATGAATATAATAAGTAAGATTTCATAAAAATTTTTATCTCATTATGTGCTTAAAAAGATAAGCTAATTAATTTTTCCCGTTATTATGATACTAAATTGAGAAATAAAAAAAAATATTTGTGAATAAAAATGAACTTAAAATACTCCTAAATATTTTTTTTAATTATAGCTTATTGAAAAGCCAAAGAAAACTTCTGAAATCTGGATGTAAGGTATAAGGAGTCATTTTAAAATAATCACAGGGAATTTACTTCGCTTTTTATCAGTGTTTTTTCTGTGGTTGAATTTAAATTATTGCAAGAAAGGCCTTTCAATTGCAGAAGTTAAAGATATTTTGGAAATGTTATTTATTAAATAAAAGCAATAGCTTTCCGACAAATAATTTCCATGTCTCCTTTAATATACATTAATATTATATTTCAATTAATACACCTTAATGATTGCAAATTTGCTAATCGAATATTTTGATTTCGTTTGTTTTGCTACTTTTGCATTGACTTTTTAAAACATTATCCTGCGTGTTTCATATCATTATACATCCTCTTTTTATACATAAATTTCCAATGCAGTGATTTTAAATTTGGAAAAATAACACAAAACTTCTATTATCAATATTAAATTATATTTTTTTGGTCTACAATAATTTACTATAAACATTTATTCTATAGTTACAGAGTCACAAGAGAAACAATGTGATGATTACTGTGTTTCGGTTATGCAAAATATTTTACGATTTACTTATAACAAAGACTTTACTTTTAAACGGGTTGCTCAATCAGGGTTAAAAAGAAAATAATCGTATAAAGCTAATTTCTCATGATGAGTTTCTTTGAATAAATTGGGATATATTAGACATCACTTGTTAATTATATCAATATCGATGTATTAAACGTCTAAATTATTACTTTAACATGTAATAAAATGTTTGTATTATTAGTATTAGTATTTTTTAATGTTTTTATATGTTGAATATGTATCTTCCTACATTTTTAAAATATCTGTTACAGTTAAAATATTTAAAAATCAGTTTTAAATTACTTTTCATTTCTAATTTTTGAAAATTTTTGACCAAATTTTATCAATTTATTTATGCGCAGTTTGTTTTACACAATAAACTAAACCCCAACGGCAACAAAAATGTTTGCAATAAAAATTCCATTACTCTTATCAAATTTAAAATTCCATTCCTTTCTAGCTAATCGCCTTAGATACTGATTTTTCAAAGTTTAAATACTAGCACTGATGTAAATGAAAGGTTTTTTTTTTAAAGTCATTCATCATCGTTCCTTGACAGGTAAATAAACTTGATATTTTACTTTTTAACTGTAATTGTCTTCATCTGTCGCCTAGTTGAGCATTTTTAATAAAAAAAATTACTTTTAATTTTGGAATTTTTAAAATTTAAATAGTTTTTAAACATTTAGCTTAAATTAATAGAAAATTTTCATATCCAAATATAAACATTTATTTTGTATAATAACCTTAACACACAACTCATTATTTTTATTTTCATTGAAAACTTACATTTAATTATGCTTTTATAGTGGGTAAAAATATTTTTTTTATTCTTGTGCAGCAAATAGTAATATTTTAAAAAATTCTAAATACTTACAATCGAATAAAAAATTTTATATAAAAATAAAGGAATTCTTGATAAAATATATTAACTTTTGTATCTTCGTCAAAATAGTAAAAAAATAGCTCATAACTCAAACATTTCATATAAATAATATAAAAACTATTAAATTTCAATATAGAAAGTGCCTTAGCTATTAATGAATAACTTTTTAAGAAGGTAAATACAATTCAGTTGATTAATTATCCATTAAAATCACTGTTAGCTAAAAATTAATTTTCAACATCTTCTTCGCTCATACAAATAAGACAATGTATTTAATCCCACTACAATGCAAATATTTAGATCAAATATAAAGTGAATACCTTTTCCCATTGCTTCATTAGTATGCGTTCATTTCAATCCTAATCTAACGAAATCTAAAAAAGTTGCCATTATTTGCAGTTGATTCCCATCATTATGCTTCAATTCTGAACTGAGAAATGCATTTATTTTATAATGATTCCTTTATGTGTTATGTAAGGATGTAAATGCCAATAAATCTGAAGACATAAGTATAGTTTTATTTTCATAACTTTTTAAAAGATATCATTGTTTTTGAAATAGTCCGGGTACCTGAATATTCATATTTATGATGAGGACTTCCTTTTTACAATACATTGATATAGCTATTTCACTACGATACCCTTAGCTATTTCACTTTTTGATATCTTTTAGATGTGAGAAAATTAAAATCGAGATCTTTTAGATATTTGAAAACTCTGAAATAGTTAACACATTATTGAAACTGCAGTAATTAAACATAACAATATTTCGTAAAAAATAACTTTCTAAGTAATTATGTAATAAGTGATAATTGTAATGAAAGTAATAATGATTATATAATGATTCGTATTCTAAGCAAATAAGGATTCGTTTTGTTCCAAATGCATTTTAAAATTTAAAAAAATGAAAAATTAGATGAAACAAATTATTAAGATATGCAGTCATTAAACATATTTAAATATTTAATTTTTTTAACATTTAGCTTGATTTCAAGACACTAGACATTTTAAATTTTCTTGCTTCCCTTTTTTCTACCATTTTATTAAATTATTTCCTTTCATCTGATTTTTAATTATTTTGTATTTCCTGCCGTTCCGTTTGTCGATTTACTTTCTAAGGAAAAAAGTCTGATACTCTAAAATCCATGCTCTGAAGAACTGAGCTAACATAGTTTGCGCTATAATAGTGGCAAAGTTTTTCATCTTCGAGCCAAAAAATAGCGGAGACTTCGCAAATCAATACCTCTCCAGGTGAAGAACAGGTCTTAGCGGAAGGATAACAGAAGCGATATCAGAACTTTTTTTTTTTAAAAAAAAAGTCTTTGTAAGCGGGAAAAAGATCCGCTGAGACACCATTCATAGTGGCGGACGATACAAAGAAATAGTTTAGTGGAACGCTACTCGCTCTTAACAAGACCATTTCCTAGGCTCATCCAAGAAGTAAGTACAAAGTTTTTTAACGAAAATGAATACTGAGCTGTGGAATTCTAAGAGAGCCGTATCGAAAGACATAAAAGTAAAGGATGTTGGTTTTATTTAGTCTAAAAACATACTGGAATTTCCACATAATCCTGAAGAATTATTGTTGAAGTTACCGTTACATGATAGTTATTGTCGCAGTTTTTAATATATTTCTAAACAATCTTTTAAAAAATAAGACATAGGTTTCTAAATCCCACTCAGAATTGCTAAGTTATTTTGAGCTTTTTATTCAACTTAAATAAAATAAATTAAGCTATCAACTAATGTTTGCAAAATTTTATTTGAAATAATCTCTTTTATTTATAAAGTAATCAATAGTAGAGTAACAGAAGCTTTCTTTCGAAAATTGAATGAATGCTCTTTTAAGAAAAGATCACTCAGGAAATCGATCTTATGACTTCTGCAAGTCGTAAACTTTTTTTGGTAACTAAATAGTTTGAAAGTCTAATGTTGGTGTCGATGCCATATTCTGGATATTTCGGTCTTTGAACTTGCCAATTTTCTGTTACAGAAAAAGTGTTCCTTTTCTTCACAAGCTCTTAGTTCTAATATAATTCACTATTTTCTGTAGTATTCTTTATCAGAGTAAAAGTTTATAATACGGAAATGAATGGTCTCTATTTATAATATTTTGTAAACACACATATTTTTAAAATCATAAATGCTAAAATAAATTTCGAATATCTGTTGTAGATAATTTTTTTTCATATCTCTGAAACGATTAATAAAATTAATGCAGATGACGCATATTATTACCCAATAAGGTATTTTAAACATATGCCTTTCATACCTACATGCAAAAGTGAATATTCTGCATATTTAAATTGTGAATAGTAGAATGAAAAGTAAACTTCCCTTGTTGTATAAGCACAATAAAAATCTATACATTTTGATTATTTGATTTATCTTTTTCCAGAGAGTGATTTAACACTTGATGAAGAAAATTTCTCATAATGGACGACAGAATTGAATAATGAAGTGGTTCCTATTGTAAAATGAAATCTAACTTTCATCATATAATCTTAACATCATACAAATTTATTTAAAAAAAGCCAATAAAATTATTGAATGTTTACCTTGACGTTTTTGTCAGACGATATTTGGGTTCAAACCCTGTAATTGTCAAGATCAATAGTCTGTAAGGCCCGCATAGTAAAATGTTCAAATAATAGCAGTGAAAAATGCCTGTGACTGGTGCTTGTAAAATGTTGCAGGTCGAGAAGATTTCTTAAAAGCACAGACTTTTATTTCTTGCTACAAACAAACCTTTAATACATTATAAAAATATCACATATTACATCGACACAGACTACGAACTCAAGTGAAAAGAAAAAAAAAGAATCTGAATCTACGTCTAAGTATGCGCGTACGAGTGCTTCCGCTCTTATATAGAGTGAAAAAACATTTGCATAAAACCGTCAAATAACATCTGCATAAATAATTGGGAGCATCATTTTATTTCATGTGATAAATCGTTGCGAACGGGGTAATTCGACTCACAATGTTCGCAGTGTACGATTACTCACATCGAATCATCAACAGTTTGTGTACACGCATTCGGATGGAAAAGAAAACCCAATATGAAACAAGCATCCTATTTTTTCTAACAGTTTTAAACGTCATTTTCAAACGGACTCTTATAACTTCAAACAATTTGAATTAAAAGGTAAAATAATAATTTTTCAAAGGAAATTTTTATAAACGGATTCTCTTTATTTCAGTGTAAGTAACGATTCATTACCCATAAATAGTTCTATCATATTTCTTGAATAATTTATAATGAAAAAAATTGTACACTTATAGAAAGGTTCCAGTTTTTTAAAGGAACTTTGAGTTTGTACAATTAGTACAGAGTTTCAAAAATAGAATAACCTATATTTTAATTAAAAAAACTAATGTCAACAGAAATTTTTCTTCATTTTAACAGCATCTTACATCAATAAATAATTGTTAAATTCTTGTTACTCTTCTTATTAACTCTTTTTTTAAAAATAAACATTATAAAAATTCAGAAGATCGTGAATTAAAGTATTCTCGAACTCGATATTTTTTACATCAGCCAAAAATATAATAAATACTCCTTAAAAATAAATAAAAAAAATAACTGAACAAATAGAATTCAGAGGTCGCCCGGCAATCTTTTTATTTCGTTTCAGATTTAATGTTTGGTCCTGAAAATTCTTTAGAAAATAGTAAAACAATAATAGAACTGTCAGATTTCTAAAAAAGATAAGTTTGCATATGTAAAATTAGGTGACATATTTTTATTGTTCTATATTTAGAAATGAATGAGCGTCAGGATTATTTAAAAAATTATTTTACGCGTTTAGTTAAAATTATATCTTAAAATTAATGTTGTTAAATGCAGAATTTTGTTCATTTCTTAAACTTTATAAATTTTAGATTTTTCGTATGCCCACGTCATACAGAAGTTTAAAACTATTACATAAAATTTAGAAAAAATTACACTATATAAAAAATTAGTACAATGGAAAGTTAAAATGAGGAAAATGGTGATATTAAATTATTTAATAATACTTTAATTATTTAATTTATTTAATAATACTTTTGTACTAGCGAATAAAGGTAGGAAATTTATGATTTACTAGCCGCCTTTGGAGACCAGCCGGTTCGCCAATCTTAATGTTCGTTTAAATTTTAATAATTAAATAGGTTGAACCGGAGTTTAACCCCCTTCTTCGCCAAGTTGCGATAACGCACCAAAGCTGGCAATCTTAATTATGCACTATAATTGAACATCTGCTCCTTTGCTTTTGAACATTTCGCAAGACCGTTCTTGGCGATTTTTAAAAATTGCGCCAAGCAGGGGGGTTAAACTCTGTTCGTACCATTAAATATTTTACGCAATTCCAACTTTAATAGATTCTTCATCAAAATATTTTAAAACTTCAAATTTTGAGAGTCATATAATTCACTCATAATATTATAAAGGCCTTCAGTCATAACGTGATATGTATCTCTCTAATTTTCTGTTACCCCTCGTAGAATTTATGCTTTAAATTAAAGTGTAAATGATTAATCTGCAATTAATATAATAATATTTTTTACTGAAACCAAGCATTTTTTTAATATTATGATTACTGATAATAGAGTCACTGAGCGTTTAAACTTTATGGGCACTAAAGAATATCTTTCTTAATTTATGTAATATCTCAAGAATTTGTCAACAAAATTTTCTCAGATTCATCATGAACAGATCGATTCATTAACAATGTTTAATTTTAAATGCATCAAACACTAAGAAAATAAAATGAATCGTTTAAAATAATCGGTCGAAAACAGGTTTAAAAAAACTACTTAAAAAACGATGTACTTAAAACTTTAAGCATATACAAAAAATATATAACTAACATAAATACAATTTACTTACAAAAGCATGCAACTAACCTAAAAATAATTTAAATCATCCGTTGGTTGTCATGTCAACAGTCAGAACACAATGCGCATGCGTTAATTTTCTTCGCCAGTCACGTTAACGCAAATGCGTGAATTTTTCTACGCCAGTTGGGGTAACGCTATGCAGATTATACATTTTTAATTTCCTTTATTCTGTGTTATTTTAATTCAAAAGTACTTCAGAATGAATCTGAAACATGGATTAATTAACAATGTTTAATTTTAAATGCATCAAACATTAAGAAAATAAACAGAATCGTTTGAAATAATCCGCCGAAAACTGTTAACCCTAGCCTCATTACTGTTGGAAGAAAAAAATAACTGAAGCCTTACTCATTTGGCGGTGGGGAAAATGGAAGATTTTTTTGTCGGGAAAGTTAGTTTTTAATTAATAAAATTCTAATTAAAATTTCAAAAAAAGGGACCCCAGGTGCACATTCCCGACCTCTAAGGTATACATGTACCAATTTGATAGCTGTATGTCAAATGACCTTACCTGTAGAGCGCCAACACACACACATTGAGCTTTATTATAAGTATATAGATTATCGAAAAAAGCGTGTTTTTACAAAAATTTGAAAATCTATTTTTATTGAACCTGTTCAAATTATCTTTTATTCAGTCACGTATCCTGTGAATTACAATAAATAACGATTGCAAGAAAGCAAAAATGTAGGCAATATAATGTGAAATAAAAAATTCTTTCTTAAAAATTATTGTGCTGAATTAAATCCAAATGAAGCAATATAGAGAAAAACAGACTTTAACAAAAATTATTCAATTAACATGAAACTATTTATAAGCAAAATATAATCCCAATATCTTTCTAAAATAAGCATTGCATACAGTGCATTTGGTCTGAAATTTGCTGTGCTCATTTTTGTCTGGAATAAATAGTAATGCATTAACATTAATCATAATAACATTTGCGAACAAAAAAATTCAGTTTCAATAAATAACATTACAGAATTTCTACTATTCAAAACAAATTTCATTACTATTCTATTTATAATGAAAACTCTGGGGAAACTATTTGTTATCAGTTGAGGGAAATATTATTTTGAAAAAGTAACTCATTTATAAACATTTTATCTCCAAAATCGTAACAAATTGATATAAATTTAAGAAGAGCAGGTCTTGCTATCAAGAAGAGCCGAATGAATGTCTCCGAAGAAACTTGCCAGAAGCAATCTTAGTGAAAACTAGGGAAGGTAAATTTATAAAAAAATAAACAAAACACTTTTTTCCAGGTCAAATTAATCATTAGGCATATATTTTAGGAAAAAGTATTGCCGTATTTTGAACTTACTATGTATTTTATTTTCCAGAGAGCAAATCACTTTCAAGACGACCGGAAATGAAGCCTCAAAAAGGTGTTTCATGTTTCCAAATGTTTCGTTTCTTCTAATTTCCAACTTTAGCTTCATAAATGAAGGAATATCAAATAAATCTCTTTTCTAGTCAATTGTAAATCGTTGTAATTCTTTATCGGTTAATCGACGTGTATTGTATAAATTAATTAAAATTCTGGTAATTTTTCTCTGAAATCATGAAGAAATCGTGAAAAATTATTACAACCTTATGAAGTAATATGCAACTCAAAAAATTTTATATGATGATTTTACAGATATAGAATCTGGCATTTGAAGACTATTTCACACTAAATCTTCTGAAAAACAGAATTCACACTATAAGGAACTCTCCTCACAACATGAGGTCATTTGAAAGTACGCTTTTCTAATAAAAATCATACTTTATGTAATTTGAAGCAATTATTCAGTAGTTTGCATCAAAAATCGACAAGAAGATCAAATATGTCAATGGTAAATGTTGATCGGATTGAAAAAAAAAATGTTTATTAAAAGTCAACGAATGTCGATCTATAAGCAATCTTATTGCCTTATGTACAAATTGTTCTTCATAATCTTTCCCGACAAGATTATAAACTATAAATTGTGCAAACTGCATACCGTAACAATAAATTGCATCTTTTACAACTCTTTCCAATATTTTGTCTAAAAGAGAATACACTGATCACTGTTAATATTATCTACAATATTCCTATATTCTCACTTGAGAGCGTATTTGGTTTTACAATGCTATTCATTGTGTCACAAACTCTGGATTCTATTACGTCACGTGACAATTATCTTTCCGGATCCTTCAATATTGTAAAAGTAAGAATAAAGAAATTCAATCATTATCTTTGCTGCTTTCTTTTTTCCTTAATTTCGAAAGCATGGAAATGTTATAATAAAAATGCATGAAATAATACATCTTATCATCAGATAAAAACTGCTATCAATGAATGTTACAATTTTTTTTTTGTAAAATTATCATTTTTTGCAATAAAATCGCCTAAAAATCAAAATTTATCCGACCGGTTAAAGGATAGGATACGTGGCTTCCATCATGGAGATTCATTCTTGATGTACTTAGCAAATTAATACAAAAGTAAATTCTTTCTGCTTATAATTTTAAAGAAAAACAATAAACTAACATTATCTCAAGATTAAAGCGATGGACAATAGTTCTAAACAATGCAATTGTAACTTCATTATTTGATAATATATTACCAAAAAATGACTCGAATCGATATTTTTAGTTTCCAATGACATCTTCACAACTCGTATGTAAACGTTCCATCATAAAGCATAAAAGGAGCGATATTCCTTCATTTAAAATCATTTGTTCAAGTATGGATTTACCCATCAATAACAAAACTCATTCGAAATTCGACAGGAAAATGTTTGAAGAAATATTTAAACAAACCTATTTTGAAGCCTTTGTGCGTGAGTAACGGTATTCGATCGGATAACAGAATATAGTCCATCGAAGACTTGTAAGCAATTCCTTCATGAGAAAAATCTAAGTTAATATCATAATAACGCTGTCATTTTCTAACATCTGTAGCAAATACCTAATAGAAGAAATGGAACCATTTGCATAAGGATTCAATAGACCAAAAAATTCATCAGTAACAGAAAAAAATTATATTCACTATCTATAAATGAAGAATAGAAATATAGATTTCTATTCATGAGTATTTTCAATGACTAAATATTTGGTACATGCGTGCATAGATGATTACAAAAGTGAGGAAGCTCCCAAACAGGCGAATATTAAGGAACAAATAAAAATTCAAATGAAAACTCATAAAGTTTTAATAAAAGTATCCTTTCTAAAGTAACTGATAAGTTCTTTGCATCATTTATTGTTATATAGTATTCTTTAAATCAAATTCTTTCAATTACAGCATTAAAAGTTTTTTAAATGATAATCAGAAGAATTAATAACTGAATATTTAAGCAAGAATTTCTGCTGAGAAAACCTTGCTTAATCAGTTCATTTTTAAAACAAATCTCTTTTTAAGTTGAATAAAACTGAATAACTTCATTATGCCCAAAAGAAAGAATGTAATTCTTCAGTAAATACAAAAGTTGGTAGATTGTTTTACAATAATTTGCCAACATTTTTGATTATCTTTCTTAACCATTGTGTAACTCAATGACTCACGCCAAAAGAGAAGTTAAGATTCTTAAGGCATGAAAAATGAAATTATTCTCCCTTTAATAAATTTTAAAAACAAGGAATAAAGATTTAAATAACTCTTCCATCATCTCATAAATGATTTTTCTTCTATCTGTTTCTGTTTATAGAAATGACATAAAATTAAGTCTCTAATTTTGTATCATCCATCCGTAACAATTAAGCTGTAATCTTCATTTAAATAAAAATAATGTTACAACCATTTAAAAGCACTTAAATATGCATTTCAGCATGTTCTTTACTCAATTTTTCTTCTTTTTCTTCTTATATTTCCTTGACTCAGCAACGATCATCTCTAAGAATTGACCCCTCTCATAAAGCAATTTTCATTTTGTCGCTATTTACTACACAAAAAAAGGCTGAAACCCTCCCCCCCCCTCCTAAATGGCCGCTGTTCGGATGATTCCCAACAAAAGATCGATTAGACGCTGTTCTATCCAAAACCCCGTACCATGTGAAGATTACGGCTGACAACATACTTAGTCATTGGACAAAAGATCCGATTTATTCAGACGGAAGTTAGAAATTCTTCCCTTTTGCTTCATAAGAGTTTTTTTTCTCCTATTCCTCAGGTTCTGTCATTGGACTCATCTTCCAACCAGACATCAGAACCATTTTGGTTGGAGCTACAAAAACTTGAGTTACGTGCCGGAAATACCAAATCAAGGAAACATATCCCTAAGATAAATTACAAGATCTATTAAGAGGCATCAAAGGTGAGATTTAACTTTTGTAATTTTACTCATTCATCACCATTTTTACTCACGTAGTCACCAACATTTCTCGCATTGTTACAAATACCTGATATATTATATGTATATTATATGCATATAATACAACATTGCATGAGAATATATATCCTTCTTAAGAATAATATGGAAACAAGAGTAACAGTAATTTGTCTCTGCTCAATATTTTTAGACTAAAGATTGAATCTCCGCAATGATAAAAATACAGAACAGATATTAAACTATATATATATACAGATAGTTAGATACATATACAGGGTGTTGCCGAATTTGACCGACAAATTCAGAGGGGTGATAGTACACATCAGGAGGATAAAAAATCAACATACAACATGGGGGATCCCAAACGACGTTTAATTGGTGAAAATCACAAAAATATATAGAATCGGAGAACTGTTGGAAAATGTAAAAAATTATTTAAAAAATAACAAATACTGTTTAAACCATGATTTTTTTTAAGTGAGAGCACATTCTTAAAAGTTTCTTTTCATGCTGGTGATCTAGGGGATCGTAAATGACAGAAAACGAAAATGTATTTTGAACCCATACTTACAAAAATATTAAAACGTGAAGAGAAATAAAAGCTTGGAAATTTACGAAATTTTATATTTTATAATTTGGCATAAGCGTTTAGTGTGTTTTAAAGATATTCAAGAAAAACTAAAATGGGAATCTGAAAACATCGCTGCAACATCAGTACCGACGTTCGCAGAGAGCGGTTGACAAATTCGAAAGACAAGGATAATAAAATTACCAGAAAACATAGAGCCGCAGGTGACGTTTTTTAATGAAAATCGCAAATCGGGTGGAGTTTGCCAGCTGGATGTTTCATGCCACACAGGAAGATTCAGATGATGCCTGCTTTACGAGATAAGGTGTCTTCAACACGCACATTTCGAATAATTGGTCACTCGAAATTTTTTATTTTTTTACAGTTTTCAACAGTTTTCCGACTCTCTATATTTTTACGATTTTCACCAATTAAACGTCGTTTGAGACCCCATGTTGTATGGTGATTCTTTATCCTGTTGATGCCTACTATCACCCCTCTGAATTTGTCGGTCATATTCGGCAACACCCTATATATATATATATATATATATATATATATATATATATATATATATATATATATATATATATATATATATATATATATATATATATATATATATATATATCAATCTTCATGTAGTCGTATTTCAAGTTATTATTAATTACCTAATTAATATTTCATTTATTTTTTGTGAAAGTAAAAGTTCAAACGCTGTTAGTAAAAATTTTTTCCGAAAGCTTAATTTGAATTTTGAATTATAATAAATGGATATGAATTTTTAAGTGAATATTATAAATGGCTATATATTTTTAATTGAGAAAACATCAATCATGAAGCCTATGGCATTTTACTTCCTTTTTCTGGAATAATTGTTTTTCAACGGTAGTTTATAATTTAAAGTATGCTAATTTATGAATGATGTTAATTTAAATAAATGCTCGTTATTTTACGATTATTATTAATTTGAAAATATGATTTTCTAAAATGGGGCTGATTTAAAACTAAGATGCATTGTTATAACTTTTGAGAAAATTTATTTTTCTTTATTACTGAGTGAAACTACATCTTAAAAATGTAACTGAAAAGAAATTCTGGAAAATTCCTAGTGCCTACTTTCAATAAAGGTACAATCCCTTGAAATATTTTTTTTCCTTTTATGAGCCCATCTTGGACTGTTGGAAGAAAAGTATTGCAATAACTATAAAAGCTGCAGTAATAAGATATTTCAGATCCTCTTTTTTGTGGTAAATAAACCAGTAACGGCACATATTTTTGAACTCTGTAAGATTCACAAAAGTTCGGTTAATATTGATTGAAATAGCTAATTAAAAATATGCTGAGGTAAAATGAGTCTCTTTTAACAATAGGATCTAATTTTTTTCTAATAATTCAATACAATATTCTAGGATTCGTTCATATTTATAAAATATTAATATTAAGGCATCTTCGTACATTATTTAGAAACATTTCAAGAATAACTTTATTGCAGAAAATCAGTATGAAGAGCTCAGTTTGCTTAGATTTCTCACAATGAAATTCACAAGTCGCGTGAAATATGTATGAAATGCCAATACCTTTGAAATAAAAATGGGTGCATTCGATATTCTGAACAATTGTTGATTCAGTTCTCTGCACTTGAAAATTGTATTCTGGTTATTCTATCCATTATTAGTGTATTTTTTTTTTCTTATTCTAGGATTAGCTTTTGCAGGAGGGCTCTCTTCAATCATTGCTTTCTTCAACGAAAAAAGAGAAAAAAAGGAAATATATTTAACAAAAAGAGAGTTTAAAAGAATAATATTATCAGTTTAGAAGAAATGTTTTTTATTTTCTTATTTCTAACTTTTCATTTATAGCTCATTATCTTTACTAATTACGAAAGAGAATCCGGAGCATAGATGCTCTAAATGCCACACCATTTCATTCAAATTTATCAACATGTAATGTAAACATAATTTAAAAGTAAAAATAGGTCATTTGGAGTGGTCTTTTTTTAATTATAATTAAAAATCTTGCGAAATGTCGGCTTTTTTCGGTGATCATTTTCAAAAATATCCATACACAAAGATAATAATTATATTGTTTCAAAGTTTAAACATTTGTTTTTGGACTGTCGTATACATTTGCCTTGAATTTTATCAATTTTTAAAAATATTTTTGGTCTAATTTTTAATAATATATTTCATTTTTGAAATGAAATTCAAACCGTTTACATTATTTCATAATATATTTATCTCTCGATTTTCTTCCATTGTGAAAAGCTAAGGAAAACAGATTCAGTTTCATGATAAATCTAAAAGTAACGCTCTGTACTGCGAAAGACAAAGTGCGATTAGAAAATAGATTCCCGGGAACAACGACATGTTTGAGATACACTCACGTGAGCGTTTAAGGGAATAGTAGTATATTATTATTATTGCTGCTGGTATATTATTGTAATCAGAATAATGACATTGGACCGCGAATGAGCACCATGGACAAGGCACCATTTTGTTTACTGACATATTCCCGATTAGTAACGGATAATGGAGGCATTTATATGAAAATAATCAGGCATCCGTCTACTTTTTTAATAACAAAAATAAGATAACTGCAATATTTTTTAATAACTTTTCAACAAAAAGAAAATCTGTGCAACCTGATGGCTAGTCAGATATCATGTTGCATGAACGTTCAGACCAGTATGTCTTTAGCCTTAAAATATGTGACGGTTTTTAGGTTCATTCATGATATCGAATGTTACATTTTTTCGGATGCCATTATACTTTTTTTTATTAGCGTTCTTTATGAACGACGGCGCTCACCCTTATAGTTTCCTTCAAATATATCACATTTTTAGAAATGAATGGTATAAACAGTAAAAATCGTTCAAAATTACTTCTTTACTCAAGCCTTACAAAGTCAGTCTAGGAGATTTTTTTAAGAGAAGCAATCTCAATTCTCATTTTTCCTCTCAGCACCACTTCAGAACTCCTTGCGGCTGAAAATTTCAGAGTTCTAAGGATTGAGAACCAATTCTAAATGCAGAAATTAAAAAAAATAAAAAAATATTGCAATTTATATCAAATTTCCTCATTGTAAGATCTGAATAAGAATAAGTTGGAATCATATCACAGATACTACCCCATTCTGTTGTTAGGACAATCAATTTTTATGTTTTTCTGCTTGGATGAGTTTGCCTTCAATCAAGACTCGTACCACAACTATCATATGGTCATTTCTTAGAATATATAATGCTATGATTTGAATTTCATTACAATATTTACAGCAGCATTATAGGAAATCATGAGGAGCTAGAGTTCATTTAAATGCCTTCTTATGGAGATAAAATGTAACTAAAATTTGCATTGTATATAGAAATACCATTTATTCAACACGTTTTTGATTTTAGCCATTAGAAAACTTGCAAGGCATGAAATAATATTCATAAAAACCTTAACGTGTATATTAAAGTTTAAGATTGGATTACTCGATAATCCTACCATTAGATTCCTTCATATTTACTGAAACACGCTTGTTGTAATTCTTACTCATTTTTCTCTTCGGGTAAGTGTATTGTTTGCTTTTTTCCATGGGGTCTCAATATTCTAGATTTACTATTGTGCGGAATATATATATACTTAGAAATAAATTTCGTATGATGCGGAGTATATGTAAGATTAAAAGCCTTCAATATTTTGTCTGAACAACCGAAATATTTTTTTTTATTTTCCAGTAATTTTCTATGTATTCCAGTAATTTTCCAGTATTGTGGAATTCAAAACGTTTCACTATTAATAAAAAAACTCACATAAATGTACATCAATTTCTGAAATACATATTACTTTTTCCGTTGCAAATATTTTTTAAAGGAAGCAGATATGTTGATAGTCTTTAGTGGCCAGAGATGGGGTTTAAGCTTAGAATGAAAGGTTAGAGATCCAGACTTCCTTCAATGTCCTCTTTACATTTTATTATCTGATTATTAAACTTGTAGCAACTAAGATACTTGGTGCCATGTATCGTAAAAAGTGTAGAAAAGTGGCAAAAACTAATTTTTTTTAGTAAATTAGATAAAATATTTTGCTATTTTTATTTATCTTGTAAAATATTAATCAAATTTAAAAAGCTTATCTGTCCAAAAGTATCCCATTTGCAAACTGATTGCATTAACCTATTTGTATTAATTTAAATATTTCACTTATTTGATTAAAAATAATAAATGAAAGCACGGCATCTATCGTAAAGGAAACATTGAAATCACTTGGCTGTTGAAAAATCCAAATTGTAACAAACCAATGAGGAAGGAATTTTACAAATCGAAAGTTCTGTCATCTGTAAAATTTTTCAAAGGCAATTAAATCACTTTGCAACGGAGAAGTCAAATTCAAATTGGAAATCTCCTATTTCAAGCGGATTATTCACTCTCCATAGATTTGGAAAACTCGACGGATGGAGGAGCATTTCCTTGGATTTGCGTCTTGGCGGATCCTTGAAAAGTCCTCGTTAGAGATGTGTCCAAATAATCATCTTCCTCCCGTCCCTCGGTGCATCACAGATGAATGTTATGCTGGAATGTTAATCGCGAATCTGAGGATTTGCATATTAATGGCGACTGTTTGTTACGGGAAAGGTCTTAGAAAACTCGAGAGGATAGCAAAATTGATCTTCGCTTCGCAGACGGCTTACAAATGTTTCCAAAATGTCTTGGAAGAAATGAAGTGTAGCGAATAATCAGGTATTTCATAAATTTTATAAACTGCTAAATTAGCAGTTTCGGTTTTCGTTTAAAGCTAATCCTTATCCAAGAAGAATTTGCATTCCCTCATTTCATTACGAATATGTATTTTCGTACATATATTCAGCAAACTTATATTTGTTAAAATTTTGAAATATTGAATGAACATCTGTTATATTACCTATATTTATAAGACTTTTACGTCATTTCGTCATTCAATGATTTGTCTCAATAATTTTGCTCTTTTTGAGAAATTCTAAATTTCCTTTGATTATACTTTAACTTACAGTTTGTTTTGCATAAATATTAACTTATATCGATGCTTTAAAGAATGTTTTTTTTTCATTTAAGAACCACAAAAATTTATGTTAAATATGTTTCAATTTGACAGAAAGCAAAATTAATTAGTTTATAATCAAAATATGAATTCTGTTAGTAAGCAAAATCAAAAATAAACTATTTCGCTTTCACACGCATAGAAACACTCATTAATTGAAAACATTATCTCGCGATTGTTAAGACTTCTTTTATTTATGGTTGCATTGATGGCTGATAGTTAAACGATAAGCATATGCATTTCACGTTTACCAAACATACAAATTGACAGAAAATGTAAAGTAGCTACTGAAAGAAAAAAAAAAAAAACGAAAATATTACAAGAAAATGCGCAAATCTGCGAATTTAAGTTACTAACTATCAGAATGGAAAGAATCTTAAACTTTCTAATGATTAAAAAATAAACTTTATTTTTAAAAGAAAAATAAATACAGATATGATTTTTGATTTTTCTTCAGATCGTCATCTCTTCTACAACTGCATTTTTTCCATCATCCATACTAAGATGAAAGGGAGAGTGTAAGCCTCTTTTTTGCCACTTCATCTACTACAATCACTGCTGCTTGTTAGAGGTCTTGAGAGATAATTGCTCGTTCAAAATTTCGTATTTTTTTTCCTGAAGAAAAGGAAAATTAGCCTGTCAAGAGGCCAGAGGAATAAACTGGTTATTGAATGACAGGAATATTATATTCTGACAGGTAATTTAATGACAGTAGATAACTATGAGTAGGTTCATTCTCATGATGGTGCATCCATAAATTTGCCTTGCAAAGATCTTCACATTTCTATATTTGACATCAGAGATTTTATCATGATTTGAGGATAGTGAAGGCCATCTTGAATTCTCATCATCCTACATGCCTTGATGATTCTTTTTGAAATGTCGACGCCTCATAAACTCTCATTTGTTTCGACACTCTTCTCGATACGCTGATTTCGTAAATTAAACAGCCCTGATAAAACATTTTTCAAGTAGTATACCAAAATTTGAGATATGCCTATTTTTTAGAAAGATTTCCCCATAGCTTGAAGTTTTGAATGCTCTTTGGAATCAAAAGTGACGTGCAAACTTATACTTAATTGAACTGGATGAAACCAATTCAGAGAAGTCGTTCAATTCATGCCAGTCACTAGTTCAGCATGTACGAGAATTGAACGAGAATTTAAAAAGATTCCTGCATTTTTTTAATCAAAAGAAGCTCTTTTACGGTGAATTTAACGTAAGAATACTTAGGAAATGCAATGCACATTTACATCCCTGAAATGAAATGAAAACAAGAAAATAAACAGAAGAGGAAAAGACAAAAAATATCATAACGAAAAGATAATAAGGATTTTATATATTTTTGAGCGAAATTATGTAGAGTATTATTGTATGTATTTTATGTATGTATTATTGTATGTATTTTTGAGCGAAATTATGTAGAGTATTTAAAGATTATGGCACTTTTTTGAAATTAGGGCAACACTTTTATAACAACAAGGTTTTACTCTTCTACCAAATCACTTTTACCATATATTTCTTGAAATCAAATTTTATTTATTCCCTCAAAAATTTGAAAATGTTGTTATTCCTCTCTCTCTCTCTCTCTTATATATATATATATATATATATATAAGAGAGAGATTATATATATATAATGTAAGACACATTCATTTGCTTCATTCATTAAATACATGATACCTTCGATTAAAAATTTTTCAGCATCAAAATGTGTCTTACATTAAAGCCGCGATTTACACCCATTCTGCTGCATATTGAGGATATGACCTTTCTTAAAACAGTCGAGTCTCATGATATTGCAATACCATCGATACGTGATAAACATTTAATAGTTTGGGAAATGTGCTTCAAATGGCAGTTATCATTTGTTACGACGCCATTTCACTCTTGTTAACTGCGCAAACAGATACGAAAATGGTTCGGTTTTATCTTTCGACGGCGGAACGAAATCAAGGGATAAAACATTTACCGAAACGATAAAAATGCTTCTCAATTTCTTTAGAATTATTAAGATTTATACAAAAAATATTTTCAAATATTCTTAAATGTCAAAAAAAAAAAAAAATTCACAGAAATAAATTTCATTAAAACGCAATTCTTTGAACTTTAACCTGGCTGGAAAATTTTTCTTTGCCATAATATTTTCGAGTGCTAATGCGGAACATGTCAAATTCTGGCTTCATTTTCATTAGTTAAAATTCTAAGTAAATTTTTAAAAAATCACTTTCAGGTGCAAAAGTAGACCTTTGAAATCTGTATCTGTATATCTGTATCAATTTTGGGCCTAATTCTTGATCAAATGATTCTATAAGAAGTCAATTGCATTTTCTTCCATTTCTTTCACTATTATTTGTAGAATTTGCTTCTTTAATTTTAGCCAATGCTGATATTATATCAATTTTGCTTCCTAATTTTATTTCAATCCATTTTTTTATGGAATTGAATCAAAGTTCACTTAGAGATTAAATGGTAAATAAATCAGGTATATCGAAGATTATACTTGTTATTCATTTTTAACAGCATCTAACTAACATGCAGTTTCGTCCAGCTCACACAATACACAATAACTGCGGATCACCAATTTTATGCTGGAATAAACAATACTTAAGAAATAAGAAAGGGAATTGACTGCGCCGCAACATGCAACTACATGTTCGGGGGTAGTAACAATTTTTATGACATTTTACCGAGTGACTTCAACTTAAGGCAACTCAAATGAAGATGCTTAAATTTCAATCTCAATTTAAACTTTAAAATTTCTTTATTAAGGAAACCATGAATTTCAGGTTATCCAGGAAATATATAACTAGAATCAAATACAACATATATTTTAGGCAAAGTAGTTTGTTACCAAAGGCAACTTGTTAAAGAATAAACAAGAAATTTCAGAAAATTGGATTATAAATAAAAAAAAGGCAAGATGAATCCTTTTTTTTCCCGACATTTCAGTATGATTCCAAATTGAGACTTTCCAATAACTCAAATATTTTGTTCAATACCAGAACACTTCATCGGTATTCATTCATATCATTGCATATCAAACCATAACTGTTGACGTGTCAGCTATGCATAAATTAAATTATTTTTTTAGCCCTTGAAAAGCATTTTTCCAAATTAAATTATATATTTTGTATTGTATCTTTAAATTAATACAATCGAGATCACTTTTTTTACCTATACGAAAAGGTTACATTTCCATCCATTCAATAAAACATACAAGGAAAATACATTTCATATTTTTTTAATTATATTTTATTATAAAATTCCAGAAATTTTTGTGATAAACTATCTTTTCCACATTATATTACCAAGTTAATAAAAAATATATATGGAATTTGAAAAAAAAATTACATAATGGTTTTAATTCTGAATTCTCAATAATTAAATTTTTTTTAGTGTCTACTGTTTGAAAATATATTTATAAATACAGAATATTTTTCATAGTTAATTTCATTCTTGTCTGAGCTACTTTAGTCTCAAGTGATTTCATTGTAAATAAAATTCTTACACAACAAATGCGGATTTTATATAAAAGTAAATATTTATTAGAAGAGAGCATTATTTCTGCTTCTTTCTAAAGAAATAAGTACATCTCAAAACATAGTTTAAATAAAAAAATTAAGGAAAGTAGCACTTTTTTCGATTGTAGATAACACAATGAACTGTCTAACAATGTCCATATGATTTACATAATCATTTCACGTATTTTATTATACATTGCATGATTTTTCACATGAAAAATTTCTACTTCATTGCTTAAAATAAAAGCTTAAAAAATCTTTTAATTCAACGTAAACAATAACTTCATTGCAATAATAGTTCCAGTCATTAAATTCAGAAATGTGCAATTTACTCATTCCATTTTACCCATTCTTTTAAAATCTTTTCTTACATTTCTTTGGGTTTTGGCTTATAATTCATCAAAGCGTATCATTACAAAAGAAAAGAAATATTCTGCTATTTTATTAAACATTTTTTACGCCAAAATATTATCATTTTTTCGATTATTATTTTTAAAGAAAGCGCTAATATTATATTAATATATAATAATTTGCATAATAAATATGTTTAGTTTCCAAAAAATATTAATTCGTATAAAAAATACATACAAAATACAATAGATTTTTTTAAATAATATAATTTAGTGCAGTAATTTTTAAATAGTTTTTTTTTTTACTTTTGCTTACTTACTACAACATTTTCCTGTAGGTTCTTATAAAACAAAAAATAATTAATGAATTTTAAATAGTAGCTGATGTTTAATAAAATATTTTACACGAAAATGAGAAACAAATATTCTTTATCGTACATAGCCTTTATGCTGTCTTCCCCTTTCTTTGCAAAATCTTTTATTTTTAGAGGAGAAAAGACATTTCTAAGTATTTTCTTCATGTTTAATCTAAGTTAATCTAAGTTTATTCTGAGAAGCGAAGAAGAATCAGCGAAAAAAGTCCATGACACTTTTCAACTAAAATTTTATTTGAGTAATTATATTAAGTTGAATTGTATCAATATTTTACACATTTTTTAACTTGTATTTTGTTAATGAGTCTGACTATCAGACCAATTTAAATGGTCTGATAATCAGACTCATTAACAATGGTTGAATACTTTTGATCATCATTAAGAAAAATCCTGCCTGTTTTGAAACAGATCAATGAATATCAAGAAATGAAGTTTGGCATATTAGAAAAACTTGTTCATCCGTTGTTATACATGAATTCGCGATAATTTTGATTTGAATCCACATAATTCCTGGTAAACTCTGAAATGCTTTTGAGATTTGTTTTATTTCGAGCAAAAAAAAGAGAGAAACATTGTTCAGTCATTTTAGTCAAATTCATTATTTACATAAAAAAATTAGATTAAGCAGGCATATAAAAAATGACTCGTGGAGTTATTGGGAAGATGAAGAAGGTAAAAAATACATAAATAAGGTAGACACGTATGAAAGTATAACCTGAAAACCATCTGAGTGAATTAGAGGACATATGAGGATACAGAAATGAAAACTTAATAAACATTAATTCAAAATCAACTAAGGAAGTCAGCATGATTTAAATTATACAGAGCAGATTAAGTTAAGCAACGTTTCAATTGTAATGTTTGCTCAAATAATGAGAATAACGGAATAAAAATTATTTATCTTTATGATTCTTAAGTTACTGCAATTTAGTTTAAGTAATTCATTCATATTAAAAGCTATTAAGCTTATTTTTTTCTTTATAAAAATAAGTTTGCTTTCTCCAAAATTCATATTTAAAATATATTCAGTTGTCGAAAATCACTTGTATTTAGCTTCTCTTAAAACGCTAAAAAAAAAATCGCGATACATTATCAATATCTTCTTAAATCTTCTTAATATTCTGGACAGAAGTAGTATTAGCATTCGAAAGTATTCATTATCAGTATCTAATAGAATTCAACGAAAACTTTCATATATCTAAAAATTTGAAGTAATAAAATAAAAAATATTCCAAGTTTAGATGTGTGAACAAAAAAAAACAGATATTTCCTGAGAAAGGGTGATTATTTACTTTGGTTCAAACTGTATGCATTGATAGCTGATCTTTAAGTTTCGTATGATTTGGTACAATAAAATGCACATGTAAGGAAGAAAAAAAAACATGCTATGGAAAATTTGGGATTTAAAAAAAAATGCTTTACATCTTTCCGAATAAATGCATTGTTTTTTCGAAAATTTATATTTAGATTATTGAACACAGCAAATAAAATTGTTGATGAAACTTGAAAAGTATGATCGTTTCTATCATTAATATTCCTCATATATGACAAACCCGGATATTTTCCTCCTTCATCAGTTTTTGTAGGTCCCAAAAATCCCTTTAAGAGTGAATTTCGAAAAAAAAAAATGCTTTTTCAAAGTATCGAAATAATTTTGATCAGATAGTTTAGATGTGTCGCACGTAAGCGCTTACTGTAGAATATTATGTTAATAAAAGTCCCACTGACACTTTGGTGATGCTTGAACGCACGTTCACATGCCAAATCCTCTTACAGTGGCCTGTTGTTGAAATCAGTTGCTTTATATACACGATGCCTGATATACACCTGAACGCTCGTGTTGCTTTATATGAACCTGAACGTTCGTGAATTGCTGGATGGCCAACCCAAGAAAGAAAATGAATTTCTGTTACAGAACAAACGAAAGGCGAATTTTTCTCCTTTTCTTGGCGTTACTATTCAAATGTTGCTTTTTCTGAAGTTGCCTAACTCCTTGTCATGCCAATATGAAAAGAGCAATATTTGAACAGTGGATGTCCGGTTGATACCAGTAAGAGTGGGTGTGGTTAAGAGCTCCGGTGGGAATTCTCTGAAATGAAATTAAACCTGAATTCAAAGGCACATATATAAATATCCATGACTCATTTAATCGAGAAAACATAATAAATTCCTGTTGGCAAGAAATGCATCATTACTTGAGTAAAAACACGCAATATTCCTCTAACGGCTTCAAAGTTTACCTATGATTTATAAATATTTTTCGATTATAAATTAAACATATGAGAAACTCAAAAATATAGTTAATTGTGAAACGCTAAATGAAACAGTATTTAAAATCATCATATAAGTTTTCCAGTGAAAAGAAGTATGACTGATTGAAGAGGAATTGCCTTGCTCATTAATCAATCTTAATTTCAAATTCTTATGGAAAATACATTCATGCGTAATAATTTTTTTCGTGAACTTCAGTTGCAGTACTACTTCAATCTGAAGGTCTCACCTGGTCCCCTTCAATCAATCACCGCCTCAGTTCGTTTCTTCTGACTCCATGAATGCTACAGTTCATTTTCTGGAGTGAGGCAGTAAAACAAATGCTATTTTTTATGTTGATGTTTTTTCATAATAAAATGTGACTATTTTGGAGCAAAAAGAAAGAGAAAAGTAGAGTTGGCGAATATCACGCCTGATCCACGTCCCTCCGGAGCTCTTCCGTGATTGGGGCGGCTTATCGCCTCCGAAAGAATCCATGTAGAAAATGCTTCCAGACTTTATTTTGAATGCGTGTCGGTAAAAGTCTTCTTTTGTAAAAGTATCTGTCGAGCGTCCTGTGAGACTTAAAATTGGAATGAGGTTAGGGAATAAATTTGCTTTACGTTATTTAAATTTAAAATCTTCAAAAAATTCAAGTGGAATCAAGCAATATAAAATGTTTCCTATAAATTTTGAGAATGTTATGATTGAAAATGTTGATGCAATATCTTTGCTTGCAAAAATAGTTCATGAAAAAAATCACTGCATGCACTTAAAATGAGGCAATCGAACCAATAATCATTCAAAAACATTCAAATAAGCGCATTTAGCAATTATGAGAAAGATTTCTCCAAATCAAATAATATGAAAATAATACTGTCCCATTATTTTTAGAAGCCAATGAAAATTAAGGCATTTCTGTTAATTCAATATATTTAAGTTATTCTTCTTGTTTGAGGGATAAAATATCTGTTACAACAATTTTCAAAGGAAATATTTTTTAAAGCAAGAATCGTTTTTTGAGAAATATGGAAAATTAATACTTGTGAACTATCTATATTTATTCATATTAAAATTGATAAATAAACTTTTTGGATACTTACTTATTTGAAGCATAAACTCGCTTTTTGATCATCAGGCAATTAAAAATGCTGCACACATTTTTTTAAATATATTCTTGACATTTGAGTTTGCGTATATACTAAATAAATAATCAAATTAATAAATTTTCTTTTCACAGTAGGGGAATTTATAATTATACGTATTGTAGTGTCTTGATCCTGACCCATCAATTAAGAGAGTAGCGTAATAAACAATCCCTTTATTTACAGTCTTATATATGTACACCAAAACAACTTGTTCTGATCTATTATTTACAAAATTGAAAAAGTTCCTTTTTTCCTCTTTCAATTCGGAGAATAAATACACACACACAAACGCCAACAGCTGTTAAATGAAACGGTTACTACAGGTGTTTAACCAGAAATCTACCGATCTTTATCGGGTGGATCTTAACACAGAAGCCCGAATCACACGAAGCTTCACACAAAATTAGGAACACCTTCTAACACTCGTCTCTCCGACTTTTTCTTCCACGCCTCACACTGCTCTTCCCCTCCTCTTCAAAAAATACCGCATTTTATTTTCGTAAAATCTCCGCCTCTCATTTTCTCTTTGGCGCACTTGATCTCCTTATAACACAATAGCTGTTCAGCAATGCTTCCCCAATGGTCTCCAGTCGATCGTGGGAATGTCCATTAATGGTTCAACTTTGTAGCTGACCCTTTCCGAACACATATTAATTATAGTCCTTCATAATAGAAAAAATATTTTACATCTGGATGGTTTAACATGTTTCTTCCTTGAAGATTTGATGGATCACTTTGAAACGGCGAAAACCACATCTGCGGTTCTTTATCTGGATACAACTAATGACCAGACACAATGATTCTACAGGCGAAGAGAATCCCTCATCTGGAAGTCCGGAGGCACTTCACAATAGGGGAGAATAACAGGTGACGGTACATCTGGCCGAAATGCCAATTATCAGGTGAGGGAAACGGGGAACGTTACAACTCCCCTCCCTTGGTGAAGAATTTTTCATAGTTTTAACGAGAAAGAATCCTTCTTTTCTCTAATAAACTTGTTTATACAACTAACACAGGCATAATCACAACATTTAAAATTTTATCTTCCAGATAACTGCATATATATATAGGTTATGATATTAATATTAAAAAACGATAATACTCTTTTTACGGTAAGGCAGCTGTCTGCATCAGCTGCTAAATAAGATGTCATTTCTTTGCACCTTTTACATAATAAAAAAAAAATTAACTACCTAATTGATTGGCACCCTCAGTTCTAATTTCAGTGCGGCTAAGAGCGTCAGCAAGTAAATAGTTTTTCTTGCCTTGTGCCTCACCTTATATTCGAAAGGTCATAAGTCCAAAGATCATCGCATCTAACGTGCTTTCGATCGGGAATTTGAATTCCAATGATTATGGTCAATTTCAGTTATAAATTCTTTTAACAATATTTCCCTTACAGATCCAACAGCTAATCAAGCATTAAAATATCTAGGTTTAAATCATCTTTTAAATCAGATAAAATTATATCAACTATAAGGTCTTGGAGATTAAGGACCACCAAGTCCAGGCGCTCCGAAAAATAAGCATCACGTCGCCGTAGTTATAAATTCTTGAGCATCTAAATCGTATTGGAGCTTTTATTTCGCGTAAAAAATGGTTGTGCATTCTCTTTCCGTTGTACTATATTTGCTTTCAGCGCTCGAAACTTTTTTACTCAAATGCAGAATGGGTTGCTCTTCACCTGTTGAGTCGCGTTGAGACATGACGATCCCCATTCCGATATCCGAAATATAGATCTGAAGGCCTTTTGGTCAGTCTGCGCTTTAACTCTTCTTAGGCATGATTACAATAGTCTGTCCAAGTAATTTTTTCTTCCCTTTTAAAACATTTGTTAAGGGAGCTGCAAATACAGAAAAATCCTGAACGTAGAGAGCCCGCTAAACCCAGACAAGCTCTGATTTACGTTTTTGCAGTGGGAGTTGGGAAAACTAACACTGCTTTGAGGGAGTTCGTATTTCCTCAAAATTGTGCACATCATTTTTAAAACTGATATTATTTTCCTAACTGTAAGATTTTAAAATTATTTGGAGATTCATTACAAGATGAAGATTTACTGCTGTCATCAAGAATAAGTTTGCCATTAGCATCTAGTTCATTTAGTTGACACGATTCATTTTCTTTACTGAACCTAGATTTTGTTTTGTTTCTAATATTTCGTTAATTACTGATTTTGAAAGAGAATTCTCACTCGAGAGTTTTTCTACGGTAGAAATTGATAATTCTTCAACAGAGTGGATTTCTGTTTCATAGGGTTTCACAATAAATTTACTAGCAGAAGAGTCAAGTATCATTTCCTTGTTTTTATGTGTCATTTTATCGGTCGAAACAGATTTCTCAACTTCTTGTGCAGAGGAACGTAGCTCTACTTTTTTCAACCTCAGGTTTATGAACCTCCATGTTGTTAGATTTTTCCGGGGTAGTAAGATCAGTTACAGGACTTGCAAAAGGTTGAGAACAACTCACATCCTCAGAAGTTTTATCAGTTATCATGTCCTCACTATTCACAGTTTTCCGAAATAACCCATTATCTCTCCCAACAAAAGACCTAAAACATGCTTTAAGTTCCGAGCAGTTACACAGGGTGGAAAAATACTTTACCTCAAATATTTCACTCCTAATAAAGAGTTCTTATTCCTATGCTGCTGGAATACGAGAGAACATTCAAAGAAATCCGAATGATTTTAAAGAAACTGCTCAATTATATTTGAAATTTTTTATGATATGTAATAAGCAAACTCTGAAAAAAAGATATTCTTTAATTGAATGTTGATTGAAATATCATTAATACATCCAATTCAGTCAGATTTGAACATAATTAAAATCTCAATTAAAAATAATAACATCACAACTAGTTCAGCCTTGAATATTGAAACCCCTTAATATTTCTTTTTATAATTTCATAAAAATGTATTTTAAAAACTGCGAAGGTTTGACAAAACCTGTGTAAAGATACTATGTCATATATAAGCCATCCTTAATACTGCTGCAAATTGGAAATAAAACAATTTGTACGCTAAACTTATAAAAAGCAAAAGTTATATATTGGCAGCTATTTACAAAAATTATTAACAATACTTAATCTTTCATTTGATAATTTTATGAACATTCATTTTAAAAATTGCAAGGGTAGGCTTAAAAACCCTCTGAAGATATTGTAACCCGTGTGAGCCACCATGAATCCTGCTACAAAATGGAAATAAAACAATTTGCATGCTAAATTTATGGAATGCAAAAATTAAATACTGACTTAGATACTAAAATTATTAACAATACTATTCTTTCATTTGACAATTTTAGCTACAAAAATCCATTTTAAAAATTGCAAAGGTTTGACTTAAAACCTATACAAGGGTGCGATATCTTATGTGAACCATCGTGAATCTTGGGTCAATATTAATGAAATAAATCGATACCTTTTCTTTCTTATTCCTCTTTCCCGACATTTTAGATACACAGCATGGGATGAAGAGCTATGTGTGTGCGCAATAGAACAAAAAATGCCACTTCCTGAGCGTAAAGTCTCCTTTCTTCACACTTTACTTGCGAATCATCGTTATCTCTCTGAGTAAAGTCTACAAGATAGAAAAAAGTGAGTAAATAAATTGACACAATTTGTTTCTCCGCGACCGTAACAGCCCAGATGGGAGAAGTGCCGTTTATGCGGATGAAGTATTTCTCGGTGCCCGTCTTCGGACGATGGCCCATCGTTAGAGGTGACAGGCCGATGCTAAAAGGAGAACAACATTTGATGGCATCATTCATAAGCGATCCTTTGTAGGGACGTTTCCCACTTTTATTTAGAGCCAATACGCCCATCTATAAAATTTCAACACGGGATCATTCCCAACCTTTTTTACTTATTTGAAAATACCTGGATGGAGCAAAGTTTCTGGAAATGAAATGTTTTTTGATATTCCGTTTTAATGGAGAGATTATTTACTTCCGCTTACTTTCTCAGAGCAAATTACTTTTATAACAGTTCTGAATGGAAGCCTGAATTCAAGTGCCCCATTATATTCCTTCAGTTTGTTTTATTTAACTATATGAATTATTTTTACGTATTCGTATGTTCACAATTTTTTTATCTATAATTATTCTTATAAAGCGTGTCTTGAAAGGAATAATAAATAATCATGCGATGCAATTTATCCAATCCATTTTGAAAACAAATTATTTATTTAACTATACTATGAACTAAAATGCACAACATGATATGAATTCAATAAGGAACTTATGATAAAACCTTAAATCTTAGATTAAACTAAATTAAAATTTAATGTTTGTAAATATTCCTTGCCTAAATTTTATTTCATGTTTCATAAATTTATGTATTTATGAACAATAATACCATTTAAGTCATTTTAAAAAATAATAATTTCTATCAATAATTAAACAATTATTCATTTTTTTTAATTTTTGTATTCCTACAGTAAACCACATGAAGGGATATCAAATGCATCTAGCCTCTCCGTATCCTCATATTTTGTGGCAAATTGGGGGCTTTTCGCGTTGATTTAAAAAACGTGATGTGGTTTGAAGCTTTTAATAAAATTCCGTTGATGAGATATTCTATTTTGATAATTATTCAATATTAAAAGTTTTTTTATGAAATAGAATGAATAAATATTTATTAAAGTAGTAGCATTATGTAGTACAAAGTAAACTAAAATTTATCTGCATATTTCATTCAGAATTCCTTGCCCTTTAAAATTTTTTTAATACATTAGATATACTATCTGACAATTTTAACGTTCAAATAAGTCTGGCATCTATCCTTTATAAAATTTTGAAGCAATTTGAGATGTGTATTATTTTTGAAATCATTACCATGAAAGTGCAAAGAAAACTTATTCATTTTTTTAGTTGCATCATTAGTTTTGTTAAAAGTGACAGATTATTATCAAATAGCAAAATAATTTAAAAGGTGCAATTCTTTATTATTCCTCCTTGGAGTTCTTTTCGCAAACTTCAATTCTATTCCGCAATAACAGATGTTTTCTCCTGTTTTCATTCTCAGAGCTTACAATGAGCCGCGAGGACAAACATTCATGGAAAAATAAAATTACTTTAATATTTATGACTGAGTATTCGAATCCTTGTTTGTTTCAATATCCATACATTTTTAAAATTTCAGAATAGATATCTTTAAAGGGTAGATCTATGAATGTAGCATAATCGTACTTCTTTCTGTCAAATCCAATTCCATTTCAAGCGGCACGGAAGTAAATGTCATTCACAACTTTTTTGTCTAATGTTTTATTTTTTCTTCACTATTTGATTCGAATCAATTTAAGCACAGTGAATGAGAAGGAAAAATCATGGATAAATATCTCTATCGATTGGTGAATCAAAATTTCATATTCTTCTCAAATAAATGATAAAACTTTCATGCCTTTGCGATGAAAAAAAACATGACAGTTTTAAATAAATTTAATTTAAAATGCATTTACATCCACGCACGAAACGTATCGCATCAGAACCTTCGATGCTTCGAATTCAAAGACAAAGATGTAATCAGGCCTCTGTATCTCGATTTTATAATTATGACTCATTCAGAAGAAAAAGAGACTTGATTCTTGAAATTCATATACGGTTTTTCATATTAATTCTTTTTTCGATGAATTTAATCACTATAACTTAAATGGAAATTGACTATATATAATTTTTATCTAAATTAGGAATAAAATTTTGGCAAAAAAGATAACAATAGTCCTCTAAATGGAAAACACGTACAATTAAGAAATATATGGAATGTTTCAATTAAATAATTTACAATCTTACTCGTAAATTTTAATTATATTTTAAATAGCATTTTCAAAAAATGCCAATTTTTAACATCATGAAAGTAACATTATTCTTTGCTACGGAAAACATTTCAATAAAAAATGTTGGTGTTGTCATTTGAAAATGTTACCACTGTAACTGTCATTGTTTAAAATTAACTTTTTTTTTCTTACGATTCTTGAGTGAATACTTCAAAATATTTTGAACCAAAATTTTACTCTTCTCCTGTGAATAATGTGATAGTTACGGTCTCATATATCGTGGTAGTTTTGTTTTTTTGTTTTTTTTATAATCACCCGGTATATATATGTGTAATGATATTTCTTAATCCATTTTAAAACCTAATTAATTTCCTATTTTTATCATTAATTAAGCCTATATTACTATTTTAAAATATTTTCGTATGCCTATATTCTGACATTTTCTATCATTTCCTGATCTAATTCCTACTTTTTTTTATTTATTTCCGACACCGGCTCTCAAAAGGGGATGACTAGTAAAACTCTGAAGATTCAAGAGCAGGTATAAAAATCCCAAACGCCCATAACGTTCCTTCCCAAGACACCTAAGATTATATTTCTCGAATCGACACATGTCAAAGAAATTTCTATAAGTAAAAGGCATTGAGAGAGAAATATCTAACACGATATATATATATATATATATATATATATATATATATATATATATATATATATATATATATATATATATATATATATATATATTAATTGCTTAAATCTAAATTAGCGAAACTTGGATTATCCCTGAAAGAAGATATTGTATCCATAACGACTGATGGAGCAACAGTTATGCAAATCAGCAATTGTGCTATATGAATGGAATTCAATTAGGAGTAATATATGTATTATACCAAAAAATAAAAACCAGAAGAATCCAAATACTGTGGATATAAAAACTGCGGATTCGAACTTTGAAGAGAGTAAGAGTGAGAATGATATTGACAATGAAGATAATGTCAATGTAATGGTTGAAGAAGATATTGCTAATGAGGATGAAATATTAATCCATCAAGAATTGTTTCCTATAAAGTTCGAAAAATTGCTAAGAAATTTAAACGTTCCCCTATAAAAAATGACATATTACTAAGACATATATGCTAACTGAAAATAAAACAGAATATATGCTAATATTAGATTCTAAAACACGTTGGAACAGTTTACTTCTGATGATGGGATGAATTTTGAAACTGAAAAATCCATTCCAAAAAGCAATAATCGACTTAAAGCTATAAATTAATTTTTTCGGATAGTGAATTCGACTTAATATCCAGAACTGTATCGGCTCTATTTCCAATAAAACTGACTATTGAGGCATTATGTCGGAGAGATTCTAATTTATTAACAGCTAATGCAACAATAAATTTCATATTTCAGTCACTGAAAGAACAGCACACATCACTATCTGAAGAATTATATATTACATTGAAAAATCGTACAGAAGAAAGACATACCGAAATAGAAAAAAGTTTTATGGTATTTACATGATTATAATGATTTTAAAAATGAAAATGAAAAAAAATAAAAATAAACAATTCAAATCTGATTAAGTTTATAGCAAATTTTTTTAAAATTATTTACCCACAAACCTATCCAGAAGAATTCGGTTCAGTTATCGAAGATTATGATAACACTAATGTCGATAGTGAAAAGGAATTGTTTCTTGAACAAAGATTAGAATGAGCGATAAATAAAAAAATTTCAACGAACCAAAATACAATACAGAAATCAGCTATATCCAAAACCATCCGACGAGAAATTCATTTATTTGAAGAAAATGAGGGAAACGTATATCGCACATTGCTAACAGTACAACCAACTAGCGTAGATGCCGAAAGAACGTTTTCGACAGCTGGTAATTTTTGCACAAAATTACTTTTCAGGCTTAATGACGGTACAATTGATGCATAATGTTTTTTAAGATCACATTTCAAAAATTTGTAATATTACCACAGACTGAATAGTGATATTTACACTTTTTTGTGATTTAAATAAATAAGATGTTCCTTTACTTTTTTTGATTCTTTATATACTGTTATAATTTATAAGTTACAAAATTATTTTTTGTGATATTTACTCTCTCTTATAAAACTGGCAAATAAAAAAATTAATACCCGTGTTTTCTTTCTTTTTCTAAATTTTCTAATACCGGTATTAAAACTTGTATCTCGGTATTAAGATCTAATTAATACCGAATACCGGTATTGAAATTTGGGTCCGGTATTGCAATCCCTACTTCAGACACATTTATGCTTTTCTTATGCAAATATTAATTACTAATATGATATATTTGTTATTTTAATTAATAATTATAACTTGAATTAGTAAGGTTTAAATTACTGTCGGAAAGAAGTTTTTATTGGTTTGATTTACTTAACAATAGACTTATCGAATATGCATGGATTTTTCTTTCACCCTGATCGAATAAGGACAGTGACTCTTTCATTAAGAGAGCTTTCCCTCTAAATGTGCATTCCCAACATATCAACTGAAAGATATTTGATTCCGATGGATATAAATTGAGAGACTCTTCCTCGTTTATGATTCATTAAATTTCACAATAAATTCAATATCTTACTAAAACTAAGCAGCTTAGTGATTCAGTTAACACTAAGATTATTGCAGATAAGCATAGTTTATGCTGTTTAAGCTATCATCTAAGACCAACGCACTGGAAACATAAAATCTTTATTTGGGATTCCGAAACTGCTGAAGACAGCAACTTCATGTTTAAAACTATTAAGCCACTTAAGCATAAAGAAATTTAAAAGGAGGTGGCACACCTGCATACGCAATCAAATTTTGGTGGAATCAAATTTTTAACTACTGATCCTTTATTGCTAAAACTGCTAATTTGAAATGAGTCAATACAACTTTTTTAAGAAAGTAGGATTTTGTCATTTAGATACTTGTGGAAATGATAGAAAATAAAAACATCAATTCTGATTTTCTTCAAATAAATCTATAACAGAAAACACATAAAATATATGCAATATATAAGATATACGAAAATCGATATCTCTTTGCATTTTGTATGAATATAATCAATTTTGAAAGAATTTTCGTTAAAGCTCTGTTTACAATGCCGGTCATTAAAATTGCAACACCAGGAAAGAATGATCTGACGGACGTCAAAATCACATGAAAGGAAGAAGAGTTTGGGATATGCAAATGATTAATATCTCAGCGCTTTTAGACTACGCAGGAGGAAGAAATGACATCCGAATCCCTGCATAAAAGAAAAATTGTGTAGTGGATTTCTCATTCGCAAAGAGCTTTGTAAAGTTGGAATTTGCTCAGAATATTCTGCTATGCTTCTAATAATAAGAAGAAATTCTTATCAGTAGGTGTCAGAATTCGACAGAGGTAGGATGGTTGCCTGTAGTTAGTGTGGCTTGTCGTGCCATGATATCGCCTATCGCACTGGTCGAAATCCAACCACTGTATACGAATATGGAATCAATGGATTACTGAGGATCGTATTGAACGGTATGCAGGATCTCAACGCCCTCCAATGAGTAACCCCCAAGAGGACAGACATATTGCGCGGTCAGCCCTGCAAAACCCTAAAATCACATCACGGTCATTAGTCAGGAAATGGGCATATTTGCAGCACGCTCAGTATCCGCTTGTACGGTGCGACGACGTTTGCAGCAACTTGGACTGTAAGTAAGGCGACCATTACTTCGGCTTTCCTTGAAAATGCAGCATAGAGGGAGACGGCGATTCGAATGCGCCGAGCGACAAAAGTGATTACATGAAAGCCAAAGTGTAGTCTTTTTAGACGATACCCGGTTCTGGATGCAATATTCTGAGGGCCGTATACGTGTCTGGAGGCTCCGAAGGACCGCACGTCGTCTGCTTGCTTCAATATCAGCATAGGGGTCCTGAGCCTGGTGTGAGATTTTTGGGCAAGAAATTGGGTACGCGACACACGCAAATCTATAGTTCGGATCAAAGGTCATTTGAACGCAGATTGGTACATTTCTGACATCTTACGTCCAATGGTTGTGCTTTATCATCTTGGTCGGCCAAACGCTATCTTCCAACAAGATAATGCAAGATCACATTTGCACGCCGTGTTCAGACCTTCCCCGATCCTTCGATTGCTGCATGGTATTCAGATCTGTCACCCAATGAAAATATATGGTCATGGGTTGCTGAAAGACTGGCCCGCAACCCTTTTCTATCGAATATGGTTAGAGAAATGTGATATAGACTTGAAGCAGCATGGAATGGGTTGCCGGTTTCTGTCATCCAAATCATCTAATCCAATCATTCTATACCTAACCGGGTAAAGGCCGTTTTAGCTGCCAGGAATGGTAGCGTTTTCTACTAATTTCACTCCCCTATAAACCGCCAAACTGCTTGCAAATTCTTCGTGCCATACTATTTACGTACAATAAATATCTTTATTATATTTGCTTTTCTTCATGCTGTTGCAATTTTGATGGCCAGCAGTGTATATTTTCTGCAAAAAAATCTTTTGTTACTGAATAAAATTTAGCATGGTAGAAAGAAAAACTAAATGAAACTAAGAATAATTTAACAAAATGAATACTTTAAAAAAATACTAAAAATACATTATTATAAGTTTTATCAACATTGTTTTTTAGTTCAATGTAATGTTTCTCTTCATAAGCGCAAGTAAAGTTACTTGTCTAATTTTCAAAATAGTGATTGTTGATAACATACATAATATGTTAATTTATTTTTTTATAAAATTGCGAAAACCTATGAAATTTTATTCCTTTAGAATTTATTCATAAAACATGGAGAAAGAAGGATTAATACGATTTAAAAGAAAAACCAACTCAGAAATTTTATCATAACTGAACTGGAAATTCAAAGTAATTTCAGTTGAAGCAAATTTAATTCCAATTAAAACAAAAATATATGCTATGCTTTTACTTTTAATTGTTTAAGAGGGTTTTATACAGATTTTCAAATGTTTCAAAGCATGTTTTTATTATATTGCAAGTGGTATTTGTAAAATTTTATTCAAAATTTGATTAGTTTTGAAAACAAACTCAGTAACTTTGAATATTTGTTTTTTCTTCAGTTTCAGATCCAGCTGACTAGAAAATGTAAATACTTAACAAAATTAGCAAAGGATAAGCATTTTAGCATGAGTAAGTGATTAAGGTTTCAATATAAATAAATGCATTAAATTAGGTGTAATTACTTTCGCATTTAGTCATTGTGAAATAAAGCGTGCATATTAAATATTTACTGTAAATTTAATAAAGAATCGTATTTCAACCAATAAGCATTCAAAAAAATTTGTAAAAAAAAGAATTTAACGTGGTGTTCTCTTTTTATTTAATGAAATAAAATTGTTCTGAATATAGTACCCATTACAAAGGTTGGCTCAGTTTAAAAAACCATTTCCAAATGAGAAATTATGTTGATTTTAAAATTCAATGTTAGGAATTGGAGCGCAGCCAGTTTCTCTTACTCTTGCTTTTTCGAATGTTTGAATTTGCACTTAATACAAAATTATAATTTCCTTAAAACAAAACCAAAATGTAACTTTTTTTTTATGCTTTAACATTTTAAACTCGCATGATAGCAGTGCATCAAACAAATTACCCGAATTAATTTTCTTTTCACTTTTTTTACACACTTGCCTTTACAGTCTTCAGTTCCTGTAATGATGGCTTCTCCGAAAAGTTTGTCCTCAGCAACGCCCTCTATGAGGAGGGTCGATTTTAGCCCCGCTTTTCGTGCGCTTTCACCCGCGAACAGACGAAGCGCCGACACTGAGCAAGCGACCTTCAATTCCTCATTTTCGGTTCCAGGCACTTGTGGAACGCATCCGAACTTTCACCATGGCAAATATTTAAAATCATCAAGCACTTTTAGCTAGAAATGATGAAAAAAATTCTCCACAGCTAAGCTGCTTTGCCTTTGGGTATACCTTTTTGTTTATCTGAAATTTGCGCAAAATGGAAGCGATTCAATTCTTGAAGATTATGCACGAATATAGATTCTCCTTTATGTGACCAAACCGCATCTTGGACTAGTCTGAGCTTCATCTAGTGGTAGGTTTTAATCTTTCGCAAAAGTATTCTCAGAAAAAAATATTAGGATAAGCTTGGCATTTCAAAATCTATTGAAGATACTAATCAATATTTAAACAGTGTTTCAACCAAATTATTACTAAAGCGAAATTTATTTTAAGACAGACACGTGTTCAAGTACATTTCACGCTTTATAATATTGCAATATTGAAAACTTTAGATATTTTTATAAATGGCATATCATTTAAATCATATTATGAAGTTTCAATAATTAAGAGACAGCCTTTTATTATAGTGCATTAACTTTTATTTGCTTATTTAATCTTAAATGTACAGCACAGGTTATATGAGAATTTCAATATTAAGCACAGCTGTTTTATGCATTTTCAATTAAATTTGTAGAATAGGCAATTGAATCTTATAACTGTATTTGCTAAATTAACACTGAGCTCCGTAAAGTACAAAGCACTGTTAGATTCACGATTCATGAATGTTTCTCAATCATGAGCGTGACATTCATGAATGAATGTGCATGAAATATCACAAGGAATTTAAGATGTCTCATGAACTGATGTTTACTTTACTTTCATTTTGAATTTCATTCTTTCAAGCCATATTGCAGATGTTGAATGTAAGTTATTCCGTGTCAGTTTTTCGATTGTACTGATGAAATAGCAGAGTATCTATAATTATTTGATTATACAAACATTTATTAAAAAATAAGTTTCAGTTTTCATAAATTCAAATTAAAGTTATATTTGTATATCATTTTAGAATTTGAACTAATAAAGTAAAAAAAAAAGTATTACTATTAGCTGAAAGCAAAAACTATGTACAATTGTTGCTATTATCTGCTCGCAAATAATGATTCTATGAACCTTTAATGAGACTTGAAACGTGTGATAATTGTGTATTGGCATGACAAAATAATTCTCAAAACAATTGCATTTCAATATTTTGACATATAGTGGCATCTTTCTTCAAATTCTGTGATTCAAACTGAATTATATTGGGAATTATTTCTTGTAAATAATTCACTTATTTATGAAAATAGATGGAACTTTGACTAAGTTTTATTCGTTTCGAACAAATAGAAAATGCTGAATATATTACTTTCTAAGAAAAATAGAGTTATTTTCTGTGGTTACATCTCCAATCAATCGTAATAAAATCTTCACAGTTGCTTCTTTCATTGAGCAAACTTTTATGAACTATTTTCACCTGGTGCTCGATTTTTTCCATGATATTATAAATGTATAGATGTGAAACGTAGCTTCCTTTGCTTTAAAATTTTTTGTATTGTTTTTATTTTATTTAACAAGCAGAAATGATGGAAGACAACAATTCTTACATTTTTGATAATATCACTGTTGCCATTCCGGACATTACAATGTTTGAATTCATAACAGAAGGCGCTGTACTAACATTACTAGGATGTATGGGCATCATTGGCAATGTGATATCCTTAATAATTTTGTCGAAACCAGAGATGAGATCGTCTGTCAACTGCGGACTCCAAGGACTCGCATTCTTCGATACCATCGTTCTCATATCTTCTGTCACAATGTTGGGTCTGCACAAGCTGGGCTACAAGTTAGCTATATTGTACCGCTACACGTTTGAAATATTTCCCTTTGTAGTCATGGTGGCTTATCCTATTGGCCTCATAGCTCAGACAGGGTCTGTGTGGACCACAGTTGGGGTTACAGTCGAGAGGTACGTTGCGGTATGTCATCCCCTCAAGGCAAGATTTCTTTGCACATACAGACGAGCAAGACTTTTCAACCTTCTGATCGTGATATTTGCTGTCTGTTACAACATTCCAAGATTCTGGGAAATCAATGTCACTGAGGTTCTAGACCCTGAAACCAACAGCAGCGTGTACATAGCAAAGCCTAGTGAATTCAGAATGAACAAACTTTACTACAAAGTGTATTACATATGGCTTTATCTCTTTGTTATGTATTTTATTCCCTTTCTCACTTTGGCGGTGCTGAATATTTCTATTTGGAAGGCAGTGCAGCATGCCAATAAGGACAGACAGAGATTGACCCGCAGGGAGGAGAAGGAGATCGGATTGGCCATGATGCTCATCTGTGTGGTGTCCATTTTCTTCGTCTGCAACATACTGGCACTTCTCATCAACATCCTAGAGTTGTTCGACCTATTCGTTCCGGCTTTGGTGCGAGTATCAAACCTCCTGGTGACTTTCAATTCTTCAGTCAATTTCGTTATCTACTGCATCTTCGGTCAAAAGTTCAAGAAGATGTTCTTGTACATGTTTTGTGGCTTTCGACGCACCAAGAACCAGAGTTTTACCAGCACTCTGCAAGTGACACACACAGAGACCTTGCGAAGCGTCAACTCACCTGGCATGAGAATCAGATCCTTGACACCCAACGGCACACCCCAATCCAGCAGTTTGTAGAAACGTTTTTATTTACTTGAAATCTGAGGTAATCCTGAACGCAGATGTTTTCATCTACAGGTAAATTGAAAACTTATATTTTATTATTGTTCTTCGAAAGAAGAATGTCTAAAAGAGTTCAGAATATTTTTACTTTCAATATGCTTTTTGTTGATTACTTATTCTTTAAATTAATTTACGGATTTTTATTTACATAAAATTTTAACTGTTTATTAAAAAAATATGGAAATTTTCGTAAATTTTCTTAAATTAAAAAATATCATTCATTAACAAATAAAAATAATCAAGTATATGTGCTTATAAATTTTTATTTAACATTTCGCAAATATTTTTCTTTTTAAATTTAAATAAAAGCACTTGAATACAAATTCGCTCTTCTTTCTAAAGATTATCTTTGAAAGTTTCACCAAAAAGAAATATAAATTTTCAATTCTCTCTTAAAATTACAAAATATAATTTAATTAGTGACATAAAATAGATAAAAATATGATACTTTTCTATATGTGCACTTTTATTTCCGTTCAATTCCTAAGCAAAAGACACATTTTTGATAAGAATTACCTAAGAATATCGATCATGCTTTACTATTTTTACTCGTCATTCTTTTGGTAATTCATATGTTGCTGCTGATTAATTAAAAATGCCACATTATTTTAAACATATTATAGTAATTAAACAGAATCATTTCTTAATTAATGCATTCATTATTTTTCATTTAATTTGTCAGTATATGTTAACTGCATATATACATACATATATATATACCGAATTAATAGCTTTCAGTAATTAAAGATTTATATTTTGTAAAAATTTCGAATAGTTCTGCTATTTTAATTATTTTGTATACACGAGTTTAAAAAAAACAATTTAATTTCTTAAAATTAAAATATTGAAAGAAATTTTATTTGTTTAAATATGTAAAGGAAAATAAGCACCTTTATTACTTATAGCGTTTAATCATCCGTTATTATTTAAATTCAGTTTCTGATATGTTATTTAAAAGAATTAAAAATTGCAAAATTAGTTTTTTGAACATTTAAACTCTACTATAATGTAATGGTGCAGACAGTTATAAAATTTAAGTGCATTTTTGTTTCAATAAAATAAATATGTCAACATAATTAAATTCATAACGCAAAGTTTTTTTAGATTTTCACAATTTTTTTTCAGATAAAAAAATAATATCTTTCATGAAATAATTGCGGAAATCAAAGAAATGAATGATTCAATTTTATAAAAGCATTTAGCGAATATTTTTACTTTGTGCATATCATTTTTTTATAACTTCTGTTATTTTAAAGGAAATAAATTAAGGACTAAATAATTTCACTTTCATGCATTTATATGAAACATCACATAAAAATAATTATAGAAAAAGCTAGTATAATTATTAAAGGAGAAAAACTATAGAATAATTCCAAGTTCTAGAATTCCAGTTTTCCCTTCTAGTTGATCCTTCAAATTAATACAAAACGCTTATTAATTACAGTATTTCTTACATTTATTTAAACAAACTACATGTATACTGTGGTATCCATTTAAGAGAAATATTCTTTATTTTATTATTCTTTATTATTCTACAAATAAAGAAATATTATTTATTTGTAGTTCTGTGGATTTTGGGATATTTAACTTTTAAAAGGAAGTTTTCAGAAATTTATTCTGAAACAATTGAGAATAAAGATGATAAATCTTCCTCATACTTAGAAACAAAAATTATTAAAGACGACTTGATCACTCATGCACATTTAGGAATATTGTGACTGTAAATGCATTTCTATGTAATAAATTTTCATTTTATCATAATTTTTTTTAAGTAGCGCATTTAAATATATTATATGACTTGATAAATGATTCTTATAATATATTTATAAAAGACAGAAATTAAAAAATATATTAATGAAATACACTAATCAGTAATCAGTAATTGGATACCTGTGATGAAAGAGATAAACACAATTTATTCATATTCAGTAGTGGGTAGAGCCTCCACCTGAGGTAATTACAGTCTTAACCCTCCGAGGCATGCTTTCCACTAGTGTCTGGGGGATGGACAGTTGTATTTTCTTAGACTCGGCTTGGAGAAGGCATGGAAGTTCTTTCACCGATTTTGGACGGTTGCTGTACCCTTTAATTCAGCAATTGAACTCATCCCAGAGATTTTCTGCAGGATTCAATTCTGGATTCTGGGCAGGCCAATTCATTCGATTCACCCCATTGTCATCATACGAACCATGGTGGGCCTCGCAACATGACAAGTGACATTAT
The DNA here is from genome assembly GCF_947563725.1 of Argiope bruennichi. Classification (NCBI taxonomy): domain Eukaryota; kingdom Metazoa; phylum Arthropoda; class Arachnida; order Araneae; family Araneidae; genus Argiope; species Argiope bruennichi. Next base: position 128,500,101 of record NC_079159.1, read on the forward strand.
CATTGTGGAGTAATAATGATCTAACCCGTAGAATTTTCAGCGCAGGAAGCACGTCATTGTCTAGAATAGTGGAGGCGGTGTTGAGCTTACCATGAATTGGATCAAGAGTTCCAATCCAAACCACGAGAAACATCCCCGGACCATGATTCCACCTCCGCCAAACTACTGTAAGCATAAAACATTCTGACAAAAGGCGTTCTCTATGCATACGCCAAACCCAGACTCTGCCATCCGACTCGTAGAGATTGGATCTTAATTCATCCCTCCAGAGAACCTGTTTCTACACAAATATGGTCCAATTTGGACGTTTCTTCCAGCATGGTTGGATTTTGCTTGAAAAATGTTATGGGTGGCAGCATAATTATGGACACCAAGAAAATTTGCTTCCTTGAGCATGGTATTTATCGAAATAACAGTCCTGGATAATTGTTGGAACTCCTGAAGTATCTGACCTCAGATTGGTACGGTTTTTGCCTAATTTCTTTGGACAGCACTCGTCAGTGTCTATATCTTAGTTTCGTGGGTTCGACTCACTGAATCATTCTATTTTAGAGATTTGTTCCAATAGCACAGAATACCGATACGTTTAGCTTGCACAGATTGCAAACAAAAGAGAAAAGATTTTACAATTGAATTATCTAAAATATCTCCTTAATGAAAATTGTTCAAATCGTTTTCTCTGCTTTCAGAATTGAATTATGACAATTTTCAAACGTATTGTAATAAAATTTCAATAACTGGATGTATACTTGATAAGATTTAAATAGTGTTGTAAATAGTGTTAAATAGTGTCTAATAATAGTGTTGATATTCTCATAGAGGAATAGTGAATTTTGTTGGAGATACTCTTAATAAAATATTTCTGAGAAATCAAAGGGATAATGCAGAAATATTTGTTTTTTTCATTTAAAGGATTTCTGTCATTTGTGTCATTCTAAAATCACCGAAGAGATTTTGATAAGTAAAAATAATAATATGGATTTATTTAATTCAAATTTATAATCAATCTGAAAATGCTTCTAATATTTAAAATATTAGAGAAGATTAATTTATTGGAAAATAAAAAGTGCCAAATTATTCTTACAGAATTTAACATGATTTTCACGGAATCCTATCAACACATTCGTATCATAAATTTTATTTTTATTTTTCATTAGTATTCTATAGTAGATTATTTAATATTTACTTCTGTCTTTGATCCCAAAATGCATATGTTAATGATGGTTTAAAACATACAGCTGAAATAAAATTTCTCTGTTTGTTAACAGCTTAGAAAATAAGTTAAATTATTTGAAATCTGATACTAATGCGTCGTTTAAACCAAATTCCTTCAATAATTTGGTGAATAGTTTACTGTTAAAAATCTTTGCATAAAAACAATACGAAAAGTTAAAATATAGTTTCAAGAAATTAAAAGTAAAATATCAAAGTATCAATTCAGGTAACTTTATTTTGTTATTCTGAATAAAAATAGAAGACACTCATTTTTTAATATATGAGATGGCCCAGATTTCATAAGTCTGGGCCATTTTAACAGACGAGATATCTTTTTTTCTAAAAAAAAAGCTATTTTTTTAAATTATTTGACGATATCTCATAGTATTTTTGTGCATGTTTTCTGTATGCATATGAACATTATATTTGAAATTCGAGAAGAGGTAATGAAAGGTGAACTGAAAGGTCTTCCTATCAGAACAGCCACCAATGAAGTGACAATCAGAAAAGTATTTTTCCTGAATATTTTCCATATTTTACTTCACTAAAGTGTGAAACTGCAATAAATGAGATAGTTTATTTAGAACTGTGTGTTCTGCTAATCGTGTTTGCCATTCATTTATTCCATGCATTTTCACCACATTTTTATAAGCACATTTACATTCCAATTATTGAAAATAATAAATATTTCAATCAGTAAATATAAATAAATATTTTTAAAAAAAAATCAGATAAAAGCTACAGCATTGAGATGCAATCGAAATTGAATTCTATAATTATATTAAATCCAGATATCCAGAATTGATTTGTTATTAAATTTGTAACTATAGGTTTGCGTCACTGCAAACATTTGGTATAGAATAATCTCAAGTAGGAAAGAAGCACTCGATAATTTCATGAAATAATTGGATTAATCAATGATACATTTGATTTCATTTCTGACTTTAGCTGCCATTTACTTTCCGCCGCCGAAGCTAAAATATTTTTTCCGAGTACCGCCAGTTCTCAGTTTTCGAAAATATGATTATTCGATTAAAAAGTGGTATTTTTATGTACTGTCAAGATATAAAAGATTAAGATTGCTTCAAAATCCTTTTTTTCGTTGATCTGCTCTGAAATTGTATATAAAATAATTACGTAAAATTGAATTATCTTAAAAAATACGTCATCTAAATGCAATTACATAAGACAAATGGTACTTAAACTATTCAGATATAAATATCAGAATGATTCTTTAATGCCATCATGCTGCCTCAGTAAACGTGCGAGTCCATATTTACGAATAAATTATAAGACAGGATTTACATACTAATCCTTAGTGAGAAGCTTATAACACGTATCTGATAAAACATCAGAAATCTGTTCTTTAATTGATGAATGGGTAAACTATTTAATGCCATTATTAACATTAAAAATCCTAAATTGCCCACTTAGTTATATAAGTAGTTTGTAACAGCTGGTTCTTAACTAAACCAATATAAAGCGCGCATTTTACTCAGCAACCGAATTCCTAAAAGTGTTCTCTTTTCTTCTTTATCAGAAAGATTAGCAAAGCCAGATTTAAAAGAAAAAGTATAAATCCATTTGGTGGAACGAAAACTTCAAGTTTGATTTCTGAAGTAATGTTCCTGGAGCTGGATTAAAGATTTTTAAACTGAAGAAACATTAACTTTGGAAAAATTTCGGTCCAACTTTTCAAATTCTATGCAGTTTAAAAATAAATAGAAAGCTTTTTCAGAAAATTTCCTGATATTTCACTTCCAACTTATTCAGTCTGAAGTATTTGAATCACCAGATAATTCGAAATATCTTGAGATTTTTATCCATATTATAAAAAAACATTCTAAATGTAATATATAAGTCATTGTAGAATTATAAATTGTATAGGATGATTCAGAAAAGTTGTCATGATTTCAAATTCTAAAGAAAAAAAATTCCTTCACGCTTTGAAATGACCTACATCATCTAATTGGCAGTCGCTATTGGCGACACAATGATAAAGTATGTCTCAAACATTCGGCTTAGCCATATGAATTTCTATATTTTGATAGTTTGAAGTTGCTGTTAGGTGTCATTATTTGAAATGTTCCCACTGAAAGAAATTTAATGGGATGAAAAGTCATGAAAATGGGGGCCATCCACTATCATCTGGCAGTGAAACAAAAATTATCCGGAAATATTTCTTGAAGAACTAGTAGGGAACGCTGTGAAATATGCGTAGTGTCATTGTCTTAAGAAGGCGTGAATCTTTCAAATTATTTCCTTTGAGTGACTCTATGACTTGTGGATGGAGAAAGTCTTCAAACAGTTCATAGTGGCGATCAGACATAACAATTATTTTAACCTTTTTTGGGGAGGGGAGAGGAGAGCATCACTTCAAATAATTGGGGAGCGTTCATATAATATTTCAAGTGCAAGTCCTGGCTGGGCAGAGATCGTCATTTCAGAACTCTTACTATATACAGGATAATGGTGGAAAGTCGATGAAATGTGATGTCTGAAATGACGTGATATCACGCATTTCGAGTGTCCAACCCTCTGATCTGTCCAATTAAAGGACGAGAAACCCTTCCACCAAATTTAGCGTAATTATTCGATTGCAGTGTGTAGCAGTTTTTTTAAAGTTGCAAATACCAAGTAGAGATCATATAATAACTTTCAGTTCATTCTGCATTAGTGAAATTTCTGAAACTTTTAATGTTTATTCATTTTTGAAATGTGTAATAATTGTTTCAGATATTCAAAGACTTATATTAAGAACACATATTCACCATAACATTAAATAAAGTATTTCCAAAGTAAAATGATATATTAAAGTGAAAAACTATTTTAAATCTCAAAGGCTAAATTAGTATTCTTTTGTGAAGTGGATTCCAACTATTTGTTTTGGAAGTATTTTTTTCAAGTACCAAAATGCTTTCAAATGGTCTGGAGTTAAAATGCTGCTTGTCTTTTAATTTCACATTTCATATGATATATTGTAAGAGTATTTGGCTTCTCTCGTTAAGTACAATGCAATCGGAGAATCATAAAGCTTTTCTCTTATTAAAAATATTTAAGTCATATAATTATACATTCAATTATAGTTTCTTGTGACTAAACATATATACATTTTCTTTGTTTATGTTTGATTTATTATTTAAAATAATGATTTACCTTTATGTTTAAAATCAAAGAAAGCTTTGAAACTTCTGTTTCAATGATTTCAGCAAAGGGGTTTATTATATATATAAAAAAAATTAACCGATATTTTCCGTAGTGTCAAACGTATTCATTAATACTATACATCAAATTAAATGCATTTTCATTATTTAACAAAATATTGGGTTTTCATCTTAAATTATTGATAGTTAAAGGAAATAAAATTTTGCCTAATATTCTTAAAAATCAAGACAAAGGGTGAAAAAATTTATCAAATATGTATTTTCTCATTTAATCTTTTAAGTTATGAAAATTAATTAATTTAATACTCTGTATCGTTCTAATTTAGTAATAGACTTTAAAATAAAATATTATAAAAATAAATTATGAATGTAATAAAAACATCATAAAAATTTAAAACAAATTTCTATCATTTTTATTTCAATTTCCCTTTAATACGAAAATAAAATTTACATTTCCTTTACTGTTTCCAAAATACCAAGCTAAAATTTCTTGAATGCATTAAAATTTTCTTGAAAGGAAAACTTAGACGTAATAATGATTTCAATCTGGTTATTAAAACTTGATTGATCATTTACATCATCTAATTCATATGATTAAAAACATAGCGTGAGTACAATGAAAGAGACCTAGTTTATATGTGAACATGAGATGACTTTAGTACTTAAAAACGAAGGAATATTATACCCATTGTCGGGCCTTTTATTTCCAGCTTTAATATTGATAAAGGCTTTTCGGAAAGACATATTTTTGTTAAGAAAGGCATATAGAGAAATGAAATTTTGAAGATTTCAACCTTTAGAATTGATTTGTTAGAAATTTCAAATTTAATCAGTAAAATAGACAAGGATGCTTAAAAATTATATTTGAAACCTCTTTGAATGCCTTGCTCTCTGACAACTTTCCGCCCTTCTTTCGAAATTGAACTGTTTTTCAGTTCCACCAATTTAAAACACGTAAATTGTGAGGATCAATTTATTCCATTCGGCATATAATATTTAGAAATAATTCATTAAATAATCATCTAGGTAAAGGTATGAAAGGAAATACATAAATAAAAAATTAAACTTTAATTTTTTAGTTCACACTTTTTATTCAATTGCTCAACCGTGTTACTTTTTTAAAAAATGCTTTTACAATATTTCTTAATTATTCATCATTTTTCCCCCTGTTTCTGCGATAACGAATTTCAAAATCGAGATCTACAAAAACAGTCTGTTTACGGAAATTAGTTTATTATTTACGGAAAATTATAATCGATTTCTGCTTGAGCTTAGAGCTTTCGAACACCATAGAATGGTAGATTAAATCAGTTCATGCAGGAGGGAGGATCTTCACAATATGTGAACTTTGTGTCTGATGTAATTGATACTCTATACATTAAAATGTTCCCATTAATTTCTATTGTTGACATTTTGCTAACGCTTTATAGAGGCTCCTTTTAAGTGAATGAATGCAAAGTTATCGTTTCTCAAGCATGATTCTTTGCAGAATAAGAATCATAGAGACAAGGATCTTTAGAAACTTTTGGTATTCTGTGAATGAGAAACTCCCGCTGTGCTGAGCTTATTCAGTCATTGCAGGTGATTTTGTACATAATAAGCTTTTCACTTTTTTAAAAAAATATGACGGAATCAATGAAAATGACACATTTTTAGTCATGGTTCACTTTGAATTAATTCAGAGTTGATAAACACTTTCCTGCGACACTTTCTTGAATGTAAAAATGTTGCAATGTTTTAATCTTTGAAATATAAAATAATTCGATAATTATAAATTACGGTACCGCATCAATAATTTCTAAAAAACGTACTAGACATGGTATAATATTTAAGTACTTCCTATTAAAGTTGTTTAGTTTAACTGCATTCTATAGATATATTTACAACCAAGATAAAGAAAGGATAAAAAATCCGTTAGATTAATAGCCTCTGAAGACACAAGATTTAGGGGAAATATTGACTGAATAAAAGTTAATTCCATAGTTTATCACATAGGATATATCGTAAGTTTAAAATAAAGAAGTTCTGGCACTGTGACAATTTCAGCTATTTCTCATTTTGTAGTTAAAAAATTCCTACTTGGAGACCCTTTTGAATCAGCTTTTTAAAATTAGAAAATTCCTTATTTGCAGTTTTTTGTTTCACTGGTAGCAGTGGAAATTTGGTATTTATCTTGAAAGCCAAATATGTAGCATAGTATATAAATAATTCCAACTAGTTTTTAAACGATACCTTCCATTTTTTCAATTGTGTATTTAAAAGAAATTTGGAGTTGAAAAAATTAATTCAAAGATCTCTAGACTGTTGGTGTATTGTTATTAATAAAGAAAACTCTAGACGAATGATTTTGTTCGTAAATATATCACAAATTTTAGAATAAATATTAAAGATTCTTTAACAGTTTTGTACCGATTTATTTATAAAGTAAATTCGTAATATTCACTAAATTTCGACTAACAATATATTAATATTTCTTTTGAAGAAGTTAGTTCCAGTTCCTTCCAAAATCGATATTTAATGAAATGGACTTTACTCAACATGGTATTTTAGAGTTTTCTATATTTTAAAACTTCCTTTTATTTCAGTCATTTAGCTATATTCCTTACAGGAAGACCATCTTTTGGGAGGCATATAAAGACATGACTTTAGGAAAACTTCTATTCTTTATATAGAAATTTATATATAATAAATATAGAAACGGGAGAAAATTAAAAAGATAAACGAGGATATTAGTTAATTTCGTGACATTTTGCCAATAGAGAACTCAATTCAAAAATACTAAATTTTCAAAATTTAAGGAAAGAGTTTTAAAAATTAATATTATATTATTATATCATCTACTCGTCTGAAAGCTGAATTTACGTTAACACTATAATTTTTTGTGATAGAAAAAAAATAAAAAGTGATTGATTTCATCAAACAAAATGAAGTAAATATCTAAGATATAAATTTTTAGGACATATTCACAAGTCTTAAAAACTATACTTTTCTACTGCATTGATTTATTCTAAATTTATTTATAATAGCATGTTTCTTCATATGAAAAATACTTCACAAACGTGTTAATCAACTTATTAAAATTAACTTAAGTATAACGCCTCAATCTCCCCGTTACTCGCTGGAGAAATAGAGACCTTTCTGTTTGAAAAATGGACACCCATGCTGACTGACGATTAGGGAAAAAGAAGGTCTGCAAAGAATAGATAACCCAGTCAGCACTCCAGAAACTCATAGGCCCGACTCCACAAGGCAGACAAAACAGAACTCCACCTAGCAGCACAAGGCGGCCAAGGACACTTAGGGCACTATCAGGTGCCTGCTTCTTAATAGTTGGATACCGCGCAATCATCTGGAACCATCATTGGTTCTTTCTACTACTATTTCTAGTATTACTGCTGTTGAAATTCTCACATTTCCTGTCGAGGCAGCTGTGTCTGGTGCTGTAGTTCGTTTTTAAAGTGCTATTAAATCTTATGTAATTTATACACTTTAATTTCTGTAGTTGTTACCCTCGCCCCGAGCATCACTACATCTGTCGCATAGTGGTTTATCCTTATCCACATAGGCTTTGTCAGGATGCCCATACCCCATACAAAACCTTTTCATTGCTTACAAATTCCATGATTTTAAATGTCCCGAACTGGGAGTAAAGAATCGTCCCCCTTCTCCGTTATATCTCTGAATTGTTTAGATTTGATAGACGCCAGAAAACGAAATAAGTTGTGTTTCAGAGATAATAAGAGAGATTCAGAGATATAACGGAATGGAAAACTCTAACGTAAAAATGAGGTCATTGTTAGAATCGGCCAAAATTATATTTTTGGACAAGAGTCTCTTTTGCAGTTCTTATTTTTCAATTGATTTTTTTTTCAATATAATATTTTATGATTTGTTGTTTTCTTTTTCGGGAAATGAAGAACTCAAAATTCCTATCTGTATCGTTGTCATCCTTCAGGGCCTCAATAATTACGCTAAACTCATTTTCATTTGCAGAAATAATTTCTCTCCACTCCGTATAATTTTGGGATTCTTCATATTCTGATGCCGAGGTTCCTTACCCTCAGTGAGGAGACTGTTATCCCCCTATTACGAACGAAATTCTATCTTACAGGATTCTCAAACTTTACAGACAATACTACTACAATGTCCCTGAGGAGCACTGGAGGATCCTTCGGGGGCTTTCTGACCGCCTGAGCGAAAAATTTAACTCTTTAATATCCAAACACCTTTCAAGCGACACTCCCATTGATAACCAGACTCGATCGGCTTGCCGATGTAAGAAAGGATCCTTCCAAGCTGAGGGTCAGATGCTCTCCATCGTTCGAAGTAATCTCGTTTGTTTCGTTTTGTCGTTTCGCACATCGATTTTTGGAAATAATTTCCTTATCACAAAAAATTTAGAATTTATTTTATTAATATAACTTACAAAATATTTTTTGAAGAAAGGATTCATATTATGCTGCTAAAAATTTAAGTTTAAGTTTTAGACCGTTGAAATAAAAATATCCATTTTAAAAACTATCTTTATTTTTTATCTAATTTTCAACAAACTTTCAGAATATTAATAAAAATATTTCTTAAACTAAATGATGCGTCATATGTTACTACGCAAATGATTTTTATTTGTCAAAACAATTCAGTAATATACGCGATAATGATTTAAGTCCTCATTTAATATCGAAATAACAAAAGAGGGGAAAAAAAGAAAAGGCGCTTTTTTGAGACATATTTCGACATTTACCAACGAATTTTACTTTATCTCCAATTTTACAATTTTCAGTACAAACACATTACAAATTGTTTTAAGCTGAAGTTTTGATTATAAAGCCTTATTTGAAATTTTCTAAAGTAATAATAAGAGATTATTCAGAAGTTTAATTAAATTTGTAAAGAAGTTTTTCACATTATGTTTCCAAAACGTTACTCATTCTTATTTTGTATTGAATCTTTGAAAAAGAATTTGAGACAAATACACATTCCAAGAACAATCTTATCTTCCAATTTATTTTTACTAAACTTTTAAAACGTATCTTTTAAAAGTTTGTCAGATTTAAATGCATTATGTTTCCAAAACTGTATTTCTATCAAAGCAATCGATTGGTGAGATAACGTGTTTTAAAAGTGGCATTTAATGCTGATATGCTATAGTTTGTTAAATTAATTCGGAAAAAATGACTCATCGAAATATATTTCAAAAATGCATTCCTTTCATTTTCAAAATAAAAATTTCAGCTCGTCTTAAGTATTACGATTCTTTGTATAAAACGTTTTATTCATTGATTTTTCAAACTTAATTTCTGATTTAAAAAAGGCTATTTGGAGTTTTCTGTTGTATTATTAAGAGAAGATAAACTTTTGAACGAAAGTTGAATATTATATTTCCAAAGGTTTACGCTTAAGTAAAGCATTCGGAAATCTTTGGCAATAAGTAAATTCTGTTTTGATTATTGAAATAGAAATTCGGGCAAATACCAACAACAAAAATATCATATTTTTAAATTATACATTGCTAAAAGAGCATATATATAGTTGATTTTTAACTTTGAATCATTTATAAAATAAAACTCTTGCAATTCAGAAAATTGCTCTACCCACATTTGGCATTGGTTTCTCTGCGCTTTAATAAATTTGCAATTATTTCAAAGAAAACTATTTTTAAAGGGATTTCCTCTAAAATTGCTTTCGGAAGTAATTATAAGATTTTTTTGGAAAAATACAACTGTTAGTTATTTACTCTTGTGACATTCGATGTTGATAATCATTTACGCGTGGATGATTTCAAAATAAATAAAACGGATGCTGTTAATTTAATTAAAATGAACATCGACTGAGATAAAAGAATAATTAAAATTATCATTTCTTTCAAATTATCGCAAGTTATGCTTATATTAATCTAAATACGCTCATTTCTTTTGGAAATTTAAATTATTCTAATATTTTAATTGAATTTTAAAAAAACCTGATATATTCGCAGGCATTTAAAAATGTGTTTGGCTAGAATTTCTTTAAAGCATAGTGAAGTATTCAAAAAGCAATTAAACACCCTCCGTGCTTTTAACATTGCTATAACCTGTAATCTCAGCCAGTCAAGCGAAAACAAGCTGTAATTAAAAACTTCTGAACAGCATCGTTTCTCTGCATAATGTTTCCGCAAGCATCTTTCAATGGGGAATTTAATTACTGCCAGCTAATAATTCAGTTACAGTTGCAGTTCGAGTTTAGACTCACAAAATGGCTAGAAAACTTTTAATTCTTTCAAAGCGCAGCACTGAATGCCAGAAGTTATGGTCATGTGCATTGTATAACTGTTTAAACGGAAATGAAATAATAAGGCGCAGACTGGAAAAAGAAATACATTTGCTTGATTTAACAAGGATGTACATTGGGAAAAAGAACTTGAAAATATTTATCAATGCTGAAAATGTTCTTTGAATGCGAATAGTTAATGCTTTAAATAATCAATATGTTCTGTCATTTTAAATATATTCTTACGATAAGGACTTACTCAATGGGTAGATTGCTGTTGAAATTCAGGGGAAATTCTATATCATTTCTGTTGCGCTTATTGGGGAAAAGTATGAGGCGATATTTCCACGACATTGATCCATATTCTGAATATCGAGTATAGTCGTGAGATACCGTAAATGTTATTCGGCAATTTGTACTAACAGGAAGCTAAATGTTGTTATTTGGTAACAATTTCTCGTTGCCTAGTGCTTTTGCAGTTCCTAAAAATGTATTTTGATACTCAAGCTTCCAGATGTCATTATTGTTTACTGTTGCAAAAGGCATTTCTTGAGCTTGTTTCTCATTTTATTTAAAAAATGATGGTTTATTTAAAATTCTCAAATGACGCCAAATGATTCAATGACAATAGACCAGGAAACTGAAGGAATAGTTTTTCTTAAATTTAAGAATATAAAATATAGACCACAATCCTAATTCGTAAAAAGTAATGCCTTGTTTCTAAAAAATTATAAATGTAAGAGAAAAAAAAATGATAAGAAAATTATATATATCTAATAGAATATACTAACCGGGCTTTATATTTTTAATGATGAAGCACTATTTAGTATGTTTATTATATTTTAAGGTAAGTAGTTAATATTTTTTAATTTCCAATATTTATTCATGAAATGATAAAATAAAGCCCCTGAAGGCTAAATGACGAAAATAAATTTTTTTAATAGCAAACAATGAACTTTTAAACATAACTTTTTAAGAACTTATACATTTTAAAAGAAAGCAACAACAGCGTGAATAACATGAAACTGCTTTAAAACAACATGTCTGTTTTTAAGCCATAAAAAAAACTTTGATTTATTTATTAGAAGACTCGACAGTGCAATGATTTCCGGCCCTCGACTTAAATTGAATGACCTGGTCCGACCCGGCCGGATATTGTCAGGAAGTAGTTGTAAGTAAATAGAACACAAAAAAGACCTGTTTTATCCGTCCAATACTGGATGGATTTGCAAAGCTTACAAAACGCGAAAAAATTAACTCTGAAGTTTTTCCGACCTATTTTTTCTCATTATATTGTATAAATCCCTTTCAAACCAATTTGATATATTTCCTTCCGAACGACAATTTATTTCGTTGTGATATATTTTCGCTTAGCAATGTAAGCATTAAAAAATAAAGAAAGAAACAACTCGTTAACATTTTAAAAACTTAAATCATAATCAGTAATTCTTCGGCAGAATTTATCATTATAATTTTGAAATTGTAATTTTCTTTATTTTCATAATTTACTGCTTCAAATTCGTCGCGGTGGCCTAGAGGTGAGGCTTCGCTTCGTAGCCGAAGAGCTTCAGGTTAGATATCTAATTCTACAAAAGAACGGTCTTATATTTGTGACCTGATGTCCCCACGCTAAAACCGACGTCGTGAGTCAAATGCCATCCCATTGGTACCTTCTGGAAGTTTAGAAAGAGGTGCCGACTTCAAGCAACAATATTTAATTCAACAGTATTAATTCAACGAATTATTTAGAAATTATTTCTAAATTTGGAAGATTACAATTATAAACAGAAGTACAATATATATTTATTTTCAATCCATAAGAAAAAGAAATCCATCAGATGAAAGGCCAATTAAAAGCATTTTTTTATAAGAATTGATTATTCATAGTCGATAAAACTTTAAAAAATAAATTATGATATTTTAATCTTTCTATAATGATGTCTGGCGTAAGGTCTTATTTCAGAAAAAGAATTTCCTTCCAAATCGATGGTAGATTCCATAATGAAGATTGTCTTTTATTATACAAGTTTTTAAGAATTTTGAAAACAACACATTGCCTAATGAAACTGCTCATGAGAGAACAACAATGTTGCATTTAAAATTACAAATCATGTCCTATGATCATTACAACTTATAAGCCAGCTCATGGAAATGTTATTCTAAAGTTAAGAATAAATGATATCCTGTTAGACAAAATATAACCAATTTTCCTACTATTGAATGTTATTTTCTTACTATGTGTTATGAATTTTAGGGCCTTCAGATAATAGATTTTTTTAAAAAAAATTTCCAGCTATCATTTTCCTTATTTACTCAACTCTTTTTATATGATAGAAGTATGGGGATCAAGAAGGAGGTTTCCCTCAATAAACTGGGGAAGAATAAGGCTTCGTCAAAGAAATGTTTTAGCCTCATGCGGTTTCCTCTCTCTTTTCTCATAATGCGTATTAGTTGATAGTGCGCAGGAATTAAATCATTCCTTCGCGAATTTTTTTTTCTTTTTTATACGAATAGAAAAATATAGCTTGCGGAGAAAATAAAATGCATCACAATTTGCAAAATCATTGCTGCATCACAGACTGCACTTTTCTATGACTCTTATTAGAAGGATGCATTAAATATGATAAATCCCACAAAAATCATTGAGTCTATCAATATCAATGTGTTAACATATAATATGAAATTTATCTTGTAATCATGTCCCAAGAGGTACATATATATATTTTTTTAATTACACCTTGTAGGTTAACACCAAATAATAATAAATAATACTTTAAAACCTAAGAAAAATATATTAAATAAATTTTTAAAGGCATCAACATGTAAAAATATCAATAGCGAAAAGAAGAATTATTTGTAAAATGGTCAAAATAATAGCATTTCGTTATCTGAATTCACCACCTGAAGCAAACTTTTAAGAAGTTGAAAAATTTAAATGCCGAAAGGATAAAAAAAATATTTGCTTACAAACATTTCCATTATAAAAGCATCCAGAAATATAAAAGTGCATTCCATCATTCCCAAGTAGCTCGTAAACTACGCAATTTAATAAGATAACTATTGATCCAGCATGAAGCCATTGAGACGGAAAACTGATGTACGGCATAAATAAGTAATTTATTATTAATCAAGTGCAAATTGCTAATGTGGAAGGCAGTGTTGATTAATAAAATGCTCAATTCCAATCAACAAGCATTAACAATAAATATAGGCTTCGCTGAAAGCTTCAAAAATGTTTTGCTTCTCTGAAAATAATGGAAGTGGAAAAAGCATAAAAACTACAATGAACATAAAAAAAACGAATATATATACACAAATATCATACGGATAGTAAAGAATAATACTTTAAATAAAACGTTTGAATTTCTTATTTTGAAGAAAAGGAAGATATACTTTTTTTATAGTAAAATACTATTCATTAGCGGAGGTTCTTTCAATGGCAGAAAATAAAGAAACTTAAGTGAAACAAGTATTGGTAAAATTAATTTATTGTACTTATTAATTAATTGTATTGTATTAATTTATTTTCCTTCATTGGTTAAATCAATTTATTTACTTTTGCGTAAAAAGAAATATTTATTAAAATCAATCTTCGTAATGCATCAAGTATAGTGGGAGAACCGGATTATTATTATAACTGCTTCTTTCTTAATTGCGTCAGGTTTATGAAATATATATCAAACAAATCATTCAAACATATTCGAAATTTTAATGAAGTTATGGGCATCATTCCTCGACATAAATAAAATTTGATCATTGATAGAATTATTTAGCTTGGTAATTAAATCAACCATTATTCTTTAAGCATTATAACTTAAGCTAAAGCATTTATATACTTACAAGATAATTTATGGTCTTTGGAAAAACTTAACTCTCTCCCTACTAACCCGGCTCACCACAGCAGGACAACTTCGTTCCTGTATTGACGGCCGGTATCTACTCTAAACGTATCATTGTGAAAGGCGCGTTTTAAGGCGATATTCATATCTGTCAGTGATCAACTACTTTTATGTGAAGAATGTTTTCAAAAAATTAATTGAAGATAAAGTTTACGAATGTGAAACAAAATAAGTATTATTGTAACACAGGCTGTTATTTTTTATTGAATTTTTTATTAATTAAATTCTTTTCTAATTTGCATGTGAAAAATAATAAAATGAAAGAATACCGCACAGAAATTTTTTGAGTAATTCATTTACTAATTATTTAGTCGAAAATTTTATATTCAAGGCAAGTATTATTATACCGGTAATGGATATGCAATACTTCTTCTAAGCTATGTTAATTTCTATTTCAGAAAATAAAATAAAAATGTTTTATGCAGGAATTTATAAATTTTGGAATGAGTTTTATTGAAGAAATACAAATTTAAAATTAAAAAAATCGTATTATAAGGCATACCTACAGTCCGCCCCAGCCGAAGCCATTCGGATAAAACGATGGGCCGCCGCAAAGCAACCCCACTCAGCGCTATGGCGCAGGACTAACTCTTGGAACTTACATTATCTCTTTCCATCTGACCTTGGATTGCCTATTCTAAAATCGTATTATAAAAAATCGTATGATGTGTCGTTATGATATGTATTAAATTCTGTAGAAACATAGTAGAGTCGTGAAATTCATGCGTTTTTTTCATTCTCAACACAATTCGAAATGTTAGTATTTTCATAGCTTGATTAACAATTAACAAATTAACTGATCAGTATTAATCTTATATATACAAAGGAATTCTTAATTACAAATTTGATAAAAAAAATGATATCAGGATTCTATGATACGAAATTTCAAATAAAAATTAAACAGCAAGCAATAATTAAAATATTTTTTTTTTATTTTAACAAAATAACCACATTTAAATTTTTTTAATTAAATTTGCTCTCCCTTAAAATTAATAATACAATTTAGAAAAAAAAATACGTAAAATACAAGACATTAAATTTCAATTTCAAGAAATTATAAGCCATATTAATAAAGTTACTTTTGAATGAAAAATTGAGCTAATAAGTTGATCGATGAGTTGATATGACATTTTTTCAACAAAACAGTTTTGAAAATATAATTATAATATTTCATGAAACGCGGATTCAAATTTGAAATGCCATGTGCATGAAATATGTTTTTATCTGTTGTATTCGTTATATGATATACATCAATAGTTTTAAATTAATTTTTAAATGACTTATCATCTTTGAATGATTTTACACTCATTTCAAAATTGCGATGACAAAAGAATTATTAGTTATAAAAGCATTAGAGAATTATTTTGAAAAAATGACAAAGTACATTATAGTTTAGTTACATTAACGTCCCATTTTAAAGCAACAATAGGTCTACTTTCAGACGCGCCTCGTCATTTTGAACCGCGTTCAGAAGGTCCCGTCAGATTTGGCGCGCACCAGGCCCGCTTAACGACAATAATTCGGCGAAATCCGGTTTGAAACATGAGACTCTCCGGTTCCGAAGCCGAGACCTTACCATCAGGCCACTGTGGCCTCCAAGGTGTTCTATTGGCATGTTTGCTGACTTCAATCAAAAACATTTGGTTGTTATTTAAGTGGTTTTGAGAGAAATAATATTTTTTTTTTACCTACCACGTTTATTCCACAATATGAAAAATCAATATACATTTTAAAACTGCTAACCAAAGTGAAGTAACTGATGGTTAATATTAATCAGCATTGCACCTCGCCCTTCCTAAGATTAAGGTTATTATCAAATTTATTAAACAGGATCCATATAATGACTCGTTTTACCTTCGTAATGTCAATGAATCCTAAAATTGTTACAGAGTTTTTCAAAATATAAATTCTTATTTCAATATTTATTTAATCAAATTTTGAAAAATTAAATATTGAAAAACCAAATCAATCTTACTTTTTTGTGGTTTCTTATTGATAAAATTCATAAACGTACATTCATGATTTTGATGTTTAAGAGCTTTTTTTCTGTTTAAAGATTTTGCAATATTTCAACAACTCAGTATAGGCGAAGGTTAAAAATCTCTTTCCGTAAAATTCTTCTTAACAATTTTATAAAATTAATAAAGACACCATTTTCTGTTACTCTGTTTGTTTCAAATATAAACAAAAAGCTGACACTTTTTTCAAATTTTTAAATCATCCTTGTAATGCTTATTTCTGCATAAAGATTCACAAAGTGCAAACTACGTTTTAAGAATATTTATCTTCAAAGAATATTAATAAGTATTGAAATGATCTCTGAAAAAATACCGATAGGTTAATGCTTAGACATATTTTATGTTTGAAGCACAATAAATAGAAAAAAATGAAAGATTTATAGATATTTTTAAAAATCTCACGGGGCTTCCTTTATTTTTCCAAATCACATTCTAAAATACAAGTTTTAGGAAAAGTAAAATAACATCTTCTATGTCATAAACTGAAAACTGCAAATAATTAAATAATAAAGCTTTTCATATAACAACTTTTAGGTTGAATGCGTTTTCATTTTAAAGTTTAAAAAAATTTATGTTTAAAGTTTGGGGGGAAAATAAACGTGCATATTTAAACGCTAATAGAGATCCTGTTTATTAATTTCAGCATTTTTCTTTATTCAATTATATTCATAGGGCCACATGCAAAAAACTATACTGTTATGCAAATAAATAATTTTTTAAACATTCCTGAACAGAGCAATAGACCTAAGAATCCCTACCTCATATTTTACTTATTAAAGGATTACAATTATTAATCTTTTTCAAAAGAATAAATCATTATGATATTTATTGTAAAGAAAAAACAACTATCAAAAACGATTTTCGCTAGAATCGTTAAAAAAAACTAAGATCGTCACAAACTATAGTTTTCTTTACAAACTCAAATCATATCCTACCCAAAACTCCCCTTTCTATAGCAGCGTTTCTGGAACAAAAGTGTTTTAATCATTTAAATGGATGAGGTAGTTGTTCCTAAAAATGTGGTAACACCGTTTTCACAAAAGAAATAAGGTAAACTATTTGTTTGACAAATGATAGTTTGCTTACACACTAATTATCCAATAAATTATACTAGTTTAAAAAAAGTATCATTATTATTTATTCTTCATAATTATTTATTCATCATGGCATTATCGTACTGCACAGGCCATTATTAAAAATGTTCAGCAGACAAAAATGGGCACCCATTTAAATAATTTCTTGTCATTCGTTTTAATAGTCTTACAAACCCTGTATTGTCTTCTTAACGAAACCTTATCAGCGTGATAGATTTGTATTTATTAAATGTCATTTTTGCTTTGAAATCAAAGTATTATTTTCTGAGTTGCCATTTTTGTGTTCGAATTTTTAGATAATCATTTAAAGACGCACTCCACTACTTTAAAAATGAAACTGATCACTTTCCAAAACAAAAATTTATTTTTAAAATGAATGAACTTTTTTTTCCCTTTGAAGTAAAAAGGGAAGGAAAAGAGATGTATAATGATGTTTCCCCAACTTTATTGAAATTTTTTTATAATGTATTGGATATTATGCACATAGAAGAGATTATTCACTCACTCATTCACATTATTCATAGAGAGACACAAACATTATTCCCTCCCATTGAGATAGTACGCTACAATAATAAATGTATACAATAAATCTACAAATACGCATTAATGTGAGGAAAAGCCGCATTACTGCATAAATTTATGTAAAAAATTGCAGTAGTTTTGCACCAATTAAGCGATTTTCATTTGAATCACATTATTGGAATGGATATAACCGACAGGATTCTAAAATTCTAGCAAGTTACAAATTGTGATTAAATATATAAGTACAGCACTTATTCAAATGATTTAGAGTAAGTAATATACAATAAATCAAATTGTGCATGAAAACAAAATAAATGATTTTATAAAATTAGTTATTGTAAATAGTGACATATTAAGATTCTGCTCCAGCACGAACTCTTTATAACATGCACAAATATTCTAGAATAGATATAAAATTAAGTTTATTTCGTTAAATTTAATTAGTAATTAAATGGATTCAATTACTAAATAAATATTTGTACTTAATAATTTAAAATAATTACTTAAATTATTTTAGGTTACTCGAAGTTTATGAACAGTAATTAATGTTAAGAAGCAAGCCTTAGGTCTTAAAATTACCATTTAAATTGAAAAATAGGGCATTCTAGAAAAGAGAGTACCGAATTCAGCTGCCAACATCATTTATCTTCTTTTCAGAGTCGAACACATAGTAAAGAATCTCATTTTTATCATTTCATTCATTTATAACAAATAGCCAAGCTGTATTCTTTTCGGCAAATCATGACATTTTGAGAAAAGCTTAAGGAAAGGATACAAGAAATTTAACCCTATTACAGCATCCTTCTTTCAAGCGAGTGTAAATGATCATGTATTTTCGAAATGCGGTGACTTGTCCCAATCCTCTATTATCATTAAGGGCAGGGTAAGCAATTTAAGAAGTCTGGAGGACAAGAATCCGAACACCGCCTCCATAGTCGAGCTAAGGGCGTTAAACGACTCGAGTCCAATTTGAACTCCCAGTGGAGAACACCCTTTATGCGGCGAATCTCATTGAGATCATAGATTAATCCCGCATAGATAGAAATTTGAATTCTAATTCGTTTTACGTCATCAACATTCGCTATCAATAGCGTAGGTTTGCTTGTCTGGAAACCAATTACACAAAAGGGAGTACGAGCGTTTTCCGCCGTCGAGTGTTGGGACATAAGGGTCGTAAGGAAAAGACAAACGGCATTAATAGTTAGTTATTCAGTTCCTTTGATGGAAAATTCTATTAAATTCGTGAAATATGCTGTTTACTTGGTGAAATAGGCTGTAAAAATCGATATACACGTACTTAATCACGTTTATATTATATGACATACCAAACTCGAAAAACCAAAATAATAAGGATGCAAATAATACACTTTTGGCAATAATATGTTATATACTCAAAATAATTTTTCATGGTTTCTTTTTCTTGTTTTCTGCTATCCTACTCGGTTCTGTATGTTGTGTAATAATTCAAAGAAATAATGACAAAAGATAAAACTGGATTATTTCCTAAGATTTTTCAGAAATAAACACTCTTAAAAATTCAGCATCTGCTTCTTCAAATAATATTTTACATATCAAATATTACACTTAAAATATTATTACCAATTATCTTTTACAGATATAAAAAGTCTACATACAGTGGTGGCCAAAAGTGTGGACATTTTTGAAAGTTTCATGTTTTTCAACTTTGCTTGCTTGTAGAATATATTACTTTTCACTTAATACAAATGTTTATATATCAAATTGAAGGTAATTTAATGTAAAATTTAATAACAAAAATAGTATTACAATATCTGTATTACAAAAAAAGTTACGCTCATTTTAGTAAGATCTATCTTAAATTTGCATTTTTTAAAGTGATACTTACACAATCAATACTTAGAAGGATAACCCTTATTTTTTAAGACAGCTTCACAACGCCTTTTCATCGAGTGAACGAGTGTTTGGAGTTCATCTTTCGTAATCACATGGTGCCAAGAATCAATTATAGATTCAATAAGTTGTCTTTTATTGGATGGATGTTTTTTTCGTACAAGAATTTTCAAACGTCGCCACAAATTTTCAATTGGATTGAGATCAAGGCTGTTTCCTGGCCATGGTAATGCATCTATGCCTTTATTTTGAAACTATGCTTTGCATACTTTTTTGTGTGGCATGGAGCTGAATCCTGCTGAAAAATAAATGGTGCTTTGTTGGGGAAGAAATCCCTGATGGAAGGTATCAATTTTGGTTCCAGGACAGTTTCGATGTATTTTTTGGCACTCAGGATGCCATCAATCACTTGAATTCGGCCCACACCATCTGCAGACATACATGCCAAAATCATGGCATTTGTTGTTGTTTTCATAGTTGCTTCAATGCAATCAGGATGAAGCGCTTCACCTACTCTAGGTCTCACGTATTTTCTACCATCACTACCAAAGAGTGATATTTTAGTCTCATCGCTCCAGATTACTTGCTTCCATTCATTTTCTGACCATTTAATGTGTTCTTTTGCCCACTTAACTCGTTTTTCGCGTTGCTTTTGATTTAAATATGGTTTTTTCCTTGGAATTCTAGCTTGTAGTCCAAATCCTGATAACTTTCTTCTTATTGTTCTTTAACTTACTGCAATACCCGCTGCATTCATTTCACATCTAATGGCATCTGATGAAATTTTTCTATCTTGAAGGTATAGCTGTTTAATTTTTCTATTGGCAGTAGCACTTGTGCATTTTCTTCGGCCTGATTTGGCCTTATTTTCCACTGGTTTCGTTTTTTCATAACGTAAGCTGAACTTTCGTACACCAGAACAAGTCACTGAACCACCAACTTGTTTTGCAATTTCAGCATAAGAGAAGCCATTTTCTCTCAATATGACAATTCGGCTTCTTTTTGTAGATGTCACCAACAAGAAGAACTGATTGGACATTGTTTAAAATTAGTTTAATTAAAAAAAAGGACTTAAAATATTCAAAAACAGCAATACTCTATTTAATTGTACTAGTATGCATCATTCCGCAAAATATTTCCACAACAATAACTCTTTTATCATCCAAATAACCTAAACTATAGTTACAGACATTTGATGGGTCCTCAGTACAGTGTTTGTGATTGGCTAGTACGCTTTTATTACAAAACACGTAATTATTCAAAACGATTTGTGTTTGTTTGTTCTACTAAAATGAGCGTAACTTTTTTTGTAATACAGATATTGTAATACTGTTTTTGTTATTAAATTCTACATTAAATTACCTTCAATTTGATATATAAACATTTGTATTTAAGTAAAAATTAATATATTCTACAAGCACGCAAAGTTGAAAAACATGAAACTTTCAAAAAATGTCCACACTTTTGGCCACCACTGTATATATGTTTCGTATTATTTCCTTTAAAAATTTTCTTAATAGAATAAATATCATAAAAATTTGAGAATCATATAACAAATTTAAAATTATACTCAAAAAAATTCATATTTCCTACCAATAACACATGTTACTGGGATTCATTTCATGCCTTTCTCTATTATACAAAATCTTTACAGATGTTAAAACTGCATTTTAAATTAAAATCACTCATGAAATTTGGTACTTTTTTATTCTTTAGAATATATTCGTTTTTGGTTCAACAGTTTATCTACAAGTGCTATTGTTTTGGTTTTTTTTTATTTTACAAACTTATAAATAAGCTTTCAGATGCATTATAAAAGCAACTTCTCCAGCACAAAGACATAAAGAAGACCAGATTAACAGGTCAGTAATGTTTCATATATCGTTTCCGTTTGACCAATATCGTTAACATAATCGTTCATTTTAATATTTGCCTTTTTTAAGCCAATCAAAGTTAGCCATTTCCTTAAAATTAAGATACAATATCTTGCATTTCATAGTTCAAAATAAATAAATGTTGCTTTGGCTGCATTCTTCTGTAGAAATACTTAGAAATTTTATCGCATAGATTTTTTAATTCCTTTTAAGGTAAGCTCTACAATAAGTACGAAATAAAAATACTGTTTGATATCATTTTTATTAAATAAATAAGGAAAGAGAAATAAAAACTTTCCTTTTTTTAATAATTTCAACATAATTAGTAATTTATTCACCTTATTTTTTCTTGCTTACCGTTATTTTTATTTCTTTGTCAGTGATGGACAGCATTGGCGAATTGCCACAATCTGTGTTTCAAAAGTAAAGGGGGAAAATGAATACTTAAATCTGAAAATATATGGCAAAATTATCTCAGAATAACTTTTAATTAAAAAAAATCTAAACAGTTTAGAAAAATATTTGGAGAATAACTTAAAAGTGTACTTTCATATAAGAAACATAATAAAATAAATTTTTTCTTGATTTGTGATAAAATACCCTTGTCTTAAAAAATCAAATACATATTTTTTGCTGCACCACACTACAAAAGTGCTTTCTATCTGTTTGATTGCTAAAAAACTTTCTTAAAATTGATTGATAAATTCCGAAAATCACTATATTTGTAGTTTTCTTGATTTTCAAAACGTAATGCTTTAAATAATAATGGTTTGCCTTTCTAACCCATCACTTTTTCTTCTGCTCAAATTTGAATGAATTTCATAAACTTGCAGTTTATTAATAATGGGTTGTGCAAAGAGAGCGCATTGTAGCAGCAGATAAATGTTACGAAGTGGATAATCTGTTACTAAATGGTCGTAAACTTTACACTGTCATGTTAGCGTCTCATTGAAGACATGATGTACAGAATCCGTTTTTATTGCTTATTTGCTTACCCGCCTATTCGGCGTGTTAAAGATCGAGTGGAGTAAATTGGTGACAGTCGGGGTGTTCACGCATGTCTCGAATAAAACATTTTCGGAATTGGCAAGCATTTAGCAATTAAAGTTCGAATGAAGATGTGAGACTTTACATGATATTTAGGAAAGAGCTCAGATTTCAGCAACAAATATTTAGTAGTCTCGCATATACATTCGAACGAATGCACGGATAGGCGAAATAATGATAACTATATATAGATAAATCGCATTTGTATCAGAAATACAACTTATTGGCAGTTTAAAAATATTTACAAATTACAGACAACGTGTTACTTTGCACCGATCATCCATCAAACACTATACAATAACTTTCTTCGTTTCCTTAGAAGAGTAACTCTTTGTTTGATACTTTCTAATTCATTGTTCTGGCAAACAATATTCATATCCTGAATAACCAGTTGGAATCATCATTTAATCATGCAAAGTAAAATTAATAGTATTAATTTTATTTAAGGGTTGTTTCTTTTATGCATGTAATCAATATATTCTTGGTAAACGGCATTCGGAGTGCATCTAAATTTCTTTTCTAAAAAATAGAACTGTTCAGAAAACTTAATGACATTTTTAGAATCTGTACAAATAAATTTAAATGAGTCATTGTGAAAATGACTCAAGGAACAAAATGGTGTTTATTTGCAAAACACGCTCCACGATTTTAACATTAGAATTAATTTTTAACTTTAGAAAAATTGACTAAAAGTCGCTTATTGATTTCAATCTTTTCGATTCCCAGTTCAAGACCATTTGCTAATGTCTCATTTTAATTCTGGATTAAATAATATTTAAAACATGTCGTGGACTTTACTTACTTTTTGGAATTATTTTTGCGATAGATATAAATTTACATTTCATTTATGTATGTTTTCATATTAGAAATTTGAAACAGAAATATTTAGATTTGTAATAACAGAAATTCTAAATCTATCCGGATAAGTATCACCTCCATTTTATTCAATAAATGAGGCAATAATTATTTCAATAGTGAATGTATTGTCCGAAGCAAAGAAGAAAATTTTTTAAGTGAATCTTAAATATTAGCTACTAGAGGAATAAACGATTAGTTTTTGTTAATATACTCGTAGACAAATATTCCTTTATTAGCTTGTTAAGAAAATAATCTTTTTATTGCTTATTATAATTTATATTTTTATTGTTCGATTTAAAATTATATATTATAATTGTTCGATTTAAAACAAATTTAAAAATTATAATTTTTAAGAAATTAATTTTTAATTATGATTATTTGCCAGCTAGTAATAAATAGTAGAAAATTATTGGAAATAAGAAAAAATTCTTAAAAGGTAAATGTCTCGAATTGGGATGCTACAGTTAAGGATTTCTTTTTATATTTTTCAATACCCTAAAAATGACTGTAGAACAAAATAAATTAATTTTTTCGGAAGTACAACGGACAAACAAATGGTGAAGATCGTCCTGTTCTCCACGAATGAGTTAGATCTACTTGTAATGGCTGAAAGAAAAGAATGGAAGTGAAAATTGTCTTGAATAAAATATAGAACCTTGATATAAAATTTCATTCGATCTCGATACAAGATAAATGTCGATAAATTATTTCTATACCTGTTTCGATTAAGTAAAAATGTCTATGCCTTCAGATACACTTTCGACAAGGACTTTGTTATTGGAACATTAATATCAAGTTTTTAAATTTATGTTTGCATTTGTAAATCTATAGTTCAAAAAGTATAAATTAATTTCGATTATAATTTCCTGTAACAAAAATCTATCTATCTCTGTTTAAATCCTTAAGTAGTGAATTGACAGCAATCTTCCTAAAAAATATGGTATCATGAAGGCGTATTTAAAAAAATAATGCGATTGTTATCGCTTATAGAATATTTATTTCCTGACACAGAGAATAAGACTTCAGTTGCAAAAAAAAATTATTTTTTTATTTTTATACACAATGAAAATGCAAATTTTACACTTGGAAATCCCACTATGGATAGCGGGATTATATTTTTAAAAAAATGATTATGAAGATGAATAACAATCGCAACAATCTTCTTAGACGAAAAAAACAAAAATTTAACAGGTTTTTATGCGTACAAACTTCTCTATATGAACACTATCTAAATTAAATTAAAACCATCAAATGATCAGGAAATACTTTAGGCTCAGGAGCTCAAAATGCTAACTTTATAATCTATATTCTTAATAAAATTACATTTCCAACTGTTGTAATACGTTTACAACCTTACAAACTTTACTGTTTGAAACGAAGAATAATTTAATTGGTAAAAATGAAAGTGAGTTGATTATTTACATACTGAATTCAGGTCCAGATAGATTTATTTCTAATTACTTTTGTATGTTTCACTTTCGAATAATTTTTAACACAATGAAAAAAAAATCGATATTTAATTTTTATGATGTGTCCCATTTGTTAACTTTGACCACTTCTGACAAATCTCGTCACATCAGAAGTGAAAAAGGGTATATCCTGAAAATCAAACTGAATAATAAGCAAATTAATAAAATAATTTAATGACTAAATTATAATATGAATTTTCTTAGAAATGTATGGCTAATTTGTTATCAATCTTTCGCTGCAATAACTATCTCGTTACAACAACGAAAGCAATAAATTAGTTATATTTTTATAGTTGCTTATGCAATAGCTATGCAATGAAATCAGTTACATTTAATGGATTTGAAATTTAATACAACTGCCATTCTTCATTGCAAATCTGTTGCAGCATGCGCTAAGCACTTCATCCATCTGATCAAATGCATCTATAGCAGAGCTATCTTTAAGTCAGATTTGGTTGTTTTAAAAACATATATTTACTTTCGTAGAAAATATTTTAGTTAACTAGAATGGAAGAAATGAAAATATTAATTGGTAGAAGAAATTATGACGAAATGATCATTCCAGTTGCACATAAATGCTAATCTGTCACATCTGAAGCAAAATGCCTCAGATTAGTGATAACTTCTTTCGATTTTTTTTTTCTGCATCAAAAGGTAATTACCCTTCCCGATGTGCAAAGATTTCCCTTTTCCTTTTCATTTTGTATGGGAACTCATTACAGGAAAAAAAAATTTATTCCATAGAATACTGATAACTGGCGAATGTTTCAATTTGAGAAGATCGTAGTAGAAAATGCATTTCTTGCTCATATTATAATAACCTTTTGTGTCATTGGTAGCGTTATCTTTTTTAACGGTGAATGCAGAAAGCTTCAATCGTTTCTCAATTTTAAGTCAATTTAATTGTTTTCAACAATTTCAAATGCTAAAAAAACCCATTTTGAATGAATTTATGTGCTTAACTCATTTATTTCAGAAATTTGATTATTTAAAGAAAATCAAGGTTTCTATCAATAATATATAAACATTTGTTATAATAATTATAAAGGGAATTTCATTTTAAACTGCATTTTCTGTTCAAAATTATCTTCAAATATTGCTCGTAAACGGTTAAGATTAGATCTTTATTATAAACCACTGAACATTCTAAATAATAAAATGATCAGAATTCGCATTTTAATTTAGAAAATGACATTGAACACAATATTCCGACAGTAAAGATTTTTAAAAAATATGAATTACATATTTCACATTGGAGTGCAGCTGATGAACTCGCATTTGTAGATCTAATTAGAAAATAGAAACCATTTGAAGTAGTATTAATTAATTTACAACAATGTGCATCTTCAAGGCTGTTAGTAAAAAAATTTGGAAACATGTGTAAATGGTTATGAAAGCCTATTAATAATGACATGCAAAGTTTCGAACACGAAAATTATATTTTAATGGCAAATATCTCCGTCTACTTCACAAAACTCTGTGTGAATATGTAGTAAACATGAATGGTCTGCGATTTTGCCAAATGTTTCATATTATATCTCAGAGATAGCGGAAAAGGAGATCAAAAAAAGAAATTTGGTATTTTTAGAGAAGGAAAATGATTTAAATTAGCGAATAAAATAATCAGTTTATAAAAACTGAAACATGAATCGATGAATCGATTTATATCAGTGCGTTGATAATGTTAAATGATTTTTTTATATATTCTATTTTATAAATTGTTATGCAGTTTCTTAAGTTTGAATATAACTGTTTATAAATACCGCGTTGCAATTTTACAATAGATGTATTAGTAAATATTTAAAAATAGTTTTAAATTTGATACTTGCTCAGACAATCTTTCATTTACACAGAATTTCTTTTCGATTCATGCAAATGATCTATTGATCATAAGTACGTTCATGATTTAATTTGTTATAGGACATGGCCCATGGATAGCTTACTAAAACAATTTTCATCGTTTTAATTCCGTTCATTTTGTTGGATTTTCATCATAGGGCATTTAATTATAATAATGCTGGTGTCCTGGTATAGGGGTAGATGTTCTTCTCGTGATCGGGGCTTCCCAGGCTCGAGTCTCGTTTCAGGCATGGTCATTCTTCTTCTGTGCTCTATCTGTGAGGTGTGTGAATGTGCCCCCCACCCCCTCTATAAAAAGGGCTTGTGGAAGCGAATCCGGTGCATGAAGTCGTACTCTTGGCCCAAGCTGGCGCTACTGAAAAAAGCAAGAGACGCTTACTCAACTTAAATCGCTCGGCGGGCTTGTAAAGTATCGTAACAACAACAATTATAATAATTTAAATATTTTATATCTTCAATTTATAACTTTTATTACTGAAAAAAAAACTAGTTTCACTCTTTATGAATGCATTTTAAACAATTCAGAAACAGTTATATGCAAGGTGTGGTTTCGAGTGTCTATAAAGGCCGATACTTATAAAAGTGCAGCTTATCTACAAAACAAGAGGCCACTGTTCATTATTCGTTGTTGGGCGCCGCCCGCTTTCAGCTCAGTTTCATCTGAACTTTTAGCTACGTAAATATAGTTTTGTTTAAACAGAGCCTGTTGATTTTGATTTAAAAAAGTGTTACTTTGGTTGGTTCTTATTTGAATCGAAATCCAATCTTGCCTAATTTATACATTGCAAATGTTGGCACCGATTTTTATCTTTCTTAAATCAATTAATTTTAATTTTCAAAAAAAAATAAATGGTGGATTAAAAATGTCTAAAGAAATAAAATATCTTTATTATAGAACAGAGCATATTGTAAAATTATCAAAGAAAATGTGACTACACTTGAGATTTTGGTCACTCATTATAGGTTTTAATTTTTACAGCAAGGTTATTGGGCTGGTCTTCTTGTTTTTCTTATTATTACATTGTTCTATATTGTTTGTTCACTGATCCTTTTGTTGATTATATACGTTTAAATGTGTGCAACTTGACATAAGGCATTTAAATCTATTTTTAAAGAAATATAAAAGCACGAATAACTTTGAAAATTATTCTTCGAGTACTTTTTGAAATGTAAAGATAAAAGTAATTTCTGTAATTGTGCTTCAACTGCCAAGAAATTTTTTGACGTTTCCCTCCATTTACAATTGTAAGTTGAGAAGAAATTTTGTTTATAGTATCTATTGAAGATAATATCTTCAGTCGATAATTGAAATTCCTTCCTTCTTCTATATAATTAAAAAATCTGTTAATTGTTCTTCTTTGCTATTTTATGCAATTCGCGTTATTGCCGATCTCCTCTCTTGATTTCACCTTTTCGTATCGAAGAGGCAGTGAGGAATAAGCAAATGAGTTGCTCATTCATGCAGATGGATTCATTATGTGGAGAATTAAAAAAACACAGATAGTTTCGTATCCTAAATCAAATAAGTTAAAATGAATTAAATTGCAATAAGTAAGTTAGAATGATTTTCAGGATAAATATAACATTTAATTTCTTTTTCTAAAAGCACATCAAATATTTTCAATATACTTACAATAGACTGAAAAATTGACTGGAAAAGTGTATACAAAAGTCTCGTAAAGTTATCCTGCATTAAGTAGATTCAAATTCTCAACCATCGAGAATAAATTTATGAAATTCGTATTTCAGTCTTTGAGATGCAAGTGCAACTGACACGAAGGTTTAAAACCACTCGCCATTCAAGTATCCTAAGGGGAAAAAAAAAAAGAAGCGAGACAGAGGTGCAGAAATAACTCTCCATCCATATTCTTTTCATTTCACTTCAGCAAAGCCATTTCACAGTTCAAAGAATTCCATGGAAACGGAAAATGAAACAAAACAATTATTTGAAGCGTTTTATTCAGTAGGAAAAGTTTAAAAGCGTTTTGTTATTCTTGAGCATTCAGCGAAATATTTCCTGCAATTTGTAAATGTTGTAACCAAATTTCATTACCTCGATGGTTCATGTACTGCACATCAAAGCAGATCAAGAGTTTCACGTAAATAAGGTAGAGATGAAACATACTGTTCAAATAAATGTCATAAAAATTCAAAGAACACTTAAATTTTTTATCCCACAATTTTTTTATATATACATACATATATAAAGTAAAATTACTCAATTCTACCAATAATTTTATCATAAAAAATATGTAGATTAAGTAGAAAGTCAAATTTTACTTAGTAGTTAAAAACCTGTCCAGAAGCATGTGACCATGCGTCATAAGATTACCACAAGTACAAAGAAATGAATGGCTGTTGTCGCACACATTCAAACATACAAAAATAAAATGAAATGAAATAACAACTCTCTATGATGTCAAAGTGACATTTAATTACAAAATGTCTTGCTTTTGTCTTTTTTTACATTTTTATCTGAAATGATAAAAGCACTCTGCATTTCTTGTTTAGTATGACGCGTTTAGTTTCTATTTAAATTATTTGCATTTTCTAAACTAAATTTATATTTCAGCGGCTAAAGATTATGGGCTGGAAACGTAGTTCTGATAAAGATTTATCACGCGTCCTCTGTTTGATCTAGTTTGTAGGCGGGGCGCCTTCTCAGGTGTTTTCCATGTCAATTCACCACAGTCAAGAATTCAGTGTTGAAATGTAACTAAACTACTTCATTCATTGAGATGTTAATGTTACTAAACTACCTAACCAAACGAAATAAAATGAATGCTAAAATTAAATAAATACCTTTAAATACGATATGTTAGGGTAATGATTCATTTTTAATTAATTATCTTCTTCAAACATTTCAGAAAATGAGTAAACGAGAACTTCAGTAATTTGAAATTCTCATTCGAATTATTAAGTTATTTTTCTGTATTCACTGAAATTAAAAACGTGCCTAGATGCAAATTGTATAGTACCTGTATCACTGAAAGATCTTTGATCTACATATAGTTTATTGATTCGTGTAAAAAAAGGCAATATAACTTTTTTCCTTTCACTGTTTCTATCATATCAGGAAGATTAATTTAAATCAATATCTCATAAACTCATATGCAAGAATTATGATTTTAAATTTAGAACCCATCATGTTGAATAGTTCAAAAGAAGTTGTTTTCAAGATTAAAAAAAATATTTTTCTATCTTGAACGTTTTGATGTTAGCTGCACTCATAATTTAATAATAAGCGATTATAAAAAGAAATTAATTTCTTTCATATTCAAATGTTAAAAATTCACAAATTTCAATTGAAATTCAGATCTGATAAATTTTTAACATAATAAAGGATACAATTACTGTGAGCTACACCATTGAATTTTTTATGAATTTCTAATTTATATTTCATACTATAAATTCAAAAAATTTCAGATTATAATTAAAAGATACCTTGAAAATATTTCCCATGTCTTCCAATGTATTATACCACAAACATATATTACACTATTATCCCTCTAAAATTATCTTTGAATTCAAATGTCAAGTTAAAAAAATTTTCTATCAAACTTTTTATTCATCAGAGTGTCTAGTCCAACTGATGAATATACTGCAAAAGATATCATATATAAAGAAAAATGTGTAGAACACAGCGCGAAAAAAATTTTAAGGATCAACTAAGCGTTTAAGGGAAAATGTGCCTTCTCATATAATTATTGCATATTTACAATTACTGAGTTTTCTATAATGTATGCTTATTTTGTTTCTTTCCTTTGCAGTTCCCGATTTCAGAAAACGTCATGAATTGGATTTATGTTTCATTTCATATTTACTATTCAAAGTCACTAGCTGAAATCGGCAGTATCTCTTCACACGACTGTTACTTCAATAACAAGGCTGTTCTCGAATATTTTTGCACGGTGTCACGTGATGCGAACATTCCACCACTATTGATGTTGTGTAAATAAATGCTATCAAAATGGCCTCTCGTCCTCGATCTTTGCTCTCTTTCGGTTTCTTTGTTTCTCTTAAAATGCTGCTGGCTAAAT
Source organism: Argiope bruennichi (assembly GCF_947563725.1). NCBI lineage: Eukaryota > Metazoa > Arthropoda > Arachnida > Araneae > Araneidae > Argiope > Argiope bruennichi. Next base: position 128,531,276 of record NC_079159.1, read on the forward strand.
GAGCGGTCAACACTCCAAAAAGTTTCAACGGATCAGATTTTTGGTCATTTAATGTCGAGGAAATTTGCTTGCTAAAGGATTAAGTAAGGATTAAGTAAGGAAACATCACCAAAAGTGATGTCTAAAAATAAGATATACCTTAATTTAACCGATCTATTTTGAAATATTAAAAATCACCTGATCAACACTTTACTTATTAATTAGTTTTTTATTGCAATAACAATTCAAAAGAAAAGAAAAATACTTAGTACTTTCCAGTTATACTGGAAACCTAATGCAGTATCTAGTTTAAGTTAGCTATAGCTTCATCGCAAAATTCTAATCTAAAGGAAAAGACAAATACTGAAATTTAGAGCGACGAATTCAATGATTCAGAATAATAAAATACAAAATGTATACCATGTCTTGAAATTAGCATAAATTCCATGTTTAACTATTTATATTTCTTTCGAAGTATAATCGGCAATGCTCTTCATAAAAATTATGTAATCAGGCATTAAAAACAAAACTGATATCAGGAAATTTTCAGATCAAAATTCGAATTCATTAAAAAAGTAAGAAAGAAAAAAAATCTGGGTTTCAAATTCCGAAAAATTTAGGCAAATCAGAAAAGAGTCAATATGATTTCAGATTTATTTAATTAATTGTTTATTATTTCTATTATAAACTAATTGGAAAAATGATTCCGTAAAAATAACATTCTGGAATCATCAACTAAATAATTCTGCATGTCTTTCCAAGAATGATCTAAAGCATTATAGAACAGAAATCAAATAAACCACAGTATACATTGTAAAACAGAGGACAAACAATTAAAGGAATCCAGCAGCAAAATTCAACAGTTTGAGAACAACTGTTGTTATCTGAAAGTGAGATACGAAAAGTATTTGAATTCCTTTGATCAATATCTTGGATTATTTTCTAGGCTTAAGAAGTAAAGGCCAAGACTTAAACCAATTCTTTGTTTAAGTCTTGGCCTGGAAGTTTTTAAGCAATTTAATTTTGAGCAGTGTCCTTTTTCTTCTAGAGTTAGGGCATGTACAGTTTACAATGCCCATATTTTCAAACATCAAGTTTTGATGAGAAATTGTTATTTATGCTTAGAATATTTCCTGCTAAGATATATCATATTTTGTTCATGCTGCAGTGAAATAAAATAATCCGTAACTACCTGAACTGAGAAGACACTGTTTACCAAATCAGTTTATACAAGACTCTATTATACTTAAATAATATATATATATATATATATATATATATATATATATATATATATATATATATATATATATATATATATATATATATATATATATATATATATTGTTCATAGTTCATATCAAGTTATTTAAAAAAAATCAGAGCAAGTGAATTGTCAAAAATTATTTTAATTATTAAAATCTCCTAACTTTATTTTTTTATATAAAATTGAAATTATTTCATCAAATATAATTACTTTCGTCTGCAAGTGCGGCGTGAATTATTGTCTGAAAGGCAATATGATACATTTATTTATTCCCATAAACTTAATAATATCTTCTGAAAACTGTAACAAGATATTATTTCAGTGGCAATTGTAATGTAAAATGGAATTGCCATTTTGAATTAGTAAATGAAGAATTATTAATTTAATATATTCATGTCAGAAACTGAAGCCGCATTTTCAACGAAAATCTACATATCAAGAGCTAAAATTATTTTTACAACTAAAATCAATTTATGTTTGAAATAAAATGTCAAGCAACTGAAAGAAATCTGAGACAACCTGAGTGAATGTTCAAAAGTAATCTACAGAGATTAGTATTTAGATATACTTCTCTATTGTCAAACCAAATACATTTCTTACTCCGATAGTTAGAAATTTTAATGATTCAGGATGTCAGATTTTTATAAACTGAAAGGTACAATTTTATTTTTCAAAAGTCTTCCCTATTTAAAAACCTTGCCGCTTTCTGCATCGTCTATTTGAGCTCCATTCGGTAATATCTCAAGCAGATCATTTGCAGAAATCTATCTTCAAGAAAGCACAGCGCTCCATTTTGTCATATGATGCGTTAGATTAGTTGCTTAGGATTCTGGAAGTTTCATAAAATTAAACAAATTTCTTTCACAATGTAAAATTTGTCTTATTTTGTGAAAATATCGATTGATAATGTGAAAGTAATGTGTCATCTTACGAACATCAGGATAATATTTAGGCAGTAGCATCTGCACATATTGTATATCATTCAATTTTCCAATTGCACATATCACTGTCAACAATAAATTATACAAAAGTTAAGAATATTATTAAATCGATATAAAGATATTAGAAAAGCTCTTTTGTTTTTATCAGACATGCTTCATGATTGCATATTTATGAAATTCCATATTTATTGTCAATTAATATATAATTTTTAAAAAATGTCTTGAGTTGAATTCCGTTACTCATAGATATGTCTAATCTTTTCAATTTCTTTCATAATAAAATAAAAGCCATAAAAATTTAATACTTTAAAATATACATACAAAAGAACCGGCAAGGACCAGCAGTTGCTCGAACACTGTCTCCAAGCCAACTCTTTTATCGTGATCAATGAATTTTTCACATCTGGCATTTTTTTATATCTAAAATAAATATTTCTCAGAAAAAGTGGGCTTAGTCATAATAATTTGGCAAATAAAACTTCATAGAATGTCCATTTCTAGTTAGAGATATTCTCTTCTGTATAAGATGGGCGTGTTTCCCGCATTCGTGTGACATAAATATCGAGCCAAAAACCGTAAACATTCTTTTCAATATCTAGCAATATTGAACAGTAGAAAAACTGTTCGCTAGTCTGACTTTCTTCTTGTATTTGTCAACTTTTGTTGTGGAAGAATTGCATTTTTCTCCGAATTTCAATGGAATGGGAATGAGGTCGGTATTAACGGAATTCTACAGCTACGCCTAAAATACGAGGGTCAAATTTTGAGATTTGTTTTTGGAATATCTGATATGCTTTTTTATTCTTAAATAAACTCCTTTTGAAACGCACTACAGAATGATATTTAAAAAAAATTCCAGAACCGTGTCTTTCTTTGGCGAAGTTCCAGCTTATTGATTGGAGTTGAATCAAAGTTGAAAACCGAATTTCCTCGAAGAAATGTATGTGTGTGCGTAAGATTATCGGTCAAATCTATTTCATATCTACCTTTCTTTTATTCACAGGATATGGAAGATCGGAAGGAAAGGTGCCGAATTATAATGTTTGCACCATAAGCCAACAGATCAAAATTACAATTTTTTTTTAAAAAAAACTTCAATAGCTTCAAAATGCAAGAATAAATAATATTATTTATAATATGTTACATAAATTGATAAGATTACAAATAATCCCATGTTACAAGTAAAATTGCCATAAGCAAATTAAATTTTCAAATTCAATTTGTTGCAATTGGTAAATTTTAAATTTTCAAATTCTGGATATATTATAGAAGATATAAGATTTTCTTGACTCCGTCCTTAGATGATATAGAAATGTTTTTATTCATTTATTCTTCTATGCAAATGACAGAAAACTTCCATTCTTCATGCCTGATTTTTATACCAATGTAAAAATGAATTATTTTTATTAATGAATTATTTTTATCAATGGTAGGAATAATTATTTTTATTAAAGACAATTTTATGAAGGGAAGCAGTATCTCAGCGCTTTAAGATTGACTGTTATAAGGCTGATTTATAATCAGGGTCTTGAAATTTAAATGTTAAGAAAGAGTTCTTAATTAGAAAAATAAAAATCTATTATTGTGGTAAAGCATCTGCGTAGATTACAACCGTAGCGAACATCGACAACCAAACATCTGTTGCCAACATTCGTTTTCACAAGTTAACATAAGCTAAGCGATTACAATTCTTTCATCGATACACAAAGTGTACCTTACATTCGGCCCCGCTCAATATAAAATTTAGACAGACAGAAGAAATTTTAAATTGAAGCGTAAAAATAAAAGAAACAAAGTTTTTGATGAAATCATAGTTCAAGTCTCTGGGGAACACAGACCAGTTAATATCTTTTTGATGATGGCTCAGTGACTCTCATTCTCTTCGTCTGTGCTGTTTTCCTTGATGGTTGGTGAATTTCGTTTAAAGTAAGGGCGAAGATGTTGTACGTGGACAACCTTGATAAATTTGTTCTGCTGTGTTGTAGACTTGATCTCGTAGCACACGGCCCGACTGGACGTATAATCACAAATGGTCCTTTGAAAATAGAAGAAAGTTTGTGATCTCCTTTTTTCGGCCAGTCGTACTATACGGGATCTCCTGCCTTGAAGGAATGGGATCTGCGATGGAGATCAAATCGTTTCTTGTTCTCCAAATGTGTTTCATACACACTATTTGCTGCTTCGGCCCTGGCAGCAAGTTAAAAGGTCTAGTTGGTTTTCACGTGGCGTGTCATCTGTGAAGCTACCAATGTGAAGTTCATGTGGAAGGCGTGGCTCATATCCATGAAGTAAATAAAATGGCGATTTCTTAGTAGAATTTTGTTTTGTGGTGTTAATTGCGAGTAAGGCGTTTGGAAGTAATTCGTCCCATTTATTCGGGTTTTTGTCAATCATTTTTTTTCAAAGAGGACACAATGATGCCGTTGGCTCGTTCAACGATACTATTAGCTTGTGGTGAATAAGGTGGTGTCGTTGATTGTGTGATTCCATATTTTTGAAGAAACCGCCGAGTGTGACGTGCGGTAAATGCTGTTCCTCCATCTGATAAATACATATTTGGCGGTCCATATCTAAGTATTATATTATGATACAGAGCATCAGTCACTGTATGATGCAGAAGGTGTTGCAATTACATAGCGTGCGGCGTGGTCAATTTGGACAAGCATATTTGTATTTCCATTTCTTGTTTCTGGCAAACAGATTATGTGGTCAGCAGATACAATTTCCCAAGGTGTGGATGGAATCGGCAATTGCTGCAAAAGACCATAGGCATTAGCAGTACGTCGGTTGACAATTTGGCATTTATGACAGCTTCGAACATATGCTTTACAGTCCTTGCGCATATTTGGCCACCAATAACGTAATTGCAAATTGTGAAGAGTTTTTTTTTTTGCGTCCATATGTCCAACATCATCGTGACAAGCGATCCGAGTTTTCTCTCTCATTGCCTTAAGAATCACTACTACAGATTTCGAATTATTATCTTTAACTCGCACAAGAGTGTTGTTATCTATATTGTAATTGCATATGATTGACATTGTCCTTTTGTTTGGATTTTTTTCTCTGAGTAAGCGGAAAATATACTGACAAAATTCATCTCTTTTCTGTTTCACACAAATGTCTGATTCATAACTTGCAGTTACTGTTAAACAAACAGGTGGTGTTGGGAAACGTGAAAGGTGATCAGCGATGACATTTTGCTTTCCGGGTCGGTGCTCAGTTGTGAAATCAAATTGAGCCAAATCCACTAAATATCATGCAAATTTTCGATTAATTGCAGATTTTCCAACTACATAAGCGGTTGTATAGTTGTCTGTGACGAGTTGAAATTTGTGACCTAGGAGATAGAGTCGATATTTTTCAGTTAGGGCCCAATGTACAGCAGTACATTCCAGTTCGTTACTGTGGTAGCGTGTTTCGGCATCTTTTAAGGTACGTGAAGCATATTCAATGACACGACGCTTTCCATTCTGTTCTTGAGATAAAACTGCTCCTAGTCCAGAATAACATGCATCAGTTTCTACAAAGGTTGGTAATCCTTGTTTGAAATACGAAAGAATTGGAGCAGTAGTAATTGCAGTTTTTAAAGATTCAAATGTACGCTGTTGGTCATCTGTTAAAACTATGGGAGCATTGTTGGTCTTCCTTTCTAAACCTTTTAAAACGCTTGTTAAAGGTTTAGCAATAGCAGCATAGTTACGAATATACTTTCGAAACTGATTAGCAAATCCAAGGAAACTGCGAACTTCATGAATTGATTTGAGGGTTAGGTAACGTTCAATTGCTGCTATGCGTTCCGGATCAGGACGAACACCATCTTGAGAAATAATTCAACCAAAAAGAGTGATTTCTGATACTGCAAATTGCGTTTTTTCTCATGTCAGCTTGAAGCCAGCTTTTTGAGTTGCTTCAAAGATTTTATATATCAATTTGAGATGATAATTGAAGTCATTATGAGAAGTTGATATATCATCAATGTATGTGTTGACATGGTGGTGTGCCAGATGATTGTAGGCTAATTTAATCGCTCTTGTCATTGTAGATGGACCATTTGTGACACCAAAAGGCATTCGAAGAAATTCATAATGTCCGTCAGGAGTGACAAATCCAGTTTTGTAGGTATCAATATCTCTTATGGGAATGCAGTGAAATGCAGATTTTACATCCATTTTAGAATTGTAGCTCTGGCCTGCCATGCGTTGAATAACGTCTTCCATTTGGTCGATTGGATGTGGATCAATATTTGTAATAGGATTAATAGTGCTAGAGAAATCTACCACAACTCGCCTAGGAGTACTTTCATGAAAGGGCTGCTCCACAATGAAAGCTGGTGCTGCGTACGGTGAGTTGGAATGACGGCAAATTCCTTGTTTTAACCATTTTTGAATTTGCGTTTTTAGAAACTGGCGATCAGGCTCTGAAAGTCTATAAGGTCTACATCTAATAGGCTTTTCATGTTGCAATTCGATTTTGAATTCCACATATGGACATAGTCCAATGTTATCATCATTCGAATAAAAAACATCAGTAAATGTGCCAATTACTGCATCAAGTTGAGCTTGTTGAGTTGTAGACAGTCCTGCGGATTTAGGGATAAGGTTTGTTTCGGATGAAATTATATTGGGTGTTGCTTCTGGCAAAGTAGCATCATCTAATGATGGTAATGGGGGTGGATGAAGAGCGACACAGTTGATGCTGGGTTTCGAAGCAAGAATACATTCGTACAAATGAAATGAAGTTGGAGTAGAAATACATAATGAGCCATTAGGGTCGTAAGTGCATCTAGCTTGAACTTGTTGTTGCCAATCGAATCCTAAAATAAGCTTAAATGGAAGCTGGGTGCACACTCCAATTTTAGGCATCATATGTTCCAAATTACCAACAATCATGTTTAAAGAAATCCAACCTATTGGCTTTATTTCATGGTCAACAACTTGGAACTGTCCATCAGTCCACGGGTTAATAACAATATCATTTGGAACACAAGATTGTTGAATGACTGTGATATCTGCACATGGGTCACAGAGGGCTTGAATTTCTGTATCATTGTTGATAATAACAGGTATTAAGGCACGTCTGTTAGTTTCAGTTCTAATACAATTTATGGAATTATTATTTGCACTATTTGCGGTTGTAGATCTTCCATATGTCGAGTTGCGATTGTTGTTGTTGCGGCGGAAATTTGAAGAGTTCCAACTCATAGTTTTGACTACTGTGTTATTATCAGAACTAGTTGAACTGCTAGAAGATGGGATTTGGGCATTAGTTTGACTATTGGTATATTGATTTTGTCGTGACGCATTTCTTGGTTGAGCTATGGTTGAACCACGTGGAGGAGGTGGTAAACTGCACATAAAAGATGCATGGCCTTTGTTTCCACATCTCCAACAAGTAATATCACTAACATCGTCAGTTACTGGATTGTATTTACGACGTTGTTCATCATGTGTATAAGAAGATCGAAGTTGATATTTCGGAGAATGTTTCTTATGCTCTTGTTTTGCACTGCGAATAGCATCAAGTGCATTTGCCCTGTCAATTAATTCTTCAACAGTATTCTTATTTTGAGTAGCTAATGCAATTTTCCATTTTTCCTCGGTAATATCACCTATGATCATAGAAATACGGTCAGGTTGGGGAATGGTGAAGAGCGTCTTTTGAATAAATATAATCTACTAAACTTTCATTATGCCTCAACTTCCGTTCATTTTGGTGAGCCAAAAATTCTTGCATTGTAATACGCCTTTTAAATCTTGAGGCGAGAGCATTTTTCCAAGTAATCCAATCATTAAAATTTTTTCCTGTTGTTAATTGCCAATTTTTGCGGATCCTGAGAGGCGAGAAATAGCATTAGTTAATTTTAATTCGTCGGACCAGTTAGCTAAAGCTGAAATTCTTTCAATTTCCTTTAACCATTCAAGTGCATTTTCAATTATATCACCTTTAAATATTTGGATTGAATTTGCAGTGTCATTTGTAGATGTGATTTGAATCTCATTTGGATTTACTTGTCTTTTTAAAAATTGTTTTTGCGTTTCCATTAATGTAGAAAGAATAGCTGCGATATTCGGATCTATTTGAGAGGGCGGAGGCATAGGAAGTGGCAATTGTGTAGAAGAATTACTTAAAAGTTCTAATTGTTTTCGCAGAGATTCAATCTCTGTCAATAAATGTGCATTATCAGAAATTGCCTCCTCAGCGTTATTAAGATTCTGCACTCGAAGAACATTTAATTCTTCCAAAGTTCCTTCACTATTTCTTTTATTATTATCCTCTACAATACGCAAAATTAGTTCATTCTTATTTCCAGTTAGCGAAAGATTTCTGAAACGTAATTCTTTTTTCAGTTGAAGTACCGTTAAAGTTTGTAGCGGTTGCGAGTCTAAAGAATTAAAAATGATATCATCTTTTGTTGACATTTTTTTTTTTTAATTTCTGTTCACTGTTCTTGACGAACGAAATAAATTACCGAAGATACACAAAGTGTACCTTACACTGTGTTCTGCAGTATCGTCAAGTGTAGAAAGCATGAAATATTAAAATTTTATTTTTGAAAGATATAAAAAAGTCTGGTGATTTTACAAACATTTTAATAATTTGGGGGCCATTACGTTCCCGAAATAATAAACACATCAGCTCAACTTATCTAAAATAAAAAAGTAATAACTTTCTCAACAGAAGTTACGTTTGTTGAAATGGTAATTTTCAGCAACTGAATAGAAATAGTGCTGTTAATAGACTAGGATACATTTAAAGAAAGATTGCAATTAAAACTATTTGAAGAATCTTTTTTCGAATCTTCACGAATAATTAGTTATATTGTCTACTATGTTGATTGATTTTGACCATATTCAGTAACGAACAATTGTAATCTTCAAGGGGGAATTATTCGAAAAAAAAATATCACTTACGAAAATCTACAATTATTTGTGTATTTAAGATTTTCATGAAAGAAGAGTATTTTTGTTGTTCAAGTAAGTTTGGAAAATACAAAAGGTTCTTTTATGCTTAATCATGACTATAATTTTACCATCAGCTCGTTGCTAAGAAGAAATCCGTTATTTCTTCAAACATCTGTATAGGAAAAATAGTCAGGAAGCGGGACATCAAAAAGAAAATATATACACAGAACAACATCCATTGGATGACGAAAGACATTATAATGACATTATAATAGAAAAATTATTAAATAATAAAAAAATTTAAAGAACGGAAACGTATTTAGCTGAATTCAACCCGAACTGATGCATTAAATGTTTTCAAATTGATCATTCAGAATAAATTTCTAAAAGTAAATATTCCCATTTTCTTTTCTCTAAACTTTTGTAATGAATTATGAATGCATTTTGTATCATTCTAAATATCCTTCTTCGCAGTTAGGTGAAGAAAAGAGTCCTTATGAAGATGATGCGCTCATGGAAGCGTCTGTTGCAACGTTTTAAATGATTATTTTGAATTTCTACTACTACTGAGCTTTGGGAGACATTCAGTAGAACGAAATTTCATTTTAAATATTTTGTAATCTTAAATCTTGATATCAATCGCGTATCAAATTCATTGTCAGTTAATTCTACTGGCATGGAATTAACCTTTAATTTACTTAATAATGAACTCCCAAGCAGCAAAAGATCGTTGGCCAAGCATCGCCCCACGGAACGAGCGAGATTGGGGCGAGATCGGAGGCGATCTCGCCCCGACATTGATCATGTCCCCCGGCGGTTTGCCGCGCGATGGTCGCCCCGACTTGTTTTCGACGAATTTGCCGATCCTTTGGCGACTTGTTATTATCACGGGCGACGTTATACCAAGCATTTCGCGACCTGTTTTATCAATGGGCGACCCAATACCAATCATTTCCCGATGTGTTTTAACAATCGGCGACCCAATACCAATCATTTCCCCATGTGTTTTAGCAATGGGCGACCCAATACCAATCATTTCCCCATGTATTTTAGCAATGGGCAACCAAATGCCAATCAATAGGCAATTTATTTCTGAACACTTGCTGGTGTCAAATTGAAATATTAGTTTAATGGTTATTCAATTTTCTCAAACTCTAGAAACTAGTGTCATAATATTTAAAACTATCATACTTTCAAAATTTTGTCAAAAGACTGAAAATACGAGATATTTTGAATAGTTTACTTTTCTTTTTTACATATTAATAACAGTGTTTGTTATTTATTTTGATAAATTTAAAATTCCATAAAATACTTGTTTTCGATAAAAATTCATGGAAAATGTCATTCTAACAATTCTTCCAACTTTTTTTAACTATTATTATAGCATAGATTTTACCACAATCTTACCCTATAAAATGTTTAAATGACATTTTTTTACTGCTCTTTAAAAAAAATAAACAAATGTTAAAATTATCTGAAATAATTTTAAATTTGATCCCCTGAACATCTATCTACATATAAGATTTATTTCCTTCATTGATATTTCCTATTTATTTTCATTGTTTAATGCATGGGAAGAAATGTTAACATAATCATAGTTTCAATTATATAATTAATCAGCATGATTTTAACTGATATTAGAAATTTAAAAGTAGATGTATTATATATATTGCCTATATCATTTGTTTTTAAAAGCTATTTTATAAAAATTCGAAACAGAAAAATATATAGTTCTTATTAAATTTTTTTTTTTTACTATACACACTTTTATATTGCTTAATGTGAGCAATAAACAAATAATTCCTAAAGAATAATGAATAAAACGCAAATTCCTATTTTAACACCCTAAAATTTAATGCATTGGTTAAAAATAGTTTCAAACACTAAATTATATAATTCCTATTATATGTTTCTTCAATAGAAAATATTTTACAAGCACAAATTAATAAGTTACTTCAAATTTCTAATATTTTCATAATTTATGTTTAGTGAGGTTTAGATTCGTAGCAAAATAACCAAATTTAATCTATGTTAAACCCCGAATATTTCATAAATATGTTTCATAAAAATTCCATATACAAAAATGTAACGCTTCTTTCAATTTTACTGATTCTATTTACTATTGATTTTACAAAATTACTTCATGAAGAAATTTTATACCTCATTATAAATTTTAGTGTTAGCTAATGTCCAATAGATAACATTTTACAAGCACAAAATAATAATTTACTTCAAATTTCTAATATTTTCTTGATCTATATTTAGTTGTTTGGTTTTGTAGCACAAGAACTAAATTTAATTAATGATTAACACTGAATATTTCACAAAAATTCCATACCCAAACATGGAACACTTCTTCCCATTATAGGAAATTTTATTTACTATTAATTTACAGAGTTACTTCATATTGCATTAATTTTAAACCTCATTATAAATGTTAGTGTTAGCTAATATTCAATAAACAACAATTTACAAGCACAAACTTACTTAATAACTTACTTAATAACTTATTTAATAACTTACTTCAAATTTCTAATATTTTCATAATTTATGTTTAGTGAGGTTTAGATTTGTGGCAAAATAACCAAATTTGATCTATGATTAACTCTGAATATTTGAAAAATATGTTTCACAAAAATTACATGCACAAAAATACAACACTTCTTTCACTTATACAAAATCTTATTTATTATTAACTTACAAAGTTACTTTATGGTGTAGAAATTTTATACCTCATTACAAATGTTGTGCTTGTAAAATGTTATCAATTGGACATTAGCTATTATTAACTATTATTATTAGCTACATATTAACAATTTACTTCAAATTTCTAATTTTTTTAAAAATCTATGATTAGTTTGATTTTGTTTCATGGCACAAGAACCAAATTTGATCTATGATTAACTCTGAATATTTCACAAAAACTCCATACCTAAAAATGTAAACACTACTTTCAATTATACAAAATTTCTTTAGACAAATATTTTTTTAATTATTATTTTCCCCTCTTTATTTTTAGGAGAAAAGAAAAACAACTATGCAAAACAATTTATTTACAAAGACCTTCATTAAATAATATTTTAGAAATACAAAGTAAAATAATAATTTACTTGAAATTTTTTACTGAATTTTCTGTAATGACTTATACACCCAAGCAAAATCCTGAAACTATGACTAATAATTTAGAAGAATAAATAATATTGACACAAAGTAATTTATAAAAAATTTATTTAAACTTTATTTATTATGTAATACTTGAAGAGTTTGAAATTTCTAAAAATCCACACACATTTATATAAATATTATATATATATGTATAACTGAATCTTCAGCTACATATAAAAAATTATACATTTATTTATACATTTCATTTTTCCTTTTTGCTGAACCTAGAAAACAATTATAATAGTAATTGAGATTTCGCTTCATTTAAAAGTACAAATAAAGCATTTGTTGACAATTGGAGATGAGTAATTAACAAGCAAAAGTCTTATAGAACTTCATAAGCATAATATTTTTGTTCTGATACTGGACTGTGTAAGCAAACTTTATAATAATGTTTAGGATAATAAAGAAAAAAAAAAAACTCAAACTAATGAGAGTAAAATTTATGTTACTGTTTTATGAAATGTGAAATAATTTGAAATTATTCATATAAGAGTACTCAAAAGTGCCTGCATAATCTCAAATTTTAAAGAAAGTTTAAAATAAATACATTCTGCTAAACTTTTTTTAGCCTCATGTCAAAATAAAAATAATTACACAAATGTTATTTCAATACCAAAATATAAAAATGTTATTTAATACTTTATTAAACTTCTTTCATAGAAAAATTGTAAATGAAAAGGAAAATTAACTAAGCTAAATAGAATTAAAATCACTTGAATTGTCAGTCTGAAAAAATAATGAGGTTGCCATTAAAAAAATTTATTCAAATTATATAGAAAAATAAAATTTGTACAAAACAAAATTTATGCCTTTCTAATTAAGGCAAATAAGTTTTCAGATAAAAAAATCAGAAATTAAAATTTACCTACTTGTCATTCAAGCCTATCACATTGCAACATTTTGAAGTTTTACTACATTTTTCACGAAAAGACATTACATATTTTGGCACTTAAACACATACATCTGATAAATCTTTGATTGCTTCCACTGCTCTGAGTAATTACAACTGACCAGAGAGAAATTTTGTGATTTGGAATATCTTCAATTCTAAACAAGTTCTTAGGATATTAAGTGAATTGGGACATATAATTGTCTCGCATATAATTGTTTTAAATTTCCTTCTGATGTTCCAAGTCGGTAGAAACCATACTCCGTCACATTAATTGTAACTTCCAATATTTTGCTCTTTTTTGAAGTCAGGAATAGAAACTTGCACAGTAGTTTCCAAACAAATAGTGAGAATTTTTTTTTGTTTATATTTATAGATCAATTTTAAAATTTATTTTATCTTTAATTGCATTTTCAGTTTTGAAACAAAGGTTGCACAAAATTTTTATTTCATTGAATCAGAGATGTATTTCATACTTTGCCAGGTTGTCATTTGGCATTCTATAGAATGCTTAGAAAATGTATGAAATACAAATTGTTTCATACATTACTGGCTTGTTTTAGGCATTATATACAATGCTTGGCCATTCTATAGAATACTGGATTTCATATTTTGCTGGTAATACATATAAAGAATTATACATATACTTTTCTTCAAGTTCACTCTTCTTTTTGCAGATTTGATGAACCTAAAAAACATATTCCTTAATTAGAATAATGATTGAGCTTTCACTTCTTTTAAAAGTACAAATAAAATATTTGTTGACAATTGGAGATATGTAATTAAGGAGTAAAATAGATATATAGAACTTCATAAGCTTGATAATGTTTTCAATCTGATAATGAACTATATAGGCAAATATTATAATAATGTTTAGGACAATAGAGAAAAATAATATAAACTAATGGGTGTAAAATTTATGTTACTATTTTATGAAAGGTGAAATAATTATAAACTATTCACATAAGAGTATTCAAATATAACTACATAATTGCAAGTTTTAAAGATTTTTTTTTTTTTTTTTTTGAAATTTACAATAAATATATTCTGCTAATCTATTTTTTTAGCCTTATGTCGAAATAAAAATAATAACACAAATGTTATTGCAAAACCAAAACATAAGAACGCAATTTAATATTTTTTAAAAAACTTTTTTCATTAGAAATTGTTGTTAACAAAAGGAAAGGCATTGTAAATGAAATGGAAAAATATCTGCAATAATTTAAGAACAGACACAAAAAAAAAAAAAAAAAGATAGGAAATAAAATCACTTGAAAAGAATACAAACAAGAAAAGAAATGATAATCGTCGCTTACGCCTAACGCTAATAATATCACGTGCAACTCCATGTTAAGCAACGAGTTCGAACGGCTTCAACAAAAATAATCTTTTTTATTCACTATTTAGAATAAATAATATATTATTTACAAATATATAATAATAAAAATTTACACTTACCAAGTTTCTTGAAATGACAGTATGCGTTGCTGGTTGAATTTCAAAATCCAATACACGCCAGGTGATTCATGGGAAATTTCTAAAATATGTTCGTATAGCGCCACCTAGGAAAAGCAACTTTCCCGACATCGAGGCGACTATGGGCCGATTGCTTTGAGCCGGTCTTTTTCACTAAGTCGCCGTAGGAGTTCGCCCCGATGAAAAAGCGATCTTCAGAGGCGACAGAAAAAAATATGGTCAAAATCCGATGTCGCGCCAATGCAAAGGTGACATTGGCAAAATACGGGCGGCGTATATCAGATGGCTGCGATGCTTGGCCAATCTTTTAGCGACTTCTCTTGCTGCTTGGGCTGATAACTAAGTTCTATAAATATTAAAAAAGCGTATTGCCACCGACATCACACTAAAGTACACAATATTACATAATCAATCATTAAAAAACTAGTGAAAAACCGATTACAAAATGTTCTCTCAACAATCATGAAACAAATCAATTTCAATAAACTTACAATAAAAAAATAAGTATCTCCTATACGCGCAACAAAATCTTAACTTGGATCTCTCTGAATTTCGACCTTCACATTCAACTAACAAAGAATAACTGCACCTGGTGGAGCGGATCTCGAACTATCTTAGCGCTCCACTCTCTAATAGCACACAAACATTGTACAATATTGTATAACTTTAAACAATATGTGCAATATTATATATTATTGTTGAATTATGATATCGTACAATATTGTGCTACAGGTTGCGCTATATATAATGCATTTACTCCTTCGTTTTTTACTGCATTTGCATTTCATCACACATACTTTATACAACTATAAGGGCAGATATCATTATCGTTTTTCCCTTCGATCAGCAATTATCCTAAGAAACCATTAGTTGCACAGGTAACTCCGAATCTTAATACAGATACATGCCTGCGTTAGTTTAACAAGTCTTGCGAAGTTCGCATTGCGCTTATATTCTTTTTTCTCTCCTTGATAGACAAAACAAGTTAATTCCAAATTTTACAAGAATATGACGAATATGAAATTTTACCGTCTAATAATAGATTTTTGTTCTTTTCACCTATTGTTTTTGAAAATGTGACATCATGCTCCTATCAGAAATGAAAAAAGTAAGAAAGATTGCGTACTGGTTGCGAAAGATTCGCTTTTATTCTCAAAAAAATTTGGAAAATTCTGATATACGGCATTGCTTGTTAGGCGATCAAACAAATAATATAAATAGAATACAACAAACCCAAGACAAGTATATGACAAATTAACTTTATCGCCACTGTTTAGTGACAGAAATGAATAAAGATACGTCTGTCAGTTTTCAAACAAAACAGTGCGATGTTCTAATCTGTAGACCAACCACGCTAATATAAATATTGCATTTCTTTGAACAAAGAATCTAATCGAAAAATAAGGGGGAAAAAACTATAAATAATGAAAATTTATAAGAATGACTCGTTAGAAATCAGTTCCTTAATTTATTCAAAACATAGAGAAATAATTACTAATTTTTAACAGAGCAGTTTAAATTCTTACTTCTAATATTGTTATTGATTGTTGTAGAATTTGACTTGAAATCATTCAGACTAATAAGAGATTAAAACCTGAAATGAGTGATTATGAGCATTAAGGCAGTCATTCACCTGAAGCGAGGGAATTAGACAAGATCTGACTGCTAAGTGTTATTTGCCATACATTTAAATGAAAGAAATAAAGATATCCGTGCAAGAAAAATTATTGCCCAATAATTGGACTTTCAAAAACTTTTTAATGAAATAGGGAAAAAAGCAGTTTGTCCACTAAAATCAAATTTTAGAAATTTCGTTTCCTTTCTTTTATTTTTTTCCCCTATAGGTGATGATTAGACAAAAACTCATTAAAAAACTTTGCGCCTCATGTCTATTCGAAAATTCCTTTTCCAACGAGTTTTAATTTAGTTTTAGGTTTTTTTGCATTGAGAAGAATAAAAAGCTCTTTAATGAGCTTACTCGTCGTCTTTACAACAAAAGAAAATTGACGCCTTTACTTTTTTAAAGAAATTAAAGCAAAGGAGAACTTTAAAATGACATCATTCTGAAGATTACTTTCAACTTTTATTTTATAAACTCTATGATTTGCGGGAAATAAAAATTTAAATAATAAGTACTAATTATAAGCTTTAATAATGGAGCCTTCACAAGTTAATTAATAAAAAGAAGCATGCTAACATTTACAACTTTTCAAAAAATCTTGAAGATTTCTAAAAAATTAATTTATGCGTACGAAAAGTTAATTAAAAAAAATAAACAATTCTGAATAATACTTGAGGAATTTGTTGTAAGAGAATAAATATTTGTCATTGAGGCTTCGTCAAAAAATAAACGTTTTAGTTTTCAAATGCCAGATAACTCCAAACTGATATTTTTCTTTTCAACTGACCAAGAGGATTTAAAATTTTGGTGTTTTCAAAACAATTGAATTTTATTTATTGATCTACTTGGCCATTTTATTTCCGAATACTTGGTATAATGTATCTCGGATGAAAATTTTGCATTTATTCATTCAACTATTTTGCGAACTTACATACAAAATAATAAACAATTAATTTTAATCTTTAGAGTTATATTCTTTGGAGGTATAAATAAACCTTTATATGTTAGAAATTAAAAATGGCATTGTCAAAATGACTCTAGGAAATTGCCAGCTTTGTCAAATTTGTTAATTCCTATTAAAATTATAATAATTTTTTTTAAATTGAGGAGACATTTTATATTAGAATTGATAATTCATTTAAAGTGTTATTTATTAATCAATAATTAATTCCAAGTATTATTTTAATTTTAATAATTTTTTAACTAAAAAGTTATTATTTTATTGTAGTATTAATCATTCATTTGAAAAAAGATATGCAAAAATATTTAAGACATAACAAGTGAATTGTTTAAAATTCGCAAAAATTAAAGCCCAAAAATTTTTTACAGTTTCTTTAGAAAAGGTAAATTATCCCCTTTTTCATTTTAAAATGAGTCAATTATTACGTAGTATCTTTTACATTCAATAAAACTTTACCGTGCACGCTTGGCAAGCAAAAATAGTTTTCGTTTTGTCATTCTTTCGAAGACACGATATCTTAAAATGCTCTTCTCCATACAACTGAGTGAGTTTATCATCAAAATTCTACCTGTTTTTGGTTTTTCAAGAACTTTATTTTAGCAAACGTTGCAAGTTTAAGTTTTGAAAAAGCAAATAAATAATCTCTCGGATCGTGTTGTTTTTCAGCATTTCATCGTGTTCGTCAGGTGTGTCATGAAAAGAAATGGCATAACCAGATTCCACTCAGCTGTTTTACTCCACCTCTCATTTTGTCTGCTGTTGAAACTCTAAGAGAGGGGCTGGTCTTTTCGCACCGATGAGAAAATTGCGGAACCTGCCTTCACAAAGAATCTAAGAAATCTTTTAGGAACATTATCAAGAGGCATTCCCCGGCCAACAGAAAATATGTAGATACGCGTTTTGTTCGCTGCGAATGTTAACTATCATCCTTCATGATTCTTCGATGATTCTTCATGATTTTTCTATTATAACTTTTCAATGCTTTTCTGCTCGCCATTTCATATTAAACATAGTACTCATATCAAAATGCAACTTAAAATCATCATGATTTTGCTACCTGATGCTAATGCGCATGTACACCTGGAATGTAAAATAAGCACAGAAAATATTTTCGATTTGAAGAAGGTTTAAAATAATTTTGGGAAAAGGCAAAATTTTATATTGGCAAAGTTGTCCCGTATTTACCTAATTTTTCTGGTATATTTTTTCCAAGTTATGTTATTAAACCGAAATGTATCTAAAAATTCAATGTAAAAGTGATATTGAAATCGAATGAATAGGGTTTTTGAAACATTTCATTTGATGACCAAAAATATTGATTCAACAAGGTAAAAAGCGTTGAATAGAACTTATAAACAAATGATAAGGTTTAAAATTTTCAAAAAAGGTTATCCTTAAGCTTTTTCTCCCTGCGATGGCACCTTTATCGCCTGGTTCAGGAATTAAGTAGGAAATTAGGAAATCAAAGATTATTTTTTTCAAAAACTAGCAGAACTACTTTAGGTAGCAGAAATTGTCCTACTTTAAGATATTTTAAAAAGAAAATCAATAAATGTTTCTGCTCTCCCTGATTTTTGTTTTAAATAATTATAAAAGGGAACTAAAATACCAAAAGAATTTTATAAAATATGAGTCACCATAGTGAAAGTTTTGTATCAACATTTTTCAAGCTCAAGAATCTTGGCTTTATAAGTTTCAATTTTCTAGTTAATTCAATAGAGGTAAAAAAAAATCTACAATATTTGAATCAAAAGACTTTCCAAAATTATAGCTTTTTTATATAGCCCTCTCGATTCCAGCGGGGCGGTTTGGGGCGGTTTGAGAATTTACCCTATAACATCCACGTGAGGCGGTTTGGGGCGGCTGCTAGCCGTTTTAGGGGAGATGGGTATTAAAAGAGGCTACTCTACTGAACACTCCAGGAGGTCCTCGTTATCTTCGACAATCGCGGCTTTTTCACAGTAGTTTCCCCTGTGCCTTAGGGCGGTAGGGGTTGAGGAGGGATTCAGTAAATAGGTTCTTGGCGTACATTTTGTATTTTGAAAGGGTTTTAGTTTCTATTTTCACGTGTTGTTAGCTCAAAATTGGAAAGATTTTATGGCCATTTATAAAAGAAATTTTCCACTGAAGTTCTCTGGTAACGATAAGGATACCGACACATTGTTTATTTTTCAGACAAGCATCAGACGCCCTTTTCAGTAGTAAGACTATTGTAATGATATAAAGACAAACCATTGCATTGTCAATGCGGCCTATTCGCATCGCAGTTTTCTCACAAAATGGGTAGCGACACTTGTTACTATGGAAGGAAGTCGTTTTACACTCCAAGCATCTTATTCTTTCATCAAAGGACTGTCGGAAATTCTGAGGCCGTGTACAAACTACCGCTTTTAAAATAGAATTAAAAGACAAAAAAAAAAAAAAAAAAAAGATTGGGAGTATTTTTTATCGCCCTCTTCAAAGAGTGAGATAAGTTATATAAATACTGAGTTCCTTTATAGAATGCCATTCTGAAAATTTCTCTTCAGTTGTGAATTTCTACTCTTTATTTTATGTACTGTGAATCGGGTGTTTGGATTATCAGAGTAATTTTTCTATTGAAACGCTTATTATTTCTTCATTATGAGTAAAAGAAATCGTGAACACACTGAAGAAAAAATTAAAGCAATTTTACTTGATTCTGATGAAAGTGACAGTGATCTATCAGCGAAGATGATGGTTGGTCAAAAAATCATACTTTAGCTGATCTCTCATTTATTCTAAGCAAAGAAGCAGGAGATGAACGAGAGAGATAGAGATGAGGAGTCAAAAAATTTTATATAATGTACATATTATCAAAAATTTGCAAATGATTCCCTCGTGTGGAAATTTAATATGAAGCTTTCGTTCAAAAATTTATCTTGTCTTAGCAATACTATAGAAAACTTCACATAACATTTTAAAATCAGAAATTCAGCTTGAAAAATTCAACATGACAGTTCATACTAAAAAAGTAATATTTATAATTAATGTAATTTTAAATGTGTTAAATCTTCATATTTAGTTTATGAAGAATGTAATGTTTTAGAAAAATGTTCAGGCTGAAAACTGAAGGAATGTATTTTCGAAATATATTTCGCTGAGTAATTTTTCCCCCGAATTTTATTTCATAAATTTTTGTATTTCATTATTAAATGAAGTTTTAAAAGTATGTTATCTCATCTATCGAAACAATTCGATAGATGAGATATATAACGTTTGACGTAATATATTCCCTTGGTTAGAAAAAAATTTTAATAGTTATATTTTAAAAGATTAGTAAAATTGAGTGACAAAATAAAGATATTTTTGGAATTTATATTTACCCTACATTCTTTTTCGATTATTTAATGTAAAAGTAAGAATGCGTAAGGTTTTGGGGGAAAAAATGTGAAAACTTCTTTAAAAATTTAATTAAAGTTCTAAAATTTTTCTCTTAGTATCACTATCGAAAATACAAAATAATATTTTATATTTAAAAATTCAATAAAGATAATCGTTTATACTAAAAGAAAATGCTAAAGACAATAAAAAAAAAATTAGGCTGAGTGTTGAAAGAACATATTATTTTCGAAACATCTTTCAAAAAAAGCAATAACATTTTTTTTATCCAACGATTGTTTTTATTTCGGTATTAAATGAAGATTTAAAACATTATCTTGTTTATCACTGAAAAGCATTGACATCTATACTATGTAAAAAAATGTACTAATTGCATTGATATATGTATAATGTATGTTTTACATTACTATGTAAAAATTTTTTACATGGTAATATATGACATATTATTTAATTTTGGCAACAAAAAAATGTAAAAGCCTATTGAGAATTAAATGAAACATAAAGATGTTTTTGAAATTGCTAGTAAAGCCAGTTTTTATTTAAATGGTTTGGAAGCCTAACATAAAACTTACAAAAAAAACCAAAAAAAAAAAAACCTATTTTCTAAATTATAGAATAAATTTCAAATTTTTTGTAAAAAAAAAAATACCCCACAAAGATGATGAGCGAAACACTTCACACTAAAAAATATAAATACATTAGAATAAAACTCTGCTGCTAAAAGCTGATGGAAAATGAATCTCGTTGTAGAAAACCGCAAGGCAATTATTCAAGGTAGAGCGTCGACAGTTTTATTACCTCAGAGTGCGGGGGGTAACTGCCCCTCAGCTAGGAAGAGTCCATGTCTTTCAGAGACACGCTGAAAAAGTCTGGATGTTAAAGGGAGTGCCACTTGAAAAGTGCTTGGATGTTAAAGAGATAGATTAATATACTTCAGGAATAAAATAAGTATCCATTTATCATAAATTTAGCCATAAACCGCATAATTTAGCCATAAACCGCATTCCCTATTTTCCAAATTGCGAAAAAGAAATTCTTACAAAAATGCGTCGATAATATTTTTCGAATTATTCTCTAATTTTCTTCACTATCTAAATGTAGATATATGTGTGCGTGTGTGTGTATGTGCGTTTACATTCACACATTGCTTACAGAATAAAAAAAAAAAAAAAGATTAATCATATGTTATTTAGCTATTATTAGATATGCTAACCTCATTATTTTCAAAAACCTGATTTCATTTCTTGAAAGATTAGGTATCTTGACTTGATGAAGCGCATCTTCAGAGCTTTAAATGGTTACGCTTTGTTGAGTTAAAAGTTTATTTTTTCTAATTTTGTTCCCCATTCACATAAAATGATTAAATAGAAATTTTTGTTTACATAATAACAAGTTATGTTACATAATTTGAAGTTATGTCCTACCTTAAAAATAGTTACAAAATTAAATTGAAAGGTATTTGTGATTTGTATTAGGTAAACATTAATTGATTATCGTAACTTATAGAATTGAATAAATTTTGAATTGATTATACCCACTATGATATCTCTAGATACCTACTGATTTCCTCAAAAATAAATGCCACTTTCTGAAGTTTCAATATTTTTTAAATACATCACTGCTTTATTTTTATCTTCATTTCACTACACAGGAGAACAAAATTGATTATATCCATACTGATATTTCGGAATTTTTTAAGTAATTATTTAAGATATTTTTTAAAACTATAGAAATTATTATATATCGAATTATATATATATATATATATATATATATATATATATATATATATATATATATATATATATATATATATATATATATATATATATATATATATATATATATATATATATATATATATATATATATAAGAAAAATGAAATGACATAATTTTCTTTTATAATATTATTGAATTGTTCAATTGGCAGGATTCCAAAATTTTCCATAATTTTTAAATCTCATCCTTTCCATAGTTTTATAACCTCAGTTAACAAAATATTTTTTGTTATCTGAGGTGATAGGCTTTATTTTTTTCTGTAATACAAACTATTTCAAAAGCTCAAAGGGCTGAGTAGGAAGAGATTTCTGTGACATCCTGAATTTTTTTTACGGCCTCTTTAATGTTTTGATTATCAACGTGCCTCAAGAAAATGCAAGTATTTTTGTGTTTTGATGCAAGTCCATTAGTTGTGAAAATTTTGAATTATTAGATTTTTTTTATATACCGTATGCGCAAATAGAAATAAGACAATTTCATAAAATCCAGTCTATTTAGACTTCTCTAAATCGAAGTAAAGGGAAGGAAATTTTAAAGTTTGCATTTCTATCAGGTGGTCTAACTAGTTACAAAGCAAAAACTAGTAATTATCTATGTTGAAAAGATGGTTTTCGAACCCATGATTAGAATCCGATCTCGAAACTTTGTACATGTGTGCAAAATATATATTTAGTTATTTAACTACCATAAAACAACATCGTTATTTTAACAATATATTTCTTATGACAAAAATACAGCAAAAAATAAATAATTAGTTTTTTTTTTTTTTTTTTTTTTTGCAAGAATAGAAAAATTGCATTTCTTAACGAATTGCATTCTAGAGACCATATTAGTTCTTAGTATAACGAGTGAAACAACAGAATGAAAGTTTCAAGCTCGAGAAAGTACGTTAAATATTTAAAGTACGAAGGAAAATTTCGAGTCTGAATATATTCCGGTTTTGAAGAAATTTCTTTCCTTAAAGAACTTGAATTTATTTCGAAACAGTCGAGAACAATTCATACTTCAGGGAACTTTGAGTAAGAAATTTATTTTCCTGGGGAGAGAGTTGTTTTATATCCAGAAGAGTTTAACTGGAAAAAAGAAGTAAATTTTTCTTTATGGGATAAATTTTAAAAAGTGAATTGAAGAGTTGAAACAAAAGTTTCTGCTATACGAATTCAAATTCACTTATTTTGACAAAATATTGCGCATGTTCTCAAAATAACAGTAGCAATAATTTTCTATCTGCAAGCACAGAAAGTTGTTTATAAGAAAGCTGCATGTGCAAGGATTTGTCATTCTCTCGAAGTCGATAATCTTAACGCGCCCTGAATCTCAAACTAAAAAATTCTTCATTACCACGACATTACAGCTCCATTCATTTTGTCAGATATAGTCTCAAATAACAATGATTTCATATAAGAGGAGAAGTTTCCAGATTGCCATCCCTTTTTTAATGATTACTTTTCAATACTATTATCGCCTTTGGTAGTGAATATTCCCGCAATTTTTATTTCCACAAGCGACTAAAGCAAAAAAAAAAAAAAAAAAAAAAAAAAAGATGACTAAGCAACATTTTCAAATTATTTATAAATACACAAAACAAGTAAGTTATGAAAAACGATTTGATCGATTATCATCATGTTATCAGGTGAAACGAAAAATATTGTGCGCTTTCCACGTTATTCATGGCAATCATATGATTATGTTACGCAATGCTTTCTGTTTTCTAGATTTCACAGTAAAGTAAGAACATTCGATCCAACAAGCCACGCACATAATGCAAACACGCGGTAGGGTGGGTATTTCCAGTCGATTAAGTCGGTTGCCAGTTTGCGTATGGAAAAAAAAAACTTAATTCTGTAATGGCTCCAAAGAAAAATCGAATCTATTTATTTTCGAAACGGTCTTTCCAAATAATTAGATCATTGAGTGATAATTTCAGTTCATTATTGGGCTGTATTCTTAAACGAAATGAAAGTAGATAATGTTATATTTCACTCAACTTATCTCCATCTGTCGATCAAATAAATGACAGTCTTATGAAGAATAGGATCATTCTCTTTTGGATCCACGTGCAAAATAAAGCAAAAACCGATGTAAAAGATATAATGATGTCTAAATAAGAAAGTGAATGATAAATTGTTTGGCTTAGTGACTTTGTTAATGAAATCAAACGAAAACTGAAAGCTACCTCAGCATTTTTAATCACACTTAAATGCTAATGACTTACGGGTTACTGAAACTTCTAAAATTTCGAAACATAATTACCTGTCTATCTGCTTATAATGAAAACGAATGTTTGTATATATGCCTATGTGTGGGCCAGATCATTTGAATGGATGCTAACACATTTTGCATATGTATACTTTGAAGGGTGAAAATATCCATCTCAACGCATCTAAAAAATTAATTAGGATTTTAAAGCATTAAAAATTAAACAAACTTTAAGTGTTTCTATACAATAACTTCCTAAAATTCTATAGCAAAAAGATGATAAGGAACATTTTCTTAAAATTCAAAAAATTATCTTTCTAACGATATTTATCATTTTGTCACATTTTTTTATACATTTTTATATTAAACAATTTTTTAAAAATATTTAAACATATTCCTCAACAATTCATTTCATATGAAATAAAATTTTCCCCGCAAGCGCATATTTCGTATACGTGAGTAAATTAGCTTTTATCAACGAATGGCCATCACATGGACAATAAATTTTTGCTTGGTCAAGCTCACTGTTATGTTGTTCAAAATTTGTTTCATTAAACATGCATAAAAAAAACTGCCATATTTTTGGCATAAATTATCCCTTATTTATTAGTTTTTTAACTTTATTATTTTTTTATCAAAAATTACCAAAAAATAGTTACTTTGGAATGGCATGAAGTGCTATTTTAAAAAGCATTCTTCCAATATGTTCAAAAATTTATTTGACAAAAGATTTTGCAAACTTATTTGGATTTATTCTTCTTGTATTTCATTTTTTTTTTTTTGTATAATTCTTCGTGTAAACTCCAGGAGCCAGGAAAAATGTCTAATCACAAAGATTAGTTATTCCGAGGGCAGAAGAGATCAGGCAACCGAAGCTATTATATGACAGTCGAAGAATGGCCGCTTTCAGGACATCTGAAACTATTGAGGAACGTTCTAATAATGATGCCGTCCCAGAGAACATCTTGCTTGGCATTGGCATAAAATAATTATGATACATTAATCTTTGAGGCGAACTTAGCATTGTGACTGAGTCTATTGTCATCCTTGATGAGTTGTCATGCAATTAACAGTACTATCCAAAAATCGAAGTTGGTCCTAACCGATTGAAACAAAAATGGGACGTTAAGCTACATTTAATGTTGCAATATCCCGAAAAAAATTGAAGTCATTATAAATAAAATTATAAACATTTCCATCATTTAGATGCGTTTTTATTTCTCTGGCTTAAAGTTTAGGCTCATTTTCATCTACTGTATATGTATTATCAGCATATGTTGAAATTTCTTGAAATTTCCTACGCCTGCTTTTGACAAAAATAATGTTTTTATAAATGTGTGGCATCCTTCTCACACGTATGTGATAATGTCTTTGATGAACGCGATAAACTTCAAGTTGTAAACTCATAAAATATTTGATGTTTTATAAATGAGCCAAAAATATTTTGATCACAGAAGATCTTTGCACTGAATTTACAGCATAAACAAAATAGCTGTGACTATTCATTTCTTAAATATTATATTTAAAATTTAAATAAAGTAATCTATAACTCATAAAAATAACGAGGAGGAAGTTTAAGAATATCTTATATTATCCATGCAAGTAGTCACAAAGTGATTTTAATGTTTTTACACGTGATTGGCAAAGTTAAAAATTGGTTTTGGGAACATTGCTAGTATACTATATAAAAAGAGATATAAAATGACACGTTGGTAAAACCTTTTGTAGAAATCATTTGCTAGCACTGGGTTTCTAGGTTCTATCATAAATTAATCTCCTGCTGATAATGATTCTTGATAACTACAATAATAGATTTTCAAAAAAGTGCAAATGAGTATTCTGTCAGAAAATTTATAATGTGACTTAAAAATACGCTAACAGATAGATGCAGACTGCGTAAGTATCGATTAAATACTATCGGTGAGAGACGGATTAAATTAGCGGATCTACTCCTATACTCGTAGAAATCGTAAAAAACAAATACTTAAAGTCATAGTCAAACATTTTATGAAATTAAATTAACAGCTTCATTTCTGACTTAGACGTTTTTATATTTTCATTAGAATGGGAAATCAAAATTTTGACTCGATCCCCCTCAAAATATCATTTTCTGCTTTATTGGTAGCTTATTAAAGAAAAGCATGAAAAACAAATTCTATGTAAACATTTATTTCTAAATTATCCCTTTCATGAGCATTATACACTTCAAATAACATATGGACACTCCAAATAGAATAAAAAAGATTCTTCAGAGGCCTTTTCCATTTCGAAAAGTATAGAAGCGGTTCATTTCATTCAATCATCCAAACACTGAAGATGTAAGAAAAGAATTCTTTCACAAATAATGCTTAAGCTTAAAAAAGCTCCAAAAGCAAACTCAAAATGAAGCGCAGTGCTTTTGCTAAAAGTGAACACTTCAGAAGACGTTTCCAGTTGAAGGTTCGCTTTATTTTTCAATGAAAGAGCATTCCGACCGCAGATGCAGCTGGGTGGCAGCTGTCTTTCCGATTCGTATTTATCGCAGCTCATGCGGAGGAAGCCTCATCAGCAATCTGGGAAGAGCAAGAGAACGCCCTCAGAAAAGCTGACACTATGTGAGAATGGAACTCCGAGATTCGGATGAAGGCATCTCATACTGACATTTAGCTCTAGGGTCTCAAAAACGTTAGTTTCGGCTTATTTCAGAAGGAGATAAATATTTTATTGCTGAAACTAAATTAATAAAGTCTGCATGTTGAAGTGCAGTCATCTTTATTTAGAAATAAACTGGAGAATTTCTATGGAAAAAAAGACTTTAGGTGAATTTTGAGCACTAACAAATGATTTATAAATTCCCACCCTCATATTTACACAAATAATTGCACCAGGTGGAAGGAGATAGTAAAAAAGTGAATAGAAACATTTTTTTTATAATGTATTAAATCGAATTTTCCTGAGATATCTTAATTCTTTAATTAATTATTAGCGACCTTGTAGGTACCTAATCAAAATTCAATTAAATTAGTTTCTTAACTCATAATAATTTAACTGATAATTAAACACTAAAATTATTTAAAAAGTATTTTTTCTTCAATAATACCCAAGTGTAAATGCTTTATACAACAGCAGCTGAATGAAAAATAAATTTAAAATTCTATCATTGCAAACACGAAAAATTTAAGTTAAGCAAAATTGTTAAAAATACAACCAATAATTTATCAATACATCTGTTTACTTTAGTCGTTTTAATGGAATAACAACAAAAAAAATAATAATAACAAACAGAAGTTTCTAATTAATATTGGTATGCGTCATGTTCTTTAAATGCGCATTCAATCATTTCTTTGCTGCAATCCAAGATTACAATGCTATATCTTTGATTCGAATATTCATTATTCCTACTACGATAGCGGAAGTAAAGGCAAATACAGAATGCCCTTAAAATAATGAACCATCAATTGCAAGGCAAATATCTTTTGGCTAGTTTTAAAGATAATAAAAATTGAAATTGAACGTTTCCAGCTTCAAGTCATAAAATATATGGAAATGAAAAGATAAATATGTGCTCACTCGTTAAAAATACTGCTAAAACAATGCTCGATAATGCGAATGTAATAAATTTTTTCATAGTTTACAAAATAAAAAGATGTGTTATGGATATATCCTATTTGTATTTTTTTATTTCAACTAAGCCTGAAAACTAGTAGTATCCAACAAACGAACACGAAATATGTTTCCTAATGCCTGAAACTTTTGTTCCAGTTTATATATATAATATTATATCGAATTTATTTGTATATATACAGTAATATTTGTGATTGGTTTTCGGTAGATACCATAAGAATTCATCTGCGTAAAATTGTACCATTTCAATGGTTTAAACAATTCAAATTGAATACAGTGATTATATTAATGTAAGAGAAAGAACGTATTTTCTATAAGTGCATCCATTCTCTGATTTGCGAACGCAAATATCTTTGTTATGACGCATATCGCTTGTTTGTTTAGATTTATTAAAGGAATTTTTCTGAATGAAATGAGAAATAATTTGTTGATTTTAGCATGAAAAAAATCTACAAATGAAAAAAGATAAGTTTGCAGATTTTTTTTTTAATTTTTATTAAAAATGATATTTTACTTCTGGAATAATGTTTATAATTGATCTTTATCACAATACAATTGTTTCGAAGACGTGCATTTCCTAAAAACATGTCGCACACATTTCGTAATATCTGATAAGATAAACAGCAATAAAGAGAAATTCTCCAAAGCAAATTTAGACAAATAAGACAGATATTCAAAAAAAAAAAAAAACACTAATGCCCAAATTTTACAAATTATTTGCCAAAAAAGAAAAGATTAAAGGGACAGTTAACTCTATTGAGTATTTTTGCTAATTGTTCACTATGAATATGAATTAACTATATATATGAAATTTTTATACATTGATGTTAAAATATAAATATGTTGAATATCTTTACGAAATCCGATACACAAATTATTTAAATGAAATTCTTTAATCAAGAAAATTAAATATTCCAGGTTACATAATTTTTAATTCTTTTCTCAATTTTTTATTATGGTATAAAATTACATTTGGAACAAAGCTGATTTCCTATGATTATGT
The DNA here is from genome assembly GCF_947563725.1 of Argiope bruennichi. Classification (NCBI taxonomy): domain Eukaryota; kingdom Metazoa; phylum Arthropoda; class Arachnida; order Araneae; family Araneidae; genus Argiope; species Argiope bruennichi. The sequence goes on from NC_079159.1 coordinate 128,560,425, forward strand.
ATTTCTATTTAAATGGTAGTTTTTCAGAAATGTTCTTATGCACTCGCATTCATTTTCATACGAATTTTATGTTTTTGAATTAAAATTTACTTTTTAATTTGCTTAAAGAACTTGAAACATAAAATTTATATACAGTTTTATTTCAATTTTTAGCAATGATCTTTCAGGAAGGCAGCTTAAAATTCGTAATACCTCAGAAAAAGATATACATAGTATGATTTAACAATTGATTGAACCTGCACAGTCCACTGATTAGAAAAATATAATATCAGTATTAATCATCTTACATCGAATTTCCTTCTTTCTCAGAGATGCCAAAACAAACCTAAACTTCCTTTCAATCCAAGAATATCAGATATTCCCATAATGGATGGTCTTGAGAATATTTTGATTTATAAACCTGGTGACGTAGAAGAGCTTTGAAACATCATTTGTTGTCTCCCACACGATCTAATAGTGCCGCTTCTCATTTCTTTCGGTCACTTTCTCCTCACTCTTCGGCGATTTCAAAACTTGTTATTCATGAGAATTTTATTCACTACAAAATCCCATTTTTACTTGCAAATAAACTTTTTAGATATATTTGGACATTTTTACTTTCATCAAATTGTACAGTTATTGCAAAAATGAATGCATACAAAACAATTATATATATATATATATATATATATATTGCTGAAATATTGCTTAATATTCTGAATATATTGAATAATATAATATCATAACTTGTGCTATCTGAGTAAACCAAGTGATACGAAGCTTCCTTCTTCAAGTATTTTTAATACGCAAGAAATCTTTTACAGCAGTATACAACGGTAAGACGAAACACATACGTAGGAATTTAAAATTAAAATTTAAGAGCATTTAATAAATAAATGAAAAGCTTTTACATTAAAAATTCTCTGAAGTTCATTCTCATGGTGTAAAAAAAGATAAAAAGATTTTCTGAAATTGGTGTTGTTATTACAAATGTATTATTACGACATTTTATACAAATTACCAATTGCTGAGTTAAATCGCATCATGAATTCTTAATAAGTAAATTAAGAGGCTATTAAAATCTCATCATCATTATGCTCAAGTCGAAATGAAGTACTACCATTAATGAATTCAACTCGAGCTTGGAGATAAATATGAGCTATATATTTTAACCTGTGTGAAAAATATTCTGCATTTTAAAGAACTCTAAACCTCATATATCTCGCAAAATGCGCATTTCGATGAAAGTGTTACATTTTTTCCTCTAGAAGATAAAATTAGTTTTATTCATTCGTATGATATCATTAGGAAAAAGAAAACTGAAACAAAATTCATTTTCATGAACAAGCATAATGCCGAATATTATTAGAAATGATTGGGAAACCATACTCTAGATTCTAGAATTGGTGTGATCAGAGAGATGTAGGTGGTTCTCAGTGTATTAGCATCTGCACCCCAGTATCGTCCAGAAATATATTTAAGTATGTTGAGTCTTTTCCTACATTTATTTATAAGAGCCTCTATATATCGGTTGCTCAATATCTTTTGATCGAGAATGTAGCAATGTAGTATTTGGCATTTTTTGCAAAATTTAATTGGCAGCCAATCATAAAGACACTCTGTTGGTAATTATAAAGTCATCTGTTGTTAGTGAAGAAAGTAGCCAAGGACTTTGAGGTATTGAATGTTAGTTTATGTGCTTCAGCAAAAGCACATACCTCAGTAAGTGCAGAGTTGAGGTTAGATTCAATTCTCCCTATGTCAGAGGCAGAATGCCACAAGTTGATGTCACCGGCAAAAAGTCCCACGTTGCAGTAGTTACTGATTGCCTCTTCGATACCAGAAATATATAGAGAAAACAATAAAGGGCTCAATACTGACCCCTGAGTTAATCCATGGCTCAGCCCAAAAGGGTGAGACAAAGTGTTTTTGTATTTTACTTTAATCGATTTGAGCTGTAAAAAGTCAGAAATCCAAGGCAAGGCTCTTCCTTTAATACTAAAAACATCATACAGTTTCGTAATGAGCTTTTATCTCCAGACTCTGTCTAAAGCTCTACTCATGTCCAAAAGGACAGCGATTTTTAAATGATATGTAGATGTAATAAGTATCCAAAAATGACTCAAACAATTTTACAGTTCCACGTAATTTTAAATTATATCTTTAAACAAAGTAACGTAAATTACTTAAAAATTAATCCAATTCATATATCTACTATTCTTTCCTAGACTTATAATTCATTTTCATTGGAACTATTTTTAAGCTTATTCTACTTGAGTCATTTATGGCAGAGACTCGTACGGAACCATTTTATCACATCTCCTTTAAAGGATCAAAACAATCCTTATAAAGAATTAGTTTAATAGCGTATAGTCACTTTGCACTTATAACAATGGTGACACATTTTGAAAATTACCTCCTTTAAGCAAGCAATTTTGTGTGTCTAGATGTAGTCTACTTAATAAGCCAAATATGCCTTACTACGAATTTCTGTAGAAAAGGCGAGGGGATGAGACTGTTTTCGTTCCTCTACAAATACTTTCGGAATATAATCAAAATAAGTAACGGGTTCTACTCTTTCTCATCAACAAAATCAAAAAAGAAAAGAAATCCTCCAACTTTGCAAGTACCATCCTCAAAATGTTCTCACAGCCAGAAAACGGAACTATGTATTCGCGCATCATTAACTAGAGGGTGGGAGGGGGGATCTCCTCAAAGGCGACGAAAAGAGCATACTTTTCTCGAAAACCCTCTTTCGGTTTTTGCATTAAGCTAGCACCCGTCACTGTTGTCACGAAGGGATTCCATTTTCTTATGAAAATTCGCATCTTGAAGCGAAAGGTTGTACAAATCTCGCGAGTTTATTCATCGCAGGAGACTTCACGTTATGAGGTTTTGGTCATAACTACGAGAAAGCAATTCGTTCTGCCGCAGCACGTTCTCTTGGAGCTCTTCCACTTTTAATTTAAATTCATTTTCTTTATATAGAGTTGCAATGGGACTAAGAAAATAAATAAATAAAACAATCTGTACCAAGTGAAGAAATGTTATAAGATAATAGTTGGGAAGTTGTTTAGTAAGAGTTTCAAGAATAGTTAAAACCTGAGAATTAAATTTAGTTGGTGCTTAGTTAGATTTAATGCAGGAATGTTTGAATTTCATGGAGTATGCGAAACGTTTGAATGCAAGATACAAAGTTCTCTCAAATTTAGTAACTCTTTGCTATTCTCTTTTTTTACTAAAGAAAATATTTTCTGTCCCGTTTTCAACAGGACTTCTTATCTATGTACTCTCATCAATACTCGCTGCAGACTTTATCTCGTTACACATTTGAAGTGTTGCATGCATTAAAACACTCCGTTATCAAAAGTATTCAGTTAAAAACCAAATAAATAGATAAAGGTTTTAGAATAGTATTTTTAAGCAATACTGAAATAAAATCTGGTAAAATAAATAGATTTTAATATACGGAAAAATATTTATCTTTGTTTCACACTAGTTGCTTCAGGTGACCAGCTGGCTAGCCGGAGGTATTGGTTATATTTAATAACAGTTAAATAGTTTAGATAAAATTTAATATCCGCGATTACATCAAACTGTCAGACCTTAAAGTCGTGTTATTTTAACAATCTAGCATATGTTTTGCTCATTGCACTTATAAATTTTTTATAGTGGAGACTAGTTCTGTAGTGCTATTATATCCAGTTCATGTCTAAATTTAATTTTTTATTCCTCCTGTAAACAATATAGATATTAAACAGGGTTCTTTTTTTGCTTTCAACAATGAAAGAAAATCACGCGGTGAAATATTTGACGAAAAAAAATCAAATGACTTCGGTTTTATTCCCAACAATGGAAGTATTGTAGGGAAAAAATATACTTATAAACATGTTTAAAATTAATTAAATTTAGACTAAAGAATTTTACAACAATTAAATTAGCCATTTAAATTTTAAGATAATGTAAAAATTTTTCTAAGTTGTAATGTTTCCGGAAGTTTAACTTAATTTTAATTAATTAAAATTCTTATAAAAAATTTCTAAAAAATCATTCCAAATTGCATCTTTTAAGATACACGAGCCAAATTTGATAATTTTAGATCAAACGACCTGGTCTGTGGTGCGCCGACGTATCATTATTATTAATAGAGATTGCTATTTCATACCATCCTGCACGAACCATAGTCATTGCGAAAGAAAAAATATAACGTCCTATTTCTAGTATATATTTCATAATGGCAAAAATGAAAAGTTATCGAAAACAGATTTCCATTAAAAATGCATTCCGAACTTCTTTTCTATCAAATCTCAGGAAAACTTAGGTAATTCATTAAGCTTTATTCTGTTGATATCATATACATTTTTTTGAAATCTTACCGTACTAGACGATGGAATTGTATAAGATAATTTATAATCAATAAAAATAATTTTACGTGTACAGCTGTTTTATGATTGTTCATTCCTTTTTTTTCCCAATTAATTTCAGTATTTTTCAAGTTTCTAGCCTCTGAACTTTATTTTTGTTTCTACCAACCTAATTCTTTTTGAATATGATTGAATTCTCTTCAATAAAAGAGCTAAAATAATCTTTAAAAAATAACGTTGTTGTATATGCATAAATAAAATACAAATCGAATTTTGTTTATCCGATTTTCACCTCGAAAACAGAGTGCAATCCCATTTCATATTCCACAATGTAAAAGTTTTGTAAAATATTTTATCTCCTACAAGTACTTTACGATGCAAAAATATTGAATAAATTCATTTCAAAGACTTTGTATTCGATGCAATCTAATCTATTCGATTTTCCGTTACCTCACTTCGTTTTAGATTACAAAGCAATTTTATTCCATTCTTTTCAAATATTTCATGTTTTGATATTTTGAAAATTTTGAGAAAGGGTTGCCGAAATTATGAACACATTTATTTTTTAAGAAGATTGTTCGAAAATATTAAATTTTGTGTTTGGGCAAAGAAACTGCATTCAATAGTATTTGCAACTTATTTAACATTCACTTATTGAAACTCCTACATCGCTCAGTCCATTCAGATTAAACTAAAAAAGAAGAGGCATGGAGTAAATTGAAAAAATATATTTCCCACAGAAATAGATGTAAATTTAAAAAAAAAATATTAAAATTGTTATTTTTCTTCAGAAATGCTACAAAAATGTTTGATAAGATGAATTTAGAACTTCCCCGAAATCTAAGACATGTTGCATTTTTTTAAATATTTGATTCTAGGAATATAATGTCTTTTATTTGTTCTTATACACCACGTATTATTATACTATGAGCTTTATTTCTATGATATAAGATAAGATTAAATCCAGGCGAATAAAAATAGAAAGTAGTTTTAGTTGGAAAGTTTTATTTGAATTTTTCAAAAATTTATATTTAACGATTGTTTTTCTCTCTATCAATATACAATACTCTAATGTTGAGTGTTTTAGTTGATGGAAATAGAAAGAAAAATACTGTATCGGATATATGATACACAATTATCAATCATTATCTAGTAGTTTAGTTTTATTGATTCGGATAGATCCTCTTTGGTGATATCATAAGCATTTGCTCTATGTTATTATCTTTTCCTTCTACGATCGTGCATTTTTTAATGGCTCAAGAGACATTTAAACATTGATTCATTGGATACTCTGAATAAAATTCAATTTGATAGCTGAAATACATAACAAAAATCAAAGTCAGTCAAGCACCATTACATCTAAAACGAATAAAATATCACCCAACTTTACATTTTAGCTACATTTTTGTTTCCGACTTAAAAAGTTCCGTTGCATGATTATAGATGTAGTAAAAGAAATGCTAGAAAAATAAATGCATAGCTCTACATTGTTTTAGACTTCGTTTATAAATATGCATGAAGAATTTTTCTAAATGAATTGATCATTAAAATATTTCATTAATATTATACATTTATTAGTTTTATTTTCATGTGCAATTTTTTTTTATTTTAAAGTCAAACCTTTTTCCTAATTTTTTTTTTTTTATTTTGTTTCATTTCTGAGCGCATATGTCTCTGTATTTTCCTTTCACCCGTTATCTCATTGCAATCATCACATACAACGACTATTTTTTTTTTCTTTTTGCCAACAATTCTCTTTTCTTCCAATCTAATCCAATGATGTTTTATTTTCATTCAACTACATTGCATTCTTACTCGACGACTCTAAGATCATTGAGGTGAAAACAAAAATAATTAAAACTAGACAAAAAGGGTATAATTGTGCATATTATATAAATATCATAAGTGAATTAAGTAAATAGTCAGGAAAATGAAGTTCCGTTACTATTTAAACGTACAATTTTCTTCTTCACAAAAAGAAATGGATTATTTCATCGGAGTCGATGATATTATCATCATAAATTGATACAAAATGAAATAAGGAACGTGCAGTTGTCGAAGAGCTAAGAAAAAAAAGTATTAATTAGTTAAATAAATAAATCCTTTTATTTTTTGAGCATTGTTATTGCTTAGAAATGTTTTCCATATAAGAAAAAAGAAGTTATTTCGATACTTTTCGATTCGAACTCTCAAGCATAGTGAAATTTTTTGAGTAATGAATAGATATTAAATGATGCACAGCCGGTTGAGATAATTAAATGGCTGGTAATTTATTTATTCTGCATTCTATTATGTGTTCAATATGATATTGTTCTGAATAAATGCTAAATAAGAAACAGATAATTGTCCAAAATCTAGAAGTGGGACTGAATACCTGCAGTTCCCCATTTGTCTTTATTCTACATTCTGGCACGGGTTAGCAGGACACTGCTTTGAATAAATGCTAAATAAGCGCGGGAGAAAATAGAGAATTGTCTACAAGTTAAACGTAGGACTGAATGCATGCAAAGAAACAACTCAGGAGAAGGCGGAGACACACGTTTATTTATTTATAATTAGTTTGATTTGTAACAGATATATATTTAATAAAAATAATACAGTGATTATTTTTTAACATGACCCTTAATTAAATACATTCAGTTGTAATGAGATATATTTATCAAATAGAAATAACATAATTAAGAAAATAATTGTTATTATTTTTACATCAGTTAATATATGATAATAAACAATTTTATATAAAAAAATATTTGAAGGACGTTCGCAGTGTATAAATCAATCCAAATGAAGTGATCATTCGACTCTGTAATGGTACATAAAAATTTAATATTTATTTTCGTCGTATTCAGTTTTTCTATATTAATCAAGGCTGCGATAGAAGAAAAAACATTTCATTGAGCTCATTATTAAAGCCTACATTTTGTAAACATGGGCTTAAATATGGAGAAATTCACATTCTACACAACGAGGCGAAGCACATTTAAAGCTATTATTGAATGGAATATGACATTTTGATAAAGGTACATAACAGAAATATTGATTGAAATCGCCAACCAGGCTACATTCTTTTTATTGTCCCTGCCTTTTACGCGCAACAGTAAAATCGCTCTTAAATGACATCCATTTAATGGACAATATCAAAATAACCTCTTTTTTTAAAAAAATTTCTAAATTTAAATCCGAAGTTTAGCCTAAAAAACTCCAAAAATATGCAGTGGCTTACTGGGGGAAAGGTATAAACTGACATACATCCGACCTTTCTGTTTTTCCGCTTCTCTAACTAGCTCGTTACGAAGATGAAGTCATTTTCTGGAAAACTGAAAGACGAGAAGAAAGAGGAGCGAGAAGAAAACTCATACCAAGAAATTCAAAGATGAAGAAAGCAAAAGAAGAAAATGAATCTCCTTTTTCATATAATTAATTATTTTTAAAACACCGATGCCAGTTTTCAAAGCTCATAGGCTTTCGGAAAAATATGTCAAAGGCAGAGTGTCTTTAGTATAATATTATGTTTGGGAATGGAAAAACAAATTTTGAAGGATAAAACGGTTTGTATGCTTTAAATTATTTGTATGATTTTTGATGCTATATTTTTTTATCTAGGCCGTCGTACTAATGGACCTCACATACGTTGGGTATCCCTTACGAGTATGCCAGTTCGCAGAGTTGGAAAGTCATGCAGCTGGATAATAATAAAGACAACAATCAGTCACAGCAAATCCTTTCGATACCGCTTCTTTCGATGGTGGAGGGCTTATGTAAGAAAGAAAGCCCTCACGTGCAACAATTTCTACAGATGGCATAACATTTCGAACATGTCAATTTAAAAAGTATGGAATCAATTAGCAAAACACTTGTCTAGAAATGGACGAAATTCGGCTGTTATTGGTTAAAATATATTCAACTATATTTAAAACTACAAAATGGCTGTTTCACACGATACTTAATCCTAAATGCTGAAATGCAAAGCACTCAAAAAGGTTCGATGATATACAGAAGAGAGGATGTCAACACAAGACAACAGCCAATAATATTTTCGAATGCTACATCATAGAAAAGAATCCTTTAGAATTCAATTTTAACAGAAGGAAGAGATATTAACATAGCACTTCATTAAGATAGTTTGATTACTTATTTCGTAGTAAGCAAAAGTGAAAAATCTTTTGCTGTGTTTTAGTTGATGAAATATCCATTTGTTTAAAATGAATGCGTTTACCGCAGGATAAATTATTTGAATACGGTTTCTAAGTTTTCAAGTGGAATGGGTTATTTCATAAACATTTAATATCGTAAATACTAAAATATATTATATTTCCATACGTAACTCAATTTTTTTTTAAATAATAAGATGACGTCAAATGTTATGAACTTCTCTTGTAAAGTATTCCTTTTTCTTTCCTTTCCCTTTAATAAATAAAAACTAAAAAAAAAATATTTATACCACTCTTATTTCCAAATAATCAAGAGAAATATACAATTAAGAAAAAAAAAACATTTCACAGCTCTTAAACCGCTTTTGAATTGAAATATAAGTAGAATATTTAATGTTTGTTTCAGGACCCATTTTTTCATATAATCATTTATATTTTCAACATCACACAGCTGATTCTAAAACAGAGTGAGAAATTATGCATACTTCTGTAATTTTCATTTCTACAGAATCAGTGTGGGAAATGGGAATATAGGATTGGTACAAAGTATTAGCCTTAATTTTTTTTTCAATTAATAGAATTTTACGTATTCAAATTGGAGGAAAAGTATTGAAGAGTTAAAAAAATACGTTTCAATACCATATTGTGATTCGTGTTACTCAGATAATAAATTTACCACAATAGCAAAGTAATGACCACTCACAGATGAGTGCCTCTTTTTGATAAATATCCAGAATCCTGCTGGAATCCAAAATTAACACACACACACACACACACACACACACACACACACACACACACACACACACACACACACACACACACACACACACACACACACACACACACATATATATCTATATATATATATATATATATATATATACAAATAAAAATCAACTTGAGGCTACCTTTCTGGATTTAAAAATCGAAATTGCTAATGATAAAACAATAGTTGGTATATACGATAAAAGGGATGATTTCCACTTTAAAATAACAAAACTATGTAACTACCATTCCAATCTAAACTCTAAAATTTTCAAAAATCTAATTTTCTCACAAGTTAACAGGATCAAAAGGGTTTGCAATAATAAAAATTCTTATATTGAAGCATCAAATATCCTCCTTAAAAATTTAATTAAAAATGATTTTCCTAGAAATTACTGTAATGTCAATTTTTTAATTAAACAAGGTATGGTTTGGGATTAATCTCTTGGCTTAAATAAAAATAGAACTTTACTTGCATATTGGATCACTCAATAGATGGCGCTGGGTGCCTACCTCTGTTTACATAATTTACCGTTAACTTTTTTTAAAACAGGAAATCACAATCGATTGTTTAAAGTTTCCTTCACTGTTGGATGGTATGTTCTGGCCTTTTCGTTTTTAATTTTAATTTTAATTTTAATGCTGTTTTTGTTTTTATTGTTATTGTTTTTATTGTATTTTTACTTTGCGGTTATTTTTTCTAATTTGTTATTTTGTATTTCCTTTCTGTTAAAATGGTATATCTCTTGAGCATAATTTCAGGGGATTTTCGGGTCACGAGGAATCATTATTAGACTTATGTCTGTATGTCCTCACAGAAAAAATCCCTTTATTTGAATCCCTGCCTGAGGGTGACCCTTGAAAAAGTCTTCAGGCCGGATTCTTTTTTAATTTTTTTAATAATTTTTTTGGTTTAATTTTTATTTGATTTTTGTTTTTCCTATTAACTTGATTCTAATACTTTTGTATATATATATATATATATATATATATATATATATATATATATATATATATACTTTAGAAGATGGAAATATGCATCTCGAGGCTATTTTTTTTTTAATTTTTACAAAACAAGTTGAAATTTTTTATAATAATATCGTAAAAATTGTTTATCAGCTTTTTAAATATGATTTTTTGCTAATTTTCAAAAATAAATTACATGTTTTGGAACCGAAATTCAAATCGTTTTTCTTTATTTCAACAAATATCTAATGGCAGGATTGCTGAAAGTTATCGAAGTAAAGGGCTCTGTTTTATATTTGTGTAGTTTACAAGATGAAAAAAAATGAATTTGATTTACAGCAGAAGTTAGAGAGGTATCGGGCAATCGTGTTTTCAAAAGTTTTATAATGTCATGGAACTGATCTTCATTAGGCAAATTCATATATATAATGAACAGAAAATATGTAAGATGAATTAAACTGTCTTACAAACTGATGGATTTATGGACATGAAATACGTCAAGGCGAATTAACTGAAATTCAACGTAACTTTGGACGAGCAGTTGGTCCTTAGAGATGACTAATAACAAATAAACTATTTTCATCACATAATCTTTCTAGTTATAATTCCAACGAAATATAAATAAAAGTAGAATTATTTTTTCACGTTTATTAATTTCAAAGATTCATAGTTTTTTTGATTTTACTCTATCTTTTAGTTCGTTAAGACTACCAGTTTTATATACTCTCAGCGTATTAAATGGATTGTGTAGGTCTAATGGTCTGATTTTATCATTTGTGTGTCACTAATTCTTAACCATTTTGTAACACAATTTTCATATCATATCATGAGCCACTTTAATATCTCAGTCGGATAAAACTAGTCTCCAATTAGTCGGATAAAACTAAACATGCTATATTGAGGGATTATAATGCAACAAAGGGCATTTTTAAATTAATGCTATCGATTATTAATAAATCCCTTCGAGATAATGGATGGTATAGTTTTTAATCAATGCATTTAAGCATTTATAATTACTACTACATTCTTTTAAAGCGTAGAAAAGCTTTAAAAAATGTGACGGGATATCCTCCTACTAAAAAATCCAATTTGTATCTAAACTTAATGCATCTTTAAGCTAACGAATCGGAATTTCAGTTATGCATGCCATAAATCTTCATGGCATTCGAGGCCAGAAATATCGTATTAACTTTTATCTCAGAAGTCTGATTGACAGTGAGATTCTATCAGACATGACGACAAAAATAAACATGTCGTCTTTATTAGTACTGAGATGCGTAACAAGTCATCACATTCTTAGATTCCTTTCAAAACAGTAATGCACTCGTAAAACCCTAAATGTTTTCTTCTCTTTACCTTCCATTGCTGTATTAGAAAAAAGTTTCAAGAGAGGATTAAATGAAGTGGATATTAGTTGTTGACTCTGTCAGGATGCACAGCATTTTGAGAAAAGTGTAATAACACATTGATGATTTGTCAAGTTGCCAACTATATAGGGAAGAAAGTAATGCAATGCGGAAAGAGCAAAAGACAAAGCAATACAGTTTTAAAAAATTGTGGCAATATTTTGAATATCCAACAAAGAGTGAATGAAATGCAGAAAAAAAATATTCGCTCAATTTATGACAAAAGGAAATGATTTTAAAACTTACTGGGTTCAGTCATGTCTGTATTACAGTGTTCGCATTTAAGTGCGTACATTACTTAAAAGTATTTCAGTGTTATTAACAAGTTATTATGCTGTAGAAATAAAAGTGATTAAAAGAAAGTTCTAAACGATAAAAAATGGTTAACTTAATTGAATTTATTCCATAAATTCTACTCCACATATATAAAGATGGACTATCAGGTTTAATATATTCAAATAACTGTGTTAATGCTATAAATGTCCTCAGATCAGAGTACGCTTTATTTTAAGCTTTGCATTTCTTGCTCCTTATTTCCATTGAAAAGGAATATTATTTGTAAACATTTAATTCCATTATTTTTTTCATAATTATAGTTGCAGATATTACTGATGTTTATTTTTTCAAATTAGTTAATTTTTTTGAAACTGGGAATCTATCTGGGTATGTTATTTTTTAACTTTTTCTTTCCAGTGAAACTTCAGATGTTTGTGAAAGGCAAGCTCGCTGCAATGTATTCGAATTTTTAGGAAAACTCGGCAGTAATGATATGCAATTTTAATTTTTATTTGCACGTTACGATAAAAATACCATTCAACTTAATGAAAGGAGTTTGAAATGCATTCTTGCGAATTGCAGTAAAAGGTTGCTAATAACAATTTGAAGTAGACATGTCATAAGCAATTTCATAATTATTAAAACGCTATTTTTTTCTAATTTATATCTTACTTTATTTTTCGTAAATTACTTCTGATCTCAACGGAAACAATGATTTAAAAAGGCTTAAAATATTTTATTTTTCTTATTGAAAAAGAATATAATTATAAATGTTAAGCAGCAATTAAAGCTGATGATCGATTTAACAATGTCTTAGATGGTTACGAACGTTTCCTTATTGTTTGTAATATTTTCTCGTGCATGGCACACTTAGAGAAAAAAACTGTAATCATCAAACTTCTGCGTTCTCAATTCTGACGAATTCCCGCTTTTCAGACCTCCCGAATCATAAAAACACAAATTCTGACTGTTTGTGAACAAGAAAAATCAAAAAGGCTTTGAGCTAGACAGAGGAAATTCGGTACTTATACTTTGCACCAAACTTGTCAATTTCTACTAAATTTTCTTGGAAATACATTCTGAGAAAGTAACTGTGAGTCTGCCCGAGAGCACGACAATTGTAAAACATAAAGAACCAAATAGATAAAACTTGGATACAATTGTGGCATCTAAAAGACAGATTCTTATCAATATTTCAACTAAATCAAATATGGAGTTAACCGTCTGTATGTCTGTATTTTGTGCATTACTCAACGAAAGGAAATTTGATTTAAAGTTTTAGCATCTAGATTCGTGCTGGCTTCCTGATCTAGAGGTAGCGCGTTTTCCCCGTGATGTAGGCGTCCTGGTTCGGGCATGGTTCTTCTCTTTCTTGTGTTCTCTCTGTGAGGTGCGTGAATGAGCCCCCCTGTAAAAAGGGGTTGTGCAAGCGAATGTATGCGTGTATCTTCATTTGAGCTAGAAGTCAGACTTCTGCTTCTCGGGTTCTTAGGGGTCTTTACCCTCAGAACCTACTGCGCAAAAAGTTGGCTTAATAGTCACACGACAAAAAAAATACTGGATTCTTATCAAATTTCGAAGTAAATTCGACAGGTTGACTATTTATTGTTCTGAATATTTGAGTGCATGTAAACGTAATAACGCAGATAAATAAAACTTCACTTGTAATCTCGTAGTTCTGAATCTAATTTTGGTTGCAATCAGCCGAAAGAGATATCAAAAAGCGTTTTTTTTTCTATACTGCAAAGCACAAAACTCTCATGCACAGACTCTGAAAGAGTAAAAAATTGAGCACTCGGGGCTTTAAAGGCGTTGTTTAAAGTTTAAAATTTTATGCGGATAAAAAGATAATTCCTTAATTAAAGGGAAAGCAAGAATGTTTTCGGGAGACTACTCCTTCTAATTTCGTTATTTTCTTTTGTCTGTTTTCACAGAATTTTAATGAAATGCTTATTTTTCTCAAAGTCCTGAAACTCGCAAAAAATACACAATTTTGACTATACCAACACACAAAACTAATTAATAATATTAATAATACTTTAAATAATATAATTGGATTATAACAAATTGATTAAGAGATTTTGATCATGATAGAATAAAAATCAACGATTCAAAAAATAAGGAGCATCTTAAAAGTTTTCTCTAGAACTTTATTTAAAGAAAGCTATTTGCAAAATTAAATACTCTCTAGAACATTGGATGAAGAAATAAATTATCTAATCGATGAAAATTATCGATTTCTGATGTTGTGACAAATTGAGCTAGAATGCGAAGCAATGTTTCTTAAATTTTCGTAAAATTTAAATGAATCTAATTTTAACGAACTTAACATTTTTTAGAGAACAGTTAATTAAGAAGTTTTATGTTAGAAATAAAGCAAATATAAAAGACAATCTAATTTCTTAAAAGCGAAGAAGCAGTTGATTGAATTCCAAATGTGTTTTACAGAAATTAGATTGAACCAATAAAAAGTTGTTCAACTTCAGAATGCTTTCTTTTTCTTCTTCCTTCGCTGCTACAATAGAAATGTTCCAGAGAAAGAGAGTAGTACCATTAAGAAGTAAAAAATAACTATAATTGTTGAAATTTCGAAAGGAAACCTCTTTTTTCCAATAACACTGATGTTGAATTGTTAAACTAATTATAGCATTGATGGAAGAAAGCTGAGTTTATTTCATTAATACTGCATTTCAAAATAATTAATCTTCAATTATTTCACGACGAATAAATGAATATTTATTTAATTGAAAAAGTTTTAAAATATTCATAGTAGAGCCACAAACTTAATTTTCTCTCTTTTTATGACTATGCCTTTGTTAACTGAATCATTTTCTAGAATATTTCACAGATATCAGTTCTTCTCAAATGACTCTATTTTCAGCTGTGGGTGAAACTACAGGAATTAGTCAGTTGTGATAATATTTTCATGCCAAACACGAGTTCTGCATTGGTGCTGCTATTGAGTTGTATTGTCGTGGAAGAGATACTGCTGCAATAAACATGCACAAGCAATTTATACATGTAAATAATTATGCGGTTGCAATTTCTCCCATGTTGCAGCTTATACTAACAGCACAAATGACGACAAATTAGGACAGATGTTGGTGAAAATAAGTCACCACATGCTTGATTTTGACTAACGAACTTATTTCGACTTTTTGTGCACTACAGAAGATTTGCTTCAGTCACCTTAATTCTGCATATATACTAATAGCATGGCAATTTTAAAACTTATCCCATGCTAACAATCTAAAGCATCCAGTAGCAATTTTCGAAGCATCTTGGCATGCATTTCAATGTAAAGATTTTTGAGTCTTATTTTCCTTGGGCTGCAGTAATGTTGAAATTTCGGGTAATGAACAGATCAGTTTTGTTACTAAGCAGCTTCCTGGTTATGCTCAAATTCGCTTTCATACAGTGAAAGACAGAAATGGATGACACAAAGCATTTACTCTCTTTGGTAAAAATAATTCGATTCAGAGATATTGAAAAAACTTCATTCGATTTGTTGAAACATCAAGGTCAATCAAAAAAGGATCTGCTTCATCAAAGCATTTTACAAGTTTGTTATTGCTTAAATATTTCTGACGAAATTATTGAAAAAAGACGCCGTAACAAATAACACACGACATTTTTGTATGTCCTAATACAGACTGTCTAGCTGTTTCACTATCCATGAACCTATGTAAAAATATTTCCCTGATGTATTATTGAATGCATTAGAGGAGTAATGTCACGCAGTAAATTTTAATGCCCATAAAAGTTCAACTTTAAATGATTGTTCTTGAACTAAAAAGTTCAAAATAAGCTTATTTTCAAATTTGAGGGCTTCGCGAATCATCTTTTCTTGTGTTTCTTTTAATTCAATATTAATGATGACTTTTTGGAAATGGCACATCATTTTGCATGTTTTCCTCTTTTGTTATGACTAGCACGTGTCTGTTCTCCCAGATTACTTTAGTTTGTTATCTTTTTACAAACCGAGCAATGAGTAGCCATCAGGTTTTACGGAATTTTTATAACCCATCCAGAAAAGTCAAAGCTCGAATATTTATCCCTCCAATAAATACGGAGTGGCTCATTGTGTAAAAAAAAAAGTTCTTAATCTAGTCTGAAGTTCATAATTTCTCAAATAATAAACAAATCATTCAATAAACTCGCGTGCGAGGGATTAACATCACTATGATGTTGATATCCACCTGAGAAATTTACTCCACGAAGTCTCGCGTATGCTCACTTACTGTAATCCGAGAATCCCATGGAAAGAGAACAACTGTCTCTCAAATCGTAAAGACGCTGACTTATATAAGAAAATGGAAGTGAATGGAAAAGGAGTGAGTTTCTGCGTATTGCAAACACGAGCATGATGTAGCTACGATCTTTCATTCTTGCGATGTTCAAAGATGGACGCTTTTTAAATGAATAAACTTTTCGTAAAACCAAAAAAATTATTTGCTGGTCCCCCTGGTTTTACGAAAATTTTCAAATTTCCCTGCATGTTCCTTATTTTTTATATGATTGTAAATTCCCTTTCTCCCAGTTTTCCCAGTGTCATGGCATTCTTGATTAAGAAGTTTCAATTTAGCTGTCATTATATAATTAAGATTAGGAGTATCTAATGACAAAATAAAATTAATTTAATTTTAAAAGATGAATATTTTGTTCTTCAATATATTCCATGCCATGTAATTTGGGTGCCAAGTATCTTGTAAGGTTTAGTGATTCGTAAAACTTTCATCTAAACATTTTATGTAACTTGTTATTACAGTTTTCCCCATAAAATATTTAGAATTTAAAATTTTGATAAACATATGATACTATTACAAATTTATCATGCTATTATTTAGAAGCCTTCAGCCGTCTTATTAATTGTGCAATGCATTAAACAAATTCTCTATCTATATAAATCCAATGTATACATCCAAATTTAGCACAAGAAAGAGCATCATTGTTTAAAAAAGTGGATTCACTTAAAAGTATTTTCGCCATTTTAGATTTTAAATCTAGACATTCATTGAAAATGCAACAAATTTTAAAAAATCAGTAAAAGCTTGACTTCTAACAATACAGAAGTAAATCATGAAGATATTAAGTGTAAGTGCCAGCGTCCTGGCCTAGGGGTAGCGTGTCTTCCCCCTGATCTGGGCATCCCGGTTCGGGCATGGCAGTTCTCCCCCCTGTGCTCTGTGAGGTGTGGGAAAGAACCACTCCCCACTGTAAAAAGGGGTTGTGCAAGCGATTGCGTGAGTGTCTGAACTAGAAGTCAAACTTCGGCCCTCGGGTGCTCAGGGGCATTTACCCTTAGAAGCTGCTGAACAAACTCGGCTTAAACTTCGTCAGCGGGCTTGTCTATGACAAGTGCATAAGTAACAACAACCTTAAGCACAATTCTTCTTCCATAGATTTCAATAATGGAGAAAAAAATGATGTGGTAAAATATTTAATGAAACAATTTGAATTTCATCCTCAACAAAGAAAATATTGCTGTAAAATACACTTAAGCTAATTAAATCTAGATAAAAAAAAAGCTAATTAAATCTAAACAAGCCTGTTTACAGTCAATAAATTGATATCATTAAATAACCTGATTTTTTAAACTTTAAAACGGTGGTAAAAATTTTTTTTGCAAAGTTACATTTTCGAAAGGTATTAAGAGAAGCTTTTCCCTTAAGTTTTAATCAATTTCAAATTTTAATTAATATTTTAAAAAATCACTCCAATTACCATACTCCAAACCATACCATACTCCACCATATTACCATACTCCAAAATATTCCTGGACAACAATTAAGTAGCTGTTTTTCAAATGTTCTGTCCTGTAAAGTGACAACAATCGCGCTCGCACACACGCAAACACACACAGAGAGAAAGAGAGAGAAAGTGAGAGAAACGAATATTTTTTTCTTTTATTAATAATGAGGTATACTATAAGATTTAATAATTATGTCTGCATACACTTAACTAGCAGAATCACAGTTCCTTTTTCAAGTATTTGATAAAAAAAAGGAACGAATTTTATAAACTTCCCTCAAATATCAAATAATAACAGTAAGTATTTGTAAACAACCTACAAGAAAGGTACTAGACCTACACAAATTAGACAGTTTCACACAAGTTATATCTTCACATTCCGTATTAACAAAAATTAAATTCCATATCAGTCTCTTTAGAACAAATTTGAAGACAAGCAATCTCCAGGGTCTTATCGCAAATCCCAATAACCAAGTGCTGATCTTGGATTAAAAGTAGTAGCCGTTACAATCGTTGTTAACATCACCAAGGAATCAATATAAAAAAAATGTTTATCCTCTTTTCCGAAAGGAACAAATAATTTCTAATTAATTAAAACTAAGAATATTCTCTAATTCAAATTCAAATACATATATTTTGAAGCATATTTATTTTATTTATAACGATAATAAACAAACAAATGAGAAGTCTTTAAAAACTATTTTTAGATGCTATTTAGAAATTTGCTTCTTTTGTAAAGTATGTGGAAAGGGAAGTTTTACGATTCACTAAATTATAATGTTATTTTAAAACAACACGAGGAATATGAATTAACAGTGAACTACTGTCTAATTAAGAAGGAATGAGGATCATTTTTACGGTATGTGTGAACAATAAAATCATATGATTGGTTAAAATATCATTCATTTTTGTAGCGACCCGAAGATCATTTATTATTATCAATTATTGTTTAACTAAGAAGAAATTAAAAAGCATGAGTGGAGCATCAAAATTTTATTTGCATTTATTTTCCAAAATTCTTTTCAATTCCCTTAGAATGAAGATTTTATTTGCAGCATGGTTCATTCATTTTAATGTTCACATATTTCATGCTATTTGTAAATAGATTGAAATGACATCAAATGGCATCTTATTTATTTTCTAAAAATATCATATTATGTTTTTATTAAAAGTTCTTTACGAAAATTATGTTTATTCTGCAATTTAAAATTATTTAATTTTAATATTGACTTAAAATTGACTGTTCTGAAAATCAGCCAAGAATCGAGAGAATTTACGAAATTAATACTGCGTAAGGTGTAAATACATCGAGATTTGATGCTTCTGCAAAATTAATTTCAAAATTAGGCGACAACATGTTTTACGTTTTAATCTAAAGCGGCGTTCTGCTCGTCATTTATTCGAGTTAATTCAGCAAGAGCGATTTCGGAACTCTTCGAACACCCACGCCCTCATTAGTTGATGAAATCAGAATCGGATTATCGGATGGATTTCAGAACACAGGGCAGCTGGAACAGCTTGTGGTCTACATATTTTCAATTGAAATTCCGTTGAGAGCACCTTTTAAAATAAAATTTCTTTCTGAAATAGATTTATCAAATCTGTTGTACGGACACAAAATAATCCTCTCTTTCAAAAAGACAGCCGAATAAGACTTATCAAGAAATTGTCAGCTAGCTTTTGGATAGCGCTGTTCGCTTTTAAGCGCGCATATTTTTAACATGCTCGCATTCCCTCTTTTGCCAAATTTGTTTTTCAGGATACACAACTTTGTTGAAGGAGGATTTAGAAATGTAATAATATTTATAGGCTACCTCTTTACAAAATATGGGTAACAAAAATTGCATATAATGGCAAACGTATTACATATATTCAGACAATAAAAACAAACAGAACTTAATTCAAAAACATTGTGTTTTACATAAATATGCATTCTGTTGTAATTAAATTATCGAATTATCGACTAACGTGATTTTTATCAAAATGTATGAACAAATCTTCACTCGCACATCTATGATGTTTGATGAAACTGCTATATATATATATATATATATATATATATATATATATATATATATATATACCTATCCCAAAATGTTTCTTTAAATGGGTTAATTTAAAGAAAAATGATGACTAATTACATATAAGCTCATATTATTCAAGTAAGTCTAAAACGCAGAAAATTGTTAAAGAAGGAGTCCTGCAGAAAAATGATGCTTTACATGAGCTACATGAAAAAATAACTAGAAAACATCAATCAATGGAGAAACGATTTTCTATTATAACATATATAAAAGATTTAGGTATGTTAGCATTATTGTTTTATTTTTCTTAAGGCAGGACGAGATAATTAACTTATTGGTTATATAATTTTTCTTGTTTATCTGAAAATACATTTTATCATGTAATTTAATTAGTTTAATGCCTACCACAATATAGATTTTTTTTTAATGAAATATGCTTACTTTTTTCATTTAAAATAATATTTATATGTAATTACTAGCATTAATTCTTTGAGCTGGAAAATTGAACTCTGCCGTCATGTCTACCAAAATATCAAATAATATTTAAGAAAATTATTAAAAATTTATTAATCATATTAAATAATAATTAATTAAATTATTAAAAAGGTTAGAATCCATTCTATTTTAGATCATTTGCATAGATAGAGACACATAAATCTAATATATATAACATTCATAAATAACATTCATCTTTCTTTCCTTTGGAGGCTGGTAAGATTACACAGATACAGGCTGACATTGAATAAAATCTCTAACATAGGAGAGAAGAAAAGAATGTTCGCATATGATTGTTAATTAACATGAATATTAAGTCGTAGGTGTAAAAATCTACGCATTAAAATACCTGCGATATCCTTACATGTAACTATGTTTAAAATTAATAATAAGTAAAAAATATACATGTAAAGTTAGTTCTCTCCCCATGTCCTCAGATTATTATGGTTGTTTGAATTAAAAAAAATTGAGAACACTATAAAAGCGTGAATGACATTGCCAGAGATGAATTCTATAAAATGTAAAAATTCCTGTCCCTTCAATTTCAGGAACCTGAATACATGCGATTCGTCGTCTTTGAAGTTGAACATTATGAATAGAAAAGGTGGATTGAAATGCAGATGTCAGTAAAAAAAATGCAATTTTTCCCAAAATTCATGAAAAACCATAACTCATTGAAAAAATCATTAAAAAATGTAGTTTTGAAGGGCATTCAATGGTTTATTATTTTATGCAATCTTCTGAATGGCAGTGATCCACTGAACGGAAAATCAAATGATGCTCTTTGCTAAAATCGTTAGATTCATTTATAAATGAGAAAGGTTTAGTATTCACTTTTAACTTACTCTTTTAATAGTATATATTATTTTAAGTCAAGCAGATCTCAGCTATAGAGGGCTATGTAAAAGTCTATCTTTTCGTGGAATTGTCGTTTTTATTTTCGTCTACATTTGGGCAAATATGTAGGCGAATGCAAGCTGACATTCATTATGACAGGAGCCATTTTAACAACATTGAATAACTTTTCTGATCAGAATCTAAGACTTCAAAAGCATTAGAAAAGCCTTCAAATGTTCAACAAAAAATCATATGTAAAATTTTGAAAAACTAAATTTGCGTTTATTATCTACTATACATTTCAAGCAAAGGAAAAACACACTATTTACGCCTACATAATTTTACACGTACTGAAAAGTAAAAAATGCATTAAATTCAGTTTGGCAATAATTGCTTTTGTGAATCGCGTGTTTCATTTCCTTTTACCGTTATAATCGCTTATGTTAACTTAAGAAATTCTGATAGAATTCGACAGCTAAAAGAATTCTGATGGTCCTGTTGTTAAACAATAATAATTCTTAAGAATTTTGTGATTTGATTATTCAACTTATATTCGTATTTATTTTAATTTTCTAATGGGAAGGGATTTTTATATATTATCCGAGAAGCTTTTATATTTACGCCTTCTAAATTTAATTGTTTACGAGATGAAAAAGTGAATAGGCTTAGAAGAAAATAGAAATGATTTCCCAAATTTTAATAAATGAAACAGTAAAATTAAATGTTTCAAGAATTGTATGGAAAATATTGTTATTAATTTACAGAATACATATTAATAAATAATACACAATAATATGTATTCTATAAATTTAGTTTATAGAATACATATTTAAATTTAATTATGCAGTTTGATTGTATTTATGACAAAAAGATTATAAGACAAACTTTGAAACAATACAAAATATTTATAAACGAAATATTTCTCATGTAATGCCCTATATTCTTCGTAAATATCCCCATTCCTCCTTTAATGCCACATACTTTTTTGTAAATATGTCTATTTCTTATTTAATACCTCATATTCCTCGTTGTTGTTGTTTCTTATGGCACTTGCCATGGACAAGCCTGCTGTTCGAAGCCAGATGATTTAAGCCAGAGAGGGGAGCGCCTGTTGTTTCTATCGTAGCGCCATCAAGGGCCAAGACAACGTCTTAGCTACACACACGTCACAACCCTTTTTACGGGGCGGATTTCATTCACTCAACCACAGATCGTAATTTAGACCCGAATCAGAGAACGATCACCCCTGATCCAGTACCCCCAGTGGTATTACTCTCGACATGGAGGACTTTGTGACCACGACAGATTTAACGCGCGTCAGCCACCAAGCACGCGGGGAATCTTCGGCCGGCGGAATTCGAACTCGCAACCTAAGGGACGCGAATCCGAATATTCCTCGTAAACATGCATATTTCTCATTTAATGCTAATGTTCTTCTTAACTTAATTTTTCATTTAATGCTCCAAACTCCTCTTAAATATGCTTATTCCTCATCTAATGCCAAATATTCTTCGTCAATATGCCCATTCCTCATCCAATGCCACATACTTTTCGTAAATATGCCTATTTCTTATTTAATACCTCTTATTCTCCGTAGATATACTCACTTCTATCTCATATTCTTCATAAATAGACCTATTTCTCATTTAATGTTCTATACTCATCGTAAATATGCCTATTTCTCATCGAATATCACATACTCTTCGTAAATATTCCAAACTCAAAGCGTTTTTAAAGGAATAAGCATTTGTTGGAGGCTTATTTTATTCTGCAAGAATAAATTTATCCGTAAAGGGAACTTTGACGATTAGTTTCTGTCGTATATAAAAACTGTATGTTTAAGTTCAACACAATACAGTTTCATTAGCACTCCCAAATTATTATTCGCTCGATTCAAAATAATGAGTGCCTTTTGATTATTACCCAATATACTATTCTAACCGATTTCGGGAATCTCTTCATCAGCATTGGTCGAATGAATCATTGGTGGATGATATTTTGTGAGTCTATATATTCATTGGGAAAAAAAGCATACATTTTGAGTTTATAAGCAGTATTATATCAATGGATATAATGTTACAAAGACAGAAATAAAATGCAAACATTTTGCGAATTGCATGGAGCCTTTACCTTTGTTCCCTGAAGAGAAAAAAAATAAAAAATTTTAATATATATAAAGACAAGTTTTAAAATCCAAGAGGTAACATTTACAAAGCAAAATATACTAATGGACAAGGATTGCAATTACTAGTCGCTGCAAAAATAGATATGTTTTTTTTTTTTTTTTTTTGCTCTTTTACAAATAATCGCAATCTTGTTTGTAATTATTTGTTAAAAAGCTTATTATGAATGTTTATTATTATTACACTATAATAATTCCTGTAATATAGATTCAAATTCCGAGTTAAATATATTATACGTTCAAATGAAATTCAAATTTCGAATTCAATTTTTTGAGGGATCAACAATTGAAACATATGTGTCACTGAAATTGGATAATGGTAATGTGCTCTCTCTTATGAAAGAATTTTTATCTTCTAGAAATTCCCCTAGATATCTAATACTATGAATTAAATAGGTTAGACTTTCACGTTTTGCTGCTTTAATAAACTTACTTAGGAGAAAGTTGCGTAATTTTGAACTATAGTTATAAGCCGCGGGCATAAACCCGAACTCTCTTCCTCTTACTTCCATAACGCACAAATCAATATAGAGGGAGTTTCACTGAATTTAGTGTGTGCAACGTAAATCTGTGAAAGAATTCAGTATCCAGCCCACAACATTTTTGATCGTATACCGAGAGAATGCTGGAGGACAACCAAAATTAAATTATTGAGATTTCAGCATAGAATATTTACAGCGTTTATTAAAATGTTTACTTATATATTAAAAGGATAGGTCAATTTCAGCTTATTCATGTAAATCTAACGCCAATTGAATATTTCAACCTTGAGTGCAATTTGGAAGGAAAAAAATGACATGATATGCTAACATGGTTTAGAATAAAATGCAATTAAATATGAGATTATATGCCATTTATATATGTCATATAACACTGTCATACATCACCGAATGTCTCTCTTGAAATATCCTATCGGTATCATTTAAACTTGGATCTTTATTCAGGAGGAACACCGATCAGAGAACAATTCCATGAGTTCAGGTTGTTATCTCTATTTTTGTTCAGAATTCTTTACAGAGAATAAAAGACTGAAGAACTGATCAATCTACGACGTGTTTTTCTTTCTCATACCCTGTGATCGTAAAGTATTGTGATAGTCAAAAAAATTCAAAACCTTGAAGATCGAACTTCCTAATTTTTGGTTTTTTAAATTTCAGTCATGTCTTTACATCTGTGAAGAAGAGAATGCAAAATAGTTTTTAGTTAGACGGAAGAAATTGGTCTTTACACCAAATATGCAGATTTCCATCAAATGTTGAACAAAACAGGTTCTGAGGGAGTCTGACTGTTCTTCTGTTCGCATATAAATTAACAAAGTAGTTTCAAAACGAAGAGAACTGGAAAGATAAAATTTGACTCATACATTTTTAAAGTAGAGACATGCGTACTGAATTTGGAATCAAATCCGTCCAACAGCTGGTCTTTCCTTCGGTTTGTACTTTCAGACACGCAATAATTTAAATATATCACATTTGGTATCTGATTTTGTAACTTCATGTACAGTTCTTGTCAAGCGTTGGTTTCCATCAGTTGGGAAAACGAGCCTAAAACACAAATTTGATTTTCGGATACTATTAACAGAATACCAAAGATTCAAAGTCAAAGAACTCGCCCGGAATCACACGATGGATTCAGTAAAACTGCACCATTCGAGCCAAAGGCTAATGTTTCATAACTATTGTAAACCAGTGTTATGCCAGGCGTTCTCTGCCTTACACAAGGAGCTCGATTCTTTGCTAGGGAGTGGCGCAACACCTTTATTAGAGAAAATGAGAGAAGTTTTAGGACGATCACTCCCACGGGCCTTTTATTTTGTTTGTTTTGTAGAGCAGATGGTATTCGATACTAAGCCTTAGGAAATTATATCACATGTATTAACTGAGTGAAAAAATAAATATTTTATCTAAGTAAGATCTAGCTATTTTAACACTACAAAGAATGACATTCTGTAAAAGCTCAAAAAATTATCTGATGCACCCTATTTAGATACTCCCCACACTTGTTCTGCCTAATGAGTGGGAGCTTAAAAAAAACAAAAAATACAAGGTTTTATCTCGCATTAATGTTTTTAATGAACAGCACACAAGCAAATAATTTTCCTTTCGACGGTGGTTTTTTCTTTCTTGTTTTCCTTCTACTAGCTTTTAGAAAGGTCGACCGTTAATTTATTCTTGTAATTAAAGATACATATATAAAAAGTAGACATAATAGATTTTTTTAGGTAAATATTTTTCTCTTACCTTCTTTTGCGTAACATATTTTCCACACTAAAAATGGTAAAAATGTTTTAAATTGCACTGAAGGACTAAAACTAAATTACTGAATAAAATAATTAGAATTCTTCATAAATAGAAGTAATAGAGTAAAGAGAACTGGGCAATATGCGACATTTTGCATCGCGACAGATTTTCGTATAGACAAATGCTTCTATCATGAAAAGTGTAATACGTTTACTGCAATTTGTAATCAGTGTTTATGCGATTGCCAGTTTTACGGCAATTTTATTTTTTATATGTAATAAGTAAGCTTCATCTTGTTGGATTCTAAAAGATCCAGTGATACAAAAGTTTTTAGAAAAATTCACGAAGTTTGAAAATTCTCCATAATACAAATGCACTGCTATTCATCCATTTCCATTAGCTGCTCCATTGTTTAAATGCATTTTTGCCATTCATGCTTTGTAGATATTTGTTGTAACATCACCGTAAACAATTTTAAAAAAATGCAATAATCGTAATAATTTCAACCGAGACAGTTGATTTTCTTTCCCTCCTGATATGTGAAAACACAAAAAATATAAGAAATAAACTCTTCAAAGCATCTGCCTTTTTTGCATAAAATAATTAACTGCAAAAATTTCTTCAATAGGCACTATGAAATGTTTACTTTATATATTAAATTGCTTTCGATACATTGGCGTCAAAATGTAATTCGTTTTTGAAAGTTCCTGATTTCTTAGAGAAAACAAAACAAAATAAATGAAAATTATTAAAGACACCATTTTCAAGATAATAATTTTTTTTATCCGAAAGGAAAAATCTGGGTTTCATTAATCCTGCGTTCTTCTCAGTTAAGATAAATCAGGAGCGCTTGGTTGTCAAACCAAAATCAATAATGGATCATTTTTAGTGAAAGTAGGTTGAATGATGCAGTGCTTCTGCACTTTGCAAAAGAATGTGAGTAAACAATTAAAAGAAAGATCCTAAATATTTGTTTCTTTGTAATCAAAATAGAGAAACCGCTTAAATAAATATTATAGGAACCTCTGCCATCAAAGACAGCAGACAAAATTGCTTGGCTGTGATTTTGAAAATATTTGTTTATCGCAGTTCTAATATGAATTTCAAAGGGAATATTTATTTAACACGTTACTACACGTTATTGATAACTATAGAAACTGTGTGCTTCTTTTCTCTTTATTGTTTAGATGTATCCCTATCATAAATATGTGACAGTTATCTGTAATTTAAGAATCAGAACTTTAAAATAAGCATTTTAGGGAAAGGCTTCAGAAAAATTCAGAAATAAAACTTGTATTTCTCTAGAGATTAGAGTCTTTGAAATTCCCAATTGCATGAGTATATGTTTAGCAACTTCGTGAGACTAACAAACTTATAATTGTATCTTTTTCTTGAACAAACTATGAATGTTTTACATTTAGTAAATAGGTTTTTTACATAGTAATTAAGAAATGCTTCATTAATACTGCTGTAAAAGGATTTTGTCGAAAAATTCAGAAATTATTTTTTTTTCTCTTTATCATATGGGAATATATCAATTCTTTATGATAAAAAGCGAGAGAGTCTTCTTCAAAATCAATAATTAAGTCATGATAATTTTTTTTTTAAATTTAATGTGTCTGATATGCTGCGCAGTAATAGCGTACCAGTTTTAAGCTACATCGGAATTTTTACAGGCAGGTTTCGAAAGTGTGAGCTGCGATGAAATGAGAAAAAGGACAGCTACGCTAGAATATGTTCTCTAAATTTCTTATAGGTGACATTTAATCTGCAATAGTTATTTTTTGAAGCATCTAGTGTAAGTAACCACATTGTGGAATGAATTCAGTTCAGTCTCACACAACTGGAATTTCCATAGCCACTGCGTACTTGCCAAGGAGAAATAATGAGTTGACATCACGAAGAGTGTTAATTGCTCATTCAGTTAAAGCGCTATAAATGATATTATTTATTAATGTACTGGAAATGTTATCACCAAAATTTTGTGAAATTGTGTAATTGATCAGCGCAATAATAATATAATCGAAAGATAAGCATCGTATTGCTATTAGTTTCAAATTTTGGATTTGGATTTTGGATTTTGGATTTAGTTTCAATTTTTTTTTCTGATTATGTACAAAATGTGAAAGAAAATCTACAAATTTGGTGTAAAGATGATGTACCGAATTTCATTCACCTATTTTATCGTTTTTAAACCATCTTTTTCAGACATAATTTTAAAAATTAATTTTTAATTTTTTTACTCGGGAAAATCTAAAACATGGTGACACGTTAAAATCTCGGGTTCGAAGTGTTTGGCCATATAACAATTCCTCTATACCTACAGATACGAAAAAGTGACAACTTTTAATCTGAAACAGAAAAGTTTAAATAAAAAAAAATTTAATGAACTGTCAAACATCCATACAGCTCCGTTAGATCTTGAATAAATTTTGAAGAAATATATTTTGCGAAACATATTCGTTTTCTATGAATGCCTTACAGTAGCATTAAGTTATTTGTTCTACAAGGAAAAATAATTTAATAAAAATTTCAAAATACCGACAAAGTGTCAGCGTAATATTGCTATATGTATATTTTTTCCAATTTAGGGAAATAAAAGATCCTATTCTAAAAATTGAAAAGATTTTTCAGTTTCAAATATTCTTATATATCAATTATTCTGAAACAAAATACCGATTTTTCAACATTCCATTCACTTTCTTACCCGCCTCTATCATTCGGCTTCATAAAAGGATTCATTGGGGATGACCAATCCAACAAATTAAAGTAGCAAAAGATCGCTGTTTACTTTCATCCTATTCACCCCTTGACTTACGGATTTATTTTACTTCCTAATTAGATGACACATCATATATGGGGCATTTACTGTTATTTTTATTTCTATAATAACAGAAAGACTTCCATATTTCAAGTGCCACTAATAAGTGATTCTTGCATCTTAAACAACTTAATACTTTCACTTAATTTGCAGACATAAAATTAAAAATTCAGAAATTCGATACGCGAGTCAGACTCCTCATTGTTATGTGAAGGGATTAACGATTAAATCAACGGACCTATAACAGATGCGTGTCTCATCACTTTTATTACCTCAATTTCTTTAAAGTTTTAACTGCCATTCGGCAAGGTTTAGCTCTGAAGCTTAACATCTACCGCTCATTACTTTATCTTCTTGTGATTAAAACTGTTGAACATGGATTTCACAATCCATATTTTCTTGAGGCGTAAAAATTAAGATAATGCGTGAAACTAATAACAGCCGATTTATTTAAAGTTATAAGAAGTTGCGGGATATTTCAAAGATAGTAAAATGAATTGCAAACAAATATTTGAAATAGATATGGAATCTCATGTGCTATGGATTTCTTTTACGAATGTTATTCATGAGGCTTCCTTCTCTAAGAGCATTTCGGCAAAATCGCATGAGCTGAATCTTGGCCAGAAAGGAGTTTTCTTTTATCTGGCAGTTGATGCATCGCAATGTCTGCAAATGACTCTTTGATAATCTCGGGGCGTTTATCATCACTAACGGGGCTATTTATTTTGAAAAGGCCAATCAATCTTGCATGCGGAACTTTTCATCGATAATCTTTTCGGAGTCGGCTTGAAAACAAATCCAAGCAATTTCATTTTTCCTTGGAGCTAATACTAAACAGCTATTTTCAATAATTAAAGAATCCTTTCATTTTTTCGAACATCTATGTCTTAGCAAAATTATTAAATGACTAAAAATTAAACGCCCTAAAAAATATGTTTATTTACCAATAAACATATCCAAATAAACTGTATTTACATGCATACTTCACTAATTTTAATAATAACTATGTAACAGAAAAATAAGTAACTTGAATAATTATTCAACAGTTCACACAGTTTTGGTTCTTTCACATTGCTTCGTGATTATATTTTTTTAAGCTTTTTTAAAAAAGCTATTTTTAAAGCTTTGTTTGATATTTTCTAATTTAATAGTATTCAAAAAATAAATATTTATACAAATCCCTTATATTTTAATTGACAAATTTGAAGTAAATTTCAACAAAATTTGATCAAAACGGCTAACACTCTACATAAAATTCTGATGGGATAATGATAATTTTCTTAACACACTGGGAACATAATACAATTGTCTTCAAAATGAACTAAAATCTAAGATATAGATTAAAGTGCCAAAATATTAGGAAAGTTTATATTATACATTATAGACTTTATTTTAAAATTTGCACTTATTTGCTAATAAAAAAGTAAGCAATGTATATCAAAATGTTTTGTTCAATTTATTAAAAATAGTCTACAAAACATTCAATGAAAATTTCTCTAAATATTTTTAATTTGTGTTAAAGATATTATGTTTATGTTTGATAATATATTTCAAAAAAAGTATTTTGAGGAAAACACATTTAAAGTTTATTGTTACTATAAAAATATATTCTGTATTTATAAAACAGTCTAAAATTCAACCTAGTTATAAGCTAAACATTTTCCTTCATGTGTTGAACAATTTTCTTTAGCTGAGGTCCCCCTTTATTTCTGTGGGCTTTTTTAGGTGGCAATGAATGCTTTTTTACACTGAAAATACATTCATAACCAAAACGCTTTAGACTTTTTTTCTTGACTAATATTGACTAACAACCCATTTAGTACACTCCATATGCAAGCGCCACCTTCATTCAACTGAAAAATAGCTCAACGAAATGCTGTTCGAGAATGAACCTATGATCTAAAGAACTATACTTTAGATCATAGGTTCCCAAAGTGGTCCAGGTGGACCCCCAGGGGTCCATAGGAGACCACACGGGGGTCCACGTAGACGTGAAAAGAAAACAGGGGTTCACAAATTGTAAGTGGGGGTCCACAAAAAATTTTCTGGTTTTCATAATAAAGAACAAAAATTTTGGCTTGGATTTACCTATCAAAGTAGGCAGGTAGCATCATTCACTATGTAGGCACTCAAAAATATTTGAGACTCAGTTCAAACACAGAATTGAATTGAACAATAGATAATAGTACAAGTGTACACCACATGTCGAGACTTGCAAAGTGCCACCCGTGCGCCCGCTCGTCCGGGATGCTTGCAAAGGGATGAAATGCGACGCGCTGTGCTTGCATTGACTTGCGATGACTTCAAAAATAGATTTGAAGATATTCTGACGATGGAAATACCACCATGGATCATAACCCCCTTTTATGAAATGGAAGAGGCGAATGTGGTATTACAAGAGGAGCTACTTGAGCTCAGCACCAACGAGGAATTGAAGGTGAAATTTAAAAAAGGCTATCAAACATTTTGGCTGCAGGCAGAAATTCCCGAAAAATATCCTGGGCTGTGGGAAATTGCGAGAAAATTTTTGATAGCGTTTCCCTCGCCATATCTTGCCGAAAGAAGTTTTAGTGCCGTTACCAGCCTCTTAACAAAAAAAAAGGAGCAGATTGAACATCACAGAACGGGGAGATTTGAGATTACTTCTTACAAAACTGAAGCCAAATATTGATAATTTGATGTCAATTCATCAAGTACATCCGTCTCATTAAAAGTATGATTATTTTTTGTTGTTGATTTACATTTCAGAGTTCATTGTTGATTTTTTGTTAATTGTTGATTGTTTGTAATAATAAAGGTTTATAATTTTATATAACTACACGTATTATTTTAATAAATAGGACACAAGAAAATATGCTACTTTTTTTCTTCTTAACACCCCCAATTTAGGGTGATATTTTTTAGGAGTTTTGGGAATACAGTAGAAATGTAGCAGCAGGGGGTCTAACGAAAATAGTAAAACTTTGAAAGTGGTCCACGAGAAAAAAAAAGTTTGGGAACCTATGCTTTAGATTAAAAACCGGCTTAAAGCTTTCAGCGACATCTGGTGAGCTGTGGTAAATGAGTGATATTTTACAGCAGAACTGCTGTATAACTAGACCGATGCAAGCTCAATACGTATGATCAAATCCTTTCCAATTGGTATGGTGGGGCAGTTTGGAAAATAAGATGTCAGTACAAATATCGTTCTTGTCCTTTGACCAGAGTTCAAAATGTCTCTGCTCATCCCATCAGTCTTGCTGCGGCTTTAAAATTTGATGTTAATATGAGTAAACAATTGTTATCTTGCATCATTCCAAATAAGCGATTCTTTAGCAGCCTTTGATCAGAGTTTCGTGTATGTTCCTTTTATAATATTTTTAGTAATTTATTATGTGTAAAGTATTTTAGTCTCTGCTTGCCTATTTCTATACGCATCAACTGCTGGCTACGACTAGATTGCACATGCATAAAATGTTTAATGCCCAAACAATAGTGATAGAAAGTTGCAATGACTCCAGTTGGCATACTTTTATCATTATCGGGGTTGCTAAGAATTGCAATACCATCATAGTTTTATGATGTGTCGATAACATTCATTTTCCTATTAGCTCCTTCATTGATTTGGTTTTTAAATTTTCGAAAGGAAATTCACATAAAATGAAAATGAAAAATATAATGAGAACAAATATCCGATAGAGTGAATATGTTGTCAATGAATTGCAGAAATGAAGAAAATATGTTCAAAAAATGACGACTCTGCATTAACAACATATTAAAAATATTATTTGTGAATTAAAATGAAAAAAAAACGGTAACAAATAAATGAAAGACCTACATTTTACAGCGATTTGTGATTGTAAACTGAGATATCCGTTAATTTAGCAGTAAGTAGCAATTTCATCTTGGTTTCTAGAGAACATAAAATGAAACGAAAACGGTTTTGGTAAGAAATACGATTAAATTAAAAGATTTTTGCATTTCCCTCCTTACATAATCGAAAAATGCCAATTTTAACGTATGTAGTCACCCTGCGAAACAGCAAATGTATTAAAAACCTCTGATCTTCTAGACACAGGTTACTTTCATTAACCATTCCTTCCAAACGAAAGAAATGTTACACGGGTTTATTTACATTGCTTTCAGACTTATAGACGTCATGCGCTATAAAAAGAAACACATTTCATTTCCTCACGCAGCGAATAAAGGGAGGCTCTTATTAATTTATTCAAAATTATGCTTCTCAAAGAAATAATATATTAACACTATTGTTTCAAAATTCCTTTCCAGCACAAGAAGATAGAAAAAGGCTTCCCCATTTTTGATAGAACAAGAAGCATAGTATCGGTTTATTGGGAGTAACTGATTCTATAAAAATATATTATTATCAAATAATTCATTTTCATGTAAAATTTTATGAATACCTTTAATATTTAAGGTATGTGAGGTATTTAAGGTATGTACCATATGTGACTATGAGAATGTATTATAAAAATTATTTTTTTTAAATTAAAATATATACATTTAAAATAAATGCATTAATTATTAAAAATGCAAATTTCGTCAGGTGACTTGTTAATAGGGACTTTCGATTCTACAAATTTTGAGAAATGAACATTTCTGGGATGGCAATCCTCAATAGTTCAGAAAATTTGTATGTGACGAAAAATTATTTGTTTTCGTAGTACAAGCAAGAACAACAAGGGAGCAATTGTTGATGCATTAGATGAGGTTCGAAAAATTATGAAAATACTAAATTATCGCCCCTACCTGCTAAAGAACAAAAGAGGGAGTTAAAATAGCACTGGGTTTGATGAATCAGAAAACGCAATAATGTATGATGACCAGATTGATCCACAGGAGAAGAACTCCTTATATTAATTAATTGCTCACAATTCAAGATTTCTTAATCAATGAAAGTAATTATTTTATTCAGAGCTTTAAAGAATGGAAGAAATTTTGTTCAGTTTTGAAATATGCATGCGCAATCAAACCTCGTTTAACGAGTGCGTCGCATAACGAGTGTTTCGCAAAGTCACGAAGCAAAATGTAAAGAAGTCACTCGTTAAACGAGCTACGTTTCGCAGATAGACGGGTGGTGAGACACGGGGGCCCCATATTCCGGAATGGCTCCTGTGTCTGGAGCTCTTGTAGGAAGAAAATCTACATGGAAGATGTTTTATCCAGATAGCGTTTTCCAACGGGATTCCGAAGTCGTAATTGATAAGATTTTGTCTATGTCCAAGATTATGCAGCTAAAGATGGATATCGATGAGCAGGTGGATGAGCTTAGTCAGAAATACCGAAATAAAGAGCTGCATTCAGCATCTCAGCAAAACGCTGCGGAGGAGATTTGTTCAGGAAGGGAAGGAATGATAAATTGAATAGAGCAACACCCTTCCAGTGAAATAAGGGAGATACTGAAAGCACGGGAAATTTTTGTATTGTGTGTTAAGAAGCGTCACCCTGGTAAGGCCATAGCTATGCTCGCAATAAAATCATTTAACGATAGATTTTTGTCAAATGAATTTTTATCAAATTTTGAAGCATAAGCAAAAACAAAGGTCTTTAGATTATTTTCCTGTGAAAAGTTTTTCTGCGCTATAAATATTAAATTAAATTATTTAAAATTTGTGTAAGTATGTTTTTTGGTCTTATTCTAGATGGCTTCCGATGGAAAACAATGTGCTGTTTAACGAATGATTCGAATTCCGAATGAGACTCGAGTGCGAAATATGTTCATTAAGCGAGGTTCCTCTCTATCATTTATCGTTTATTTTATCTTTATTGTAAATCAGTGAAATCTGTCATTCGATGATTTTCCAGGAATCTGGTACGAAAGTATTAATTTTCCAGTTTTCCTCAAATTTGAAATAAATGAATAAGTTTATCCTGTTGCCGATTTTTATTTTAATTCTGTAAAATTTATAAGGTGGGATTATTTAGAAGACTATTACAAAGTAATAAATTTACAAGTTTTTCATAAATGCTCTGTTAGAAAGCTTCAAATACCCAGAAAACATTAGCAGCTAACATTCCCTTTATAGTTATGATGCTGAAATCATTACTAAACTGCCCATCTGCACTAGCGTCAGAGGAGAGTGAGAACGGCACGCATGAACATCGGTTAAC
Source organism: Argiope bruennichi (assembly GCF_947563725.1). Taxonomy (NCBI): domain Eukaryota; kingdom Metazoa; phylum Arthropoda; class Arachnida; order Araneae; family Araneidae; genus Argiope; species Argiope bruennichi. Next base: position 128,594,796 of record NC_079159.1, read on the forward strand.
TGAACTGAACTGAAGTGTGGGGGCGTCGATAACTCCGAAAGCAGATAAAGCGTGAATGTTAAGCAGCTCAGACGGATTACTTTCCAATATATTTGAAAACGAAGCTCCGCAATTTAGAGAAGATACACATTCGCTGTGCTTTCAAATATTTCTTTATTTATCTCTAATAAATTCGTTTTCAAATTCGAAATGTTTTATCAGTTTTAAAAATATATTTCTTACCGTTACCATTATTTAACTAAATATTTCGGTATCCGTTTACATAAAGTTACATTCAGATTGTTTGGAATTATTCAGATTTCTGTATCCTTAAATACTTACCGTTTTAAGTCTTATTATAGTAACTAAGAAAATTGTGGCACACGTCATTTCAGTTCACTCTATAGGATTGGTGAGACAGAATCCATTTTGAAGTTCAACGATTCCTATTCAGGGATACAATTTCTTCAAGGATCATCTGCGTATAGATATCTGATGTATATTAAATGGTGTTGTCTCGATCCACCATATTAGACTCAAAGAACTTTTTGAGATGATGAACTTCGAGGATGAAATTTGATATATGATGTTTACATCAAATTTGAAAAAGTTCTTTCAAATTTTGAGGAAAACCTATTCAGAGAAATTCTGTCTATCTGGTTATCCGAATAGACGATAACACGATAGCCACAAAATGAAGAGAGCTAGATAGATAAATTTCGGTAGACAAATTTAATATCCATAGCGTAGATACTCATCAATACTTTTAGAATTCTATACTTTCAGAATTTTGTGTACGTCACAGCCTCCCATCAGATCCCTTACTTGTTCTCGAATACTGAATTCCATTCTTAACAAGATACCTCCTCACTATTTTTTTTAATATTTTGCGCTCTGGACTCATTCGAATGAAGAAAAACTGTCTTATCAATAAAAACAAAATGTGTTTATTTTTTTTCTAATTGTTTAAAAAATAAAGATAATTGAATATTGCATTACATTCTTGGTTAAATTATCTTTAAAATGATACATGACCTTAGTGTTTTAATGAAAATATTATTGATGTTATGAGCAGTTAAATCTTCAAAATGAAACCTTTACCAAAAGGTTCCCTCAACTTTGTCCCTACTTATCTCCTTTTTTTCTCTAACAGTCTATCTCAGATTAGTATCCGCCAATAACACCCAACGTCAGCTGCACACCAATAGTGGATGATTATATTCGATCATTAGGGTGGATCAGTTTTATGGTGGAGCGTAGTAACAAGCATATCGAACTTATTTCCTGAATGTGCCCATATTTTAGATGCACTTTGCAGTATGTCGACATGTTTATGTCTTAAATATTCCTTTCATAAATCATATATTTTTTTTAATTTAGAACTTTAAAATATCGAATATGTGGTTCCATTAATGTGGCATGAGAATCCATTCAGTTGCAAATAACTTCTTAAAGTATTATCGAGTTACATATAGTAATAATACTACTTTTCAATAGAAAATTATTTCCCTCATTGCAATAATATTTATGTGAAGTTAAATGAAAACTTCCGCAAAGCTAATAATAATTAAGTTCTTTTTTTTTTTTTTTTAGTTACAAATTTTTCTACAAGAATCGCTGGCCCCATCGCAGTTCCTCTAACTACATTTCATATGTTCAGTACCTTATTTACTGTGCCAAGTATTAAGCGTATTTAAAATTCATATAGAAAGTGAATACAGATGAGCAACATATTTATTATATTTGTCGCGCCATTCAATAAAATTTCCATATTATAAATTGTACGAGTATCAATAAAGACTACAACTTTCGTTAATTCATGAAAATTATAAAATACAATCTTCAAGTTTTAATCTCTTAAAGTATTCAAAATTTCTCTACACTTCCACATTTTATTTGGCAAACAAAGCCTTTTGAATATTCTAATTTAAATATTTTCGTAATTAATCATCCAATGCCTTTTAAGGAAAATCTCGTGGGAAAAGGAATACTTATTAACCCGTTCTTGGAAGGAAATTGCAAATTCAGTAGAATTTAAAAGAATTATTATGTTTTTCCTTTATAAAATTTAAATTAAAACTATGTTGATAAACCACTTAATATATAAAAAAACTAAATTAATTGTATTCATATTAAAGTTATTTGATCTGACGATGTAAATATTCAGGAAACTTTAAGAATGGCTATTTATTATAAAAATATTAATCCTAAGCTCGTAATTATAAAATTATTAAGCTTAAGCTTGTCTCTTAAATATCCTCCGTTTCATATCTAAAATAAAATAACTTTCGATGCTTCTGCATTTTTAGAAAATTCTAACTGAATTTCACTTGGGGGGGGGGATAGCATACAATACATTCTTTATACATTTCAGTATCTGTTTAAAAACATAATTAAAATTGACGCTTTCACAAAAATTATACTTATTTGTCTAACAAGTTTCTGCTAGATTAATTTTCAATTTTTTTTTTTTAATTTAGAGCTACAGAATTATTTCTACTTGAAACTAATTGTTGAAATATACGTTTTAATAAAATAAAAATTTTGTTTACAAAAGTATTAAAAGTTTTAAAACTGAAAAGTGTTCAATAATTAGAATTAACAAATAGAAATCATAAAAATGTTTTTAAGAAAGGTTAAAAATTAACTGAATGACTCTCATTAGTTGGCAACATTCAACTCATAGGATTATAAGTGCATGTCTGAAATCTTTATTATTATTTAATCATTAAAATAATTCCTTTTATGCTTAGCTTTTCAAAAATATAAAGCGTGGCTGCTACTTCTTATCCTCTTAAGTTTCAAATTAAAGTTATTATAGTATTAAAAATAGCATCTAAGTATTAAAAGGACTATGCAATCTAGAGTGGCTTCTAGATTAAATTCAAAAATATTCGCCCCAGTTTAAAAGAGTATACCAGACGTATTAAAATTGTAAAAGCTATGGCGTAGCATTTATTTCGCATGAAAAGAAACTTTGCGATTTTGAATACCATGAATAGAATGCGTGCAGCATTGTATGATTTGAAACATCAGAACTTTTGATTTAGAGCACTGTATGTTATATATTGTATTGAACACCTCTTGTATAATGACATGAAGAATGTAATGCTGTATATAAAATTTAAAAATAGTTTGTTAATATAAAATATAGCCATATAGTTCCCAGTCGTATTGAAGCACTTCAAACCAAGAAGTTTGAACCATCACTTTTTTTTCTAGAAAATTCATTTTGCAAAATCATAGCACAATTCTAGCCTTTTCCGGCATTACATTTAAATTGTGTCGTATTTTCTCAGTGAGCTTTTATGGCCAATGCGTACACCTATTTCATTATCATGATAATTTGTTGACGCTTTCAGTACTGTGAGGATCATCAATGAAGGGCACCCGACTTGGCTGTGGAGCAGCGAGGGGCGCCATGGACCCCCTCCAAATAAATTCATTAAAACATGATAACGCATTCTAATATAACTTTTTTAGTTAGTATTCCAACATTATATTGCATAACGAAGCCGAAAATCATCCGGGAGTTATTCACACCCTCGTGCAGCATTCAATGTATAAAGAAATCATAGAAATAACTGAACTGACGCAGGGAAATGCAAACGTTCTTCTGTATCAAGTTTCACACACCGAGATCTTCTAACACCGCGAGGCGAATTCTATGAAGTAATTGGATAGTACCCAACAGGGTTCGGGTTAATTGTTTTTTTTTTTTAACCTGCTCAGCAAAGAATAAAAAATAATTTGAAATAAAAAAAGATAGAACGAAGTTAATCATACCTAAATAAGAAAAATTCCAATGATTTTCACAATATTTCAGTCATTTATTTAAATTGTCATCTAACCCGTTTTCGAGGTTGATTGGTCTTATGTAGCACACACTAATAAATTAATTCTCAATACCTGGCCGGAAAACAATTTTAGAAGTTTTAGCAAAAATTCAAAAGAAAGAAGTAAGGTATTTTACAGTTAGTATTGTGATAGGTTTCCTATCTCCTTCCAGAGCAATTACAGACAAAAGGATGAGACCAATTCGCAAGGAATAAATGAAAATTAGTCTCTCTCGCAATATTCATTTCCCCATCGCAATCTGGATCCTTGGTGAACGAAATCGTCCGAATAAGTCATCTCTTTGATTAGTTTAGAAGCCTAAATATTTCTGGTTGTTGGCAATGCGTGAACATTCTAGAGGATATATTTCTCCCGATGTGAATCTTAGCGAAACTACGTTACATGAGAACCGTGTGCTACTAGATAAATACTGGAAATAAACTTGATTAGCGAAAAATAAAGCATTTAAGACTTGTCATAGTTCCTGTATAAAATATTGGTAAAGTTTACAAATATATATATATATATATATATATATATATATATATATTACTGCCTATCATTTGAAACTCAGTAAAATAAATCAAATTATTTAACATATCCACTCTATATTCTACTTATCCTCGTCAGACAACTGCCATTTCTTAATATCTGCGTTCGGTGACCTTATCACCACATAAACTAGTTTGTTAAATTGTGAAAACTGCGCAATAAAGAGGAGGAAAAGCAGTAGAGCTGAGAGAAATTCTTATGTTATAAGTTTAAAATACGAATAATTTTGAAGTTCAAATACTGTTATAAACTTTTTGAGTATTCCAAAAGAAATGATACTAAATATTAATATGTGGAATTTGAAATAAGTTCAACGTACGGGATTAAAGAAATCGGCATGATCGATTTCAACTTATGTAATATTTATGGTAAAAAATTTCCGACTGTATAAAAGGAAGTATGACAAAATAAATGATTAAATAAGAATATTAAAATTAAATAAGAATATACTGCCATATATTTCTTATATCTCAAACATTCTTGGAAATCAGTGTACGATCAGTGTGACATAATTTTAATATGATGAGGTTTCCAGGCAGCGAATTTGCGATACTCAGAGCTTGATGAAAAATATTTCCATAGGAGAGATTAGCAGCCACCAAAATTGGCATTTCTTGTGTAATAACTGCTCAAGTTTTCAAAATTTTAATCAGTTTTCAACTGCCAGTGAAATCAAATTCTGGCGATTTTTTTTCTCATTAACATAGAGTATATTTTTAAATAGAACCCATTTTCCACACTATCAAGTTAAATAAATAAGCGTTCCAATGATTACAATTTTATTACAGTACAATTTTTTCCTACTTTAAATAAAAAAATAAACATTTTAAGCTTCTTTTCTTTTTACAAGAGTACTTTTTTCAATTTACACTCACCTGCATTGTAACAGGATTAAATACCAGTCTTTTGTGTGTGTGTGTGCACTACGAGTGAAATTTAACTCCTCCAATAGGGAGTATGAAATATTTTAACATTTTTCATTTAATTCTATTTTATACAGTTTCTTATAAACAAATTTCAAGTTTATAGGTGAAATATTAAAAAAGTTACAACATATCCAGTATAACGGACATTTTATCAGGATAGCTGCAAAAAGCGTAATATTACGAAAAAATTAAAAAAAAATCACATTTTGTTAAGTATTTTGCGTTCAATACACGTTTCTTCTAAATTCTATATTATATATACAATTATTAATTTTGTTTATGTTATCTTCTTAAAAGTTATTTTAGAAAAGTTACAATAGAAAGCTCTAAAATGAAAACTTATTTCTTCTCTGCATTATTGTGCAGTGTATAAAACTGACAAATATAAATTTTGATAACCTCTATTGATTGCATAAAGGTTGCTTATTTTTAACTTAATTTTTTTTTTAAAAAATGTTCTACAACAGAGAGAAAAATTTCTGTAGAATTTTTTTTTAATTTGTTAAAGTAAAATGTATAATTTGTAACTTTCAGAATTTTTTTATCAATTCAGTGAATATGGCAAATTGCTATTCAATAAATTTGAAAAACTAGATACAAATCCTCATGCAATGTGAAAAATTTAACTACCAGGAAAAGAAATAGAATAATGTAAAATACATAGTGCGATGTTTCATGAAAATTCTGAAAACAGTTTTTGACTTTTTTTTATGCCACTTCACTTCGCATTTCAAACATTTTACTTTTTCATTCAATTTTACGTCGTTACTTAAATCAGAAATATTACTGTTTGCAAGCATCTGATGCGTTAGAACTTTTAGAATTTGAAAAATAAATGGTACGACAATGATTCAAATTTTTTAAAAATAATAATATCCACGTTAAAAGGATCTTTATGCATATAATATATTATTTAAATTAAAAAGGGCTTTAACAGAATCAAAATAATTCGTCTTTTAGCTTAGAGGGCCTACAGCAGTTTGAAACATGCACTGAGACGGATTTTCCAGTATAACGAGCGTGCAACTTGATTTAAATATTTATATGAAAAGAAAAACGAAACCGCGTATTATATTCATTATATAATGCTCGCCAAACAGCAATGAATTATCACACAAGCATATAAATTGATGAATGAAAAATAATTATAATAACTTTTAAAAATTTAATTCGTTTTTCTAAGCAACATTCAGGCTCCGAAAAAAAAAATTATTGACTTCATTGGCAATCCCACAATGAAAAATTCTTACAAAAATAATAATATGAAAGAAGGGAATCAAATAAAACATAGCATGCAGTTTATTCAATTATAAGGTAAACAGGTGTTTAAAGTTGATGCTCGGCATGCTCAGGCTAAATCTGAAAGAATAAATTGAAGGTAAAATTTTAAAGTAAATTAAAGAGAGCCAAATTAATACATAAACATCATGTTGCATAGAAGTAGAAATATTTATCTTCTTTAAGTTTAAATAGCAGTCTAACTTCTTAGATGCTTAAAGTCTTTTAAATTCGTAAGAAATAAATATTTCAGTTTAATACTTTTAAAAATGTTATCCTTCGCATTGCTTACATGATAGCTATAGATTTCGTAGAAAACGATGCTGATCTGGAGTAGTATCTCAATTTGTACTTCTGTTCAACCATGTGCCTCCTCCCTGACAAATTTTTATTCGCTGTGTTATACAGATTGTGGACTTCACGTCCTTAATCCGCGACTTTGTGTGTGTGTGTGTGTGTGTGTGTGTGTGTGTGTGTGTGTGTGTGTGTGTGTGTGTGTGTGTGTGTGTGTGTGTGTGTGTGTGTGCGTGCGTGCGTGTATATACATATATATCGAGTCTGCGGAAACAAAAAGTGTAAAACCTGTCCATTAGATGGTAAAGAACTGTGTAAAAATAAAAATCTTATTTATCTCATAAAATGTATTGAATGTAATTTAAATGATATAGATCAAACGAGCACCGAACTTAATTTAAGAATTAAATAAACATAGATCAGCGATTAAAAACTTTATAAAAAATGAAACTTCTGACCATGAACTATCTCACTTTCAATGCCATCATTTTAATAGTTTTAATATCTACATTCTGGAAGATAATATTAATGACTTAAACAAAATATTAGACTTAGAAAATATTTATATTTGTAACTTAAAAACTTTCTTTCCTTATGGACTTAATAGTAAGTTAAATGGGGATAATAATGTCTGCATTTATATCAAATTTAACATTTTTAAAGATTTTCTAGATAACAAAAACTATAGTAAAAGATTTAAAAGAGGTAAACGCAGAGGCGGCAAATATCATATTATATTTGAAGACTTTCAGAATTATTGTAATCTGGATCATAATAGTGAAAACATTCACAAAATTAGGAAATATTTCTTTGGTCTTAGAAAAAATAAAATTAAATGGTTTATGAATAATAGATCTGGAGATCTAAAGTTTATAAATTCTTTCACTCAATTTATAATTCTGGATCTAATGAAATTTAGGCTTAATATTGGAAAAAACGATTTGTTATTTAATAATAAAAATAATTTAAATAAAGAATTCTGCGTGGTAATATTTTTGGTTATAATATTTTCACTTCGAAAACCTAAAATTACCAAAAATTGTGCATAACAAGAAAATATTTTTTTTTCCTTTAAAGGATAAAGCAATTTTTTCAATAGCGTTTAGTTATATATCAACTTTAAGGAAACGAATTTGTAATTATAATTGATATAGCAAGACTTTAGATAAAACAAATGAAACAGATTGTAACTGTAACAAAGAAATCTAAAAGATTATATAGATGCTGATAAAGACCATATTATAACAGGGAATTTAGGAATGATTGATTCCAGCTGTTTACGAGTTTCAATCGAAAATGGAACCAAATTTAGACTGAGAGAAAACTAAAAAATAAAAAAAAAATCTTAATTTCTATTGGACAATATTTGGATATTTTTATTTCTAAAATGTCTAGAAAATACGATTGGCCTCCGGTAGGGTTTGGAAAATGGAAACTGAGAATTTTAGAGGAGATTCAGACAAATATGAATGCAGATATTGACAGAGCTAAAGAACTAAGGATTTACTTTAACAAAACATTAAAAAAAGAAATAAAAAATTTGAAAGAGAAATTTATTATGACAGTAATAGATAAATCAGCAAATATTTTATGTTTATTGCGTAAATATTATTATAGAGAACTATAAATGAATGAATATAGCTCTAATGCAACTTACATTTTAAAGAAAAACTGGGAAAAGGAATTAAATAAAAGAATGCTAGCTTTCGCGAAAAAAAAAAACTAACACTTGCTCTTTAAACTATCCTTATCTGTGCCCAACAATAAAATTTCCTAAAACACCATTAAAATTTAGATTCGTGACTTGTAGCACCGGCAGTTATAATTACTATACGGGAAAACATTTCTATAGATGCTTGCAAATTTTCCTGAATGAAATTAAAGATAAAGATAACTTTATAGTTAATAGTAACAAAGAAGTTTTTGGTTCTATAAAAGATAACAACATTAATAAACTTAATACTTATGATTTTGAAAATTTATACACTAATCTGCCTCATGAAAATTTAATAAATGTCTATACTTTTATTTATGACGAATATTTAAATGAAGATATTATTACAAAAAATAACTCGCTAGAATTATGTAAATTTAATATTACAGAAAATTACATTTTCAATTGAATTAATTTTTATAAACAAGTAAAGGGCATTCCAATGGGAACAGTTTTCTCAAGTGCATTAGCCAATATTTTCCTACATTAGTATGAGAAAAAAATAATTAAACACAATTTAATAAACGGTTGGAGATATATTGATGACTTGCTTTTCTTGAACATAGATAATATTAATATTGTTACTAATTGTTATGATAATACTAATATTGTTACTAATTGTTATGATAATACTAATATTGTTACTAATTGTTATGATAATACTAATATTGTTACTAATTGTTATGATAATACTAATATTGTTACTAATTGTTATGATAATACTAATATTGTTACTAATTGTTATGATAATACTAATATTGTTACTAATTGTTATCTAAAAGATTTAGTGCTAACTGAAACAAACAAAAATCAACTTGAAGCTATCTATCTGGATTTAAAAATCGAAATTTCTGATGGTAAAACATCTACGATAAAAGGGATGAATTCAACTTCTTGATTCTATATTTATTCTTTTTTCTGATATTAACTTCGTATTTGTACTTATTTGGTCTAGTTCATATGTGTTTTAAGAGTAGCAGCATTAGCGTTCTCTAAATACAATTATATCTTTTTTAGTTTGATTCAGAAATAATTTTTATTTTTTATTTTTTGTTTTCAAATATATATATATATATATATATATATGTGTGTGTGTGTGTGTGTGTGTGTGTGTGTGTGTGTGTGTGTGTGTGTGTGTGTGTGTGTGTGTGTGTGTGTGTGTGTGTTCTTTTAGAAGGTGGTTACAGCTTTTTTTTTATGCAAAATGTTTTGGCAATAGAGCATTATTTTTTAAGCTCTTGCTGCTTCCTTTAGAGAATAAACTGTGTGTTGTGCAAATGCATTGACCATTTACAAACTACTGATATAAATTTAAATAATTTCGATATTTTTTAGAAAAACTCTATTTCGTGAGAAAAAGTTTCATTATTCATTTCAGAATGCATAATATTCACGTTTAATCTAAGAATGTGACTTAAAAATTATCTCAAAATTTTTTGATTGATAATAAATGTGTGTTGAATGCTATATTTGCTATTTTTGTTACATATGTTTTGTTTATATACCAAGATCTGCTTGCTTTTGTGTTCACATCTGATTCGTTTGCAACAGGCTATGTGCTAACGAGTTCTAGCTATTTGTCAAAAGCTTTCTAGCTGCATTATAGCTTTCTCACCCTGACAGAAAAAAGGGAGAGATGAAAAATCTTAATATAATGTCACCAGCCCAATTAAGAAAAGTACTGTAAATAATAAAAAAAGTTATTTCTATATTTATTCCTGTTTGCTAAATAGATCCGCAGGTAATCTGAAATATTCAGGATCGAGCTGCAGAATAATAGCCCTGATATTGAAAATTCATCTCAAAAACAACGACTCTACGAACTACATTCGAAAAAGAAAATAACTCGCACTGAAGCACAGAAGTGCAATTTCACAATCAAAAAGTTTTGATATTTAGTTTAAATAAACTCCTAAAATAAAGTGAAGGATTTTAAATTACTATTTAATTTTTCATTATTTACTAAATGTTTTGTATAAAATATAAAGTTTTGATTTAAACAACATATAGTAAGACCAAAAAGTGAAACATGATAAACAAAAACAAGCTTCTAAATAAATATTTTCAATATATGAATTTCAAAATGCAGAAAAAAATAAAATTTCAATATAATGTACATGATTTTTTCGAAGCTTATGAATAAAAGGGTTTTTTTTAATGTCATATTTACATTCACCTGAAAATTATATCCTTTTTATGCAATTCATTATCTTTACAGTACTGTACTTTTTCTTTAATAATTATAAGTACATTTATATCTATTTAAAATTATTTTATTCCTCATAGAAATAAATAATTTGGGGCAAAAGAATAAAATCAAGTAACTTTTTCAAATATTTTCTGAGTTAAAGAAAAGAAAACTCTTTTATTCACTAAGAATAAAAATATTTTCTTCCTTTTCTTGAAATAAAAATTACTAAACAGAATTTAAATTTTCATATTTCTTTCCAACTTAAATTTTTTATGCTTTGATCTGTCAAACTCTCTTTAATATATCATCACTTTAGAAAACTATAATTTTAACTATAACATACTAACTTTAATATAAAAATATTATTCCTCAGAATAATCTTATTCTGTATAACGGTTTGAACTGTTTTATAGCTTAAAAAAATATTTATGTAATATTCTCAAAGCCTTGAAAAGTTTTTTTTATAGATTTAAAGGAATTTTACAAATATTTATATATTGTAAAAATAATTACAACATATTTATATATTGTAGTTTTTCTAATTATATTTCTTCCTCTCATCAAACTTTTCATACAGTTATTCTTTTTAATTCGATTCTGTTTTACTTTAGTATAATTTTTATTTCGTATTATTTACTGAAAAAAATGCTTTAAAAACAAGAGATGTATAATAAGTATTTGTTGTTTGGAAAAGATACAAGTTACCTTTATCCTTTCATTTTTGCTGAACTGTATGCATTATTTCGATTTCTCAACTAATACAATGAATAAGGTATCATGAGATGGAACTTTTCACCGATTTCTCACACATAAGGTTCATTTTGCCTTTAAATATGTTGTTTAAAAATTAGGTTAGAAGAAAAGTTAAACCATGTTAGACATGACGATTAGAGATATGTGTGAATAAATATCTTAGCACATATCGTCAAAGCGCGCTTTCTCAATGCTATGTAGTGGCGTATTTGGAGAACCAGAACTTTCATCTGCTTGAGTCATCAGTGTCATTTGGGCTGTCGGTTTTATGGTATTATAATTATACGTATTAAAGCTACCTAGTTCTATGAAAAAGTCGCGGATGACATTTTAATAAATATTATAGGTATCTTGGATGGGCATCTCTCTTACACCTTTCTTTATTTTAAGAGAACTTACTTATATCAATCTGCTCGTTCTCTGACTTTTATAGTTTTTTTAAGGAGTTGCTGCATGTAACATTGTTTTTTTCTGCACCAAATACTGAAATAGACAAAAAATCCAGAAAAAAGAAATCCGAATTTCAATATATTATAGTAGAAAATATGGAAGAACATTTTTTTTTGTTTATTTCATTAGGTAAAGTTGTAAAGTTACATCAATCCATTGTCTTTACTATTATATGTAGACACTGTATATTTGATTATTGTTTCAAATCAGAGATTCAAGAAAAATTTCTATTATTTAGGGAGGAAATGGTAGTATGCGAAAGTTAAACTCGAAATGCTTACGTATATTTGCTTGTTTTTGATACCATATTAAGCGATAAAATATATGTAATGCCATTACTTAGTGCTGTGATTAGTGCATTGCTGCCTCTTTGAGAAGCGTCATCACTTCAGTTATCTCTGTATTTCGAAGCGGAATCAGTTTGTCAGAACATTAATCGATAATCAGTCCAGTTGAGAACCCGAACAAATAATCTGATGTTTATTTCACTACGGATCGATAATATGATCTCTTCTTTGATTGCCTAGTTTTGTTTTTATATTGTAGTTTATGCGATAGGCAGCAACTGTACATAGAACGCACGTAACTTATGTAAAAATTCCCCGTTAATGTGGTTATAATCATTTAAATGTTATTAAATCTAGCACATGTGTGATTCCTTGACTTCACGTGAAATTGCTACATTTTTTACAACCCCTTATTCTGCTGTCAACACATCCAAGTTTGGTAGATACTATAAATATATGAAAGAAAATTGGTTGTTCTGATTCCAACTAACTCCATAAGGTATCATATCTATGTGGCTTTAAATAGAAGAGATTTAGCCACCGAAATAAAGTTTAACATTTTGAAATACACTATACTAAGAATTTCAGCTGGAGTGAGTCTTAAGAAGTTCAAAAATGAAAATGTGCAGAATTTATTTTCAATGTTCTGAATACTCATTTTATTTGAAATTCATTGTGAACTTCATCACTATGCGGTCAATCACAATGTAATCAATGCATTTCAATAAATTTTGAATTGATGTGCCTTTTTGCTTGAACTTAAATATACTAAACTTTAAATAATAATTGAAATTAAATCCAGAATATTTGTTCCTCCCTATCACTTTAAATCTTCCAAGAAACAGAAACCTGTTTCTATCTTCCGAAAACCTTTTTGGAAGTAACAAATATTAATTTATCACGGCTCATTAAAAGACAATGTTCAGCGAAATAAAAAAAATAAAAAAAAAAAATTTCTATTAATAAACTGAAATGTATTTTTTTTATTTCAACCCTATTTTAATCTTCTAATTTATTTTTTGTATAAATATTAAAGATTCTTTCAAATTTCTTTTAATTTCACAACCAGCAGATGTTACTCGTATAAAATTAAAATAATTGATTACATTTCTTAAAATATTAAAATATTTTATTGTCATCATAAACGAGCAAATGTATAAAATTTGGAAAGATTAATACATCAGGAAATAAGAGAAAATAAAATTTAAAAAACTCAGTTTTATTAATATGAAAGGGTCAATAAATACAAGTACGTAACAAATCAGATTACAAAATACTTCAAAAAGTTTCAAAAGGAAAAAAAAATATATTACTATGTCATAAAGCAGTTTTCTTTCATCAAACTGAAAAAGAAAAAAAATAATAAATATTGCCATGAACAATATTACAAAAAAAAAAAACTTAATAGATTTAACCATAAATTTCACTATTAGGATAACAAAAATTCAGAAAGTTTATCCCAATCTTCTGTACCACAGTTTCGAAAGAAAATGGCAGCCATCACTGGGAAAACATCTTTACGCCATTAGTATCGATGACACCTCCTGACACGACACAGAGATTTACGATATCCCCAAATTATTAATTTTTAGGTTAACAACTGGAGTGGTTAAGGATTATTATTCACTCCTATCAATTAGTATAGCTCCCATTATTTCTCAAGTAATTATGTAAGATTAAATGTCTAAATAGTTAATAATACCTCAGCAATGAATGAGGGAGATGTAGAGTTCAAAGCGCTTCTAATAAGCAATCGGCTAGGAACTCACTGAAGCAAGTGATTTGTTTGCCTTAATATCGAATGTCAGTAAATACATCCTGATGGTAATTATTTCGAACTATTTCTCTGAAGCTATATATATAATGGTGGTAGTGACACATATTCAACTAAATATTACTGATATTTTTAATTATTTTGTGAAGTTTACAAGCATGTAGGTATTCTTTCAATACGTAATACATATGATTACGAGTAGGTTATCTTTGCTAATTTTCGAAACCATATTTGAAAAATACAAGATCATTTATTGATCTTATTATTTACAAGATCATTTAAGCATTGACAAACTTTGTTTTCTGTATGACCTTTATTCAATTCATTAATCCATCATTTCACGTATCTAAAAGGCAATCATTAAAATTTCTTCAAGAATTGATTTATATCCAATGCAGCAACATTTTAATGTTAATAAAAATTCGCCAAATTGAAATAAGAAATAGTACTATAACTTGGAATGAAATCGGAAAATTGATTGTGTCGGTAGATTGATTTTACCTATAAATCTCTTCACTAGTTCCCTTTTATCGAACTTTTATTGAAACTGAAAAAAATGTACAAATGTAATTGAGACATAGCCTAATTCAACTTACTTTAGCGGAATGAGCAACTCAAATGAGATTATTGAAAAATGCATTTATTCAACAAGAATTTGAAGTCAATAAATTTTTTAATGCATTCATTATTTCTTCTTCAAAAAATGAATATATCTCATTTACTGCAAGTAACCATATCTAAAAGAATTTGGAAACAAAACTAAATAATTTCGGAATTGCAACTAAAAATTATTTCTTAATTCAAACTAAAACAAAAAAAGAACAGAAAAAGCGCAATAGTATTTAGCGAGCGCAAATGCAGCTACTACTAAAACACAGATGAATTGAGAGAATAGTAAACATTTCTTTAATACCTAAAAATTATCCAGGACAAATCAACGATGAAGACAGCTTTATAATTTCTAGTAACAAAGATGTACTGGATTTTCTTAAAGATAACAACATTAATAAACTTAATACTTATGATTTCGAAAATTGATACACCAATCTACCTCATGAAAAATTAATAAATGTCTGTACTTTTGTATATGACGAATATCTAAATAAAGATATCATTCCAAAAAATAACTGGCTTGAGTTATGTAATTTTAATATTACTGAAAATTACGTTTTTAATGGTATTAATTTTTATAAGCAAGTAAAGGGCATCCCAATGGGAACAGATTTCTCAATTGCTTTAGCTAATATTTTCCTACATTACTATGAAAAAAAAATAATGACATATAATTTAATAAACGGCTGGAGGTATATTGATGATCTATTTTTGATAAAATTAGACAATACCAATCTTATTACTAATTGCTGTCCAGAAGATTTAATTCTCACAGAAACAAATAAAAATCAACTTGAGGCTACCTTTTTGGATTCAAAAATCGAAATTGCCAATGATAAAACAATAGTTGGAATCTATGATAAAAAGGATGAATTCAACTTTAAAATAACGAAACTTTGTAATTATCATTCTAATCTAAACTCTAAAATTTTCAAAAATCTTATTTTCTCACAATTTAACAGGATCAAAAGGGTTTGTAATAACAAAAATTCCTATATTGAAGCATCAAATAACCTCATAAAAAATTTAACTAATAATGAATTTCCCAGAAACTACTGCAATATCAATTTTTTAATCAAACAGGGAATGATTTGAGATTAATCCTTTACCTAAAATACATTTTTTACCTTGAATGCGTTAGCTTGGAAGTTTAGAGCGTGGGTAAACACAACGGAAAAGTTTAAAGAAATTTTTTGCCTGCTGCTGGTATATTTTTTTATTTTTGTTTGCAAAACTGGTTTGAGTGTTATTATATGGTTGTTTTATGTTATTTTTGTTATTGCATTTTTGCTTATTAGTGGACGTATTCTTCTAATTTATTGTTTCGTGTTTTTCTTTTCTGTTAGAATGGTATATCTCTTAGGCCTAATTTCAGGAGATTTTCGGGTCATGAGGAATCGATAATTTGGACTGTTTTGTCTGCATTCCTTCACAGAAAAAAATCCCTGCCTGAGGGTGACCCTTGTGAAAGTCTTCAGAACGGATTTTTTTTTATTTGGTTTAATTTTGATTTTTTACTATTGTTTCATTTACTGCCATATTTTATATCCTAAGTGCAGAAAATCATAAAAACATGGTGAACTCTGATTTATACAAATAATTTTGCACTTTTCATAAAAAGTAATATTTCTCTGCCATCTAAATCTTAAAGACATGAAATTGTATTTTAAAAATATGCACATAATGAAAATCAGGAGATTATTTTTAATTTTTCAATCTTTTTTCCCATTTTTTAATATTGATTTGCATTTGACTTTGTTTTGCATCATGATACTTTGCATCTACCAAAGTGGAGATGACATTAATAATTAAATGTGCAGATTTCTTATTTGCAGTAATAATTGTATGATATTATCCTTGGAAAACATTTCAGACTGTCAGGTTTGATTACTCACAAATTGTGCCTCGTTCCCAGAGTAGATATTTATTTGGAACATTTAATCTAAGCAAATCTCTTCTCAGCTAATTAATTGATTTAAGATATCTTTGAAATTGATTAATTGATTTATAATATCTTTGAAATAATCTTTGTTATCTACTTACCAACCGTGAAATCGAATTTAAGTTCCATGAAAAATTGAAAAAAAAATTATCAACTTTTTGGCTGAAAGCTCATTTCGCCACAATTTTTTTCTAGATATTTGAGAAATAAAGAAAATGCTATTATAGAGAGTCGGTTAAAAATAACATTATTTCATTTACAAATTAATAAGAGCGTATTTTTATTTGATTTCTTTACAATACGTATTAATCGGGTAAACTTTACAATATGGGCATTTGTTCAACTTCCCAAAGAAGAGGATAAGAATGAAATGCTGAGTTCCAAATTGTTATTTTATCTTTCTTCCGTTGATGAAATCTCAATTATTCCATAAAAACTATAATGAAAATGATCTTAAAACTGCAGGTTCTGAGTTGGTATTTGTATTTATTCAAAAATGATCAGCACAAATATATCTGCTTGAATGAAAACTCTTAAATATTTTGTCTCAGGAAAATTTCATTCAAAATTCAGGTGTTTATGTTATTATCTTAGTTATAATTTTTCACTTATAATAAAGATACTTGTTAATAAAATAAGAAGGAAATATATTAATTTTAATAAACCGTTCAATGCATTATTGTGATTGTTTCATTTAAGATATATAATACTAAAAATTATTCACTAATTTTTATTGAAGAATTCTTAAAATCCCATTATTCTTGAAATTCTAATAGAAATAAGAAATAGTGCTTTACATTCGCCGTGTGACTTTTAACCATCATTGAAACTATCACTTCAAGGCCATCATTTTTATCTATTGATGCAATAAAAAAAATTAGATAGGATTTTATGAAAAGGTTTTGAAGATCGGGAAACTGATGGCTTCAGGGCGCTGTTGGAGAAGAGTAAGGGAGAAGGGGACTAGTTGTTATTTGAGGTAATTTATTATATTCGAATATTAAATTAACTTTCGTTTCAAATTCATTTCTCTCTAACTTGTTGGTAGCTCATAAATCTTCCTCGACGAGTTCCTTTAGTAAATAGCAAAGAAGAGTGCACGTGAAAAGATTAATTTAAGCAATTATTTATATATTTTCTTTTAACTTTAAATTCTTTTTGTTTGTGTCGGAATCCTTGGAAATATCTGTGTAAGATTTGTATTATGAGAAACCTGTTTTTTAGATAAGTCAAGCTACATTTAAAAATTCTGCAAAACTGTATAAGTATATATTCGTATACGTATCACGATATAAAACAGCGCCGAAAGAAGCAACTTGATACAACTCCTTTACAGCTGGATGTTACAATGTAACAACTTGAACTGAGTAAGTTTTAATTTTATTATGCACGTTTACTTTTCAAAGTTAATATGAAAAGGGATGCAATCACATAAGAAACGTTTCTAGAGATGCCATAAAAAGTAATAATTGGCTACTTATGACGATGGGAGGTTGGTGAATGCAAAATTAATTTCATCACCTTCCCGCATTCTGTGGTGAAATGAGCAATACGAATAACGATAATTTGCGGTTCTAATGAATATTTTCATAATTTATATAGTTTAATAACAATTCACTTTCATTAAATAAAGAATATAGAGGGAATTTCATTAGTTTTTGAAGATATTTCTGGGTTTCTGCATATAAATGATTAACAATACCTAACGATGGCGATAGGGGAAAAAAAATCCCTGGGTTTTCATGGATAAGTAGGAAGTGAAGCTTTATCAGTAGATGCAGAATTTCAAAAATATATTATGCCTTTCTACTGAGGAAGTATAAACACCGATACACCCTTATTCAATTAAAAAGAAAAGAAAAGAAACACTTGTGAGGATCTTCAAGAGATGGACTGTCGACTTTTCTACACTAAAGTCTTCTTACTCATTCTGTTGGCGGATAACTCGAATAGATCTTCAATAGACATATTATAGAAAAAGTCTGTACAATATTGCCCTTGCCTTTGGTAGATTAACAAATTTATAAGGTTGAACAGATTGGAATGACAAAGACTCTGAATCAAAGAAAGTTAATTTCTAGAAGAGGTACCATACCAGTTGGAGCTATTTGGAAGGTACTTCGTTTATAGGAAAATAAAATCATATCACTGACTCCCCGACTCGACCGAAGGCACACGGATAATAATTACTGAATGACCGAACCAACGCAATAGCAAAATTGGTGGGAACTGGTTGAGTCCTAAAGGCCACCACCGGCCACGGTACAACCCTTCCCTAAACAAGTACGTCCCGTCATCGATGGAAGGAGCCAGACTCCCACCCTCTCGACCTCCCTCTATGAAAAATTTTTAACATTACTTAATTTCAAATGCACCTGAAAGAAGTACCCGTTCAGCAAATAAATTTGTGTAGATGTTAGAGCAAGATATTGAAGACTTCACAAAACAGAGAGAAGCGTGTCCTTTTCCTTCAAAACAGCCATCTGGGTTATCTCGACTTACGAAACACTAAATTTGTCGATAAAATATCAAGTGATTTTTTTCTTTTTTGCTTTTCCCATCCGACACATGGCGTGAATTTCAAACACTGGTCTAGTCTGTGTTTAGGTCTTTTAAAAAATTAACCAATAGTGTCATTCATTCATGGATCAAAAACAGCCCTTGAAAGATTCTGGTTACATATATGACACTTCTTTTGTGAAATAGGTTCTGCTAACGTCATTATGCTGAAGAAAGTTATACAGGGGAGAGAATCAAGGATGTCGCATTTTTAAGAAAATAATTCAAAATAGGATAGTATTCATGAATGATTGATTATATACATTTTTTTCCGGATGATTTTTTTAAAAATAAAGCTGACGCCTGCATTAATTATTTTATGTAAGTTATTGAAGGTTAAACATTGAGTTAATAATTTGCAAAAATATTAATTCGAAGTATGCGTGGAATTTATTAACATTTAGTATTTATTTATTGCAATTAAAATCCCTTCCATTTAAAAGGCAATTTGTTCCCGTTTCTTCAGCATTTGCGTTTTCGTATTCATTCGCTTAAATATATTTGAATCTCTTCTCACCGAAATCCTTCAAGAATTGCTTTCTTAAAGGAAATCTCTTTGTTATCAACACAAGTAGTTTTCATTAACACTCATTAGCCGGCAAAGTACATTTTTGAAAAGTCGGAGGGATGGTAAGGTAACAACCAACTTGGAATGTTTTCTCCCAATTTTAATTAATTATTCATCGGTCCTCTCTAAAGCACGCTTAGCTGCTAGCAATTTGTAATTTTTTTTTAAATGCTAGTGAAAATACAGGCCTAATTTGATCCAATAATTAATGGAGTTTCCTTGAATGGATTTTAAATATTCTATACCGTAGAATTCAGAATTCATAGACTAATTATTTGAAATTCTCTCAAGAATTTTTGTGAAAGTCTATTTTAATGAATCTTTTCTTGTATATGTCAATTAAATAATGCATTCATACAAAGATGCCTTATAAATATTATAATTCAATCTAATTGCTGACGAAAACGAGAGAAAGCATATAGACGACTACCGACGCTAAAAATTCTATGTTTAAAGAACTATAGTCTTTCTTTTAAAATGCCATTTTAAAGATAGTATAGGTATTGTGAGAACCTGATAGTATCATTAATAGTAAAAGTATATGTTTAAATAATTAAAAAAGCCACTTAGTGTGAATTTCTTTTTCTTATGAATGTATGCTTGAATAAATTTCCGATTCCCAATCAAAACAATCAAAGCTTGACTAAATGGATTTGAAATTCTAATATTTTCTTCAAGAACAGAAAAAATAACTCAATAATATGATATTTATTTTTAAACTACTAGTAATTAAATTTTCATTGAGTTTCGTCTTTTTAATATAATAAAATTCGATTTAATGGAAGGATACTTTGCATTGAGCTCGTATTTTGACGAATCTTGTTAGAGAACAATGGTAATGTTAAGTTTCAGTTGAATGCAATGTTATGCACAAAGCAAAAGGACTGGAAGAAGATTTAATTGAAACAATTAAGAAAGTATAATATAAAAAGACAAAGGAAGCTTTAAAATTTCTGTCAGCACTAGTGAGATGGCCATCATTGCACCTTTCTCAGTAAAAATCATTATTGGACTGAATAATAAAATACAATAAGAAAAGCGGACACAAATTTAAAAGGAATCAAAATTTTGAGTATTAAAATATAAAAATGACACATAGTTATTAGTTTTTCTAACTGATATTGTTTGTAAACATGCTACGAAATTGTAAGTCAAGAATTGTCATACAGTGCAATTATCTCTGTTTTAAATATACAGGGTGTGGCAGAAAACCCGAACAAACAAATTTTAATATAGATTGATTAAAAATTAATAAATTAACAGAATATAATAAATAATAATAAGAGTATATTTTTACTAATAAATCAATTGAATTGGTTTCAAAGTGGCCGGTTTTTGCAGGGATGCAGAGGCGTGAACGCTTATTGAAATTTTCAGCAATGGACCGCAAGTCTTCTTCCTTTAATCTATCCCATTCCAGCAGAAGCAATTGCTCTAGAGAGTCCAAACTTTTATGTCGTTTAGTGCACGCCCCAAAATGGACCATACACTTTAATGATGGGATTGAGATTCGGCGAGTATTGTGCCCATTCTCCAGATGTCTATAAAGTGTTCCTTCCACACGTCTTCTGTCTTATGAGCTGATGCAGAGCCTTCTTAAAACTCCCACTTTACACTGCCGAAGTGCGTTTTGGCTCATCGAAGTATACATATTTGTGCATCTATTGTAATTTTATAAAAGTTAAGATCTTTTTTATTATTCTCTCAGCATTTTTGGGTTTTTTCTGTCAAAACTTTTCATTCACAACCCCATATTACTATACACAAAATATACTTCCTTATATGTATTTTAACTACCCTCAAAGTTTGGCCCAAGATTTCGGGCGCATCCTGTATATTAGTTACATTGAAAATCCTTGTTCGGATAGATAAAAGACAATTATAAAATTGAAATATGAATACCAGCTTAAAAACTCTCTTCTGCTTTTCGTAAATACTGTTCATTAAAAAAATAAAAGAAAATCAACTTAACAACTGCTTTCTGTTCTAATACCACTTTCTATAGTTAATGGAACCCCTGGACTCTATCATTCGTCTTTGAAAACTTCCAAGAAAAAAATAACGAAATTTTCATGTATTGATAAATGCAAAAATAACGAATATTTCCACAGATACTTCAAATTTAAATAATTACCAGCTTCCACAATGCGGGTACACAAATCAGTATAAAAAAATAACATAATTTCAATGGGAATCCATATATACACCAGACTCTGGATTTCAGATTGCTTAGAGAAAACGAAAAAAATCTTCTATAGCCTTTTATTCTGCCTAAGATAAAATTCTCCAGAGTTTTCTGACAAAACATTCGTTTTTCGTTATATTGCGAAACAACTGAACAAGGAGTCATGCCCATTTCTTCTCAGTTTACCAAGAAATATTTTAAAGTTATCAAATAAAATGGCAACCGTTTGTTTTATCATTATTATTTCCCTCCAAAAAAATTACAAACGAATTACATATTAAATAAAGTATTTTACAGTTACACGAAGACTAATTGCAGTTTGAAGAAATGGCAGATAGAATAAACGGATAGAAACTCAAGCAAATATTCAAAAACATTTTCAAATTGTTGATCAATTGCTCTTTTCAAAGTCTGGAAATTTATAATTATAGATCATAATAGAACGCAATTTTAAGAAAATCTTTATTTTAAAAATCGAAATCTTGTGTTGATTCTTAAATGGAAAATGTCTGAGGGATGTTCTAAAATTAGAGAAAACGAAACTATTAATACTCTTCTACACGCTCTATTTGTTTTTCTAAAAATCCTTTGTCAACAAAGAATTCTCGTGCTTTTCTGAAGTCAAATTATTAAATGAAATTTAAATGAATTTAGCTAAGGAAAACAACACAAAATATTTGGAAATAACATTTATATAAACTAGCGTAACACACTTTATATCAAAAGGAAAATTTTTCGAAGAAATGTTTTTCAGAAACATAAATAGTACATTTTTGCGAAATAGAAGATATGATAAGTTAAAAAGATGATTATTTTTATTTCAAAATCTTTATAAAATGTGAAGCTATTCAATCAGAATAAAAACATTTAAGCTTCAAAGAGAAAAATAAACCTCACTTTTAATTGAAAATCCTTCAATAATTACAGTAAAGTTAAAATAGCATATAATAAAAGCATATTAATCACAATTTTCTAAAGAGTCAAAGGATATTGACTGATATTTTTTGCGCTTGATAAAAACTTTTTATCATTTTTTTAATTGTATAGTGTTACTACTATTGCAAAACTCGAAAAATGTTTTTGTACAATATTTGTTAGAAAACATATGCTTAGAAATTTTCCAGGCATGTAATTTCTAAATAGTAATGCCAGATAAAAAAAAATTGTAAAGCAATATGAACTTTTTTGCGATATTCTGATAATAAAGAACTTTGGTGTTAAAATTTTTAAAGTCGTTTCTAAAGAAGTGTCGTAAAAATGTAGAGAATGGATTTATACATGTGCTTAAATAAGTGTTGTAAGATTCAATAAGGCATTTAGAGAAATTATTTACCCCCAAATGTTGTTTGCTATACAAACCTCCACAGATAATTAATGAAACTGCATGTTAGGTATTTCTATCTACAATGATATCTACGTACCTTTTTGATACGTAACAGAATTTGCTAAATATCAAGAATAATTCATTTTTAAGCGAAATATATGATTGTGCATTTCTTCTCAGAAATCGAACTTTTCATAAAATGAACGTTATATTCCGAAGTTTTTGCTTAGTAGAAAGGTCTCTAGAAAGGTCAGTGTTATCATATCGTGTTTTTATATGTTGTCATACTGCATTTTATATAAATGTTTGATCATTTCTTAGCACTTTTAAATTTTTCGTCTACACTCTTTTCCAAAGAGATAACGTTTAATTAATTCATTATCTGATAATCTCGGTATGCTTAGAATTCGAGTCTTTTCGCATGGTCTCTGTTTCTTTTTGTCCCCAATAAACAAAAATCACCTTCAAATACCTCTTTGTTGTATGAGCTCTTAACACCGTACCAAATATCCACTTCTAGAGCTCATGTGGCACTTTTCTGGTTTGGTTTAGATGTAAGTGAACTTTACAAAATAATTATTAAAAAAGAAATTACACTGCAATCAACTGGAAATAAATATCTAAATAATAATATACGAATACAAATAACATAACAAAAAAATAGTAAAACTAGATTGAAAAAAATATTGGAGTGAAATAAAACTGGATGACGTCATTGCCTATGTTGTTTATAAATTGTGAGCGCTCGTTATTGAATTTATATCATTAGTATTGCACAAACGCAGAAGAGTTTTAAGAATTTTCATAAATTGAGTAAATAGTCAATGTTCCGATTGTTTCTGCAGCAGAAGAGAATAATAAAAACTATCAATACCCTCACTCATACAGCTTCAATTGTTAAGAAAGCAAATGTTGCTTCCTCTGGCTATTCGAAACCCGCACTTCGATATCGAACACAAAGAGATTGAAAATTTGAACGCAATGAAACAAAATGTATCAAATATGAAACATAATTGTCTGCAGGAATAATAAGTAGGATGAAGGAGAGTTCTTCCGTATTTATTCTAGTTATAACTAGTAGAATCATTCTATTCGCAAATGCATGGAAATATATGAAATGGTTTTGTGCACATGGAAAAAAATTTAAGGTTATAATGAACGTGCAAAACAAAATGTCTCAATTGCTCAGCTGCTGGTTAGAAATTTCCTAATCATTTTACTGATGCTCTCTTACGTTATACAAGGAATGATCAAATTTAATTGAAAAAAAAATTAGTAGAAATAACTAAAATGCATTTCAGTATTGTCAAATTATTCCATGCGCATTAAATTATAAAGCTATGTCATCTAGTCTTTGAAATAGATATTTTTATTCTACGAAATATTTTGATTCATTAGCATAATTAATCAGTTCAATGATGATTTTGCTTCAAGTCTAGAATTATATTACTCTTAAATAATATTAATAATAATGCATGGAGCCATCCATTAAAAATGAATGCTCGCAATGGATTTATTTATGTAGAATTATATGAACATTACATGTTATGACGCGCAGCAAAACATATAATTTCACAGAAACAGTAGCTAAAAATGGTGTGATCATGGAATATATCAAGATGTTTACTTTTTATGAAATTGCCTTTTAAGAAAATTACAAATATTCATCATCCACAATATTATTGAAAATGCCGAAGTTGAGTGATCGAAATAATTCTTTTTGAATGTTTATTTTACTTCCAGTTTTTGAAAATTCTTGGTTTTATAACTTTTAGATCATTTGAATATTTTTGGAATTTTTAGGTACGTGAAACAGGCTCTCAATCCAACTGAATCAGTTCAATGTGCAAATGCTTCTTGCCAGAGGCTTTTGTAGCGAAAACTTCTTCCAGTCAGATAACAGGTTTCCACAGCCTCGTTCTATAAGTATTATTTCGAAATTCAATTCCGCAAAAGAACTTCTATGTATATGTGCATGGTCCATGAAGTGTCAAATGAGCAGACATTGGAGTGGTTCAGAAATTTGGAAAGAGCAGTATCAACTTAAGTTTATATAAAGATTTTTTTTCCAGATGAACTATTCTTATTCGAATTTTTCTTACTTTTTCAGGCCCATATTTATACAGACTGTGCTTTTCAATAAATAATGTAAATCTTGAATTTTTTTAGTTTTAAATCTTTTCCTCGAAGAATTTTCTACAAATTTCAAATTTCAGTCTTTTGGAGATGCTATTTGAAGTCTGAGTTCGATATCTATAAAATTCTACGATGCTATCTTACCCAGTATCCACGAAGACATCCATTGAGAATAGGTCTTCAACGAACTTCGAAATCATTCTTTACCAGTGAGATTTTTCGATATTAAATCCCATTTTCTTTCCTATTCATTTCACAAATTTAAAGAAATTGTCTGGCTTTAAGAAGCGAATAGAAAGACATCGTTTGAAGAGCTGTCTCACTATAGAGTTGAAATATTGATTTGTCTGTATTCTCAGAAATGTTTGGTAGTTGTTGAGTTATTTAATTACTGAATCAGATGAATTCCTAAAGTCATTGAATTTTTTTTTCTAAATCTCTAGATTTTTTTATCTGCTGCTATTAACTGCAATTTACAAATCACAGTTAATTACAAATCTGACATTGCCAAAAAAGAAATAATTCTTCATGATGACCTTTACTGCATTGCATGGTCTTTTTTAACAATTTATAATTTTGGAAAGATGATAAATTGTTACCAAATATATTGGATAAACTAAATGAAGCAAATTATAAAAACATGTCTTCATTAAAGAAGTTGTTGAATTTATTGAATTACCAAATGCTGCTTTTTAAACTTCTCTGTTTTTGTTAAAATAAGGGGAAATGTTCTTTAATCTTCTAGTGATCTTTTGGTGATGCTAACATTATTTGACACATTTTGCATTTCCTAGCATAACAAAGAAATCAGAATTTTAGTTTTGAACGTCTTCCTTTACACCGGTTAATTCCAGATTTTGACGCGGATCCACAATGTTGGCAACATGGCAAT
This sequence comes from Argiope bruennichi, assembly GCF_947563725.1. Taxonomy (NCBI): domain Eukaryota; kingdom Metazoa; phylum Arthropoda; class Arachnida; order Araneae; family Araneidae; genus Argiope; species Argiope bruennichi. The sequence goes on from NC_079159.1 coordinate 128,621,049, forward strand.
GTGCGGAATTTCATTAGCCTACCTCAGTACGTTTTCGAGCTACAGAGCTCACTTACTCTCAGCTATAAAGACCGGGAGATATGGATGTTTCAGTCTTTTTATTTCAAATTTCGATGCAGATCTGCAAGCCTCAGAGAACACATATGCCAATTATTTTTTAATTGTTTGCAATTAGTTACCATGCTCATATGGGCATGGATGGAAATTAGACTAAAAATCGTTCAAAGATAGCTGTAAAATTGGTGAAAGATCTGTCCATGCCTGCAGTATGTTATTTGCGTTTGTTACGTTAATTAATTTCCTGTCCACAGAAATAATTGCAAGGAAATCTGTAAAACTGATAAAAGGTCTGCCCATGCCTGAAGTTTGTTTTATACGTTTGTTAATTATCTTTCTACAGAAATAATTGAAAATAAATCTGCAAAATTTATGAAACATCTGTCCATGCCTGTAGTTTCATTTATGCGTTTGTTAAATTAGTTAATTACCTGTCCGCAGAAATAATTGCAAAAAAATCTGTCAAAATCTGTCCGCGTGCATTTAAATAACAAAAATAAAGGTAGAAAGGTTTTCGTTTCCGTTTTTTCAAAACTGGCGCCCCAAGCTGTTGATGTTAGAAACAGCCAGAGTGAGAGCTTGAAGGTTACTTTTTAGCTCCTAACATCGAAACAATTGTAGCTATCGAAAAATACAAAGTGATCTTAATAAGGCTTCATTTCCGGTCATTTGATTTACTTTTCTATCTGCAATATTAAGGAAGTTTTAACGAAATAAAAATTTCAACTCTCACCCCACCAACATTTGCACTCTCTTTGAGCTAGATGAACCATCTCCGAAGTCATCCGAGGTATTTTATATTTACAACATATTCCAAAATTCTAGTTATCTCATTAACAATTAAACTTGTTCAGAGCGTTACATGCATATACTGTTCATTTATATACAAATAAAGAAACGAATTTCGAATGGACGCATTTAATATTTATTTTTGAATTAGGAAATGAAAATTAGACTTTTGGTTATTAGTATTTCAAATTTATTTATTTTTATTTCAATAATTTTCTTTCCATAAATTAGCATTGAAATGAGCAATCGTGAGTTTATATTTCTGAAAACGTTTCTGACTACTTTTTTCGATACACATTTTTTTAAGAACAGCTAAAAGCTCTAATATTAAATGATCAAATCAACAAATGAAATCAATAAGTAAAGAGCAAAATTCAAAGATCTAAGAGAAACAATCCCTTAGATCTTTTCCTTGAATTTATTCGATTATTTTGTATTAAATTGCATAAAACGTCGTACTCTGAGAGTTCTAAATGTGAGAAATCAATATGGAAAGATTGTGAGGTATCATTAGAAAATCATAAGACAAATCGAAAATAAATATGATTTGTTTTAATGCAAATGGGAGTTATGTGTAATGAAGGCACATTTTGCGCGATTTCAGCGTTAATAGATTAATTATCATAAGAAACGTTTAAAAGATTTTAATTAACGGACTGTACCATTTTTGACATTCTGACAAGAATTTTCATTCTAAAATTTATTCTAGCTTTTAAAATGAGTAGATTAATCCTCAAACATATCTAAGTGTTTTCCTTTGAGACACTTTTTTTAAATAAGTCTAAGAAATTTTATTCCTTTCAGTCAGCTCGTTCATCTTTCATTCTAAGAACTATCCATTTCGCCGTCACTACATTGCAGACGTTATTCCTCAGAAGCATGTTATTTCTGCTAATATGCTTGTCATTTCTGCTTGATGTCATCCTTCCAAAAGTATATTGTAGGAAGAAAAGTGACTACTGTGTCCAAGAATTCAACAAATCGAGTCATCTTAATCAGTGGACAGCAGCGGATTAGTTTCGTAGATAAGAAAATGGAAATTTTTGGTCAACAAAATCTTAAATAATATGATCCGTAACAATTCAAGGTATTTCAAATGCGAATATATCACTTCAAATTTTCGATTAATAAACGAATGCTACCAGTATCTTAACCAGAAACTATACTTCTGCAATCATAGAAGTCATTTATTCTATTAAAAAGGAAGAATAAAGAATTTTTTTTTGTTAGCTAAGATACTACAATCATTTTATTACATTACTATCCTAATGGATGTCATGGATAACGGCGCTATCCATGACACAATGAACGCCAAGGAAATTAAATTTATTATACATAAAATAAAGCTGCAAGAAAATGATGTAAAAAAGTAATATATTGATTTTGCAATTTTATATTTCTTCATATCTATAATACCGTCTGATGATACGGAAATGATGGAACAAATAATTGAAATTGGAGATAGTTTCTAGGGAATGAGGATGTTACTTATGCTTGTTTCTATGCTTGAAAATATTTGCATTTAATGAATTGTGATATGAAATGAGAAAAGCTTTTCGACCAGTTCTCATAATGGGATTTACTGTTGCTAAGTTGTCGTTGAGAATTATCAGTCGTGATGAACACAAGTTGTAGTTTTGATGTGTACTAAATACATGCAAGATTTCTATTACTGTCAACTTCTCATCACTTCTTATTACGGAAAGCTTTGAAGGAGACCCCCGCACGACATTAAACTCAGAATGTCGCGCCATCACAAAAGTAAAACAATAAAGGCTGGAAAAATATTCTATAAATATATTTCAAAGTAATTTCAAACTCTTAGAAGGCGAAATTCGGAAATGCGTGAGCTCAGAGTTGGCAGTATTACGTATGAGGGCGATTTAAGTCAAATATATGATGGAGTTTCTCATTTTCACACGAAACTTTGCATGCTCCAAACCTGTCACGTTATCTTATGTTTTCCTTTCATGAAGTCTGAGGCTTTTTTTTAAAAGAATTTCTTGTCTTTTCTTTTTGAATCTAAATTCAGGGAGAATATGAATTCGCCTATTTATCTTCACATTTTTAAAGTTAAAACTTCCCTAATAGAAATAGAAACCTTCCTATATAGCACTATTTGTGGGAAAAAAATGAATTGAAAATGAATCAATTCATTTAACACGACCTCTTTAGAAGTTGAATATAAAGACTTTAAAAGAATCAGATGCGTCTGTGTTTTAAATTTGGTGCATAAATCTGTACATGTTTCATCAGTTTGCTTTTATGAATAATGCATGTTTCTAATTACATTTGGTATATGATTTTCTATTCACAAAATTAAGATACATGTTAAAACTTCCCTTTGAATTAGCATTTGGTTGTATGGGCCCTAAAATTAGTTTCCACTCAAATATTTTAAAGCAACTTTACAAAACCCCAATATAATAAATACTGAAGGAAGTTCATCAAAAGGATACAATTTTTTTTATAACTGCGGAATGCTACAGCCTATTTAACTCTTGTTCAGTCCAGTAACTATGCAAAAGGAAATATGTGTGTGATTAGAATTGAATATTCACCAGATATAAAATATTTGGCTCGAAAAATATCATAATTTAATATTTTTTCTTCTCTACTTTGATGTCTACACAGTGTCTTTAAAATGATAAAAATGTCGAAAAAATTTTATTGATTTTTCTATGGCCCGTAAATTTGGAAACCACATCAAATTATCGGTTTCATGTCTAAATAATTTTAAAGATATTTGAATCTTTCCGAATGTTGTCAGTCTCAAAATCAGGGAGCCAAATTTTCTATTTCATCTTGAAGAAACTTTTTTTTTTATTTTTTGTAAATCAATTAAAATTATTTTTGAGCAAATAAATGTATTAGGTTGAAATTCTTATCTTTCCACTGCTTAAGTCGTTTTTGTTTTGCGTTCTTTTTGATTTATTATTATTGCTTGATTAATTTTCATAAGAACGTCTGTTTAAAACATTATTAGAAATTTCAAAAATTTCTTTCTTTATTAGTTGTAAATTTTAGTGTTTTCTTGTTTCTTATTCATCCTTCTGTGGAGGAAATAAGACAAGAAGAGAACTTCTCAAAATCTGGGCTAAGATAAAAGGGTTAAAACTACGTCACTCAGAGCGTAGGATAAACATTTGGAGTGAAGATTTGGCTAATAGTCACCAAAACCAGTTCGAACCAGTTCAGACGCTTCCCTCTCCAGCCCCCCCCCCCCTCTCCCTTGACGCAGTTAGTTACGGAACAGTTAAAGAATTTCTTTTCACAATCACACGCAAACGATTTAGTTTCTGTTCAGCCAACGGAGGTAATGGAATTCATGAAAAACATCAAACCGAACAAATCGCCAGGACTGGATCAAATTAGTAATTGCATGATTAAAAATCTCCCACCTAGGCTTATTTTATACTTAACGTTTTTACTAAATATACTGTTAAAATTGTGTTATTCCCCGGAATGCTGGAAAACAGCTGTGATTGTTCCTACTCCAAAACCAAACTCTGATTTCTCATTACCACACAATTTTCGTCCCATCTCATTACACAGCAGTTTGAGCAAATTATACTTACTCCTCCTGAATCAATTTCTCAGTGACAATATTATTATAATTTTCGAACATTGACGACTTAAAAAAAAAATTTGTCATCCATTCACCAGCTTATTCGTGTTTCAGAATTGATTCATGATGGCTTTGTGAAGTCCGAAATCACAGGCGCATTTTTACTGGACATAGCCTAAGCCTTTCCTAAAATTTGGCATGAAGGGCTTTTATTCGAGTGCATGCGACTAGAATTTTCGACACAATTTGTCAGAATTATACGCCCTTATCTATTTCCTCGTAATTTTAAGGTACGAGTAAATATAATTTCGTCTTCCTGAGCGGTTGTGCACAAGGAAGTTTGCTCTCTCCAGCGCTCTTTAACAATCATGTTAACGATCTACCGAAAGTTAGGAATCGTCACTTATCAATTTTTGCAGACAATACAGCTATTCTTACACAGCATAGGGACCCACAAATAGTCACTACATAGTTACAACAGTACATGGCCCTTTTACAGTGCTGGCTCATCGGCTGGAAAATAAAAGTCAACCTGAATAGATGCGCGTGCTTCCTGTTTACTAAAAAAGTGGCAATGCCCGATCTAGCCCGTATCGAAATTTTCCACCAGCCCGTCCCCTTTGTAAATAATATAAGTACCCAAGATTAGGTTTTGATGCTAAATTAAGCTTTAATAGCCATGTTAAAGCGGCCCTCACCAAAACTACGATTATGAGTGTTAAACACAACAGCTTCATTGTTCCATGGAGTAAGCTTTCGATTAGGCTCAAGCTTCTGCTCTACAAAACTATTTTAGGATCAGTGTTAATATATGGCTCCCAGATTTAGGGGGTCACTTCCGCCCAAAACATTAAGAAGTTAAACATCTGATGAAGATTGTTAATGCATCCTGGTACATCGGAAGGAAAATATTTCATGATGACTTCATGACATGAACTTGTTTCATGAATCAAATTCATGACATGAACATGTTTCGGAATTTATTAAAATAGCATCAATTAAGTTTTTCGAAAAATTACCCCAGATTCATAACGAGTTACTTCACATGCCAGCATGTGATCCGACTATGCCCAGCTCTAAAAAGGAGACCCAGATATGCAATTGACAATCCTTACGTTAATTTTCCGTCTGTAAAAATATTGAGAAATTTTCTAACACTGTTATCAATCTGGTGGATTAAAATCTCTCAAAATTATTCCTGAATCGCCTCAGATAACAATGATGAGCACGACATTTCTGGATTTTTTCCAAAATAACTATTTAAAATAATTAATTCAGTCCCCATAGTAAAAAGCACGTGCAATGTAATTCCATTAAAGTTCTCTTTTCCCATAAATAATCAAAATATTATTTTATATTAATAATTATATCATAAAAATGATTATTTAACAATTTAACTAAGCTTCATGACGTTAGACCTTTGTGCACTTGTCTAAATTAGTTTCAATTAATTTTTATATTTTCCTAAACTTACAAATTATAATTTAATAATCCAAATTATGATTTGGTGGTGCTTCTCACACCACGGAACTCCGAAGCATCACGACGTTGCCGTTTCTTATTCATCCTTCAGTGGAGGAAACAACACAATAGAAACGTCGAGTTGCTAAGACAGAGCGTTTTGAAGACATAGTAAACTAGTGAAATTAAATCTGAAATTTAGCTTTCTATAGATATCAGAGTAAGATTTCAACATATAAACGTTTTGAACGCAAATGTTGCGAATAAAATGGCGGTTAACAAAATAAATCATGGCGTTTGAAATCTAAAAAGAAATAGAATGTTATTTTATAATTTTTATAAGTATGTAAACTAGCTCTCCTTTCATTTTTATAATCAATATTTTTATACGTGCATTTTCTGCAGAACTTTTATGAAAATTTTAAGTTTAAGTGAAATCGAATCATTTGTCATTGTAACCAATATAATTGATATTATATAATTACATATTTTAAAGCCAAACTAAGACATTTGTTTTAGGTCTACTGTTGGCAAGTTCCGTTCCATTTTCAACATGAAACATCTATCTGCCCACAAACGTATACAATTTTTTAAGTCTTCTAAAATGAAAGTTGTTGTATTAATCCTGTAATTTAGCATTCATAAACATTAATGACATATATTAATTAGAAGGTTATTTTATGAAAGTAAAGGATTTAATAATAATGTCTTGTAAAATATTTACGAATTTTTTCATTTCATGATTTTTATGTAAGTATAGAAACATAACGAAATATAATGTATTATTTGTAAAATAAAGAAAATGATAAAACATAATAATACATAAAATACAGCACTACGCCTACAAGTTGATTTAATGACAATTCACCCTTGATAATAAGCCAATGAATTTACGTTTTAATATCTAATCATATTTTCGAGTATAAGCATGAAACTTTGTGTACTTATTTAAGAATGCAAGAGAAATATTTCACTTAGATTCTTTCGCTGTGAAGGACATATAAAAAAAATGTTACTGCCACTATTTATTATCAGCATCGACATTTTTTATATATGTGCATTTCATATTTGCTGAAACTTTGCAGCTAAAATTAAATGCCTAATTGAAATAGTTAAAAAAAAATTGCTTCACGTTCTTGGGGCATTCTGTATTCACAATGCAAATAACTTATACAACATCAAACCCCTTTAAAAGTTACAACGCTTTGCGTACATTCAATCTTCCATACATTGATTTATTATATGTTATTGATTATGTGTTTTAGTAGACTGCGAACAGGTTAAGTAAAATTCAAAGTGTACTGAAATCGCAATTCGTTTTCTCGGAAGTGTTCCTTACGGGATCTATAAAAACAGAAGGAAGTCGCCCGTTCAACGATAAGAAAGAAATATGATTTTCGGATCCGAATATTGGATATCAAAGCAATTTTCATCAAATCTAGTTTCATTTTTGTCAAAAAAAAAAACCTATTTACTTTGAAATATGAATCTTGTTTTTTTCCAGAAAGAAATTTCAAAAACTTGAATCGATTCTGAGACATTATTCATCTAATAATTCATCAAAATAGTAGATCAAGATTTTGACCCGCAGATGATGCAGTTTCGATTTAGAAGAAAGAATTGATTTCAAAAATATTTTAAAATGTTAACTTTTAAGTAATCCTAAACATGCAGAAAAATCTGAATTCCATATGCCATTTCATAAAGTTTTAAATTCTGAATCAATGCAAAATATAAATTATTTGTGAATCTGCAATAAAATCGCAATTATATTTAGGAAATTAAATATCCTACACTCGGTTATGTTTATTCCCTAACTGTTATTAGATCGGTAAAATTCATAGTTTGGCGATTTTTTGTGTAAGATACTCATGATCAATTACGATTGAAAATGTTCCGAAATATGAAATTTTAATGAAATGACTCTGAAATAAAATAAGTGAAGATTTATAAGAGAAGTCAACGAATACTCAATAGTATATCAAGAAGTATTATGAAAGATAGATAAACGAATGAATTATCAATCGATATCGACACTCTCGTATTTTTGTGCCCACAAAATTTTTATAGGTTTATACAAATGAATTATTGATTTTACGTTTTGCTTTTTACTTCGATTAACAATAATTTACTATCTATATATAATTTTAGCAGGACATGACATTATTTATTAGAATTTTACTTACGAATTCATCCATTTTCAATTCTTGACATAATGTGTCTTTTAAAATCATCTTAAGAAATGGTCGAATATTTTAAAATACTAACCCAAATTTTGGTTTAAATGAACATAGCTATTCTAGTAAGTGGGTCATAAAATTTTAACCAACAACTTGTCTGGGTTTCAAACTTGGAAAATCAAAAGAAAATTTATTTCATGATTTTTAAATAATATGAAACTCAAGGGAACAAAAAGAAATCTATGGTCCTTATTATATTTACATTTCAACATCTGCAATTTCCTTTATCAAGGAATAATACTTTCCTAGTTTACGCATAAGGAACTCGCTGTAAACTTTCGCTTCAAGTTCTGCTCAGATTAATTAGAGCAAGAATTTGAAACAAGGAATATAATATAAAAATATGCAATAAATACAACAATCATAATTTTATTTTCAATAGATATCTTAAATTCTTTTTGTTAAAAGTAAAACATTTCTAGATAGTTTCTGAAAAATGTATATTCGATCGAATAAAATAAAAATTCAAAATTCCTAGTATGCTTGAAACCGGCCAAATTTAGACACTCGTCAACTTTAATTCGGGAAATGAAATAACAATAACGGAAAGCAAGTGGAATGGATCTCTTCAATAAGCCCTGAGATGCAGAATTATAAAAGTATGTTATAAAATGAGAAAATGCTGTCGGGCATACGCTTCAAACCTGTTTTCTTAGCGTTTCATTAATCTGATGGCTGATTAAAAGAAGTTCCTTTTATTAGTAACAATTTTGAACACAATTAAGTGTCTACTAATGAAGCATACACAATATCACAAAGGCTTAACTTTTTGGATAATGCTCCTCACGGAGATGCGCAAACAAATATTAGTAAGCCTTGCCAAAAAAAAAAATAGTTTTATGCCATTTCAAACAATACAAGTTTGTAAGCTGAACAAAATACTTAGCTAAAATCTATTAAAAATGAAAATTAATTTAAAGAAATATTATTGTCTGTCTTTTAAAGTAAAAGAAATATTTTATTTATTTTTATAGGAAGCAAATTTTTACTTTAATCGCATGTAATTTAACATCCAATAATCTTCGAAAAAGGAATTCCATAGACTATTTTTGAAGCAAGAATCTACTGAGAGAAAATTGGATTATAAAATATAAATAAGGATATTGCGATACTAAAGGATCTTTTAATATACGATATAAAATATCCTTTAGTAACAATATTGATATACTGAAGGTTATTGAGATTTATTAAGTATTTATGAAGAGAAAAGATTAATAAATTAAAAGAGGATTTTAAATAAATTAGTTTTCCTTACTTGCTTTCACTTTGCATGAAGTGAAAAATGACTAACTTATAAAAAAGTAATAATTTCGCACACGGAACTGAAATGTTTTAAAATGAATATTTATTCATATACTATTTTAAAATTTGCACGTTCTATTTTTGGAAATTAAATAAATTTCATCAAAAAATTCGTTTACACTTCCAGTGATCTTCAATGATGAGGCTTTTATAAAAAAAAATTATGATCTATTAATATTTCGATAAAGATAGCAAATTAATATTGAAAATATTTTACAAATGAATATTGAAATATTTTACAAATTAATATTGAAAATATTTTACAAATTAAATGAAAAATATTTTCATCCTGAAAATATTGGTTGAGATGCTAAACTTTATGAATTCGATTCTGTTCTGATTCGATTTGACGAGTATTTTTACAATTCATTCAGCACAACAATACATCGTGTTAAAGCTGCCTAAGAAAAACACCGTTTTCTTTCGTTTTTTATATTAAAATAGAAAAAGGATATCCCACCGGTAAAAAATTCAAACTTTGTTTATTCCATCTTGGGATTAATCTACAAGTTGCCATCTACAAAATGAGATAGCAAAAAATATTTCTTAAATAACGTTGCCATTCTGAAATAAATAAATGAATAAAATAAAATATTAATACATTTTTAACATCCTCCCACCTTTTGATTATAAATAATGATCAAAATGCAATACTATTAGTTAAACACAGTTAAGAGATTCAATTAATGGCAACGTTTTACAAATTTTCAATTATCATTTAAATACAAAAATGAAAATAAATGTGAAAATATCCAATCAAAACAAAATAAATCACAAGTTCAGTCTCTCTGGCAATTTAATTCTTCTTCCGGCTCTACTAAATTTCATCCCGTTGCCAGAAGTACTGTCAGAAGTTTTGGTGATGTCATTTGACTTATTCAAATCATCTTGTGTCATCGAAGTGGAGAAGTCATCAGAGGATGTTAACTCTAATGGATATATTCTTTGAATTGGTCGCAGGAAATTCTGCTTTTAAGTTTGCACTCGAACAAGTCGTACACGCCCATCTTTACCTGGTATGATTTTAGTGATACGACCTAAAGCCAGACAAGTCTCTTTTTATTATCTGCTCCCACCATAACAATGTCACCAACAGTAACTGTACATTTTCTTGATTTTTTATTTCTCCGCTGTATGAGAGCACCCAAATACTCAGATCTGAAACGATTTCTTAAGCCTTTAAGCACTGCTTGTCCGTATTTGAATCTATTGCTCACAGAATTTTGCTCTACAGCATCTATATCAGGAAGATTGCATTCATGCACATCTTGTATGAACATCGATGGAGAAATTGGTTTTATAGCTTCCTCTTCGCAAATGTAAGTTAGAGGTCTTGAATTGATTACACGCTCGCATTCTGCAAAAATCTCATAATTGAGGTTTATCTCCTCATAATTGAGACGTGCCTGTCCTAACACTTTCTTCAAAAGATCTTTTAAAATTCTAATTAATCTCTCCCACCATCCGCCACACCAGGCAGCAGTTGGAGGATTAAACTTCCAGTCAATAGAGTTTATTGCTACATATTTTTGGATACGGTTCCAATCCAGTTGTTTTAAATAGTTGGCTGCTCCAACAAAATTGGAGCCATTATCGCAGTATATTGTTGTGCATCTTCCTCTGCTAGAAACAAATCTCCTAAAGGCCATTAAAAAAACATCAGTCGACGCAGCAGTAACAACTCGAAATGAACTGCTCTGTACACTGCACAAGTAAAAATTAGAACCCAGCTCTTCTTGTCTTTAAGGAATAAAGGTCCAGCCATATCAACGCCAGTTATCTGAAACACCGCAGCATCCTTTTCTCTATTTTCTGGAAGGGGGGGGGGGACTTATAACTTCTATGTTCTTTGAGCTATATCTTTTACACGTAATGCAATTGGCCACCACATGTTTCACCGCTTTTCTTCCATTTAGGATCCAGTACTTTTCTCTAAGTGCATTCAATAGTATCTGGACTCCAGCATGACAGTTCTTAACGTGAGCATTATAGATTAACCGCTTTACCACTTCATGCTTCGGAGGAAGAACAATAGGTTTAAGAAAATCTTCACTGTCCTTGCGATAAATAATTTTAGTTTTCAAACGGATGATGCCAAGATCGTCTTTAAATACTTGTAGGGTTTTTAATCTCTTTTCTTCTTCTGGGAGAAAAGACTCATTCTGTATCATAAATAAAACCTTCATTTCTGCTTCAAGAAATTCTGTAGCGGTTAATTCACCATGCTTCTTCTCAGTTATATTTTTGCAGTTGTTCTTGAAGCGGAGGATCCATGCAACAAGACGAACTATTCTATCATAGTTCGAAAAATATCTGTAGTACCAGTTTGCAACACCATAGGCTTCATTATTTGATAATATATAAGTCGTCTTAGACTTTTCCTTTCTAATCACTTCTTCATTCCAATCATGGTTGGAGGAACCCATAATGTTTTGAAATTCAAAAGCATTTTTTATCCATTGTGGACCCTCCCACCATCTTAGGGAGACTAGATGTTTTGCCTTGCAACCTCTGGAAGGTAAATCTGCCGGATTCTTATCACCAGGTATGTGCCTCCATGATGTAGGATTATTCAACTTCCTTATCTCTTGAACTCTATTCCTAACGAAGACAGACCAATTTTCTTCCCGTAATATCCATGCAAGCACTGTTGTAGAATCACTCCAGTAATATATCGTAACATTTTTCCAACCAAGAGCTTCAGCAACTGAATTCGCTAGCCTCGCTCCAATCACCACAGCAAGAAGTTCCATTCTTGGGATAGTTGTGCCTCTTAAAGGAGCCACTCGAGATTTCGCTGCAAGTAGAAATAGCTCGATTCGACCATTATTTTCTATTCTAAGGAATGTAACAGCAGCATATGCATCTTTGCTTCCATCAACAAACGTATGAATAGTGCAGTTACTTATATCTTTTGAAGATGCTTGTACACACCTAGGAATCTGTATGTCAGACAAATGCTTAAGTTCTTGAAACCACTGTAGAAATTCTTTACGAAGCTCACCAGTTATTTCTTCATCCCAACTTGTACCTAATTTCCCTGCCTTTTGTAGCATTATTTTTGGACAAAGCATCACTGGTACAGTGAATCCAAAAGGAAAAAATACTTTATGTACTGTAGATAACATACTCCTTTTAGTTACTTTTTTCACATTAATGTCATCCAGCCATTTCATGTTAATTTTCAAAGTGTCTAATTTCTTATTCCAAATAAGACCTAATACCTGAGTTTCTTCCTTTGAATTAGTTTCACAGTCGCCAGACCATTCCCATTCTCTAAGATCAAAACCACCTTTTGCCATCAAGGTTTTAGAATTTTCGATGAATCGATCTAATTGGTCTTTACTGTCGACACTAGTAACGACATTATTAATGTAGAAACTCTCCAAAAGTCTTTTCTTCAAAGATTTTTCAAATCCTTCACATTTTTGAATATGGTACTCAGTTACTGAAGCTAAAAGAAAAGGGCTACATTTTACCCCAAAAACAACTCTTGTGTGACGAAAAACTCTCAATTTCTTTTCTTCTCTATTTTCCCACCACAAAAACCGAAGGAAGTCTATCCTCTTTACGAATACTAATTTGCAGAAAAGCTTTCCTGATGTCATCTATAACGCCAAGCTGTCCCTCTCTGAATCGAAGAAGAATATTTGGAATAAGCTCAATGAGATTAGGACCACATTCCAAGCATTTATTCAAAGATGGATAATTTGCTAATCTCGCTGAAGCGTCAAATACCGGACGAATTGGAGTAGTGCTGCTGCTTAGTTTTATCACTGCTCGGTGAGGTAAATAATTACCATAAGAGTTCATTTCGTTGGTCGGAACTTCCTCTATTATGTCTTCATCTAACCAATTTAGAAGAATATTTTCATATTTCTCATACATATTCATAGCTATAAGTTTTGAGGTAGTGTAGTCGAGCCTTTTCCTCTCCAAATCCAAGTTGTCGGGCAAAGGTGACTTATCATCAGACCATAGTAAACAAACCTCATATCGACCATCTTTATTAATTGTTACCGTTTCTAGAAAATGCTCCTTGGTCCGAAGATCAATCTCGTTCTTAGATTTTTTTCTCAACAGGATCATTGATTCCGATTGAATCTAATTTCCATAAATTTGTGATTTCAGCTTCATTTACAAATAAGGACAGCACTGTTATCGCCAGGTTTTCTTCCGAAGGTTCTTCCTGTGGTACCTTACCCATTAAGGTCCATCCTAAGAAAGTTTCTACAGCGACAAGACCTGAAGATAAGACTTTTCTTTTGCCAGTTAACATTTTCCCCATAACGTCAGCTCCAATTAGAATATCAATGCCTTCACAAGTATCGCTAATATCAGTTAGATTAATCTGATTTTCCTCTAATTCTTTTATCCAGGGACCTTTAAAAACCGGTCTAATACTGTCACAAATGATAGACTGATCCAGAACTTCAAAATTACAGCCGAAATTTCCAATCAAATTTCTCAATTTTACTTTATAACAATTATGTTTAAATTCTTTAGTGATAACGCCACCAAAAAGAGAATGTACCAATTTTTCACATCGAACGGGTGTATAATTCATTTCTTCAGCTACACTTTTCAAAATGTAAGATTTATGTGATGCAGAATCAAAAAGTAACCTCACAATTTTCTGTTTATTATCCGATACTAGTTTAGCTTTGAGAGTTTGAAGAAATATCTTAGGGCTGTGTTTATTAAAATTAGCCATATTAACATCTAGTGCGGGTTTATCTTCTTTTCCCTCTACAGACATCTTTTGCGAATCAAGCACATCACACATTATAGGAAAATGTTTTTTAGAACATATCAGGCATTTTAAAACTGCTCGGCATCTTTTAACTGCGTGAAATGGCGATAAACATGCAAAGCAGCATCGTTTTTCCTTGACTATTTTTTGTCTTTCCGATAGAGTCATTTTTTGAGCCGTAAAGCAATCATAACTTGAATGTTTACCACCGCAAGGTACTTTATTTCTCAAATTTTCCGAGCTATATTGTTTCTTTTTCAAAGGTTTATATTCTTGGCCCTTTCCTAAACCGAAACCGGCTACAGCCAAACATATTCTTTCTTCTCCTACAACTTCCGTTTTCAAAAATTGCATCAAATTATCCAATCTTCCTTTCGCGTCAGAATTAATACTGGAAATATTACTACGATTCCAAGCCTTTAAAAAATCAGCTGGGAAACAAGATTCAACCATAGGATACAAAATGGATGCACATTTATCTGTGGTTACACCTAATGTTTCTAATGCTCGTAAATATGATTCAGGCTTATCATACAAAGAAGTTAATGAAAATGTTTCTTTTGTTTGCACAGAAATAATTAATTTTAATAATTCTCTCACATATACTTCCATTAAAATATCTTCTCTACCAAAACGCGATTTTAAACCATCAATAGCCTTTTGATAGTTGGCGCCAGTTGGCGGAAAACTTTCAACAACCTCTCTAGCACGAGAACCAGAAATTGTTGCTTGAACTAGGTACTGAAATTTGTCTTCTGGTGCGATATCCTCATCTTTATGTATTTGCTCAAATTGACTTCAAAATGGGAGCCAATCTTTAATATCGTCGCCAAATTGTCTAAATTCTAATCTAGGCAGTGTAAACTTTCTCTTATAATTATTTAAATCAGCAGTAGAATTTGCAGAAAATGACTCACCTCTATTTTGAGATTGTATTCTTGCCAATTATCTTTCTTTTTCAACTTCAAGCTGCAATCTTCTATCTTCCTTTTCAGTTTCAAGCCGCAATCTTTTATCTTCTTTTTCGGTTTCTTCTTTTAATTTCCTTTCCGAAATAACATTCCTTAAAAGTTCTTGGACGAATTCTGGATCATTCTTGTATTCACAACTATTTAAAATGAGATCTTTTAATCCAACTATCGTAATATTTTCTGATACGTCTTCTCCAATTTCAGACGCAACGTATTTCAGATCTTCTTTTTTAAAACCTTTTATCGCTTGAAACATCTTGATTTATTTTGTTTCGAGAAAGACCTGTCGCGGACGCCAAAAAATGTTAAAGCTGCCTAAGAAAAACACCGTTTTCTTTCGCTTTTTATATTAAAATAGAAAAACGATATCCCACCGGTAAAAAATTCAAACTTTGTTTATTCCACCTTGGGATTAATCTACAAGTTGCCATCTACAAAATGAGATAGCAAAAAATATTTCTTAAATAACGTTGCCATTCTAAAATAAATAAATAAATAAAATAAAATATTAATACATTTTTAACACATCGAGCATACTTCCTTCTTTAGGCAATCTCTCTATTCAAATAAGGTAAGCATATAAATTACAATTTGAGGGGCCAAAATTTAAATCAAGGTAATGACTGAACGATGCACATACTACTTGCAAAATATGGATTATTTTCAATGAATAAAAACTATTTATTCAAAAAGTTTTATAGATATTTCTTTTGTTTACTTTATTTAATATTTTAGCTACTGTCATCAAATGTAAGATGCGATATATATTAATCAAAAAATGAGAAGAAAAAAAATTTTGATAAATGTTGATTGTTTTAAAAAGAATTTAATTCGGGAATAATCTGATCATACATTTATGGTAAAATAGACTGGTATATATTTTTAAAAAAATTATTAGTTTTACGAAATTCTAAGAAAGCAATCCTACAATTAAGGGCAAATATTTATCATACTATCTAACTTTATTAGATCCTGAATGCTGGTAAATTATTAGTGGGAATAAAAGACAGAAGGAGAAAACAGAACTTTTATCCTACTTATTGTGTCGGATTGATAGGGGAAAGAGAGATCGGAAAATTGAAATGCACAAAAATCTTCAAAAAATTATAGATTAAAAAATGACATTCGATTCTAGAACACGGACACGGAATTCTGGTTTGTACTTATCTTACTTACTGTGAACCAGAGACTCTTCCAGAGTATAAATCGAAGCAAAACTATTCTCCACAGTACCACACGAAATAAAACACTTTCCTCGAAATGCTCTCGTATTCGAAATTTGAAACTCAAAAAGCGATAGAACAAATTGGGGAAGATAGCTAAGAAATTCACCGGCTACTTTGTTTCAAAAGAATTCGAAAAAGAATATGGTTAAATTTTAAAAGAATATAAGTGTTCTATTCAGATATTCAATTCTGATGGCTGCAAATGTTTCGATATTTTGCTTTGATATAGATTTAAATTAGGAATTTTTTAAAAGTTTAATTGCCTAGTTCACTGACCCTCTCAATACTAAGTCGGCCCAACCCTTCCGTGCTAATCTGTACTAATGGATCGTTTTAAGGGCCTGTTTCCTTTTCAAAAGAGGAATTCAGGATGTGAAACGAGAGCACCTTCTGAGCTAACTTGCTTTACATACTGCCTCCTTCATTTGAATACGAAACAGTCTTAAAAAAAAAACGACCTATTAATATAAAACTTTCAATGCCAGGTTCATTGCGAAAGGGAGACAGTAAGACTTATAAGCCTTTTTAGGCAACTTCATTCAAAAAATAAAGTATATATTCTACAAGAAATAGAAATATACCTCTATAATGGGTACAATAAGCGCGGAAAATGCATTTATAATTCGTTCATATTTAATAAATCATTTCAGCCATTGAAATGTGACATGCATTATTTCAAAAACAACATTTATTATACTGCTTTATAGGCAGATATAAACAATAAAAATTAAATTTGTCGAATTGATGCAACAATTAAGATAAATGAAAGCATGTTTTCAACTCAAAATTACTTCCATTACTATTAATGAATAAAATGAAGGAAAATTTAGAATTTGCTCTCACTGTCTATCACAAATGATCTCTCTGGTCTGGATATTTAGCTAAACGCTTCCTGGATAGGCTGAAATTCTATCTCGATTCTATCGATTTCCTGTATCAGCTCATCACTTAGTAAGCATTTCACTTCATTTCAACTGTGCTAGCTATATTAAATCCCCGCTGTAATGGACAACGACATCATTTTTTAAGCTATGAGTTACGAAATTAAATAATAATTTGTAAATATGTGACAGCTTATAATTTAATAAGCAAACTTTCCATTTTAAAAGCTACCGATTTTAATACTCAAACATACCATCCATTGGAAAGGAATGACTAATTAAAGGTTTTCAATTTCATGATTGGCTTTCTGCCGAAATCCATGCAATATAGTGTACGTAATTTCAACGAGTGGGAAGGCTCTCCCAGGAATTTTCCCTCATTTCATAAATGTGTTATTTCCATTCCTTGGCATAAAATTGTGAATCTCGAATCTTATAACTTTAAATGAGCGATTCTTGTAGAAATAAAAATTTATTTCGTGTATCTCAGAAATAGCTCTCACGATTTGGATCAAATTTTATATTTAGATAAGGTTTTTGATTTTTAACTTTATCTATAGAGGTCCCTTTCCTGAAGAAACGCGATTTCACACGCAAAAGTAATCATTATAACTAACTATTATAGCCTTTTTTAATCTACTGTCATGCTCAATGTCATATAGCGCCATCTAGGCCCCCACTTCACCATGGTAAAACCGAGTGCAAGTTCAAAAATATAAGTAAGGACAGATAAACTGTAAAACGAATACTGTAATATAGTAGATTGTTTCGAATAACATGTCAAAATAAGTGCATTTGTAATTTTTATTTAAGTGGCCCATTCATATGTAGGCAAGATTGAAAAATATTCATATGCAATCAGTATGTGGTTCGTATCTAAATAGTTTCTCCGAAAAATCGCAATTTTACAAAAAACAAAACTAGTGGAGTTTGGTTTTTTTTTTATATATATATATTAAGACCCTAAACGCCAAGTAGAATTACATTTTTATTTTCAGAGCCGCATTATCGCTTTCTAATAGTTTTTTTCGTAACATTCATAAGAGTTGTACATTCTGTAGTACACTAAAGAAATGCGGTACTTTAGCATGAACCGCTTGCTCATGGGCAACGATGCTTGCGAAAGAATGTATTAGAAAACGATCTTTGACGACTTTTTTTGCAATTCATCCCGGGCATGAAGTGAATGCTCAAGTACCAGAAAACTGAATGCATATTTTGGAGGATTTTTTTTACAAACGATTGAAACCAAATTTTGGCGCAGAAGTAAAATTGTAATCGCAACATAACGTACTAAATGTCTTTCATTCATATCGCTGGATTTTTTTAATTACGTTTACATGCACAGATTTGATAAGAATGCGCAACTTGAGACGTAAAAAATGTGAAATATTTTCATTTGACTAAAGTTTTGAATGATCTGGCGCAAGGCAGACAGACACTAAACACGTGTTCGGTTCCAATTTGATACAGATCTGCACATCAGATGGCACATTAGACTTCATTCTCCCGGATCTGCAAGTTGTGGAGTAATCGTGTTTTCTTGTACTCCATCAGCTGTACTGGACGTATTTCAAGCCAAATTTGAAGTGAAAACCTTATACGAAGTTTCAGTCACTTTCCTTAAAGTGTTTTAAAGTCATCCTGTTTACAGGCATAGAGACATCATTCCAAGAGGATGCTTTTCTAGTTCAGAGAAGTCTGAAGCGAGGAAATTGTCAAAATCTCCAATTCGAATATTTTGATGATGGCAATGCTTTTTTTTTATTTTTTTTATTTTTTTACTTTTTCGCATACGAAGAAAGCACAACTACAGTTCCCTGCACAGCAGATTTCAATAACTGAATTTTAAAGAATACAGGATAGAAGGATTGCTGTTATTTTTATCACTGTTGTTGATACAAAAAATCTAAAGAGTGATCTTGAGAAATTAAATATATATATTTTTTTGAGAACAAGAAGTCATATCAACCACTATCTTTTACTCACTCACTATTTTTCCAAGTTCTCTTGCATTTTAATTTCAAAAAATTTTTGCGTGGAAAGTACGAGAAATAATTTCTTTTATTAAATTTCTGTATTAATAAATATGGAAAAATTTTAATTTCGTATATTTATTAGCAGTTATTTATTTATTTCCATATGTAGTTTGGGACCAGCATGAAACAAGGATCACTTATCTAGCCTCATTTATAAAGTTGGAAAGTTCGATGAATATTTTCCCGATAAAATTAATATCGCCAATGTGACCGAAAAGTCACAAATCTGTTTCAGTTGAGAAAGAATTGGCTCTTAGATTGTCATTTTATAATATTCACGATTCCGTAGGTGATATTTTATCTGATAGATTTAAGTTAATATGAATGTTAATCAAGTCATGTTAGTTAAATAAATAGCTGCTTTGAACAAAGTTTAAGTATTTCTTACAACCAAATATTTTTCAAAAAACGTATATCACGTTCTAAGTTCATTAATAAAGTGATTACAGTGTTTATGCAAATATATACGAAATATATGACGCTTTACTTCTTATAATATTAATAATAGGCATAATATATATATATATATATATATATATATATATATATATATATATATATATATATATATATATATATATATATATATATATATATATATATATATATAGCATAGCATGTAATATTAATATTAAGCATCGATGAAGGATCCCTTCCCAATGGCGGTTTCAACACATAAGGGAACTATCGGTAAGTGTAGTGCTAATTAATTTAAAATTTCGAATTTACGAAAAAGAAATGAGATACAAGTTTAACTTATTATTCAAATAAACGAACGGAAAATTATATAAAAAACATTCTTTTCAGCAAATGATAAGAATAATCTATTTAAATTTAATCACTTCTTTCTAAACATTTTAAACAATAAAAGAGCATACATTTGTTCAAAATTTTAAAAATGCAAAAATTTACTAAAATTTAAAAGAATAGTTTGAGATGAATTTTCTTTTCAAATCTTTTCCTTATAAAGTTTAATCAATTAACCATTAGAAAAATTTAATAATTTAAAGTAAACCAGAAACAAAACAAAGAGTTTGAATATAAAATTCTATGAAATGTCATGCTCAAGATATAAAATATTTATTTGGTTTTTCTGGATTTTTTTTGTTTAAATTTCAACCAAGAAAAAAAAATAACTATAAATCTGCATTCGTTAAATGTCTTAGTATTACCATAACTTTAAAAACAAATAGAAGTTTTTCAAAACTTATTGTCCTTTCAGAGAGTCAAAAGAAGGCAACTGAATGTTCGCTACGGTCTAGTTCATTTTCATATAATGGGTTCTCGATTCTATGACATTCATCAAGAGTCGCTTGACTTAATTATTTGTTCCCCGGAATAACAATCAACACGTCCACAAAGTCGATGAACACCTATTATTCTTTCTGATAGAAAAATCAATTAAGTGGGAACATATTTTTTTTTCCTTCTTGATTCGCCTTATGGCAAAGCTCTCATTCGAGAAGCACTCAAAGGCTAGCAAATTATTTTCCTCTAGAATTTTTTTAAAGGAAACTGTTTCAGGAGAGAAAAAACGATTGAATTGAAATTTCTGTAGAAATCAGAAATTTCTGTAGAAATTCTGTAGACTGCAATGAAACTGTTTTTGTAATAATCAATTCAAATTTAGAAATCATATTTATGTTATTGCCAACTGACTAATTTTATTCAAAAATGTGTTTAAGTTTAAATATGCATTGAGGTAGTTACTGTTTCCTTCGTTACATTTCAACTCTTGTTCTTTAACTTTCGAATGTTTTTTGTTCTGTCACTTATTATTTTTGTAGTGCTGCATTGCATTGTTCAATATTCTCGAGAGATTTTATTCTACTCTGATATTTTTACTTAACATGCAAATACATAGAAGACATAAAAGACATGAAGTATGAAATGAAAAAGGTAATGACGTAAAACAGTATGACAAAATTAACAAATGAAAACCATCGCCAGAAATTATACTAAAAGCGTACAAACTAAATGAATTTTAATTCCTATAATCAGATTTTGAATATGGTGGAACATTCCTTTAGTTAACCAAACCTCATAATCTTTTTTTCCCCTCATTCTGTCCCTTAGACATACCTAAAACGCCTTGCTTGCGAGACGCTTATAAAGCTCTTTAAAATTTGGTTTAAATCATTCCATCGTTTTAAATATAGGTCATTCACTTCACATCCATTGTGAAGCTTATTTTTAAATTGTCGTTATTCATTTGAAAAAAATCAGATAAGTATCAAATGTTTTTTTTATACTAACAGACTTGCATAAATGATTTTTCCAATACTCGCATTATTTCTCTGCATTCACATTTTACAGACTCAATGTGTTGTCCAGTACTTCACAGAGACGAACACACAAAGACGACGAATACACAGACGACAAATATTTACAGCCGAGACGAACACAGTAGCACACTACAGCCGACAGTAGCCCACAAGTAGTAATTGTCCACAGCACATGAAGCGGCCAGGCAGAACCCAGCAGGAGAAGGGTTCCCCGGAGTTTCGCTCTACGGTCTCTATAACGATTGAACTTCTCTCTGTCTTCTCTCGCTTTAGCTGCCGACTCACTACTTCTCACAATTGGCTACTACGCAATATACGACACTGTCTCCACGGTAAACAACAGGACTCGACGCTCACAGCTCAGCTCAGCACTCGCTCTGCACAACGTTGGTAATTCGCTGTTGCTTCGCTATTCTCTGGAAGACTTGTTACTTGTCGGCGACTCCGACTACCCACATACTTCGACTTCGATGGTAGACTTATCGGGGCACCCATCCTTGGAATAGGACTATCCCCTTAATGACGAAAACTGAATGATTACACATGACATTTGTGTATTATGGCATGAACTGTGGTGGTTCTTGATGATACGGTGGAAGGAGAGAAACTTGACTTGATTTTTCTGAAAATTTGGTCTTTGCAGGTGAGGGAGAGTGGAAGTGATGTCTTGGCCAATAGGAAAGGAGGATTTCAGGGAAGTAGGATAGGGTGATGCAGGAATGTTTTCTGGGTAAGGTGAGGGACAAACTATTGTTCGTTGGTGACCAATCAGGATGCTGGGTTATTGCAGTGGAATGACTTTACTTTTGGAGGAACTTAGCCGACCAGAGCGTTGAGAATTATCAACTTTTTCTCTTCCTTGTTATTTATTTTCTTTGCTAGCTTGGCTGCTTCTATTAATTTTGGGAATTCTTTAAGTACTTCTCTTAATTCTTTTAGGATTTCCAGGGTTTCTAGGATGGAGAAGAATTCTTCAATAGCAGTCAAAGTTGGGGTCGTATTCTGTTTTTGAGGTGGGGAGACAAGTTGAGTGTCTTGATTTCTTTGATGTTTTCTGGTTATCTCTGCTTAGGAGGGTCTTCCGTTGATCGTTGTTAGCTTGGGGAATTTGATACAACCTTTCCATGCAGCTGTATGACCTGTTTTTTTTGCAGTTTACACATATTCGGTCTTGTATTTTTTCGGTTATATTGCAGCTCCGGGTTGGGTGTGTACCACTACACTTGATACATTTGGGTGCTAATCTACAGTTACTGGCTGAATGAGGAAATCCTACACATTTGTAGTAGATGGTTGCAGTTGTTTTTCTTCTGTAGCTTTCTATTGTGATTTTTAGATGGAGGAGGGTTTTTTCATTATAGATGTTGAGTGCACTTCTATATTTCTTGATCTCTAGTAGGAAAATTAGGTACAGGGTTTTCAGCTTGTAGTTTTTAAGTTGGGATATTCTTATTATGTTGTAGTTTCTTTCTTCCAGTTCTTTAGCAATTTCTTCTTTCGCTGTGTCTATGGGCAGCCCCTTTAAAATCATTTTTAATGGCCTGTTTTCATAATTTTCATAATTATGAATACATAATTTTCATAATTACGAATTCTTCTTTTTTCTCTGTTAATAATTCGATGATCTTACTTCTCTCTTCTTCATTAGCTGGGTGAATGGCAATCGTGTTTCTAATCAGTTTGTTTTCAGTCTGGGTGTATTTCTTGTGGATTTCTTGTAGTGTGATGTTGTAATTACTTGATAATTTTAGGTTGATAGGAGCAGGTCTATTGTTGAGTTTTTCTTGGCTTTCTTGGTTTTGGCTTAGGATTTCAAATCTATTTGAAGTGTCCATGATTTCAGGGCTTTCTTCAGTTTTCCTAATTTTTGCAGCTTTTTTCGAATTTACTGGTTGGAAGTTTTCAGTGTTGGTATCATTTTTCTTGTTGTTTTCTTGAGAAGGGGTGTCGATATCCATTTGTTTAATTTCTGGTTCAGCTAGGTCTATTTCAAAGTTGGGGTGATTATCTTTGATATTTTTGCTTAAATTGTATTTCTTCATCCAAGTTTCTACTTCCTTAGCATATTTGGTTGAGATGTTTGTAGTGGAATTCAGTTGGGTTTTTTCTTTATGTTTAGAATTGCTACTTGCCATGGGAGATGCAGCAGTACTTGACCTGTTGTCTTTTCCCGATGGCACTGTGTGGCTATATGAGAAGTTGGATCCCCTTTGGAATTGTCAACAGTATCTTTAAATCCTACACATTTGATTGACGGTCGAGCGCCTTTACTGCTCATAAAAAATTACTTGAGCATCTGCTCTCGCTACGTCCGTCCCCTTCCATGACTGGAGACGGAATGACTACTCACATACGTGAGAGCGCCGGCCTTTTATAGTTCACTGGAGGCTGGGATTAAATCTTCTAGACCAATCAGGGCGTATCTGGGAGTATCTCGATTCCTAGTGGATGGATCGTGAAAATTCTCGAACTTTCCAGTATTATCCATTTTGTCACCAAAGTCGCCAAGTCACCAAATGGTCGCCAAGCTCTGAGGACATTGACGCGGCAACCTCTCAGCACGCACAGGACAGATCATGCAACGGTCTTTCTTACGATGACATTATTAGTGCTGGGAAGCAAAATTACAGATTTGCAACAATATATTTATATAAACCTTGCACCGCTTGTATGTCACCACCTTATACCATATTGTATCGCTGTGGCTATGTAAATTGAGAGTGACAGCTATGGTCAGCCAACTTTTGTGTTAAGTGAAATAGGGTTCTTTCAGAAATTACATCAAGGCAATACAATCAAAAAGCAAATAAGGGTAAAATTCTCATTATTCTTCCGTAGGAAGAATTTGCTAATGTTATTAAAAGGACTCCTGTAAAATCAGAAGAACCAAATATTTCGGCAAATCATTCTTCATTATCAAACAACCAGTATCGGGACAAAAAACGGAATTGTGGATTTTGCACTCAATCACATTTGCGCTAACTCAATAAATAGTGCGATTTGCACTTGCATTGTAGGTTTACTGGGATTTAATCGCCTTTGGCAGTAAAACTTGGCATGAATCTAAAGGGGGCTATAGAGGATGCATATTTATTGATAAGAGAATGATTGCTGATTGAGGCTTCTTTTCCATGAAATATTCAACTTTTTCTCACAGTAAAACTGATACTGTCTCTTTAAGAATGCTAGGAACAGTTTTGAAAGTTTACTTTAACGAAAATTTTCGGGATTTTCAACTCTTTTAAATCTAGAGGAAACGAAACGAAAAGTACTCTAAGATTTCTCCCTTAAACATTTAATCACGATTTGTAATATACACCATTTAGAATTTTTTACGGATTTGGAAAAATGTTGTGACGTTATCCTTACTAATTTATGTGATCTTACATTGCTGAAAACGGAAGTTTCTGATTTGATCAGTGGCAATGACTTTGAAACGGAGCCAAAACAAAATCCCCTCCATAAGGAAATTCTGATGCTTCGAAAGAACTACACTTTGAAAAACCGGAAATCGCCGATTGATTTAGAGGGCTGACTCAGAAGTTTCCTCTTTAATTGAATGCTTCCGAGAGTTATTTCGAAAAAACTAACAATACTTTTTTCTGTTTTTAGCTTGAAAGATATTATCGAGTTAATAAACCTTTTTTGTCTCGGGATAACTATAGTGTGGAAACTTTCATTTCTGATGTTGAAGATATTTTTGACTTATACCAAATAAAGAATCCTATTCATCAAGTTATTTTTGTAAAGAAATGCTTAACTGCTCCAGCTTCAACACTATTGAGGCCTATTCGTGGAATTAATAATTGAAAACAAATGCAAAAATACTTGATAGAAGAATTTTCTCAAAAAATTAATGGTCTTCAATTGCATAATTTAATGCAAGCTAGACGTTTGAAACCTTCCGAAACTTTACAAGAATACTTTTTGGCCATGACATATTTGGCACATAAATGCTCTCTTGATGAGTCTTTCTTAAATGATTATGTCATAAATGGCATTCCTGATATTTCAAACAACAAAATTATTTTATTGTCTGCACATTTTTTATATGTCTGTAAATCCATTTCTAAATTTAAAGAAAAATTGAAAATTTACGAAAAACTCTTTTATGCTTCAAAAACTTTTAAACAACATGTAGATAGGAAAAATGATGATCACACACATGATGCAAGGCTTGACCACAAACGTGTCACGAAGCCACAACCCACTTGTTACTCATGTGGACTTACAGGTCACAAAAGCATCTCGTGTATAAATAAAGAACGTGGTAAGTAATGTTATGGATACAAAAGTTTCGGCCATATACATGCTAATTGCCGCAAAAATTCCACCAATTCTATGTCAACATCTAATCGCAACATCTCTACCCCTTCGGATAGAACTATTCACCCAATTTCTCAATTGTCTGGACAAATTTCCGTAAATCCTATGCATATTACCATAACTCTTGCTAAAATTCAATTCACTGCTTTTTGTGGTACCGGTTAACAAGCCACCATAATTAACGACAAAATATACCGAAGCATTGGATCCCCACCATTGTATCCTTCATGCATAACATTCTCAGGAATTGGTGGAGACAAAGTACACTGCATTGGATTTTTTCAAGATTCCATTACAATTGAAGACACAACACTTCCTGCCAAAAATCATGTTATTAGCTATACTTCAATTCCCCTTGATGTTATTATTGACAAAACCTTTTTGCAACAGATTTTACATTTGGTAAACAGGACATACGCTTATGTAACAATCATACGGATGACATATTAATTGCTATCGCTAATGTCTATCGCTTTCACACATAATTAATCACAAAATTTGTGATGAAGTTAAAAACTTATTAGATAATTACAAACCTCACAAAATTAAAGATACAGAACTTAAAATGACTATTTTATTAAATGATGAAATCCCAGTTGCTCAACGTTCGCGTAGACTTCCCTTCGCAGAACAGAAAATTGTAGAAAACCAAATCCAGCAATGGTTGAATGACGGAATCATTAAACACAGGTGCTCTGATTATGCTTCCCCAATTGCTTTATGTAGAAAAATGGAAACTATAGGTTCTGTATAAACTATAGAAAAATTAACAGAAAGATGTTTAAAGACAAATTTCCCTTACCGTTAATTGAAGAAGATTTAGATAAACTTGAAGCATATAAAGTTTTCACCTCTCTCGACCTCAAAAATGAATTCTTTCATGTACCCATGGATACAAACAGCATCAAATATACATCTTTTGTGATTCATGAAGGTCAATACGAATTTTTTACGTGTGCTATTTGAATTGTCAAACAGTTCTAGCGTTTTCCAACGTTTTGTTTATAGTATTTTTAAGAAACTTATACACGAACGCGTTATAATTGCGTATTTGGATGATCATCTCATTCCATCCCAAGATGAAGCAGAAGGTTTACAAAAACTTAAAATAGTTCTTCAAACAGTTGCGGACTATGGCCTTGAATTAAACTTTTAAAAATATAACTTCCTGCAAGGAAATATAGAGTTCCTCGGGTATGTTATTTGCAATGGCAAAATGAAGTCTTCACCCTCTAAAACACTAGCAGTTCAAAACTTTCAACAGCCTACAACCTCTAAACAAATTTAAAACTTTCTAGGTCTAACAAGTTACGTCAGGAAATTTATACCTAATTATGCTCTCATCGCTAGACCTCTAAATGACCTTCTCCGTGATGATGTAGAATTTGAATTCTTCCGAAAACAAATTGCTTCTTTTCATGAACTGAAAAACATACTTTCCCGAAATCCGGTTCTTCATGTTTTTCAACAAGGTCTTCCTTTAGAACTTCACACTAATGCAAGTGTCCGAGGCTTTGGTGCTGTACTTTTCCAAAATTTTGTGATTGACAATTCCACCCTATCCATTACTTCAACAAAAATTCAGTAGTTACGAGTTAGAAGTTCTTGCAATTATTGAAGCACTTAAAAAATTTAGAAACTACTTGCTAGATACAAAATTTAAGATACTGATACTGACAAATTGTGACGCAATCCAAAAAAAAAAAAAAACCCCGAATAAAAAAGAATATACCTCCAAAAATTGCTCGATGTGCGTTGATGCTTGAAGAATTTAATTATGAAATTTGTCATAGGCCAGGTAAACAGATGAAACATGTAGAAGACCTTAGTCGTTATCCTGTTCTTGTGATCTCTCCAAATGATGTCACACAAAAGATCAAAATTGCCTAAGAAAACGACGAATTTATTTTATAAATGAAAAACATGATGAGCACCCAACCAATTCATGATTAATTTCTTAAAAATGACATTTTATACAAATTACACAAAGGTGGCGAATTTTGGTGGTTCCACAAATGATGCAGGACTGCTTCATCCTCTTCCAAAAGGTGATAAACCCCTTAATTGTTACCGATGTGACTTTTTAGGGTCTTTACTAACCACTAAAAAGTGTTATAAATGTATTTTTACTGTTATTGATGCTTTTTCAAAATTTGTATGGATTTATCCAGTTAAATCCGCTTCAACAAAGAAAGAAGACAAATTTATATTACAACAGACCACATTTGGAAACCCTTCGAAAATAATTACTGATAAAGGTAGTTCTTTAACTTCAATTGAATTTCAAAATTTTTGTGAACAACAGTCAATGGAACATATTCAAATCACTACTGAAGTACCACGTGAAGGTTGAAAGACTCCACAGTACATTAATTCCTGTTCTAACCAAATTGTCTATTGATGAGCCGAATTAATGGTTTAAATATGTACCACGGTTACAACGAATTTTAAACAGCACTATATCATGTAGTAGTAAATTTACACCTTTTGAACTTTTAATTGATATTTAAATGAAACAAAAAGAGGATATCGAGATCAAAATACTACTTGAATAGGAACATTATGAACACATTAATCATGACAAAGAAAAATTGAACGACGAAACCAAGCGAAGCATCTTGAAATTACAGCAGGAAAATAAACATCAATAAAAGCCGTAAACCTGCATGTAAATATAAGCTCGGCGTCACAGTGGCTATACAGAGTACTCAATTTGGTACCGGTCTAAAGCTGCGCCCAAGATATTTTGGACCTTACTAAATTATTAAGATGAATACCAACGATCGATATAATGTTAAGAAGACAGGACTTCACGAAGGTCCGATCATAACGTCAACTGCTGTGGATAAAATAAAGAAATGGTTTAAGCATGCACCATTAAAAATTTGTGTTTTTTTTATCTTTTTTCTTTTTATGTTCTTTTTTTTTCTCTCTCATTTCAGCCTTGTTGCCTACATTGCTCTCCATTTCAACTCAGCCAGGGCGCCTGGTATGCAGGACGGCCGTGTAGGATAGATTTAGTCTCATGCGATGGTAACACGCATGGGAGTGACGCTCGCTTTTCCCCACTAGAGGAAGAGAGTTGGAAGTACTTCAGGCTGTACGAAAACGATGTTGTGTTGCTGATTTTTTTTTATTTGTGTAAAAGGCAGCTAGCCTTCCTGCATTATTTTAAATGTAGTGCCATTCCCTTTAATTATTAATTACAAAATATTTAAAAAGATTAAATGCGCTTTATTATTGGTTCTTTTTAGATTATATATATATATAATCTTTTAAAAACTGCATCTTTTAAAAAACAGTTCGATTAAAAAAATTCTTTTCTTGCTGAGTAT
Source organism: Argiope bruennichi (assembly GCF_947563725.1). NCBI lineage: Eukaryota > Metazoa > Arthropoda > Arachnida > Araneae > Araneidae > Argiope > Argiope bruennichi. The sequence goes on from NC_079159.1 coordinate 128,650,282, forward strand.
TCCAGTAAGTTTCTGAGGTGTCTTAAATGTTCAATTCCTCAAGTTTCTCTTCCCGTTTTTATAAAGACGATGATGCAACTGCCGAACAATGAAAGTGAACAACGTTATGCGTGATTATCAATTTTTTTGAAGCCATAATGATTGGATGTACTAGTTGCATTCTGAAATATATGCTTTCCTGCACATTTGTGGCCAGTCCTTCGAAATTTAAAATTAAACATATCTGTAAATTTTCTAGATAGAAATATGAAATTTTGTACGTATAGATGAAAATAAGAGAAAATTTATACTAATTTACTCTTGAAATCGTGATGGACATATAAAAATTTAATTTTTGCAATTTTCGTACAGTTGCCTACTTTATGAAATTATTAATGAAATTTGGTAATTGGAAGTATGTCTAAATGCAGTATTTAAAAAAAAACAAAAAAATGCGTTACTAAGTGCAGCCACTTAATGCTTTAAAAAACAGTGACTTCAGAAACCATGCTTGCATAGCTGTGAAATGAGTCTTATCTTACGGCTTCATATTTACTGTAGTAATTTCAATTTTGATTGCTATAAAGATTCAATCTATATGAATCTATACTTTTGGCAAGAAATTCAAGGACAGAAAAAAAAAGAACGAACAAAATATAAAGTAATATACTTTATTTCCAGCTTCCTTTCGTGTATAGATTTAGAACAAATTAAAAATTAAAATGAAATCATTGGCAGCACTTTTAAGAAAATAGGCAAATATTTATTACTACATTACCTGTAAATAAAACTTTAGCTCATTATATTATATCTGAGTATTAAGCGCTTTAATGTAGTACGAATAGATGTTGAACTTACATGCCGATTGCTTACATTGGATTATGTATGTTCAATCTGACAGTAAATAGGATAGAAAATGAGGTAATACATTTCAAATTCGAAGGAATTTCAGTAATTATCAACATTTTCTCATTGAAAATATTTTTCCCCCTGAAAATTAGCCAGCAGTTATTTTTAAAATTATTAATATGATTCCTATCTTATTCATTTTAGCCAGAGAGTTTATTATTTTGCAAAAAAAAGCAACTTATTTGAATAACTTTAACTCAAAAAATATATTAGCTCATTTCAAGTATCAGCTTGTGCAATATATATACATACAAGCATACATACATATTAAAAGAACTAAACATTATTGATACCCATTAAAATTAGAATTTAAACCACTTTCTATATATCTTTTTTCAATTTGTTAAATAAAATTAAACCGTAAGAGATATAAAGATTAAATCCTCATAAAACTAAAAATTTTACTTCACTTTATTAGGTTAAATTTGTATTATGCACATCAAAATTATAATTTTTATAAATGTCTTCGGTGTGGTAAAATTATAAATGTGTTCCTTTACAATAAATTTTTAAAGCAAATTTCCCACATTTCATTTAATATCTTCAACACTCCTCTGAAACGCAGTAAGGAACGCAGCATTTTTCTCATGCATGTTTCGTTTCGTTATCAAGGATATGGAGTATCATTTTCACTCTGATAGTGATTGATTACCATATGGCGTACTTGTAAATTCGCCAAATCTTACATGCAAAGAAAAAAGTTATAATGTTGTAACCTTTTTAAAGCTTGAGTGCAAATGACATTTTTTAATGAGTTAGCGCAAATGCGGCTGAGAGCAAATGACACACAACCCAAAAAACGATTTTGCCTCGATAATTAATTAACTGTATTATATCTTAAATTAGAATATCTGTATTTCATTGAAATTATTTTTTGGGAAACATTTATTTCATGTGTTATGTCCAGTTTCGAGTTCGAATTTCTAAAATCCATATTGATTATTTCTCCTTTATTGTATTACCTTTACAATCCTTTCTTTTGTATATAGGCAAATTGGAAATAAATTTTAGAAATAGATTTGTCGCGTTTAAATGAATAATTTAAAATTTTCATGATAGCAGTACTTTTGAATATCGTTTCTTACTGTTTGTTAATGTTAACGGTACTGAACAAATACTGTAAATCAACTTTATATCTGTGATTGTTAAAAGAATGCGATTATATATGTGATTGTTAGAAAGAATGCGAAATTAAAATGTGTATATGATTTCATACGCGACTCATCTTCAATCATCACATGCATAACAGAATCATTTTTATATAAAGTATTTTAAAATTGTGAGTACTTTAACATATGTATGCATGTGTAAAAATGACAAATATATTTGAGAGTTCTTCAATTATATAAGTTTATATTTCGGAAAAAAAAAGTCACAATTTTTTTACATATAACACTAGAAGAATGCATATACTCTAAACTCATAAAAAAATTACTAACATTAACTAAAAATGCGTTAATGAAGAAAGAATTTTTGTTACATAAAAGTATCATCAATATACTCCTTAAAAAAGCATTTTTCATTATTTCGAATTCACGCAAAGATCCCTTCATGACTTAATGAATATGTGATACAAGCATTATTATTCTCTCTTTTCGAGCCTTACTGGATGCAAGAAGAGACTGTTTGTGTTCCGTTGGATGGTAGAAATATCTTCTACCTTTTCTTCTGTCTTCTCAAAATTTATATAAAAGAAAGGCTCCAGCACGAATGGAATTAAATCTGATTTTTTTCCCCTCTCACTCACTCAAGCACGTTATTGTGTTAAAACAAGCATGTTGTAGAGCTTCAGTTACAGGTAAGAGAGGTAAGACAGGTATTCATATCTAATTTCTCCCTACCAATGTCACTTCGGCTGAATATACATTTCAGTTTTGATTATGATGCATATTAATAAACATGATTATATCATTTTATGCTACTTCATATTCCTTATCAAAAATTCATAAAATATATTCTGCCATTAAGAGGAAATTTCCATCTGTATATATAAATTGAATAAAAAAGTTCCCTTGTGGAAGGAGAAATTATAGATAAATCACCATAAATTTAAATCTTTGCTTCTCGCTTTCATGAGTTGATGAAATATGCTTATTTTAAATCCTTAGAATGAGTTTATAATAAATATATGTTTTTTTTTAAATGAAGCAAATGTTTTTTTTTTCGAAATACTTAAAAGATATTACGTATTGCCATGTAAAAATGTGTTTTTCTGCACGTAATATTCAAATTAATCTTAAAGTCTTCTATAAGCGATCCGGAGTAAATTTTCGATACAGGTACTTAGATAAGCGTCTCGAATGAATGATAGCAACATTTGTTTAAATCATGTTGGTAACTGCCTTTAAATGAAGTGTCTAATGCTATTCATAAGCTAATGATTCACAGGAAATGATGGATTTTCTATGAAAAAAACTGGCGGAAGCATTAATAAATCGAAGTCTACAGTACAACTCATTATTAAAATCTAGCATCCCAAAAAACAAACTGCTACTGTAAAAGAAGAGTTTGTGGATTACCTTGACATGCGCAAAGTTCAAGGTAATCCACAAACAGATGCTTAAACTCTGACTGCAGCATCAACGTGTCAGCTCAGACGGTGAGAAATGTCACTGACTCTAATGAACGTGCAGAAGAAGAATGTGCAAGAAGACTTGTAGTAAAATGAACCTCGAGTTTGAAAGACATGTAAGCAAGTCTTTATTCTTCTGGGAAGCATTCTTTTTTAGTGATGAACAGTCGCATCAAACTGTCGAGTGCTGCTGGGTGAGTGCATCGAGCACATGAATCAAGTATACGAGTGCTGCTGGTGTTAGCAATTCATGTTGTTTACAGTAACTTTGGATTTGGGTATATATTATGCCATTCTAAGGCATAACTATTGCAAACTAAATAACTTTTAACTAACAAAAATATCCTTTAGAACTATATCAACTAACTTATCTAACAGGATAACGAGCTTGAGATCATGTCTCTCATGTTAAACAATAGAATCTTAATCCATTTCATTTTTCCCAATTTAAACTCCAGCGAACATTTGCAGGAGGAAATCGATCACGAATTCCAAAAAGTACGACATTCAGAACGAGGTTGAAATAAGAAGTGTCATGTAGGAACAGGTAAATAGTACTTAATAAAAGAACAGCATTTGCATTGAAATATCAAAAAAATTCTTAGACTACAACTATTGAGAGGATTAATTAAGACACCAGATTTTAAATATAATTGGGTCGATCGGTAAATTTAACTTGGTTAACATAAAAAGATTTCTTTCTTAAAACTATAAAAATAGAATTCGGAAACTTAATTTTCTTCGAGTTTTTTTGTTTCTATATTTAAATTCCTCATTTAATTATCTCAATATTTTTCTTCATACTATCCAGGAATAATTCGTGCAATTGGTTGGGACCAATCTGTTTTCGTTTTCTTCACAAAGAGCGATTAAAACCAATTAAGCTCTTATTTACAGTCATAGCTGAGTACGAAAACTTTATTTAACCTGTCTCTCTCACTATATATATAATTATATACCTGTTTGTTTTATTGAACCTTATATAATTCCACATTTTTTGACATAATCGGACAAATTTTGGCACTTTTCTCAACACCTGGAAAGATTAACCGCGCTATTAAAAAAGTTACCATGGACTCTTAAAGGAGGGGGGGATGTGTGTAGAAAATGTACAAATTTCCATTTTAACATTCAAACTTATGATTAAACAGAAAATATTTTTACGACATCTTAAAATTTAAAATAAATTTTTCAGTATTATAAACTTTAAATTTGTACGTATTATTTCTCTAATATTAATCCATTTTCAGAAACTGTCTGCAACAACATTATCTAAATTAGGTTTGTGAGATCTAAAATAACTTAAGGGTTTGAATATAAGAATTCGCATACTATAAGGCTTAAATTTATTTTTCTTTTTACATGTACAGCATAGTAAATAAATGCTTACAAAGCCACAAGTACAGCGGGCTAAAATAGAAAAAAAAATATGCAAATGAAATTAGAAAAAAAAATTAAAATAAACGAAAAACCATGCGTTCATATAGACAGATATCTCGGTATTTCTAGTGAAATGATAAACGATAGTCCCTCATGTTTTGCTAGGGTTAATACTGCATTTAATAATACTTATGAGAAGTAGCACACAATTTTAATGCAAAGCATTGGACGACACATTCAAACAATCCGCAAACGACATCGACTAGGAAAATGATAGATTCTTCCAGTCGAAGTCTTGTTTGAGCTGTCAACATGCTGATTGAGAACAAATGTGCGAGGGTTTGGAAGAGGAGAAACTTCCGCATGCGAGAGTAAAGCAGTGAAGAATCGATTCACTAGAGTTAATTCATGTTTATCAATCAGGAATAGGAGCCAATGAAACAGAATGCGTCATTTTTTTAAAACTTAAAGAGAAAATTATTGATAAGTTTAAAGAAATGTATGGTGTACGATGGAAAAGTAAAAACATCGCAAATGAAATAATTATGAATTTTAACTATAAATATGCTAAAATAATCCATCTAAATCATGCTGAAAAGATAGAAGGAAGTTTCACACAAATTTGTCAGCTTAGTTATGATCTTATATGGTACTGTGCTTTTATTGAAATAGGAATTCTGCAAGATAAAGTACTGTGTCTTCTTAAAAGAATGGCTACTTCGGGATTGGAAAATGACAGATTCCATGGGAGATGCGTCATAGATCCGGGCCTGGCGTTTATTAAATCTGAAGACCAAAAGCCTTGTCAATGGTGTGTTGAAGAATTTGGAAAAAAGAAGGCAATACAGGTGGTGCGCCCTTCTCATCAGCCTTTAGTTTGAAATCAGGAAGTCCATCCAACATTGCCGTAATGTAGTTTTAATGCGAGAATTTAAACTACATTATAGTCAATAAATAAAAAAATTTAAATCTTAAATTCAAAGAACTGTGTAATCTTATGAGAGAATTTATTTTTGTGCCCCTTCCAAAAAAAAATAATAATTTGTTTATATTATTCACTGGAAACTGAATTCAAAAAATTGTCATTTCAGTTCAATAGTTAGTGTGCATTAAAGCGCTAGATTGGAAAGAGTCCCAAAATTTAGAGATTCAAAAGTGTGTTTTCCTTTTTCCAAAAATCATTACTTAACTTTAGAATCATACAATACTTTCAAAATGAAAGGCAAATATTTATAATTAATTGCATTAAATATAAAAAGGTACTGAAAGCAATAAACTTATCAGTATAAAAAATATTACAGAGTTCGGAAAATTCTGCCGTTTATAAGAAATTATATTTTATAAAAATTTACTATCTAAAGTGCAGATCTGTATCAAACTTGAACCGAATCCGTCGAGAAGTCGATCGTCTCGTCGATCTGCGTTTTCACAAATACGTAATCGGTGCAACTCAGATATGCAACGATTGATTTGATATATAGTATGTGATCTTTACTATAAATCTAATTCGAAATTAGAAAATTAATTAGAAAAAAAGCGTCGGAAAGACATATTCGATACATGTGTCAGCAATGAATCGTTAATGATGATGCATTAGATTCAGTAAAAATGCTGTATTCCTTCCAAAATCCGTAGGTATAGTTCGCCAGTGGCACGAAGTTACTACACATCTGCTGATTTACTTTCCTGAGAAACGTACAACTCACGTATGAAAATAAAAATCTGTGCAATCTTGGTACTCACGGCCTTGCTGAAGATTCACAATTTCATGCAGGGGAGGAAGATAATTCTTTTTATTAAAGAGCATGCTAGAAAATTTCGAATAACTTCTCCTGTTCATTTTTTTCATTCAAAGGCTTATTCAAAGTCTGGTACAATCTCTCTTCATTCATTACAAATACAGAAAATACAAGCTGAATCTTCTTAATGACATTCTTGTTTCTTTCAATACAATGCTTTCAAATCCAATGATTTTTTTCTTTATTTTTTTAATAGAGGAAAATGATTAAATTGAACATTATTCTCTAAACAATAAAAAAAGTTTCGGCACTTTTTTGTCACAATCATTAAAACTAATTTAAGGGAAAATGTCTTCTCATTTTTTTAAAATGGAAACTTTCAATCATAAATATTGTTGGACAACCTTTCTTCACTAGTCACATCTCCGCTCTATCACTGCATTTTGGATATAAAACTTCCCTTCATCTCATGCTAATCGAATGTACTAGTTTAGTCAATTTTCTCTTTCAGCATTAGCATGCATTGCAAAATGCTCAGCTTTATTTATCAGTACATCTTAAAGATAGTAAAAAAGATATAATTTCCTTTGAAGAAATTGTATAATATTTGACCGGTTTTATCTGGACGGCTATTTGAGATACTGCGGTAAAAAAATTTTTGCAACAGTTTAATTTTGTTTTACGCCAGTATTCCAGTTCATATAACTAGATTTTATTTTGCTGGAAGTAGAAACATTATGTCAACATTTTCACGATATTTTTTAGAGTTTTCTACAGATCTCTCAGAAACTTAAGTTTTTTTCCTGGATTTCATCTATTCGCCATAACTCACAAATGGTTAGAGTTAAGATTGGGTTATGATGGATTATTGTGTTCTATAGGACGGACCTGTTCTCTTTGCTTTTCAGATTCCATCAAATCATATGTTTATATTTTTGGAAGAATTAAGAAACAAGAATAAATTTTGATATAATCATTTCAAATTTATATACTTTAATTTTAAATTGAGGTATATGGAAATAGAAATTTAAGATACAATTAAATTATTATTTTATTTGAAAAATATATTTTGATTTAAATAAGAGGTACTTTTTCAAAATCATTTGAACTAACCACAGGGAGTTACTGCTTTTTTGTCTAATAAAATGAATTATCAAATTTAAGGCACTTCTTTATATCAACTCTAAATTGTTACGATTGTACTTCTGAAGCATTTTTAGACATTTAGAAATGATGGATTTATTTGTTTAACACAACCCTGATCATTATCGCTTGAGAGTCATTTCTAAAAATTAACTTTTTAGAACATATATATTTAATCTAAGCAAATGGTTTTTAATAAAATAAATGAATGTTAAAATGACATTCATTTATAAAATTAACATATTTCCCAAAGATATAGCTAATCTTTGCGACATATGTTCAAAATAAATGTTTAGACTTATTTCATAATGCTTTTTAATTTAAACAAGTTTACGCAGCTGTAAATGAAAAATAAAAGTTCGCAATTAAATATGATTTAATATTCAGAACACAAAATATACGGAAGAGTATTCAAATTCTTTGTGATCTAGAGTTTTCCTAAAAAAATATTTAAGTATATACCTGTGTAATGAATTCTGAGAAATATATAGTTGATATGTGATTAAAAGAGTTTAACTTGGGCTTTAAATAAAGAATCTATTTTAATTCACCATCCTCATAATTCGTAACGAAAAACGAGATATTTTTATAAACAAATTTCAATGCTTGCTTATTCATATGTATGAGTTAAATAATTAAGTACCCTTTTTATAATTCTTACTGAAAAGTCTTTTCTCTATGTCTTAATTAGACAGATTTTATTCTGTAATTACGTGTATACTCTGCATCATAGAATGATAGAGCATTAAAATGATATTTTTTTTCATATAAGTTTGTTGACGCTGCTTCCAGCTAAATAGAATTGTTACTGATAAAACTTGTAATTGCTTCTTTCACTACGAATTACGAGGAGAAAAATGAGAGCATGTCTGGCTCATAAGTCAAATCTTTTATCTCCTTCATTGCCATTTTTTTATGTCGTCTTTTGAGGTCACCATGATTATATCCTTAGACGTAGTTTAAAAATGATGATTTTCCGGAAGCTATGATTTTAATAATATTATTTTTACGATAGTTTTTGCCAATTTAATCTAATTTTGACTTTTTCTTGACAGAAATAATTGAATTAAGGTTTTGCTGATGAGTGAAAATGGCATGCATCAAATAATGAATTCATGTGCTTCTTCTACAAAGTTGCTTTTAAGAACCGATTTTAAAATACCATTGCTTATTCTAACTCTCAGAAATAAGCTGTTTTGTAAATTACACAACCGCAAAATAGCTTTCAGTATTTAAGAGTAATCCTACTATGGTAATTATTTCAAATGAATGTCTGATATATTTTTATAACAGACATTAACCAAAGAATATATTTTTATAACAGACATATTATAGAAGAAAAGAGGATCTTTTTCATAATGTATTGATATTTTTAAATTTTTATATACTTTTTTATTATAGATTGAAGAGAAACGTAATGCCTCTGGTAAAGCGTTACAATCATTTTTTTAATTTTTTTTTCCCATGATTTTGCTACTGTATTTTGACGCTGCTTCGATCTCAAATATTTGCTGTACAATACGATAAAAATGCAATGGATATTTCTTGTAACCGTATTTAATTCAATTACAAGCAAAAATTAAAGAACACAATTTATTATTCATATAAACAGTTAAATTTATAATAATCTGTTTGATTAAATTATTCTGCATATTAATACTTAATGTAGAAGATTCAGCCAATATTGTTGCGAACAAAGCCAATATTGTAGCCAACAAAAGTTATATTTGCAAACTAAGTAACTATTAATCAATAACTAAAACAAAAATTGCATGCTCCTATTATTTCGCAGAGGAGTTACATAACTCAAAAATTGTAAATATTATTTTCCATATGAAATTTGTTGAAATTGTTTTGGAGTCTATTTCTAGATCATCTGAACTATTTCGAACTCTGAAAGTATTGTATATAGTTATTTAAACAAATAAAGTGGGTAGCTATAAATCAATAAATAATCTTTATTTTAAGTCATCTGAAAATATCAAAGAAATACCTGTGATTCCTATGCCAACTAGAATGTGCAAACTGTAACAGAGAGCAATGGAGCAAATATTTGTGTTTGTGCATATATCTGCCAAGACAAAAAAAAAACATCGACATTGTTTATCATAGTGATTAAAAATGTTTTACGTAGGCAACTCCTGAAGTTGGTAGTGTTGCATTGCAACTAAAATGAACAAAGGAAAAATCTCTCGGATGGATCCGGATAATAAAAGTGCTGACCTATTCATACTTCCCACTTCTGAATGAAACCCACTGCGAAATAATTCAAAATGCCAAACCGATGAAAAAAAACTCTTAACTCAAACTTGTTCGTATAGTCTTGGACCTGTGGGCAATAAAACCATTTGAGTCATAATGATCCGCTCGAAAAGTAATGGCTAAAGCTGGATCTTTCCACATTGTCTTAGAAAGCATTTACTGCAGAATGTATGCTCCAAAATATTAGAGAAATGGAAAGGCTTATATCATCAAACAAAGACCAATCCACAGAGTGAAATAGCAATGGAATATGAACCACGCAAGAGCGTAAACTCCTGAGGGTTTATATTAATGATCTAAAATATATAGCATTGTTATCAAAAATCTTTAAAGATTTTTTTAAATTTTATTCTTTAACATTTCCTCTGAGTTTATGGACTTCAGATACATGCAAGCCATAAGAATAGATTTCTTGCAGATTTCTTTTTTTTTTTTTAATTTCGCATTTTACTCTTCAATCTATCGAAATTCATAAATTTTTATAATACCTGAAATCTTATGATTCATTTGTATAATGGAAAAATTTCAATCGGTTGTCAAATCTTAAGTAACAATTTTTAAATTTTTTTTTAAGTGAGCGTAATGTTTTTTGTAAATATAAATAAATATTTCATTGCGATAAATTTTTAAATACTCTTTCAGCTTTCACTGATAAATTTAATTATGTACATTCAGTGTTACCAATGACTTTTGCAGGGTATTTCGTTAAACATGTCATGTCATAAATGCAAATATTCAGATATTAACACAGGAGTTTTCAATTTTCATTTATTTTTGCACTTAGACTTTTATAAAAAAAAAGCAGACATGACACATAATTGGATTAAAAAAAGCTAAACTTCAAAAAATAATGAGTTGCGTCAAGTATAAATATCGAAAAGTGAAATAAATATGATTAATTGAACAATGAATTGAATAAATTTATTCAAAAAGTGAGACAAAATATTGAAAATGTCGTATAATTATTATATAAAAGAAAATTAACTGATCTGAATAATGATAGAATTCTACTCTGAAAATGCTGAAATCCTTGTTTCTGCGAAAGTGTGCCACATCTGTGGAAAAAAGAAGTCTGCTGACGCAGCACTAGTTCAACCCCAAAATAATAAATTGACATGATCTATTTTGTCTAATATTACGAATGAACAAACATGTTTCAATGAGATTTTTTATATAAGAAATATCTTCAAAGAGTTTTTCTTTTGAAAAAAAAAGTAAGTTATAACAAATTATAAAGCAGATTCGAGATAACAAACTATAAAGCACATATAATATGTTCACTAAAGACTCTTAAAAGTCTCTTAACTTCGGAACGGCTGTTGCTACATTCATAAAAGTGGCGTATAGGTATAGTAAAGAGCCATGAATTACAGAATGAAACCGTCTACGGCGCCATCTGGTGGGCAAATTGTAGAGATTGCGTTCCTATTTCGGAAAAGCGTACTGAACAAGACTTGAATGGAAGGAGAAATGATAATCTTTGGTGCAAAACACCACACCGTAATGCGGGACAGTTGTATCTCTTGTAAACTCGAATCAAAAGGACTGCGATTGAAACTCCGAGGGCTGCATCCTTATACTGATTGCATTTATTAATAGAGAAGACAGTATATAAATAGTGTGGAATCAACTAAACGCAACTTGCGCTTTGAGTTTGAAATTTTTGCAGTATGCAAATACGTAAGAAGTGACACGCCTGTTCATCTGAGACAGCTATAGAAGGGACGTCTTCTTCGGGTTGCAGTATGTTGATATTCGTGGTCATGGAGCGATTTTCCAAAGCTGAGTATTGTGAGATGGTTTTACTGTGCGGTGAATGTGAACGCAAAGCACGATCAGCAGCAAAGTTGTACTGGCAACGTTTCTTAGTCGAACTCGATCTGGAAGACCAGCTAAGGTAGGGCGGCAAGTTTAACCGAATGAGGTATTAAATCCGAAATGCAGCACAAGAGAGATCAGTGAATATTGTGGTCTCACGAAAAGACAGCTTTGGAAAATCCTAAGCGAATTAGTCGCTCATCCATACCGACCAACGCCTCAACAGTTGCACTAGACCGGAAATTCGTCATGAATTCGATACAGGTCCAGTCAACATTCTTGGCAGATATAACGTGGACGGACGAGGCATGCTTTAAACGGAATGGCATGTACAGTAGGTAAAGCACCCATAAGTGGGTGCTGGAAAACCATAGATGTTATATCGAGGTTCGACATCAAATGCGATTTGCTATTAAAGTTTTGTGTGCAATTTACAATAACAAGCCGATCAGTCCAATATTTTATGATGGCACGCTAACAAGCGTATGATATGTATAATTGCTACAGACAATAATGCCCGATTTTGAGGAGAACCTGCCGTTGATTATTCTTAGGAATCTATCGTTTCAAAATGACGGCGCGCCTGATTACAGTCGCCTCCAGTGAAGTAGTACCTGGTCAAGGAATTCGGGAACCAAATAATTGGGTATGGCGGATTAGAAGAATGGTCACCACGTTCACTTAAACTGACACCATTAGATTTTTTTCCTGTGGGGATACTTGAAACAGCAGGTGTATGCGACCCCTCCATAAACATTTCAGGACCTTAAACGACGTATTATGAGCATTTGTGCAAATGCGCCACCCCCTACTCTCCAAACTGCGCAATGTGAAATTCAAACGAGAATCCAAATGTGCATTACAGCTGACGGCGAGAAGTTTTAACATTTGAAATAAAGGTATATTGTTATAACTAGTTTTTTTCCTCAGATCTTTTATCACTACACATTAAAGGAAATCATTAAAGAAACAAATGCGCGTTTTAACCATTACATTCTTCGAATTAATGTTCATAAAGTGCATTTTCGCATTAAATCGATGCTTCTCTACGTCTTTGTGTATCACTTTTCACCACAATTTCGTTCTGTAGGAATGCTAAACCCCACAGTTTTCCACCAGTGGCGTCGTAATGATATTATTTAGAAAGCCAGATAGTAAAAATTAAATTAAAGCTTTTTACATATTTGATATCTGTTCAGAATACCGAGCTATAAAAATATTCCAAAAAGTAAATAGAATAAATAATAACATCAGTACAAAGTGATGGATAGTAAGATAAGAGATAGAGAGCTTTAAAAAGGAAAAAAAATTTATGAAAGAAATAAAATTATTTTTTAAAATTGACAGTTTTAAGTTTCTCTGCGAAAAAAATAAAATGTTGAAAAGTAATGGACTACATTTATTTTAATTTGCTGACAAAAGATTGATTTGTATAAAATTAGGGAGATGATAGAAATAATAATGAAAAGACAATAAAAAAGCTTATATTGCGGATTTGATGTTCTTTAATTACTACTGATCAACAAAAAAGAATCCACACACCTTTCTGCTGAACAAAGTTCGAACCAAAGTGTCCGTGATAGAGCTTGCCTACACTAAAAATATCCAATAACTTCTCTACTGACAACATGACAAAAGCAGTGATGACGTTTTCTTTAACATTTTTAATGCAGATCATTAAAATACAAGCACTCCTTTAGGAGTTCTAACCGACAACTAGTTAATTCCAAAAAAACCAATATAATATAATGATCCCTTCTGGCGCCACCAGACCGGAAATGAACAGATGCATCATATATAAAAAAATAAAAGCAAATAAAAAAAAGAATTGCAGGAAACTACGAAAAAAAATCAAGTTTGTTCGTTTCCCGTTGCAACAGCATAGATACGTCGTTAGAGATAGGCACAAGAATTGAATTACCAATTTTACATGTTTTATTAAAAATTCATAAACATAAAATGAGTTTCCAAGCTGCAATTCACTTCTTAGTTAACTAAAGTAAGAAAAATGTTCAAGCAAAGCTTCGTGATAAATAGTAGAAACTCTTACAAACTTCTTCTGCAATAATAAAAGCAATAATAATTTATATAATTTTATGTGTTAAATCATGATATTATGTTGAGTAGAAATCAATTGAATAATATCTTTAATTTGATTAAATTCATCTTCAAAATTTTAGATATTAATAAATAGAGCGTTATAAAAAACGTTTTTATTATTGTAAAAAGTTTAAAATTCTTTTCCTTGAGTGGATATAGTTTAAATGCAACAATGTGAAAATATGCGAGCTTCAGTCAGACTGATGAAGGCAATATTTACAATCTGAGGTCACTCGTTTAGATAATACACTCGGAACGGAATTTAAAATTAATGATATTTCCTCCCAATTTAAAAAATAATTGAAAAAGATAATAGAGATTCAAAATATCTTATGTTTATATTCCAAAATCCAGATGCAGTATTCAGTTTTTTTATCATTATAATTATCTTCATTTGTTTTTTTTATGTTAAAAGACAAAGATTATAAAGTTGCACGAAAGTTTTATTGTCAGCAATTAAAAGCAAAACACAGCCGTTTTCCTCCTTTATTTTACACCATAAATATTCTTTCCTGGGATTGGGTGAAATACGCGCAAACATTTCTGGAATTCTGCGCGAAATTCTTAATTGTTTCCTGTCAATAAACAAAACAGTTTGGATGAAAAAACTCAGCAATTTCTTCTTCTTCTTCTTAAAAAAAAAAAAAGGTTCGATTAATGTCGTTTCAAATATCACCGGATATTCCGTAAACGAACGCTACTTTCGGCTGCATCCAGAAGAATCCTGAGGAATTTTTGCTCTCGAATTCCATCGAAATCTTTCTTCTTGGTGGATTATTTTTCCCATTTCGATCCGATCTTCTATACGTCGAAGATCATTTGTAACGTTTTAAAGGAGAGGGGAAACTTATCAAGAGAAAATGACATAATAGATCACTGAGATAGAAAGTACGATAGAATCGAACTGTCATTTGCCTGGATCATAAGTAAATGAAATATTAAGCAAGTTAGATATTTCAGAATGTTTTAATGTAAAATAAGGAAGTTCTTATTTATAATACATAAAATTATATAAAAAGGAAAAGACAACGAAATACTAAACAGTTTCAATAACATATATAGTTCATTTCATCTTTCATCACCAACAATATGAAGTAACAGTAAGTTTACTATAGCATTTAATTAATCTAATGTGTTGTCTGAATTTATTTTATATTCAAAATTTATCTATACTTATAATAAAGCTCAATGTGTGTGTGTGTGTGTGTGTGTGTGTGTGTGTGTGTTGGCGCTCTACAGACCAGGTCATTTGACATACAGCTATCAAATTTGGTACATGTATACCTTAGAGGTCGGGAATGTGCACCTGGGGTCCCTTTTTTTTGAAATTTTAATTATTAATTAAAAACTAACTTTCCCGCCAAAAAAATCTTCCATTTTCCCCACCGCCAAATAAGTAAGGCATCAGTTGTTTTTTTCTCCCAACAGTAATGAGGCTAGAGTTAACATTTTTCGACGGATTATTTCAAACGATTCTGTTTATTTTCTTAATGTTTTATGCATTTAAAATTAAACATTGTTAATTAATCCATGTTTCAGATTCATTCTGAAGTACTTTTCAATTAAAATAACACAGAATAAAGAAAATTAAAAATGTCTAATTTACATAGCGTTACCCCAACTGGCGTAGAAAAATTTACGCATTTGCGTTAACGTAACTGGCGAAGAAAATCCACGCTTGCGCATTGTTCTGATTGTTGGCATGACAACCAACGGACGATTTAAATTATTTTTAGGTGAGTTGCATGCTTTTGTAAGTAAAATGTATTTATGTTAGTTATATATTTTTTGTATATGCTTATAGTTTTAAGTACATCGTTTTTTAAGTAGTCTTTTTTAAACCTGTTTTCGACAGATTATTTTAAACGATTCATTTTATTTTCTTAGTGTTTGATGCATTTAAAATGAAACATTGTTAATGAATCGATCTGCTCATGATGAATCTGAGAAATTTTTGTTGACAAATTCTTGAGATATTACATAAATTAAGAAAGATATTCTTTAGTGACCATAAAGTTTAAACGCTCAGTGACTCTATTATCAGTAATCATATTATTAAAAAAAAATGCTTTGTTTCAGTAAAAAATATTATTATATTAATTGCAGATTAATCATTTACACTTTAATTTAAAGCATAATTTCTACGAGGGGTAACAGAAAATTAGAGAGATACATATCACGCTATAACTGAAGGCCTTTATAATATTATGAGTGAATTATATGACTATCAAAATTTGAAGTTTTAAAATATTTTGCTGAAGAATCTATTAAAGTTGGAATTGCGTAAAATATTTAATGGTACGACCGGAGTTTTATCCCCTGCTTGGCGAAATTTTTAAAAATCGCAAACAACGGCCTTGCGAAATGTTCAAAAGCAAAGAAGCAGATGTTCAATTATAGTGCATAATAAAGATTGCCAGCTTTGGTGCGTTATCGCAACTTGGCGAAGAAGGGGGTTAAACTCCAGTTCAACTTATTTAATTACTAGCCGCCTTTGGCGACCAGCCGGTTCGCCAATCTTAATGTTCGTTAAAATTTTAATAATTAAATATTTTATACAATTTCTACTTTAATAGATTCTTCATCAAAATATTTTAAAACTTCAAATTTTGATTGCCATATAATTCATTCATAATATTATAAAGGCCTTCAGTCATAATGTAATATGTATCTCTCATTTTCTGTTAGCACCCGTAGAATTTATGCTTTAAATTAAAGTGGAAAGAATTAATCTTCAATTAATATAATAATATTTTTTACTCAAACAAAGCATTTTTTTTATAATCTGATTACTGAAAATAGAGTCACTCAGCGTTTAAACTTTATGGGCACTAAAGAATATCTTTTTTAATTTATGTAATATCTCAAGAGTTTGTCAACAAAATTTTCTTAGATTCATTATGAGCAGATCGATTAATTAACAATGTTTAAATTTAAATGCATCAAACACTAAGAAAATAAAACGAATCGTTTAAAATAAACGGTTGAAAACAGGTTTTAAAAAAACTACTTAAAAAACGATGTACTTAAAACTATAAGCATATACAAAAAATATATAACTAACATAAATACAATTTACTTACAAAAGCATGCGACTAACTCAAAAATAATTTAAATCATCCATTGATAACGTTGTCATGGCAACAATCAGAACAGAATGCGCATGCGTGAATTTTCTTCGCCGGTTACGTAACGCAAATACGTGATTTTTTCTACGCCAGTTGGGGTAACGCTATGCGGATTAGACATTTTTAATTTCCTTTATTCTGTTTTATTTTAATTCAAAAGTACTTCAGAATGAATCTGAAAGATTGATTCATTAACAATGTTTAATTTTAAATGCATCAAACATTAAGAAAATAAACAGAACCGATTGAAATAATCCGCCGAAAAATTTTAACCCTAGCCTCTTTACTGTTGGGAGAAAAAAAAAACTGAAGCCTTTCTCGTTTGGCGCTGGGGATAATGGAAGATTTTTTTGGCGGAAAAGTTAGCGGTGGGGAAAATGGAAGATTTTTTTGGCGGGAAAGTTAGTTTTTAATTAATAATTAAAATTCTAATTAAAAATTCGAAAAAAGAAACCCCAGGTGCACATTCCCAACCTCCAAGGTATACATGTACCAAATTTGGTAGCTGTATGTCAAACGGTCTGGCCTGTAGAGCGCCAACACACACACACACACACACACACATTGAGCTTTATTATAAGTATATAGATTAAAATTTAAACGAACATTAAGATTGGAGAACCGGCTGGTCGCCAAAGGCGGCTAGTATAAAATAAATTCAGACTGATTTATTTACTAAATTTGATATTCTGAAATTAACTAAACGTATTACTAAATTTATTTGTTTACTAAACATGTGTAGTATTATATTTATACTATATTTACTAAGCGTGAATTTTGAAATATATTAGTAGTATTTACTAAACGTGATATTTTGAAATATAAAAGAAAATTTCAAAATGTTTTATGGATATTAAATTAGATATATTTATGAGGCGTGAAGTTTTGTTAAGCAAAGAGAGGAATTAATTACGTTTATTTGCATTCCTAAATGCCCATCTTTAATTACACATATAAAAAGCTCATTCTTCTAACAATTAAAAAAAATCAGTAATCAAAAGATAAATGAATTGATAGTAATATTTGAAAAAGAAAGTAATTTGTTTTAAATTTTAAAAGGATGGAAAAAGGAGGAATGAAATGAAAGCAAAATGGTTTATTTAAAAGCATGCACTAAATTAATCATAATTTGTTTGATAGAATCATCTAACATAAAAATTGAAATAACCTGGATATGAAGTAATACGGAATCGTGTTGCAATTCTGGAAGATGTAAAATTTGCATTATATTTGGGGAAATAAATACATTTTAAATCAAATTTTAAGTTGATGTCTTTAGAATTCAACAAATGTATTCACAGAATAAATTAACTTGACGAAACATGGTATTCTCCAATATATCAATGATGAAATGATTTATGCTACTGAAGTTTTAAAAAAGGTCTTTTAAAGCAAAATATTCAAGACGCTTAAGACAATCTACATTAATTTGATAAATACAATACTGCAAATATTGAGAGTAACGTGAAAAAGTATTGATTAAAATCTTACAATGCAATATAAAATAAGAATATTAAATTATCATTACAGATGCTAAGAAAAAGTTGAATGAGAAATAAAAAAACATTTTGTAATAACGTTTCCATTATAATAATGGAATAATGTGCGAGGCAATTTGATTGCCAGCCGAACGTCCCTGAATTTTAACAATTTTTTTTATCAACCAATAATATTCTTTGCAAAAAAGTTAAAATAATTAAACAGTTTAAATAATCGATCGAGTCACAGTTGATTCACTTCAAATCAGATGGTTACGAATTCTCTATTTAGATATTATCTCTATTCACAATGATAAAAAAAAAAAATAAGGAATCGTAATGAGTTATTTAGATCTCATTCATTTTGCATCAGCATTATCAGAATCTTGCAGCCTCTTTCAATCACTTACAGGGTCAAAGAGGAGTGCCGGAAAAAACTATTTATCTTTGATCGTGAAAGAAAACTAACCATCGGATTTATCTATTAACTTGGAATAAGATCTCCTCCTGTTTCAAATGGAAGTTTTCTCTGTTGGAATAGATTTTTTTTGTTTTTTTAATGGCAGAAATTCTCGAAGTCTACATTGGTTATGTCGGCTTAACAATGTACACGAAATTTTATTTGAAATTACTGGGCATCCTACATCTTCGAAATTCGGAAAATAAGATAACTTTTCCTTTGCTTTAAACTGTTTAAAACGGATTTTACAACGAAAGAAAGATTAGCATATAAGCTTCGTTGAATAATTCATCTAAGTGATATCTGTGTTTTTACATTTAAAATAAAACAATGTCATTCTCCAGAAAAATCTTATATCCACTAAAGCATAATAAACACGCCAAATTTAAACAAAAAAGTAAATAGTAAATATCCTTATTATACGATATGCAGACATTTCCGATGAATAAAATGAATCGTCATCAATTAAGAATAGCGAACAAATTACTTCTGAATACACAATTACGTATTTAAAATTACCAATAGTTTGAATATCGCATTAAAATTATGCAAAAATCCTTATGCTATTTTAAAAGTTCCATCACAAAAAAATTATAGGGACATTTTAACTGCTGAAAATATTTATATGACAGTATAATTATGTCTGATAAACTTTAAGGATTTCAGCAATATAATAAACAATTGTTTAGTAAAAAAGGTACAATTAACATATTCCTTTTTGTCAATGAATGTTTAGAAGAGACATTTGTCATTACCTGATTTGTGTAACGTTTAAAAATATTTAACCCATATATGAAACATCTTTTATGATAACAAAAATGAATACACCACATCGAAGTATTAAATTTTAATACAAATATTATAAGCGCTACTCTCGAGGAAAATTAATTAACACTTTAATTGTTGCTTGCCGTCCGACACAGCAAATCGTAATTACTTTCTTTTAGAATTATAATGAGATCTCCTGTAGACACATAATTTTCATTATGGAATAATTTTCCATACGCATTGACGCAACTAAAAATGAATAACTATTATATTTAACACTTTACGAATCATTATAAGCATCTAATCTATATATAAGATTAATTCATTAAGATTTGCATACATAGTAATATTTGTTAAATTACATTTAGAAATGATTTTCCTTCTGCTAGTCAAATAAACCCTAATAGAAAACAACAAGATACAACATATTTTCTTTGTATTTTCCTTTAGGAAAATTATCTGATGAATAATACTTTAACGTAAAATTTTTAACTTGGAGAGTCGTTCATGTTCCCAATTTTCTGCATTCACCTAGTTCATTCGCTTTTGGACCCTTGAGTGATTAACATTCAGACGTTTCTGAAACTAATTTGAATATTGCATTTACATAAAACTTTAGTATGAAAAGAAATAATTTTTTTACAATTCCTGAACGAAATTTCAATGACCTTTCAGCATTCATTTTAGGAAGACATTGCATTTCTGTTATGAGAGCGATAAAATGCAACTAAGCAATCAGTTTCATTTTATGCAAATTTATGAATAAGTAGCAGGAACAAATAACTAGTTTCGTAGCAAAATAAACAAAAGAAAAAAAGCAACGAAGATCTTTTCTGACAACATGTTGGCTTTAATTTTCAAAATAACTAATGCAATTACATGCTGTATAAATATATCACAAAAGTCTGTTAGGTGATAAAATTTAGCATTCGAAAATTTAAATTTTCAATGACTATGCTCTCTAAATTGCGAGAACTTTCTGTTCAATTTTTCAAACATTTTTTTTTTTTTTTGTTAAAATTTTTTTTCCCTTCATTTTACTTTCTTGTATACGAAGTAGAAAAGAAATATTGTAATAAAAATTGCTAACTCGAGATTCTGATGAATCTATCTTTCAGACCACCTTGAGTTCAAAAGACATATGTTTGCAACTATGTCTGTCAGTCAGTATTTGTAAACACGATAAATCAAAAACAATTTGCCCTAGAATTATTTTCGTGTATGAACTTATGTGGATTTCTATCAAATTTTGAAGGAAACCCATTCACGGAAAAACTGTCTGATTATTCGATTGCAAATAAATTCGATAACTCTAAGATAATAGTAAAGCTAGATAAACAAAATTTGATATACATATTGAGCATATAGATTCTCATTATTTTTGAATAAATTCTGTCACATTTTTCATCATCTGTTGCAATTTCGAAAGCATGTAAACAAAGTAACTCATAAACAGGATGACTTAAATCAATGAAATTGTGTGTGTGGAAAAAGTGAATTTTAGTGTGCCCCTTGCTGCGCCAACAATGCCAAGTCGACAATAAAGATGGCGGACGAAATAAACAAATACTTCCGCGGAGCAGTTACGGTTACCATTTCCCACCATATAATTAGGATTTTTTACTGATAAGTATTGTTTTTTTCTTCCAGACTGCCCGGTGCCTTCTACAGATGCCAAAGGCATCTATAGAAGGCACGGTGCAGGATTTTTTAACTTTAAAAAAAAAAAACATCCTACAGCTTTGCTAGCAGCGGGAGCTGGAACCTAGTAGCTTCGCTAGCACATTTAACATAAGGACTGTGTGGATAACAGGAACAGTACATAAAAGAAAGAACGGAGAAAGAAGCAATCGGAACATTCTCCATACAAAATTTCAAACAAACATCCTTTTCCCAACTTCATCAATTCGTTAAAAAAATATATTCCATTCAGCCTTCATCCATTCTGCAGGTTCGAAATACTGTCTTCCATCTTATTTACCCGAAGTCCATCCTTGCACAATTGCCGACATAACGAATTATCAAGGGAACCAACCGTTAGAGCACCAAAAGAATTACGAGAACTGCTAAGAATTCCATTGCAGCTGTCTTTTAAAGTGAGAATGCAGACGATTTCATAAATGAAGAATGCAGACGATTTTTTAAAGCGCAAGCCGACAATTAAAAATTGCAAAAGAATAAATATTTTCTGTTCGTATTCACATTAAAAAAAGAAAGAAAGAATAAAATAACTTTTAATTATAAGCTTAACTTTCTTTATTTAATAAACTTTTAATTATAATAAAGAACAAAATTAAAATCTTTAATCAACATTTTTTTTAATATTTTTTATTTACCATTTTTCATAATATAGTTGTAGTTCATGTACAACTCAACCATTGCAAAAAGTAATAAACAAAACAGCGTTAGGGTTGCTGGAAGAGCGTTCCGATGGGTTGCCATATTGACGACAAATTCGAGGGCACACTATTCTTCACTTCATCCTTGTGTCTTATATTATGATTAAAATTATTGTACCGTGTCAAATTCTGGTTCCATTTGATCAGTAAAGGGCATCTTCGCACGAGGTATTAAGCCAAAATGTTAAATTCATTCAAATAATGCCATGCACGGCATTCACGGCCTCACCCAGATTTCGTATTTTTGTGCGAGGGCCGGGAGGATAAAACCTATTCGGTGAGTACGCGAGTAAGTTTAGTAAAGACCACTACCGCTGGTTTAATGGTTCTTCTTAAAATATTGCTTGCGATTAAGTTTGGAAATGCTTGTGTTTTCAAAATTGCACATCAATTTTTCTTATTAGCTATATGTGAGGAAAGCTGATAGTATAAGCAGTAATCATCATTTAGCCTCATTATAAATGCCAAATGACTTGACATTATAAATAGACAATAATGGCTAAATAGGTATTTTTGGTGGTAAGTTAAACATCAAGCATCAGCTGCTTTTCAGTATTTACGATGAAAATTTGTATCGGAAAGATCAGCAAATGATTCCGACGATTCGAAAAAAGAATTTCAAAACATCACGAAGCATAACAAAAGAGTTTTAATTTTAAGAATCGCAAATATCTTTGGATTTTTATACTTGTCAACACAAATTCGAAAAAGTATACAAATTTTAAAAAAATACAGAATTTTTTAAAAACTTGTTAAAAAATTTTCATATGACTTTGTTTTATCACATATACAGCTATCTTACTATAGGGAACTTTAGTAAACCTAGCTGAAATATATTTATCCAAACGAAGCAATTCTCAGACGCTAATCTTTTCAGACTTATGTTTCTTTTTGTTTATACGAGGGAATTCAATATTGATGAGAATACGTGTTCGGCGTTTCTATAACGAGACATCATTTTCAAGTGGTACAACTGTTTATTGTTTCTTATTTTTAAATAATTAATCTCGTCAATCCGAGAGTCGAGAATTTCGTTCGGTGATTTCGAGTTTAATTTCTGTTTAAACATTTTATACTTGTAATAAACAACTTATGTTTATTCTTGAATGTTTTCTTATATATTTTATAACTGAAATTTCAAGGCTTTCATTGCATTCTAAAAAACTGAAAGCTTCCCAAAAAATCTGTATATATAATGTAAATATAAGAATATAATTTTAAAATCAAGCTGCATTGTATTCGATATTCATCATATTTTATCAAATACACTAACTTCCAGAATACTCCAGCGATAGTGAAATTGTGATGGGATTACTTGCTATTAGTTATTTGTTACTTTCAACAACAGCAAAATAAATACAAAACTAAAAATCAACTTGGTTTTATACCAAAATAAGCAGACTTCCAGTTGTCAAGATAGATTGTTGACAATTGCCTGAAATCTGTATAGGTACTTTATCAGAGAAATTTTTTTTAAATACTTTCCTTGCCACTGTTTCTGATTATATTTGCACAGTACGTACATTGTTCGTAAATTGATCTTGTGGTATTCTTAATGTTTTTTAGTGTACTAAAGTGAAGATTTCAAAAAGGGTGATTACCAAAAATACGTTTAATGACTGTGGAAAAGAAATTACGCGCTATCAGCGACTAGACTCCTGTTGAACAACAAAAAGTATAGTTTAGGAGTTGAGAAAAGTACGGAGGGGGGGGGATGGTGAAAAATCAAGCAAAATTGGAAAGTGTTGTGTTGCATAAGCTAGTGGCAGTGGAATAAAAGTAAGAAAAACTATGCTGAAAAGTAAGCATAAAGCAGTTGAGAAAACTTTATTTTTTGTGGCATGAACACTTAAGAGGAAAGGGTGTACCTATAATTCATTCACTATTGCAAGAAAAGGCTTCGGAGCGACAGATAGAAGGACAAGATTCAACGTTTACTGCCAGTGATGGATGATTAGATCGCTGGGAAAAATGATTCGGTATACACCGGATTACCGTATTTTCTATTCAAAATGCTACACCTGTGTCTAAAGATCATTTTTTCGAGCTTATAGACAAAGAGGAAATTTCTTGGGATCAGTTGTACAAATACAGTGAGACAAATTTAAATTATAAGATCCCCCCCCCCCCCGCAAAAACACTTGCATCGATAAAAGAAGTCACCTTTAAGAAGTGAGAAATAACATATCATAACAATGAGTTTTGGAATAAAAATGTTGTCTTCTGGTATTGGCGGGCAAAGAAATGAGTTCATAGAACTTCAGCCAATACGGCTTTTTTGTTATCCGGCCTTCCCATCCCCCATATTAGGCCGGGTACTCGGGAGTGTACTGCATATCTAATCTCTTTCTTTAATAATAATTGTAAAGAAAAGTATGTAAGAGAGAGAGAGAGAGTTAAAATGGGTACAAGTATGTGATGGAGCGAGAAAATGGAGTGTATGTATAAACATTTTATTAAGAATTGTCATTAATTAAAATTTAAGATATATTTTAATAATTTCTCGAAACAAAATTTCAAATATATCTATGCTTAAAAATAATTTTTTAATGTTTTAAAATTAACAAAAATATTTCTTAACGATATTATTTTAAAAATAGTGCAATTTTTCCATCCATTTTCAAAATTAAAAACAATACTTTTAAGCATAATTTTCTATACACATCATTGTTTCAATGAAATTCAAGCCGTTTTCATTGTTTCATCAAACATTTAATCGCTTGATTCTCTTTCTTTGCTGAAAACAAAGAAAGAATAATTATGTTTACTATCTTGCCAGATGCTGTTGCCAAGATGTCTGTTTACTATCTTATCAGTTTCTAAGCGAAATAAGAAAATAAAATTGCTGCATTAGGAAAAAAAATTAAATTACATGATAAATCAGCCAGGAAATTTCGTTTCCAAGAGCAATAGGATGTCAAGGTAATAGGCTATCAGGTAAGTTCAGGTATACAAGAAACATAGCATGTGTGTGGCTATTAAATTAACATAGCTTTACGCTTATCACGACTTGATGCCATGTTTTCCTACTTCGTTAAGGAAAACATGTTCATCAAATTACGCACAAGAGATTTAATTGAAAATAAACAAAACTAATATTCTATGACTAGTCGAAACACGCGACCGATAATAATTTTTAAAGCTTGTCTTGACACAGATGTGCATCTAGTGATATTTCGAAAATAATAATAACCGAACTACCACATCTTGATATATAGATACATTTTCCTCCTGTAACGTTTACAACTAATACATCGAGAAATAAAATAATTTTTTAGATTAAATTATCAGTTCAAAAAATAAAGCTTTATGAAGACTGTAGAAAAGCCCTGCTGTTATACTTACTATTTTTGAATGTTTGTATTAGATTTGGAAGTATCATTTCCAGTCTGCAACCATAATGATTATACATTTTAACTGTACTGAGATAAATCCTCTGAGATTTATTCTCTAAAATCTGATCTGAATTTTTACTTAAAGTATGTAAAATCAGGCGACACTAACAATTAAATTTATTCTTAACAAAATGGTACTAAAAATTCATTCTAGTCTGTTTCGAGCTTTTATGTTAAGACATCCATTGATATTCTTCTATTATAGTAATTCACTGTTCGTTATAAGACCAAAACTAGCTATAAACTTATCTGAAAAAAGAATTATTTATATCTATTTTAAATCCACATGGGAGGTTCAGAGACACGGCCCTGCAATATTATTTAATTTTTTTTACGTTGGAATATGATGAGGAAAATCCTGAGTAACAATTTTTTTCAAAATTCGAAACATATAACCGCCGCAAATGAAGGACATACACTTGTTGACGACATATTTAATATACACGAGATCGAAAAAAATGAGAGGTTTTTCCAAGTAGTATGAAGCTAGCAAGCATATGGCTCGAATTCGTAACCACTATAAATCAACCAATTGAAAATAAATTCGAAATAAAATAATTCTCAAATGTTTTTCGAAAAAAATAATAATTTTCGAAAACATGTCAAAATTAGATTCTTTTAATTATTTCTACTTTTTTCTTTAATTTATAATTCATAATAATCAACATCGTGGCTTCTTTAAATTAAGTTCTTAACAAATTCACAAGTAAATAACATCAATTGATTTTAAGAATTTTCATTTCATTCCACTAATTAATTGAGAAAAAAGTTCAGTAAAAAATTGTAATTCTGTACTGTAATAGAGAATGCATCAATAATGTAATGGATCAGCGCCGTCTGTAAAGATGGAGGGAATTAAAAATATATTCTTTGATCTGCATCATTATTGGAGGTGCAAATCCTAAATTTTTTTGGTGTCAAGCAGCTTAGACAGAGTTTTTTTAATGTTAAAATTGACCAACTTATTGATGTGCGAATACACACAAATAAAAATTAGTTATGAAATCATAAATTTCATATTTTATTTACATTCTTTTAATGCTAGATTGTAGCAAAGTTCAATGAATTAAAGTCTGCAACTCTGATAATTTTATATTTATTATAATTCATTGAAATGACAGCTAATACTTTCTTTCGGTACTATGTTTATTTTGTATTTGGAATGACATTTTTTCTCTCAGTGTATCGCTATTTGTTTCAACTCGATTGATGCGATTAATTTTGAATTGAGTACGTATGAACATGTGCACATTGGCGCATGCACATGTGCAAATATCCATAAGAGATTTTGTTAGTCCATCTGTAATAATCAAATCAGAGATACTGTGAACGGCCCGTCTAGATGGGCATATCTTCTGGTAATAATGTAGATGTTTCAACACACCAGAAAATGAGTTAAAATCGAACGCAAATTTTCATTTTTTTCGAACAGAAAATAAGATGATAAAAAAGGCATAAAAAACAGGAATTAAATTTAAATCAGTTCTTGTCATTCCTTTTCATTGGTACAACGAGCTTAATATCTTATATTCTTTAATGCAGTGTTGTAAATCATTGAATCGTTCTCAGTTTCAAATTTTAATAACATCTTTGATCATTATGATTTATGCAGAATTTAAAATTGAAATTCCATTATTTATTTCCATCCTTCAGCTATAAATTTATAATTTGTACCACTAATTTAGGAGTCAAGTAATTTTATAATGTATTATTCTTGAAATAAAATAGCGCTATAGGGCATTCGCTTCATGCGTAATCATGCAAATTAATTTCGAAGAAATCGTTCTTATGTTTCTTAAAAATAGAAATTCTCTCCCGCAGAAATAATCGGTCTTCGTTTTATTTTATCATTATAATTGTTTCGCTACGATGCTTTTTAACTTGTATTCTTTTCATACAGAAAATGTGCTGTCTTAATTGAATTTAATGAAATATGTCATATGGGATTAATTATTGAATCATTAGAAGAATACAATTCTTGATAGCATTAGAATTTTGAAAAAAGTGGCATTCTCTTCTTTCAGTTGCAACAATATAACAGTAATTAATTACACGGAATACGGCAACTTTTTTTTCCTGGATCTATGAATTCTAAAACCTTTTATCATTAGTTGCAACATAATAAACTAGAAACGAAGTGAAAAAATACATACAAAATATTTCACCGAGACATTTTTTTTTACTGTTGTTGTGTTATAAAAATAACTTTGCTTTTATTCTTCGTGAAAAATCCTTTACTTTTCTTTAGAAATTCTTTTTCTAACACATTTGAATTGCAAAAATGTTCAGTTGAAATGACTTGCATTTTCAAATATCTTGCTTTTGTGATTTTAGAAAGGTTCTATAAATACGATGCTGAAATAGATGTATCCGAATAGGATGCATAAAAACAATTAATATTATGTAAGACATCTTAAATTAAAAACCTAAAACGTTTGTCTACATTTATATATTTTCGAATGTTATTCTTATTTTGCAATTTAAATATCTAAGAATTTGTTAATTATAAAGTTGATTAAAGTAATAATATATATATATATATATATATATATATATATATATATAGGTTGTTGCAGAATTCGAAGACAAATTCAGAGGGGTGTAAGGAATCACCATACAACATGGGGTCCAAGCTTATATCAAATTATGGAATTTGAAATTCACTATAATTTCAAGCTTTTATTTTTTTTTCTAGTTTTAATATTTTTGCAAATATGTGTTCTAAACTACTTTTTCGTTTTCAGTAATTTACGTCCCCCCAGATCATCAAATCCGCATGTGACCAACATGAAAAAAGAAACTTTTATGAATGCACTTTCGCTTAAAAAAATTCATAGCTAAAACACCATTTGTTAATTTTTTATTAATTTTTTACAGTTACCAACAGTTCTCCGACTCCCTATATTACTGCGATTTTCACCTACTAAACGTCGTTTGGGGATTCCATGTTGTATGGTGATTCCTTATCCTCTTGATGCCTACTATCACCCCTCTGGGTTTGTCTTTCGAATTCGGCAACACCCTATATATATACCGTATACTTTTCATAATGTTATTATTCTGTATTTTAAATTCATTATGCAGTTTTATTTGTTGAAAATACTGAAAAAAATCCTGTGCATTACCTAAGGTAATGATAGAGAATAAAATGAGTTGATTGAAAAACAGCATGATATAATTTAGGTTTGTTAGGACTATATAAAACTAGATACAATGATTTCCTTTTAAATGTTTTTTATATCCCCCGGTCAAATATTAACCTGTTAAACAAAAATAAACATTGCATGATACGCTTCTATATGAATAAGAAACTCTAATTTTAGTATTTTTATTTTATATCATATTTTGAAGAAATTGATACTGTTCAAAGAAATTTGACAATGTTTTTTAACATCTGTCATCAACAATCTATGTAAAATTATTAATCAGCCTAGTTCCCAATCAATCAATCGTTGTAAACGTAAATTTATGGTCCAATTACCACTTAATTATGCTTTAAAGATTTAAGTTTTGCTTTGTAAATAAAAAGTGCATAAAGAACCTATACCTACTTCACAAATAATTATATTATATGAAATGTTTCAGAATTCAAAGTATTTCATATTCCAATAAAACCATTTCAATCATCAGGTGTTTCAAACACTGACATCGTTTAAACAATATTGGTAATACCTACAAGTGGAATGAAATGCGTCGTTAACATTATTTAATCAAATTTTCTTTCAATAGTTTCTTTCCAGTCGTTGATTTTCATTGATTCTGAGCAATAAACGAATTGCAAGGTCTCTCTACAAAAAAAAAAAAAAAAAAAAAAATCGTCAGTGGTTTGCTCCATTCAAGGCTAGATTTTACAATGTGGCTGTCCTTTACCCCTTTATCTTGGGTTCCAGAAATTCATGACATTAAGATTGGAATCATTTACAAATGTAATTAGCAACTAATCTCACATCCAAATGTTTTTGATGCAATATAAATGCCATTTGATGTTAATGATATCAACTGCATAAACCAACAAACATTTTTTATTCGGTGCCTGACATTTTTTAACACATTTCTACAGTATTTGAAGTCTTGGTCACAAGCATGAAAATTTCCATCAGATGATTTTTTTTAGATTTAAGATAGCTGAATTATAAAATGTTTCAATTTTTGAATAACTAGTTATTGTCCGAACAGAAGGATCGCATGAAAACATGAAGGAAATAAATTATCGAGAGTGATCTTGAAACTTTTTCGCACACTCCTTTAATAAGGGTATTGTTATTTGGAAAAGATTTTAGATTTTGGGTCAGGCAAAGAACACCTTGCAAGGCATAACAGCATGAAAGTGAAGGCATATTAACTTTTAGCATTTTTACTGAATTACCGTCCACATAATTCAGTCATTTTACTGAATCCGTCGTAAATCCGCCTAGACGAGTTTTTTGACGATTCATCATTGGCATGTTGATAATAGTATAGGAAAATGAAATTTGGATTTCAGATGCCTTTTTTCCAGCCGATTTAAACCAAAATTTGACAAACATCTACAATTGAAGTCATAAAATCACGTAGCAAATTCGTCATATTCCATTGCATTTCTGAGTTATCTTATTTACATGCTTGTGAGAATACAAACGGACCGATGGTCAACTCTTGTGGATTCGACCCCACATTTGATAGGTGTCTACACTAAAGGTGTGAAATATGTGCACCGAATTTTATTCAACTCACTCTGTTCGTTTTGTAGCTATTGTTTAAACTTACATTCAAACTGCTGGACAGACACCCTTCGTCCGATTGTATTTTGTTGAAAAAAATTGACAAACTTACAAAATTGGTGTAAAGGCCGTGTACGAATTTTCATCCATGTAACTGAAAGTATTTTTTTTTTTAAATTTTTGTCACAGATAGAAGACATATTCAAGAAATGCGTTTTTCGAACTCTGGGAAGCGCAAACATGCAGATGTGTCAAAATCGAATTTTTCGACGATGAGTGCTCTCTTTCTATACTTCATCTGCAGGAAGTAATGTGTGACAAAAAATGAAATGTGTGCACCGGCCAAACACTCAGAAACATGAATCGTTTTCAGAAGGCGATATCAGTGTTTTTGTTCAAAGACTGCTCGAATGAATGTACCTTTACTTACTTTAAAATAATAGTTATTAATCCATATATATGAAAAGGCAGTTTTAGGATTCTAAACATCTGCGGTAATAACCAGCCGAGATGAAGCATTTCCATGCATATTTTCAAAAAAAGAAAAATTTGCAAATGCTTATAAAGAATAGGCAATTTTTATAAAGCCATTTTATTTCGCTAAGCACAGCACAGTATTTCTGCTGGCTCGCCTAATCTATACTTTCATATGTCATTGGCCAGCCCTTACATATGGATTTCAAAAAAGGAACTAAACTATCTGTTGGATGAATAATGGGAAAATAAATTATATATTGCATTGACATTTTTAAAAATCGATTATACCCATATTCATTAAAAATGTTATTCTTTAAAGCTTACATTGAACCCCACATCAACTCAGCGTTGTTACACATATCATTCCCATTATTTTTTGTAGGGAGGATAATTAAACATATCAGTGAGAAATTTTGGAATGGTTCATCTGATTCATGTTTTGCATTAAAGTATTGTTGGAATAAGGAAGGAGTTTAACTCATTGAAGTGACAAACAATTTTAAATAGATTTTTAATTAGTTTTATTAGTTAGCATTGTAAACCATTATTTTAAATAAGACGGCAAAGCAAATCCGCCTTTTGGTAAGCACATAAAAATGACAGCTAGTAGTGAATAAATGACGCTTTTAGAAACTTACTAATAAATGTCCAATGTCCAATGCCCAAATGTAAATTTAGATAAGAAATTATTTGAAAATGACTAACTTTTAAGATGTCATTAAATCATCATAGAGATTTCATAGGAATTCAATATTTTTAAAAAATGAATCAAGCTCAACAATAGAACACATTTCTTTCTGTAAACTAATACAAAGACAGTAAACTTTAGCAGAAATGTATCATCGGATTATAAATAAGCACATTCTATTACAAAGAGATACGGAATTATTTTTGAAATAAGCTCATTCACTTTATTCCACGACAAAAAATCATAAAGATGGAATTTTACTTTGTTTCAGACCAGTTTAGAAAGACTGGTAACCTGACCTTGAAGTCTTTATTAATTATAAGAAAGCTTAACAAACGTAACAAAATAATCTCGCGTATGAAATTTCTTTTTCCCACTCAGATTTGCTTCAGTCGCCAGCAGAACAAAGAGCTTTTGACAAAAACGGGATTTTTGCCAGAACTTTCTTGTGCTGCGTAAAAATAATTGCCTCTTGAGACATGCTTCCGCCTAAAACCGTGATTGCGCTCATTCATAATTATCGGGTGTCGTCTTGACCGCCGGCAACTGTGAAAAACGTCGTGACTAATGCATTCGGCAATTTTACTGAAGATGAGGGTTTAATTATTTTTGCTAGTTGGGAAAATAAATAGTTTTGA
Source organism: Argiope bruennichi (assembly GCF_947563725.1). Taxonomy (NCBI): domain Eukaryota; kingdom Metazoa; phylum Arthropoda; class Arachnida; order Araneae; family Araneidae; genus Argiope; species Argiope bruennichi. The sequence continues at coordinate 128,682,315 of NC_079159.1, forward strand.
TTGTTCGTGGAATGGTTCCAATTCATTTAAGAAAATAGCAGTAAAAATAAAATTTTAGTCTTTTATGGGAATCCTCATTTCAGAGGAAAGCAGCGCAAAACCTGAAATTAAACTCAAAATTAAAATTAAATCTAAATTCTTTTTTAAAAAGTAGAAAAATTCTAATACCCCCTATTTGGCAGCGTAAAATTCTTCTTAAAGCGTTTGACATTTTTTTTTTTTTTTTACTTCTTCCGCAGGAACTTTAATTCAAGAAATTAAAGTTCCAATTCCTTATTTTCTACCTTTTTTTCTAAATAAAATGCGAATTCATTTGTCATTTCCAGTCTTTGTTTATACTGAAAAGGAAATGTAAAATGGAAAAGAACTATTTTGCATACTCGTCCTATAAGCCTACCATCATTAGAGAAATGAAACAATTCGTTGCCGACATCCGCACTGATTGCAATGAATTTATTTGTTACATCAGTATAGCTGTAAAAATCACTAGCATCAGTGGTGCTCGTGGATTCTATTTATATGCTGTAATCTTTTCTACATAATGCAATTATGATGTGATGTAAAATTAAATTTTCTTTTCTCAATTAGTAATGAATAATTAAATTATTAATTAAAAAATATGATTTTTAATCTGTATGTAAGCACGTTTTAGCATAGAAACTGTTAGCAACATAAATATTCAATTAATTTTATATAAAAATTAAAAGCAAATGATTCATATTATATTCCTTACTCTCGTTTTTAACGATTTATTCAAATGCGATTGAAACATAATGAATAATTAAATTCTGAGGTAGCAAAGTTGCTTTCATATTTATTAGGAAAAAAATTGGTAGCTGAATATCGTCTATTAATTTTTATTCATCAAAAATTACTATTAATTTTATTTTATTTATATTCATATATATGCGTGTGTTATGATTAGGTATTTCAGTCTCCCGAAAAATTTTCATCTGCTGAAAAGCAATGAATGTGAAATACGATCTCTACCAAGAGATCGTATTTCGCATCATTTCCTTTGAATATTAAAAGTACCAAAAGTACTTGGTGAGTAAACAAATAAATGTAATTAATTAAACAGAAAAATTTAATTTATTGATCAGGAAACTTAAGCCAACAGACTCTACAACATTGTTGAATCAGGAAATTTATATACTCTAAGTTGTAAAATAACTTCAGAACTATTTCAAAGTTGCCCCAACATTCCATAACATTGATCGTCTTTTAAAATGAACACATAGTTATTTAATAGTATAGTAATTGTTTCCTGCAAACAATTGAATTTTGAAACTGGTACCCGTAAATAAATATTAAGTAGCAATATTTATCTTTCCACATCTTGATAATAATAAAATATAATTCCTTTTATTGTAGTTAATTCCATTTTAGCAAATTTACTTGCCATTGCTTTTTGAATGTTATTTCTTAATGAAAGAGTAAAAGCAGAGTATAAATGCACCGCTCCTCAGACCAAACAATATTTATATATTGACTTATACAGAGAATAGTCAAAAAATGAAAATATATGATTTCAGATGGAATAGGCCTACAGCAGGAATATTTCTAAAGTTTAAATATACAATATATATAATTTCGCATCTTGAATTCCTTTCTTATAGTACCTCAGAATTTATTTTAATCTGGGCAATTACAATTAGTTATTTTTTCTTCTCTAAGTTTTTGTGAGTTTCGAAATACAAGAAATAAATTCGACTAAATTTCATAATATCCTAACAGTTTCTATTTACGCAAAAATAGTGCGGTGATGAGTCCTTATACGAAAGCGTAAATCTAATCGGGCGTATGACTGCTGCGGTCATACGCCTGATTGATCAGCCTTAAGGAAAGTGCTAATTAGTTTTCAAATGGCCGCCCCAAATCTTCGATGTGATAAACACGGCTTTAATCGTGTGTTCGGAAGTTTTCACCAACCACAAAGTACTTTCATGTCCTTTCTTGCTCTCATTGCTTCTTTTTCAGCCTTAGGTTATTGGTTTAGTTTAGTTTCTATAATAACTGGAACTGCTTTTTAATTTTTAAATCTCTCTTTATAATTTCATTCGCTCATTTCCTTCTCTCCTTTCTTTTCTTTCCTAAAGAGACCCGAGAAAAGCAGTGTCAATCGACAGTATGAATTCCTTCCCTCAAAAGTCTTATTGTGTGATCGCACTTTTTTTTACAAGGGATATAGTAGCGGTGTCATTATTATTATAATTTCTTGGGTCGATACAAATAAGACTGAAGGCATAGAATTTTGACCGTTCTACCACTTCCATCATTGTTTCAATAGTAATTGTTCAAACAATTGGAAAATTAAAAAATAATTAATTTTGAAATGCAGGGTATAACTGGGTGTTCCTGCACCCTTTAATATAAGCGGAAAATATTGAAACCAATGGAAACTACAACTGCTAGTGCATCTTTAAAGTGATTTAACTAGATATGTACAAGAGTCAATTTGGCTTGAATCAAGTAGTTGTATTAATCTGACAAAAATACTTTGATTTCGTATGTAAAAACTCCTTATGGCTCAACTAGTCTAGTCAGACATGATAAAGATTTGGAAGAAAATACTGAGCTCCATAAATAGTTCATCTTTCTCATCTTAAACATCGAGAAATAAAATAAGTTTGATTCATTGAACATTAAAATAAATTTATACAAAACGTGATCGAGTAAATAAAAGTATTATCGAATTTATTATTGAAAAGAAAATGAACAGTTTAAAAATGACCTGCTTACTAAAAAAAGTTTTATTAAAATATTAACTATATAAAAGATATATCTCATTTAGAAAATAAGATCATGAAAAATTTTAGGCATTATTTCCAATCCTTTTATTTTCGTAAATTTTTTGAGTCACAAACTAAAATACTTATTAGTATCCAGAAATAATTGTAAATCTTTTCAAAATAACAGAAATAAATTAAAAAAACTCGAAACAATCGACGTTTCTAAAGGAGGTAATTGAACAAAAATGGGTTTAAAAACAAATGTACGGAGATTTTAATCTCAGTTTTATTTAGAAAAAACAAAGCTGTATTATAAAAATAGTTCTAAATTTGGTTCATTTGAAACTAGAGTATTTTTGAAAACATGAGAAGGGTTATTGATGTCGACTTCTGACAAATTTGAAAAATTCAAAAAAATTATTGAAAATGCTTCATTTTAAAATTTGATTCACCCTCTTACCATTTATAATGAAATAATACACTTTTCTGTTAAGCAGAGGCATTTCAAAATGTATCAGAATTAAAGTAACCAATAAATTGCCTTGGAGGCTTGGAAAAATAAAACTTTCTTTCCAAAATAAGGTGCAATCTGTTACGAATAGAAATAAATTAGAAAGTCCAATAAAATTATTCAAATCACACATAGAGAATAAACACCATCGTTTTCAGACATATAGTTTGCTTTACATCAAAATATGAAAGTTAGTGACTTACAAAAACAAAATGAAACATCCAAAAAATAATGGCATGTTCGAGGAAATGTCTCAAAATCAATTTAATCTCGTAAAATATTACTCCCATTTTATAGAAACGTACAGAGACTCAAAGTCTCACCTTTGAACGTTTATTTGCAACAATTCCTTCTTCATAAAGAAACAATTCAATAAATAAATGTATCGGTTCTTCAAATAATATGTATAACTGGGCACAATATGTGTAAGTGAAATATGCATACATATTTCTTTGATAAAGGTAAAAGTTGCAAAAGAAAAATGCAGACTCATGAAAGTCTTCCTCCTGCAGCAAACCAAATTGCGGGATTTTTCCCTTCCTCTCTCTTCTTGTTCGATCTTCAGCCTTGTTTTTCGATAATAACTTCAACATTTCTGCCATTTGTGCCTTGTCTCTTGAATCAACATTTGTATGCCTACGAATAGAGCATACTATTGAAAAGGGAGAGCTTTGTCACTGCTACCGCAGAATGCGTAATAGAAGGGGCATAACCTCAATCAAGCGAAGCAGGCTGATTGCAGCATCGATATTAAATGATAACCAACGATATTGAATGACATTTACTGGAGAAATATACTCCGAATTTCGTCAGGAACATATGTCAGTAAGCCATTTGCAATGCCAATGCACCGTTTTTATTTATTTATTTAAGAATAATTCTCATGAAATTTTCTAAGGGAAAATAAAAATTTTGCCGGTATTATGATGCTGCTGGATAGGATGATATTAATCAACATCCGTCTGCAAAACTGAGGGAACTCTTCTCTAATTCTTGTTTCAATGTCATTCTATGTTTCCCTTACCATGCTGTAAGATTCCATTAAAATAAAAGTGAAATGATTCCAGGATTTTTTTTTTATTTTGAATGCCTTAAAGTTACTATTGAAAGGAAACAATATATTACAACATAACTCTATGTACATTAAAAAAGTATCCTGCCAAAACTGGAAAAACGCTTTCATGTTATTGCTGGTAGCGTCATATAAATTAGATGAAAAATGCTGCAGCTTCGAAATTTTTTAAAGTGCCTTTCAAAATTATTTTTGCTGCACCAAATTATATTTTTTAAGATGTACAAACCCTACTTAATAACAAATAATTTGAAACTTTTCTTTATTTTCAGTTACGGCCTTGCTAACATTCATCAGAAAAGCGGCCACTGAAAATGGCAAAGTATCTTCTGCAATAATACCCAAAATAGGGATTCAGAATTCGAAATCCCATCTCGAAGAGAAACATTAACCGTTCATGATTAAGATTTGCTGTTGCTGCTGACGATGGTGATTGGCTCTTTCTCCAGTAGATACACCAGTTTCCCTTCTTCACGTTTTAGTTAATTTTCTTCCTAATCAATCATACCAGACATTTTCTATTATCATTGTTCCGTAGTTTTGAACTATCGGAAATGGTAGTCTCGGTATGGTAGTCGATATCTTGATATAAGGAAGCTGAAAAAAATTATATTGAAACAATTGATAAGCGGAAATAAAATGGTCCACTTCATGAAAGGCAGCAATCTTTTTTCTCCCACGCACAAAACTGAGAAGAGTTCCCCCCATTCATGACAGGCATTTCTTGATTAGATGAACGAAAGGTGAGAAAGAAAAGAATACAATCTCAGGAACAATGCTGAAAATGAATCCCATAAAGAGACCAAATTCCTGTCCCCTCCCCAACAGATCATCATATAAAAGGACTTTTTGAAGGATGACGCAGTATTTTTTTATTTGAAACTCTCACTTTAGAGCCGAGTGTAAAATCTGAACAGATCCCTTTGCTTTTGTTTGCATGCTGTTTGCATTCTTCGCAAGCGCATTTCCCACCGGCTGACAATATAAGCAAATGTAGCTATTGATTTCCATCAACACCAAGCATGATAAAATGCTATTCCAAAATCGTATTTGTGCGGAAACGTATGCCACTATTTTGCGATTATTGATTTGAATAATCAGAAAAATAATCAAAAGGTCATCAAATCTAGTACAAATCTTCAGGAAATCATGGAAGGAAGATATACCAAGCTTTGCAGATTCGAATTTTTTTAAATCTATTTTTTAAAGGGATGGCAAGATACCCCGCGTATAAACCTAAACCCAAGTCATTATATTGAGAGGCTTTATGTCTCACTAACTGTGCAACAATCCCTCAACTTTACTAACAGTGAACGGTAATACGAGTGCGTTGGCGCTCAACAGATCCGTTTTACTTAGACCTACAGAATTTCAAAGCCACTTTGGAAGAATGTACACGTCGAAGAAATATTTTAAAAAGTTGATTTGGAATTTCATTCATTTAAACACTAAGTAAGATTCAGACATTTTCCAGAATAGATTCCAAAAATATTATTGTACGAGCATAAATTTGATACCGTTTGAAATTCAAAAACTGTCTGTTGGAAGTTACCAATTTAATTACATTTAATCTATTTCCAGAATTTTGAGAATCCTGGAAAGAGGCACTTTTTTAACAAACTATGTAAAAAATGCTTAAAAGCATTTTTTACAATAATTTTAATAGTTAGAGTGAAATTGAAGAATGAATTTTCATGAAGGAATGAATTTTCTCTGCTTCATTAATTATTTAGTCTTATGAATTTCTTCTATTGTTGAAATCTAGGAAAAGAATATTCGCTCTATTATGTTCGCAATTTAAATAAAGTGAAGTTTAGATCGTCCATTAGAAAATAAATCAATTTCTGGGGCACATCTAAAAAAAGAAGCTTTGTGTTAAAAATAAACAGAACTTGAATATGGCTATGAAATTAGCAAGACTTAATGTTAACCACAGTAAGATGAATACAAATACTTTGGTGAAAGAAAGATGAACAAATTAATATGAACATAATTCTCTTTTTAGACTTGCAGATGTCTTGAAAATTCTTATCTAAAGACTTATATTACAGAGAAAACTTTCACAAACTTCATGACGATACTTATCTCAGATCCGATTTTTAAACTACGAACAACCATTCGAAATTAAATTTATAGATGCATTATGCTAATTATGTTTACATTCTTTTATTAATGAAGAAACCAAGATTGTGATTGTAATTGAAGCTTTAATCTGAAAAAGAAGTTTTTTTCTTCTTTTCCGTATCCACGTGACCAAATAATAATTTATTTTCTGGATCAGTTTATTTTTATTATTCTTGCATTTTACAGAACCGAAAAGAAACTTCAAATAACTTTTCGGTTGTCATAAAAGTATATTTTTCATCATTCCTCAAAATATTTTTTGTCACATTTTTAAACGTCTGTCGAGTTGGGGCTTTCCATTCATGGCCTTTCCGCGGAGATGAATGGTTGGAAGAAAGCACATTAATAAAAAAAAAGGTATTGAGAAAGTGATTGTCGATATTTACTTGTTTATAAACATAAAAAAATGCATCCTTTTTTCGGCCCCCAACTCGGAATTTATTTTCCGGAACCGAGAGTTTAAATGGAAAAGAAAATTTTATCGAGTCATATTTCACTGGCCGCATATCAAAATTTTTGAAGCCGGGGCTTATGTTTATATATTTATGATTCAACTCCTTTATTTATGTTTTCTTATCCTTTTCCGACTTCCTGGAGAAGCTAGACTCCAATTGAAAGCGTGATGTCTCCGCTGCAGCAGGATTGATGTTTATTTTAAAATCGTTTCAAGAAAACTCTGAAGCTAAAAGTCTCTTAAATATGTATTACATAACAACACGCTCAGGTTGCGGTTACGGAATTGTTATTTAGAGAAACATTTCAAAATTTCCGTTACTGAAACTTAACTTTTCAATAGAACCCCTGTACCAGGAAGTAGACTTATCTGAAAATTTTAGCAAGATCCAAAGTTTTCAAGCAATACTTTGCTGCATTGGATTCTTTAAAATCATGAGGTTATTTTAAAAATAATTCAGTGAATAATTTCAATGAAAAAAATGATTGACACCTTCAAACCAGTAAAAAATGTTTTCAAAACCACTTTTAGTAATTTGCATTCCACTCCAAAAATTTCAAAATAATATCGTAAAAAGAGAAATATTTTAATTTTTTAATCCAAAGGACATACAAAATTCGAAATAAAAAAAAATCCAAAATAACTCCAAGTAATTTGCTATTTCCAAATTTATATAAACTGACTAAAACAAAATAAAAATTTGTTATTTCGACATTTAAAGCCTAAATGAAAGAATTGACTTAAATAGTCTGGAAATTAATTATTTGAATCTTCAGATGTTATAGAAATATTTTTACCTGTAATAATTTTAGAAGCTCTGTTAAACAGAATTTCGCTAAATTTTTAATTCATTAAAATTTTAAGTAAAATTTGCAAAAAAGAGTCTCTGAGGCGCTCATTTGTATCGTTCATATATATATGTGTATATATATCAAGTTTGAAAATTCTAGATGACGCTGTCCGGTCTGCAGAGCACCACCACAAACACAATTAGATGCACATTAATTTTTATTTTTAGTAAATTTATATATGTCAATGTTCTCCAAACCAGACTATTAGAATTCGGACTATCATAGCTGACACAGCTATCTGCTGTAAGAAGAAAATCTGCATCCCTGAAGAGATTACATTTTGAAATTTAGATAAAAATTATTAATTAAATATTAAAGGAAATGTCAATGTTTCATTATAAATTACTACAGCACATTTTTTGCAAAGATCTAATTGAATCGCAATTCATTTGTAAAAATCTATTATTAATTCATTTTAAAAATATTTTAATATTATTTAAAAAAATCCTTCTAGATGCAAAGAAACAAGATTGTTTTCATTCTTGCTGCAGATATATCAACCGATATTTTTTTTCCATTATTGAAAACGAAGATGTGAAGACAAGGTTTATTTTTCCATTATGATTTGGTTTCTGTTTTAACTGCAAGTCTATTATATTTTATGAAAATTTATTGCATCTCATGTAGGTTTCCTTCCACAAGTATTAATAAAGAAAACATTGTAAGAGCATTCAATTTCAAAGATTGCTGCTCTTTACTGCAATAAAATTGGTTCGATATATAAAAATATATTATCGGACTATGTTTTTAAATGTAATAAATATCGGATATATGTTTTTAAATGTAATAAATAAATTTTATATTAAATCAACAAATCAATTTTATACTAAACCAACTTTTATTGAATAACACAACATGGCAATATTATATATATATATAGGACTTCAATGCCAGACGACTGGACGACTCAAAACAATGGAATAAGCGTTTGTTTTCTAAACTGTTAAAATTAAACCTATACTTCCAGTTACAATGATTAATCAAATAACATACATAAATGTTTGAAAATCCTTTGATTTCTGTAGAGGGAGATAATAAGAAATTACAAGAATTAAATTTTTATAGGACCTCTTCTATATGACCTCTTTATATGAGTACCATTGAAGAAAATGTTTTTCTTACACTCATCTATAAAGATACTAAATATCACACCTCTGTCTGTAAAATTTGCCTAAGATATTAAAAATCATATTTAATGATTTAAACTATACATATCTCTGTCTGGTGTCTGGGCTAGGCTTTTAATGTAATTTTCCGGGATAATATGCTTATTGCGAAATATTATTCAAAGGGCAGAATCAGAAAAACAGAACTCATTTGCTATCTTATTATTTTTTAATTTCATTTTATTTATTATTTCTTAAAAATGGCCAGATAATACATTGAATGAAGTAATCAAAATCTTTTTCAAAATGAATACCTTTGACAACTAAACAAAATTCATTCTTTTAACAATACTTGCACATATCTAATCGAGTTGTGACACTTAGGTTGATTTCACCAGCTATCGAGAGCTTCTGTTGCGAAAGTCAATTCACCTCTTAGTTCAAAAGTAATGCAAATAAAACTGAATACATCAGTTACCATTCAGCATATTGTTCTTCCAAATGGAACTAACCGAAAGTATAATCGACCTAAAATTGCTATTCAGAGAAAATTGAGCGTCAACATGAACATCTTCTACAAAAAAATGAGTTCTTAGCGTAAAGAAATAATAATTTTGAAGATAAATTATTTCTACGCCGATCCGAGCAACATTCATCAGTTGAAATTCAATTTCTCCGAAAAGAAACGAATTATCTAAAGTAAGGCAAGTTCTAAATTTCTAGACGTCAATCTCTTAGCTATCCATGTAAGTATTGTAACAATCTATGGACTCTACGAATACTGTATGGATGTCAGTTATTACAATGAACGAATCTCTGCGCTGTTGATTTTGGGATGCTTAGTTTTGAATTGAGTTTAATTAAAGATCAATTGAAAAATAAGCCAAAGTTATAAGAATTTGCAATTAGTAATCCCTAAATCGTACGGTGAACACGCTTCGTAGAAAGATATTGAGAAAATGATTGACATATGTTGTGTTGTTGTGACTTTACCAGCCCGCTGACAGTTATCTGTCAGTGACTTAAGCCGAGTGCCCTTCTCTTGTTTTTGTAGTAGCTCCAACTGGCCAAGAATATTACTTAGCTACTTCAGGCTTCACATTCGCTTGCACAACTCTTCTTTTACAGGGGGACACATTCACACACCTACCTCACAGATAGAACACAGAAAAAGAAGAACCATGCCCCAACCATCACGCCCAGATCACGGGAAAGACGCGCTTCCCCTATTCAAGGACGCCAAATGGTTTACATTCCTCTACAATAGGGCCGGAAATATGATTACATACAGAATGAATCGTCAATGCTGAATGACTGCAATTCTTTTGTTTGGAGATAAAAGTTACCTTACCTTTAGCGTCACGAGTCTTAAAAACAAATGCTACTCCTGGAAAAATAAGGAGAATTCTTTTCGAGATTGATAAAAATTGTGAGTGCAAAAGCTCTTCCTACCACTTCCGTTCCCCTAAGAGTTCGCATGCTATGTTTCCTTTTGAAATGGCCACGATTCGGATCAACATTAAATATTCTCTAAAGTCCAATAATTTTTTCAAATATTTCTTTTCATATTTCAAAGCAACAACCAGTTGATTAATGAGGGTTTTTTTTTTTCACTATTTCATTTCTTTTTTTAAAGTGTTCTTAAGCTTTCAACAACCAAACTTTTATCTTAAAAAAAGGTCCGAAACCAAACCAATATGTATTTGATCAACCGGTTTCTATGATAGATGCATAATAGTACAAAATATTACAGTATTACATTATATTATAAAAAATTCCGTACGATTAAAAAATCTTTTTAAAAATTCATTTAGAAAAGTTCTTCAAAAACTAATCTGTTTCTAACCAACGAAGGTGGATCATACTTTACTGAATAGACGTTTTTGATGATAACAGAGTTCAGATTATTTATGAAATCTTTCATTCCATAAACAAAGGAAACAGCAAAAAAATACATATATTTGATAGCTTTTATAGAGTAAATGTACTATATTTTTCTTTTAAAAATTTTTAGTCTAAAAGCTTGTAATATTTACTACAAAATTCATAAAAGGAAAAAAAATGAGATTTTTAAAAAACAAAATTTTGAAAATATAACTATTTTCATTTTTCGTTTTCCTTCCATGCACATTTTATCTTAGTATCTTTGAAATGCTAATAATTTTTGGTTAATTGTGGAAACACTAACTCCATATTAAATTGATTACCAACAAGTAATTCATGCATTAGTTCCAATATTCGTTTCAACATCCTGCAGCAAAGAAATTATGTTAAAGTGCTAATCATATCTAATAATAAAAATAGTACTTGTAAGAGTAAATGTATCAATCTTAAGAATTTATTTTTAAAACATTTCATGATAGTGGCTTTATATTAAAGGTAAAAAAAAATGAGCATAGCAATTGAAGCATTGTAATTGTCTCGTGGAAAACTGTGGCGCTTGAAACCATGTCAAATCAGGTACTCTCTCAAAAAAGGCCGCAATGGTATTTTTACAAATCTTCAGTGAACATGACCCATCATTTTCCCGCCCTCTGATCGCGGTAGTTTCGGGACCAGTAGATATCTTGTAATTTAAAAATGTGGCAAAAGCTTTTTCGACTTTTATAGATTACTTTAGACTCACTTTATTGTGTTGCTTCATCTGATTAAAACCTTAAATTTGAAAACTTATTATAAACTAGTTGTCTTTGACGACCCGTTGATTCATCCGGATTACTGGTAGCAAAAAGTTTCGATTAAACCTTTTATTCATAATTTAATCTGAATAGTTACCTCAGAAAAATAATTTAAGTCTCAAATGTTGAATGACATGTCATTAGCCCTATTATGTCCATTGAACAACGCGCCTCTTTAATTTTCTGTCTTTCCATCTACAATTTGATTGAATAAAACTGAAATGTCTGATGTATCCTAATGTTTCTTATGTATTATATCTTATATTTAACGTAATATTTCTGAGGATTATTGGTTGAAATTTTCTCTCAGTAAAAAAAAAATTATTGAACAACAATAAATATCCCACACAATATATTTATATTCATCCAACTGTATTACAAGTAAGACCAGCAGTCTTTAAAACTGGAGGAACTCAGAAGATGTTTTACTTCTAAAGATAAAAATAAAAATTTACCATAATTTTATTAAAAGCATGCTTTAAACCAAAATCTATTCATTACGGAAAAACAAATAGACACTCAATACCTTGATTATCAACGACGAAAGAAAAATTGAGAATGATTTGTTGAACAATGAAAACGATTTAAGTTGTATTACAGCAATGAAAATATATTTCAAAGCATTTTCACTTTCCAAAGTATACATAGGGCAAATTTTTGGTTGAAAGTTTAATTACTATCATACAGACAATATGCATACAATTCTTTTTTTTATTAGTAGAAAAGATTGACCACTGAATCATTAATTTGTCCATTTCTAAATACGATTGATCATCTTATATTATAACTGGGTGTATAAAATTATGCTATCAATCTACTGGCTTAGTTTTTTTCTTACCCGAGTATATTGATTCCTTTTTTGAATCAGTGAAACATTTATTGAATAATCTTCTGAAATATTACGTGAATTATGAAATAGAAACACAAAACCTTAATGTTAAATAATTATACTTTTTATTTTTATAATTTTATGAATATGCTTTGATTCTGCAGGTAGCTCTAGGGTTAGATGAAGTTTAATCACTTTCTGATTAAAACTGAATTTTATATAAACAACTAATACTAAAATAGTACAAGTTAAATATTTATAAAAATTTGAAGCCTAAAATTGCTATGCTCCGAAAACAATTAATCTGAATATAATTATAATATAATTAAGAATATAATTAATTTTCGCAATTAATAGTTTTGCCCATCCATGTGGTCAACAAAAGTGACTGGTAGGAAATAAACACATGAAATTGACACGTCAGCATGATCTGATGGCACAAAATTATTCCATAAAATTTAAGTGATTCCCAATTTATTTTAAATTTAAAATATTTGCATTTAATCTGATAGAGCTATTTATAAAAGCAGTGCCCCGGTTGTGTTTTAATAGCCAAGGGAGGAAGGCTACAATCTCGACAGGCCTATCGATTAACTATTCTAGTATTAGAGTATGGATTAGATAAATTAGGTTAGCCCTGTGCTAACAGAGAATTATTATCAGGAAAGGCAGGTCTTTGCACAAGAGAAAATTTAGAGTCCGGGTAATCAATTTCTGTCTGCCGATGCTGATAAGAGTCAGGAGTTCCTTGGAGCGTTTATCTGCTCTCGATTCGAAGCTTACTTCTGGACCGATGACTAATTGGTGGGAAAGTTTCTACATCTCAGATTGATGGTCACTAGTTAAAACATTTGCTCCCTCTCGCACAGAAGCCCATCATATATTTTGATAATTGTATTTAATCTTATTTCAATAAATAGTATTATTATCGAAAATTATTTTCCGATAACAGAGTCAAATCTTAAGAAGTGCTCATTAATAATCTGATATTTTGTTCAGCAAGTGCTTTAATAATCAGCAATAATCGTGTACTTTTCTCCCAGTTTCTTAAGATACGAGATGACTACTGAGTTCGTCAGAGGAAAAAGGTAAAGCAATGGATGAAAATATAAGAAATTTATAGATTTTTATTTACAAATCAATAGATATTACGAGTAAATTAAATATCTGTTTGCGATATAAACTATACTGAAGATAATTAAAACAACTGATTTTTTTATTTCAGATTTCTGTACATCAAAAGATTTTATATAATACCATTAATAGGTTGGCTATTGTCATAGGCTATGTGACATAGATGAGGAAAAAATTCATTCCAGACTCTCTCCAGGACTTTTGTTCTAACCAGACTATCAGAGTCATATAGGTAGTCACTTATTAGGTATTAGATGATCTCTCAATCAAGAGCTTTTCGAAATTTTAAATGAATTTTAATTAAAAACTAATAGAGATTTTATCATTACCTATCAGTGATCTCAGAGCATAACTATTCGGAGCCTAACTATTATATTATATTACTTCTGGTTTCGCAGAAAGGACGAGAGTTTTACAGATAGATATAACGAATGCTGAATGTGTGCCACGTGAGCGACTCTCAACCTTGGCGATAAACATGGCGCACATTTTGCTACCAAATTGAAAGATCCCGAACATTCGAGAATCGTAATGACATTTTCATTAGAAATTGAGTTCCGGTGTTTCGTTTAGAACACTCGATATACTATCACAAAACCTATTATTTTCATGATAAAATTCTGAAATTTTATACATGACTTTATTAGAAGATGGGGCACATTTTACTCATTGGGATTTTTTTTTGTACGGGGTCCGTATAAAAATTTAAATTTTGTATTTTTTAAAGTTTAATCCCCTGAAAATTTTAATGGATTTTACAACATTTTGCGCCTTTTTTTACACAACTTTGTAATTTGCAGTATATGTCTATGATCAATATTTAAGGAATAAAAGCCTCTGTCAAAGCTTTTGAGACACCCTGTATATTTAGGTCATACTACTCGTCAAATGTTTAATTTTTATGTAATGAGTATCTAACATACTTTTTTGGAGAAAAAAATATATTTTGTAGCTTATCCTCTTTTGTAAATTGCTGTTCAATTGTGGTGCCATCTCTATAGTAACTGGGTTTTCAAGAATCTTATTCCCTCCTCCTGATTCCTAGTTTGAGGAACTTGATGGATCGGTTTAAACTGTTTATCTATATCTTCATCTTTTTAAAGGGGATCTTAATTTTCAAGTTGAAATTCACTAAATTTTAATATTTAGAGAAAAATCTTTCATTTAGATTTGCACTTTCTTATGGTTCTAATTATTCGAGTTTTGCTTTCCAATATTTTTATTGTTCGTGAACTCCTTTGAAATCAACAATACCCTTAACACACATACACAGCTTATAAATAATTCAAGTTTATCCAAATTCAAAATATTTTTAGAGCTATATTTCACAATTTTAAGATTTTAAAAGGTACGATGCTAAAAAAAAATTCATTTTTACTTGAACTAGAGAAGATTTTGATTGAATATCATCGTAAATTTTATCTTGACAATGTACTTTTATAGATTGTAGTAGAATGTAACGTTTATAATTTTTTTTGCAAGTGAATGATTTGTACTCAGAACAGTCGAAATAAACACTCCTTCATTTAACTCACCTTATTTTGCAAACGATCATACCCTGAGAATTAATGTACTTATTTGCTTCTACACACAAATTAATCATTTCTCTAAAGCATCATTGTATAGCATTTTCAGCTGCAAGAAAATTATAATAAAAGTAGAATATACAACCTTCTAATAGAAAACTGTCGACTAAAACGGTCTAAAATATATATTTAAATGGCTGTTAAAGGATAGCCAGATTTTTCTGACACTGTTTTCTTTAATGAAGTCACAGAAGGTTTCTAAAACTTCGCAGCACAACATGAGGAATACAGGGAATTCAGTTATTAAAATTTAAAAAAAAATTATAAACTATTTTGGAGATACAAGATATGAAAAGTGAACAACGGGGAAGCAAAAGTAGCTCCCATATACACTGCAATACAGTCTCTCTTTTAGTCTATTGGGCTGTGGGTGGAGTTTCAACTTTGCCGATGATTTTTCCTAGTAGATCTGTCCTATATATAAACCTGATAATTAAATGCATTAAAACTGGTACGGGGTGCCACTTTAAAGAGGGGATATCAGCTCAAGTATTATCATTTGAGCACGGTCCAAAACTACAATGTCCATTCCCTAATGGTATAGCTTCAAAACAGAATTTTACCTAAACTAAATCATGTCTACATTTCTATTTTATTTAACTATCTCGCAATTGAAATATGACAGGACTCACCCATTTCGATATATTTTTAATATATCGTGTGGAATACTCTAAGAACAGTGTTCAGGCAACGGAAAGTTTTAAAATTTCAGATACTGACGTTGAATCGATTTTTATGATATTAAAAAAACTTATATTGACCGACAGACAATATTTTTATCTCATCAATCGGTAGTCTATTGTTAGAGTATTGCCTTAACATTGAGTGTGCTGCTAAATGCTAAACATTTGAATGGTGGAAGCAGAGCTGCTCATTTTGTAACTAGCATACCAAATTCAAATGAGATATTGATAAATTTTGAAGAAAATAAAGTAAAACACGTACATTGTCCAAAAGTTGGACAGGTTTTCTGCTATAAATAATTTTTTTTTGTTTTTGCTTAAT
This sequence comes from Argiope bruennichi, assembly GCF_947563725.1. Taxonomy (NCBI): domain Eukaryota; kingdom Metazoa; phylum Arthropoda; class Arachnida; order Araneae; family Araneidae; genus Argiope; species Argiope bruennichi. The sequence continues at coordinate 128,698,397 of NC_079159.1, forward strand.
GCATTTTAAAAGATTTCTTTTTATGTAATTTGAATTGTTTTCTATTTATGGAAACGTATTCGTACTCGATTTTCATTCACTTGCTGAAATTCTAGATTTGTGAAATATTGCGCACTCTTGATACTTTTATTGGGATGCAGCTACTTCTCGAGTGGATGAGTTCCTGAGCGACTAACTCTTCCGCTTCAGTCATTCCAACTCATCCTTTCCGAGAGAAAGTGCAGCGTAGAACACAAAATGCTATGTTTCATCATCAGTTCAACACTTTATTTCCAAACAGTTATTCCAATATTTTAGAAACTGATCAGTAAATAGATCAATTAAATAAAAATTTTAATTCAATAACAGTTTTGCTATTTGGCAGCAAATTAAGAAAACTGACTTCAAGATAATATTTCTTAAAATTCATATTAAATGAGAGACTTAAAATTATAAAAGGACTAGAAAGATTTATTTTTTAATACAATAATAAAATTGCACTAACACTGCATCTTTAAAAAATGTTTACACAGGATTTATTTCATTATACTTTTTTTTCCAGAACGAAATCCCTGAAATATTGCACAGAGTCTCATAAAAGGATTCGATCATTTTAATTCGTCATCATCTTCAAAGGGATTTGTGCAAAAATATTAAATCCAGATTTTTTTTTCTTTCAACTGCTCTGTCTTCATTCTTCATTAAATTCTTTTTGCAAGAATATTGCTGCTGCAAAGATTTCATAAAAAGAAAGGAAAAATCAAAAGTCCTATAAGGAAATTATATTCTGTGTAATAGGTTATTACTTTTTTAAATTAAAATCCATTTGCTATATCAACAAACTATCCATTATATTGCAGTTTAAAATAAATTTATATTTGTAATAACAAAAAACATTTCAAGAAAAACGGGTACTTGTATTTTATAAGACTTTCAATTTAACAATCGACAGAAATAGATCTTTTGCTTTTTTGCTCTAAAATGAAATAACCATGAAATAAAAATTACAGAACTTCTTAATAATTTAACTCAGATTTATTACTCGGATCGTCTCTAAAGTTATCGAAAAACCAAAATATGGCCGTTCTAAATCCATTCATCCTCGTTGTTTATGCGGATAATATCTTTTCCTCCGCATTCTTTATGCAAATGATTATTTCTAAGTTTTGTTTCTTCCTTTTATATATTGTAGTTTGAGCACAAGATTTATTAAAGAGATCTATATTCTGACGAAGGGATTCAGTTGCCTTCGATATGTGTTCTTATTGTTTATCAGGAACAAATGGCTTTGGAATAATTTAATTTATTGAATTTTTGAACAGGTGGGAAAGTGGGAACCTGCATTAAAGACAATTTATTCTGCAGCATTTAGACATTTCTTGGATGAAAATAAATGACAGTGTTTATATTAAAATTGCAAAAATATTTTTTTAATTAATAAGAAAGCAGATCATAAGTAAAGGATTTAAAGGAAGCATTTATGTTCGAATATCCATTGAAAGACAGAAATACAATCTGTTTTTCCATCTAATTTCTCTCTAGAAACGACAAGAAGTACGCTAGGAACTAATCATTGTGATTGGTGGAAATTATTTTTTAATCAAAACTGCTTATTAATCAAATTAAACAACCAAACTTAACAGAAATCAAAAGAAACTGTTCGTTAGCCCAGAAATCAAACTTGAAAGTTTCATTGAATTATTTGCCGTGTGACACGAAGGGAATCGAATATGCCAATTCTTAAAACAACACCCTATGCACTGATTATATATGTGCTGAACAATCAATCGTTTCTTCACGAGATGGAAAACATAATGAAATATGCCAATACATTTACATATTTGTGTAATTTAAATAAGTCAGACATCTTATTCACATTTCAAATTCTGTATTAAAACGAATAAATAAGAGATCTTAGAGCGGAAGAATCTTACAACCTTCTTGCGAGAAGTTTCGGATATTCAGCTAATTTGTTACCAGACAACGAACCGGCTGGTAAGATTTCGAATCTCAAAGAGATAGAATGACTCGTGTCGCCGAAAGATTGCTATCGTAACTCTGCAGCTTTTAAAAGAATATCTACTAAAAGCTGAGTAATGCGTTGAGATATATGATTCGACATTTTGCACTCATGATATTTTATATGAAATCCAATCAGGAATATGCATTCCATTTGTGTAAAAAAGAAAATGTAGATGAATAGGGCTCCGATACAGAAAATTATGGAGGTAAAAATCGAATTCCAATAACTCTAGAGCAAGTCCGTTTCGATTTAGAGAACCAGAGAAATGCCTTTGCTTAAATTAACAGAACGACAGTGATAAAACGAACGTTCTAGAAGCTTTCCATTTTCTGCAAACAATAGACCATTAAATGACTTATCTCTTATTAAATTAAAAACACCAGAAACGAAAAAAGATTGAATGGTATAATGCATTGTATTTTTTAATAGTGGGGCGGGGTGAGGGAGAGTTGAGTATGTAGACTGAAAATATATTTGAAATAAATATATTTCGAATTATTGAAAAACGGTCATGATGAATCACTGAAATGACAAACCTGTAAAAAGAGGTATCAAGTGATGAATCTACTATTTTTATAAATTTGAGCTGGATGAAGTTGTTTGATAATTTATAGTCATGTTTTTAAAGCTGCGACATTTTTCATACTAATAATCATTTGACAAATGAGGACAGCATTCTGGCAGTGTTTGGGCGTGAAGATCGTGGTACTGTTGATTTTAGACGACTTTTCCCGGAAACAGTCATTTATGTAAATCTTATGTACGATTCATCTCGTCTACGATCAAGTTAAGCATTTTTAAATATCAGAACTGGAATTTAAATCGTACCCTCATCACCTCAGAATTGTAATAAAAGTAATGAAGTTCTGTCTACAGCAATACTCGTGTACTTTAATAACAAACAGATTTTAAGGTTCAAAGTATCCTTATGATAATAACCTTAATGCAACAGTTCCTGAGAGTTATTTTAAGGCTTCAAATAAGCTTTAATAATTTTAAATACTTGAAGTATTTTCTTTTTCAACACAAACTAAAGTAAACTGTTCATATGGACTGAATGTTTCAAACGGATAACGCATTTAGGATGAACCATCCGACTGAAGTCCGAAATATATGTATTTGTCTATTCACATTTTTTTCATTGTCAATAGAATGACTCGAAAATGAAACAGCGAAATAATAAAATTAATTTATATCCTTTTTGGAATTATTTATATGTCGATTGCGCTTTTTCAACATAAACTATTATATGTCATTAAAATAAAAAATGAAGACTCATTCTGCCCATAGGTTCAATTTTCTGTGAATAGCATCTGAAATAAAGTTTCAAAAAATTGTACATAGTTTTAATAAGTAAGCAATTGTTTTTTAATGGTATCGATTTTCGAATGAATTTTTCTTAAAATTTGATAAAAATGTTTTACCTTTTCTGTATATTTTTTAACAACAATTAAATTCAGAATAAGCATCAAATCTTTCAGACGTCTTTTGATAAATATATTTCTTTCTTAAAACATTAGTTCCAGGGGGGGGGGACTTATATTTTGCATACTTCTTCATCTTCGAACATTTTTAAACGCATCTGTTTGGCGTGAAATATTATTCCAACTTACTTGAATCCGAAGAAAGAGCGAAAGTGTGAGTATTTTGAAATGTCTTTTGATGAATGAAATTTCTCCATTTAATAATGACCCTAAATCGTTCATTCACTGAATACTAATATATGTGTTGACGGTAACATCACGCATAAAGTAAAATGGCACGCCTCAAGTAATTAAAAGACAGACATGATTTCTACATGCAACATATATTACAGCCTGCAATTATTTGTATCAATAAAATGTGTATGTGCGTAGAGGGATACAGCAGGTAAATCGCCATTTTCATTCAATAAAAAGTAAATACCAGAAAATTCAGTTATTTATTTAATTCTCATTGTTTTCTATAGAAATGATGACTCTCTATCGATTTTATGAGACATTTATAATTAATAACTTCCGAGAGTTTGACAGTCGAGCATACTGTAGACGTCCAACAATGACCACATATCTTCCAAACATTATTAGTAGAACAAAACTATTTTCATAGCATATAAAATGTTAAATCTATTTCTAAACTGAATAATAAAATGTACGCATCATCGTAATGAGTCTTGAAGAGTCAAGTTTGATTTTAATATAATATCTATATTGAAATATTACTAGAACCAAGCAAATGAATTTAATTTATAGGCAAACTAATCTGCAGGCGTCTCTGTGCAGGAAATGAGATGCAATAAACCGTTATTATATATGCATTAGGGATATCGATCCATACGGAGCATTCAATTCCGTTTATATACAAAACTTCGATTAAAATATTTTTACTTTGATTAAAACTTTACTTTGATGAAAAAAATTTTTACAAACTTTGCCCATTTTTTGTCAGCTTCAAATACTTTCAGATTATTTTCGTTATTTCATCAGGATTTGATTTTTTTAAATATTGTTTCCAAAACTAATGACGCAGTAAATAAGTTTAAGTGTCACCCTAATGGTTTAATGTGAAATCTGTCGTTTACCAATAATGTTTTATCATGGAGAATTGAATATTGTAGCAATGAAACTGAACTCAAATATGTGTGTCGTAAGAGAAAACGATTGTTCCCAAAACCTAAAAACTGGCACTAATAAAAATAAAAAGTACGATTTCGATCAGAAATATGTTTGAAATCAAGGCGACGGAAATTCATAACAAAAAATGCATAGTTATATAAATTTACTGTCTTATACTAATAAATAAACCCATCTCAAATTCCTTAGAATTTTTGGCATAGTTTTCTTTAAACATTTAACAAATTTTTTTTCTTTGAAGGAAATGAAATAATTCTAGTTAATTTAGTAATCAAAAATTTTATGCAATCATTAAACATTGGAAGGAAAAAAAATTCACTGCTTTAAAGATGATTATATATGTTCTTTAGAAATGAAATAAGAGGGAGTGACGTTTAAGAAAATAGAAATCAAAACGAAAGGAAGCTAAGCATAAAATGTGTTCATATTGGGTATTAGAAAAGAAAATTTCAACTATTAGACGAAAAAAAGGACATGAAATGTCACTTTTCTGAAACAATTTAAGCATACAACATTTTTGTTCAGAAAAAAATATATATAAATTTACACCCTTACTTCATTAAAAAATTGGCACGTAATTGCTTGTTTAATATTCCGATATAAATTAAATGCCTAAAATTATTTTACATTTTCTCCTTTTCAGTTTCACATCAGTTCTTGAATTTTTAGAAAAGAGATTGAATAGAATTTATGTTAATTGAATCATTTCAATTAATTAAATTTAATTTTATTAATTTTAGTTTTATAGACATTTTTTACTCAAATTTTGAAACTATTTTAATTTATAGGAAATTAATAACAAATATAAATCATTTTTTCAATAGAATATAGAAAACCAAAAGTGAAGATTCTCTCACCCGATTTTTTATACCAAGAAACGTGTCCTAATTATTTTCATCTACCGGCATCTTTGATAATGTTGCTCTAACTGGATTAAGCTTAAAGTATCAAGTGTAGTACTACCTGAACAAAATATATTTTTAAACCAGTATTTTTGTACTAATTCTTGACAGTAATGAATTTAAACTAATGGTTGAAAGCTGGCGTAAAAATATTTAAAAGATAATGGCATATGGCAATTAGAAACACACCTATTTTTTATACGATTTCTATCAGAAAACCTTTAATTTCCATTTCAGAGTTTTGAACTAATTTCAATATCAATTGTTAAATAAAAGGAGCAAGAGTTTTCTGGCTATTCTTTTGTAGATAGTTGTATTCTAATTTATTCATGAATTTGAACATGTTATTATCTATACGTAATTTGCTTATTTAGAAGAACATGATCAATAGTTTCAGAAGATAATACAAATTGTATTAAAATATTAAAATAGTTGATAATTATTTTAATATTTTAATACAATTATTTACTACAATTATGAATGAAAATATCTAAATGAAACATGCCACATAAAATTATATTATAAACTTAGGAAATAGAAAGAATTCAAATCGTAATAAACTTTGGAATTTCTTTAATCTAAATGAAGAATTTGAAAACATTAAGTAAAATGAATGACTGCTGCAGATATCATCTTGATTCAAAAAGTCCTGAATATAATGAAATTTAAAAATAAATATCAGTTTCGAAATTTTTTACAACATTTTAAGACAGCAATATTTCGATGTTGTTTATTTAAACTAAACAAATAATTTACATTTATTCAATTAAAAAATCTATTGATAAATTTTTCATTGCGCACTATCTGAGAAGAATTAATAAGCTGACTATAATACAATTTTTAAAATTTAAGGCGCTGATATCGCTTTTTTTTCAATATTAAAACCTTTATTGTCAAATAATTAATTTTTTTTCTATAAATTTTCTACTCTATAATAAATACCATCATACTACTAAACCAATATGCAATTTTTTATTTATTTCTATTTCAGTTATTTAATCTTTTATTATTTAATGAATAGTTTTTTTCTTTCTTACACCAAAAATAAAACCTCTGCAGAAAATATTTCAAAATTTTTTGGAATCCTTATTTTCTTTTCATATTAACTAGTTATAAAGTATCTAGCAATTTTGAAACTCGATCCACACTCCTCACGTTTTTATACAACTTTTAACAACTCCATACTTTGACAAAACTTCTCAGACTAAATTCGATCCCCACGCCTTCCTCCACCCACATTTTCCGGTCAATTATTCTTATTCTTGTAGTTTGGCTTTTAGTTATCGAGTGATTTCACATGAATCGATCTCTTTTTAGCTCATTAAGCAAGTTCAGTCTGCTAAGTTCTTCAATAATCAGGCTTTTGAAAGTATATTCCTTTTCAAAAAAAATTAATGATTTTGTTCCCGCTTAAGTGAACGCAGGTGCAGAATTGCGAATAAAACGTGTCAGCTTTCTCCTTGAAGCTTTTATTAGAAAACCTTATTCCATTTTATTGTTTCTCGGTGATTTGAATCTGTTAGATATGACAAGTGAAAAAGGACCTTGTTTTCTCATTTCCTGATAATCCCTTTTTGTTAAGACTTGATAAACAGATATATTCACCAAATATCAGTTTACTTGATGGTGTTATTGAAACTGAATTAGATTTTCATGAGTGCAAAGTTTAATTTATATTAAAATTATCGACTCTTAATAATTAATGTTGAATTTTTATAAGATATTTAAGAAAGAATGAGTGATGAAATACACTATTCTCTACTTGAAGATCTGGATCACAAAACATCGTACGAAATCTCATGTTAATACTTAATTTTAATCTGCGTTTGAGAAATTAATAAATGAGCATATAAGGATATTTTGAAATAGTTTGAAAGTTCATTGCGGTGTTCCATATTTATAAAAAAGTCATATTTACTTTTAGAATTTCTCAAAATAAATCCTGGAAATAAAAAAATAATAACATTCAAATTTCTTGAGCCTCTTAACATTTTTACCCTTGGACGGATTACAAAATAGAAATAATTTTTGCAACATTCTCTGAGTATATTAATTTTATATTTTCATATTATTTGTAGGGGACATGTACTCGAACTGATTAAAATGCAAATAAAGTATTGATTAAATGTTAAAATATTAATCTAATGTTCTAATTAATTATTTTTTCATAATTTTTATTATGTATTTCAAAAAATTTATAAAAATTATTTCTTTAGATTTTAAAAAATGTGCCATATTTTACAAATAACCCCTTCGGGGCCAGCGGCGGAAAACGAAGCGATCTCACAGACCTTAGCGCTCCGAAGCGGAGCGTCACCAAGGGCAAAATCAAGTTTCGCATTTAGCATAATTTTACAAAAAAAAAAAAAAAAAAAAAAAAAAACATCAAAAAAATCAAATCATCATTTTAATGTTATGACTTCAATTTCACAAGTAACGTTTGTAATGTACTACCACTTAATATGCCTTGATATAAAGACTACGACGTTAATAGAAGTGAATGAAATAACCAGAACACTTAAATTTTAACTATACCCACGAAAACAAATATTATACCAGTGGAAACAAAGCTATAAATATAAAAATTGTATAATATTACACCCGCACTCCCAGCAATAGACATTTGTTGTTTCTTTCCCCACCGAAAAAAAGAAATCAAAGCAATCAACAAGAACGCCGGAGTCCCTTTAAATCAAGCGCGCCCTTTCAGAGAGCCGTTTGTTTATACGAATAAATCCATCAAATCTAGAAACGCAGGAAATCAATGCCTGCTCGCATAGGAAGGTCCAATGCCATACTATTAGACTGTTAAATATTTCACTCTTTCCGTAATGGGAAGCAAAATAGAACTGATTAAAAACATATGAAATGCTGAGTAGCGATCCCGAAACTGCAAACAAAAAGTCTATTCCCCCCTACATATACCGATAAGCATTCCATCCTTTCCCCACTCAGTCATAATATTAAAAAAATGTCAGAGCAAAATAAATCATGGTTCTTTTAATGTCCAATCCTCTCGAAAGAGCCGAACACCTGCAATTGCTTACAGATTTAAATACCACCAGATCAAGTAAAAAAAAGAGGACAGAACCGTAAACGTACATTGAAGGTCATCCCCACAGAGAAAGAGATCACACTCTGTGAGATATGCTCCAAAGTTATAAGGGACTTCAACCGCCATGCTAGTGTCGTTCAAATTAGGAAGCGAGCGTTCGAAATAGGTATCGTTATCACGGGCCCGCAATAGAGACGGAAAGGCTCATCCCGTATTTGATACCGCGGGCGCTGAAGGAAGACTTGCGTGATAACTAGGGATTGCAATACCGGTATTTTGAGACATTTGTACAATTTTGTAATACCGGTATTCACAAGTTTAAATACCGGTTTTTCGGTATTTACTAGAAATTTTTAAAATTATCTCCATTATATGTTCAGGAATCGCCAACATAGCAAAATAGTATACGTTTTTGTTTTTATGTCTCCCTAACGGGCCAAATTAATTAACTAATGAATGGCTTAATGAATTGCTTAAATCTCAATGAGCGAAACATGGATTATCCCTGAAAGAAGAAATAGTATCCATAGTGACTGATGGAGCAACAATTATGAAAAAAGTTGGAAAGTTGATTGGTGCAAATCAGCAATTGTGCTATGCTCATGGAATTCAGTTAGGAATAAAAGATGTATTTTACCAAAAAATAAATAAATAAAGAACAGAAGAATCCAAATACTGTAGATGTAGAAACTTCGGATTCCAACTTTGAAGAGAGTAAGAGTGAGAGTGATATTGGCAATGAAGATAATAAAAATGTAATTGTTGAAGAAATTATTGCTATTGAGGATGAAACCTTAACCCATCAAGAATTGCTTCCTATAATTTATTTTCGAAAAATGGTTAAGATATTTAAACGTTCCTCTATAAAAGATGACATATTTTTAAAATACATACTAACTGAAAATAAAACAGAATATGTGTTAATATTAGATTTTAAAACACGTTGGCACCGTTTACTCCTAACAGCAAACATCATACTAGAACAGCACACATCACTATCTGAAGATTATATATTACATTCAAAAATCGTACAGAAGAAAGGCATATCGAAATAGAAAATGTCTTATGGTATTTACACAATTATAATGATTTTAAAAATGAAAATGAAAAAGAAGAAAAGAAAATAACCAATTCAAATCTGATTAAGTTTGTAGAAAATTTTCTTAAAATTTTTTACCCTCAAACCTATCCACATTCAAAACAAATCTGTTTAGTTATTGAAGATTATGATGACACTAATGTTGATAGTGAAAAGGAATGGTCTCTTGAACAAAAATTAGAATTAGCGATAAAGAAAAAAAATTTCAACGAACCAAAATACAATACAGAAATCAGCTATATCCAAAAACATCCGACGAGAAATCGATTTATTTGAAGATGAGGGATTTAGAGGTAAATACTTGGAAAAAGTATATCGCGCATTGGTAACAGTACCACTAACTATCGTAGATGCCGAAAGAGCGTTTTCGACAGCTAGTAATTTTTGCACAAAATTACTTTTCAGGCTTAATGACAGTACAATCGATGCATTATGTTTTTTAAGATCACATTTCGAAAATTTATATTAGTACCGCAGACTGAATAGTGATATTTACAATTTTTTGTGATTTAAATAAATAAGTTGTTCCTTTACTTTTTTGTGATTCTTTATATACTGTTATAATTTATAAGCTACAAATTATTTTTTGTGATATTTACCCTTTCTAATAAAACTGGCAAATAAAACAAAGAAACACCTGTGTTTTCTTTCTTTTTCTAAAATTTCTAATACCGGTATTAAAACCGGTATCCCGGTATTAAGATCTAAAAAATACCGAATACCGGTATTGTAATTTTTGTCCGGTATTGCAATCCCTAGTGATAACGTATACGTGATCATGGTCCTCAACGGATTAAATACTGAAAATTATGATACAAATTGTTTTTTAATTATTTTGTTTCAAATCATTTTAATTTTTAATTTATTGTATGAAAAATGTTACAAGTATCTGCAATTTATTTAATTAGGTAATATTTGGATATACAAAAAATAGATTAGAGTAAAACTTTCTGAGAAATAAATCCAAGAATACAAGATCATTCATTTCTCGCGAAAGTTTAGGAAGATGAATTCAAATTCCAATGCTACTGATCACTCTCAAATTGATATAAAAATAATTATAAATTAAATATAAAGATTAAAATAAGATAACTATAATTTCAACGAGTATAATTTTTTTGAAATAATTAGTTGGCAATACATTTTTTCACTGCTAAGAAAGACAAGAATTTCAATTTTGCCTATTCAAACAGATCATTATAACTCAGACGATCTTATTGCTCTAAAATAAAGTAATGCAAAACTAATTTAGACATCGATTACTGGAAATTTTAATATTATGTGTAAATTTCTTATTGTTCGCCTTAAAGTTTTTTAATGCCAAATATATGTGACTGATAGCTATTACTTATTTTAAATTAAATGTTAGCTTCAGAAGCAATATATTAAGCGTTGAAATTAAATACAGAATTCTATTTCTGGCACTGTTGTTATTTTAACTAAAGTTTAGAACAAAAAGAATATCTGCGATATAAGAGACTAAAAGGAATAAAAGAACAATGTCCAAGTGAATTGTGTATTGAAGATAATTAAATCGTTTTCACATCATTATAGATTTTAATATTAAATTCCGTAACTCCAGACCCGAGTCAGACATTATTGAATGCTAAGGTTTTGATTGCATGAAAATCATCACATGATTGGAAAGCTAATCGCAACAGTAAAATACTTTATTTCTATTGATATTTTAACAATAGAATTTTATTTTATACTTTCATCTCTATTTTTAGAGATTCGTAGATGAATTCCTCCTGTTGAAATCTAATGCTGCAGTATATTGTTACGAATCTGTGATGCGGCTTCCCAGCATAGTTGGTTCCATCGGAGGTCCCGGAGCTTGGCGAAAAACTTGGCGACCATTTGGCGACTTGGCGACGAATTTGGCGACTTTGGCGCCAAAATAGATTATACCCGAAATATCGAGAATTTTTCCGAGCCGTCCAGTAGGAACGGAGATACGCCTCGAACGTTCCTGATTGGTTGAGAGGCTTCTAGCCCCGCCTCCTGAGACCTATAAAAGGAAGCACCCGCAGCTACCGGGCAGTGGTGAATTGAGTTGCGATCCAGTGGAGTCGAAGAGTAGTCGAAAGCGAAAGAATAGTCGTCGTGGTGAACCAGATCGGAGTCGTAGTTGTGAATCGAGTTGTGAACCGACGGTGAATTGAGTCGTGGACCAGTGGAGTCGAAAAGTAGTCGGAATCGACAGTAAGGAACTGGTCTTCCAGAGATAAGCGGAGCAGCGACGGAGTGAAGCTAGTGCTGAACTAAGCTGTGTTCTACTGTCTGCAGTAGAGTCTGTTGTATGCTGCTGTTTTGTATGCTGCACGTCTCGGCTGAAGATAATCGTCTCCTGTGCTGTATATAGTTGTCTCTTTGTGCTGTCCTGTGTGTCTTCGTGTAAATAAACGTCGTTGTTTCATTTTCTACTGCCGCCTGGTGATTGAGCGTTCTTCACACCATATAACTTCCACTACCCAAACGAACCCAGAAATTTCGTAACAATATGAATTTGGTTATGAGGAAATACGTGATATCTACTAAATTTGTGATGAAATAAATAATTTCGAAGCCTTCAGAAACGGACATTTTTAGGATCTGTACATTTTAAAACAAACATATTGATCATATTTAGAAAAAATAGTTCTAATAGATTAGCGTTCACGTAGTATGTGACTAAAACTGACTATTTCATTATTTCAGTCAGTTTTAGATAACTTTAATTATCTCAAACCGACTTGAATTGTTTGACCTAAAATGATGAGATTCATAACTCATAACTTAACTTCATGGTCAGTTTTTATCGTTGGAGATTTCTGTTTTGCTTGGACTATGAAATTGTCATAAATTTTACTAAATACGATTAATAGAACTGAATAAAATTGTTCCATAATTTCTTTCTGTATTATCTTTGTTAACTCAGAAAAAATAAAATACAGTTCTTAAGCCAAGCAGAGCTTCTGACCAATTCTCTCTCTATATATAAAACCATTATTAGCCCATGATTAGAGTGGATTGGACAACATTTATTAAGCAAAACAAAGAAATGATGGAATGAAATTAAAATGAATTTGTTGAAAACAACAATGTGAAATGGTGAATTTTATATTCTTCTCTAGGAATTTATAAATTATTTTTTTAATCAAACTATAAAGAAGTGAAAGTAAAAGACAATTGCTGCAATTGCCAGTCCTAAGGCGGCCGCCACTAAAATCATTTATCTCATCCATCACAGTTTCCTTCATAAGCAAAAAATTGTTTCAGCCCAGAGAGGCTTAAAATTTCTAATATTTATTTGGCTAGTTACGAGCAACAGCCAATTAACGAAATCTTCTATTACGGCATTGATCTAGTCTAGTCATATTAATAATCATAAATTTCTATTATCTCTATTAAACCGATTGAAAAGAAATAATTGTATCATCAGTCGTAAAAAAAAGACTTATTATTTCCACACTGTATTTAACATACAGAACATCGCAATTCGATAGCGATGGTTAGGAGGATAAGAAATGATAGATGCAGCGGAGAAACAGTCTTCAAATGAAATAAGGGAATGGCCGAAAGAATGAGAAATTCTTGCATCTTATGCTGAGGAGAATCGTTCTGATAGGGCAATATGCATGCTACATATTCATTTAACGGTAACGCCGTATCTCATTTTCGCTAAATTTTAAAGTACAGCCAAACATAAGTATCTTAAGACAATTATCTCGTCAAAAAAAACATGCACTACAAATAATATATTACATTATTATAAATTTGTTTGAGTATTTTTTTTCGAATGAAACGCGTTATCCTATTTCACTTGAATTCCTATGGGAAAAAATGTTTTATTCAGCGAGTTTTTCGCATTACGAGGAAAATTCGGGAATTATTTATGCTCTTTAAGTGAGATTTCACTGTATCTGCAATCTTAATCTTAACGTACGAAACGATTCGATTTCATATCCATTTTGATTGGAGTAATGAAGTGCTCAAAACATCAGTACCCTTTACTATGCACCTTCAATATGTTTTTATGTTATACTGATTGATTTTGGTATGATAAACTTTAAGTGTGTGAGAAACCTAGTCAAATCTGTGTATTTGGACACAGTTCCCAATGAGAAAACTTCAAAATACATATTTTGATTTATAAAATTTTTATTTGCTATAAACTGGAAAACTGTTACTGCTTTTTGATAATTCTCTATTTACCTCAGTTTTGTAAGCAATAAATTATGAATACTCAGAGGCAAAGGACGAATGAAACGAGATCTATTAAACTGAGGTTGTTGCTCAATTTCGTTACAACTTCCATTTGTATTTGTATTAGATAGGTAATACAATCTAATAAAAAATGTCAAATCTTTCAGAAATGTTGAACAAATGATGGCTTGTTATCCTACTTGCTTTTCAGATCGATCAGTTAATGTCTTATTAAAGAATTTTTTCAATCGCAGGTAGTCGGCGGTTTATAAGAGAAAAAAAAATGTAATGATTCAAATTTGAATGAATTTCAATTCAAACTAATAATTAAGTCAACTAAATCTGCTATTGTATTTACTTCCTCTCTATTTACTCTCTTATTCACAAAATTTCACTATATTATAGTTCATTGCTGCTACAAATTTTCATAACAGATGTCCGTAACAGTTTCAAGATGAATGAACACTGAATTAAATGAACATTGTGAGATGAACTGGCTTGGGGAATCGCCATCCCGAGTGGAAAGTGAGTCGAGCCGTGAAACATCTTGTTAAGCCACCAGACAGGAAACAGATGACAGGTAGTCAACAGGGAACACGAACTGCAAATTTTCTATCATTTTATTCAATGATCAAAAAGGAAACAATCTTCGATTGAAATAGACATTCATGCTTATAGAATGAAACAGTTGCTTCAAATTAGTTATAAAATTTATCTTCTTATAAAAAGTTAGCGGTTAAAAAAAGGTATTAAGTAAGTGCTTGAACACACGGATTTCCTTCAAGTTACCAAATTCTTTAAATATTCAATTCATAAATCTGTTCGTTACGGAAGAGTGAATTTATTCTCCAATATTTGTGGAGCCATTGAATTCGTAGGGTAAATTGAAAATAAGTTTAAGCACAGAATGTCCCAAACAGAAAAACATGTTTGCTAATTACATGTTATTCCCCAACTGAAACGATTTACTAGCTTCACTTTTCAAGCCCTTTTATTTAACTTTGCAGGTTTCACGTCTCTTAAAACGAACTTTTGTACTCGTACTTTGGATTCACTGATGTATTCGAGTTTTGAAATTCAGCACTCTTGCTTATCATCATTAGCAATCAATCATTTAGGTATTTTTCAACACATCAGTCAATTATTGAATGGTTTTTATATTTGATATATTCGAAGCTTGTTGAATTTCTTCTACAATTTGGTTTAAGTTTCAGAATAATATGATCAAGGTTAAAATAAAAAATAATTTTCAACAGAAAAATTTCTTTCTTATTACACTACTAAATATTTGCCTTAAAAGCAAATGAAAATATTTCTACAAATAAATGTCTTTAAGTAAACCTTTACCTTTAATAAATTGAAAGAAATACACATTTAATAAATTGAGTATCTAAGTATCTTTAATAAATTGAAAGAAAGTATCTTAATTTAAAATGAAATTATTTCTTTATATTTTCGAAAGTCGTATTGCTTAACGAAGAATACGCAAGAATTCGATTCCCCGTATCTCTTTGAAGCTATCAATTTATACTGTTACGAAATAAGTCGAAATCCTATCATAGGAAGAAATCATTATACTTGGATCTAAAAATATTTTTAATGACAATGCCGAATTATAAGCAGATTTAGAGAATATTCTTTTCCATTTATGTCAGTTTGATTATTATATGAATTTCGGAAGAAATATATTATTTAGATATTACTCGAATTGAGTAAAAAGTTTTAAAAAATTTATCTACTTTACCTTTTCAGAATTCCAAATGATTGTGCAACAACATAATTATTAGGAAGCCATTTTTTAGCTTGAGGGGGTCCGAAATTCATCTGTTTAATTTTGCATAAAAACAATTTCTCATAGGTTCTATTTTTTAAAAAATTTTAAATTTTCACTTCCCTTATGTCGCTATCTGTAGTACTGTTTGAAAAATAAATTTAACCCTTCTATTTAGGAGAAACAATTTTTTATATGGATTTAACGCTGCACAGTTTTTTATACTCGCCACTATTCTATTCCTTTGAATTTATATCTTTATAAGATCTTTAAAATATTATCAAGTTATCTCTTAAGGTGTCAATAAATGACCTTAAGAAAATGAAACAAAAGAATGATTACATTTTAGCATCCTCCCCCAATGAACAGACATTTCTTTATTCTCTATACCCATGAATATGCTAAGGACGTTTTAATAAACTTTATTTTCTAAATACATTATTCATCGAAATGTATTCTTATGGTGCTTCCATGAATTGTTAAGTAATCTACAAGATCAAAAATTACTCCTTCTAAAGACTTGTATTAAAAGTAAATTGAAACATAACCCTATTCGGCGAGATTTTTTCCGACATCAGAATACCAACAGTTCCGAATGTAATGATTATACTTCTTTTAACTTAATCTCCTTTTACAGACTTTTGAACTGCTTTGAAATAAAAAAGTACGAAATTTCTTTTTCTATCAGATTTTTCTTATGTTCTTTTGCGTTTCCACAAAGCATTTTGAATCAGACCTTCTGATTCGAGTTCTCCTGTAGAAGAAAGCTTTGCTTATATGGAAGCAGACTTGTTCCCAGTTAATAAGAAAAACTCGGGCCTAAATGGACTTCTGGCCCTTTTCTGAAACGGACGATCAGTTTTTTCCGCAGCTTTTTTAGATTACAATTGCAGAAATGACCTAAAAAAGAAATTTTAAAGTTGCGTTTTAAAAAGAAATAATAAAATCCTGGCTAATAAAAGCATATTTTTATGCGATGTTGAATGTCTTATAATAGTGAAATTTTATTCTATCTATTACAGAAAAAAGGGTGGTCTACTAAATTTATTTATTCGGATCTGTTGAATTTATTTATATATACTGTTTCTTTCAGGTTATTCACCACAAATGAGATGATTCGAGGATTAAACGCGAGTCAGGCATACCTATCAAAATGCTTTAAAAATTAATTTCTGTACTTTAGTATAATAAATGTTTGAGATTTCAGAGTTTCGCAAAGTAATAATATCCATTCAAACGATTATTTTGGCGATCATTGCGAAAAAATTAAAATTTGATTTGATTAGTCAAAAATAAAGCACTGATGGTGACAGAGCAAACTTGCATCGAAAGGCTATGTGATAATATCCATACTTTCTTTAAAATAATTTTTCAGATCATTCGAATAGTAGTAAGTACCCTGAAAGCTCGAGAAATGTTGAAAAAAATCCGAAAAATCTGTTAAGATTTTCCTAAAATTCCTCAGAGTTTCGAAGTAATTCTAATAGCATTCTAGCTAGATTAGTGAAAATTCATTTTTATAATATTTGTTCCCTGGCATTTTAATTTTCCACTGATACTTGTAAATTAAATGCATTTAATAGGACAATTTTTCAGAGCTTCATAGATTTTTTGAATTATGAAATGGATTCACACGAATGCAATCATTCATTGAATGCCAGAGCTTAACAAATTCGAAATCCATATAGCTACCCATAAAGTGATATTTTACAGGAAAATTATTTTTGATGTCCGTTTCAAAGTCGATTGGTCTCCATAATGTATTCAATGGGGTAAAAATAATCTTTATATTTTTCTGAATTTATCTTCCGATTATTTTCAAAATATTTGCTTTTCATGAGTAATAATCAATGAACGTTTGTGGCTTCTAAGCAAATATCAGTTACTATTTTGTACAATCAATCAACAATCACACAGTTGAACGCTGTGTAGTTAAAATACGTAACATTTCATTGCTGTCAATGAAAAGATATTCTAAATTAAATTAAATTGTATTTTAGCATTATAAAATTTCTAAAATAGTGTGCCATAAATAAATCGTATTTATGTTCTTTACAAATACTTTCATCTTTATATTGTATATTTATATTTTATTGTATCTTTATATTGATAACTATAAACTATATTAAACAATTTTCTGTATAATGCTATTTATTTCTGATATATATTATTTCTTATAACATATATACATTATTTCTTTAAAACATAAAATATATTTAATTTTAGAAAATTTCCAAAAGCTGCCAATTTAACCATCCGTAATCACAAGTAAAGCGATTTCCAGAAAATTTGCCCTGACTATTCAAAAGAAGAAAAAATTATCGCCCCAGAAGAATTGTTTCTATGGAATTAAAGAGCAACCATTCAGCAAAGGACTTTTTTATTTCCATTTTAGAGTAGTGGTGTCAGCCTTTTGAAAGATTTCGGTTGGGATTGCTTACTTCAAGGAGAGGAAAATTCCTTGATCATCTCTTTTTTCTTCAGAAAGCTTCCACTCGAAGCATGCAGTTTCGTTCACACAGTATTGCTTATTAAGAAGAATGCAATTAGAAAAAATGGAGAGAATCTGGCTCAGAATTCCATGGCAATGTTTGGACCAACTGGAGGTATTTTAAATGAAATATATGAAGACGGATGAAAAAGAATAACAAAAGAGGGCAACGAGTACCCATATAAATACAGCTTTCATTTTGAATTAACGCAACTAATAATTCTGACTACAACACCATCGCAGATCAAATAGTTTCGAAACGCTAGTAGTAGTTTGATCGAGTAGTTTTTTATGAAGTAGCTTCGCAACGCAAAATAATGTTAGAATAAGTGAGTAAATCAGAAGAGTTTCAAAGTATTAAAGAATGAATGGAACATAGTGTGATGCTGATTCAAGAAGTAAAGAGTTACGAGTGTCTTGTGTAAGATTTTACATTTGTAGGAACTGTCTCTACTGACCAGTCTTTTTCTTCATTTTTAAAGGACACACGTTTTAAATATTTATCGTCATGTTTCAAAAATTGCCTTCACCTTCAGATATATTGATGATCTGTTTATATTTTACCTCTGAGATGCCAACTTTCTTAGGAAATTATTCATCCCAATGAGGTAAAATGAATCAAAAGTAAGTATTTGCCAACATTTTACAAAAGTCTTAGATATAATTGCAGAGAGTCATAACAATTTTAAAATTGATATTTCAGATAAAAGAAAAGAATTCGAATTTAGTTGTTACTATCTATGTTTTGGAGTCATAATATCTTCTAAGAAACTTGCAAAACCTCTGTTGTAAACAGCTTGTACGAATTAATAAAATATGTAAAGAAACAAACTCAGAAGTCAAATCGAAGCTTAATAAATAGCTTACTATCCATAATTACCCACCTCTGTTTTTGAGCTTATAAAGATGTTTATAGCGGATGGCTTATCAGAATGATGCTAATAAAACTATAAATTATGGATAGGCACGACAAACCAACAAGATCTGCTATTATGTCAGGAACCTTTTGACCAGAATTCAATGGTCCCACAAAATAATACTTTTCATTCATAATTTTTTCCAGCCAAGCCTTATTTAAAAAGATTTATAGTTTTTCTTTCCATTTGACATCTTGTTTTTTCGAATATAATTCTATCGTTATCTTCTTCATTCGTTATCGTTATAATCACTCAAACGTTTTTAGATTTTTACTTGTCAGCATTCATAAACAAGCGCCATACTAATTCTCATATTATGAAAAAAGAGGAATGTTTTTTTTTTGTACTGTTCTTTTTCTTTTGTAACATAGATTTTCGTTTCATATCTTCTGTAAGTTTCCATATATTTTTAACTTGGTCTGTTATGTGGTTTTCTGTTATAATAGACCACTTTGGTATGCGCGTCCAAATTATTGGTGTTCAAGGCTGTTAAATGATAAATAGGGAATGTACTTTTTAAAAATACATTTCGTCTTGATATTTGAAAAGCATGAGTTCAACTAAACTAGTTTAATGCAAATTTAAAAAAATGTATATATTATAAATAATCACTACAGAACGACTAAAGTGTTTGATAGATGAGTTTAAATCATATCGTAGCATTTAAAAACCAGTATTTATAGCATTTAAAACTGCATCAAATTGAATATTATTAAAATTGCGAGAATAAATTGTACGAAAATGAAATTGATATCATTAATATGGTAATTTTTTAAATCTTAAGACATCAAATTACTTGAAATTTTTTCTGTTAACTCAGAAATATCAACTTAAAAGAGTTAGTCATCAATTTTTAAAAATTACTAAACAGAATTTTTTTCTTGAAAAATAGTAAAACTGAAAAAAATCACAAAAATTTGAAAAACAATTTTTCTCCGAAACTAATTTAGATAATGGTATTAGCCATCCGATTTTGGTTAAGCTCATTTACAGAATTTTTCCAAAAACATTTGGTCAACGAATATTGAAAATTAAATAAGAAAAAGCTAGTGATTTAAAAAAATTAATTTAAATTCCTGGGCATGAAAATGTTTTGAAAGTTTAAATTTCTGGATAGTTTATATTTAACTACAGCATAAAAGCATATTTTGAGAAAAGTATTTAAAAAAAAGAAATTGGGGGTGCCAAGTCCCCCTATGCATTTTTTAGCTATAAGTATTACTGCATTTCTTAGTTCTAAATGCCTTTTAAGTCATATTTATGAAAAAATCAAAATAAATTTCAAATTATTTCAATAATGTTGTAAACATAATGTAGTAAATGTTTGAAAAATAGAAACAGATAACTTGTTTATAGCTCTAACTTTCCTGTTGAAAATCTCCTAAGTTAGAATGAACGTTCTCCTGAAGATGGTCCCTTTGTGAATCCATTTTGAATTCAGATTTCAGAAATAAATGCCCAAGAAGTCCTATTTTTTACCTATTTTGCTTGGTTTATAACAAGAACATATTTCCAGATTCAATTTTATGCATCGTCTAGCCCAAAAAGAAAAATACGGGAATATTCATTCAGAAATATCCACTGAAGTTCAGAGTTCATTCAAATTTCAACTGAAGCGCTGAGTTCATTTAATTCAAACTGAAAAATACTTCGTCAGGAATATTTAATTTGAAATTATTTGTTCAATATACAAATATAATGACTATTGCCATCTTTCAAATTTTGTAATAAGATGGGCCAATGAACTCATCTCGGCAGGTGAAGAATGAAAGGTTAATAAATACACATAAATAAAAATATTAAATTGGGTATATAAAAGTAATAAAAGACAATTAAACATAATAAAAATAAGAAAAGAAGAAGAATGTTTATATTAAATGAATAAACAGCTATTAATATGTAGTAGAGTAAATCAATTCCAGCCAGAAGAAAAATTAAATCTGAAAACAGAACAAAATAATACGGCACGAATGAAAATATTTTCATTCAATAGAGCTGAAATTTAAATTCATAAAAACAAGAAACATAGTTAAAAGGCGAAAAAAAATTAGACAAAAAGATGCATTTATCATATACAATAAATAATGTGGCTACTTAATGGCTTGAAATGCTCTACAATATTATTTTGATTCATATATTACAGCAGTCAGATATCGGACAACATCATGAATGGATCATTTTGCTAATAAGACTCTACCCCTCTCCTAAAGCCCGAGACAAAATCGCTGTCCACTGGTCAAGCATATGATACGATGAGTCGAATGTCCGGCCACATTAATCATTCATCTTCATCTAATATACTTCTGGGAAGATGACAGAGATATTATTAGCGGGAATAGTCCGCTTCTGAGAAATGATGTCCTCATTGAAGGATGGCGCAGTAGAGTAGTTTGGAAGATTACGTTTAGCATATTTGTTTCTAAGACAGAGTTTTGATATTTAAGTTTAATTCTTTTGATATAGAACTCCACTGCATAAGTATGAGAATAAATGGATCCATTTAAAAACAGATTTTTGAAGCGCTGAATGTTCTTCGCACAACTTTTTATTAATGCGCTCATATTTTTCAAAAGAACGCCGTTCTAGGAAATATTTCATTTAAATCCTTCCATGGAGATGTAATTTCTAATTTTCTATAAATCATTAAATATTTTTGATTGGTAGATTTCGAAAATTTTTAAGCAGTATATGACTTCTTAAATATTAATAAAATAACGTAACTTTGGAAAAATAGAAAGTAGAATCCTAGTAATTACCTGAATAAGAAATATTGCTGATTGAATTTATTTTCATTTGATACAAGAAATTATTTTCATACAAGATAGCGACATTTTTGAAAAATTTAAATTCGAAAAGATTATTATTGTCAATGCAATTCAAACTGCCATAAAGAATATTTAATAAATTAGAATAAATCAAAATGGATCTTATTGTAATTTCAAATGAATTCTAAAAATCTTAAGTAAAAAAAAATTAAAAATCTTTTAAGATATAATTATAATATTATTAATGAAAAATGTATGAATAAGTAAAAATGTGAGCTCACATGAAATTTCACTTTCAATTCATAAATCTTTTCTTATTTTTATTTAAACCCCTTTTAATGTTTAGAAAATCGATCATGATTTTATTTTCTAATCGATTATGAATTATAGCGAAACTATAAAATTCTCAAAATAGCATTCTTTGTTTATAATATGAAAAAAATGCACTTTTCACTTATTATCCGCAGTTTAACAATGGGACCAGAAAAAGAGGCGAGTAAAAAGAAGAAATGATACCATTCATTTACTTTCGAATTTGATTGGTTTTCTAGGTCTATGAATTATGTTCAGTGAAGCATATTTCAAGTATGATATAATGTGGCTTCCTGTTTATACATTTGTTAAAAAGCTTTACAGCACATGTAACTCCACATCATATCCTATTTAAAATCTGCTGAAAGTGTTGGGAGCCTAGAGTTAAACAAAAAAATCAGAGAAGAACGTGAATGAGATTTTGTAACAAAATCGGTTTCATAAATTTATTGAACTTAAGAGCATCGTGGTCTCAGCTAACAAGAAATTGTTTTCTGAGTTCATTAAAAGGGACACCCTGCTGCTTCGATTTTATAATTTTTACTATCGTTAAGTAGAAAAGTATTTGGTGGGGTTAGTTTCGGCATTTAAAGTTGTGAAAACCAGGCTGGCAGAATAAGTTAAGGTAACTGGAGGTAACTGACCGATGAAAACCATACCATTACATTTGTTTCAAAACATTAACGGCTCAATTTTTTTTCATTGTTCTCTTTTTTGTTTCATTTTTTAAATCAACTCAATAGGAAAGAATGGCTATTTATAAGTTCGACTTGAAAAACAGCCAAATGAAGTCAGTCATCATCAATGTTAAAATAATTCATAAAAATGGGAAAAATGCTGTAGAAAATGCTCGAAATGTACTGAAAGAAAATGAGGTATTTCATGAAATATTATGCAGCATGGCATTCGAATAAAGTTACTCTGAAAGAAATCAATTTACCATTGAAAATTTCTCTTAAGAAAGGCTCAATTATTTTGTGGCTATGTATTGATTCTAAGGATTTTTCCTGCTATTATTGAAATAGAACACATTTTTTTAAAATTCCAAACTGCTTGACTCCCACGTTTTCTGTGATGTTTAATGCACAGTAAAAGGAAATTTACTTCTTCTGTCTTTCCCAAAGCATCTGACAGTTTCACTCATCCGATTGAGTAGGTTATAAGATGACTAAAGTCCTGCAATATTTATTTCTAGAATTTAATCAGACACAAAGCTTTAAAACTTGCATTTTTCAAATAATTAGTTTTAAAAAAATGTGTTAAGATTTCTTGTCAGTCAATTCTTAAACAGACACACTCACAAAAAGAAAAACAGATTTTTTTTTTTGTTGTTTTTAAGAATTGTCTTTATTTTTATTCCGAATGCTGATGGCAAATTGTTAATCCTTTCAGAAAATTCATAAATGATTTAATGATTTAATTTCTCTTCAACAAAATCCATTTTTTTCTAAAATTTAAAGTGCAGACGATTAACTATCTCCCCTCTCGATTAACTCTCCCCTATCATATCTCTTTCATTCCAACGCAAATGATGCAAATAATTTATAAACTTTTTAATAAATGTAATTCACAGTGAACATATTACGAACAATATATAAACTGCTGACAAAATTGCGAACCGCTGTTTCAACATATTTAGATTGAATTAATTACTTAAATTCGTTTATATGTTTGATTATATTTTATGTACAAATATTTATTAAATAAACAGGCAACGTTTTACTTATAAGCATTAACTGGGCATAATATTAACAAAAAGTGCTTTCTTTTACTTGAGACAAGCGGTTAAAATGACATCTGCTATAACTATACGGGAAACTCCCTAATGCTACAATTAAACCCCTTTCTGAAACACTAAGAGAAATATTAAGGAAAATGTTTAGACTGGTATTAAAATCATATTCAAGCCCTGTTGACGAGGTTTTCACATTTACTAGACAAAACAAATAATGACTTAAAATAGACTGCACTGGAAAGAAGATACGATTAAAAATCAAGGCAATTCTCTGATGGAAAATCTTCGAAATGTTTTGAGAGAATCCATACCTCCGGGGATTCCTTTGCACAATGCTATCTAATGTGGGATTCCAGAAGATCTCGGACACCGCCGCTCAAAAAGTGTCTCTTAAGAACTGGAATTTAAAAGTTTTTTTTATTCTTCCCCTTTAGAAACCTTAATTATTGTTGGACCATAACAACTTCTACCAATCAATTTAAACCCTTTGTATACTGGAAAAAATGACCAAGTTAGAATAAAATGAAAGATGCACATTTTTTTTCATTATGAAAATAATATTTCAAAACAATACATTAAAACTTTCGTCTAATTATTTTCTCTTTTTACTTCCGACTTCGCCACTTCCAGGGGGCAAAGTGATATCTCTACTCGCGCTTTATTATTTTTGTAACCGGCAAACACACTTTCAGTCCTTCCATTACTTCAAATTAGGTGTAAAGGTGCATAATTCCGAAATGCATGCACGTTGTAATCCTTCTGATCTTTTGCATTCCACGCCAATTATTTCCTCAGGAGCATCTTTCATTGCCGATTCTGCCAACTTGGCATATTCTACATAAATTTAATATAATTTAAAAAATTTTATATAAATGAAATCTTAAATTTTAAGATTAAATAGCTAACAATTTTCCCCAAAAGAATTCCAACTATTTGTGTTGTATCCATTGCGATACATCTGAATATTTACTAAATATAACTATAAGCAGCCATGGATCGTATAAATGTTAGATTTCATAATTCTTGTAAAACTGATTTTTTTTAAATTTCAGAAATACCATAATGCGAATAATTACCTCATCTGAAAAATTCTACCATTTGAAGGCTCGTGTTTACGACTGACGGTTGCAAAATAAAAGATAAATATAATAGGTTGCGTCATGCACAACACTGAATATTCATTTAAATCTTCTCATTAAGCATCATCTCAGAAAGCGAACCTCAGAGGCCACTCGTCCATACAAAATCCGATTCCGTTGCTCTTTTTGATTCGGTACAAAGTTGTGAAGATTTGGGTTCCCGAGGCTAAACAGTGAGCTTCGATAATTTTGCCGCATTTCCTAAGAATTATTTATAATTTTAGCATGTTTAATAAATCATTTACCTTGAATAAGAAACTGAGAACACGTTTATATATTTTATTGGAAACTTTAAGTATCATATATATTCATCAGATAAATTTATTAATTAAGCGAATAAAAGGAACAAAAAACGAGCTAGAATTTATTTTGTAAAACAGTTTTTTTTTCTCGACTTTTCAGATAAATCCTTTTTCAGATAACAAAACTTTTAGCATGTGTAAAGGAAAAGCATTTAGCAAAAATTTGCCAGAAATACAGATCCTTTAATTGAATGGCTCTTTTCTTAATTCATACTTAGTCTGTACTAATGAATACTTTTCGCTTAATTCAGGTAAATTCTGGTTTTGAAAAGGATTCTTGGGGACAAATCTCGTAAGTTTTGATTACTGTTTAATGTCAAGAACTAAGTTTGAGCAGGCATCCTTCTTTAAATGCCACATCGGAAAAAGGATACTCGATCTTAACTTGACACGCATATGTGTATGGGCAATAGACCCATTACCAGCAGGTCTATGAAAATGAAAATCGTGTAAATTTGATTTTGCTTTTTTTGACGTGCATATGAAATTGGAGAGGATATGTCAAACATAAAAAATTGAAGAAAACACTGAAACATGCATATAAATAATTCGGCCTGACTAAAATATTCACCGAAAATAAGCGTATGGAAATGGTCTCCCCAAATCTTTCTCCCATACACTCTGGTAAAAGTGTCATATCGGAAAGCTCCTTGCAAACAATAGTTAATTCCTGGATGAGATTAATAGTGTCAGAAAATCGAATTTCCGTCTTAGACGCGTTTTTCCCAATTGTTTGAAAAAGAAATTTGGCACAAAGTGACAGTTCTAATCAAAAACTCGATACAGTTTAAGTTTATTCCGTTTTTGAATGATCTTGTTTATATGTTTCTGGAAGTACAGACGATCAACCGCTGGTTGGATATGGCTCGAAATTCGACCATTGTCTGTGCTATAATGATAAATCTGTGCACTGAATTTATCCATCTAGTTCTCTTAGTTTTGCAATTATCGTATTAACTTATTTTCGAATAACCGGACAGACAGAGTTCCTCTGAATGGAATTTGTTCCGTTCTATCTCTATAGATTTCGAATAAATCTATAGATTTCGAATAAAGACCGGATACCAAATTGCATCCGTCTAGATGAAAGCGGTTTTGAGTTTTCTTTGCCTCGGGTAAAAGGACGAACACAATGCCAAAACATGCCATGCCGTTTTCGGTCTCGGAGGGGTGTAAAACTTGGAAAATAGTCTAAATCATGGGTTCTTTTGGGCGATTACAATACTTTCTACGCACTTCGTATTCGAGAAAGTAAAAATAAATTCAGCAGTTACAGTTTTTAAATATTTAGAACCGAGATAATGCAGATGGAGGTGTTTGTTTTGACCTTTTTGCTTATATTTACATTTTAAATGAACTTAAAATGTTGCTCAGCAATCTCTTACCTTTTCGATATAAACTTGTCATAGAGCTCTAAAGTGTCAACATCTTCTTACAATTAAGATATCACTCCCAAAGATTCTTGTGGGTATGCTCATCTAAAATGTGAAGATTACTTGAATTCCCAAAAGTTCCAAGAATGCAGGAAATCCGACAGTGTCTTTCTCTTTTTTTCTTTCAGGTGTTTCTTACTGGAAATATATGCAAAACAGAAATTAAGTAACAAAATCATTAACATCTCATTGAATATCGAAGCGGATATCTCGACGTATCGTTAGACAGAACTCATAGTGAACCGTATTGTTTCATTCAGGATAGGTAATTAAATTTTTCGAAATTCAATTTAATTAAAAATAAGAATTTAAAATGTAATACGATTCCTGTTTTATATAAATGAAGTTTAAAAAACGAAGTTCTTACTTTATTATAAACAACTGTAGTATTTCGGCATGCTCTGCATATAAAGTGAAAATTATCACACACAACATAATACTTCAGATCCGTATAACGAACAGCAGCATTCACTTCTTTTTATTGAAAAGAATTTCTTTTATCTTTAATTTTTAGGTACTCTATATAAAAAAATTATACATCTAAACCTTCTCTTTAATAACGTATTATGTTTCTTTAAGACAAGAATTAGCATGAATGTATTTAACCATTTGTTTCTGAAACTGTCTTAAGTAAACAGAAATTTGGTTAGAAACAATAGAAAATGTTTATAACAAAAGTAATAAATTATTTCGAGTAAAAATGTAGAAGATATTATTGCCGATGAAGATACATCCAATAATTATTAATGTTTGATCTGATAGAAAAGTAAATATCTTCAAAGATACCACAAGATATGAATGGTCTGATATACGTCTTGAATTTATTACAACATTTTTATTATGCTGATAAGTGATTAAAATTTGGGTAAAAGATAATGTACCATTTTACAACAGACGTTTCTCTTTCATTTATGCATTTTTCCTTATTCAGGATTTCCAAGGTCATGCTTTTTGGTTTCTCAGAATTACCTGAAATAAATTTTCTGAATTTTTATCACTGATACCAAGCATAAGATAAAATGGATTTCTGAAATAATAATTAAGTTTCGTTTTTAAACGGAATTGAAAAGAATCGTGTTCTATTTTTGTGGCTGTTACTCTTTTTTTTTTTTTTTTTTTTTTTGCCTGAGCTGTACTGTTTGTGAATATTTATAAATTATGGTTTTTGATACTTTTATTTTATTTCAAGTATTTTCAAGATTTGATCGATATTTTATGTGCATTATATCTATTATATTTTGTATAACTAATGAAGTTTATATTCGTACAAACGGGTTGTGATGCTGTTGGGAGAATGTGCATTCCATTATATTTATTCTACACAGTTTATCTATTCTTGACTTTTCCTTCATTTAATTCACCCACCTGCTGTGGTGGTCACTCATTGTGTTTGTGACCTCATGTTCTAATATAAAGATAATTTCTTTAAATTTTTTTAACGGCAATTCTGCAACTCTGTCTATAGAAATATATGGGGACATAGCATTGTTGCATAAATGCTTTAAAAACGAGAATTCCTGAAAATTGTGAGTCTTTATCTGAAGAGGGTATAAAACTTTCTAAATTAGCAGCCTGAACCAATACCAATAGTCAGAAGTTGAATGCGGTGCCAAGGTGTATTTATTATAAAAAAATAATGTGTTAGCCATGAAGATGTCAAAGGTGCAATCACAAATTTAGCCTGCCTCACAACATGAAAAAGGCGAAAAATGATCTTAAAATCTTAATGGAAATCATGATCGCGGCACAACAATTAATAGGGAAACGTTCCACTACCGAAACAGCTCAATCTCACAGCGTTGCATTATTCACCAGGAATAGAGAACATGCTTACCTATATGACAACCTTTTATACATGAACTCGGGGAGCATGCCGGTAGGAGAAATCAAAAGTGCATGATCTCCCATACATTACAGTAAAGACTTATCAAGCACCATTGCATCAGTAATAATTAATATACGTAAAATCATTTTCGGTAAACTCACGCTCGGCGAAAGAACTCCATCTCCTTTTATTTCCATCTTCTTGGTTAAAAGGAAAACAAGGAAAATAAAGTTCAGCGTTTCTATAAGAATTTCCTTTTTAAAAGATTCTTTTAATGCTTTAACTATAGTCAGTTTCATTTTTTATTTGCTTATTGATGTATAGTTAGCTGTGACACAATTCCCAGTAACTTATAATGCATTTTTGAAGGAAATATGAAATTAGAAATATTTTGATCAAAAAAGGTTTTTAAAATCAGAAAACTTTAATGACTTTTATACATTTTGTTTTCTCTCCATAGAATGCAATTTAGGGCAAAGTATTTGAAGTCTTTGTAAAAGTAAGACTTAATTAGAACCTTATATTCTTTACGTGTAATTACTTTGTATTCTTGGGCCGAAACAAATCGTAAAGATCATTAAATTTATTTGGTTTTTAAAAGAATTTTTTTTATCAAAATAATGTATCTTTTCCTGTATAAAAAGATCAGCTTGGATTTTAAGTTCTTAAATTTTCATTTAATTTACAAAACCTTCGCCCCAAATCGATAGTGTTTCTAAGCAAGCATTCACATGAAGCTCTTGAATTAGTTGCTGACGCTGTTTAGGTTCATCAGGTTTTCTCGGAGTATTTAAGGAAAATTGATTGCGTGTTGATGATTGCAAAATCGATTTTGACATTTTACGCGCAATTAGAACTGATATTGATTGGCCTCCATTCATCATCATTGCGAATATTTTTAATTGAACGGATGTCATCGATTATGAGATAGCACTCTTTTGTAATGACTTCATTTTTAACATAAGAAGTTTTCAAACTGATAGTTTTAAGCATTTTGGTTCTAACATATAAAAATTCCTTCTAATTAAATATACCTCCATTAATCTCTAAAAGATTATTTTTCAAACATGTCACGAAAATAACATCAAAAATGGCATTTACACAGAATGTCTGTGCACTAAAAATAGGAAATATTTTAATTAAGACAGGAAATTAAGTTGAGAAAGGAAAAGGTAGACAAATGGTAGAAATGAAATGGAAAAATTTAAAGAAAATTAAGGGAACATAGGTTGCGAAGTCAGTGATCGTGAAAGTAAAAAGATATAATGAATACAACAATATATGATGAATAATTTATACTAATATTTTTTATTCATTTCATTCATTAATCAATCAGAATGTTCTGTTTATTTCGCAAATATAATTAAAAATAATATTTTCATTAGAATATCATCACAGTAAGATGACATTCATAATGGCTTCTTGACACTAATAAATTATCACTATAATATGATGGACTAACAGCCAGTCTCCGAAGGCGGCAAATAAATTACAGGATAATCACATTAAATTGGAGATGTTTAGACGACACCTTACAAAAATACAATTGAAAACATACTATCCTCAGTCAGCAGTTTTTATTTAAGAATAATGATTACGATACGATATGAATGTGAAAATTATTTGATCAAATTACTTTATCACGGAACGGCCAAACTGAAAACGCTTCCATCGCCTTCAAAGCATTGCTGCAGATCTTGACTGCTTTAAGCCTTCAGCGAATGATTCTGATGAAAATGGAGCATATTCTTACTATTTACGATTGATTTATAAAGTTACTTCATGTTATGGAAATTTTATATTTCAATACAAATGTATTTTTACAATCACAAATTAATTTACTTCAAATTTATTATATTTTCATGATCTATAATTAAATTTGAATATTTCAAAAATATGCTTCATAAAAAATGCAACATGTCTTTAAATTATATAAAATTTCATATATTCTTACTATTGATGTGATTGAAGTTAATTCATGTTGTGAAATTTTTTTTCATTATGAATGCATAACAAGATGAGCCTAGAAAACAATTATTACAATGGTTGAGCTGTCACTTCTTTTAAAAGTACACATAAAATATTTGTTGACAATTGGAGATGTGTCATGAATGAGAAAAAGTCTTATGGAATGTCATAAGTATGATAATGTTTTCGATCGGATAATGGACTGTGTAGGCAAATTTTATAATAACGTTTACGATTATACAGAAAAATAAAAGCAACAAACTAATAGGAATAAACTTTATGTTGTTATTTTATGAAATGTGAAATAATTATAAACTATTCGTATAAGAGTATTCAAAAATACCTACATGACCGCAAGATTAAATTTCTTTTCGAAGTTTATAATAAATATATTCTGCTAATCATTTTTTTACCCTCGTGGCAAAGTGAAAATAGTTACACAAATGTTATTGCAATTCTAAAACATAAGAAATTTTATTTGATACTTTTTAAAATTTCTTCCATTTGAACAGTTGAAATGGCTGTTAACAAAAAGAAAGAAATTGTAAATGAAAAGGAAAAAATCTCTGCAATAATTTAAGAACATATGAAAAAATATCTAACGGGAATTAAAATGAAACTCACTTGCAAAAAACACGAACAAGAAAAGAAATGAAGATTAGCTCAATGAACAAAGTAAAGTTTCAACACTCAATGAAATAGAAAGATTAACAGCGGATCGTTAACTTAAACATGTATTCCGCTTTACGGTAGCTTGCACCTAAAGTTAATAATATCACTTGTAAATCCATATTTTAGGTAATCAATAAATTCGAATGGCTTTGACAAAAATATATTAGATATATTAGAATAGAATATTTAGAATATATACTGCACTATTTAGAGATATATGATAATAAATCATTTGCACTTACCACGTTTCTTGAAATGATAGCACATATTGCTGGAAACCAATGCACGTAAGGTAATTCCAAAACCCAATGCTTTTATCAGAAGGAATAAATGCATTAATTAATATTATTATAATATTTCTTATATTTTATATCGACGGATTTCTGGTGAACATATGGTTAAAGGAAGTAGAGAACATTGTAGTAGTAGCCTTCACCCTGTTTTGACACATATTCGCTAATTAAGTTTCGATTTTCCTTTGCAAAAATCTAAAGCATCACCATTATAGCTTATTTCAAGCGAAAGTAGCCCTTCCAGTATAAGATGACTAAATATGCGCTCAATTGCTTTTCAATAATGCTCACCGAATAGCAACAAAAGCAGGATCAAAACTATTTCCTTAAAACTACCAAACAATATATACTGAAGCACTCAAAATGTATAAACAATAAATACATTTCACAAATCCATCTATTGAACAATATCAAACAGTAATTGAAAAATATAGAGTACAATTCCCAGATGACTCATGCTCTCATGAGTCGATTCCCAGATGACTCATGAATTCCCAGGTTTCTCTGCTGCTCACAAAAGGCATATGAAATTTTTGATAAATCTAAACAACTTTCTCAGCTTCATATGTTCTACATTATACCGTTTGTGTCGCAAATAGCTGTTTTGACGCATGTTTAATTACTTCAATATTAAATTTTGTTTAAAACGATGGTAAAATAGATCTATGAATATCCTAATTTTTAATGCTAGATTTTCCAATTTCGCTATTCATATGTATTAGACATTTATTTAATTTTAAAATTTATTAAGTAAAAAAGTAGAATATTTTCGGAAGAAAAACTTGTTGGATCATTCTATATGGTGATTCACTTACTTTCACTTTTTACAGATCACTTACTTTCTTATTTGTTATCCATCACTATTGGATGCATCCTCCTTAAGATATCAAATGTTGAAATAAATATCTCTTTCTCAACAAACTTTCTGCTGAAACATTGTTACGGAATGGAAGAAGAGAATATTTATTTCTAGCTAATTAATAAGTAGGAAAAATATTTTTAGAATAATTCAATACTCCGTGTTCGAATGGTTTCTGATCTTGTCCAATTACGAGCCCAATTAATTTTCGCTTTTTACTGGTATAAAAGAAATGAAAAGGAACTCGAAATGTAGACATTAGAGAAAAGCAATTATGGGAATAAAAAAATCTTAAACCTATTACTTTTACAGAAGTGAAAATCTATTTAATGGGGAAAAAATAAAGAAAAGATTTTACTTAAATTAATTTTTAAGACTGAGAACAAAGCGAGTCTCTTGTAGAAATTGTTATTGAAGAGCAATAAGTCATTAAATTATTTCTTATTGAATTAATACAGAAAGGAAAAATCTTTGTTAATTAATACAGAAAGGAAATATATTTTGTTTGAAAATTACAGCTGAATTGAAATATTCTGATTCTAATTTACCTTAAAGCATTTTTATTGAATAAAAATTCAATATTCGAAATTGAAAGTAACCAGTCAATTGAGATGATACATTTATGCAAAGAAGTATAAGATATCTAGTCTTCTGATTTTTAAATTAGAAGACTGGAAATTTAAACTTTCTTTCCCCAAGTTTTATCGTTTTCTTCAAGAAAGAGTTTCTCTTTCATTTAAAGTGGTTAAATTCTTAGTACTATAGAAGTATGTTCTAAACTTTCTGAAATTAAAGGATGGAGGGTTTTAACTAAAATATCACAATGGTTGTTAACTTTGTCCGTGCTAAATGTTTCGTCAGAAATAAAACGTCCTTAATTTACTGTAATAGTCGAATTTCCAACACGGGGATTCCAGGAAATTCAAATTTCATCCAATTAAAACTAGAATTCCTTCAAATGTAATGTAGGGAAGCAACATTAGGTCAAATAACTTTGTCACGATTTCGTCAGATCCTGGAAATTCTTTATTAGAGTTATTTTTATATAAACTAACTCGAATAGTGTACTAAGATTACTATAATATTTAGTCGCATACCAGTAGAAAGAAAAATTAACGAAAAATATATAACTTTAAACAATAAATAGTGAAATGAAAATGTACCATTTACATGTTTATGAACATTATTAACTAAACAAATTATCAAATTAAAAAATTAACCTTTTACAATATTTTCAATCGCATTTCTTTTATGTCGACTCAACTCGCTTCAAGATTTGCTATCAATTTGAGCAGAACATTCTGTTTCGAGTTCTGATGAAGGAGAAAACTCTTCTAGTCTCCTTGAAGAGCACTCTTTCGATGTTTTAGGTAAAACATAGATCTTTACAAGATATATATAATTTTATTTTTTCTGTTCTTATTGTTTGCATTATCTTTGCTACTCCTATTTAAACATTCAAATGAGTGCAAATTCCTCGTGCAGTATTGAGAGTTCTTTTGCACAGTTTTATTACTATCGATAGGAAGGCAAAGTCGATCGTAATTGTGGATCGATTGAATTTAAAGTAAACATTTTTTATCACAAAGATGTTAGCTTTTAAAATTTACTTGCAAACTATTTCTCCTACTTTTCTCCTCTTCAATTCATTGACGGATGTCATAATGGATGGATAAAATGATGCGTGTTGTTTTCATGAAGCAAACTGAATTCCCTTTCGAATGACAGAAAACAAATCACGTGGGTTTATTATTTGTTGAAAACACTTTTGCTTCCCTCGCATATTTATTATTTTATTTTCTCGATTATAAGTTCAATCAACTCCTTATGAACCTAAACCCAGATTATAGGAAATTCTTTGAAATAGTAAACCTAAAAAGCATGCAAATATAAACAACAATTCCGAGAAATGAATTCCCCGATTTGAACTTGAATTCTTAGATTTGAAGATATGGAGAAATTCAAGGTGGATACATGGGTTATTTAGGACGATTCGGCAGAAAGGGCAGGCAATTAAATCTAACAAATAGTGTTGGAAAATGCTGATTATATCAAAGAGCACGAAGTTGAACAAACTATCTACAAAGTGACAGCTGGAACCGGTTCTTAGAGAAATTCTGTAAACTTAAGAGTTTCTTATTCTTTCAAAAATGTAACGCAGTATTTCATTGGCTTGTATTTCAGTGTGAAAATTTAAAATTACCATGTTACCATCTACAGCTTACTATACACTGTACATGAATAATCGTTTTAAACAAACCAATACAGAAACTACAAATTATTTTAAATTGTTCCATGATTTGTTTCATTGATTAGTGCCGTTTGATATGATACTAATTAAAAAGTGACGGACATTGCTGCTCAAAAGTATGTAAAAAATTAGTAAAAATTACTGTTTTTAAATAAGTAAATCATTTGTTATTATTGACATATAAAATATAATCAAATACATGGTCATGTACTTACTGAAATTCTAAAATAGCAATTTAAGTTTTATTAAAGAACAATATCATACGTCTATAAAAAAACATTAGAATTTCTTTTAAATTCAAAATATTTGCGAATTTCAAACCAAATAATGAATGTTCATGACTTAAATAAAAAAAAATATTCGAAACAACTACAATTATTTTAGTTAGAATTATTTTAGTTTAGGCTTTCACTGCATCTTTAAAGGAGAAACAGTAAGAAAGTCCCTTTGCATTAATAATCAAAGATTTAATTCATGAAATGTTTCAGGACATCCCATGGCGAAAAAAATGAGTGAAATAGTAATTGCTTGCTTTAAATATATCACTAAAATAGAACAGTTCCAGTTATGAATCTTTCAAAATTCATCCAGCATTTTCATTGAATTTATAATTGTAAAATTCATAAAATTAACTTTGAAACATTCTTCAAATAAACTTTGAACCCAAAATAATTTGCATATAAATTTTTCTGAATTTATAAATGTTTTAAAGAATAAAACAGTAATGGAAAATAAAACTGCATAAATAACCTCTATCTTAGTAAATGGGAAACTGAAATAAAACTTATAAAAATCATTCTTATAAGTTCCCTATAAGGTCTTATGTTTAAGAAGGGGTCTTATGTTTTCACATGCAACTTTCTGCCGAAATGTTATATTTCTAAGAAAAAAATTTAAAAAAAAAAATTAAGGTCACCAAGAAAAGTTACCAGATATATTAGATCATTAGCGAATAGCTATTGAGACTTTCTATATAAGTATTGTTCATAACTCATTGACGTTGTATAAATAACATCTATCTTAGAAAATAGAAACTGCACATGAAAACATGAAAACTATTCTTATGGGTTTCATATAACTTCACTGTAATGGGTTTTATGTTATCACATGCAACTCGGCCGGAAAGGCAAATTTCAAAGCAAATTTAAAAAAAAAAGTTTTCCAAGAAACAACACCAGATATATTAGATCATTAGAGAATAGCTCTTGTGGCTTTCTACATACGGATGGTTCATAATACATTGTCATTTCATATTGCTGATTATTCCGCGTTTGATGTTTTGCAATATATATTTTCTCTTTCAATAAGTAAAAAATATAATAAAGTTGAAGCCCTGCCTTTAAAGTTGATTGTTACAATTGAGTCATTGTGATCACCAGCAAATTCTACATTATAAAAAGCATTTGGATAAAACCTGTTACGCATTTTTCATTTGTATAATATTTAAAGTTTCGCGTCGTCCATTTCACTGAAATTCGAGAAAAATGAATCAATATTAATAATAGTAATCTGTGGAATTGTATTGTATCAAACTTCGGTGTTTAAGATATTATGTTTTTAGATATCCTTAATCGCATAAAATTATAATTATATAATTTTAGAATGATAATCTGAAGGGATTTTACATAACTTTTACTTACAAATGATTTAAATTGCATTAGATATAAACAATATTGTTCCTTCTGTCTTACCATTTGGTGATTAATTTATTAAAGTTAACAACACATTAGAGGACCAAATATGACGGTACAGAGGTAATAAAATTATGTGCAATAACGATGGATATTTTTTCAACGACCTGCAAATAGAGATTGAAATTTCGAAAGCTAACATGAACGTAATGTCAAAAACAGAATCTGGCAGTTAATATCAGAAATGTATTCCGATTTACCGTCTGTCCTTTAAAAAGAAACATTTTGATTTCCATCATTTGCAGATTTTTATCAAGACTTTTAAAATTTATTTTATTGTGCAGAATTGCACTCGGTCTGATGCATCTTGCCAACCTATGAGTTAAAGACTGATAATAAAGACGAAGGATGCAAGCTCCAATAGGTCAAAGCAACCTCAGAACATCTAGCACCAGGGGCATCCTTCATATGTCTAAACTGACATTATATCGGTTACAAATCTTGTATGAGAGTATGCTGGTTCCATACAGAACTTTGTGGAGTATCTGGCTTACATTTATATTTTGTTGAAAACTTCCAATAGCCAGGTCAATCACAGAAAACAATATCCTGCTAAAGTAATTTGCCAATTTTTTATAATGCTGATGATGGATACACATAAAAATAGTTCGTCTAGCTCTGCATCCCCTAGGTTCATAGTCTGTAAAAAGGTGAGAAATTGAGGATTTAATAGAGACTGCCCTAAGAGCAATGTCATTATGCTATCGTAACAAAATTCTGTCTTTAACCAAGCTCAGAGTTAAAAATAAAGAAAAAAAAACCTTATCGATTTGGTGCCAAAACACTGTTTAAAACAAAAGATACGTGGCATGTTTCATGAAGATTATAAATTTTCTACAAGCTCAGAAGCATGGTATTGTCATTAACTAAGAATGGCCTTAATCGTCTTTATTAGCATTTAAAGCATTCATTGTCACTTTTTCAACACAGGTTTGTATGTTAATTTCCTTTTCATATTTTCTTTTTCGCGGCATAAGTATGTTCTTTAACCCTATACACTTTCAGGTCGGCTTCCTCCCGTTGATTAAGAAACAATAATAAGAACTTTGTTTTAGACGCAATTTTTAGCACGGTAACTACAGCCTGAAGTAAATGCAGAGCGCTTGAAATTGATTTTTCTAATTGGAAAAGGCTTGAAGTGGCACTTAATATATTCCTTTATATGAAAAGGCTTTCTTCCACCATTTTCATAAAGTGTCCCCTTTAATTTCTGTAGTTCGACGCTAAGGCTATCAATGCGCAATTACATGGTGCACAAAAATCGCATATAATCTATTCTAGTTATATTAAAAAGTATAAATTTCGATTAACACAACTAAATCCTCAAAAATGAAAGCACTTTGTCGTTAGCTGAAAATTAAGAAAAGTCATTATTTCTAGACCCACTAATAAAAAGAAGACATTGATATCAGAGAATAAAAGAATCACGAATGATTAAAAAGATAAAATCTTTAACTGGAGAATAGGAAGCTTTTTCATCACATGAACGTTCGTCAATATTTTTTTAATAATTTAAATAAATGGAGAGTTATAATTTTGAGAAAAATTAATACCGTATAGATATTTAGAAGTTATCTGTAATTGCCAATTGAAGACAAAAACAACTTCGATATATTCCATTATCAAAAATTCTAATAATTACATATTATCATGTAGAAAATAAAATTTTTTCTTAATGCTCGAAAAATTATCTGACTCATATGGTTCAGGAAGTCAGGGGCTAGCTGTAGAAAAAGTATGTAGTAACAAGCACATCATACAATCAGGACGTTTACTAAACATTCTTATTTTGGGCTATATTTACTTTAGCTTAATCTGTGCTCTATCGAATTGAAAAGAGATTATGAACAGGTACCCCATTTTAGCTTATTAGCAAAACATAAAATATTTCTAAATTTTAATTTAAAGTAAGTTAAGAAATTCTTTAAAAATTATTTTTGTCCTTCATTTTATTCTTGTATGTTGTTTTATGGAATTTTAAAATTCTATTTTTATTTTTTTATTTTTTTGCAAACCACAATATTTATGTTATGAATTTTTTTAAAAAAATACCTAAACCTTCATTGTATTTGTGCTCCAAATAATACCCCTGGCCCTGACAGCAGCCATTTACCACCTGTCGGGTGGACTGGAGAGATGCACCTGAAAATGGAGCAATGGAAAAAAATATTAAGACGTACAGGGAGGCATAGAAGAAAATTTCCCATTTATACGAACCCCCTACTCAACCAATCGAACCAAAAATTCAGACATGGTTGTTTAAAGGTATGCTCTCGAGATTGGTGATTTTAAGCAACGTTCAGCTCACGGTTATGGTTACAGTGATAGAAATTCGAAATTTTCAAATGGCAAAACTCGCCTCTTCCTTGCGCAAATTGATCAGTGCATCGAAGGATCATAAATAGCTATGGGATGATAACCATGTGACGAAAATTAAAGCAATTGTAAATAAAGACTTTGTAAAAATTTAGTGACATC
Source organism: Argiope bruennichi (assembly GCF_947563725.1). Taxonomy (NCBI): domain Eukaryota; kingdom Metazoa; phylum Arthropoda; class Arachnida; order Araneae; family Araneidae; genus Argiope; species Argiope bruennichi. Next base: position 128,737,157 of record NC_079159.1, read on the forward strand.
TCATTAGAAGAAACCACAAACTAGCTACTCCAACCCGCTGGCACAGGAAAAAACTTGAATGACCGGCCGCCGCAACAGCAACATTGGCGGAAACTGTGGTTAAGTTCTAAGGGCCTAAACCGGCCAAGGTGTAACCCTTCCCTAAGGAAGTACGTCCCGCCCTCGATGGGAGGAGCCAGACCCCCACCTTTTTGTGTACCCACCAGGGTGGCGAGAGAGATACACAAGATAGGAAAGGAAAAAAAGTGTTTATGTAAATTATAAGCTTTCAACAAGTCCGACTTCGTCGTCAACAACAGATTGTTGACAACAATGACGAACGTAGAATAATATGAGTAATCTCCACGGCTTCACTATTTGTGACGTTTTGCAATTCTGACACATTTCGTGGACTAGACATGCACACATTAGATTTCAGATAACTCCACAACCAGAAATTCAAAGAAGTACAGTCGGGGGATCGTGGTGGTCATAAAACTGCAGCGTTACGGAAGATAACTACAGTACACTCCCGATTATCCGCGGATAACAAAAATCGCGGATAATCCGAAAAAAGCTAAAAACGGGTATAGCAAAAAAGAAAACAGTCATTCCAACTTTGAAAAATCGTTTTATGTACAATAAAACGTAAAATAAACAGCAGGATGTTTAACTAACGCTTAATATTTTAGTATATCACTCAAAACTAACCTAAAATGCATTTTGTTAATGAAAACAGAAAAGTGCTTTGTATTTACGAGAGGCGTCAAGGATACACAGAAAAATTAATACATATGTACTGTTTTAATACTGTAATGTAATATGTAATTACAAAAGCATAACTGTAAAACTGCACTTTTTAAAAAAAATCAGTCAAAAAAAAAAAAAACTTTGTGCGGCAGGCGCGGATAATCCGCATCACGGATAACCCGCCCGCGGAGTCTACTGTATAACCAAAGTATTGTGGAAGCATTTGTCTAAAACACTGAGCAACATGTGGAGGAGCCGCATCTTGCATCCATGGAATGTCACTAATGCCATTTCGTTGCTGCAATACGGCAATAACAATTCTACAACACTGATTTATACTGAGCATTTATTACAGGGTATGATTTCATCATGTGGTACGGATAAGTACGGGACAAGAATACGTGTGAATGCATTGCCACAGCATGCAGTCACTTTGGCTTTGTTTAAAGACACTTGTGCCACATCATGGAGATTTTTGTAAACGCAATTCTTAATATTAACGTTTTCCGGAAAGACGAATGTGCTTCATTTGTCCATACTATTTGCACATTATATCTGATAAGGAAAGAAATTGACAAGCCCACACCCAGTTGCTCATCTCCAGGTTGCAACATCTGGAAGCACTGAAGCCGATAAGGAAACATCCGCAGAACAAAGAGCAGTTTTAAGAACTGTGGTTTTCGGTAAATCGACACTGCGAGCAACACTTCTTAAGTAAGCAATGATTACACTTCTTACTGTAAGCAAATGTACTTTGCAATTGTACTTTGTCCTTCTGCAACAATTTCAACTGGAACGACTGGCTTCGAGGTTCGAGGTTTATCGCAAGACCATCCAATTTCTTCAAATTTGCTTACCAAATCGCGTACACATCTTACGCCTTAGCTTGTGATTTCATCAATAAACTCACATCGATTCAGCAGCATTTCCACCTTTAAGATAAAACATATTTATCCATTCACCACGTTGTTTCATTGTGAGCGTCATCCTGTTGTCATAATCGAATACATGATAGAAGAAACTCTCTTCCTACATTGTTTTTTAAAGGTTTTCCCATGAGCAATGCTTTGCAACTGGTCTCAATGATTGGCGCTTCTGCTTTCTATCCTTATGAATTATTCATATTTGTTAATGCACTTCCTCGTTGTGTCAAAGATTCTTTGCAAATGCTTTAGGCCGGCAATATTCGCCATATGCGCATCATTCCAATGCCATTTGTAGTTCTTCAATATGCCGATCAATCTGCGCAAGAAAAAAGTGCGCAGAAAAAAGTGCCATTTGAAAATTTCAAAATTATTTCCCTGTAAAGTTATTTTTGGACCATCCTGTAATTAAGGAGAAATAAAAAGCAAAGATAAAATTATCGAGAAAAATATTGAGGAAATTGTAGGGAGGCTAAAGAAAGGTATTTTGAACTCAGATATAGATTCTGAAAATAGAAGAGTGGTTGTGTCTAGCTTTTGGAAATATCCTTTTCGGGACCGGCGTGTCATATGCATCACCAGCGAAAGTCTCTAACATCCGGCCGTATCACCCGTGCATTTCTGGAAATCGCCCTCATGGAACGGTGATGTATGTGTACATTTTTAACTGGAACAATTTTTAATCGCCACTGGATGGCTCCTCGAGTCTATTATTTGAAATAAATATAGTTTTAGTATCCTGAACTTCAGTTTGCTCACATTCAGCTTTGGTATTTCACTCATCAACTGTTGCGGGGAAGGAGGGTAAGAGTAATGTAAATAAGCAGAACTGGGCTATGTAACTTTCCACTTGATAGAATCATTCACGTTTTCGATCTGTCTCCGATTTCTTTTTTTCTTCCCTCTCTTTTTTCTTCTTTTTTTTTTTTTTTTTTTTTTTTTGTTACTACTGTGTAACCGTAACTAGTCTTTTTGGGTTTTACCGTCAGTTGTGTTATGATTTACGTAGCTTTTGGATACATTTCGCGCACTTCTTCTTTTATTACGAATTAAGCCTTGGTTTCATTTTATTATGGCAAAAACAAAAACGCGGTTTGTCATAGGAAGAATATGTTCATATTCTTCCTATATATATAAAGAAACTAATAATCTAAAAAGTAAAAAAAAAAAAAATGATTACCTTGATGACTTTAGGACTTAAACTTTATTTCTTTGTGTGTGTGTGTGTGTGTGTGCGTGTGTGTGCGTGTGTGTGCGTGTGTGTGTGTGCGTGTGTGTGCGTGTGTGTGTGTGTGTGTGTGTGTGTGTGTGTGTGTGTGTGTGTGTGTGTGTGTGTGTGTGTGTGTGTGTGTGGTTTCAAAGTTAGACGCAAAACCCCCGTTCTGTGGGATGATTCCTTTCGCTTATGCCCCGTCCCTTGCGTGCGTCTTGGATAGAGGCCTCCCGTTCCGAAAGGTATATTCATAGCTCAGCGATTCTCAACTTGTGGGGCGTGAGCACGCTAGAGGGGGGGGGGGGCGCAAGAATATCCAAGAGAAAATATTATTTTAAAAAATTGATTAACTGACTGAAAGGAAAGCACACATACACATAGAAAACAAAATACATTTCGACATATTTAATTAACAAATTTACTAATTATTAGTGACTTCCTTGGGCCTGTCTTGCAGAGCAAAGTTTTTTGAAGGAACGCTTAATATTAGAAAAAGCCACTCTCAGTTCTGTTTCTATATTTTGTCTTCAAAGAAGCCACAGCAGAAAATCCAGTTTCACAAAGGTAGGGTATTGAATGGTAATAGAATGTGAAATGTCCTTGTTTTTAGTTCAGAAAAATCCTTTACTCCTGCCCAAAATTTAAATCCACTCGTGATTTTTTTTTCATCATCAATTGAGAGTCCTTCGGGAGTCTTATGAAAGGGATCCCTAATCCACTCGTAACTTGCAATCAGTTTGTCCCCAGCATGAAAATACTTTTTTTAAATTCTTTGCCAGCATGGCTAAATAATTTTCAATGGTTACAAAAACAACTTTTACATGTTCTTCTCCAGCCTTGTAAATTTTAGTACAATCATCCACATTTACAAACATTGTTAGGTTTTTTTGCTTTAAATTTCTGCTCCACATTTCCAATTTTCTACAAAAAGCATTAACTTTATCACTCGTATCCAACATATGTGTATTTGCTCCTTGGAGTTGAAGATTCAAGTTATTTAATTTCTCGAATATGTCTACCAAGTACCTCAATTTCATCACAAATAAACTATCGCGAAAATTCTCGGCCTCCTGTCTGTTTTCTTCTTCTAGGAAAATGGCGATTTCTTCTCTTAATTCATAAACACGTTGCAAAAATTTCCCACGTCATGACCATCTTGCCTCGCAATAAAATAGTAACGCTGAATGTACTGAACCCATGTCTTTACGAAGTGCGGAAAAGATTCTGGATTTCAGGGGGCCTCATTTTAATATAATTTACTACGGTTACAACCGTAGTTAACAAAATATTCAAACCAGGACTCACTTCTTCCGAAGCCAAAGTTTCTCTGTAAATCATGCAATGTTGCACTGAGGCAATTTTTGTTTTACAAGTGCCTGTATACCTTGGAATCTACTGGACATTGAACGAGCACCATCGGCGCATATTCCGATGCAATTTTGCCATTCTATGTTTGCCTCATTCATAAAATCATTTAAAATAACAAATAATTAGAGCGCTGATGTTTTGAGTTCTATTAGTTTGCAGAAAAGTAGTTCTACTACTGACATATTATCACAAATTCGGACATAGGCAATTAAATGAGCATCTTTATTACAATCGGTTGCTTCGTCAAGCTGTATTGAAAACAATTTGTCACGAAATTTCGAGAAAAGTTGAAGCTGTACATATTCAGCTATATCGCCAATTCGACGGGCAACAGTATCATTTGAAAGAGGTATGGACTGCATTTTTTTTAAAAAAATTATCTCCAAACATAGTTTCTACAATCTCAATTGCTGCTGGCAAAATAAGCTCTTCACCAATGGTGTGAGGATTTCTACAATTATATGAACTTTGTAAGATGCAATTAAAGCTTTTTTTATTTACAGACAAAGTTCTGAAAAAAGCAAATGATTTTTGCTTTTTATGATTTTAATTTTAATTCGAAGAATTATCTGGGTTTGTTCACGTACTCACTATGAAGCGTTTCCGAATGTCGTTTAAGTTTATTAGGTTTCATGCTGTCTTCGGCCAACATTTTTGAGCAAATGATACACAGGGGCCTTTCTTCTTCATTTACTTCAGTACTGGTAAACCTAAAATTTAAGTATTCTTGTGAATAATTCCTTGGTTTTATTTTCGGAACCACGCTCGTCTGTGTACTTGTTGATGCTTGACTATCGTGTAATGCTTGCTTACTTCCGCTTAAAAATTTATTCATGACCCTGCATAAATCTGCTGCCGTGAATATTTAATATGGTGAATTGCAGTTAACATGAAAACATATATAACATATAAATTCAAGATAGATTCGATAGCGATTAAAGGATCGACTCGAATGAGACTAGCTGGAATTGAAATTTGCGTTATCGAACATTTTCCTTCTTCCTATGAGAAAATATTTGCTCCGCGCATGCTCGAGACGGCATCGGTAGTGTGTATTCCCTTCCACAAACATTGCTATTTTTTCACTTTTATTATGTCATGCTTCTGTTTTATTTCTTTTATTATTCGAAAAAATATATTCCCAGTTTCTAAATTTAGCTCACCCCGTCTAGTTTAACTTTCATTGATGAATTTTTCTACTTTTATATTCTTTTAACGTTATCACCCTGTTTGGCTTTCATTTCAAATATAATATTTAAATTTTCTCCCCTTTCATTCACTTCATCTGTTCACCGCACTCTTATCCAAAATGCAAGATGTGGTTTCTCGCCAACGTTGGCTCGGTTTTACTCTTGTTTTGGCAGTTAGTTAAAAATAGTTTAAAAACAGAATCGAAAATACTCAATATTCATTATTGTTGTATACATTTTATTGTAAGCCGGGGGCGCGATGAAAATTATGATTGAAAACTGGGCCACGAATACTGAAAGGTTGAGAAACGCTGACATAGCTGAAATGAAAACGAATGGGTTCAATGCTTAATTTGGAAATTGGGGTGAGAAAAACCGTTTGCTTTAGTTGCAGTTCCGGTGAAAATTTGCTTTTACGTTACGAATGCTAATATAATGTTAATTTTATATCACTATAAACTACTTGATATCGTTCAATATGATTATGCCAATCAATCATTTTTACCGAATATTTATTGTGCTTTGATAAAAGAAAGATAAGAAAGATGTTAAATAGTGTTCGCAGTTGTTAGTATTCTGTTACAACATTCCTAAGTTCAGAAAATTTAACAGCCGACAAGTTTAGAAAAAAAAATTCCATTCTATCTGGGGGCACGGCAATGCCCCCGCCAAGTTGAGCAAAAACAAGCGGCACGACCGTACCATCTTTTTCTCGAAGCAGTTCAGGCTGTTTTCGACCCCCTATAACTTCGTTGTGGATAAAACTAGAAGCCTGAATTTTCAGTAACCATGCTGGCATTATATAAACACGGTATATTTCAAATTTCATTAAATTTGAACTAGTAGTTTAAGAATTAAAACGAGTCAAAGTTTGTGAATTTTGTCACTCACTGACTAACTGACTGACCGATCATCAAAATTCTAAGGCACTTCTAGCAGACATAAAAGCTTCAAATTTAGAATACAATTAGTGTTTAGTGTATAAATCAAGGAAAAACTAAAATATGCGTGTAATAATAGACGGATCAATAAATTTCTCGAAGTTTCGAGCATTATCCATTTTGTCGGCAAATTCGTCGCCAAGCTCTGGGTCGTTGTCACCAAGCTCTGGGATCACTGGCTCGGCATCCGACAGCATCCAATACAAATTACTGTAAAACGGTCTTTCTTATGATGACAGTATTCACGCCGAGAAGCAAAACTACAGGTTTGTAACAATATCTACTTTGAAATAATTCAATTTGAAGCTATGGAAGCTGCAAACGCAATGGGTGACTTTCAGAGAATCAATCTGGTTGAAGAAGAGCAAACTGATCTTCAAAGTATGACCGCAAAACTTAATGCCGATCAAAAAAGAGTCTTCGATATGATCACAAATAAAATGGACACAACTGATAATAACGTTGACGTTTTACGCTGTTTTGTGAGTGGAACTGGTGGCACTGTAAAGAGCTTTTTAATAAAAACTCTGAAAGTTTGGGTTAAGACGTATTTAAACAAAAAAGTTAAACCGAAGTACAAGCCACTTTCTGATGAAGTGCTCCAAGTTCTGAGACCAGATTTAAAAGAAATAGTTTTGTTTATCTTAGACGAAGTATCGATGATATCCAATATTACTTTAACATATATTCATTTACGCTTATCTGAAATATTCGACACAAGCGACGATCAGAATGAGTGGTTTGGAAAAAAACATCTTGTAGTTTTCGGAGATCTCTTACAGCTTCCGCCGGTAAGAGAAAAGTCACCTTTTGAAAAACTATCAACTGCTGAAACTAACAAGTTGTTAGGTTCCCTCAGTATACCGAATCTGTGGATTGAACTGTTCATACAATACAACTGAACTTACAATTAACATGCAACAGCTCAATGATTCTGACTTTGTTGAAATGCAGAATAGAATAAGATTAGGTGTGACTACACAAAAAGACCGCAACTTTCTCTCGACTAGATTAATAACTCTCAAATCCAATTCAAATGAAAACAGATTAATTGAAATAATTGAACACATCTCGAAACTTCCTGATTATACCGTTTGCTTATTACCTACAAAAGACATGTCAGCAATTAAATACTGCAATGCTTAAATCTCTTCCACATCCCGAAACGAAATCAACAGCTGTAGATAGCATAGATTGCCCCAGAAACCTAACAGAAAGAGCTCGTGAATGCATAAAAAAATAGGAAAACGATGCTTCTATGACTGCAGGCGTAGAAGAGAACATAATTATAAAAATAGGAGCAAAAGTCATGTTAAGGCGAAATATTGACATGAATCTTGGTTTAGTTAATGGTGCTATCAGTATAGTGCAAAGAGTAAAGGTTGATCCGGAAAATACAAAAATAATTAAGAAACTATACATTACATTTAATAAAGAACATGTTTACGACCTTAGACCGGTCAAAACTAAATTTGAAATTATTAACAGAGCTTATGTTCATCGCAAACAGTTTCCCATAGGTAAAGCCTATGCTATAATTATACACAAAAGTCAGGGCCTAAGTCTAAATAATGCACTGATGGATATCGGTTCTGCAGTATTCACATTCGGTCAACCTTACTTGGCACTTTCGAGAGTTACAAGTCTGGATGGCTTACATCTAATAAATGTCAACTTTGGAAGTATTAAAGCGCAGGAATCGTTAATTTATGAATACAACAGACTAAGAAGCCTTTACCGTCCAGACTTTAAAATTGTAACATCAAAGCTTACGAGAAAACCCCATAGAGACAGGGAGTGGGCTTTGAGAAAAACTGTAGCTGAAGCTTAAGAAGTAGTACCGGAAAAGAAAAAGAGGAAGACTACATACAAAAATAAGAAAAGGGCTATCTACAAAAAGAAATGAGATGCCCTCAAAAACATAACTTGTAAAAAAAAACCAAGTCTCTCAACTCAATTCTTCTATCGTAAAAAGTTGTGAGATCCATGTAATACCAAGTCGGTCAATTTATTCAGTCCCAACTTAAGAGTCCTTCTGTCTTATTACGTAATTAGCTAACCTAACAACATCTTATAATGACAATATCAATATTAAAAATCTTTTATGGTTTAAATAAATATATTGACTTGGCCATCGCATAAATACACAATGTATCTTTACATTAAATTATATTACATTAACATATTATATTAAACTAGATTGTTTTGTGCGATTGCCAAATCAATCTATTTATTTAAACCATAAAAGATTTTTAATATTGATATGGTCACTATAAGATGTTGTTAGGTTAGCTAATTACATAATAACTTAAGAGAGAAGGACCCTTAAGTAGGGACTGAATAAATTGACCTACTTGGCATTACATGGATCTCACAACTTTTTACGATAGAAGAATTGAGTTGCGAGACTTGGTTTTTTTTTTACAAGTTATGTTTTTGATGGCTTAAAATATTATTCAAAAATATTTTTGAATGTTTTTATCTAAATGATGAATGAATACTTAAATTACATAGGCGCAACTATAATCAAGGATTCATAAATATATTTAAGGTGTACGTACACACTAGAAGATTTTTTTAAAATTTTAACTTTAAAAATCCAGTTTTTTTCATAGTAGGTCATTAATATATGCTTAAACTCATATCAGTGAGAAGAAATAATATTACTCTAATTATTAATTAATTAATTAATATTTAATGAGCTAATTAGCCTATTTTTTGAAATATGATATCTTAAATTCTAATTTGTACAGACACACAATTCTAATTGGATATTATGCCTAATATTAGTTTTCATGTTATCTGCCTCTATCAAGTTATATATATATATATATATATATATATATATATATATATATATATATATATATATATATATATATTTACATTTCTTTCATTAACGATAAATAGAAAAAGCGAGATTTTTTCTGTAATTTTAACTTGTAAATAACTATTAAAATGTATTTCTATAAATATAACTTTTATTGGGGCACAAAACATCCACTTTTTTATACAGATTGTTTTGATATATAAAAAAATTGTATTTGGCTAATTTCTTGTTGAGTTATGATTGTTTGAATGAAGCAACATAGTGGGAAAATATCATTTTTCATAAAATGAGCTTTAAAAAACCGAAACTAGAGTTTTTAGTAAAAGTACCTCAAGAAAAATAATTATAACTGGAGAAATATTCCGAATATTGACAACATCTTAATATCGTTTGAAAGCTAAAGGATCAGAGAACATTTTCAAGAAATAAAAAATATTCAATATTTTGAACGATTTTCGAAGTTTTAAGTGTGTACGTACACCTTAAATATACAGGCATTTAAAAAAAAATTGCTGCAATTAATCCCCAGTTCTCTTACTAAATACAAATGCATATATTAGAAATTCATATTTTTTTTTAATTATTCAGCATTTTTTATCAACAAATTTCTAAACATATAGAAAAGCAATAGTTCTGAATCTAAAGTAATCTAATATATTTATATTCATATTAAGTAGAAAAAGTAACAAATTTTATACTGATTATTAAATTGTGACAATAAATTAATTAAATTTTTTCAAAAAACTTTTATTCTCTAATGATATAAAGATAAGTCTAAATCAATTATCTGTGCATAGATTTTTAAAATTCATTTACTTAAGCTGTGTTCTGCATGATTATTTTTAAATCGCAGTTGAATCTGTCTATAAATGACTATAGAAAAGATAGGAAAATATTCATATAAATTAAAATATAAATGTTTAAATAAAATAAATGAAATTATTTTTAATAAATTAAATTATTTATTAATGAATTTTATTAACATTTTCTCAACTTCAGACAATTTAGATGCACAATTATTGTTCAATAAATAATATATATATATATATATATATATATATATATATATATATATATATATATATATCTTTTAAAAATTCGATAATACTGAAAATATCATTGATGCAAACGATGCAATAACAATCAATGTAATTTTAATATTCTTTATATGCAGATAAAACTTCAATTCTGAAAAATTCTACTTTCTGTCCTATTTTGAATAAGAATGTTTAGTTTCGTTTTAAAAAGGAAGTTTTTGTATTGATTGAAATTAGAATCAAGAAAATCTCTTGGATTGTGATGGAAGCATCAACTGTCAAAATGATTACTTTCAACTGAAAAAAAAAAATTCTTCGGAGTAGAAGCTCATTGTCAGCAATTATTTTTTATAAATATATGTAAAACTTTCAGAAATCCTTTGGTTGGTCCCATTTTATACAACAGCGTGCTGAATAATGCACTCCATTTCGATTGCTATTATATCTAAGCTCTTTAGCCTTTGATAGTTCCTCTACAGATGTGGTCTCAAATAAGTAGAGCTTCTTCTCACCATGCGTCAGCTACAAGACGCTGGATTCCTTGGTAGATGGTTTGGCTTGCGAGGGACTTGTTAAATTTACTCCTATATCATCTGATTTAAAGCCAGTTGACTTTTATTTCTAGTGTTGTATTTATTTAAAGTGTTCTTTGTAAAAGGCAGCTCCTATAGACGCAACAAATTCAAAAAGCCTGTCTTAGTGATAGAAATGAATCGAGTGTATGCAAATATTGTTAGAAGGAAACTGCTTTTGCCTAGGTCACAAAAGTGTTCTTTTTAAACATCTTTTCATGCGTTTCAATTAATATATTATTTAACTTTTTTTCCAAAATGTGAGTGTTATTCAATGCATCATTAGGCAAATGCTTAATAACTTCATGTAATACAATATTATCCCTCAAAACAACTCGCTCAAACACCAATCTGAAGTATGGGGGATACATTCAATACATCAATATGGGGGATACAAAGTCAATACATTTACTTTTTAATATCTCAGCATAATGCTGCAAATAGGGAAAAGAAACTGTGCGCTTATAGATCAATGTGAGTAAGAAAAACATCTTTCGCTATGAGGGCTATTTTGTAAAGTTAATCAGACTCATTATTAACTTTTTTGATAAAACTGTGAAGGCGTAAATATAAGCTTAATTATATATACAAGGTATCCCAGAAGATTTAAACTTTTTATATTTGTATATTATGCAAAGAACCTTTCTCTAATCCATGCTAATATGATTCTTAGTGTTTTTCGATAGTCAATCATATTTCATTCATTATAAAGAGAAGAGAAATTTGAGTTGAAAGAAATGCAATAGCGGGAAAGAAATATTTCTGCTACTAAACATTTTTAACAACTTTTGTGTTGTCTTTTGAAAGAAATAAAGAAACAATTTTCTAATGATAGAATCAAGAAAATTAGGGCAGATTATCGTTATGGAAGGAAAGGATATTCATTCTTATTATTTATATACCATTCAATTAATATCTCGAAAAATAGAAGGTCTCTTGGATTCGAATATTTTATGTTTAAGGAGGATGGTACGTAATTTGAAAATTTTTATCGTCATTTCTTAGGATTTAAACAGAAATTTTCCTTGAATTGTTAGCAATTATTTAAAAGGCAAAAATATTATATTGCATTAACAAGAAGAGTGAAACACATCTTTACTTCTTGTAAGGATTAGACATTGAGTAAAATTATTAGATGAGCAACAGATTGTTATATTTTTTATTGGAAATATCATATTTTATTTCAATACTAAGCAGCAATCTGCACTTCAAATTGAAATATTTTATAATTTTTAAAAAAATATATCATGTAAACAGATAATAAGATATTATTAAAAGAACGAGATATTATTAGTATTATATAAAAATATTGCTTAAAAGCAGTTAAGCACAAATTTTTTGAAAAATGAATTTTCTTTTTAGAACTCTAACCGAATTATTACTATAACTTCCCTTTAAGGTCTGCCTCTTATGCATTATATGCAACACCGGTAATCATCATATATTAAATATATTATTTTAATTTAATACATCTCTCGAGATTGAGTGCCCTTCATAAAATTTAATTCCAAACACAAAGAAAGTACTGACTTATTTTAAAACTTTTCTGTAAACCTTATATTTGATTAACTTTTGAAGTACTGAATTGGAATGGGTACTAGAAATTTAACTGATTATTATTAGAAATAAAATTAATTCGTGCTATATGGAATATTATATTTAAAGCATTATTTCTGACAATAACACACGTAATATTGCATAGTAGAAGACAACAGTACTTATAAAATTATTGTAACTAATTATATTTAAAAAAATTAAACTCGACAACTAGAAAAATTTATATCTTGATTTGAAAAAAAAAAGTTTTTTCCTATATTATGAGTCGAAATGAATACGAAAAAAAGAAAGGAATATCGAACGAATAATATTTAGAAATTCTAAGAAAATAATCAGGCATCAAGCATTAAATAAGAATTTTAAGGATAAAATACATCTCAATGAATACTGAATATTTCATAAAAGTGAAATGCAATCTTTTTTCCTCGTCAGAATTAAGAATTTGCCATGAATTATTGATATTAGTGATTTCAGTATAGTAAAAATGAAATAATTAAAACTGAATAACTGAAAAGTTTGAAACAGCAGCAAGGAGATATAATTTTTAGAGATCATGCAAGTCTTTGTAAAGTATTTACCTATTGATTTTTGTTTTCAAAACGCTGGGGATTTTAAAGGCATTTATTTCCAAGTATTGCAATTACAGTCTTTTCAAATAACAAATATCAAAATAACCTTTGCAAAAGGGCCATTTCATACACATCTATAGGTTCAATAATCAAATTATAGTCACGGCAGTATGAGAAAGCATTCACCCTACAATCGTCATATTATCTGACTATGAGTAATGAATTGTAAAACACTTAATACAATGGCAAAGGCTTAAATGATATACATCTTCAAAGATAATTAGCACGACACATATTTTCATGCTACGATAATTCTTTTGAAGAGGAAATTACGTGAAGAAATGGTGCTTTTCGAATCCATCGGAGAAAGGAAACGAGGGGAAGTCTTACGGTTTGATAGCTGAAAGAATGTGTCCAACCGCTCAGTATTCAAGTGTTTGCGCCCTCTGGCACTAAAATGTTTTTCCAACAAGTATTGTACAGCAATTTTTTACAGTATTCTGTCGTTTCTTTAAGTTATAACAATCGTTTCTGTAATATAGTGCATATGGTTTAGTTTTTTAAAAAAACACTTTTTTGTGTATATTTATATGTGAAATATCAAAAAGTCAAGTGATATAGAGAATATTTTGAAAGCAAAACATCAATAGCTGAAACGTAAAATTTGTATTGACGATGTTAGGTACGTTTGAACGTCAAGTAAATTCATTTTTACGTCAAGTATATCTTACAACGTCCAAAGTAAAAGTGTCCCGTTGATTGCAACATCATACTGATTATTCTTTATTGAGTGAAAAACTTTTCCCCGGAGAATACTAGAAGTAAACAGTTAATTTGCGCATTAATGGAAAAAGAATTTGGCTTTCAGCCACCATTCGAATCAAGCAGAAAAAAAAGGTTAAAATGCTTTCTCATGTCATCGATTTTTCTTCCAGAAATAATAATAGCTGTGTATCGACTCTGTGGTCGTGTTGATGCCATTCTTTAGAAACAAATAATTCATTAGTGACGAATGTTGTATCGATAGCCGAAGCTGAACTAGAACAGAAAGGAAATTCATTTCGGTTTTTCAAAAAAAATGCAATTCATTTACAAAACAATTCTTTTAATTTTTATAGAAGTAGGAATAAAAAGTAACAGAAATAAGACATTTAACATATTAAAAATAATATGAACGCTTTATGTGAAAAACTAAATTGTAACAAAAAGGTCAGCATGAAATTATGTAAGTAAACCCTTTTTTATGACGCCAGTGTGCACTTTCACAGTCTCATAATTATTAATCAAATTCATTTGTTATATTTCTGACTATGAATATTTTATTCATAATTGAAAATATTACTGCATAAACGAAGATTTCTAAACAAATTTGCTATTAAGTTTAAAATGCATGGCAGCGAGCGTTCGATTTTCAGTTGAAGCAAAAGCTTATGTTACTGAAAGGAATCCATCTTTAAAATGCATATTAAATTTTGGAAAATAATAGATTCGTTCAATTTTTTTCCTTTCCATGTACACCGATTCGAAATGTTTTGTTCTGGAAATACTTTCGTGTATCAGTTATTTTTGGTAAAGCAGCATTCTTATAATTCGCCATCAACATATTGAAATTCAGTGGTATATCGTTATCGGGTCCTACAGAGTCGGTTTCCAAAAATTAACCATATTAGATTTAAACCACAGGCTAGTAAGTCATATCAGGTTAAAATTTTCTTTCGATGCTAATGGTTCTAAATCGCCTCATTTGATTACATTTTGCTTACAAAAAATATGCTCTTTCATATTTTCAGCGATAAAATTTACAGTTTCATCATTAGAGCACGTAACTACATTTGCACCCTCTTTCAATATTTTAATTATTTTAAATATTTTATTCCACTATTTTACACATTTTCATTATCACACAATTCCAATATGGAGTCTTCGTCTTTCAGGCAATACTTCTTCGCGTTCAAATACATTTATCATTAAACATCGCAGAATAATCCTGGTATCATTTTTTTTATTTTAAAAAAAATCCATTGATTTTTCGTCAAAATTCAGTGGGTTTCCACACAAAATATGTGAATGCAATTGAGGGTTTAATTTACTGGGATTAAAATTACTAATATTTCTACATCTTAATTGTACATCCACAATGACTAATTAGCAATTTATATAAAGATAAATTACTATTAATACAATAATTAGAAACTCCAAAGCATTCACTTCAGATACAGCTGTTTCCATTAAAAAACAAAAAATGATACGGCACTAGGATTCTTTAAAATTATTGTACATAAAGTACTCTTCTATTCAATGGACTGCAGTTATTTCGATTAAAAGTGAATTTCAGTACATTTTGATTTTGAAATCGAAATTCTTAAAACGGTTGCTAGTTTCTTCCGAATTAAAGTAAAAATCCACAACTTGAAATTAATCCACAACTTGCAAATTGTCATAAAAACATTTATTTAACATTTATAAAACATTATTATTAACATTTATAAAACATTATTATTAACATTTATAAAACATTATTATTAACTTTTATAAAACATTATTATTAACATTTATAAAACTGGCAAACAATCAGGATTACACAATCCATGAGGGAGATTGTTATTTTTACATTGAACGCCTATGCCGAAAAATTAAAAACTGATAACTGAACTGGTATGTTGAAGGAAAATCCAAAATTTCTATTGACTGAAAAGAGTTAAAAGAACATTCCCGTTTCTTCGTCAAAATCCCCACAGCATAAACTGTCTGACCTTTCATATAATTCTTAAGTAAATATTAAATTCTTTTCTGTCAAGTGTTTAAATTTTGTTTCGAAATTCCAGATTTGTAATATTATAGACACATTTTGGAAAAAGCTTATTATGTAATTCAGCTAGATCTTTCGAAATATTTTACTTTACGATAACTAATGTAACGACCTGGGAAATCGATGTACTGTGCCAAAATGAATCAACATTTTGTTAGGTCTCCAGATAGCAGAGAGACATTTTGTGATAGGCAAAAAGTACGGCTAAGAATTTTTCATAATTTTAATTATGGTTCATAATTGAGGCAACTTCGGATTTAAAGAAAACGTTGATACTTATAGAGTTTTAAAAGTCCGTAGAAAAACTGCATTTAAATGAGTTATTTACATCCGTGTGTAAAAATGTTAAACCAAATATTTCATTAACAGAACGTTTGCAACGAGTAATTTGTTAAACGAGAAATTTCAAAATGAATGAAATAGCTCTGAATATATTAATACAGCATGTCACTTTTCCAGTATCAAATAATAATACACATCATGGGTACATGAACTTTGATTGCATCAAATTTTTAGTCATATAAACTATTATTTACTTTTAAATTTTAAATTTAAAAACAAATTCGGCTTAGACATGAATTCTAAAATATATTTACGTATTTATTTTGTGTAGTGCATCAGATGTGCTAATGACTTTTGCTTTCCATTTGAAGCTTTTTTTTCCCTAATTTCTCTTAAATGGCAAATTTTGTTTCTTTTTATACATTCTTTTATTCTTATTTAAATCTTAATGTTGATTGATTTCATATTCTTCTACTGCATCATTAATGGACCATGCAGTTCGAGTGAAGATCAATTGCACTTTGTTTTGATAAATAATAGCACTAAATGACAGCAGCAGTTCTCCTTGATGACCAGCAAATTGTCAAAAATGGAGAGTAAATAAATTTGATAATGGGACAGAGGGTCGGAATTCAAAGGTGGCACGATGATTTAACCCATTTGCACTTAAAGACTTTGTAACATTTTTTTTTTCTTTTACTGTACTAATCATCTGTCAGTAAAACGCGAGTAAAAGAATGATTTAAAACGAATATCTATTTCTAAGAAAAATAAAATATCAATAAAAGATACCAAAAAAATGTGGGCGTAATTGCTGTATTTACTTAACTTAATATCTTTTTTTTTTCAAACTTTACCAAAATAAATTAATTCGAGATTTTCCAAGTATTCTTTTATTAATGATTTGTTCTTGAATTTTCTAAACTGTAAGGCTACACATTCTAAACTTGTACTTTAGCTCTCGAATATAGATTTCAATTTCTAACTCTTTAAGATAAGAAAGTTTTGCTCCCCTTTACAGAAAAAAAGAATTTAAGAATTTCTGTAAGGGCAATTCGTAAGAAAAATTTTGATCAGTTTTCTCATCGGTTCCATTTCAGCTCCCAATTGAGAAAGAATGAATTTTTAACGTCCCTGATACAAATGAATGAAACCGGAAGAATCTTCTATTAATAGGACCCACATCATTAAATGTGATTGGATGCTCGGTTAAATATTGATTCCAAGATTCGTTCATTTAGTACACCGTTTGATCCCAGTTCTATGAGAAGAAGATGGCAAACCCTGAAACTAAATCGCCAACGATGCCTTTCCACGTCAGCAGACAATCCTGATAAAAGTAAAAATGATGTTTACGATTCGTCGGTTGAGGTTCTTTGTCGGAACAAAATTGACAGGAGCGCAGTCTTGGGTCCAAATTTCATTAGAAGATATTCATAGAAGATAAAATAAATTCATTAGAAGATGAATCTTTTCCAGTTTTTATAAAATATCGGATAGTTTATGTGGCCTTACTGCGAGTTACAGTGGGCTATTTGTGAATTACTTGCCACCGCAAGAGGTTACGCAAGAAAAGATTACTGTTTGAAAGATAATACTACTTTGAAAGATACTTTTCCCAAAGCTTTTATATCTCTGCTTAGCTTTATCTCATATTACGCGAAAGAACAATACAACAGATTTGAATTTTAGAAATATCTTCGCCCGATTGGTATGGGTGTATTAATATCTACATGCTAACATCTTTGACTTCAGAATGAAAGGAGGGAAAAGTAAAACCCAAGTTCTAAATCCGATTTTGCCAAAATTGCCTGAATAAGAGCCCTGCGTATATTAAGTTTAAAGGCGAGTATGAAGAAAGCACCTGCCAGTACGGTGCCGAAGTTTGCAGAAGAGATCTTTACTGTTATCATCCTGCTCATTCGATTATAGTTCAAAATTATCCAAAATCCACTGAATGCAAAAACTTTTTTCACGTGCCCATGATTTTGATTATCATTCTTGATATTAGACAATTTTCCTGTTATGTTCTCAATAGCTCGGTTTAACCAACTAGATCATATAACTAGTAAACAATGTGGGTTTTTTTTTTCATTCTCTAACAGTCTACATATTAGCTAAATTAGATTATAAAGTGCATGATGTTTGTGTGTGTGTGTGTAAACATAATTTTTTAAACAGAGGCCGAAGAGAGAGAAGACACTTTCGAATTTTAAACTTTTATTCTATCCCGGGAAGCATAATTTATGTACAAGCAGAAGAGCGACGAAGCACATCAACCCAAAACGACATAGAAAAGAGCTAATGAAATATTTATTCCCGTGATTATATATTATGAGATTTTGATTGAGATTTCTTTACACGTGTCGATTTAGGAATGGGAATTGTAGGGGTCTTTTAAAAGAATGTGTTATATTCAAATAATGTGTAACTTGTCAATGTCATCTATTTTACAGAGCTTCTATTGCATTAATAATTAAATAAAAAGAGGTGGAATTATATATATATATATATATATATATATATATATATATATATATATATATATATATATATATAAGTGTTTCTTTGCGCAAAATTATATATAAAGGCCACAGATGCTGTGCTTCTATCTTCATCGTGTATATAAATTCACAAGGGCTTAACCTTGCATCCTCTATTCTATTTTTTTTATCTCATTAAAAACTATCATAAAACAATTGTATTTCGATCCTTTTCTATGACCCGATATGATTAAATAACTTAGTGAATAATTTTAATGAAAAGGAGATAAATAATTTATGTGTAGTGCACTATGGGAAAACCATTGTAACATCGCTCCCGTTCAGATAGATCTCTAATATGTTCTCGATTTCACATGTGAGTGCATGACCATTCATTTGTTTCATATTTAATACTAATACTGGAATGTATTTCCATATTGCTGTGATAACATTTGGCATTATATTTGCTACAATTATTTTATAAAGTACATAATGGCAAATAATCGTAAATTTCTGTTGTAATAATTTGAACTGAATAGATAAATTTTAGTATTCACATAAAACGCGTTTCATAAAATCGTAAAACGGAATTACTACTGAAATTTTCGAAAATGAAAGGAACATAGAAGATTGAAGAAAATAAAGATAATTCATCATAATGTTTCCAACATCATTAAAAAACGCATCCATCTTCCGTTGTAAGAAAAATTTATTTGTAAATAGCTTTTTGACTTAAAAGAGTAAATTTTCAATAAATAAAATAAATGAACACAAATTTTCTGTAAATCATAAAAAATGTCGCTGTTCAGTCAATCTTTCCTCTGGACATTATTATTTCAAACAACCCTCCTTCGGGTTATTTTTCAGTTTAAGGTAACAGACATGTACAGTGCTTTCTTTTTTCTCATTCCTATGCTAATAAATTCTTTAGATATTCAAATATTTAGTTATACTTTTTATAATGGCTAATGTCACATATGGATCAGTTGTTCATTTACACAAGAGAATAACGTCATTTTTTGTTTCTAAATACAACACATTTCTTATTCTAGATTATATTTTGCCTAGAATATATTTCCAAATAAAACAAAATATATTATAAAATAATTTTTATTTATTCCATATTTTTGTTGAACATCATTACACCGAATTTCAGAAGAACACTATTATAATTTTTTAAGAAGTGAGGGATATGAATGATACGATCAAAGCAAAGCCTTCAATTCATGTTTTAATTTTATAATTATACGTTGAACACAAAGAATGTCCTGTATTCACTTCATAAAACTAAAAACTAATGCTAATCCATAATTAAAAAGTGTTATTCAAAAAATGAATGCAGGGTTAATGGGAACGAATTTGGCAGGATTGGCTGTTTTTTTTTTTAATGAAATGATCATATGAAAGGGAAAATGTCTCATTCCTTTCACGTGCACTGAAGGAATCATCAAAACATTGATTTTTTTTTCAATGTAATTTATTAATAAATCAGTTTTAATCACAGCGGAATTCATTATTACCTTGATATACTCCAAACGACAATAAAGTAATTGAGAACTCTTCTCTAGGTTTTTGATCCTAGTAATGAATTGATTTGAAGAGAATATATTTAAAATGATTTAAAACTTATTGCCTCAATGACACTGCAAATTCCAAATGACCCGAAAGTATTGTTTTTATACTATTTTTCAATAAAAATATATTATATTTCAAGGAATATTACAAATAAATTTCAAAAATATTTAATATAATTTTTAATAACTTATATACATTCCATCATCCTCTTTGTAAGGAAATGAGCCTTAACATTTAAATGACCCGAATTTTATCACACAAGTAGGAAATATCACAAAATTCAGAAACACACTTTAAGGCAAATAAGGATTAGTAGTTCAATTTGATACTAGAAAGCAGAACATCCAATTCAACTCATTTGTTTTCGTACATTTACGCTGCCTTAAAGCCGATCTGGTAATATAACTGTCATCTAACTAACGGAAATCGTAAAATATCATTGACTAGCAAATAAATTTTGATTTAATCAAATTGGTACTCTTCAAACCTGTTACCATCAAATCCGCTGATCACAATCAATTCTATTAATTCTTTGGAAGAAAAAATAAATCATTCATTCTAATATTTTCGACAGATTTGATAAAAATATACATATTTATTGACACATCAATAACGGATGATAAGAGATGTTACTTTCTCCATCTCCACAACCTTCATTTCTTACTGAACGGATTCAAAATCCTCATCTTCAAATTCCTATTTCAGCATCATGGCTTCTTGTTTTGTTTTTTTCACACTTCACGTCAATAAGCATCAAATCATTATTAATTACCAACTTCCTCATGTGAAAAATATAAATATAGATCTTCTCTCCAGTTCTTTAAAATTATCGGTTGTTTTGGCATACAATAATAAACATTTTTGTCAGGCAGGATACTATAATGTTTCTAGATTATGTTTTCTAGTCTTAATATCGCTTCCTGTCATATAATTATTTAAAATGCATTCAAAAAATGTAGGATTTTATTGCATTCCAAACCTATTCTTGATTACCTCACGATTAAAATTGTTAAGTATAATTGAGAACTCAGTTTCTCAGAGAAAAATACGAATATTTAAATTAAATCGTACTTGTCACTGTAGGATATAGATCCTACTCCATTTCTAGAAATGTGTAAATTACCACATTATCCTGCAATAACCGCTGCAAAGAATAAATAACGATATTTAGAAAAAAATGTCCATATTTTACCACGATTATAATTAAAATAAGCAATTGTTTAGAAATAATTAAAAAAAGGAAGGAAGTATTGTTTGCACTCTTCTGGAGTGTCTTAAAGAAGGCACGTGTTTTTCTAAGTCTTCACTGGTCCATACAATAGACATCGTTCCAAGTATCTGTTCACAAATACCCTACCTGAATCTACTTAATCTGCTAAGAGTTTGCATTAATCGAAAGAATAGAATTATCGAATCAGAGAGGCGTGGCACAAATTTCCGTCCTTTATTTTCCACTCCTGGCATTTTTCTGTTGATGGCAGAAATAATTGATGATATCATGCTTTTATAACAGACATTTAAAATCTTTTTCAAGCCTCGAGAATTAAATTATATGTATTATTCACGGGCAGAGATATTATTATGGATTTTTTTAATTTGAGTCTATCAGCAGAACACTCATTATCTTTTAATCATTTTATCTAATAAAGCATTTTTGACTATATTTTAATTAAGATTCTAAATTACAATTTTCCATTAACAACCTTTTGACACACTGAGTACAGTCGCTTATGTAAAACAAGGTAATTTACTTAAGAGTCTCCTTCTATTCATAAAACATTCGGAAATTATCGCTGAAAATATTTGAACCAAAGAATTAATTAATATTCTTATAAAAATAGATTTTAGTTACTAAATAATTTTGAAAAATTTTTGCAGTTATTTTTAAATTCTTTATGATAGTTTGAAAATAAGTGATTTTAAATCAAATTTTAATACGGCGCAATTATTATTCAATGTACGCATGAGGAGCATTATTTTCTAGAAGAATCAATTTCACAAGTTATTTAATATCCTTTGTTAGAAGATATTTATGTTTAGAATGTATAAAGATTCGCTGACCCAGTGGAAAGATTAATTAATCTCTAAGAAAACATACTTGAAAAGGATGCTTTTCGAGAATTCCAAGTTTTATAAACTTTCTACTCTAAAGCAAACTATTTAATAATTTTTCATTCTGAAATTTAATGGATTATCTACCCTACATGCTTCGAGGCAATTTTCTAAATTATTAAGACAGACGAATATCTCAATTTGACTTACATCTCTTTTAAATATCTGTTTTTATTTTTTTATTTTTTTCATTTTATTACATAAAGTGGATTTTTATAATTATAAAAAAGAATTTTTTATAAACAACAGAACTCCTTTCTTCCTATTTCTACAATTGTTGATATTTGGTATTTTTTTTAAATACTTGTCAACACACTTCCTGCTATTGCGATATATTTGAGTGAGATTTTGTGATTTCACTTAAAAGTTTTGTTCTCATCCCGAATCTTTACTGCGGGTGAGCACATTTTAGATTCTAAAATCTGCACTAATTACTATTCTGTACACGTACATGTTATATGTGTACAGAATGGATTCTATAATATTGCATATAGTAAAATATAGCACAACATATTATAATACTATGCCACATTTCCATGAATGTCAACGCTTCAGTTTCTGCTATAAAAATTCCCAGTCAATTTATTTTTACTCTGCTAAGTCATTTCTTTAAATAACTTCTTTCATTATAAAGTACATTATTTAATCATTTTTTCAAGCCCATCGTTTAAAACAGGATAAATGAATATTTCTTTTTTAAAAATCTTATTGCTGGCCTGAGATTAGCCCAATAAAAAATCGCGGTAAAAAGTGACGTCTTTTCTGAATTAAATCACGTAGCACCTTCATCAATTAGTATTATGCTACGCTGGTAGAAAGTGTCAGACCATTTAAGCGTTGGCAGACACGTTGTGTGCTAACGGGGATTAATGGCAGTGATAACAGAACTGGTACCTGTTTTCTACGTGACAACAGTGAAGGGAAAACTCTTTCGCTTCGCTTGGTTATCTCGATTGATATGTTGGGAGGACAAATTGCTGAATGCAAACAATTTCAACCTTACATTAAATCAAGTAACTATTCTGTTATTGATAACACTCATTTGTCGAATTTTAAATCGTATTAGAAGTGAAAATAAAATGATAAAAATATTCTAAAAAATGGCATACAGTTTTTTTTTTATTTCATTAGCAAATATGCCTTGTTTAGTAGAATTAGGAAGACTAAATAAATGGATTGCTGTAGTATAATTCGAGAAAGGATCAAACTATGCTATTTTGATAGTATATTTATTATAATGTACTTACATACCATTAGGGATATAGGAAATACAAAAACTATAATTGCACAAGAAAATATGGTCTAACCTGATGGGCAAGAGGGTGCTGCTCGTCAATGCTGTAAGTGTATTTCCACTCCTTTAAAAATCCAATATCGTACACACGACAACTTACGAATTCTCAGAAAACGAATATTTTGTGTATGATGTTGTTAATGGAACAACATGCAGACAAACAATTACGCTTAACGAGAACCTCGCATAACCAGCAAACGGAAATGTTAAAATGTGACTCCTTAACCAGCGATATTTGTAGCACGAGTGACGAGAAGACCCCGTGATGACACATGCCGTATTGTGTTCTATCAACCTGTGTTGAGAATTTGTTTGAAGAGAGCCCTTATATGTTGATGGATTCATGTTTTGGCCGGGGAGAATTGTCGAACGCATCTCCGGAGTGTTTGAATAAGTTCCTGTAGAATTTTAATCTATTAGAGGGTCCCAAGTGGACGACAATGACATCAATAAGCTGATGGAAGAACATAGCTATAATTAAAGAAAAGATTAGAGAGTTTTGTATAAGCTTCGGAGGATATTTAGTCAGGAAGAAATAATGACCGTAGCAGAGCAAACACCTTCCAGTGAAATAAGGGAGATGCTGAATGCATGGAGAATTATTGCATCTTGTGTTAAGAAGCATCATCTTAAGATAATAGCTATTCATGTCACAAATTCATTTAATGATAATGTTGCCCCATTCCCACCAAATTTTGAAGGGACAAAGACAAATGTCTTTAGACAATTTTTTTTTGTAAAAAAACATATATATAAATATTAAACTACATCATTGTGAATATTTTGAGAATTTTTTTTTTCGAAAGGGAAGACTATTTAACCTAGATTCCCATGGGAAAAAATGTTTTGTATTGCGATAAAGATTGTGGGAGAGAATAATACTCGTTACGTCGAGATTCCACTATACTATATGCTGAATGGTAGGCGTTTCACTAATGTCTCGAGTGAATTTTCACCGGGTATTCAACAGGTATAAGCGTTATGCACAATGACCACGAGCGTTGTGAGCACCCACCTATTTTGGTAGAGATGCGTCGTATGGATGAAAATCTCAGAGAATGCTCATAAATCATTGTCGTCAATGAAGCTCTGATTCCAGTGTGTTCCACAAATGAAATACAAAGCATTAATATCTATTCTGTATGCAATGGATGAAGTACAAATGATTGCCGAATGCAAAGCTATCAACTTCGATTTCTGCCTATTCTTTTATCTTCCACTTCAACAGGATAAAGATTTCACTGATACATCCTTATACAACATAAATAAGAAGTATATATGTTACGGCCAAAGCCCGAAGTACGGCCAGTTCGCGAATTGGCTGGCCAAAGTCCGAAATACTTGCAATTAATATTATATTTTCTACTTTGGCTGGCTATATCGCGAAGTGGCCGGGAATCCTTGGCCAAAGCCCGATGTGATAATCTATACTTATAAATAAAGCTCAATTTGTGTGTGTGTGTATTGGCGTTCTACAGTCCAAACCGTTTGACATACAGTTATCAAATTTGGCATATATATACCTTGGAGGTCGGGGATGTACACCGTGGAGCGATTTTTTTAAATTTTTAATTAGAATTTTAATTAAAAATGAAGCGTAATTTCGGCGTTTTGTCGCTATAACCAGAAAATAATACAGCACAAAATCGATTTTTGCATCAAATTAAAGCTCAAAAAATTATCTTTTTAATGATACCAATGTTTTAATTTATAAATTATGCTTAGAGTTTTAACGAATTTTTGAAGAAATATTTTTACCAAATTTTTCAATAATATATTTTGCTCAAAATAAAAATAAAATTTAATCTCCACGAGCCCGACAACTTTGATAAAAAAAAGCTTTTATCAACGTGTGTGATAGAAGTTTAAATTAAAAAATCAATCAACGATTATTGCAAATTTAATAAATAAAATTGTAATTTTTGGCAGATGTCTGTATAAAATGAAATAAGATATTTTCTGAAAAGTAAAAAGAGGAAAAGTTTTCTATGAGCTTTGACAATACCTATATTATTAATTCAATAAAACAATTTGATTTAAGGTAAACATAATTTAATATACTTATAATCATTCTAATCAGCGACCATCAGCTAATTTGGGGCATACATTTGCTAACAAAATGGTCTAAATCAACTAAATAATTATATTTAATATAACTTTAGTCAATAAATCCTCCGATGAATCAGGAATTTTAAATTTTTACATAGGTTCTCTGCCCTTTGAATCATATTTAACAAAATATTCTTGAGACACCAATATTTTAAATAAAAATTGTTGAACTCCAACCAACTAAATCAATCACTAAAACTGACTGATTTATGAAATTTCAATATCACTCTTCTTTAAAAACTGGCGATTTTAGACTACTTCACCGACTGTCTCAATGAAGATACGCTTATCTTCTGCCAGGATTTCTCGACAGTGATTGGCCTGTGATTATGAAAATCTTGATTGTTCTAAAACTGATGCATAAAAACTTCATAAATCGGTTAAATTCATCGCAGAAGATAGGACGTTTATTTATTTATTTAAAAGTTGAAGTGTCAAGAGTATTTCGCAGAATATGATTCCTTGGGACCAAAGGACTGTGTAAAATTTAAAATTAAGTTAAAGTTCATTTATTGACTGAAATAAAATAAAATATTTTTATTTGCATCATTTAAATCTTTTGAAAGTAAAAAATTAATTTTACGATGAATCAGAGAAATTTTTGTTGAATAATTCTTTAAGTTATTATATAAATTATTCTGCAGTGCACATATAATTTCACTGCCAAACGACTCTGATTCCAATTTTCATATTTAAAAAAAGACATGGTTAGCTTCAGTATAAAAAGCTTTTATACTGATTGCAGTTTAACATTTCCACTTTAATTTAAAGTAGAAATTCTATGTATACTGACAGAACATTTGAGAAAGTAGTACAATGAAGAGAACTGTTTAATTCCTACATAAAAGTATGACTGAATCATATAACTGCCAAAATATGAAGCTCAAAAATATTTTGCAGAAAAAGCGATTAAGAGAACAAATTACATTAAATGAAAATTTTAGCGATCATTAAAACTGGCGAACCGGCTGGTCGCCAAAGGTGGCTAGTGGTAAATAAATATAATGACATTTATGTATAAAATATAAATAAGGTCATGTTGTAGGTGAAATTCGACAGATGACGCCAACAAAGAAATGTCTTTAAATGATATTATTAACAAAACTATATTTCCTTCATATTTGTTTTAATTAGCCCTTATATTTGCTATTTGTCTTTGCAAAAAATTTCATATTTTTGAAGCGATATTTCGGGAGACAATGTGATCTGGGATCTTTAACATTATGTCCATGGAGCAAAATAAGATTAAGGATCACCCTTAAAGGTAATTGAAAACTGAATACTCAATTTGCCTTTGTATTCATACACGATACACAACGCCTTTGCTCAAAATATAATTCGTTCATTTTGACGGGCGCAAATCTAATCTTCACACTATCACGTTGTTACAGCATATACGTTCACTGAATAATTTCTATTATGGCTTTAATATGAGAACAGAATAACACGAGATCCTTTTTTTATATGTTGCAAGCTTATTTTTAATTCAGAGGTGTCACTTATATTTGAACTCATTTCTGAAACAATTGTACTTAAAAAAAAAAAAACAGTAACAGAAGTATTCATTTTTAAATACTTCATTTTTAACAGTGTGTAAAACAATCTGCTCTTGATTCCTTTCTTCCTACTTTGGCCGATCGTTCCAAGCCACTTTATTTTTAAGAACGCTGTATTCGCAATCAACCCTATTTCAACAAATCTCAAAGATGAAATGTTAGATCTGGCGACAACAGCCTATTTAAGAATGATTTCATCATAAGGAACATAAAAAAATGAACGAATAATGCTGCATCTTCTTTTACTGCCAGAGACAAGGTGGCAGCAGTTAACACTCAACCAAGGCATATCAACGAACAGTGACGAAGATACATACTAGGTGGCGTTCGCACCACCCATTGTGGGAAGAAGAGGAGGAAAGTATGAGAGTCCATTTCACCCATCCATTAGTAAACAAGCCTCCGCATACTACTGCATTCATTTTTAGCAACCGTCAAGTCTGAAAATTAACGCATATAAATATTTTAAATGGAAAAATGTTGGAAAGTTACTAACGGCAACCATACAATTACTGCCAATGCCATATTAGTACGATTTTGAAACATTTATGATATTTCGATGTGGAAAGATGTGGTCGCCATCTTTATGTGCAATTTATTTCTAGCGATCTGGAAGTCGAGGAATGCCTGAAGCAATATCAGCTCTATTCATTGTTCCGAAAGAGTAGTCTGTCGCTTTGAGAATTTCAAGGATAGTTTGGTAGCGAATTCCCAAAGCCATTTCACCTTCTTTGAAGTCAAATTATAACGATTTAAATTAGGTATAAAAATTTCCAACCCCGCAACTGAAAAAAAATTGAAACACGAATTTTTGTCTACTTTTTATTCTCTTGTATGCGAAGTATGCAAGGAGAGAATATACTGTGTGAAAATATTCGACCTTCAAAGTTTGATGAATCTCCAGGTATCGAATCTTCTCGAGTTCCCGAGTTTCTTAACTTTTCATTGAACTTCAAAAAATCTTTGATACAAATGAATGATACCGCTTTTTTAGTAACATACACTTCCTGTTAACTTAGTTTACCGGCGCCAGTTCTGACTTGCCATGTTTTCTCGGAGTACATAAGGAAAATTGATTGCGTCTTGATGATTGCAAAATCGATTTTAACACCTTAAGGACAATTAGAACCGATATCCACTGAGCTTCATTTATCATCACCGAGGGATTTTTAGAGCAATGAATGGCGTGGATTAATGAATTCGAATTCTTTCGAATTTCAGAGAACTTCCTAGTTTCATTTTTCAACTTTGAAGTTTCTGGACTGATGAACTAATATCATTGACTATTTTCATACTATTAGTATATAAAAGACTTATATTTAGAAGCCATCATCATTAAAAAAAGATTATCTTTATTTTTTTGAATTTGAATTTAAACACAAATTTGAAAATCGATTTGCCTGCTTTGTTATCCAATCTTTAATAATGGAAATGGTAAATATATTAATATCCCAATATGGTTCTTACACAACTTGTTCCAGTATGCTGGATGTTTTTTAAACAATACGAGTCACTGAATTATGCTAGAAAATTGATCAATAAGTTAAATTTTCAAATAGTTTCATTTAATAAGATTTTTTATGTTTGTAAAACCAAAATTGTTTAATCACTATTTCATTCACTTTCAGACATTTGAAACTTTGTCCACTTATGCATTATTGATGACATTTTATTACAATTTGAATTTATCAATTAAACATTAATTAAATGAAATTTTGATTCCATAACGGTGGCCGCACCGTTAATGAGTTTGGGATTTGGTTGCTATCAAAAATAAAAAAAAACGTATAAAATGAAATAAAAACCTGCTATGGTTAGATTTTCTGCTACCTGATTGCAACTTCGTCTTAGTACTCATATCGACTGACCTTCATTCATCACTATTGTCAAAAATTTGTACTATCGAATGACGTGCATCAATGGGCAGAACAAAATCTTTTCGAATTTCAACCTTGTGAGGTTTAATTTTTCCTTTTTTTTATGATTTTTTGAACAGTTTTCATTCACTTGTACTAATTATTAATAACATCAATTATTAATTAACTCCTTCATAAAGTCTGTTCTACTAAACAGTAAGATTCTTTAATTAACAAGAGTTGCGCTAATATGCAATAATTTTTGTATATTAGCGCAGCATCCTTAAACACAAGTGCCAATCAGAAAACACATCTATATTGAAGAAAACTATCAATCGATAGTATAATGGTATGGCACTATACGAACAGAAGGACGACTTCATGGATATACAGCTGGAAACTATGACTTCGACTTCTCAAAGAATAAATACTTTTAGCTGCATTATATGAAGGAAATGGCAGATGATTTTTAAAAAAATGGATAGTAAACGTGTTGAGGTTGTTTATTTAAATTATTCTTGTTCAGTGGCATAATTAGAATGCGGCAGGACGGGCAAGTGCCATGAGTGCCATGCAAGTGCCATACCAGAGATTTAGTTTAGTTATATTAACGTTCCGTTTTAAAGCAACACCAGGGCTATTTTGTGTCGAACCTCGTGCTTTTGAACCGCGGCCCGCGGCGAGGACAATACCTGAGATGGCATCCTCCTCTCCAAGCTTCCACACCACAACAGCGGGAGGACGTTTGCCCCGACGGATGCAACGTGTATCAGACCAGCTTACACGGTGGTGGTGGTTCTTCGGTGGAAACGGGTCTCGAGCCTGAAACATTACCAGCAGGCCACCTCGGCTCGAAATTACCAAAGAACGCGAAATGGTAGAACAAATGAGTTGCATTTAATAAAGCATTTTTAACTCATTTCCAACATTTAAAACAGAACTCTTTAAAAACAAAAATAACTATTTTTCTCTATCTATGCAGTTGTCTCAATTAATTCTCAGCTTCGAATCACTCTTTTAAACAGTACACAAACATCGTTTCCAACTTTAAAAAAACGAATCGTGAACGTTTGAAAAATACTTTTTAATTAATTAAAAAATCACGATCATAATATAAGCGAATCAGACGAGTAGTATTTGATAAACTAGACTCAGCGCAAAATTCAATCCATTATAAATAAAATCAGAAGGTCATATTTCTATTAAACAAATATTTTTATAAGTAAAAGAATCTTTTAGTGTTTGAAACACCAAATAGATTGTTAAAAATTATTATTAGCTAAACAGAATGGGTAGAACTACGAATAAATATCATTAATAATAACAGTTACAAATTTAGAGACTATAAGCGAATAAAATACTTTTGGAAGTGCTGTGAACAGAATAACGAATTATTAATTGGATATTTATGCGGCTTTCCGAGTCTATAATACTTTTGTTTCATAAAGAATTCAAATAAGAATAACCAAAACAGAAATCTTGACAATTTCTTTTATTCCTCTAATATTAGAATTTCTCTTGAAAATGAATTCTTCTTTGCTGTTAAGATCTAGTTTACAAATTGATTAAGAAATTCATGCAGCAAATATTCATCAAATGCAGACAAAAGTGTGACGATGAATAAGTAATTATGCGACACAATCCCATTAAACTCGAAACACGTATGTATTTCTTTAAAAATTAAAATAATTTTCAATCATTAAAGTGCCGAATTCTTAGTTTCATTTTTTTAGATACAGTACGTTAAATAATTGTCTTCATTTGATTTCAAAACAATATTTTGAACTTCTTTAAAACATCGAAATTCAGTTCATTTCTTGCAAAAGTATATATTTTAATCCGTATACTTTTAAACTATTTTTAATCTTATACTTTCAATCTTCCGTGTACTTTTAATCTTGCATCTATATTTAAAAATTAAAATCTATGTCAAAAAGGCTTTTAAATCTGAAGTGCATAAAGTAAAAGCATCTCAAAAGTTCCAGTCAAATCTTCAACTCAATATTAAGAGTTTTGAACTAATAATCAGTTCATGTTTTATTTTACTAACTCCAGATTTCAACTTGGTAGAAAAATTATGTTAATTATTTTGAAAAATACAGTTTTGTCTTAGATGTGTTCTTAATTTCCGTACATAACCATTCCTAAAATCCTATTCATAATGACTCTTTGTCTTTCAATAAATTTTAATTTCTGGTATTCCATTCATGCACATCTGTTTAAAAAAACTCTTTAAAATATATCGTGTGATGTGTCATTTTTTGAATGGATCAGTACATTTTTATTAGGGCTCATAAATTATTCATTTACTTGTATCGAATGAATGTAACAAATGTATAACTAATGCTTACAAAGTCTCCAAACAAGGAAAATGACCATTGACTTATATGTATAATTAAAAACATCTATAGCTTTAGAAGTGACGAAAATCTAAATCTATGTACATTTAAGAAATTTGACATGACAAGTATATATTTGAAATAAAAATGACCTTATGCTTAAAATTATACAGAAAAAGAATCCAACATCACCGGATGCAATAACTGCTTACTACTTTTAATACTACTGAAATGACCTTTTCACTGCTTAAGTGTAAATTAGAAATCTTGATTTAAAAAGCAATCTGAGACAGAAGAATCTTTGACAGAAGAAAAAGAAACGATTTAAAGGTTTGATAAAGAATGAAACAGGCTCGCCTTTCATTTCAACAAATGAAATGACAACTGCATAAATCACATCTGGAAATATTTTTTCAAATTTGTTGAAATGAAGGAGATATTCCCAACTCAATAAGACATTGACCCTATCAATATTTAATTTTTAAGTTGCTGTATTTCTTTTAAATATTAAAGAGAAATAGTTGGTTGCTGTAATATTTTCAAAATTTATAACTAAAACCATCGACATTTCGCCTCCTGTTTGACTCATTCAAAGTTGAAAAATTGCTTTCTTACCCTCTTCCAGAGTACATTTAAGTTTAATAGCGCCAGCAGGCAAACAGACAGAAGGCGTATTTTTGCTCTTAATATCAACAGCTGCATAATAAACACTAAGTATTTCATATATTTCATCTAATAGGCATGTATTGATATATCGTGAAATGTTATTTTAAATCTTAAAATCTCTTCGGAAGTTTTTAATCAAATGTTTGCTAACTTTCTCAGATATTGCGTGACATTAGTCTGAAAATAGTTTAGCCTACTAAAAATATTATTTAAATAAGAAATTCAAAGCTATTTCGGAGAAAAACGTGATATATGAGAAAATTATAAAATCACTACTCATATCATGGATCTCGTAAGGGGCGAAATAAGCTTTTAGCGGTCCCTGGCGCTGATTTGTTTTTGTCCCCACTGAAACAATCACATTTTATATATACATTTTGATATATTAGCCATTGTGTTTTAAAATGGGGTTTTAAATGCTTTTACCCGTTCTAGCTATACTTTGAACACGTAATATATATATATATATATATATATATATTAGTGTAATCCACCTGCTTGAATGATTCTTCATCAGCTGGTTTTCTGTACTAATACTAAAATGTTTTACAAATAAACTTCTAGGTTTTACTTCCACTGCAACGTATCATCATTTTAAGAGTCGAAGGACTGAAATGGGGCGCTACTTTAGCAAATTTTTTATTTAAATGACAGTTTATTAAGTTATCCATACAATGCTAGAGACACGTTTAGATTTAATAAGCAGTAATTTTTGAAAAAATGAAAATCTACTCTTTATTCGATAAATTCCATTTATTTATAAAATTGCATTTTTAAAAATCTTAAATATGTTGTACTTTTTTACATCTTGTATCTTTTGTAGCGTCGCCGTACCCTGAGGACATCTGAGGCGTTTGAAGATTCACCCACAATCTCCACCAATTTCTAAGAAGAAAATAAATCCAACCGATCACTCAGATTTTCATATCATTCAAGAATATTTTGAAACAACTTCATGACAAGGGATTATATTCATCCTGAATGCAGAAAATGGGGTTCACCACTCAATCAACTGGACATTCAGCCCTGCGATTTCCCACTGTAGGATTTGCACTCAGTGGATGTATTGTATTGAAATCCACAATGCCTATGGAAATCAAGTAAATCATAGACGAGCAGCATCATTCATTTCATATTTTGCTCCTGAACTATCATTGAAAATATTTGAACTAATATTTTAAAATACCATTTCAAGATTACCAATAGTTTACAAATGCTCAACGGCTGCTGAAGCTGCTTAGCAGCGATATTTCACTGGACCCAAAATAAACGTGCAAACAAAATCTTGGCCCCATTCAAGATTAACTTGGACAATTTTCTCATCATTGCCCTTCCATATTTAAAACTTCCATCCTTGTTCGGATAACAAATAATTTCCGTGGTATATTTTTTAATAAATCACTTCTGTTCATTTCAAAATTTCATATAAAATGACTTAGTATCAATATTAGTAAAAGCCAATACACTAAAATTCTCGAAAGCCAAGGGTTTCAAATTTGGAAATCGCGCGATTTCGAAATGAAAACGTTCACATTATATTTAGATCACGTCAAAAACGATTTGCAAATTGAAGATAATATCGTCTGTCATTCTCAAAAACACGAGGCTTTATATTTTCTTATAGATGATGTGTTTAAATTTATAAGAAAAACACTTCATGATTACATTGTCCAAATGTATTTTTATAATAAACCTTAAATCACAAATAAAAAGAAAAAATCTAAATATCTCATTCGATTTCGTATTTTACATTTGACAGAAATGAACGGATGATAACAAAATCAGTCATTTATCAATTTCTGCGAGCAAATGCTTCTGAGCTTGAATTAAAATTTAAAATAAAGAGAATATTTCACCAAAATTTATGATTTATGAAATAACTAATTTGCACCGAATGAGTAAATGCGGGTAGAAAGTCGAGATATCGTTTGCAAAAAAAGAAAAGATGTCTCATTTCTGTCGCGTTTTCAATGGGATCGGTGAAGAAGATGAATTGCTTCAACAAGTCAGACACGATAAAAGATTATATCAGAAAGTGATGCATCTTCCTCAAAGATGTTAACATGTGACTGTTGTCGAATCTAAGGGAAGAAAAAGAATCAAGAAGGAAAAAGAAAAACATATAAATATTACCGTAAATTTTATGCGTTACTAGTTGCCTATAATTCTTTCATTTTAATGCAAATTTAAAAACTAAATAGCTAAGAAAAGAGATTGATTCGCAGGCTGCTTTAAGTTTTAAGAAAACGTGCGTCCATAATATTTCATAGGATTTCATATAATAAAAAATCAAAGCGGTGTTGATATTTTCTGGATAATTCGAAATAAATATTCAAATCTTAATAGAATATTTTAAATAAAAATCATTAAAAAGATTATTTGCTTTATAAAACGAAACTTTTTGCTCCTTAGGCAACATTTGCACTATCATAAAATCAGACAATGTACCCATATTCTTATAATAAATTCAAGCAATAGTTCTAACACTAGCAGTTCGTAGCAATAACGGCCCTTATTCATAATTCAAGAAACTCCAGATCGTGCTTTCACTCAACCCAACAGTCTCTGAACTTTTCAACAAATATTATTTGTCATTCATTTCTGAAAATATAACGAATGAATTATATTCAGTTATGAATCCAGAACCGATAAATGAGCGATTCAAGTAAAAACATATTTCATGCTTACAAACGAAAGGATAGTGTGATGATGGAAGTTCTCCATCAATGCAATATTCATTAACCCATAAATTCCTTTTAAGAAAGAGAACATTATTATATTTTTTAAAAATTAAAGTCTTTCATTTTTTAAATAATGAATTTATGAGGCAGCAGTGATAATAAGCTAGTAGACGGTATCAAATTTAAAATCTCAAACCCTATTCATTTTTGACTCGGACTCGGCAAACTTAATTCTTCATTCCATCATTCAATTGAAAGATCTTCAGTAGAATGTCTGGCAGGTTTATGAGCGAATAGAGCCGTTTCCATTCGGTCACGAAACTTTTATTTTTGAAAAGCAAAAGAAATATATCAAGAAATTTTTCCTTGACCACTCAATTTATTATTCGATTTCTAACTATTAAAACTAAAAATCATCCTTCGACTAAAACATCAGTTGGGTGGAATATTCCTCAGTACTAAAAAAAGGTACAATAAATAAATACCAAATACAAAACTAAATAAAATTATTTCAAATAGAGTGATTTAAAGATATTAAGGGTATTTTCAATAGATTCGTTAAGTATAAAAGAAAAAAAATTATCACCAATAAATGTAACAATATTCGTATTTGCTTTATCATTTATATCAAGGAAATGATGTCACTCAGATGCGTTTGAACGCCCAAATTTGAATAAACTTGGAAGGAAACGGTTTATACGCACAAATCGTGATTTACTCGTATGGCGGTTAAAAGGCTATTTCAAAATATAAAGGTGACTCGTTTGACTTTATTTTCAGAACACGCTTTGTTCTTGTGAAATATAATATTAATTTAAGGCTGATATGAACAGTTAAAATTATCTGACCTCAAAGCTGCAAACCGATCATAACAGAAGAAGTAAATATAACAGAAAGTGAATATAATATTAAAATATAACTTATTAAATCTTTACAAGTCAATATATATAGGGTTTAGAATTCAACGGTTCATTTAATGTCGATATTTATAAAGGGATTTGAAAGGAAAAAAAAAACCAGAAATTTTCGCTGTGTAATGTAGATTACTTAATACCTTACTTGTAGGGATTGCAATACCGGTATACCGGGATACCGAATACCGGTATTTTGAGCCATTTATACAATTTTGAAATACCGGTATTCACAAGTTTAAATACCGGTTTTTCGGTATTTACTAAAAAATTTTAAAATTGTCTCCACTGTATGTTCAGGGATCGTGAACATAGCAAAATAGTATACGTTTTTGCTTTTATATCTCCCAAACGGACGAAATTGATTAGCTAATAATTGGCTTAATTAATTTCTTAAATTTAAATGAGCGAAACATGGATTATCCCCGAAAGAAGATATTGTATCCATAACGACCGATGGAGCAACAGTTATGGAAAAGGTGGAAAGTTGATTGGTGCAAATAAGCAATTGTGCTAAGCACATGGAATTCTGTTAGGAGTAATAGATGTATTATACCAAAAAAATAAAAAACAGAAGAATCCAAATACCGTGGATATAGAAACTTCGGATTCCAACTTTGAAGAGAGTCAGAGTGAGAGTGATATTGACAATGAAGATAATGACAATGTAATTGTTGAAGAAGATATTGCTAATGAGGATGAAATATTAACCATCAAGAATTGCTTCCTATAATTTATAAAGTTCCAAAAATTGTTACTCCTAATGATGGAACGATTTTTGAAACTGAGAAATCCAATCCAAAAAGCAATAATCGACTTTGACCTGTAAATTAATTTTTCAGATCGTGAATTCAACTTAATATCCAGAACTGTATCAGCTCTACTTCCAATAAAAGTGACAAATGAGACATTATGTCGGAGAGATTCTTATTCATTAACAGCTAATGCAACAATAAATTTCTTGTTGCAGTCACTGAAAGAACAGCACACATCACCATCTGAAGAATTATATATTACATTGAAAAATCGCACAGGCAAGAAAGGCATATCGAAATAGAAAATGTCATATGGTATTTACATAAAATTAATGATTTTAAAAATGAAAATGAAAGAGAAGAAAAGAAAATAACCAATTCAAATCTGATTAAGTTTAGAGTAAATTTTCTTAAAATTTTTTACCCACAAACCTATCCACATTCAGAAGAATTCGGTTTAGTTATCGAAGATTATGATGACACTAATGTCGATAGTGAAAAGAAATTGTCTCTTGAACAAAAATAAGAATTAGCGATAAATAAAAAAAAATTTCAACGAACCAAAATACAATACAGAAATCAGCTATATCCAAACCCATCCGATGAGGAATCGATTTATTTGAAGATGAGGGATTTAGAAGTAAATACTTGGAAAAAGTATATGACGCATTGCTAACAGTATCACCAACTATCGTAGATGCCGAAAGAGCGTTTTCGACAGCTGGTAATTTTTACACAAAATTACTTTTCAAGCTTAATGACAGTACAATTGATGCATTATGTTTTTAAAGATCACATTTCAAAAATTTGTAATAGTACTACAGACTGAATAGTGATATTTACACTTTTTTTGTGATCTAAATAAATAAGATGTTTCTTTACTTTTTTGTGATTCTTTATATATTGTTAAAATTTATAAGTTACAAATTATTTTTGTGATATTTACACTCTCTAATAAAACTGGCAAATAAAACAAACAAACACCTGTGTTTTCTTTCTTTTTCTAAAATTTCTAATACCGGTATTAAAACCGGAATCCCGATATTAAGACCTAAAAAATACCGAATACCGGTATTGAAATTTTGGTCAGATATTGCAATTCCTACTTACTTGTATTGTTAAAAATATTAAATCTGCCTTTACAATTTTGCTTAATCTACTTGAATTTCGTATGAAACAGAATTCGAAGTTGAATATTTTTAATCTGTTAGTGAGCCACTACTTTATGGCTTTCACTAATAAACAGATTTGCCAAATTCAGATCATTATATGTTTGTCAGAAAATCTTTTTCAGAAAAATAATTCTTCGTAGCAAACTGTTAATATTAATGAATTATCTAGTTAATTATTCACATAATAAGTTATACATGTAATGTACCACTTAAGAAGATGGAAATAAATTCATTTTTTGATTGATCAAAATCAAGTAATATTCATGTATAAGGTTATCGATACAAATAAATGGAAACTTAATAAAGTGCTACCTACGGCGCAGATAATGTTTTCTAACAAACTGTACTTTTTTTGGACGAAAATCGACAAATTTGTCGGTTTAAATAATCTTTCTTCTTCTATCAATGGATTTTGTAAAATATGGAACAATTTTTCTTTCATTTTTCTAATAGTTGATTTTTTTTCCATACTTTTAAAAAAGTTTAGAGCTCATTAAATAATCCGTTCATTATGAAAATTTCACATAAAATTATTTGCATTCAGAAAAACAAAAAAAAATCTTCTTTAATTCCTGAAGCTGATTAAAAAGCGGAATTAAGAATAATAAACTAAGAATGAAAATAAAAATAAAAAGAAAGAAGAAAAAATAATAAAAAGAAAACAAAAGACAGTACAGCCATCGAATAACCGAAAAAAGAGTAAGAATGACAATTAACCAGAAATGAAACTATACGAAAAAGGCTGTTGGCGATGTCCTCAAAGTCTCCAATCAGATCCGAACACAAGCTTAATTCTAACAAATTGAATTGTAAAGAAGAGTGGATTTAAAATGAGAGCGATTCGCTGGGTGAAAATCTTTCAGAAATTCGGAGGAACTCCCTCTCTCACGGGGAATGGCCTTCCCACAATGCTACCTCATCAAGGATTCAAGAGGATCTCATTGATCTCGGACAATGCTGCTCATCCCACGTCTCTAAAGAGCTGGAATTTCGAAGTTTTCTCAGCTGCGAGGAATCCTTTCATGGCCAGTGAAAACTTTAATTATCGATTTTCAGGACTCGCCAACTTAAATATTCGTTTAATCTCCTTATTAATGAGCACCCCATGGACCAAAGCTCCGGACCGAGAGCTGAGCCAGTGTTTGCACATGGAGTGATTCAATGGATACGATTGTTTCGAGGGAAATCAGTTAAGATTTCGTCTTCGCTGTGAAATATTAAGGTTCGATAACTTTGTCGCATTTTCTGCGAAATATTTCGAAGTTCTGTGAGTTTAACGAATCAATTAGCTGGAAAGCGGATATGAAACTTCCGAATCTTCTAAGAGCCGAAGAGTTGAATGGATAAAGCATATATGCACCAAATGTCTTCTTGGTACAAAAAATTTAAATCCATTAATGGAAAAAATTGAAACAAATAGTAATGTAAATGCCTTGATAGATAAATTGTTAAACATTTTGTTTTTACCTTTTTTAAGAAAGTCTCTCGATAAGATGATGACGATGAATGATGCATTTAAAAAGAGTTTTTCCCCACCGATTGACATCAACATCTCACACAAAACTACAGTTGTATCCAGAAAATTGCGTATCAAATTTGATATGTTTCAGCTTTTTTGAGTTATCGCGTTTGTATGTTTCTGAAAATAGAAGTCGACAGATCCTTAATGGATTTGACACAGAATTTGATAGGTAACTACATTGTCGATGTTAAATTTGCGTACTGAAATTTATACAACTCATTCTCCTTGTTTTTTTAGTTATTGCGTTAACTTATATTCGGGCATCTGGTCAGACAGACTTCCTCTAAGCGGATTTTGTTCAGAATTTGTTAGAAATTTACGCGATTTCTTTTCTAGATAGATAGAAATCTGTGAGAATCTTTTGGTGTAAAGACCGTATAACTCATTTCACCCTCCTAGCTCAAAACTATGTTGAGTTATCATTGTCACAGACAGACGAACAGATAGATATTTTCCAAATATATATTTTTCGAATGCAAAGAGCCCTGACGTGAAGATTCTTCAAAATCTCGAGTTTGAATTTTTTTAACGATTCTAATACTTTCTCTGTACTTCCTATTCGAGATAGTCAAAGGATCAGAGAGAAGTCCATTGTTTAGCATTGCATCATTTTTCCGAAATATGCGCATAACATATGAAGAACATCGAAAGGCGATAAAATTTGGATTGAAACAGAACACATTTCTAAAAAATATATTAACCATTTTGTCTTCACTGTCCATCTCAAAGAATTGCTGTGGTTGTTTTCTTTTAATTTTATGCAAACATTTAGAGAACTATATTTAATCGTTAAAATAGTATAAAAAGTTAATAATAAAGTTAAAAATTAAAAAAAGAGAAGACACGCTTGCTACAAAACATAGCGATTTGTGAATTAAACTTTTTATTGACACAAATCTCAAAAATTATTTATCTATTTCTATAATCTAAATTGAAAGTGTTTTTTAAGTTAAAAGGGAAATTATATGATTTTAGTTAAACTCTAGATTTTATGAAATTCTAAAAATTACATTTTCATGGGAATGTATGTGTTTACATATTTTTTCTGTACTTCTGAAGCAAAATTAATAATTCCTTCTGTTTTATGAAAGTATGTTGTTTTTGATTTCCCAGTAGGAAAACTGACATTTTTATCTATATACTTTATTTTGTTTATAATGCAAATATGAATTTAAAATGTCTTTGTATATTTTTATAAAATTTATTACAAAATATCTTTATTTTATCCATTAGGTACAAGAAAAGAACTTATTAGAAAATGATTGCCAGCAGAATAGACTAAATTTCTATTTTAAAAACTGATTCTCTCTGAAGATGAAGAGAATTGTTGATTATGTCCTGCTTAGAAAAAGAAAAGAATGAAGAAATGTGTCTAGAGGCATTATCAGTTTATTTTAATGTCACTTGGAGCATTTCTTAAGAAGAAATTTCATTTAAGTGCAGACCCGATATTTTTAATCCAAAATCTCGGCATGAAACTACTTTTAAAATTGGAATGAACATCCATGTGAAAAGAAAATGACACGATTGTTCTTTTATGGAACTATTGAAAAGAAAATTGTGAATGTTTGGAAATATCTGTGCTAGCTTCTCTGCAAACTTTCACTTTCGTCACGCACTGTCATTTTGCTGGTAAACTCTCTGATATTACCTTTTGACTAAATTTGCTTGATAAAGTTTATTGCATGCAAATACTTATTTTCAAATAGATTAGAAACACATAAGAGAAATAAAATTTTATTCAGTACATCAGAAAGCTCTTTAGTTCATTAATTTCAAAAATACAAAAAAAAAAGTTTTTTTTTTTTTTTTTTTTTTTTGCTGAGATAAGATTTATATTTTCCTTTTGAGATGGATATGGGACTTTCTTGCATGAATAAAGATAAATTCACTATATTAAAAATTGCTGAGATGTATACAATGCGTTTATGCAGATTTTTAAATTGGCTTAAAATTCTCAAATTCTGCAATTTTTCTCATTTTCTCTACAAAAGAGGATTTTCTGTTTACTTTAATGGTGATTTCCATTAAAATAAAACGTGCACAATTGCCATTTTTTTCATTTGCTAAGTGATTTTTTTTTTTTTTACTCATTTTATTCCCTGAAGATAATAAATAATATAAAGAAAAAGTTTTATTCCTAGAGGCTTTTGCTTTATGCATTTCTTGCACCTGATACGAAATCTCAGTTCTTTTTATAATGAAAGTATTACTCTAGTGACACCGTATCGGCGGTG
Source organism: Argiope bruennichi (assembly GCF_947563725.1). Lineage (NCBI taxonomy): Eukaryota > Metazoa > Arthropoda > Arachnida > Araneae > Araneidae > Argiope > Argiope bruennichi. The sequence goes on from NC_079159.1 coordinate 128,778,445, forward strand.
GTGATTCTAACTCACTTGATGTAGCATATTTAATCAAGTTAATGAGTTAAACCCATTAGCTACCAAGACAAAAAGGAAGTTTAGAATCTTCTGTTTGTCAATGCTATCTTGAATTACCTAGATATTACCTCAAATAATCTAGCTTTTCTGGATTGGAGATTACTTGGTTCACAAAAATTCTGCATTTCAACATGGCAACTGCGACACTTAATTTCGCGCAGCATCTAATAAAGCATGGAAAACAATTTCATTGCCCTGTGATATAATGGAGGAAATCAATGTTTTCTGTCTGCCTCCTCCTTCTGTTTTCTTTACAGTTTCAGTGTAACATCTATTCACCGATTCAATATATTTGGTAAAGAATGGATATTTCTCGCATATATTATCAACTATTAAAGATAAAAAAAGATAAATATCAGCTCAAGAGCTCAAACTTTTCCCCAACTGATGAAAATACATAATTTATAGAAAATTAACAAGCGTTTTTATTTTTACCTTTACTTTTCGTAATTGCAATTACATGTAAGAATTTTAGGATTTCAATATAAGTTATTCACGCATCATTATAAGCATTTAACTCACAACTTACTAATATACTTATAAAAAATCTTTCATGTTAAAAAGTATGCAAATTGTAATTAAATTATAAAGTTTTAAAAGGCTCTCCGAAAAGAATGTTTTTATAAAGTTTCGAGCAACTACTGAGTGAAATCTAAGCTGCGTGCAGTTGTTTATTTGAAAATCCCCAGAAAACGCTTTCTTCCGGCTGCTTTAAAACAGAAAAGCAGTATTTGAAGGACATTATAGATTGTAAGTACCGAAGCAGACTTCAGGAAACACCAATCAGTTGTTAATTTATTTTGAGAGAAAATATTCCGTGTTAATTGTCACTCTATTAACTCCCTCGGATACTTCCAAAAAGATATTCAGTCAAGATAAATGATTTTCATAGGTACTTCTTGCGCTGATAATTTAGAGAATTCTCTTAAGATTACAGCAATGGAGAGATGAATTATTTGGTAGATAGCGGATCCGATTATAAACCGGAATTAACAACAGTCTAAATACAAACGTATTTTACGTTAATTAAATTCGCTTTAGTTACCTTTTATAAATATGAATTTGATAAATGAATATCAATACTCATAATTTTACTTTATTTGTATTTAAATAATTAATACCAAGTATCGTGTCTAATTTTAAATTTTTGTAAAAAATTTTCAAACATTTTGTAATTTTTAATTTTTTTAAGCATATCTTTAAAGAATTATTCAATTAGATACAATGGATTCATTATTATTGATATATAAATGAAATTTAAAAAAAATAATAGCATTAAAATAAATAAATAATATTTTTAATTGATTTTATAATAATTCTTTGTAATAATATTAATAATATTTTCTTTTATTTTTCAAAAATAAGCCTGGAATTTTCTTTTATACTCCTTAATAATAATGATTCAGATACAAGAATAAATCATTTTTATTCAAATAGGTATGAATAAAAAAAACAGAATTTTTAAAGTTGTTTCAAATCTATACTCAAGATTCTATTATAGAGATCGACTCATAAAGTAAAGGAATAAATCTTATAGCCTTTTAACAACAAGCATTCACTCTAACAACATTTCGTTGAGCAGTACGCCTTCAACATTTTTTTAGCCTACCAAGCCATTTCCACAGGTTTCACCGTACGATACTACTCAAAGAAGTTTCCGTACGCCGTACTCCAAGAAATTTCCTTAAAAGTGCGATGGATGTATCGTGCCTTCAGCGAAAGCAAAAAGAATGGAATAATAGCCTGAAGAAATATTGACCAAGTCATATCCAAAGTCTCCCATAACCCAGAACCATGGAACAGGGAAGATATAATCTTTGCAAACGAAAATCACTCATTTCTTTTATACTTCAAACCATTCCATGTCGAAGACGCTGATCACTGTACCTACGGAAAATCAGACGATTCACTTTATTCTGCCTCTAGATGCTACGTATTTTCACGCTAGTAAACCCACCCATGATCTGGAACGAATCTGTTGGAGCAACGTGATGTCAAGCAAAAATGTGCAGGATCGAAAACAGAAATTTTGTGCTATTTCTTCAAGATAATGAAGATTTGATTTCTTCAGATCCAAGCCCAGAATAATTCATTTGACTGTTTTTCCCAATCAAGCCCTTCTAAAAGAATTTTTTAATTTTTCTTTAAAATTCATGAATTTATATTCCCCAACAACTCCTTTTTCCATAGCTGTATTCTGTTAGTATCGTGTTGCAATGATATCTTACGTACTGAAATTAAATTTTAACTTGGTTTTTTTTTTCTTTCCATCTACTCATTCAATTAGTAGGGAATCGAAGAAATTCCAATTTCATGGCGAAATGAAAACAAAAGTACACTTTCAATTAATGTGCAACTGTATCCAATCTTTAACTTAGGATGTCAAAAGTATGGAACCAATCAGCCATTTCAGTTTGCTAGAACAGAGTAATCTAAAAAATGATTCAGGCAGCAATCTCATCATGCCCCTTTAAAAAAAATACTGAAATAAACAACGAATGTTACTGTCACATATTTGAGGATAATCAAAGATGTAATGGAATACAATTTAAACTCGTTCAGTATATCTCTTATGGCAAACTTTAAAATTCAGGAAGCTTCCTTGTTAATCGTCGCCGTGCTTACTTATACATTGTTAAATGAGATAAAAGGAAATAAGATTGCACATATTGAATTCACAACCGTCCTCTATCATTTTGATCTTGAATTAACTATTACATACATCTTTTATATAACATAGACTAGCTTAGTCTGTGAGTTAAATACTTGAGTCTCTGAGTTAATACAACTTCTTTGGGGACCCCGCTCTGCTTCACTACTTCAGTAAAGGAGAACCGTGCACAGAACTTCTATTTTTCTCACTATACATAGTGCGAAAAATTCATATTCTTAACATTAGGGCGGAATTCAGCTAAATTTTTTGCAATTACGATGGATGAATTTGGTCAATCAAAAGCCTGTATTTTTACATATCGCTAATTGAGTCATCGTCATTGCGAAAACTTAGTTGAATTCCGCTCTAGAAAGCCATGGATTTACAAAATATAGATTTTTTTGTGTGTGTGTGTATGTTCATACGATAGATTAATGAAGAAACTCACATAAAACTGATAGATTTTACACTGTACTGATATTTTGTTTAAAAAAGGTTCATTAAAGAAGGAAACGTAAAATAAACTTTCTATTCGATTTGCCCCCCCCTCTGATGTGGGGGCCCGGGGAAACTTATTCAGGCTCTGGAAAAGAGAGAAGTGTTCTTGAAGAACCTTGATAGCCCCTAAGTCAGAAATTTAACTTAGCACTAATAGATTTCTTTCCTCTTTTCAATGGCAGGTTTTTATAGTTCATTCACAGAAAAACTGGAAAGTCTTTCGGAGATGAAAAATTTGCATTCTAAGACCTCAAGTGTTAGTATCTTATGAATAATGCTAGTTAAATGATATTCATAGAGTTCACATCTCTTTATTTTCTTCCGCCAGTTCATGCTCTTCAGCCTCGATATGCTTTAATCTATAGGATCAAAACTTTAATATCTTATAGTTGCATGTATCCTGTAATTTCAGCTCTGAGATACTTTCTCAGTTGATCGTCGGAGTATAACTGAATCGATATGTTTGCTTTCATTTTGCATGATTTTAAAGATAACTCAAAATGTCAGTAGTTTAAGGGAATTAGAAACATTTGTACAATCAGTTTTAGTCTAGAAAATGGGAATCATTTCACTGATTACAGGAATGTATGATTTTTACAGGTTTATTCAGTCTTTCTTTCCCTCAATTTGCTAACCACCGGGGAGGACACCTCGAAACGATGATGAGATACTTCCGGTATGGTGGTTGGATCTCGCCACCCTGGAGTGTACACAAAAAGGTGAGCGATCTAGCTCCTCCCATCGATAACGGGTCGTACTTCCTTCGGGAAGGGTCGTATGGTGGCCGGTGAGAGCCCTTAGGACTCAACCACGGTTCCCACCAGTGTTGCTGTTGCGGCGGTCCGTGATTTCAACCCCAAAACCAGGGTCATTTGTTGGAAGTAAAAGCAACGCGCGCTATGCTAATTATTTCAGTATTTCTGATTGCATTCTTCTATAGAATATTCACAAATTTCGATTTATTTTCGTTTTGATATTATTTTTTTTTAATTTCTCTGGAAATGAGCTGTATATTTTATTATGGGGTTCATTTCATGCACTCAGCAGAATCGGAAAAGAAATGATTGCTACATGCGCATGTACAAATCTGGATCTATGACGAAATTGCTTCAAAACGGAATCGACGATGTAACACGTGCTGAAATACCCGATGTCAACGTTGATAAGGATTTGCATGAAGTTAAAATGACGAAATGAAGACATCATAAAGACGAAAAATATGATGTATGTTAATTGTGGTATACTAAATCCAGTTTCACCATGCATGCGAGACAAGAAATGCTCTAAGCCTGTCTCGAGCATAAGTCTCCAACACAGTTATAGGAAACCATGTACATCCTTTATACAGAAAATCAGCATAAGGTAAGTTAAAAACGCAACCGTAGAAATGCGAAGCGATTGTATCGAAGTAGATAATCGGTGGGTTATTCCATATTTGCCTTTATTACGTCGCAATCGAGGAAAGCGAGTAGCCGGACTATCTAGCATATTCATAGATTGACAGTTTATAAACAAGACATCCGAATTTAGATAGAAACTTCTTTCTCCGCTCAATGTTAATAAATGCTGTCCTGTCCAGAATATTTACACTAATTGGATATTATCAACGGCATTACAATGCCTGTTGCTGCAGTGTGTATCTAGCTCCGAATTTACCGGGAAACGACTGACACTGGGATGCATTAACTAATAACATGTGCATCATGTCACACCGAAATAAATCCGTACTTTGTTTGCAATCATATTGACCGCCGTCACTTTCTACAGAGCATAAATAAGACATGAATGGGAGAGGCATAAATAAGACATGAATAAAGATATTTTCAGGCCAATACTCCGGGAAAATTCAAGCATGAAAGTGGACTTTATGGCAGAAATCTACAACAAATGGTGATCTGTGCTTGAAAGAAATCGTGGACAAAGTAAGTTCTCAGTCAGATGGGAATCCTTTTCACTGAACTGTTTTCACTGCCACTGCTTCATTCGATGTAAAAATGCATCGTGAGCAATGCAACTAGGGTGATAATTTGTAGTATGTGCAATCAAATATGTACTTTAGTGACATCAAAAGAATTGGCTGAAAAAGTGTTTCCCGGTATACAAACCATTTACAAGAATCGTGACTGACTGAATGTATGAGCTACTCTTACGACCAGGAACAGAAACATTTATGAGCTTAATAATATAATTTAGTTTAATATTCAAATCGAGTCAGTCAGAACAGAGTCCAACAGAATTTTTGAATTCACTCGTTGTGCCAATGATGCCACTACACGAACTGCATTGAAAATTGGCGGGCCAATTATCAGCTAAAGCTCTACAACGGCCGTGGCTTGCAGTAAAAAAAATATTGAGCGACGACATAGAAAAAACAATCTTGAAAAGGCCTTTCAATGGTGAAGAAGTCCTCATTCTTCGCATTCCTGTGCTTCCAACAAATATGCCATTTCAATTTAAATGATTGCGATTCCCAATTCTAATGGAGTATTTAATCGCCATCCACAAAGCTCTGGGATATTCGATCTAGACAAGGACTCTTCTCACATGAAAAATTATATATTGAGTGCTCTGGAGGCGGTAAAACAGACAATCTTTGTATGCGCAGAGACAATGGAACAACCAAAAATATTGTATACCCACAAGGATGGTAAAATGAATCATGCGCTTTCTCTTTTCTTTCTGATCCATTAGACTGCACCACAGTAACTCGTGACCGTGTAGCTAGTAAAGCAGAAGTATTAAGAAAATTCTCAACAAGAACGAGACAAAATGATAAATAAAAATAATATCCTTCATCATAAAGTTTCCTTCGCCTGCTGCAGAGATACTGAGCCAGAGGGTCGTTTTCCTTTGAATACTATCTCACGCTAATATCATATCATCATACAATAAGAATTGCATTCCTCGCATAAAAATAATCAGCCTATCCTTTCATTAGCACTTGAATAAATTTACTTCCCAGTCCTCATGGTATTGCCTAATATCGAAAAGATTCATGCCTTACTGTTTTGAACAAAAGATAAGAAAAGGATTACATTTTCCTCTCCACTTTGAAAAAGAAAAAATATCGGGACCCTGTGCACTTATTTATTAGTTCAATAGCACTCGTGGATCTATATATAAAAATTCAACTCAATATTCAGTAATATTTTCATCTTTGCCGATTCATGCATCTGCTGCACATGGGAATCGCATCATTTTCTTATTCTATATCTCAGTTTGAAATCAAGTGAATGCACATGAATCAAGAGACTTTAGAAGTGTAAAAAGAATCGGAAAAAAAGATAGAAAAAATCGATGAAAAATGACTAAACAAAATACTTTAAAGGTCGAAATTTTTTTCTTTAGTTTTGGAGGAGCAACAAAGAATTTTCCCCAGATATTACAAAAATTCAAAAAAGAAGAAAAGTCTTTGCTATTGCAGTTATCTGACGAAAAAGATACCGGGAGAAAACATAACTTGCAAACTTTACGTGTTTTCTGTTTACTGTTCGCTTCGAAACAACGAGTGGTTGGTTTTTTCCCCCGTTTTTTTTTCGATTAGTTCCAGGAATTTTTTCGAGGCGCAGAAATTGCGAAATCAAGCAGAAATTCATTGTTGCAAGCTTTCCCGTGAAAGAAAGTTACTGAAAAAGGATGGTGTTTTATAAACTAAAAAAGGCTTTTGATTATAACTATTTTATCTCTATTTCAAAAAGAAAAAAACCATAAAAATTATTTGTCGAAGTGAACATTTTACCAAAAGTCTGATAACACTTTTTTTGGTACTTTTATAAAACCGTCATTAAGTTCGTAGTTGCTTGATACATTTCAAAAAGTTATAACTTTGTGTTAAAAAAAGTATTGATTATTATTTTTAGATAGTTATTATTAGTTATTATTTTAGAGTTTTTAGATAGCAAGCTTGTTGATGGCGCATCCCGTCTGCGATAATTGAAAGAAATTATAAAATAAAGGATGTTTTTAAAAGCAATCTTTTATCATGATATTAAGAACTAGAAAATAAAATTTAAAATACGCCATCATAAAGTCGCAATAGCGTAAGGTATTGATAAAAATACTCAATCCAAATTTAAATTTTATTGTGTTTAGGATACGTTTCATTCTTGCATTCTTTACCTTAATTCTTACATTCTTTACCTTAATCAAATAAAAAGTATACAATCGGAGGTCATTTTTACTATTGAAAAGGGAGTTCCCGATTGCAGGTATGCGGATTATATAAATGAGATCACTCAAAAAAACCATCAAAACAGAAGGGGGATTATAGTGAAACATAGAACTTTATAATACGGGTGCCAACAATGGGTATTTAGAAATTTCAGTACTTACGAAATTTATTATAGTTTAAATTCTTTATGATAGTGTGTTCAGAGTCTGATGTTTTGGCCCCAACACCCATATGTTTGAAAAAACAATTACTTTCTTTTAAAAATTTGTATTTGAAAAAGCTTTATACTTATCATTTTTGTCTTTTATTTGTTTATATTCGAATTCATTATTAGAGAGATGATGGATTCTTAGAATTTCCTTAGGTGGAGTCACTGCTAAATAACAAAACTTAAATCAAAGAAATCGATTCATTGATATTTCTGAAAATATAAAAATACTGCATTATGATCGAGAATACTCAACTGAATAGAGATTCAGAGTTCTAGCGTATGAAAAAGGTAGTAAAATTCAATTGAATTAACTTTATTATCTGAAACAAATAAAATCAATTGAAAAAAGGTTAACAACCAAACGAAAGAACATTCGGCCACTGAAGTGCGAAATAAATTTAAGAATGTTCGTAATATTTTTATTGTATTAAATAACGAAACGTAGTTTATATAAAATCAACGTCTGTTGTTTAAAATGTTGAAATAAATGTATTATAAGAAATAAAATATTTTCCTCATTTGTACTGCGTCTATTATTTTTTAACAATTTCTCGTACTGAATGAATGTGTCTTGAACACTTATTACTTTAAAAACTACAAAATTACTCGCAACCTGTTGGACAATTTATCAATGTCATCAGCCTCAATATTTGACATTTAAACAAAGTAATTCGTTTACTTAAAAGAAATAGCTGACATGTCTCTTTACTTGATTGCTTGTCGAATCATTTATCTTCCCTCCTTTAGATTCCAACTTTCTTACTGCATTAGAAAAAAATCTTTTAAAAAAAACGGAAAATAAAATGAATGTTCAAAACGCAGGAAATAAATTTTTGCCGTGTGGAAACGCTTTCAATATAAACGTTTCGGATCTGTGAAACAATAGAAATGTTTCGCTCTCCCTTCAATAGTTGAAATCCCCGTGGATGACGCCGCATAAATAATGCGCTGTACGTGAATTGTAGGGCGTCAGGATCAGGCACAAGGGGACGGAGAATTACTTACGCGTAAAATGCAGTAAGAGTCATAACTGTCTTGAAATAAGGTTTATTCTCTACTATGAATTTAATATCTGCTATTGTGCTTTCCACTTTTAATCTTAACTTTATCAATACTAAAAGACAAAAAAACTCTTTTCACTGAGACTACGTCGGGAGCTCAAAACATCCAGATGCTTATATTGTTTAAATACAAAATTGAATTATGTCTTTTAAGCTTATAGAGAGCCAGCAGTCTACTGTTGTCATCAGCCGAGTTTAAGAGTTAAATCCCTTGGATAATAAAGATTTCCTGTTAGAATACGTTATCGCTTTAAATTTATACTACCGTTATAAATTTAATGTGATACTATTTCAACTATAAATATACTACTATTCGGTTTCTGATTCAACTATAAATCATAACTAACTAATAAATTTTAAGATAAATTGAATGGCATAACAATGATATAACATGAAATGTCTCTGTGCAAGTTTACTACAATGTGCATTTAAAATCATCAGTAAGCCACAATGATGTTTCTTTATTTTCATTATGATAACAGAATTTATAAACACAATTATTTAATTTAACTATTTATTTTGTATTGACATTTCACTACGTTCTCATGATCATTTTTTGAGCTTTATGAGAGTTCTTATGATTCATTTTTGACAACAATGCGCCGTTGTAATATTTCAAAAATAACATAAGTCGTTCGATTAATTTAATAAGCATTTAATTCCATATGATAGGGGCTAGTTATCTAGTTATGAATTCTGAAAAAACATAATTCAATTTTTTAGAATATTTATAATAACAAATCGAAAATAAAGATTAGAAATTTAAAAATAAAAGCTTTTCATTTTAGAATGCCGATAAAAGTGCATTTCTGAAAAATACTGCTTTAATATTTTTGTTGTTGTTTTAGAGCTGTAATGAAACATTAAGCAGCAAAACGAAACTGAACAAGTCAATTTCAGTTTTTGATTGTGGCCTTTGTTTTGATGTCAATTCTCCACAAAAAAATATTTCGTATTCTCAAAATTATCCTAATATCGACAAATTGATTTATTTTTGTTGTTTGTACATAGTTAGGAAAAATTTATCTGAACATCTAAAAATTGTAACCTCTTATGCGCAAAATATCGTTTAAAGCCTTTTTTTTTTGGGGGGGGGGTTACTCAGTTTTATATATTTAAAGAAGAACGAAGAATTATCCCTTGAAGTTTCTATTTCTTCTTATTTATATTTTAAGTACTCCTTTTCATATTTTGTTCATAAAATAGGAAATGTCGGATGATTAAGAGCTTTTGATTATAGAAGACTCATCTGTATGACTTCCTCTAATTAAGTTAATCGTTATCGGTTTAAAGATTTGTTCCAGATTAAAATAAACATTGTGAAGAATTTTGAAATAAGTATTCATTTCAAGACTAAGAAAGATTTTAAGAAAGCAAATTTTGGCTTTAGAATGAATGTTATAAAATTTTCAACTGAATATTATATGGAGAAGGTTTCCTCTAGCTACCACTTTACATAATTTTTGTCATCTCACAATCAGTGTTTACTTTTATTTGTAAATTATCGCCTTTTTACATGGACCCTATTTTCAGCAAAATAGTCATAGTGATAACACAAGATTTTAACAAATGCTTTTATTTTAAAATTTAAAGTAGTTTTAAGAATAGAAAAAGGTAACATCGATTTAAAATAAAAATCCCAATATTCAGGACAGTGGCAAGGTTTTCTACTAAATGAAAATATGCATTCATTCATAGAATCGCATCTTTCTTAAAGGTTTAAAAAAAAGCTCCGAAAAATGACTTTTTAACTTATAGTAATAATGAGTAATAAAAAGACGCACACAATATGTATATCTAAATATTAGAAGCAAATCTTCCTCAATTATATATTTTATTTATTTGATATGATGTCTGTCACCTTACACTTAATACACAGAAATGTTAAGCACAGTATTTCTCCTAACCACAATTTTAATTTAGTACTTATTATCCAGTGCTTTAAGAATCTCAAAAATTTATTTAGTTGCATTTTGGCAACTTTGTTTTTTGCGACTAATATATCAAAATTTACGAAACAAAGATAGCATGGCTCGCATTTGTATTTTTCATCATTAATCCGTTCTTTATTTGTGGAGAATATTTAGGAGAAGGAATATCATATATGTTTAAAATAATATCGAGAGATCAATAGAAAGAATTTTGCTGACTGGGAATAGTTTTTAAAAGTAGAATATTCATTATGGAAATTTCAAAGATTGTCATAATCTTTATTTCCTTTCTTTCGTGGCATCTTTAATTCACAAAGAATCTATTCCATCCATTTTAAGTTTTTCTGATTAATTATATGAGGCATTAAGTTCAATTCACCCGCAATTGTAATTACGGAAGAGTTACTAAATACATGGACATTTTACACTCGCATAATTATGAGAGAAACAATGGAAATAGTGTTTCTTTATCACAATGAATTATGAGGCTTAACTACATTAGTTGTTGACCAAGGAATTATGAAGTTACTGTTATTGTAAATCTTTATGTCACGGAAATTTCACGCTGTCCAGATATTCTCTACATTTAACTGTCACATGTCAGAATTGCTTTAAAAGGTTTGATAAAAATGTATTTAATTCCATTACAAACTTTTGTGACAATACACTAGGAGTCCATTCCAATCGCGATTCAGTTTCAAAATAGATGTCGAAACCTCATCATTCGAAAAACATATCAAATTATGCACCGAATTGTATTTTATTTTATTTGTGTTAATAAAGAGAATTAGCTCCAAAAATGCAGCGAAATCTAAATTTTTAGATTTAGATTAGCAATAGCATTAACATTAGAATCTCGCATAAGGTGCAAACCAAATTGGGGGAAAAAAATGACTCGCTTAAAATAAACGTTTCGCAGAACGAGGATTCACATGCTAGATTGGCTTGTTTCAGTCTATCTTTTGAAGAGAAACATAATATATCTACATGGAAAATGTTTAGCCGGATAGCATTGTCGGATGCGACTCCGAGGGCCTGTGAAGCAGTGATCGACGATATCGTGTCTCTGGTCAAGATTATAGGGCCAAAAGTGGATCGCAATGATCGAGGAGTCGGCGGAAAAATGTAATCAAAAATAGCGAAAAGCTTACGAATCTGCATAATTCGCGGAGGAGAGAAGAAAAAAATAAAGTGAATAGAAAAAAAATCCCCAGTGAAATAAGCGAGATGCTGAAAGCAGGAGTAAATATTGCATAGTATGTTGAGAAGCATCACTCTGATAAATGTATGCGCACTACAAATGCATTGAACGATAATGCTGCGCCTCTTTTGCACTAAATTTTGAAAAGCAATCAAAGACGGTTGATTTAGATAATTTTCTTGTGCAACTGAAAAAGGATTGTAAATAACAAATTGCATTATATATAAATTTGTTTGCATATTTATTTTTTCCGACTGGTACGCATTCTCTTTTACGTGGATTCCAAGGGGGAAAACTGTTTCCCTCAAAGAGTGCTTTTCGCATTACGTGCGAGATTCGGGAACGAATGGTGCCTCGTTAAGCATCGCATTTCAGGGTCTTGTTACTCATATTTAGTAACATGTACTTCTTGATATATGAATATTTTAAACAGATTAAACTCTGCTTTTCAGAAACGAAATCTGAACGAGTGTAGAAATTTTGAATTTCATTATTTTAAGCTAATCAGTGACGGTTTCAAGGAAACGCCGGCTGCTAAGTGGCTGATTTGTCTCAAAGAAGCTATGGAAAGGATCTAAAATCCTGCAAAATGGTGTATTCATGAATCGATCAGTCTTAATCGCAGAAGAGGGGTTCTTTTTTGTTTGAAATGTCGTTGTTTCAAGAATATTTTCATAAACATGACTAATAGCATCGATGAACTGCACATGCTGCACTATAATTGTCCATAATTTCATAATTTTTTTAACATAAAGACTTTCAATTCTCTTGTTGTTGACTGAAAACAATATAAATATTATTTTTTAAGTTATTTAAAACCTTTTTTCAAATGTCAGCATATTTAAAATTACTAGGTCACATATTTCACTAACTTATAATTTTATAGATTAGATTAGTTCCGTTTTTCGAAGCTGAGCTTTCGATTTAAGGAACATTAATTATAAAAAATGATGGCTTAATAAACTTTATCAGAAAATGAAACATTAAGTTGATTTTTAACGTTTAAAATAATAAATGCCATTATTCAATGGAATAAATTTTTTATTCACTTTTTCGCTGAAAAGTGCAATAAATTATCGAAAATTAAAATGATTATTCGAGATAAAAATCGACAAACAAAATAAAAAATACACTTTTGTAAGAAAAAAAATGTATATATATAATTATCAGTTGTCTTTCTGTTTGTTAGAGAGATCTTGACTGCGATGATAGTCATTTCATTTAACTTATTTATTTACTTCAAAATCAGAGTGCGAAGAATATTTCGGAGAAAATGATTCCTTAGGACGAAAGTACTGCATAAAATTTAGACTTTTTTAAAGCACATTTATTAACCGAAACAAAATTATTTATTATTTAATAAAATATAAGTAAAATAAAAATATAAAGTGATTTTTATGATGAATCAAAGAAATTGTTGCTGAATAATTCTTTTAGATATCAAATAAATTATTAAATTATTCTGTAGTGAACATAAGACTTCAATGCTGAACAATTCTACTTTCTGTGGCCATTTTTTATTTTTTTTTAAATGCTTAGTTTCAGCAAAAGTTGCTTATGTATTAATGAAAGTTTAATCACTTCCAGCCTAATTTAAACTGACAAAAAAAATTAGAGGGATTCATAGTACAATAAATAGAATGGCCTGAGGCTTCTATAATAGTTTGGTATACGACTATCAAAATGGGAAACTTAAAAATACTTCGCTGAGAAAGCTATTAAGGAATCAAATTGCATAAAACACTTAATTGAAAATTTTAGCGAGCACGAATACCGTCCAACCAGCTGATGGTCAAAGGCAGCTAGTAACTAATAACACAATGGGACCGTATAAAAATGTAGACCTCGTAATTTTATAGCATTTCATTTATGAATGAAAAAACAAAAAATAGTTCTTAGCATCATTCGGTGTCATTTTCCATTCTATAATAGTCTGTATATTAGCTAAATTAGATTAGCAGGGGCAGGATGTGTGTGTGTGTGTGTGTGTGTGTGTGTGTGTGTGTGTGTGTGTGTGTGCGCGTGTGAGTGTGTGTGAGTGTGTGTGTGTGTCTGTGTGTGTGTGAGTGTGTGTGTGTGTGTGTGTGTGTGTTGTGTGTGTGTGTTGTGTGTCTGCGTCTGTGTGTGTGGTATGTATTCTTAATATTTATTAAAGCTGTATATTGGCACATCTATTAAAACATGAAATTGTAATTTTTTATGTCATTTCAAGTGTTTGTTGTGAGATACTAAATGCATCATATCATTCATTTAACGAAATGCCTTTTTTATTTACTAGTTTTCTTAGGCGTCCAGTTAGTTCGCCAGGAATACTGATTATATTCGAATTCAGATAAATCGGTTTTTATAACGCCAAGTTCTCTAACATTAAAAGCATGTTATTTCAATTATATTTTTTGTTTATCGTGTACATGAACCTTTCCAATGGAGACAGTCTCATGATATCACAATGCTATTAAAATGCATTTAGCTCAATGCATTTAGTTCATCTATCTTCTAAATTTAGCGATATTTTAAATTCACAAGTTTGTCTCATAAACTTGACACATTTAGAGCAGAAACCTTACTCCTTTAGCTTTCACATATAAAAGTCACGAGATCAGATAATTAACGGAGGCACAATGAAAATCGTTTGAGCTTCGGAGCAATAATACAATCGATTCTTAGAATTAAGCACACAAAAAATAATAATTGCAGAAATTCAACAAAAAATTGCACAACTATTAAATTATCAGTAAAAAGACATTTTTTTTAAATTTTATTTTTATGCGACAGTATTTACAGAAGCTAACGAGAGAAAATGGCCGAATTCCACTTAATTTTCAATTAATTATAATTCTAATTAATTTTTTAATTGCTCCGAAGTGCCCATTCCTAATTTCCAGAGTGCACATGTGCCATATTTGATAGCTGCAGATCTGGTTTGTAGACCACCAACACACAAACACTCCACTTTATTATTAAATAGATATAAATTATTATTGAGGTGTATGTAAAATGCATTATGGATAATGTATGACTGTGTTTATATCTTATTAATCGGAATGGAGTTATTTTAATATCATGAATACTCTAAAAATGAATAAATTTCGAAACGGAGAAAAAAATAAACTCATGTAAAGGTATTTTTCTAACTTGTTATTTCATAACTATCGCCGTTAAAGCATTTTGTCATCAAAATTTTAGTATTAAATAACATGTATGAAATAAAAATTAAAAAAATTTATAAAAAAATATATTAATATTATTAAAAGAATCTAAGTAATTAAAGAATGTATTAAAGAATAAGAAATAAAAAGACAAGAAAATCCAAGAATTCTTTTACAAAATCTTTTCAAAAAATATTCTATTCTAAATGGATCTCGATACTGAAAAAATTCATTTCTTCTCTTCCATGGATGCATACATAAAAAAAAGTTTTAAAAAGCAAAATAAAAACGACATTATTTTTAAATCATGGAATATAAAAATGTAGCTTGACAAATGAAAACATAAAATTTCAGTTTCGAAAGAAATATCAGTATTTTTTTTTTCTTTTTCACTCAGAAAAACTCTTTAAGAAACCGGCTGCGAAAAGAAACTTTTATAACATTAATTTTTTTGTAAGAAACTCGAAGGTGCGATTTTTTAAATTTTACTCAATATTTTTTTTACTTCGAACTATTTAAAATAACCACAATATAATTAAAAGTATTAATTTCTGAAAACTAAAATAAAATATATATTCAAATTTACATAAATGCGCTTCTTGCATTCCAAAAAAGAAAAATGTTTTTAGTGGCAGAAATTTGAAATAAAACTAAATCTTTATTTTTTTAAATTCATTTATATATTTAAAAAACGCATTTCCTTCTAAGAATTGTAGAGATTTCGTCAAATTTACGGCTCTGTTTAAATCTTAATGTTGGCGCAGGAAGTGTTACTTCCTTAGAGTAGGAGAGAAAAAGAAAAATAGTGAAAAGTGCATTGTTGCTACATATAAAAAAAATCTATTGCACCTCGCATTTTATTTTCTCTTGGATTTATCACGATTTACTAAGATTTGATGAAAAAGTCTTTTGCAAATATAAAAGAAAATGAGAAAATCAGAAACACTTAACGCTTTCTTAAAGCGTGATTCAAAATTTTCCAGCTGATTTTTCACAAAAGAATAAAGGCATTGCTTTCTGAATTTTTGAATTAGGTTTTTTCCTACTTTACGAATTAATTTTTTATCATTCTTTCAAAAAAAATAAAAGCATTCAAAGCGAAAATTACTAAATGAAAGTGAACAAAATATATATATTGCCTATATTACACGTATTACTTATAAGTTGTTTTTGTAACAAAACAAAACAAAAAATCTGAACGAGTTTATGAATTAAATCCTTGATAAAATTTCGTGGCAAAATGCGTCGATTTTTAATTTTTCTAAAACCAGCGGGATTGGTGTCCCCAAACCTTTATCATACTCTCCAATAATGATGTTAAACCAGAGAACGGCTTCCATGGTATTGGCGTACAACAGTTCCGAAATATCAATAGTGCTAAAAAGACGATCTATTTAGCTCAAAATCAGATAAAAGTTTAAATATTGATCACATCACGAGGGAGAAAAACGAAGTTCGCCCCCGAATAATCTTGGTGTCGGTTCAAAATATCAATTAATAATTTATTCTATCAAACTATTAACTGTCTTTAGAAGACATTAAGCATAAAGCAACCAAAATGACAAAGAGTGCTCTACAGAAATGCAACATTTCTATTGATTCAGAACAGCCATTAATGTAATGCGTTATTGTCACTAGGTAATTGGCATTCATTTATTATATTCTTTGAAAAGGATTTAACATTAGAAGGTTGCACTAAAGCATGTCGACAAATAAATATGATATTTTTGTTCTATTTTCATTTGATTAGCATCAGGATGTATCAAAAATGTTCTTTTTTAATTCTTCGCATCTCAAAGCTCGTATCTGGAAACTGTTCAACCATTGAATTTAAAATTTATAAAAGATTGCTTATTTTTATATAATTTATACTTGCCCACACTTTCATTTACTTTAAAAATAGATGGAGGGAGTTTTTTTTAGGACATAACGCATTTTACAAAATTTTGATATAAAGCCACGAAAGGCGTTTTCAGAAATACTGCAATGGGACATCGCGAAAATGTTAGTAACTACATGGATCAAAATCAGCCTGCTCCTTTCAAACCAGGGCAACTAAAGCATGAAATAGAACGCACGCTCTAAAACTGTCTGCTAATGGATAAGAAAAGTAGAGGAGAATCACCTTCTGGTAAACTCGCAGAAAAGCGTCATACATTCATTCTCTGACGAGAAAAACATAAGCTGCGAAGAGTATTCGCTACGTCTAAAGAAGTACCTCGTGACTTGATTAATAGGAAAGTATCAATATCGTGGAAATCCCATAAGATGTCAGTTTTACAGATGAAAAGTGACATATGATGAAAAATATGAATCCTACTCAAATAATATACCTAAGAAATAATTAATTGTAATGTTTGGATAGAAGTCAGTGAATGAAACTAGTGAAAAAAAAAAATAAAGAATAGTTTGAAAAACGGTTATGCACAAAATATTGTGAAATTTTTCTTTTATTGATTCAAGATACAGATTGCCAATCGTTTACCTCTGCACTCTACTGTGGACAACTAGACGTCATGTCCACTTCTTTCATCAACCGTGGAATGTTGATCTACAGATTCTGGAGTGGCTCAACATAGATTAAAGGAATCGAATTCATCACATCGATATACTGAATACTGCTTATTTCAACTATTACATATTTCGATCTACAGCTTATTTTCGTGGTAGGCGCTTTACGAATGTTAATTATTTGGAAGTAAAAAAGCCACCAATGGATTGCTCAGCTACCAAAAGGGCAGCAAGAAAGCAATACTAATAGTGGCATAAAAGTTTTCTTGTTTTATATCTGTAGCATAAAAGACGAAATTAGTTTTCATGATTATATGTTAATTAAAAAGGCAAGTAAGAAAATAAAATAGGAAATTTTATTGCACAGCGTACATATTTATTACCATCGCATATTACTATTTTAATTATGGTATCTAATTAGCATCATTAAATAAGAAAAATACGCTTTGCCAATCCATCGCATGGTAAATATGGATATTTCAAACATTCTCACGCCAGGAGAAACATTTAGTCAGAAAACGTAACGTTTCAGCAACAAACAGATTATTTGGACATTTCGAACTCGCAAAAGAATAATTAACTAAGACATTTCCATTCGCAAAGAAGCAAGTTTGCACTATGAAAATTTATATTGCGATACAAATTCATTTTCGAGCTCGCGAGTTGCTTTCATTCTTTAATGACTTATATATATATATAACATTTTATTTGAATATTTTGCATGAAAATAAAGCAAAGAAAATGCTTTTAAACGTAAGCAATTCATCTGATAAAATTTTTCTATTCCTGATATTTCTTTATGCATCATGAAGCTTCAGTGCGAAAACCTAGTGCTGTTTGATCATTATTCTGAATTATAGAGAGATAATCCGAGAATCTAAACTTAAACACATGACTTTGATTAGAACTCCACTTTAATAAAAATGCTTAAAAAATTAAGAATCCTCTCTTTAAATTTAAAGTTCACATCAATATTTCAGCTGCATTCTAAACAGCATCTGCCAACAAAATAGGAAGAGACAGAATATAATTTGCATTAACTTCGAATTTGTCTTTGTTAGTTAATTATTTCCATTACACATTTTATTTTTGTATTTTGGAAATAAACAAAATATTTCATTCACTACAAGAAATGTATACAGATGGATTCGAATGAACAAATATTGTTTAGGACTGATCTTTATTCTTTACTGATCGGATTATTTGTTTATAAGAAGATTATTTGTTAGAAACGATTGAAGATATATCTCATCTCTCATTGAAGACAACATTCAGCAAATTTGTCCCATCTTTTTATAAAACTCTTTCCTTTCAGTACAAGAAAATTTTGACATTTTTTTTTTTTATTAATCCAATAATTTTGGATGCTGAAACGATTAATATTTCATGTTCGAAAAGAAAAGAATATACCAATTTTCTTTATCAACAGTTCAGAAATAAAAAAGGATAAAAATTTCCATATTTCGTACGCAAAATGTGAAGCTGCGTGCGTTTCTTAAACAAAAACTCTTAGAAAAGCAACTCCGAACATTCGGTTTCTTGTTGAGAAATAAATTATTCTTCAAGTGCTTCAGAACAATATGTCAGCATCATCCGCTACTTTCGGAAGTTTCATTAGAAGCGATACTTGTTATTAAAAGACTATGCTACCAACGAGAATGGTGTTATTTGTTCATGATATAAAAATATTTATTTGTTCATCCTATAAATTCATGTTTTGACATTATTTCTGTCTGCCCGTGGATGTATGAATGCGACAACTCAGAAAAACTTTGCAGCTAGGCGAATAAAATTTAAAATAGAAAGTTACATCCAAAAGTGTAGATTCGTTTAAATTTTGGAGGAAATCTACTCATAGGAAGTGCGGCTGGCTGGATGTTTGAGTTCAAATGAACTCCGTAGCTAAAAAACATCTATAAAATTTGTAGATGCTAGTGTAGTGTCTGAAATGTAGATACTTATCACATTTTGAAAGAAATCTGTCCAATGAATGACCATCAGTCTGTCTGTACTTTCGCATGTATTTAAAATCAATAACTCATAAAAACAATGACTCAAATCAATGCAATTTAGTATGTGATCTGGTAATTACAACTGTAATTTTTTTTTTTAATTTCGGTTTAATCGGTCGGAAAAAATGGGTCCAAAATCCACAATAGATGCAGTGCGAATGCTTCGGTAGGAATGTTTAAAAAGCTCAACGACGTAGTATTGCTTGCCGATGGCATGTAAATTGTGGCCTTATTCGAGATTCCTTATTTATTAAGTATCTTATTAAAAGGTTTTCAAGAAAATATTTTTCTACACCTATTGTTATAAATCCTTCACTTATTATGTCTCGCTTAATACGTAACATTTTTCAGTACTCTTTGTATATCTTATTAAGATTAAAAGACACAGCTTTGAAAACTTGAAATGTTAAAAAAAATATGGATGGATTGAAATCAAACACAATAAAACATTCATTTTCAAGTTTACTTAAAACGCTATTTTAAATTAAGTCCAAAACCAAATCGGAGAGAACTTGAATGAAATCATGCATAAGTTCCGGCAGATGAAGTTGTGCTTTCTATAGAAAAAGAGCAAGTAGCGCTTCTTCATTAGCAAAGTGACTAGACACAATTATCAGCCGTTCATCTCAAGACTGCAGAACGTGCAAAATATGTTCCTGCCAAACAAACGCATGCTTACAATCAGTGATGTGCTCAGTAGTGATCTTAACAGTCCAACTGGAACTGGAGTGCCGTACACGCTATCGTTTATCTTTTATAAATGGGAACAACAGTTTTAGTTCAAAAGTTTGCCTATTTTGATCATGATTGATAGACATTTCTTTTTTTGAAACCGTTATAATAAAAGCGGAAAACAATTAGCCACTGTTTAAAACAATCTAAAATAATTTAAGCATTCGATAGCATTATTTTCCTAAATGGTAGTTACACTAACCTTTGTTCACTGCAACTTACTCAAGTACTTGTAACTTCTCATTATGTTTTAAAATCTATTTTTAAAAAAGGGGGCATTTATTTCCTTCATGACACAATACGAAGGAAACTCCTCCAACTCTGTTCAAGTGTTAATATACTTTTATAAACAGAAAGTTGCAGAAAATAGCAAGTACTAGTTTTAAAAACGTCCACTTATCAAGTGAAAAATTTCATTTAAGCTTTAAAAGCCTGAAACTTATAGCTAATAAGAGCAACTGAGCCAAGGATCCCTTCCAGTAGTGGTTTAAAGTGTACTTATTGAATGGGCAAATTCCCAAACTATCCTTGAGAAACTATTATTCGGACACAGTAATAAGGAAGGATTTACCCTTTTTTTCACTTTGAAACGCGATAGAAGAAATTATTCGCCCCCTTTTCTTCCGCCATAAAAATCTGGTTTATACTTGGCACTTTTAATTAATTAAGATTCTTGTGATATATATGTTGATAAATTGTATTCTATAAGTGGAACTATAAAAATAGTATTACAATAACAAATGTTCTATGTCAGGAAGTAGTGTATTGCTAATTCTTACGCATTGTATATACCAATTTTGCATCGAGTCAAGAAAGAGAAACGAAAATTTATGTAACAGCATTGATTAGTTATTTATATCATAAGTAGTGAAAATATCGGAACTTATATAGGTTTAAAAAATATAAGAAAATATACTGTGTTTTAATTTCGATTAACGAGGCTATACTAAAACTTTCTAACATTTGTTATCGAATTCCGGAAGAAATAAGTTTATTACCAAGTTCTTTTTATCTTTAGATTTAGAGACTTTATCATTAAGAATTGATAGCCATTCAGATATTATATTGCTTTTTGTACGTTTAATAAAGTTTTTATATTCACTGAATTAAATAAATAGTAAAAAAACGAAATTTCAAATTCACACCCAAATTTTTAAAAATTGCCCATTACACGCGTTTTGTGCAGTTAGATCATAATTGAATAAAAAGGAAGCGGAGCAGTTTTATTAAATTTATCAAATATTATGTAAATGTGTTATATATTCGAAAGATCTAAAGCAGGAGATTTATCGGAACAATTAAACAATTAGCTTTCAAAACGTTCAAAATCGATATGTAAATTTAATGATACTTCATTTAATTATTAAAAAAATCCCCTGCCTCTGATTGCTCTAATAATAAATGAAAGTGTGGAGGAGGGGAGAACACGTTTTGGCGTGTTCATATGCATGTGTGTGCCTGAGTGCAGGGGCAATCTGTTAGATCTAAAGTAACCCCCAATTAATACTAATTTATTTGGAATGTGAAAATGAACATGGCTTTCTTTAAAAAACTAGCCGGCTTTGGCAACCAGTTGATTCCCGGAATTAACCGGTTGCTAACAACTGAAATTGTTTCCTCACACTATTATTTGTTCTTTGCATTTCCCTAATTTCCTGTATTTATCTTAATACCTGCAATTATATTACGGGAAAAACCAACAGCATTTTAAAATGGTAGCACTATAAAATTATTCGAACTTAATAAATTTGATTCGAAACTTAAAAATTTAAAAAATAACAGCACATCAAAAAATTAATTGAAGGATAATATTGAAAAAAATTAAAAATTATCTTTATGAAAAGCTTTATATTGAGCCCCACTCAACATGGAGATAAGCCATATTTTCACATCTTGATCACAACAACGGATAAAGGCCAGAATCTATATCTTTAGTTACAACAAACTATTAAAACAAACTATTTTTGCAAGAAACAAATATACTTTTTGCAAGTACGAGTATTGAAAACAAAATCGTTCAGCACTAAAGTTTTATGTGCAAAACATTTTCTAATAATTCATGCAATATCTTAAAGAGTTATTCAATAAAAATTTCTGTGATTCCTCACAAAATTCAATTTTTAGTTTTACTTTAAAAAAATTTTAAATGACGTAAACAACAATGCTTTAATGCTGATTCAGTCAACCATTGTACTCCTGAAAAAATTATGAACCTTATAAACCATATTTGTCTTAAAATACTACAGAAATATTGAATTAATAATATAAATATTTTATAAGTTCTCAGATAGCTTTTTCTTGCACTTATGTTTCTAGAAAACAATATTTCCATATTTATTTCCATATTTCTTACAGGCACTTGTTGAAAATTACACTATTTTAGATATAATTTAAAGTAAGAATTAACTTAGTCTTTTAATCTGAGCTTTTGTCAGTGTGGTAGCAACACGCAGATAAAAACTAATTTTTCCCATTCAAACGCAAAGTTATCTCGCATATTAATTTTTTTTTTTTTTTTGTGAAATAAATTGCTGAAAAAATCTGCTTAAAACGTGTTTGAAGAATTGATCAAATATAGGAATTAAACTTTATGTTAAGAAAATTAGTATCACTGAAAAGTATTAGTATCATAATTTTGTTGATTTTTTAAAATGATTTGAAAATTAATTATCTTTATAAAAATTAAGCTGATTTTTATATTGAAATATTTTCGGAAGTTATGGCGGCCAAAATATCGCTTAATTTTAATTAATTAAAATTTCAAAAAAAAATCTAGCTCTGAGGTGTACATTTGCAAAGCATATATGTGACAAGCATTTTATATCTAGATCAAACGGTCAGCCCTTCAGATTGCCAACGCACACACATTCATCTTTATTATAAGTAAACATAAACAAATTTGCAACAAGAATAAATGAAATAAGATCTTATTTCATTTATTCTTTAATCTTGCATTTATTCTTTAAAACAAGAAGGAATCAAAGTAAGAGATCTCCAAGAAAATAAAAAATGAAGGTATCCATCAAAGCCTTTGGACAAGAGCAAAAATGAAGTGACTCCACAGAAAGGAAAGTTTTCGCGCAATTGTAGGCGGCTCACTTTAAAACATTTATGCAAGGAAAGAACTCTTATCTAATTAACATGAATTTCCGGGCTTCCCTAATTGAGTTCTTTATAACGCTGGGAGTGCCTAAATATGGCGCATCTGGCGAAATAATTATTCACTGAAAAGTGTTTTTTTAAATTATAGCCCTTGACACTCCAAAGGTTGTCCAACTGTGCGAGTGCCAAAAATTGTCTATGGTATACTATACTTTTGAAATTCGAAATATCTGTCTATGTCTTCGTAAATCTGCATTATTTACAAAGTCCCATTTCAATTATAAAGAAAAAGAAAGCTGTTTGATAGCTTTAAAGTAATTCTTTGCAATTGCTGATGCCACTGAAACTGAAAATGACTATTTGTTTTACTGTATTTAGAAAATGCTCATTTGGATTTTAAACAAATGATTTATACAACTTCTTCGATAGCAATTCCAGTCACTCATTCTTGAAAGAGATCCTTATTTAAAAAAGGACTTTAAACACGAATTGATAATTGAAAGCGTGAAAGATTTCCCGAATAAGCGATCACTACTCTTCCGGGTTCTGAAATCCATCCGAATAATTAAATATTCTGATTCCATCAACTAATGAGACCGTAGGGGGTTCAAAGCAACCTGAACTGGTTTTTCGTGTCAAGTATGAACCGAACGCTACGGATTAAAGTGCTCCACGGGTTACCCCCCCATCCACGAATACGGAATTAATTTAGCAGAAGCATTAGATAGCGATTCAATGCAGGTTCCGACGGCGTATTCTACTGTAACAAATTAGTAAACTCATTCAGTGCTTGACTGATTTTTAAAGTGGTAAACTTTAAGTCAATTGTAATGTTAGCACAAACTAAATTTGCGATAATAATTTACTTTACAGAATTTCTACTGAAAGTTTCTGAATGTGAAACGAAATTTTTATCAGAGAAGTGAGAATAATTGCAAATTTCTGAAAAAGTGAAGAATTTATGCAATACATTAAATGAGCTCAGTTGTAAATCAGCTTTAAAACGCAATAGTGGTCCAATAAATGCAAATATATTTTATTTTCTTTATAAGAAAAATACTTATAGCGAAAACACTTTCTGGGCCGGCCTCCTGGCATAGGGGTAGCGCATCTTCCCCGTAATCCGGGCTCGAGTCCCGATTCGGGTAGGGTTGTTCTTCTTCCGGGTTCTATCTGTCAGGTGTACGACTGTGTCCCCCTGAAAAAAGGGGTTGTGCAAGTGAATGTGACGCATGAAGTAGCTAAGTCGTACTCTTGGCCCTAGCTGGCGCTACTGAAAAAACAAAAGACGCTCACTCAGCTTAAATCGCTGACAGATCAATCAGCGGGCCTGCAAAGTACCATAAGTAACACTTCCTGGATATTTGCTAAAATCAACCTGATGGTGATTGCTCTATAATGTATATAAAATTCTGTAATACTGTTTTTAAGATATTCACGACAAAATCTAATTCAGTCATTTTATATATTAAGCAACGGGCGTGGTATCCGCTAAGTAGTATATAAATGTATAACTCTGCATCACTTTGCAAAGTGATACAGACTTATACATAATTTTTGACGAGAGAGCTCTTATGAATCGCAAGACCAGTGTATACATAGTGGGGGGAATGCAAAGCGAAGCGACAGCCGCTATCGATAGTTGATGACAGGAAAAGTTACATTTCAATCGAATGTTGTTTGCATTGACTCCCAAGGAGAAAAAAAAATATCAACGATCTGTAAAGCGGGGTTAAAGCATTAACAGCGATGCTTTATTTGGGATCTGGCTTTCCATGTGGGAACCCAGGAGGCCGCAGCCAGATATCCCCACTCGTATTTTTTCACGAGGTTTCACCCAAACAATCATACATTGCTTAAGTCCTATTCCCCGTTCTCACATTTGCCGAATAATATAGATATTAAAAGTTTACAATTTTGAACTGCGTTCAGCTGATGTGAAATCAACTGAAGCAGCACCTCACCCATTCCTAATGAAAATCTAAAAATTAAATTTTGAACTGTTTTAGCTGCTGAGAGGACAACTGAAACAGTGTTAGATGTTAGTAATTAGTAAGTATTCGCGACGTGAGGACTTGGAAGCTCAGTTAAATTAACGTGTAGCAGCTTCCATTATTCTACACGACAGTGTTTTAGGGAGTTTAAGGCAACAATTCCCAAAATGTAGAAATGAAACGTGGCTTCCTCAGGTTTGCTGTTACCTGGGAAAAAAATGGCGGAATACGATAGAAAGCAGCATATAAATGGAAAACACCACCTAAGCAAATATACTTCGAAAGCATGACGATGATGAAAATGATAGCAATTTCAATTTTCTCACTAATAATTCGCATAAATGGATGTTTTGCGTTTTGAATTCTTCTCTATTCGATAATGTGGTAGCACAGCTCTTGTTCAATACAGCTCATGACAATGCAGTTTCAAAGTTCGCCTCATCTGTTGTTTTGGATTCAGTTCTCTGTTGATTCGATTCTTTTTTCATTCGTAAAATTTTGCTAATGATGATGATGAAAAACATTAATAATTCTATTAATGATAAGCATTTTAATACTTGCAGTTTTTTTTTCATTTTTTATCAATTTTTTTAATGAAAAAATTCACAATTGATAGAAAAAAGCAATCACAAAAAGCTAGAGCTTTTCTCAGTAAAAATTGCGATTTAAAAAGCAGCTGACCAAAGAAAATGGAAAACCAAAAAAAAAAATCTTGGGAGGAGAAGGGATATTTAACGTTTCTATATGCCCATAAGCTCGCGTAGTTATTCCATCATCGCAAACGTACATTTTATCGTAGTAAGACGAGGGAGCTGTTTTGTTTTGGGCCATTGTTGTAAGCGAATGTTTTTTAGAAATTATGGAATATTGATTTTTTCGAATAACTAACTCATATTTCAATACATTTTTGTAAGTTTCGTGAGTTAAAAGGGCTAGCGAACTTTTGCGAACTCCTTTAGCTGTTTTTTTGCATTCGTTATCACCAAACAGAAAGCTATACATCTTAGGCTTTAATCCAATAAATTCATTAATAGGTTCGCATGTTTCGTGATTTAGTGTTCCTAGTTTTCCCCTATTAATACCACTATATAACAGGTTGAGGAAAATTGCTAGTGTCTGATATATGAGAGAAATGATTTTTTATATCTTCATATACATTGTTTGTGTGTATGTGTAAATAGAGCGAATCTGTGTCTGTATATAATAATTCACAGTTTTTATCATAAAATTTTTTAAAATTTGAATAATACAGCTCATACATTTTGAGTTTGGAAATCTCTAAAATTACAAACCCTATATAAATTGGTTTGTCTAATATTAAATTAAGTTTGCGCATTTTAAACAAAGTTAAATTTTCGTTTATTGGTTCAAAATATTCTAAAGCTGAGCTTGATAGATATTTTTAATTCGATTCAGGAGTAAGCGCACCCTTTAAATTTATTCTTTTTCTTACATTTTGTAAGCATTTCCCATAGAAAGAATTATTCAATTTTTTAAAAAACAATTTTTCGCTTTCTGTTTTACATTCTATTCTTTTCGAATTATTAAAATCGATATATTCTCTCAACCATGGTTTCTGGGCAAAAGCCAAAATTCTGTGAATCTTTTTCCCTGTTCGAGATAAAATTTTAGATTTAAATGATAAGTTATGTAATTCCTTTTGGGGAAAAAATTCGGAGTTAATTTTTTACTTGGCAAAGTATTTTTCAAATTAAATTTAGAGCACAATTACTTGGAATATGGAGATAACATCTCATAAGTGATCGTAAGATGTTCGGGAGCCATAGGCCAATCATTTTGTCTCTCATGCTGTGATGAAGGTATTTCCAAATCTACTTCTAATACATAACCTATATCAGAATCGGGAGAGATGTCATCTAAATTAAAACTCTGTACTTCATCTGCAGTTAACCAATAAAATTCTCCATAAGGCAATGGTTTACTCATTGCATAGCCGTATAAATTAACAGCATCTAATGCAAGGATATAGCTTATCGGTTTTGAACTATCGAAACTGTTTGGTAATAAAGGATTGTTTGCTTTTGCAAATCGTTTCCCTACTAAACATATGCCGCCGCGAATTTGGCTTTCGAACCAAATGTAATCGTTGATGTTTCAACTCTATTTTGCAAAGTTTTAGACCCGCATCGAATGCTAATTCGCTCACTGAAATATAATGAACCGGATCCAATCCATAACATTTCAGTGATGTATTTCGAAATGAGCAGAATACTTCTGCAAGCATTATAACATCAGAATTTTGGTAAAGCTTTAAGTAGTCACCGAATGTTTGGCAGTTAAATGCTCGGTATACGAGCTTTGCGTAAGAATAATCCGCTTCTGCAATGTGACTTTGAGTCAAAACATTGAAAAATGCTTCCCGAGGTGGTAATCCTTTAACGGCCAATTTTTCAATAGAATCCATATACGAATAGGGAAAAACGCCTTTAAGTTTTAACAGATATCGGTTTTTTTCATTCTTAAAGAAACTGTTAAAAATTTCAAAACTATGTTCGGATACAATCAGATTGTTTATTAACGTATCAAGAGACGCATCTAAAAATTGATAACTATCCAAAAATTGGAGATCGTCAAGAGTGAACATAGTGATTTTTTCGAGATTTACCGGAATGATATTAATATCTTCTGCAAATTTAAAAGGTAAGTTTTTTAATAAAAGATGAGAATCATAGTTCTTAGAATTATGAATAATTATCGGAATAAAATACGTTTTTCTATAAAGAATGTTGCACACTTGATGTGCTAGTCCTGTTGTAAAATTCTGATGATGTTCATGGTGCCTTACTTTGATATCCCCCCGCTGAAAATGTTTTTTGCAAATTACGCAGCGAGAAGGATCGTATAAACTTTCATCGTTAATTTCTATTTTGCTCACTCGCTTTAATTCTTTAATTAAATCGAAACTAATTTCTTTTGCTTCAACAAAAAATGTTCTACCGGCCCCGGGCCTGCATAGTATTCGTGAAAAATAATCTCATCTCTTTCATTTATTACTATCATAGCGCTCTTCGCCTTGAATCACTTTAACGCAATTGACATAGTGACAATGATGTTATTTTCAGACTAGTTAGCCTTGGTTTGAACTATGCAAAAACTCTTTTTCATCCATCCGTTATACTTATAAGTTGAATCGAGTAAGTGGTTTTCGTTAACTCTCAGCGAAGGAACGATCTATTTCCCTCCTACGCAAATACCACTCGAGTTCTTCGCCTAACCGGATTTACTTTCACTTTCTCCCTGCTTACAGCTCACCGATGCCTTTCTTCTCTCGTGTTGCGATTCATAAGAGCTCTCTCGTCAAATATTATGTATAAGTCTGTATCACTTTGCAAAGTGATGCAGAGTTATACATTTATATACTACTCCGCTAAACTTTCTCAAATACTTTCCGACATGGATGGATTTGTGTTTTAGATTTGATTAACCGATTGAAACCAAAATCACAATGCAGTCGCAAAATCACATGCCAAATGAGACATACAGTGGATAAAAAAAGTTTCCGTACGGAAGACTAAAATAAAAATAAACTAGCATAATTTCTTATCTTTGCTTTAAATCTTTATAAACTATTTATATATTGTTAATATGAGTCTTTAAAAGGAAGTTTCATAATAAATTTCTCTCTTTTACAAAACTCAGCAAGTCCGTTTGCAATTTTTAAGATGAATGACGAAGTAGCATGCAAAAAAAGTTTCCGTACGCAATATGCAAATTCCTCCTGACGTGCTGTACAACTAGTCCACAGTAAATATTCGAAGTTTGATGTTTTGTCAGAGTGAAGAATACGACATAACAACAGTTGTTTCATTCCACTGTTTCGCTGATCGTCTTAAAATGGAAATTCAGAAATCTATTCGTGAGTTAGTGATTCGGTTGCGAAAAAATGGATTATTTATGAAATAAGTCAGTGAAATGACTTACAAGCCTACAACTGACTACAAGCCTTACAAGTCTACAGTGCAGTATATTATTGAAAAATACCGTGATGTGTAAACATTTGAGGATAGAGATCGATCCGGAAGAACTCCGAAGTTAAATCGCTTGCATAAAAGAAATATCATGTGTAAGGTGCAAGATAATACCTCGGATTAGTGCACCTCAACTTGCAACTGACTTAACGGTTCATTACAACATTAAATTAGCATCTTAAATTGTGAGAAATGTCATTTAAAAAAAGATTACAATGGATGTGGGGCCCGTAAAAAGCCTGTTATAAGTCTCTGCTACAGAAAAAGAGTCTCGAGTTTACAAAGAAGTATATAAGCAAGCCTCTATCTTTTTGGGAATCGGTCCTTTTTTAGTGATGAATCAAAATGGAATATCCGTGGGTCAGAGGGTCGAGTTATGATCTGGAGGGAATCAAACCAGCATGTGTTACTTAAGAATTTATGTAGAACAGTGGCGTACGGTGATGGTTGGAATATGGTATGGGGGTGTATAAGTGCTGCTGGTGTCGGATATTTATGGTTTATAAATGGAAATATGGATAGGTACATACATCTTGACATTCTAAAACAAAACGTTTTAACCAATGCAGATAAACTGTCCTTTGGAATGGACTTTACTTTTCAACAGGACAACAATCCTAAGCACACCTCCAAGATTTGTCAAGAGTAATGTCTCTATAAAGTTAAAAAGCAGCTTCATAGCCCTCCCCAGTCTACCGATTTAATCCTTATAGGACATTTATTGGAAGAAATCGGTCGTGAACTAAAAAAATATGACACAAAGAACAAGTATGAACTCAAAAGAGTCATTCAAGACATTTGGAGTAGTATTTCTCTAGAAACAACAAAAAACTGATGGGGGTTATGCCACAACATTCGCAAAGGAAGGCCTACCGATCATTAAATGCAAGTTGGTCAGCATGAAAAAGGTTTTTCACGTACCATGTAAATTCCGTACGGAAACTTTTTTGTTCTTTCTTAGTAGCATTTTTTTTTTTTTTTGTTCTTTCAATTTAAGTATTTAATTTTCTTCATAGTTTTTCCTTTATAATATTCATAAATAATAAATGAAATTGTGTTAAACCAATTTTAAAATTTTCAATTTCATAACAAAATATTTTGTGTCAAAAATTAAACTTTTATTAATAGTCATAGCTGCGTACGGAAACTTTTTTTACCCACTGTATTTTAGACAATATATTTTTTTGGATTATTGTGTTTACATGCTTCTGAAGGTACGAACCGACAGACGTTTCGACACCTCTTTGAATTTGGCTCAAACTTTGATAGGTTTCTAGAATATAGATATTAAATATATATATACTTAATTTTATTTATTTGGCTCTGTTCATTTTTAGTTGCCTTTCTAAATTCTAATTGAACTCTCGAACACATTGACTTCTTCTGATTAGATCATGCTCATACTCTGGTAGAAATCTACGAATTTGCTTTAATATCATATACCAAATTTCATTCATCTAGCTTTAAGCATTGTTTTAGTTACCTTCGTCACAGACAGACGGGGAGACATACAGGCATTTCCCAAAAATATGTTTTTCGAACTTAAAGAAGTGTGAAACGTAGAGAGTCGTCAAAAGCTCGATTTTTTTTTCACAATTTCATTAGTTTTTCTACTCTTCATATATGAGAAAATATCAAATGAATCATCAAAATCATCTCAAAATTCCTCTTAATATATAAAAGACGTAGTCAAACCGATCAATGTGTAATTCGAACATTTTTCTTAGTTCTTATAAGTACTTCATCAAGATTTAGTTGAAAGTTATTAGATTCTTTGGAAACAGAAAAAAATCATTGCTTTCTGCATAAATTCATTAAACTATAATGTAAGTACATGGTCTCCCAACGAGTCTTCAAAAATAATAGTTGTTTGGCATTGCTTAAAACACAAAAATCGGTGAATTTAAAAAAGTTCGTCTTGAAGGAAAAGGGAAACAGTTTATATAATTGGATGTATCTCATTATTTTCATTGCAAACGGGGGAACCGAGCTCATTAGATGATGAGGACAGTTCCGCTTCATTCTGCAAGAAGCGATTGCTTCGAAAACTATTAAAATTTAATTTGTGTGATGTTGTTGATTTCTCTTTTTCTAATATTGAGAAAGAGATTGTGATTGCTAGAAGTCATGCTCCAGAACCTTTCGACAAAGCTCCAAATATCTAGTTATAAAAATGGAAAATCTTTAATCAGTGCACACCATTAATTGTTCTCCCAAAATTCTGTAAAGATTCGGAAAAAGATACTTTGCCGTAATTCGTATTCGGCAAGTATCGTTTAGTTAATGTAAAGATTCAATATAAATAATGGTAGTACTACAAAACGAATTTTTTGCTTTTTAACAATAGACGTCACAACAATAGGCGGAATGCCACTATACACATGTAAATAAACGTACTCTAGCAGAAAATACAAGGTCAGTAACAGGATGGAGTTGTGAGGGAAAATAAAACTTGGACAATTTACATATTTAAAATATGGAATTTGACGCAATTGAACAAAGTCTTACAGTGAATCACTGTATACGTTAAAACTGATCTTTTAAATGTGTCTTTATATAATATAGCACTATGGATATTTGTCACACTAATTGAATTGCTTATCTAGACGATTTCTAAAGTACTGAATACTTCCAACAGTTTGTTTATTTTTGAGCCTCTGTCACCTATTCAGATAAAACAACATTTACCCTTATTTTATGTTTTCATTTTATTTATTTCACTTTTTTGGCAGCGTGACAATTCCTCACAGTGTTATGACACTTTTTCCAAGATGCTGTACGCCATAATAAAACAAATAACATATCTCCAGTCCATTTAATCTTTGCGTGAAATTTCTCTTCTTTCCTAACTATTATAATAATTCGAAAAAGATAAAAAAGAAATCCCGAAAGATTTTATGAGTGCTCAACAGGGATATCCAGGAGGCAACTTGAAGGCTTCAGACTCCCGACGCCTATTCCGAATTTCAGATCGTTCCGGATGAAGTCAAGACATCTTAGCAATTACGGAAGATTATGAACTATATTTTTAGCTATTATATGAAAGAGTCTCCAAAATATATTAATAAAGAGCTTCTTTGAATGAATGATATGATGTTTAACGAAATAAAGAGCTGTTACATTAGCAGAGAGACATTTTAGATTTTAATGAAGAACATCAAATGACGGTGCATTGTATGTGAAAAGAAAAAATATACTTTTATTTTCGAAAATTTGGTCCCACTCTTTATTTATAGTAATACGTATTGTAATCCAAACGATAGCTGTGAAAGTTTTCAAAAAACTTCTATAAAAATTTTATCGATAAGGTTTTTATTAAATTTAAATTAATATTAAATAGTAACTTCTTCGACATTTTATTATATAGAAACTTCTCATTCTTCAGTTCAGAATAAAACCTTTATTATTCATTTTAAAAGTTAAAGCTAAAGAAACGAAATTATTTTTAAGGGAATGTATAATCCGACGTGAGTCAGGGGAAATTATTGAATTGGCCACCTCGTGAGCTGCAAAATATGTTGGACAATTTTTGCAACATCCATAGAGTACAGCATAATTTACATATAGTATCCTGCTGGGAAAAAACATTTTTATTGTAAAATCCATCCTTCTCATTCGAAAATGTGTCATATATTTGAAAAAGCATTGAAAAAAGAAACAACTTCTTAAGCCAGCAAATGGGACGATTTTTGAAAAATAATAAATTTTAGCTGACATATATTCTTTTGTGACAAAATGAAAAATCTTTTATCTCAATAAATATACTATCACACTTTTTTCTAAAATTAAGTAATACCTGATATTATATAAAAATTGCAGGCTTATAATGGTTGCAAAGAAGAAATACTAATCAAACCAATTAACAGACAAAAAGCACAATGGTGCATCATAAAGGTTATGACAACTAGAGAAAGAGCAAAAGCTGGAGCATGCTGCTAGTAATAAGATTGCAGCTGAGTTTGAAGTAAATCAGCAAATTTAATGTCTTTCCAAAATGTCTGGAGAAGGTTAGATCCCACTTGAATTTTAAAAAATGTGAACTTAAAGTATATACTGTCAATGAATTTAAACTGCAATTTATTCCATATTTATATCACATATTCGGAAACAGAAATAATTTTAAATCGTATTACATTTTTTCGAATTGAAGAATAATACGTAAAGATTGCAAAGATTTCTGTATCAATTTTGCATTCTTTTTTCTTTTTTTTTTGTGATAAACTCCGAAAAAAAAAACATTTTCGGATATATTCATTATGCTTAATTATTAACAAAATTAAAACTCATGTTTTTTCCTAAGCATCTTCTTGGTAGGCATTTGGATGATGTCACAATTTTTACTGCTCAATAGATTTTTCAGATGCATTCAGAGAATGCGGAAAAAACTGCTTTGGTGCCTGTAACTTTTTCGTTATTCCGTATCGTAATCTTAATCTTTTCTTAAGAAAGATTTTTTCTGCAAGTAAAATGAACTCTGCAAAATAAAAATAATGAAAAAAAATCATAAATTAATTTTCAACTACAACAATGGACGAAATTAAAAGAGAAGCTTCTTCTAGTTATATTCAAATTAATTACGTTTTGTACAAGATAGCCTTTCCTCATTTCTTTTATAATTAAACTACCATTGTTTTCTGATATACTGGAGGATGGTGAAAACATTTAACATCTGAAAAGGAATCATCAATTCCTTTCGTGAATAGGAAAATGAATTGCTTTTCTTCAAAAGTAAATGATTTCTTCACCTACATTATTATTTTAATCATTCATATTTTTGGGAGTAATACGTCAAAATTTTATCTGCAATGTTTTTTTTTTTGCTTAATTATTTTAGCTTTATTATAAAAATCTGTATCTTCTGACATTCTGGAGCCCACATAATTAGGTGTAAATAATTTGAATTACTAGTGATAGCGCCTATAGAAACGCCGAAACAAATATTAATAGAATTTGGCATAGTTATGTTTTTAGTTTGTATTACAGAAAACAAGAAAACATACACATTTATTTTTTTTAAAAATACAATAGATAAAAAATTCTTTTTAAAGTGTGTTTGCATTTTTATGAAGTAAATTTTACTCATTCTCTTTGAGTTTGCCATTTTTTTCAACTAAGTTTGGCATCATTTATCATTTCTTCAATTGAATTCGAGTTGCCACTTCTTCAATCACAGAAAAAAAACACAGTGTTGTGTATTTGGATTTTAATGTGCACGAGAAGTAAGAGAAAACTACAATTTTAGTTACGGATAAACTTAAAAATGTTAGTTGAAATTTATTTAGAAGATTTTCATGAAACTATACAGATTAAGAAGACCTTATTAATTAATATTATTGGAAAAAATTGCTGACAAAAGTAGCATCACTTCATGTTTTATATTTCCCAAAGTCACCTCCTTGAGCATAAAAAAATAATAAAATAAAACAATTTAAATTTAAATGGCTCATATTAAATTGTTTAAAACCAAAATTTTCTTTCATATTAATTGTTCTGAGCAACGTCTTCTGTTTCCTTGCAATAATTATATCACTTGGGTGAAAACCGATCAAATACATAATTCTTTTTGTTTTGGAGACATTTATATTACTGCTTTTCATATGAATTCAAATATAAACACATATCAAGCTTTTTAGGATGAACTTGCTGAGTTCTCACTTAGGATAATAAGGCCAAGACTTTTTTTCCTTTAATGTTTTATTCGTGAAATTTTAGACATTAACACCATGAATTCTGAAAAGAATCAAGTAATAAGGCATAATTGTGAATGAAGGTATCAGAAAGCTTATTTTATATACTGTTTTATTTTGAGATAGCTAGTTCCTCCGCCGTGAAATGATCAGAATGGGGATTATTTATTTCTAATTTAACCAGTGCATGTTTTCAACTTATATAAAGAAACATTCGTGTATATTTAGGAGTTGGTAGTGACTATTTCTACTGAAGAGCTAATAAATGTTAAAAAAAATTTTGACGAGATCTTTTTAAAATTATTTTCTTCGGCTGTTACGCGCTTTGCGGCTTTTTTAATAATTCAACGCTGCTTCTTTAATCATCATCGTGAAAGGGGTCGATTGGAATGTCCGTGAAGGAAATTTCATCAAACAAAATGAACAGCTTTCTTAAATGCCGGATCTTAAGATGAACATAGTACATTTTATTCTAATCTAGAGGCCACTTAAAATTCCTCCAAAAAATATCTTGCGGGAAAATGTTTTATTATATAATGGCGATATTTTGATCTACATAACTACTTCTGAAGAAAAATACGCATTGAGTTCCAATCATTTCTTAAAACTAAAGTGTTTGGTCATCATGCTACAGAATTGATTTTGACTTTTTTTTTTTTTTTTTGCATTCTTTTTTTTAATTGGTATTTTTTTATTTACTTTTTAGTTCTCTTTGTATTTTTCTATTTCAAAAATACTAATGTTAATTTACATTTGTTATTTGTATTATTTACATTTGTTACTAATTAGTTAATTGAAATTAATTAATTAAAATGAATGAATGAATTCATTCATTCATTTTTTATTAATTACATTTACCAAAAACTATTTTTACCATTTATAATTTTTAAAAAGCTTTTGAAACATTTGTTTTATTACTATAATTATTAATTGCTAAAACATTTGATAAAATAAAGGATGCTTGGCAAAAGTTTTACTTATAAATGATTTATTAGAGCCATTTCATACGGTGTCAGTGTTACGACATATGTTGTCTACTGCAAACTGTCTGATGATTTTCTTCTAGCAACAAGCGCCAATTTAATTTGTTTTGGCATGCTTGAAACAACCGATGACCTTGAAATAACCCAATAACTACGACATATATATATTAAAAAAATCTACCAGCTCATTTGTATAACATTTTATAACAGTTCATTCTCATAAAAAAAATTATTTATAAAAAAAACTGTTTATTTTATTAATATAGTATAACAGTTAAGCAATTTTTGATTAATATACTCCAATATATTACAGAGTTCATTATTTAGACAACGCAATTATGAACAATTTTCAAGAATAATGAACCAAAAATGTTCAATCAGTATTTGATTATAAATAAAATTATTCACCTTTCAATGATGTTATTTTTTCTAATTAGCAAATGCATGTTGACACAGAAAGAACTTTATATTATTCATACTAATATCTAGGTTGCTTTTTATTCCCTTAAAAATCGTACGAAAGAAAAAATTGTCTTGCGTTTCAGAACTTTTTTAAATATATACATAAAAAGGTGATTGATTTTCGCAATTTAAAAAAAAAATCTTCCATTTTTCTCGTCAAACCAAAAATAAATATAAAAAAACGAAGCTGGATTTGACTTTCAATATATTCAATAAAAGAAAAAAATATGCAGAAGCCCAATTCACCATCTTCTTTTTTTTATATTTATATTCGTTTAAATAGAAAAAAAAAATGGTTTTAAGTGAAGTCATATCTGATTTTTTGTTGTTGTTGTTGAATTAAACATGCAATATGCTCGCAGAAAAGTTCATATCATCTAATCTCCACTTCGTTTTTACTTCCGAAGTAATATTTTTTGTAATATTCTTGAAAGTAATTAGAGTTCTTTCAAAGGTTACTAATAGGATTACTTCAGAGAGCCGTGCAATATATTTTTTCAATTATCTCTCCATCATTTATAGCCATTCAAAGAAATCTTTTTAATGTTAAAGAAACTTGTTGAGATCTAATATGGAAGATTTTGAATGCGATTACGCCGGATTATGCAAAAACGAATGAAGAAAAAGAAATGTAATCCCTTCTTAAGTGATTTTGTCAAGAAGTTTGCTGATGAAAATTGCAGTATAGTGATATTAATTTTTATATTAGTTTGATAGCCTTGTTATTAAAAGTTTTCGGTTGATTTTTTTTATAGATTCTTCATTCAGAAATAAATCAGTAACGGAAAAGGAAAAATTCATAGAGAGGTTTCAAATAAATAGATTTTGCTTAAATATTTTCTTTAAATTGAAGCTTATAAAAAGATACACACATAAATTGTAATAAAAATTAGATTTAATTGAATGTTAATTCAAAGCGTTAAACTAAGTAAATAATTCATTCGTTGTTATTCAGCTTCATAAAGGAAGAAATTGAAAATTATTTTTCTAACAAAAAAAAGAATCTAATTATATTCCCTAAATAAATTTTCTGCAAAATGTGTTATAAATTAACAATAAACATTACACAAATATCTATTTAATTTAACACACAGTTAAAAAAATATTTTTATAAGTATATTTTTACTAATAATAATGAAGTAATTTTTTTTATTAATTTGGAATATTTTCAGTAATAAATTGAACTTTTTTTCATCATAGCTTAGATAAATTGGCGAATAAGATTTATCTTCATTTCCCCTGGACTTGAACACTGGTCAGTACTCGAAATAATCAATTTAAATGAATAACATGTACACAGTAATTAAATTACATAATATGTGCTCGTGTTATATTCAGACACACACATGTTGTCATTACAAGTGCCAAATGATAATTGTAACTAACAAGTCTCTGCTGCATTCTTGATGAAGATTTTAATGCTTTCGAGAAACTCATACAAAAATATTACAAATTAAATTCGCAAATAAATGAAGTTTCTATTTTATTTATAATACAAAAATTTCTTGTATAAAATTTTACACATTCACACATATGTTATAGCGTTTAGTTATTATCTACATATTATACATTTGAATTTTTACTTCTGGATTTCTAAAAGTCTGGCTCTAATGCTCATAATGACTATTTTATATAAAATTGTTATTATTGTTAAACTGTTATTGTTAAGAAAATACAAGCCAGTGTACTTGCATTTTACAATAATACAATATTTTCGAAATGAATTTTTTACGAATCCTTTGAATTCGTAAAAATGCAATGGATCAATAAATCATTATCAAAAAATGAACGATATAAGAAAATGAAACATTATAATAATTATTATTATGAAAAGGATGCTTAAGAAAAGAAAAAAGTCAGACAAACATTAAAAACATAAACTAAACAGCTGAGAAGAACAGGAAATAAAACAGGAAAGAAAAAAAGTTAAGGAAAATCTAAAAGTAAAAATAAACAAATATTGGCAGAAGATTGCACTAATTTAAAATTACAAGACGATTTTTTTTAAAACATTTTACGACAAAAAGAATTTTAAGTATTAATACTTAAATGTGCGTAATATAACATGAAACAATTAATATAAAATATCAATAGAAAACAAATAATTAAAAGTGCATAAAAGTGAAAACAACAATAAATTATTATAATAAACAATGCAAATAAATATATTAATAGATAAAAAAAATACAAATAAAAATTTAAAATACATTGTGCCTTAAACAAAATTCAGCAAAGAAGCAGAAATCCTCAGAAGGAATGCTTATAATTCTATAGGAATATGACATGAAACATACCGCATCTCAAAGAAAAATATTTCAAATTGAAATAAATGAAAACAAGCTTACAAAACAACCGAAAAGTAAAATCAGTTTTTAAGTTTTGTAGAAGAAAAATAACAATCTGATTATACATATCTATGCTGAGAAAAGCAATACATGGCCCCATTAAATAAGGAACTTACACTAAAAAGCAAGTCCCAACTCACTAAACGTCAGTTACTAGCTCAAATAAGAAAATTAAAAAAAGTCTACACAGGAAAACCAGATAAAATAATGATAGAATGTTAATGAAAAACAAAGAACTTTCCGCAGAGAAAAAAATGGAAAAACATTCCATCCGCTTGACTTGTTTTGTAAATCTGTTTATCTCAGAAGAAATTAAGAAATCTCAGACTTGACTTACTCTATTTAGTAATTATAAAATTCTCAAAATATTTTCAAACCAAATACTTTAATTTAATTCTGTGTTTGCACTGAAATAATATTCCTTAGTAATCTACAAAAGACAAAAAGAAATTACTGCTGTCCCCAAAAGCAACGGAAGAACATCCAAGATTATCAGGAATATTGAAATGGAGCATGTACTAAGAATGGAACAGGTTGATAGGATAATTTTTTAAAAAATCTCAAAATATTTAGATAAATAGATACCACCATTAGTGTTTGAAAATAAGTGTACAAAATGATAAGTATTTTTCTTGGGGAAAATGTGAGCTTTTAATTTGTATTGTTTTAAATATATAAGACATCAAACAAAACAATTTTCTTCCAATTTTCTCAAGATTTAAGAGCTTTAAGTCCCTTCTATAAACGGTTGACGAAAACCTTCGGTAGCAAAATAGCAAGCAAATTCGGTAGCAACTCTTTAATAAAGGGCAGTTTTAAATTTCATTGCGCTTAGTGACATAGTTGAATAGTATTTCCTTAAGCGCGAATGTCGTCACGTTTTAAATGCTTAGGAATATCAAAGTCAAAACTCTTGCATCACATGCAATTTAGTTTAAAATGAAATCAAAAATTATTTTTCAGTACTTATCAAAAATTTTTGTTTGAGCCAAAAACAGTACATCCTTGTCACAAGAATTCACAATCAAATAAGGGAGGAAAGTAAAGTGGTGAAACTAAAATAACAAAAGCAAAGGAATGGATATAAAAAAACAAAAAGAAATTAGGTTAACTTAGTGTAATATTGCAAATTCTTTTTCAATATGATTGGAAATTATTATTATTTTCCAAAAAGTTCAAAATATGAGAATATGCTCATCAGAATTTCGATGGGACCATTACTTAATTCAGGCGGAGTAGCTCTTTGATGTCGGCAGAAATATGAATTCACTGCAGAATTTCATTACGAATAATTTCATTTAGGTTTGTTTCGAGCTGCTATTGTTTTTTATTTTCTAAACAAGAAATATCTCGAGTTAAATAAATAATACATTATGTAAGAAAACTCCTATTCAAGGAAATAAAAACAAATCTCTTAGTGTTCTCCTCGTTCGAGTGATAAACAAATTTTTCTCGAACGACTTCTTCTGAAACAGATTTCGAATGTTTTCTTTCTTTTTGTAAGTCTGGGTCTAATTTGTTTCCCCAAAAAATTTGAAATAAGCTCAAAAAGAAATCATATTCTGACATGCATCTGAAATATAATAAGATTGACTGTGCAGCTGAAAGATATTTGATGAAATTTAAATAATAAATGAAATGAATTACTTTGATATTTTTTGAGGGTATAAGATTTTCTTCCTATCTCCAGAAACCAAAAATCTGGAAACTGTTGCAGACAAAATGGCATTCTTTCGCTTTCTGTCTCTCCTCTTTCGGGAAAAAAAAGATGCTCAAACTATCATTTATGCCAAAATTAGAGCAGATTAAGAAGCATCAGATTTTTTTAGCCTTTAGTAAATTTGGAAATTTATATACAATATTCAAAATTAATATGCATTAATATTCTGTACCATAACCAAGTCTACTTTTACGGCATCACCATACTTACATGGCAAATGAAATAAGCCATATCGTCTGACATCAAATGATCCATTTTCTTATGATATTCACTTCAAATAATAAACTAAACACAAATGAAAGGTAATAAATGGAAAACAAAGACAAAAATATATAAAATAGAGAATTAATGTACTGCAAAATAAACAAAAAAAGAGACATACATATTGTAGAATAACTAAAGTGTGGTTTTTACTTTCTCGAATATGAACTATACAGAAAGCATTGTAATCGTTAAAAAAAAATTGAAATAGGAATTTTGATGAATCTTCATGGTTTAGAACTTTCTGAATTCGAAATACACATGGTTGGCATTATGACTGTCTCTACTTATGACAAAAATAACTCAAAAACGCTTTGAGCTAGACGGATAAAATTTGGTGTACAGACTTCACGTCAACGTTGTACATTTCTAACAAAGTTTGAGCAAAATATGTTCAGAGGAAGCTTATCTTTCCGGCTGGCAGAATATAAATGAACACGATATCCACAAAACAACGAGCGGTAAAGGAATAAAATTTAGTACACGGATTTAATATCTATAGTGTAACCATCTGCCAAATTGTTAGACAAATCCAACAAGGGATTTACCGCCTGTTAGACTGTACTTTCAGAAACAAGCAAACCAATGATTCAAAAATGATTATTTAAATATTTCAAATTTTGGTGTGTGATTTTTCGAGACTTCAAATGCAGCTCTGTATCTTATACTTAGTATAGTATAGTTTTATTTGTGTTTTTAATACAATATAACATATTCGCCATATCTCTCAAAAAATGCATCCACATTTTAAAGTTTTCAGTTAAATTTCAGAAAAGGTATTTTTTCAGGATTATTCAATCTCAAAATTTCTTGCTCACCTTTCTCGAACCAATATGCCAACATTTGATTCAAAATATTAATTTTTAAACATAAATCCATTTGAATGCTTAAAATTCAATCTTATTTTTAACCGTTTGGATTATATTCTGAAACAATTGAGAATGAATGGCGTAAATGAATAAAAACTATAACCAATGTTCCGTGAAATAACTGTGATACATTTCAAAGAATGACCGTGAAATAAGTTGCCTTTATGAACAATTCATTGCGTGAATGAACTGTGCGAAGTCGATTTTCAATGAATACTGATATTCACTTGAGTGGCTCCTTTCTAAATTCAGAGGCAGGCGAATGAGCTTCCATATGCACTGCGCGCAAATATTGACAAAATAATTCAAATAACACCGTCATAGTTTTAGAAGAAATCCTATTTAGGGCAATGAATGCATTCAAATGAAATAAAAGCATCAGTTATTTTGCTTTTAACAATATTTACAAAACATTTTTGCTAATACTAATATTAATTAAATAACAATATTAATTATAACTACAATTTCTAGTTAATAATGAATAATATAATATAATTTAGTTACTTAGTTATTATTTTAAGGATAATGATATAAAATATTTTGATTCACTAACAGCTCCTATAGAAAATTCTCTTATTCCTTGTCTTTCTTATTTCATTGTGAAAGTGTCTCACGAATTCATCCGTTTCTCTTCTTCTACAAATAGATTTTTATTTATTCTTTGATAAATGCATGATGCTATTTGAATAATGAGGAAGCGCAGAACTCATTTTCACTAATAAATGTTTTCGGGAATCTCTTTTGCTAGTTGTTGGCATAGAATTCTGAAATTTTTGTTTAAACATGTATTGTAACAAAAAAATTTTCATACTTTTTAATCTAATAATATAATTTCTTTTTAATTTTAAATAATCTTATCCAAGGATTTTTTAATTGCTTTATAGATTTTAATTTTTACTTCTTTAAACAAATTTTTTCATCATTACCTCGTAAAAAATCTATTTGCAATAATCTGAACAATATTTTGTAGATTAATTTAAAACTTAATTTTCATTACGAATTTTTATGCAAGCATGCCGAATTTTTAATACAATTTCCTTTACTA
Source organism: Argiope bruennichi (assembly GCF_947563725.1). Taxonomy (NCBI): domain Eukaryota; kingdom Metazoa; phylum Arthropoda; class Arachnida; order Araneae; family Araneidae; genus Argiope; species Argiope bruennichi. The sequence goes on from NC_079159.1 coordinate 128,821,092, forward strand.
AACCTAAATTAATTTTTAATTACGTGAATGATGTCATATATCTGATCTTCTCCTGCGGAAGCACAGGTCTATTTTCGTTTCGAGAAGGTATCTTTATTAGGAATTTAATAGAACGCACTCCAATAGCGAGATATATCGAACACTTTCGAAATATGCAAATCTGAAAGAAGCCAACTTGGGGGAAAAGTCGCTAAAATTATATTCATTCTTCAGAACTCGTTATCTATTTATCTCGTTTTGCATTCCATTTTAATATTGTTTTATTCATAAGCAATTATTACTGGAGACGAAGTTAAAGGAATTCTTCTTTGTGACTTTTGGTCATTTAGAGGCTCAAGCATCCTTTAAAATATAATTAAATTTATAACCAGGATGTCTGATTTGCACAAAGAAAAAAGGAAATACTTATAACAGGAAATGAGTTATGGCGCACAAATTATAAACGATATCATACGTTGAGATGAGAAGAGCACAACATAAAAAAAAAAATGGGAAGAACAAGGAAAAAACATGCATTCTGTACGAGAAAATTCACGCAATGAAACAATATAAAGGTATATCTTGTATGTATAAGGTATTTCTATGTACCCTATATGCATACTCTGGAAGAATGCATATAAAGTTCTATTTCCTTACTTTTTCTTCACAGAAACTCCATCATCTCGGATGTAATTGGGAAAAGTAAGCTCATGATGCTGAGCAGTAAATAAGTAGTAAAAGTAAGCAGCTGACATGAATTTTTTTAAACTGTTCCTTCGGCGCGTACAGACATTTGGACTCAATTATCAGTTATTAAATTTATTTATTTATCCTTTATGTGTATCTTCCTTCATTTTCTGAAATTTGAAATCCCATATAATAAGAGAAACAATATTCCAGAGACAAAAACTAATTACCTAGCAGTCTCTTCCCAAGAGTATTTCAGTACAGCAGTGACCACTAAAATCGCAGCACACAAAGGTTTGACGTATTGACGAAACTGAAACAATCACTGTCAATTGCAAATTGATTAAAATTGACTTTTATTGTGTTTCTCTTAAATCCATATATATATATATATATATATATATATATATATATATATATATATATATATATATATATATATATATATATATATATATATATATATATATATATATATATATATATATATATATATATATATATATATATATATATATATATATATATATATATATATATATATATATATATATATATATATATATATATATATATATATATATATGGATTTTCCATCTTTTCTAATGTCATTGTTTAGTTTCAAAAAAATCGAATAATATTTCCTATTCATTGTGAGATATCTCTTAATTTTTTTTTGGAAAATCTATTTTTTGTGCATTTATCACCGTTAAAATAGAACGCACACATTTTGAAATGAATATATTAATAATTATAGAGTTCTAAGGAATGGTATGGCATATTTTCTCAGCAGATTTTATCAACCAGAAGAAAGACCAACTCGTTACCTTCGAAAGTAAAAAGTACAGATTTACAATGCGAATAATACTACCGGGTACCTAATTCCTATTCATGAGAACATTAAGAGAATGAAAGGTTGAACAAAGGCACTGAATAATTACTTTTCAAGGAACTTATTCTCTACCAATCTTATTCAAAATGCATTTCAGAAAATGATAGACGTGTTATTAGTTTTTAATTATATCAGTCTTTTATTAGTATTTTTTCTTCGTAACATGTCATACAAAATGAAATAGTTACAAATATTTCAATTATTCACTGAAATACTAATAAATGAAATACTAATAATGGTTTCTGTGTATAGAAATCATTCATTATTAAAAGTTTAAAGAACACTACATTGTGCCTAAAGACATATCTCGTTCCGCTGGCGTCATCACAAAGAGCAAAATGAATCAAATAGTCTTGATGGAAGATGACCACTTATGATAAAGAATGCTTTTCAATAATATTGATACTATTTAAATTATTACTTTATTATTTAGTTATATTGAAGATTATTGAAATTTTTTGTTCTAAGAAATTGTTATTTTGGCAAATTGATTTTTCTGGAAAGGAGATGTTACTAGATATATTTGATAATTTATGCCTATTTAAACAATACCATGTATTTTAAAACACTTAATACTATATACTTTCTATGTTTCGAATGCAACTGATGTAGACGATTGATCCTATTTCCATTTAATTTGAATAAACAAAATATTTAAAAAAACCATCAAATATGGCATCGATATTAAGAAAAAGTATTTCATTTGCAGTTCAGAAAATTCAAATCCCTCCATAGGTCTCATAGCTTCAATATTTAAATATCGTCTCTGTGAAATTATTTTATACATATAACTACTCAAAATGTAAAAAAAGATAATGAAAATTTTCAAAATAACATTTTTTAAATATATCTATATGATCCATTTAAACTGCTAATGGTCATATAAATCTGAACATTCCATTCCTTCTTCTATATGAATAATTATTTACTTCTTCAAAATGTCAACTCATAAACCAAAGAAAATATAAACACATATTTTAGACAAACTTTTTTAACATTATTTGATAGATTTGCCAATAAAAGCAGTTTCTAAAAACGCATTTCTGTTATTATTACTAAAAAATACGAATATTATTATTTGGATTACTAATAGTACATTAATTTAATTTTAACTTCAAAATATTAAAAATACGCTTAAGAATATATAATAATGCAAAACTTCGAATCTTTAACTCAGAAATTGAGTGAAAATCAATTTTAAAATCATATCTTTACAAGAATGAAACAAATCCAATGAAATACAATTTAAAGCTCAAATAAATACGAAAAAAGTTTAAGTTTTAAAAGGACTAACTATATTGAATTTTTAAAATTGAGATCTTACTCTTAAAATTTAAGTTAAAGGACACAAAACATAAAGCAAAATGAAATATTTTTATCTGCTTTATATTATTATGAGGGGGGAAAAAGTGCCATATACCAAATTAAAAACTTGACTTCTTATTTAGACAAAGTGTATAACTAAAACAAACCATCGCTTCCAAAGAAAAACAATATAAAATTATTTGAGGTTTAGCACTCTCATCTTCTCATCACTTTCCACAAAAAAATAGTTGTGATTTGGTATGGTGAAACAGCAAACAGTTTACTTCAGAAACAAAACCAGATATTAAAGAAAGAAATGGGCAACTTTTGAGAAAATAGACCAAATGTATAAAAATACTAGACGGCTTTGGCAAACAATTGTATGGCCATCATTTATATATTTAAAATAATTGGCGAAACCAAATCCCAGAATTATAAACATTGCACCGATTTCGCCAAATTGTATTATTTTATTAAATCAATGCTATGAATGGTCACATGAATTTCATATCAAATCAATGAGGCTTTTCTTTTAACCACACTTCCGAAATAATTTTTTTTTAAAGCATTACTTCATTGCTCATTTTCTGCTTGAAAAATTCACATTCAAATTTTTAAAGTTTGCCACCTAAAATCACTAAATAAAATGTCTAACGTACCGATTTTGCCACATCTAATTAAAGCTCCTGATTTCTATATATGCAATGAAGTCGTCCTTGTACTTTCCACCTCCATTTTCGATTCCTATTCAAAAATTAAACATGGAGCATGCTTAATTTTATTATAGCTTTCTCTTTTGATTTCACTCAAAACTTTAAAGTGGTGGAATGCAGGTGTTTTTGATGACATATCTAAGAATCCTGAACTTTAACATGAAACATTTTTGCAGCGGCTGGAACTAGCGAACGCTGTCGCAATATTTCCCCAAAGTAAATGCATGACGAGATTTTGATTTTTGATTTCTCTCGATATTGAATGTCAAAAAAGGGCAATAGATTTTGGATGGCGTATTAAGAAGTCATGGGCTTAATTATATGTAGTATAATTTTAGCAGCTGCGTGGCCGAATAAGGAGGTTTTTGTAATTAACTTCAATCTATTTTTACAAGAGACATAATTTTTACTTGGGGACTAAGTTGGAACACTTTTCTATGTATCAGAAAACAAGAGCAAAGTGACAGAAATTTTTCCCTTTAGTGAATTTATTTTATTATTCTAATAGGGATTTCATTGACATGCGTCGACTTAGAAAAGGGAATCTTAGGTACTTTTGAAAGAATGCAGTAGGTCTTAAAAATGTTTAACCTTTCGTTCGTGGCGAAAACAAAAAAACAAAGAGTCAGCTTTTTCTAAAGCAGTATTATAAAAAAAGTGCAAGTTGGAAAATAAGAAAATGTCTCAGAATAAAGTGAAATGGACTAATATATCTGTAACATAAAAGAATTAAGTAAATATTTCGTTTTATTCGTTTTGGGATTGATAGATAGCGAGTCACCTGGTCCTTGACATTTGGAGTTTGTTTTACCAGTATATTTTTAAAAATATTTAATGAAAAGTATTATTACGCCATAGCAAGAATTTATTTCGCACTTGACAGTGAAATGTTGACAAAAAAAGGAAAAATTAGGCTTTAATAAACATTAAATTAACAGCAAATGAGTTTAAAACACGATTATTTGGTAAAACACGATTATTTGGCATTTGTGGCAACACTAATGAATAAGTTTTCAGTTTTTTTACGAGTAACAGAAATATTTCGTCTATTGGTAAGCAATCTTTTGAAAAACTAAGCAATACACGTGTTAATCCTATATTGTTTTCTAGATGGTAAAGGGGCGTTCAGCAACATCAGATGAAAAGAAAAATGCGAAGAATGACCGAGTGAGAATCTGGCAATTTGAAAAACTACTAAGTTTGAGGGAAAATGGGAAAAATTGATTCAGAATATAGATACTGGAGATATGAGCAAAGAATGTTCTCATTGTGAGGCTTCGAGTTTTAAATTGGAGTAAGCAGATCGGAAAATGTAAGTTCTCATCATGGAAAGATTAAGCTTCCAGCATTCAATGAATGGCCGGCAGAGTTTAAAAACTTGCTAACTGAAACTGACGAACATCTCTTACAGTAGCGGACGTCATCGGGTTTGGCGAAGCTGTCTATTTTAAAATACAAAAAAAATTTGAATTGAGCCTCGAAAATGCATAATGTTGTGAATTTTGTGTAATTAGATGCAAATTTTGATGTGAATTTCCAACAGAAGATCGCCATATTTGACTAACTCGGTGATGTAAGTGTGATGGCGACATAATGAGGTCACGAACGGTTTTTACTTCACCCTAAAATGTGCAATGGAAGCTGAGAAATAATGATTTGTTCATAGGGAACGTTGGAGAAATTTCCACACTTGTCTGGAACGTCCGCGCAGTTTCTGCGTTTGCCCCGCCTACTTTAGAGGGACGCTATATTAGGGCTGAGAGCTGAGTTCTAACAAGAGCTTTGCTGTTACCCATAACAAGCGGACTGAATAGTGTCATTTCGCCGTGTATTTGTTGTTTGTGTTGTGTGTATTTAATACACGTTTCGTAGACAATAAAGTCTGCGTTTTATATTCATCTTCTCATCGTTCTTGAGAGAATTTTCGTAACAATATTTTTTCCAGAATTTTATGGTTCCAAATAATTATTCTCTCATCCCCCCGAGACATGCGTCATTTCAAATTGCTCAGAAATCGTTTAGATAAATATGTACCGAAAGCTGGGCTATTTAAAGCCCAGGGACGTTCGTTGAATAACTCAGAAAGCAGTTGTAATTACCAGCTGTCTTAGCATCAACTGCTAATATAATAAAACAAAACAGTAGAAGCGCATTAAAGATAGTAAGCGCTCGTTTGAAAATAGAGTATATGCGATTTTGCATTGCATTGGAGAAAGAAAGGAAGAAGAAATGATACAACATATAAAATGCTGTACCGGGATTTATAAATTATGTTCTTACGTGAATTTGGAATTTTAAAAATACTTTTACTTTCAATATAATTAAAGAAATGAAGTTAGCCCAGTTTAGAGAATTATTTTCTTCAACATAATAAGTTTTAACGAAATGAGTTTTCTTGAGAATGAACTTAATAATATATTTCTATACGAACACAGGCTTACAATTAAAGCAGAATGCCAAATGGATGAAGCATCAAATGAATAATGATCACAGAACAGAATATATATATTTATATTTACATTTCAATGCAAAGCAAAATACAATGATTCCTCTTAGTATTTCCATAAGCTTTTGAACTTATTTCCTTGGTGTATACAATGGGAGAATACAACATTGAGTAAAAGTATTAAATTCTTTATGGGCGAGAATTCAATTACTATATTAAAAAGGAATTAATTTACATAACTGGAAATTCCATTTACTGCACATAACTTCGAAAATAGACTTGCTTTAATCGGATTTAAGAGTTTAAGCAGAATACCTTCGAATATTGTAATTACTTAAAACAAAAGTAGAGTAACAAAATGAAAGCATCCACATTCGCAAGAATTCTTATTTACATGTGCGCCGAAAAGGTAAAAAGGAGAAATGAATTAAACTTTTGATTCTTATTTCTTAGTGAAGTTTTTATTAAGAAAATAGTATTAATCGCTTTGGGAATTAAAATAATGGTTGTTCATAAATGAAGTTAATTTCGAAATTCTGCTGCTTAAATATATATCATACAAATTGAACAGAAAAGATTCAATAAATAGGAATGTAAATTTTGCTTTAATTTTTTTTTTCATTCCAAGAATGTTTGCAGATACCAAAATGCTTTTATATTTTAAAGCACTATTGTACTTTATTAAGTGCTTTATGCTAACAATTTTATTTATTTTTATTTATGTGAACACCTTTGATTGTGGCAGGTTAATACTAGGCAGTTAAAGTTATGAAAATTACAGTCTGAAATGTATAAGAGAAATCAAAATTGAGCGAAACTCGAAAGTTAAAGTGATTGTTCTAATTTAATTTAAACGTTTAAAAAATTAAAAAGGCAGAGAAGGACAGATGATATATAATATATATATTGGAGATTTTAAGGTAAATAAACTTCTCAATTACAATCATAAAATTGTCTAATATAAAACTTTTAAATTATTTACACTATACCTCATAATTTTTGAAAATATTTTCTGATAAAGTGCCTTTTTTCTCTTATGTCAGAACAGAACACAATTGCAATAAATTATAAAAAACTGGAAATTTGGACGTATTGAATAAAAAACGCACATATTTCGCAATTTATCTGCGCAAATAATTTTAAGTGAATGTTGTAAAATCAGGTTCATTTCTCCTTAAAATTCCTATAAATTATTTGTCAACTTTAAGTAATGCATGAATTTAACTTAACGTATAATCTTATTATCTAATGTCTCTTTTTAATGATCGTCATTTTACAAAAGATTTTTATTTTTATTCATTTATTTATCTGAATTATTAAAAAGGCTTCCACTGAAATTTCTATAAATAGCAGATTTCATGAAAAGCAAAATTGTTTTATTTCTCTCTCTCTTTTTTAAGCTCTTTAACGATGACTATTCTGCATTCCCGAGAAAGGTATCCAAACAACGTCGCTTTCATTCATACATTTCGTGTTCCGAGTTAATGCAGGATGTTTAAAATGCAGAAGTAATGCATGAATTTAACTTAACGTATAATCTTATTATCTAATGTCTCTTTTTAATGATCGTCATTTTACAAAAGATTTTTATTTTTATTCATTTATTTATCTGAATTATTAAAAAGGCTTCCACTGAAATTTCTATAAATAGCAGATTTCATGAAAAGCAAAATTGTTTTATTTCTCTCTCTCTTTTTTAAGCTCTTTAACGATGACTATTCTGCATTCCCGAGAAAGGTATCCAAACAACGTCGCTTTCATTCATACATTTCGTGTTCCGAGTTAATGCAGGATGTTTAAAATGCAGAAGTAATGCATGAATTTAACTTAACGTATAATCTTATTATCTAATGTCTCTTTTTAATGATCGTCATTTTACAAAAGATTTTTATTTTTATTCATTTATTTATCTGAATTATTAAAAAGGCTTCCACTGAAATTTCTATAAATAGCAGATTTCATGAAAAGCAAAATTGTTTTATTTCTCTCTCTCTTTTTTAAGCTCTTTAACGATGACTATTCTGCATTCCCGAGAAAGGTATCCAAACAACGTCGCTTTCATTCATACATTTCGTGTTCCGAGTTAATGCAGGATGTTTAAAATGCAGAAGTAATGCATGAATTTAACTTAACGTATAATCTTATTATCTAATGTCTCTTTTTAATGATCGTCATTTTACAAAAGATTTTTATTTTTATTCATTTATTTATCTGAATTATTAAAAAGGCTTCCACTGAAATTTCTATAAATAGCAGATTTCATGAAAAGCAAAATTGTTTTATTTCTCTCTCTCTTTTTTAAGCTCTTTAACGATGACTATTCTGCATTCCCGAGAAAGGTATCCAAACAACGTCGCTTTCATTCATACATTTCGTGTTCCGAGTTAATGCAGGATGTTTAAAATGCAGAAGTAATGCATGAATTTAACTTAACGTATAATCTTATTATCTAATGTCTCTTTTTAATGATCGTCATTTTACAAAAGATTTTTATTTTTATTCATTTATTTATCTGAATTATTAAAAAGGCTTCCACTGAAATTTCTATAAATAGCAGATTTCATGAAAAGCAAAATTGTTTTATTTCTCTCTCTCTTTTTTAACCTCTTTAACGATGACTATTCTGCATTCCCGAGAAAGGTATCCAAACAACGTCGCTTTCATTCATTCATTTCGTGTTCCGAGTTAATGCAGGATGTTTAAAATGCAGAAGTAATGCATGAATTTAACTTAACGTATAATCTTATTATCTAATGTCTCTTTTTAATGATCGTCATTTTACAAAAGATTTTTATTTTTATTCATTTATTTATCTGAATTATTAAAAAGGCTTCCACTGAAATTTCTATAAATAGCAGATTTCATGAAAAGCAAAATTGTTTTATTTCTCTCTCTCTTTTTTAACCTCTTTAACGATGACTATTCTGCATTCCCGAGAAAGGTATCCAAACAACGTCGCTTTCATTCATTCATTTCGTGTTCCGAGTTAATGCAGGATGTTTAAAATGCAGAAGTAATGCATGAATTTAACTTAACGTATAATCTTATTATCTAATGTCTCTTTTTAATGATCGTCATTTTACAAAAGATTTTTATTTTTATTCATTTATTTATCTGAATTATTAAAAAGGCTTCCACTGAAATTTCTATAAATAGCAGATTTCATGAAAAGCAAAATTGTTTTATTTCTCTCTCTCTTTTTTAAGCTCTTTAACGATGACTATTCTGCATTCCCGAGAAAGGTATCCAAACAACGTCGCTTTCATTCATACATTTCGTGTTCCGAGTTAATGCAGGATTTTTAAAATGCAGAAGTAATGCATGAATTTAACTTAACGTATAATCTTATTATCTAATGTCTCTTTTTAATGATCGTCATTTTACAAAAGATTTTTATTTTTATTCATTTATTTATCTGAATTATTAAAAAGGCTTCCACTGAAATTTCTATAAATAGCAGATTTCATGAAAAGCAAAATTGTTTTATTTCTCTCTCTCTTTTTTAAGCTCTTTAACGATGACTATTCTGCATTCCCGAGAAAGGTATCCAAACAACGTCGCTTTCATTCATACATTTCGTGTTCCGAGTTAATGCAGGATGTTTAAAATGCAGAAGTAATGCATGAATTTAACTTAACGTATAATCTTATTATCTAATGTCTCTTTTTAATGATCGTCATTTTACAAAAGATTTTTATTTTTATTCATTTATTTATCTGAATTATTAAAAAGGCTTCCACTGAAATTTCTATAAATAGCAGATTTCATGAAAAGCAAAATTGTTTTATTTCTCTCTCTCTTTTTTAAGCTCTTTAACGATGACTATTCTGCATTCCCGAGAAAGGTATCCAAACAACGTCGCTTTCATTCATACATTTCGTGTTCCGAGTTAATGCAGGATGTTTAAAATGCAGAAGTAATGCATGAATTTAACTTAACGTATAATCTTATTATCTAATGTCTCTTTTTAATGATCGTCATTTTACAAAAGATTTTTATTTTTATTCATTTATTTATCTGAATTATTAAAAAGGCTTTCACTGAAATTTCTATAAATAGCAGATTTCATGAAAAGCAAAATTGTTTTATTTCTCTCTCTCTTTTTTAAGCTCTTTAACGATGACTATTCTGCATTCCCGAGAAAGGTATCCAAACAACGTCGCTTTCATTCATACATTTCGTGTTCCGAGTTAATGCCGGATGTTTAAAATGCAGAAGTAATGCATGAATTTAACTTAACGTATAATCTTATTATCTAATGTCTCTTTTTAATGATCGTCATTTTACAAAAGATTTTTATTTTTATTCATTTATTTATCTGAATTATTAAAAAGGCTTCCACTGAAATTTCTATAAATAGCAGATTTCATGAAAAGCAAAATTGTTTTATTTCTCTCTCTCTTTTTTAAGCTCTTTAACGATGACTATTCTGCATTCCCGAGAAACGTATCCAAACAACGTCGCTTTCATTCATACATTTCGTGTTCCGAGTTAATGCAGGATGTTTAAAATGCAGAAGTAATGCATGAATTTAACTTAACGTATAATCTTATTATCTAATGTCTCTTTTTAATGATCGTCATTTTACAAAAGATTTTTATTTTTATTCATTTATTTATCTGAATTATTAAAAAGGCTTTCACTGAAATTTCTATAAATAGCAGATTTCATGAAAAGCAAAATTGTTTTATTTCTCTCTCTCTTTTTTAAGCTCTTTAACGATGACTATTCTGCATTCCCGAGAAAGGTATCCAAACAACGTCGCTTTCATTCATACATTTCGTGTTCCGAGTTAATGCAGGATGTTTAAAATGCAGAAGTAATGCATGAATTTAACTTAACGTATAATCTTATTATCTAATGTCTCTTTTTAATGATCGTCATTTTACAAAAGATTTTTATTTTTATTCATTTATTTATCTGAATTATTAAAAAGGCTTCCACTGAAATTTCTATAAATAGCAGATTTCATGAAAAGCAAAATTGTTTTATTTCTCTCTCTCTTTTTTAAGCTCTTTAACGATGACTATTCTGCATTCCCGAGAAAGGTATCCAAACAACGTCGCTTTCATTCATACATTTCGTGTTCCGAGTTAATGCAGGATGTTTAAAATGCAGAAGAAGTACACCATTCGAAGATGAACTTATTCCACTTTCTTCAAACCAATTTGAAATGTATTCCACGCATACTTATTATTATTTTCTGTCGCAAAAATAAATCATATGGAATCATTTTAGACAAACTATCTTTTTGATTTTTAAAAAAAGACGAATATTTCATGTGATTATCATTTATATAAATTCTTCTCATACCCAACCAATGCGTCAGCTGGCTTATTTCATTTTCTAGTTCCATTTTGCAAGAGGACGTTATAAAATAATACAAAAATTGGCTTTGCGAATCAACAAATATCGTTATACAAAAATTGGCTTCCTTCTCCTTTAAAATGACATGATGATTCAAAATTATGTCTGCAGAATGGAAGAGTGAAGTAACAAATCGAGTGCATGGGATGAAGCAGAATGGCAAAGGACCGCAAACATTGTTTAGAACGCCATTGGGAGTTGATACGAGAGAAAAGGAGGCAAGCAATCGAGGAGATGATACCTCATTCTCCCAAGCCTTTGCGCGAATATGTGTCCATGTTCACGATGTACCATGTAGAGTCCGCTACGTTCCAATGCTCGTCAGTCCCATGTCTTACAGTGACAAGCCCTGGTATTTTCAAGCAGGAAACATTCTCACTCAATATTCATTACATTATAGTAATTATACATTACAGTAATGCAATTACATTATAGTAATTATTACTGGTAGCAAAAAGGACAAACGATTAAAGACAACTGTTAATAAGCAAATCTCAATAAAAAGTTGGAAAAAAAAAAAAACAAATGAAAAGCAAATGAAAATTGTTGTAAAATGAACTGTGTCCATAAATCAGTCAGTCTCTGAACCATTCGTAAATGCATTTTCACACATATTTTGCTTCATTTAACTGATTCTTGTTTACAAGGATTCAATTTTAAAATAGATAAAGGATGAGTTTCTGCATTTGTATTTTCTCGATAATACTATACTGTTTTAAAATTTCCAGAAGGTAATTATCAATTAAGTAATTCATTTAATTATATTTGATATCATACGAGTGACATTTGTACGTCATTAATTAAAATTATTAATGACGCAAAAAGTTATTAATGAATCAGAAAAATGAATTTCAAGATTCAATATTTATAATGAATTATAAATATTGAATCTTGAATTGAAACATATTTTTTTTGCACTGTTGTTACAAATTAGAAAAGGATTTTTTTTTTAAATCTATATATCTATATTTATAAAAATGCCTTCTTTAAAAAGTAGTTATTTTTTTATCTATTTAAACTTTCTATATAAAAATTCAAATACTCCATTCATGGTCTTTTTCATTCTATTCCGTTATGACCATTTCAAGAAACTAACAGGTTTAAAGTGTCTAGTCGCTGAAAATCTAAGCTACCAGCGGTAAAAAAAAGCACTCAAAAGGTCATTCAGAAGATTAAATCTGAGATTAAAAGAGAACTGGTATCCGACTGAGAAGGAAATCAAAAGGTCTGATAAAGCAGCTGACCCCGTTTCCAATTCTCCTGAACTTCAAAAGAAAGGAAATTTTCAGGTTCACAAAAGTTGGCACTTTTATTTGAATCGTTTCATCAAAAGTAATCAAATAAAAAAAAATTTAAAGTTTAAGTATGGGAAAGAAATTTTTTTCACGGTTTACAGAAATTTCACATCTGATAAAACGATCGCAAAAGATCAATTGGAAGGTTAAATCCGAGATTAAAAGTAAACAAGGATTTAGATGTTCAATTTTCTTGATGCACGCTGAAGAGGGGTAACATCAAGAGATGTGATATGTCAGTCCACACAGACACTTTTGTCTTCTGTAATTTTGAACTACGAAAGTAAAGGAATTTCTCTGTCCACATAAGGTTTAAATTTTTATTTAAAATGTTAAATGAAAAATAAGGGAAGATTTGAAGTTTAAGGGTGTAAAAGTAATTATTTTAACTGATTTAGAAAACTTCATTGACGGTTATTTCATATATGTTGCTCGAGAATATTTGAGCACATCACAAAATCATCTAAAAAAATAATTATGAATAAGTGCGTTTCTTCATGATATTAAAAAAGGCTCATAAAGTTTGATTTTACAACATCGTTGTTTTTCAGAATCTGATAGACGGCGTTACATATGGTCCGATACAAATGTAATGAGAAAATTTTGCTCAGAAGTCCTATCATGCAATTTTCAAAATGAAGTTCCTTAAAAATTTGCACATGAAATTTCATAAGGAACTTCATGATGAAACTTCTTAAGTTCCTTAATTTATGTGCAATATTTGTAAAATTGTATGTATAAAATGCTTTGCCGTAGTTTGCAGGATTTAAAGCAGATTATCATCCTTTCTGATTTTGAGTTTACTCTTTAATTGCTTACATCATAATTTTTAAGTTTCTGCAATGTGATTCGCAAATAATGATTGATTTATTAATAATTGAATAGAAAATATTTTTCTTTGGAGCAGTTCATCGAATTTTACTTTCTCATATTTCACTTCATTGTAAACATTTAAATATTAGTAAATTTTTTGCATAGTAAATTGAAAAAGTAGGACGTATTAAATTGTTTTCAGTTTGAATACTATTTATTTTATCAACATCTACAGTTTTTTTTAATTGAATCATGAATAAATTTTAAAATATTTTAAAATCTATCAACATGACGATCAAGAGAGACATATTGTACACCAAAGCCAAAGCTAAAGCAAAAACTAACATTATGTTTCCGAATCAAAATGTTATTCAAAAACGGCTGACTCGTGACTATCAAAAATAATCTTCATTCATCTATTTCGATCTCTATTTCAAATATTTTTTGTCAAGAAAAATGAAATTTGTAATGAAAGCGAAGTTTCAACACAATGGAATAAAGTTGTCGCTGAATATGCCATTTACGAATTTTAGTGGAAAAATTATGATTAATATAAAAAAATATCTAGAAACATTCTTGAAGCAAAATTGATTATTTCATCGTTGTTGACTAATGTATTAAATGCACTACTCAAACTTTTTCTTTCACATTTTTTTCAACATTTTCAATGAGTAGTTTTTTACATCATTATAATGTGTTTACTGAAATGAGATGTTTATAGAATTCTCAATAAATATCTTTGCAAATGCAATCCTTCTTCGCTTATGATACAAGAAACGAACAAACTGCTTATCGAAAGTAATACATATATTCTGTTATGAAATGTATTCATCAGTTAAATGAAATGGAAAAAAATGCTATTAGAAGCTTATTGATGCAATGACGAAGCTTTTTTCTTATTTCTAGAATATCACGTTTTATCTCATTGCATAAGTGCAACTTAATTTCCTGTTTTAAAACATTTGTTGAAATATGTCATTTTTTTTTCTTTTCTTATTAATAAATAAGTATTTCACTGTAACGATAATAAGATAAACAGAAAACATTCTCAACCTTTGCACAAAAAAACTTTTATAACATATTATTTCTGAGTAATCATCATTACCGTCGGACTTAAATCTTGCAATTTCACTTTTTCAAACATTCTTTTCGCATAACCAAATACTTTGCAATGTTTAAGGTTCTGAACAGAAATATAATTATAGCAACAGTGAAGAATATGAAAACTGATAAAAGATTGTAGCGGCCAAATCAAGCATTTGGAAAATCATATTAAGATGTCTTTAATATTTGCTGTTAAACATTTCTACCTTAAATATAGCAGACATTGTTTAAAGAGATATCTTTATATAAATTACAAATTTAAAAGGAAACTTTCGTAGCTCATTTGTTTCAAGAAAAGCGATTGTCATCCACCGCTTTATAAAAAAAGTAATTACCTTGATTTCTTGTTACGCTTATTCCATCTTCTAAAATTAGTTATTTCTTAAGAAAATGAAAGAGATTTTAAAAAATTCTGAACACTTCCATTTGATTAAAATAAATTGATTCTTCAGTTTATCAACGTTTGAATGTTCAATCTATTCATTAGAATCAACTTTTCACTTCACAAGTGTTATTTATGAGATAAGTGTGGCCTCTCTTTCGATTTCATTTATTTTTTATTAACACACTCAAGAATAATAAATTATTCTTTCCAATATTTCTAAGCAGATTATTTCGAATTTCCGAAGCAGGATTACTTTATAGAATTGTAATTGCAGAATACTTAAGACATTTTAAATGTCTTCGAATAATCAAGATAAGAATTGAAATACGATTACATGAATTTGCTTCAGAGTTATGAATTTATTTTCGTTTTTTTTTTAAGTTTTATTCAGCACCGAAATAAACATATAGGAATATATGATAAAATTTACTATTTTATATTGTTAAAATTAATAGTTTCCATTTTAGTAAGAAATTTCTTTATATAAAAATCATTTTGGGGGTAAAGCTTAGAAAGAATTTCATGTTTTTAAAAATCCTTTGAAAGTTTTGTTTTATTTCAGAGTACATTGCAAGTATTATATTTCTGTGCGTTCAAAAACCATTTTTTAAATTTTGCATATCAATGTTGCCTATTTGGTTCTTGAGAATTCAAAATATATATATTGTTATTTCTGCTTGTTTTAAAAGTATGTAGTCAATAATTTTTTATGAGTTTTAGGTCTAAACCTTTTGATATTATAGTATCTTCTTCTAATTCAAAGAAGAAAGGCTTTAGAAAATAATTTTATGAAATAAATTTTCTGTAATGTAATTTTAATGTAATGAAATAAATTTTCATTTTAGAGTAAGCAATTTAATTTCTTATCTATTTTATTGAGATAACGAAAATCTACCACAAAAACACAGCAAAAAAAATATCACAAATTACTTAAATTTTAACTATTTTTAAATATTTAAGTAAGATTTACAATTTAAATAGACGGAAAAAATGTGTCCAATATTACATTCAGAATAAAATTTAATCCATTATTTTAACAGATAAGTTGTCGTCGAAATTTTGTTTCGAATGATAATCAGAAAGCTAAGTGACTTGTTTGGGCTATTAACTTATTTTATTATAAATTTAAATAATTAGAAAGTTTATTTCCATTCGTGATTTAATTTGAGACTATATTACTGATTCTTCATTCTCTATTGTTCCCTCTTTGTTCGACCGTCCGGCTCTTATTTCTCAACACCAACAAAATAGTTAATCAACGCAAATATTAATTTATTATAATTCAATTAAATATTAAATACTTTATTATCGTGATATAAATATGAAATTCATTTCATTACCATGCATTATTTTGAATCAAAATGGGTTGGCGAAATTTTGCTCTTCCATCGGTGATCTCTTGATCCCACCTCTTAAAGTAATTTCTCCACTGCTTTTATCTCTTGCCTAAGCAACTCATTCTCAATAATATGTATGTGATTTTAATTCTAGTGCAGTATTCTTCCTTCATGAAAGTCTTCTTTTTTTTATTTTTTATTTTAATTTAAGGAATTATTTTAAATTGGAATTTTCTGATTTATTATGGAATGTTTAATAAAGTATAAACTAGCATTTCACTTTGGATCAGTAAAATAAAACTGTTTCTTAAAATGGATTACTTTTATCTTTTGTTTATTCGCGATAATACAGAACTTCTTCATACTGGATCTACTTAATGTGTGATGCTTTGCCCACGGGAATCATCTAAATTTGAACTCTGTTTGAAGACATTAATCAAAAATATCAAAATAATAAGTAATTGTATTCTCTACAAAAATTCCAAGAAATATACAACTGTCATTGGTATCATGATGCAAAGTATCAATAAGAAAGTAGCATCATAATGTAATCAATAATTTTAAAGTATATGGCTAATTGTGTTCGATTTTTCACCAAATCAAAGTTGCTTTCAGTTTAACCAAATTTTCATTTTTCAGAAAAAATACATAAATTAAGTGATGAGCAATTATATTTTCATGCTTTGACAAAAATAATAATAAAATATCCCTAAAATTCTTGATATTGCAAAATTTTCACTTGTATTGATAACATATATAATCAGAGTTCTCACTTGCTATAATCGTAATTGTTGACAATGTCATACCATGTCATTCATTAAAAAAAAGCCATAGCCTTACAGTCTTTGATTTCTGTTATGAGTAAACTGATTACTATGTACAAAACAAGATTCTAAAGCTTGAATTGAAGTATTTTATATAAAGTAATACTTGAATTTAGGAGAAAATACCTTCACACTTTTCTGTAGGAAATTTGGTCATATATTTCTAATAATTCTCTTTACGTCATGTAGAAAAATAAAAAATGATTAATCATCAAAATAACTCATATTTTTTCAAATAAACTTCATTTAAATTATAAAAATCGTTTTTACTAGGTTTACTGCAAAATGCAAACTGAATCATATTGGAAGGGGGGAATTAACTTGTCAGAAATATTGCCTAACTGTTTTATTGAATTTAAGAAAAACCAAAACATATATACTTCTAAGTAGTACAGTTTTTTATATTGAAACCATAAGAAATTTTAGCCTAGTTGATTACGATTCAAAATACTTGTTATGTGAGCATTTGGGGTATTATATTTCAAACTTTCTTTGAAATCACCTCTTCTGAAATTTGACTGCATATGATTCGCCGTGGTAGTAAATATGTTAGTTTCTTATAACTTTTTTAAAAGGTTAAATTTTAACTTCAAATATCAACAATATTACGACACAACTTAAAGACGCTTCCTCTTATGTCTTCTTTTTAATTTTTAAACCCTAGAGTGAGGGATTAAATGGAAGTAATTTCCCCTACCAGTCAGGAAGGAATACCTTATCTTTATTAATTTGGCGCATATTTTGAAGAGAGATTTCTTTGTTAATATATGATAATATCTTCAGCTGCAATCCTTTCAAAATGGCCTTTTTTATGAGAGAATCCACCGTTTCATTCCAATAAATACTACTGGTTCTGGAATTCAAATCAATACGAATTTTTGGTTTTAAATCCATCAAAGGGTGTGAAATTATATAAGGTTCAAATAACAACTGACAAACGGACTTTTAATTATATAAATTTCAATTTAGATTAGATTAGAACGGATTCAGTTTAGATTATAATTCCTATTTATATATTCAGTGTTAATACTTTAACTGCCATATTTCTGTTTGAAAGCCCAATAGCAGAACCAATAGCATTTTATTGTTCAAAAATTTTCCTAATATGCAATATTAATTTCAATTAGAAGTATGAATTTAAATTACAGAGATGAATTTTTTACAGTCCACAAAACACTATTTTAGCATTAATGTCTATTTCTTTAAAGCTGAAGATAATTTTTCAGCAGTAATATAGTGTGGGTATTGTCTTTTCTTAATATACATTATACAATTTTTAACCCCAAAATGTTATGGTTTCCGCACTGCCATCAAGTTTCACCTGATTTTTTAAAAATATTTTAAAAATCATTTTTTTTTTCATTCAACCATAATATCACTCATTTTTTTAACAAATCAAAATATTGTCATAAAGAGTTTAATCTTTGCTTACATAAAAAGCAATATTTACAATCTGTTTTGTGTGTGTGTCTTTTTTAGCTACCAAATTCTGACATTTTTTTTAACTTCAGAATGGTGTTTATTTAGCAAAGGAAAGAGCATACTCGAATGGATGAAATTGCACTTAGAATTTTAAAAGTAAAAAGATATTTTTTCGGAGCCACTTTCACTTACTCTTAATTTAAGTTATACCCAAATGCTATTTTCATATTTTGCTTACACAGCGTAACAAAATAATTTACCTCAATATCGTGAAGCTAAATACTTGTTATATGCTCAAATTCCATTCGTATCGAAAATAATTCATGCTGTTCACTAAATGCTGTAATTACATGAATGGTACACAAACAGTGACAAAATGATGGTAGTTTGGAATTTTTACCAAGGAAAGATGCATTTTAAAATTCACAGCATTTAATTTTTATTTTGAAATTCTTAATGAATCCTATAACAATTTTTCCAGTCATACAGTATTTAATAATTTGAATAAACTATACTTATTAATACTGGATCAAAAAGAATGTTTCTCATATTTTAATGATAGTTAAAGAATTATTGTTTAAATTCTATATTAAATCTTATTATGGTGGTTTGAAAAGAACAAATAATTGAAGATTAAACAGTCCGAATTTGTTTTTTACTTTGATATATTTGGAAACTGTTTTATCAATCTAACATGGCTCGATTTAATTTTTAATCGATTTACTTTTGAAATTTCCTTTCTCGGAGAATACACAGAAATGAGTCTTATTTGTTCATGTATAAGTTGAAATTAACTGCACAAACTGTGTTTATCTATTTCTAAGTATCATGATTAAAAATTATAAATTTAATCTTTTGTTTCTTTTATTTTTTATATGAAAAATTGTAATCTGATGATATTTGTTCATTTTAATTATGGCGTGGGATGCTCTAATTTTTCACAGTTCTAAAAATAAAGTTTATTTCCACTATTACAGAACTCTCCCTAGATTTGAAAAGACGATCAAATAATTTTGAATAAAGATTCAGAAAGATAGTGTACATATTTAAATATAAAAACCATATAAATCAAGATAAACTAATTTTCAAAAAATAATAAATTATTAATTAGGAAAAAATCATCACTAATCCCTAAAACGCTAATGTAATTCAATAATTATGAAAACGATAAAAAGAAATGTGTTCTACTGAGAAAGCAGTTTTATAGGCATTGGAAAAAGATATTGTTTGTTTGTTTGTTTGTTGTTTGTTTCTTATGGCACTTGCCACTGACAAGCCCGCTGTTACGAAGACAGCGATTTAAGCCTGAGGGGGAGGGTCTCTTATTTTTTATAGTAGCGCCAACTAGGGCCAAGAGTACGACTTTGCCACTCACGCATCACTCATTCGCTTGCACAACCCCTTTTTACAGGAGGGCACATTCACTCATCTCACAGATAGAACAGGAAGAACAACCATGCCCAAACCGGGACTCGAACCCGGGACGCCCAGAGGAAAAAGATATAAAAATAAAATAAAAAGTCCGATTTAAAATTAGCGTCCTTTCACCAAAATCGAATTTTTTCAAAACCGTCTTTTACTAAATGTAATTTTATTACTTTTTATTGAAATCCTAATAGCAATTTATTATTATAACTTGTAACCATCTAAGAGGACTAGTTCTTAGAAATTCAGCATCATTGATGAGAAACTGGATACTAATCTTAAATCTTCTCAAAAGAAAATCCATATTTCTAAACTTAGGGTTCAAAATGAATGAAGAAATAAAAATCACACAAATCAAATCATTCTCGTTAGAAAATGGCTTGTACGACACACCATATCAAGCATCTTCCTGCATGGCCTTTCAGGTAGGAAATCATAAACAAAACTACAAAACTTATTATAACTTTCAGATAATCGAGGATTGCGCAAAAACGGAGGGTTATTTGGTAACTGTCACGTAACCGTGAACTGGCTTCATTGTAAGTACACGTGACAAAGTATTGCGAAAGTCAATTTATCTATTACTTCAAGAAAAATGTCTTTCGAAACTCATTGAACATATCGGTTACCATTCAATACACTGCTGTACAAATTCCTGACAATGTCCCATTACACGTTCACAGAAAACTGTCACTGATGATGAAACTTTCAGACAAAGAATAGATGTTTATAGTCCTAAGAATTATATTTTTGACAATGAATGCTTCCATCTCGATAAACGAGAAATTCCGAATTAGATTTCTCAAGAAAGAAGAACTGAATTCTAACTGAAGTAAGGATCCATTGCGACGTCGGTCACGATCTAATTAACACCGTTTATGAAGTTCACGAATAGTGTATGGATAAGTGTAACGTAACGAACAGTGCCATCTATAAGAATAGCAAGAAGATTTCAAGTTCCTGCTCAAGCTTTAAAAAAAAGTGAGTAGAAGAGAGAAAGAGAGACAATCGGATGAATTTAAAGGCAACTTATACAAGCATACTAATTAAATAATATATTTAATATTTTAATTAGTGTTTTTTCATATTTGCAATAAAACAAAGTAAAGATTTTCACAAAAAAATACTTGGACTGTTGATTGTGTATTTTGCTCATACCTTATAATTATCACAGTGAAATATTCTTTGCACTTCCAGCTAAATTTGTGAAAAGCCATTATACAATTAGAAACTAACAAATTTTTTTAAACGTTGCAGACATAAGCTTAAGATTTTGTGTGCTCATATATTTGAATATTGAGTTCAAAACCAACTGTTCCACATTAGAATGAAACCCAAACAAAATATGAATTTTCGCACCATTTGTGCAAGGCTCCATGCTCCCATTCCTCCCCATAAAGTAAGAATTCTGTACTTCGCAATCGCTTGTTCATTTTGTAAATACACTTCCTAGAAAGATGAGGGATGTCTGGAAATGGAGTTTGAATTCTTCAGTAGCTGGCCAACATAAAAAATACATCCAGAATAAGTTATCAGCAGTATTTTTATGTCACTTGCATCAGATTGAAAAAAAGGTATTAATTTAAAAACATCTCATTTCTGAAAGCCCAAAATTTTTATTTGTAGGCTTATGAAGCATTGAAAAGACTTAACATTTTTCATTTGAAATAATTAAAAAATCAAACTTGCTTTTTCAGTTTGAAAAACTAACCGCTAACGTTTTTATTCCCTCTGCAGAACTAATCATTTCTACCTTTCAGCCCAAAGAAAAAACTTAAAATTCCTTCTTCATCGAGTAAAAAGGGATGGAAATTACTTCGCATAATCTTGGAATTAAGCTCTACGTGATCTGAGTAGAATCTCTAAACTTATAATTGGTCAGTCTTATTAACGAATATAATTATTTCTTTTGCATTATTAATATATTTTATAAATATTAATAAAATAATCATAACAATGTTCTTTATATTTAAGAATCAAGCCATAAATAAACTTCCTTGAAGAGTGCAGGAGTATTCTTTTTTTGATCCTAAAAAATTTGGTAAAGACTACAAGTTCCAACATCAGTTATCCTTAAAAATGTATCCTTCGCATTTGAGTGCGTTTTATCTTAAATAATTTTTAGAATTCTTTATATGCTTTCTATTCTTGGCACATATTGGATTCATTTAGAACAAGATAATCAAAAATTTGAACAAAAAAATTGTATCTGAAAATTGATGCTTCAAAGCAGTTTTTCTCTATATTGAAATGCAATAACAGGATGTTTTCGAGCATTGCTCTAAACGTTTGAAGAAGATTTCCCAAATATACGGAGGAATCATCTGAATTCTTCGCTAGTTATTTGAAAGACCGACAAACGTTTTGAATTAGAAAACCAATGAAATGCTTGTCGAATGGAGCTGTGCGTTGTGAGAACTTCTTTTCAATGCGAAGGGAAAGACGAGCCACTTTCTGCGCATATTCATCAGTCTATCTGGTCCCAAGAGGAATCAGTGTGAGAAGCCAAGGTCCCGCTGAAATTATTCTCCGAATCAATTTAAAGACAGGACAAAATGTTTGGTTAATCATCTCATTTGGAATCACCTTCATATATTGCCGCGGAATATGTCATGGCGTTTTTTTTTAAAAAAGAAAAGAAAAAAAATGAGATGTATTATATAGCATAGGTTTTTAAGAAAACAAATACTGGATTCGTCCTCAATAGAATGTTTATAAAAAGGAAGTATCCTGTCTTCATTCTCAGTAATATATCAAATTTTTACAATTATACGAAAACAAATACTGATCGTGTTTCTTATTCTATTTTTGCATATTTATTCTTGTGAAGATCGTGAAAACTCTTTATTCTTCAATATATTTATAAGATGTCTTATACAGTTGAAATTAGCGCTCGTTTCCAGAAATTTATACCTACACATATACTTTTAGTTACATAATTTCCTTAAATAATAATATTCAATACTTAATGATATGAAGTCTTTGTCCTGCTAATCTTATCACCTGAAACAAAATTTCCATCTGCAAAATGCAATATATATATATATATATATATATATATATATATATATATATATATATATATATATATATATTATATATATATATATATATATATATATATATATATATATATATATATATATATATATATATATATATATATATATATATATATATATATATATATATATATATATATATATATTATTATATATATATATATATATATATATATATATATATATATATATATATATATATATATATATATATATATATATATATATATATGACTGCAATTCCATCCTCTCCTCTTATTCAAAAAGAATTTTATCTCCTCATTTCCCGAAAAAAATGCAATTTAGACAGAGAACAATACGTTAACCAGAGATGAATGCATCATTTGCCACGACAAGCAATCTCGAAACCATGCCAATCTTTTCTTCGGGTACGTTAGGTTCCCTTCAGTGGTAATTTTATAAAATTGCTCTTTTCAAAAATCCGTTAGTTGCATTTTATATAACAATATGCTGGTGGATGGTGGAGTTCTCGTATGAGATAATGAAAGAATTGCTTTCAGCTTTTTCCAAAGATGAGTAGCGCTCCATATCAGCTGAAATATAATAGTTGAATGCAGAATTGCTTGACAGAATTGCCTATTTGAGTTTCTTCCTTATTTAGAGGAACATAAGTTCGAGTTCACCTTGTTTCATGTTTCTTAGCTTTTATTTATGTGCCCTTCACTTTCGTCTGCTCATACCATATCTCGTGTACACATGACAAACCTTTGCCAATGAGTACAAGAAGCCGGTCTTGATATTATAAATAAGGAAGCAAAGAGTATACGCAAATATAGTCTTGAATAATAGTTCATTAACATCAATCGAATTTATTTAAAATTCCAAAATTAATTTTAAAAAAGGCATTTGATAATCTGAAGAAACAGTTGATTGAAATGTCCTTTTCCATTATTTATTTTCAAAATCAACTGTGGACAATGCTTTGAGGCTCTTTTTCCATACTCATTAGTTGCTTTGGCATTTTTAAAATCTCGATAAAAACAAAGAGTCAAAAATAATCAGTTTTGTTTATCTGTCCTGCCCTTCCACTTCTCCGAAACACAAAAAATCTATGAAATTGAAACAACGAAATTCACAATCTTGAATGGCAATTTTAAATAACAAGTTTAGAAATGCATTTAACTTCTGCATAAATTTTTAAATTTGAAACGAAGCTCTAATGCTTTATAACACAATCAAATCTCACATAGCGAGTAAAACGAAGTGTAAAAACGTAACTCACTTTACAAGGAATATTTTGCAGAGAGGCGAGATTCTGACGTCACATGCTGGATTGACTTGCATCCGTCTGTGTCGAGGGCATGTTTAAAGAGACATGGAAACAGGTTTTGGCCTGATAGAGCTGTCAAAAGCGACTCCGAATACCTGGAGAGTAAATGCCTGTGTAGCCGTATGGACGAGATTTTGTCTCTAGTCAAGATGATGCGGCTAGAAGCGCATAGCAACGACATCGATACTACATATCTCTATGAGAGGGAGGAAGAACACAGTCAGAACTATAGAACAGCTTATGGAGCAGCCTTTTGTGTCACAGCTGTCACAGAGATTTGGTCAAGAAAATGAGAAATAAAAGATGAAAAAGATCAATGACCTTCCAGCGAAATAAGGGCAATGCTGAAAAAAAGGGAAATTATTGCATCGTTTTTGAAAAGCAAAATGATGATAAGGCAATCACTATGCGTTCTACAAATTCTTTTAACAATAATGGTTTCTTGTTTTCGTCACATTTTGAAGAGTATCCAAAGATAAATGCTTTTAGACATATTTTGTAAAACAAAGTATAAAGTTTAAGTACTAAATTACTTTGTAATAAATTTTTGTCCTGTGTTTCCTAAAATCATTGTCCTGTTTTTCATGGGATTCCTGTGGGGGGAAAATTGTTTCCCGTAACGAGTATTTTACATTACATGCGAGATTCGGGAACGAATTGGGCCTCGTTAAACAAGATACCACTTCATTATTATTTCTTGATTTCATTCTGGTAATAACCAACTATAATCTCGGAATAATCCCTGAGCCAATATACCAAAAGAATCAACCAAACCAAATATAATACCAAAAGAATCAACCAAATATAAGGGATAAGAATAAATCTACATCAATAAGTTTTCAATTAAATATCTCTGCAAAATTTGCAGATAGAAGCGGCAAGCACTTTCTGTTCGTAAGCTCTTATATTAGTTTTATGATGAAGAAGAAAGTTAACTTTCTCAGATTTTTACTATCAACCTCCAAAGATGCCCAAAGATTTCCAAATAACTATCATCTTATTTAACGAGACATTGTAAATACTCCGATGCAATTTTTGATAAAATTGCTTCGTGATATTTACTTCCTTTCTAAACGGTTGTTCCACCCAGTATATACTATTAAAGTGTACGTTTATTTTCCCCATCTAAGCGCCATTCCTACTAATGAGGGAGACGCTTCAGATATGAGGATCAAAAACTTTCGATATTTATGGTTGGTTCCCACCACCCGGGCAGTTACAGAAATGGTAAGGGCTTGGCTATCCAGTGACAGGAGGAACCACCAACGGCAGAGGGTAAGGCCGAGGCCGGCAATGGCCCTTAAACCTCAACCTGAGTTCCCCCAATGCTGTCGCGACTATTCAGTCATTCAGAATGATCCGTGTGCTTCAGGGCGTGTCGCAATAGGCAACTCGTCATTATTTAAGTGCAGTCATTTTTCTACTGATGAGTTATTTTAAACCTTACATGCGTATCTTTTAACATGAAATCTTTTATCACTAAGCAGTAATAAGCAAAGTAAATAATATGCTCTTCCAAGTTTACTACCCACAAATAAGAAAAATCAGGCATGGGAATCTTTGGAAAGAAGTCTTAATTCATACTTTAAACAATAAACGTGAAAAACTAAATAATAGAAATATGAAGTATTGTTTTAAAAGAAATAAATAATGCCATTTACAAAAATTTGCCCAGCGACGCTAAAAATTGTTTGCTTACTGGGAAATTTGAAGAAACGCCTTGCTAACAAAACGAAATAGTGATTTAAATAGAATAAAGTAATAAATGTTTATACATTTACAAATATCTGTAACGATGTGAATTATTTATCTAGGTTATAAAATTCTGTTTATTTTTAATCCAAAACTTTTTAATGAATCCAGTGTGTGCTCTGAAACAAATGAAATCTTGTAAACCATATAATGTATGCTTTAAGCAACTACTTAATAAATTCCCTATTTATGCACTTGACAATACCACATTAATAATTCCACCTAATGATCTCTAGAGAAATTTCTAGAGATTTTTTTTATTTTCAAAACCTTTTCTTACCTCTTAATATGATTAAGAGCAAGATAACAAACAATTCAAATGGTCCGAAATTGTATTCTCAAAATTCAGTAGGTAGAAATATTCCTACAATTAAGATTATCTCACAACTGTGGATAACTAAGAGAATTTTTTAGAATAGTCAACATCCTAGAGGATGACTTCTAAAACTTGCTGAAAATATATTCTTTGGGCTTTTTTTCTTTGAGAAGTTGTTTTGAATTAGAAACCTAACGGAATGCGAATCTAGGGAAACAACTCCGTTCTGCATCACAATGCGAGAGAAAGCCGACCCTCTTAAGAGTACCCCATGCATATTCATCGCCTATCCGAGTCCTGAAAGGAATCATTGCCAGATGCTACCGCCTCCAGTCCTGTAGAAGCGATACTTCAAGCTATTGCAACGAAGGTTGCTTGAAAAGAAAAAATATTTGTCTTACATCATACAGCGAAATAACTCATGGCTTGTTAGCAAGGAATCGTGCTGCTAAATTAAACTGTGAAATTTAATGTTTCATCCATTTTAAGGCAAAAAAATTTGAAATTTCGAACTTTTAATCCGAGATATCGCAGCCTCATAATAGTTTAGATTTGATAGGTCTATTTTGAAGGGATTGCAATAGACATTCAATGCTGTGCTTCACGATTTCTACATTTATTGGTACTATAGAAATAGAATGTACGTTCCTAAAAGTATTATCATGTTAATTAAAGGGAACATTTTGCTTTTTAATCAAAGTCTCTCAAAGAAATATTTTCATCTCAACGTTAAGATTAGCAAAAGTACGAAAATGAAAAAATTGATAAAAATTAGTTGGAATTCATATAAGATATAAAGTCACAAATTTTGTTTGGATTTATTATAACTAAAGGGAAAAGTTCAGAAAGATGAAACTTGTATAACTGAAAAGTTAATTATTTAAATTTTAATGCGGTGTGGTTTTGGAGATATTGGGGGGGGAGTTAAAAATTTATTCAACCTTGAAAACCTTTTTATTTTGAGCACATACTTCTAAAGAAGCAAACATGTTTTCTAATTCTAATTTCAACACTCTGTCTTGTAGAACTCAGCCTTCAGTTCTTAGCGGATCATGTATTCTGCAGAAAGTATGCCTTTCTGAATACTCTATCATATAAAGAAAATAATCTTACATTAGTAGTGTTTCTGGTCGATTCATATACAATCTGAGAATCCATGCAGAATCTCACGTTCTTAATACATATTGCGAATTCCGTAGATAAAATAACTATAAAAGCACTGTTCAGCATTTATTTTACTTCCAATACTAATGCAGGGATTTTTGGATAATGCCAGCGTTTGAAGTTCCATCCTTTTGTCGTATAGGTTTTTCATCGGTCATGATAAGTTTATTCCAATGCTTTTATATGGGAATGAATTTTACTCCTTGTTTATGACTAAAATGTTCAAAATCTCCAGAAAATTTGTGACGTTATATTTTATATGAATTCCAAGTGACTATACAGAAAATGCAACTTTGTGTTCATAACAACCAGTCATTTTTTTCATAAATAAGGAAAATGTGCATCCATTCTTTATAGTTCACTTTGTGATTATCCAAGAAATTCCAATGTAATTACCCATATTTTAATTAGAATTCTAATTAACTGAAAATTAAGCTGAATTTTAGAGTTTCTGCACTATAAGTTTCTAAAATATTATTACACAAAATTAAACTTTATACTATTTCAAAATTTAAAAAATTGTTTTTTGAATGATATCAAATTCAATAATCGTTTGAAACTTTCCTGAATTTTTCAACTTTCCTTCTTTTTTTTTTTTTTTTTTTTTTTTTTTTTTTGCAAAATTACAATTTTTGTTACCTGAAATTCAGACCATTTTCATTGTTTCATCAAATATTTAATCGCGTTTTTGTTCTCCCATTGTGGAATGTTAAGGAAGAAGGATTCTGTTTAAATTCTGCGTATTTACAAGACAAATAAAAGCAAAGTTACTACACAGCAAAATTTAGAAGATAGATGAATGGCATAATTACGTTTTTAACAGTCCAATGATGTCATGGGATTGTTCTCCATTCGAACGTTCATGCACGCAATGAACAAAAAGTAGGCAAGACTGTTAAAATAACATGGCTTTAAAGTTTGGCAGCTGAAAAGAAGCATGAATATGAAATGACATCTAATCGATTGAACTGAAATGAAATATTATCAGTATTCCTTGCTGAACAGCTAACTTCCAAAATCGACCAGTCATTAATAATAAACATAAACAAGCAGAATACTCAATATCAGTCAAAAATGCCCAAACGTTTGAATCTTCAATGAGTTTGCGGAATTCTGAACCATTATTTACTCCTTATCATAGCTTTCCATTGCTCAAACTCAGAAATACCGTACAAATGTATTGGAAGCAATCTACAACTCAATTTTAACGAATTGTTTCATAGGAAGAGGAGAATATATTGATATTATTTCTATCCATCAATGGTTGCTTTTATAATATTCATGGCATCCTTACAGTCAGCTTTTATCTCCGAGTTCATTTTCTTCTTTTCCAGTGATTTTCATTCGCCCTTTTATCCATCGAGTCAATGATATCAGGCTCATTTCGTGTAGCAGAGCGGATCTCATGCAAGGTGCAATCACATCACCTCGTCATAGCAGATCTACATTTTGATAATCTTTCGGAAGTTTTACAAAATGAGTCATCAACATGGAAGGTTAACGTTTGCCGTTTTGCAGCAGCACATTTTTGTCTCCTGGAACAAATAAAACGCACATAACGCTAAAATAAATGCTTCTAACTCGGATTCTATTACTATATATACTAAACTGAGAAATAGTGTTGCAACTTTTCTGATCTGTTTAAAATGTTGAAGAGTTTCTCCTCCCTTATACTGTAAGCTGTTATTTTAACATCAAGTTTCAGGTAGTTTTTCCTTTTAAGTGAATAAAGTAAGCAAACTGAAAAAGTGAGATTAAAATCAGCTGCCTCAAAAACGTCCAAAAAGCATTAAAACATCATAAGCAATGGAGTATTTTTTCTTGAACGGTATAATCATCACATTACAATAAATTCATTTTTATTTTCTAAATCAAATTGTATATATTCTTACTCTCCATGAAGCCTACCTGTCTTCTGCCATTTGTAATATAAAATGCGCAACTTTAAAAAAAAACTCTCCAGGAGCTATGACTTCAGCAATGATTCGTCATTTGTTGAAATGATTTCAGTTTCTATACCTTCAAAATTTCTTGCTGCTCAATATGGAATCTAATGATTATTTGCCGTTGTTGTTTGAATTGTTAATCTATATATAATTAATTATTTTTTATAATTGTTTCATATTAATTTATATATGATTAATCTCGATTTACTTAAAAAATATAAAAAATAAATGAGAGCAATTAAAAAGACTAAAAAGCATGCAGCATTCGGAGCTTCTTAAAAAAGTGATGATGAACCATTTATTATTCATTGAATAAAGAAATAGCTCACGATAGATTTTCTAATTTCATTATTCCAGACGTCCTGTTGCGTTCTTCCATAACGTTCAGTTACTAATCAGAGGTCGCAACGGGTGCTGAGAAATAATTTGTGCTTTGTTGATACAAAATCCGTTACTTCATAGACTGCGATCAGTTATTTCGTAAAAAATCTAAGAATGAGTGAATTATGTTCTTTCACGATAACATAAACATTATTATTTCTTTTCAAATTTACGAAAGTAATAATGAAAAGACCGATATTATTATCGATTATTCTTACCACTGTTGTAGCATGCGTAGCAGTATATGACTTTTCTTTTATTCTGTGAGTTATATTTTGTAATTCCAGAAAATTTCCAGAAAAAAACGTCCCACATAACTGTTTCCGTGGTCTCCTTTCCCTTCATGTCTGATGCTCAGTTCTCTTTCAGCAACTAATGGGGGGATGAATCATTTTGGTACAATTATAGGCGCTTTTCTCAAAAGGAGTGACGTCATAGATTAAAAGAAATACGGCTGCTTCTGTGCGCATTTCCCTCACTTCTATCTAAAATGCAATACAGTATAATCAAACCTTTAACATTTTTCTCTATCATTTACAAAACTTTTCGTCAGTCTCCTGTATTTGAGTTTAGGTAGTAATAAGTATAAGGGATCTCATGTGATGGACGTGTCCCGCTCTCCGGTTGATGTCATTATTCCTTTTTCCCTTGAAAAGTATAGAAACTAGGCAATAGTGCCTATAATAGCCATTTAAGGATCCTTAGGTAATTAATAAAAATCAAATTATTTTATGGAGTTTCCTCTCAATGTTCCAGCAGACAATTCTGTTTTTCGGTGTCTTTTTTTTTTGTTAATTTTTTTTTTTTTTTTTTTTTTTTGTAAATTTTGAGTGTGAATTTATGAGTACTGATTAAAGGAAGAATTAAGAGAAAATTGCAAGTTAGAAAGCCTTAGAACATTTGCTCACTCTAATACTCATAGAATTTAAATCATTATTTCAATGAAGATCAGAAAGACATCCAGCAAAATTTTATTTTAAAAATGCAGCAAAAATATGTAATTAATATCAATGCAGTATTCATATGTAATTATTCTTTAGATAACATTGGAAAGGAAAGAAATACAAAGAGTCGCTGATAGGTAATCTTCTGACAGTAGTTTTTCTAGTTAAACTTATAAATTTCATTTATTTTTTAACTTTCTCCTGAAACGGGTCGATAATTATTTGTAGATATTAGTAAACTTTAGCGAAGATAAAGTTTAGAAAGTTTTTTTTAAATTTATTTTCTAGAAGTTTCGATAAAATATTGTGCTTCCTAAAGTATAGCATTTTCTCAAAAGATAAGTCATTCAGAATTTTTTTTATTACTCTAACAAGATTAAGGTGCATATTTTAACAAACAATTTAATAAACTTTGCTTTAAATCCAAAAGTATATTTTTTTTTTCTTCTGAAAAATTTTAGAAAATAATACTATTTGAGAGAAAGTTAACTATTAAAGGAAAACATTATTACTGAGATAATAATAAAACAACAAAAAATTAATTTCGAATTCTAAAGATTCAGATTATGTGTTATAATTCTTTAATCTTGCTTTTAGCACAACAAATTGGAAATGTAATTTGAAACATAATAGAAGTACGTTGTAATATATTTTGACTACCTTCATATCATGAAACTCATCATAATGTTGTGTTGTTGTTTCTAATGGCACTTGTCAAATGCAAGCCCACTGACTTTAGAAGTCAGAGATTTTAAGCCAAGGGTGTACCTTTTGTTTTCCAGTAGTGCCATCTAGTGCCAAGAGCACTACTTAGCTACACACGCGTCACAACCCTTTTTAAGGGGCGGACTTCATTCACTCATCCACAGATCTGAATTCAGACCTGAGAACGATCACTCCTGATTCAGTTTCCCCAGTGATATTACTGACCACAAGAGATTTATACACCACACACGAGGAGTCTTTCGAAATCTCATCCCAAGAGACACGAATCCTGCGCCCTACCAACCAGGCTATCCCGGCCTCATCATAATATAATATTCTAATATAATTATGAAATGCACAGAAGAATTGATAAAAAAATATTAATAATTAAATACTATAAAATACAGTCGTATGAAATTTTAAAGCATTTTTCATTCGCAAAATTTACCATTTAAAAGGAACATTGCCAACATCAATCATCTATATCATGGAAACAAATTTACATTTTGCGTAATATTCATAAAAGTAAAAAAAAAATGTTTCATCACTGGCATCAAATTTTAATTAAAATTACCCACATCTATCCTGGATTTATGATTATTTGCGATTATATTTGAATTCCGACATACCTCCTTTTTTTCTATATAAAGAAAATATATTTTTCAAACTAATGCAACATTCGAAAGTATAACAAATCTCAAATATCTGTAATATTTGCTAACACATACTTTTTTAAATAGAGATTTGAATTTTGAATTTTTTAGAAAAAAAATGCTTTGAATACATATTAACATGTTAAAAATTATATTCTATCAATAACTCATTAAATAATTATATTTCATTTTTTTACCAACTGAAGATTTAATGAAAACTCTATTCCAATTTTCGATTATTCAAATAAAGTGCTGTTTTTTTGTTTTCAGATGCATTTTATTCTTCATTAAAATCAAATCTTTTGTTCATAAAAGTAAAACGAAACACGGTTTCTACACTGTTTGGAGAAAGTGACATTTACAATAAAAGTGCTTTCAGGTTAGATAAATTAAAATTACCATAATACTTTTTCTTATAATGAATGAATTTTCTTTCTAATGAATGAACGTTTCTTTACGAAGTTTAAAACAAATTTTCAAATTGCATATGGAAATTAAAAGTTTAAGCTAATTAATGATACTTATTTCTTAAGTTAGAGATTTTTATGATTATTTTCTGTATTTATAAATGTACACAATAACTTATGTACAAGTTCTATCATTAAAGCATCTATTAATTAACGAAATGTTATTTTTTCCAATAGTTTGTCCATGGGAATAATTTTATTATCCTTGTTTTTCAAATTAGCAATATTTTTAGATGTTTTAATTACTTATTTGAGATTTTTAACCGGTTGAACATTAGTAGAATGAAAATACTTTCAAAAAGATTGTTATTTAAACATTTTTAATATTTAATTTTTTCTAATAATTTTTTAATGAAAAAGGAAAATAATTGTAAAGCTTAAATAAATTAAAGTCAATGTAACTCCGATGTTTATTTAAAGTATTCATAAAGATATTCAGTAAAATAGTTCTCCATTATTGAAATTTTTTATTTATCTATGAAATAAAATATTAGAACTCTAAATCATTATTTAGTCGATAAATTGTAAAGCCCGCTCATATGCATTTATACATTTCTTTGCATAACCTATTGAAAAGATTGTATAGCACTCCATTTTGTTTCTAATTTCCTTTCTTTTTGGTTTTAATAAAGCACTGAAATAATATTTGTATTATATTTCAGCATTGAACAGCAAAACACAGCATTACAATATCCTAAGAAAAAAGCGTAGCATAGTTAGTAAGGAATATTAAAATCGTCTCAGAATCTGAAATTTATAAACAAACATCAGACATTAAAATAATTAAAATTTCCTTCTTGATAGTTTCTCTTTAAGCAACCGTCCTATTTTAGAGTGGCTACTTTACAACAAAAGCATTAAGACAGTTATTAAAGTTGTTATTCAAATTTGATTGCCAGTTTCATCGCTTTCTGTAAGTATTTCATAATTCTTTGCATTGAAAGTTCTATCTAATATTTAACGGCATAAGAATAAATAATATGTTTAAGATTAATAATACTGAAATTAAATATCTAGAAAAGATAACCTTATTTATACTAATAATCACAAGGTTTTTTTT
Organism: Argiope bruennichi; assembly: GCF_947563725.1. Taxonomy (NCBI): domain Eukaryota; kingdom Metazoa; phylum Arthropoda; class Arachnida; order Araneae; family Araneidae; genus Argiope; species Argiope bruennichi. The sequence goes on from NC_079159.1 coordinate 128,854,827, forward strand.
TATTCTGCTGTTTAAAGCTGTCATATTTAAAATATGACTCGCCGGTAACCATTTCAGCCATGGAAATACAATGATAAGCATACTTGAGAATCTAACTGATTTCTTTTGCATAAATCTTCAACAGATTGAATTCGGTGCGTCACAAAACTAATCTCAATAATATTTTTAATCAAATATCACTGAAAATTTCCTATTTACATCTAGATGCGGATCATCTGAAAGAAATTCTTGAATTCTTCTAGAGTTTTCTGTTGTTAAATCATATTTTCATTTGAAAACATATTTTGGTCCAAAATCAAGGATGTAAAATAAAATGTTTTTGAAAAGTATCATATCAAAATATTTTTCAATTTTCTTTCTCTGAAAGTCAAAGATATCTGCGTTTTCGTTAAGCACTCTGCAACATTCAGTAGGGTCCATCGAACATGTGGATAACTTATTCTTTCATCGAGCCTTTTGAAGTGCAGACAGAAGATTTGAATGAGAAAGGAAATAAAATGCTAGGAAACGTTATCATTCCTCAACAGATTGCGAAGCCGAGCTTTTAAGGTTGCCCCATGCATATTCATCATCTTTCCTGGCCCTGAAAAGAGTCATTGCCAGATGCTGACACTTTCATTCGGTAGAAGTGATATTTAGAAGTTGTTTCTAAAAAGAGAGGGGGAACTTTCTTATTTTCTTGATAAAACTCGCGATTTTTAGTAGTTATTTATGTACCAATACCTCAAATTAAGAATTTTGAAATCCACTTTAGGAAAATATCTAGAAATTGTCAGTTTTTTCCTCATAATAAATACTATTCAGTTCTTTCCTCATAGTAAAGTAATAACTAATATTATCGAAAAAACATATGTGAAATCCTTTGAGAGAATTTTAATTCTTGATTTATTGCATGAAATTCAGTCAAAATTACATATAGAACTGTTATACAGAATTTTTAAAATGATATATATAAATTTTTCAAACTTTTGCAGTGACAGAATACTTTCGATTCTACAGGATATTATGTCAGATTAAGTTTTGTAGTAAAAAAAAAATTCACCCTAATAGTAACATGAAACATCGTGTAGAAAATGGTAAGATTGATACAACGTTTCATACATTCAGTGCAGGAAGACAAGGAAAGAACTCTTAGTTGTTCTATTACTATAAATTCGCAACATTTTCTGATCGAATAAATAAGGTTGAAGCACGCAAATCTTTCAAAGGTAATGTTAATTTCATGAGAAAAAGCAAACCCATCTGTTGCGTCACGATCAAACTTAAATTTGAATGCCAATATTTTGAAATATTTGTATTGTTATTTGTACTTCTTTATTATTTCAAATTGTATGCATATATTATCTTTGTGTTTGCTGTTTTTGAGTTTGTATCCCCAAACTCAAGGTGGAGAGAATGTTGCGTCACGGTCAAACTCCGTGAGATGTAAGTCTCTCTGTTCGGGAGTGGCAACAGAAGTAAGAGAAATTTTGAAAATATGGCGAAAGAGAAAATCGTGTAATGTTTGTGCTGTGCTGTTTTGTTTTAAATATATGTTATTCATGTTTCCTTCAGTGCTGTCATCAATTAACAAAACTGCCTACATTTATTTTCTAAGTCAATCCTAGTAGGAACGACATTTCTGGCGTCCCCCTGTGGACAGGTTTTATTTTGCAGTTTGATAGCAGTAAGAAAATGGAATTTCCATTTTGAAGTTATTGACATAGTTATATCTCGATCATAGGCATTTATCATTGAATGCACGAACTAATTTAATAAGATAGTAAAGATGGAAATTATTAAACGAAATAGAACAGCGCAGCGTGCTTCATTTACGAAAGGATAAAAACTGGGTGTACCGCAATATCTGGAAAAAATTAGAATCAACCCGTACCCTGAAAAAGTCTGCCTACCCCTGCACTAAATAGTATTTTCCTTATCATTATGAAATTTTTAAAGAATACGTTTAAAGTTTTTAGTGGTAATTGTATGCTTAAAATTTAAAATATTAGCATGTCCTTCGACTTTTGGGTAACAAGCGTCACCTGGTGACAAAAAACTGAAAGCAACGAATTCTTCTTAAAATTTTGTAATCAAACGATTATTATCGAGCAAACACGATCTAATTAACTTATTTTCCTTTTTTCGACTGGGCACTGATAAATATGCACGGAAGATAAAAAAAATACTCTCTAGAAGTCAGAACTAGGGAACATTTTGAATAACTTTTGACATTTCAAGCAATCCAGTATCTTTACTCTACATGTAAATTCTAACCCATGAAAAGGAGAAACATCTATTAAAAAATGAGTAGAAGTTCCCAATTATAAAATTACTCACAATTTTAGGGGTTCAGATTCAATTATACATATTACTATTTTACGGGAAAATCCGTAACGCGATGTGCTTCCTTTATACGATTAATTTTTCAAAAATAACTCTATGCAAAAACCGAGTAATATTCATTGTCTTGCTGATGAATATATTTATCTTTCATATTTTTTCTCATGACAATAATTATAATAATGCCATCATTTCATCATTTTATGCAAACCACTCCGTTTATTCAGAAAAAAAAAATTAATGAAATTTTCTTTTTCCCCACATACTCTCAGTTTATTTCTCTTAAATAAGTCGGGGGCTTTCGATTATTGCCTTTGATTTATTTGAAGAAATCCTTTTAAGGCAAGCATATCACAGGCATCCCATTCAATACGTACGCCTTTAGCTCGTCTTCCCAGTGATTGGGCGTCCTGGGTTCGAATCACGGTTCGGGCATGGTTGTTCTTCCTCAGTTCTATCTGTGAGTTGTGTGAATGTGCCCTCCTGTAAAAAGGGATTGTGCAAGCGAATAAGTGATGCGTGAGTGGCAAAGTCATACACTTGACCGTAGTTGGCGTTACTAAAGCAAGAGAAGCACCACCTACCGGCTGAAATCGGTATCTCCGTAACAGCGGGCTTATCTAAGTGCCATAAGAAACAACAACATACGTACGCATTTACGAATAATTCTAGTGAAGTGATGGTTGCAATAAGAATTGGTTAGTTAAAGGTGAAGCATTGGATGTGCATAAATATATACCTGTACATTTACTTGAAAATTCTATTTTTATTGAGAGCAGACTGGCCAAAAAAGCATGATTTGGAAAGCAGTTAAGAACTTCGTTCATTAAGATTTTAAAAGAACGTGAGCAGATGAGAAAATTCTAATTTACTTCCTTTTAAGAAAGTCTTGAGTATCTTACAGGCAAAGAAAAACTCATTCTTTAATTTAAATGCAATTTATATTTCAGAGGGCGAAAAAATGGAAGTTATTAAGTTTTATCCTTTAATGAAGAGCACAAACATGGACGAATTTTTTTGTTTCGTGTTATGGGATTTCATAGAAATGGCATTCTTCAATTAAAAATGGGAATTATAATGTCTGATAACGCAAAACGTATTAATAATGTCTTATTTATTTTTCTTTTATAAATTACGTAACAATTTTATATTGCGGAATTCTGAAATTGAAAAGTAAGGAAAAGAATTTTAAATTCCTGTCCCTTTATATACGAAGAAAGGAAAGCAAACAACATGAGGAATTAATAAACTTGAAGATTTTTTTTCTTTGACTTATATTTATAAATCATTTGTAATTGTTGTAATGGGAAAAGCAGTAAAATATTACTTTATAAATAAAACTCTTACTTTTTTATATAATCTTTTTAATTTAATAGAAAAGAATTTCCCTCCTCAGTATTACACAATGAATATCTGAAATTTCTTATTGATTTTTTGGTGATATTAAAAATAAAACGGACTGAATTTCCTTTTTGGAAAGTGAGTGAATTTTCTTTTTAATGTTGTCCAAATGAAAATAGTGAAATGAAATGTAATTAGTCACAAGCATGTTGCCACCTGAAAAGCAATTATATGATTTCAGAAATGTAATCAAGGGTTTCACTCATAAAAATTCTTAAAATAGCAGAGAAAAAAACATACTACATTATAGTATGTGTTTGTTCTAACCGTTATTAAATAAGTAAATTTTAAACAGTTGGGGATAAGCTATTTTTCCTCTTGCGTGTACTTTAAATGAAGTAAAAAATCATATTTTACGTTGACTGAATAATTAAAAAAGTATTGTTGAAAACTCTGTGATGTCTAAATTTTTGTACAATCTCTCGCTTCTATTAATCATATTTAATTAAAATATGATAAATACTCTTACTCTTTAAATGAAATAAAGTTTCATTTCTGTGATTAAAACTTAAGCTAGCTATAAAGTTCTGTATATCACTATATTAGTTAATTTTAGACCAATTCAAGGATGTTGTTGTTGTTGTTTCTTATGGCACTTGGCTTAATTGTTTCTTGGCACTTGGTCAGCTATTTTAAGCCGAGAGAGCGCCTCTTGTTTCAGTACCGCTATTTAGGGCCAAGGGTAAGATTGCTACTCATGTGTCACAACCCTTTTTACGGGGTGGACTTCATTCATGCATTTCATTCACTCATCCACAGATTTTTTTTTAATTTTTTTAATTTTTCGTAATTTAGACTTGAATCAGAGAACTATCACTTCTGAACCAGTACCCCTAGTGGTATTGTCTTGACATGGAGGACTTTGTGGCCACGACAGAGTTACGCGTGCACCAGCCACCACATACACGGGATATTTTACCTAAATATGATTAATAGGATGGATAAATTGTTTAAAAATTTGTCCTTCCTAATTGTTAAGTAGTGCATTTATTAACTCAAACAACACAGAATACGTTTTTTTTTACGTCATTTAAAACATTTGTTCACCAACAAATATGTTCCTATTTTTGTAAAACATCAATTATTGGCCCCGATTAAAATGGACACATTTAAAGTAAAGCGCAACTTGGCCACAAAACTGATATCTCACTGAACGAGTCTTTGCACAAACAACTTAATCGTTGTTTAAATTAACACCCTTTCAAATTTTATTAACAAATATATTTTCATCAGATTTAGAATATTACCATGAAATTTGTTAGAAAAAAACACTAAATCACAAATTTCTTTTTTGTTAAATTAAGCTTCTGACTTGATGTGAACAGTTTTGATGTAGCAGTCTGCATATAGGTTTACAATTCAGTATATTCGTTTGCGATTTAGTAGATATAAAATAACAACTTTTAAAATTTGTGTAGTTATTAAATTACATTAAATTTAAAATTTCATTTTGGGTCAACAATTTACCAAAAAAATCTGTAGAATTTTTTAGATTTTTGTTGAAATTCTGTTTTAAGATAAATGATCTGTTTTAGGTCCGAATTTGCTCTATCTAAAGATAAATGTCTTTAGATGATGAGTGATAACCACTACCATCAGAATTAGAAGTGCAATTTATCACATACAATAAGATTATAATCTATAATATAATCTATCCTCAAGTCTGTGTAAAAAGTGAAATATACATTTGAATAAATTTTTAATCTTAAATTTGGTACGTGACGTTTACGAATCTTTTATATTTTTAATCCATTTTACACTTTCTTTCCTTGTTTTTCAGATATAACGCGTTTACTTTTGTATCATTTTAATACGCATTTTACGCAATGTTTTTTCTATTATGCCTATTCCTAATATATTGCTTACTTTCGTTGTAATCTTTATGTCATACAGTTTCATTTTTACCTTTTGCATTTCATTGATTCGTATATATCAAATTGATTGAAAAACATTTTCATAAAGGTGTGGTAGTAAGAACTCGATTTGGTCAACAAGCAATTAACAAAATTGAATGTCAAGAACACAATTAACTATCATAATACTTCAATTATAATTAGAAGCGAAATGACTGCATAGAATAAATGAGTAACGTTTGTTGAAAGTACGTATGTACAGAAGTAGTTGAAATTTTCATTTATATTTTTAAATCCATGAAAAATCAGAATACAGTTGTAATTGTATCATAGATCGTTTTCATACTACATAAAAAATATTTCAACAAGGTTTCTTTCATAAAAATATAATACACGTTTTAAAACCTTGCTTTGCTGCAAAAATACTTTACAAGTACTAAATCAATTTTGTTACAAACAGATGACAATAATTTTTTCTTCTGTTTACAAAAATTGTAAACTTAGTGGATTTACTGTTTCATAAAAAAGTATCCAATCTGAAATTGAGTTTTTCAGAGTTACAATATTGAAATAATGCGTGAAATATACACCATTTTACTAAATGAAACCAGTTCTGTGTACAGCTTTCTCTTGAGAGAGAGAAAAAAAATTATAAATATGAGTATTGCATAAAAAGTAATATTTTTTAAAAAAAATATTTCTACTATCCATTTACAAGCTGCTGAAAAGTTCAGGTAGTCCTAGCAACCAAATTGAAACTAAAGTTTATTGGTTGGATAACATAAGTCATCTGATAGGATTTAGTTAAAATATTACCGTTTTTATCGGGCAAGTAATATTAGTAACTTAATAAATATTACCAGTATTATCATTTTCAATCGTATTATTTCAAAATTATTACGTAAATATCAACTTAGGATTGAATAAAAATTGTACGAAAAGGCGTAGAGACACTAATAGGATAAAAAAGACTTGTTGATATTTCTCCTGGGATCCATCAAGTTTCATATAAAACACCTATTTTCAGAATTTTTCATCCCAATCAAGATGTCTGATTCATCCTAATCTTATCGTAACTTCGCAGTGTATCTTTTAGAAAAACTAAATGAAGGGGTCACGTGAAATATCAAATATTTATTTGAAGCTTCTAGACTTCACTTCATCCAACTATTTCACTAAATGTTGCAAAATGTCCATCGATCTACTATTGAGATTTAAAATACTAGCCCGATTTGGATGCATGAATCTCTCCGAGAATGTTGCTTTTAACTCAAAAATGATGCAAACATAGTACAAGATTTAAATTAAGATTTAAAAGTAAAACAAGTCACGCGCAACGCATTAACAGAAAATATTGATTGAAATCAAACAAATATCAAAAGCATGAAATAGTTTATATTTGATTACAAACTATTAAGAGCAATTTGAGTCATTTTTCTTGCAGTATTTCTGCTAAAATTAATTGTTCCTTTCTTTCACACTTTAAACACTTGACAAATGTTATTGCAATACATTTTATCCCACATTATGATAATTGCTGTTCCCAAGAGCAGACGAATATTTCATTGTAGTGTTCGAAGCCCTCAGACTGCATGGGACACCTGAGGAATGGGGGAAACACTTGCAGTAAATTTCTGAATAATGTATGAGCAGCATTGCATCATTTTAATTAAGTGTGGATTGGCAATGCCTTCCTCAATTAAGCTCTAGGGAAGACTCAGACAATCTGTTCAACTGAAGAAACACTTCGACTAGATTAATATTCTTAGTTTCAAGTGAAATCTTCCATAGAGAGTTATTATAATGAACATGTTATTTAGAGGAATTAGTTTGAAAAGGAGTTAACAGGGAAAGTGAGTGAAAGTAACAACAAAATAATTAACATTTAACATTAAGAAACAAAATTCCAAAATCAATCCTCTATGAAAGCTTATATTAATCGTAACTGAAAAGATATGATGAACATTGATTGGCCTAAATTTATTTTTGCAGGTAGAATCATAGAAAATTCGTTACTTATTTTTATGAAATTTAACAATTAATTCAGGAAAAAAATGAATAATGAATGTGTAAAGAAATGATAAATAATAAAACCATTTTAAAATTTCGTCAGGAAGTATCAAATTGTATCTAGAATTTAATTTCAAATAAAAATTATAAAATTCTTTTTACGCTGATAGTTGAATTATTAATTTTGTGTTTGCTACATCTGAGTGGAAACAGAATGCAAATAATATTTCAGAATGCAATTTATGGTTAAAAAACAGCGCAATCATTTATTTTCATTGAAAAATTTATAATAAACATAATTTTAATGCTATTCTATTCTCTTTATATTCACGAAGAACAGATGCAATAATTCACACCTAATAAATAAGAACGCAATAAGAACCTAAATTTTCAGCAGCATTCTTGGTGATTGGGTCCTTTGACGCCACATCTCCAAATAAATGTTAGACATAACAGAAAATAATAAGGTGTTGGCATATCCTCTATCATGTCATTTATATTAAAAAATCCAAAGGATGTGTCAAAAGTCCTCATTGCTAAAAATAGCATAAAATGGCATTTTGAAATTAGATGAGAGAAGACTCCCTAGAACGAACGATCACTGCCGGATGATCTGAGCATCATTACCAATTCTCCAGATTCAGCATCCAGGATAACAAAGTCAGAGAGTTTCTGTGGGAATGGAGCGTGTTTGTACTGCCCCATTAATAAAATGTTTCGCAAAGAAACCTTATCCTGAATGCTTATGTGAGATGGCTGTTTTAAATAAAAACACTGTTTTGATGCTGCCAATTAATGTTCATATATTCAAAAACAATCACCTCATAAAAATGGTCATTGTGTCATTTTAAAACTCAAAACACTATCTTTAAATATATCAGTTTCATATCCAGACAATTTCCCCTTAATTTTAACAATATTTTAAATTCAATTTGTTATAATGTTTTTAAATTTATGATGGAATTAAAACTCATCCATCAAAACATTCAGTTACATGTTTCTGTCATTGATTAACTCCGAAATAGAATCTTCCATATCGCTTTTATTTTGTTACATATTCGTCTTTTAATGTGCAGAAATTAATTCAATATAATTCATGTTTTTACTGCCTTATTATTTGATAAATAACAAGGTTGATGTTAAATATGTCATAGACAAATCCGCTGACGAAATCAGCGATTACCGACGGTTCTTCGGTGGAATCGAGTTTGGTACCTGAAACTGTCCGGTTGCAAAGCCAAGAACTACTTTAACATCAGACCACCGCGGCCCAAAAAAATAAGGTGAATTATATATATACTAGGGAACCTCGCCCCTTGCTCACTTGCCCTCGCCAATCCCCAGGAACTGCTGATGTAGTTCCTCTCGGATTGCATTCGCTCGCTCGCCATGTACTTAACCACTTTAGTCTAGCAACAGATATATTCAGATTCAATTTATTCCGAAATATGACAAAACAATGAAAGAAATAAAAAAATGTAAAGCAAAAAGTACACTCTTAAAAATCCCTGCATCAAAGTTCTTTGTAAACACAAATAACCTTTCACTTAAATAACTATCTGCATCCACCAAAGAAACATTTTTTTAAAAAAAAATTGGGTTTTCTCACAATTTTTCAAATTTGGGATCTTTACGATAAACATAGAATAAAAAATTGATATTTACAAAAAAAATATAAAAAATTGTGTTTTCCCACAATTGTTCAAATTTGGAAGCTGCATTACAGAAAAAAAATAAGAATTTGACATTTACAAAAAAATAAATTGTCTGAAAGCAGCTATATTCAAATTCAGTCCGTTCCAAAATAAGATAACACAATGAAAGAAATAAAAAATGTAAGGCAAAATGTGCACTTGTAAATTGAACCTGATTCTTCTCTTGGAAACAGCAAGGGATAGACCATGGGATCACAACATTGGTTTAATGGAGACATATTTTTGCAGTTATCACCTACAGGATAAATACAGATCTCGATTAACAGGTGGTTCGCCATTATCTCCAAAACATATCGCTGCAATTTCTGTTTTTGTTATACGTTGGTTATATCTACGTATATCTAAATTTCTAGTCTCCATGAAAATCACCCAGATATTTGTAGCAGGACTATCTTCAGTTATACAATCTGCAGGTAACAATCGATGAACGGATTGATCGCTCTCTAAATAGAATTCAATCTTTCCATCACAGAGAGAAAATATCCTTCATTCTTTTCCATGCGTTTTTAGTGTCTTCACTGGTATCAAACACATATAACTGACACTAACCTGGTTTGTTATGACCACTGCATAAAGGAGAAACCATGTGATATACCTGACCAAGAATCCTATAGCAATATGGTCCTGTTCCAGGAGGAGGCTAAATTTTAACTCCCATGAAACAAGGAGAAACCATGTGGTATATTTGACCATGGATCCTATAGCAACATGGCTCTGTTCCAGGAGGAGGTTTAATTTGAGCTCCCATAGAAGCAAAAGCAGAATTATATTATCTTATATGCTTCCGACAGTTTCTTCCTTCGATTGAATCACTCATCAGCAAGTCTTTCAATATTTCTTGTGGATTCAGCAGATGTTCGAAAACAATTTTTATCATGACAGCATTTCGTGTATTTGCCATTTGAATTTGATTCTTTGTCCAGCAACATGCCTTGCAAAAAGAACAGAGTTCTGATATAGTCCCACAACTATGCCCCTGTAGTTCGGAAACTTCGCTCCGTACACATCAACTTTAAACCTATATCGTTCATTACGACTGGATTTTCTTATAAACGATTCTTGAGCATTTTCATTTGACTTGTTTTCTCTTTTTCGAAGATTTCGTTTTAAAATCGATACGGAACGACTTAAACCCAACGTAAAAAATTTTGCCCGTTTTTTGACCGTTAATTTTTAGTTTAAAAAATTTTCAAACCGATGTAAGAATAGCTTTTGCTTGATATCTTATCAAACCTCGTGTTGATATTCCCGGACGAGGTCGAAGAGTTTCCAAACGGCGATTAACAAAGTCGGCCTGATTTTGCGTCCACGTAAACGTTTTAAATATATATATGAAAATACAAGGGTCAACAATGCATGCGTGAATTTACTAAGCCAGTTGGGATAACACAAATAGTAAATTTTCTACGCCAGTTGGAATAACACAATGCAGATTAGAAATTTTTAATTTCCTTTATTCTGTTTAATTTTAATTCAAAAGTACTTCAGAATGAATCCGAAAGACCTATTAATTAACAATGTTTATTTTTAAATGCATCAAACACTAAGAAAATAAACAGAATTGTTTGAAATAATCAGTCGAAAACATGTTAAGCCTAACCACATTAGCATGGAAAAAAACTGAAGCCTCACCCTTACTCATTTGGTGGTGTAAAGTGCTGTGAATCGCCGTTTGGCAACACTTGACATCACCAAATAAGTAAGGCTTCAGTTTTGACACACACACATACACATATATATATATATATATACTTATGTCCATAAATTAAGGATAATGCAAGTTCAGGAAAAGAAAGAGTCAGAAGCAAAACAAATCTGACATATTTGTAAAGCCTATTTATTAAGCAAAAGGTAAAGAGCAAAAAAAGATGCTATATGTTTGATATCATTTATAAAAATTGCAATTTTTTGCTCCCTGCAGCAAATTATAAAAAAAAAACTTATTTACAAAAACCAATATTACATGGTTGGTATGATGGCTAATACATAGTATATCTCCACGACGATGCAATACTGTCCATACAACGCCTAGGCATGCTGAGTCTCATATTATCGATCTGATCTTGGGGAATATTGCACCACTGATCACGCAATGCTTTCCGAAGTTTAATATGCGTGTAGTAGTTTTGAATTATCATTCTTATGCCCTCAACGATTTACAAACAGACCTATTGGCGGATTCAATATGAAATCAAAAACTATTTTAACTTAATGATTACATACAAAAGCTTATTCCCTATACAGGGATATTTTTTAGCTATCTCACTTTTGAACTAAAGAATAGAAATTCGACTAATGTCAACATATTGACGGATTTGGCTTAACTTTTTATTGCAGACCTGCGATTCTAGTAATAAAATTACATACCAAATTTCATCTATCTCATACCGATTTCAAATGACTATGTTCACGTTTACACGGATGCAAGAAAAACTTCACGTTGATGGATTTCCACAAAACATTCACAGAAATCTAAAACGGTGTTCACAATGCATGCTCTCTACTCCACGCTAACCGCAGGCTACAGTGAGTTGCAGTAAATGGAACACATTTGACAGGCCTACGAGCATATAGACCAATCTGCCCTAAGCGTCTGTACACGATCTGCCTTGAAACTGTCGTGCCAGTGGCTGAAGAGAGAGCTGACGAGACAGGTCTGATGCTGTGCTCCGTCTTTTTGTTTTGGCAGTTACTGTCAAATACCGGTCCTCATTCGACGTTGTAACTCGGGGATGACCTATGTCTGTAACGTCTACTCACATTACCATTTTCTTGGAATCGTTGCCAAAGTCTGGAGATGACATTCTGGGCGATTCAAAGTTCCTCGGATACTTCCAGCTGGGTACACCCACATTCCAGACGGTCGATAATTCTACCACGTAAAATATCATCCAAATGCGTCCTTTGTGTTATAACTATGCGGTTATTGCACTACCTGGTCACAGCAGAAAGGCTGCGCGCAAGGATCTTGTTCTGGACCAGTTTTTTGGAATCTTGTCGCAAACGAAATTCTTTCTGAAAAATGGCCACCTAACATTCACCTCCAGGCATTTGCAGACGACTTTGTTTTTGTAGTAGCCGAATCAACTAGAGCAAAATTGAAATCAGCCGCCCAGGATGCTCTCTCAATCTTCAAATGCTGGACCGACAAGCATCACCTTCAAATCTTCATAGAAAAATCATGCAATATCTTGATAAGCAAATTAGTCAACGGACCAACAATTAAATGGAATAACGTAACAATAAAAAGGCAACAATCTTTAAAATATCTCGGTGTTACCATCGACAATAAGCTTAACTGGATTCCTCACCTCCTTAACACCAAAACGAAGGCGACTCTCTTATACCAAAATCTCAGCAGAATTGCTGGCTCCCCATGGGTCTGAAAAAAGAATTCAGGCGTCATCTCTACTTCACCGTTGCTGAGAGAATGATCCTACATGGAGCATCAGCTTGGGCCTATCCTCTCTCATCTCGACAACAAAGAATCCTAATCTCAATACAGAGAAAATTCCTCCTGAGTATTTCCGGAGCATTCCGAACAACATCCACGGCAGCACTACAAGTTATCAAAGGAATTCTTCCACTTCACATCAAAACGCAAGCAGAAGCAACCTATGTAAGAGTAAGTCGTCTTCAATTACCTAGCCATTTTCAGAATATATCATTCCCTCCTGAGAACTTCGAGATGAAATGCTCTCACACAAAAATCTTCCCCTCAGACTTTCTTCTTGAGGACAGAATTTCCCTCAAACAAAAATTCCAACCTACAAACAAGACGGATATTTTTACAGATGGGTCCAAAATCGAGGGAAAAACCGGCTTTGCCTACTGCGTATTCCAAAACGAACAAATTACTCATCAGTGGCTCGGCAAACTGAATGAAAAGAACTCTGTCTTTCAGGCAGAGCTGCTGGTCATTAAAGAAGCATGTAAATGGGCTAGCAAATTCGATCATAAAGCTAAAATATGGAGCTGGATCGCTTTTAAGCTGGAGTGATAGCGAGTCCGGCTTAAAAGCGATCAGTTCATTCTCCACCTCAAGCCCAATTGTTCAGGAAATTCAAGCCATTCTGCTCCCCCAACCTTCTATTAAGTTAGGATGGGTTAAAGCACATGTGGGACAAAACGGAAACGAGGTTGCAGATTCCCTAGCCAAACAGGCCATTTCTGCAGGTACGCCCTTTCAATACCCAGCTCCTAAAAGCCATCTGAAAAGTATTCTAAATGAATTGAGCCTACAGCGATGGCAAGAAGAATGGGACAATGGCTCAACTGGCAGAAACATCCATCAAATCATCTCGAGAGTGACCTTTAACCCATAATCTTGGAATAGGCTTGACATTATCTTTGCAACTGGCCATGGCCTTTTCCCTTCATATTTCAAGAGATTCTATATTAAATGATCTGATCAATGTGGCTGCGGCGAAGTAGGCAATCTCCTTCATTATGCCACTAGCTGCCCTCTCACCATATCTTTTCATCTCAAAAAACCCTCCCACGACCTAGAAAATATCTGGTGGACCAACGTTATGAGAAACAAGATGTCCAAGGTTAAAATTAGAAATCTTGTGCGGTTCCTACAAGAGAACGAGGAATTGATTTCTCCAGACCCAAGCCCAGTATAAATTTTCGTTTCATTTCCCAACCAAGCTCTTCTCCGGAATATATTAACTTCAATAGATTTCATCTATTCATACACCCTACCGAACACCTCCTTCATAATTATAATATTGTATATAGTTACTTTTTAAGTGTATTGATGATATTTTATGTCTTTTTATGTCTATTTTTTTATCTTAATAAATACTTCCACGTATATCCTTTCAACCGACAGGGAATCCTAGAGATTCCAAGTTCGGGGATATTCTGTGGTGAAAGAAAGTCATTGTGACGTACTATCGGTGTCATCTGGTGGCTTCCTGCAATTTGCATATGATTTTTGAAGATGTGTATAGTCATTTTACGGATGATATATGTACAGGGTGGTCAAAAAAAAACTTCCCCTATATATGAAACCCTAGCGGCCTATCCGCTCAACCAATCGAACCAAAATTTCAGACATGGTTGTTTGAAGGTATGCGCTGGAGATTGTAATGATTCTAAACAACACAGAGCTCACGGTTACGGTTACAGTGAGAGAATTTCGATATTTTCGAATGGCAACACCCACTTTTTCCTTGTGCAAATTGATCAGCGTATTGAAAAACCACAAATGGCGTTGAAACGACGAAATTGTTACGAAAATTAGAGGCGTAAATCATTTACAAAGAAGAGCATTATAAAGGACTAATGACAACACAGAGAAGAAGAGCTTTGACGCACTTTGCATAATTCACAGGGTTAAACATTAGCAACGAAATGTAATTAGTGACATTGTATGGATGCAAGATGGGGCTCCTCCACACGTCACCCTATGTGTTCGATCAGTGCTGCAACAACACTTTGGTTATAGAGTCATCTCTCATAACTTTGCGGTTTCGTGGCCACCGCGATTCCCCGACCACACTTCTATGGATTTCTGCTTCTGGGGTTATCTGAAATCTTAGGTGTACACGCCTGGTCTACGAGATGTGTCAGAATTGCAAGATGTCATAACACGTGTGAAGTTATGCAGATTCCTTCTTTCATGTTACGTTCGACATTGTTGTCCACAATCTTCCGAATGCAATGCGTTGTCGCCTGCGAAGGCGAACACGTTGAAAACCTGTAATTATAACTTTCCACTCCAATAAAAGATTTTTTTTTCTTTCCTCTCTATATTGTCATTAGTCCTTTATAATGCTCTTCTTTGTAAATGCTTTATGCCGGCAATTTTCGTCACACGTTAATCGTTCCAACGTCATTTGTGGTTTTTCAATACGCTGATCAATTTGCTCAAGGAAAAAGTGGGTGTTGCCATTCGAAAATTTCGAAATTCTCTCACTGTAACCGTAACCGTGAGCTCTGCGTTGTTTAGAATCATCACAATCTCCAGCGCATTCCTTCAAACAACCATGTCTGAAATTTTGGTTCGATTGGTTGAGTGGATAGGCCGCTAGGGTTTCATATATAGGGGAAGTTTTTTTTGACCACCCTGTATTTTAAAATTCAATTTCCGGGTGACTCTGAATTATCCTTAATTTAAGGACATGAGTGCATATGTGTGTGTGTGTAAAATTTGAAAAAATTTGCATATTTACTTATTTAATAAAATATATTATTACAATGATTTTTTCGTATGATGTCTTTTGTTGTTATCTCCCTAAAAATTAAAGTTATGTCACCCAGACTTCAATTTCAGGGATCAAGAATTCTTCTTTTCATCCTATGAAATTTTCCGGTACGAGCAGGAGGCAGAAAGATGCTACATTTGATCGTTACTCGAAGTATTTACTCAGAAGATTTGAAGATTGGAGGAGGTACCTTCATATTTCGTATGAGTAATGATGGAATCCTAAAACCTTTCTATAATAACATATCATTGTGTTATAAAATATGACAATTTAATAATGCGTTTTTTTAATCATTCTTTCAAGAAATAATATTAATTTAGATGGACTGAGACAGCGATACACAGTCAAATCTCACATAACGAGTCATTCACAATACGAGCAAAAAATGTAAAAAAGTGACTCGTTTAATGAGCGATGATTCGCAGAACAAGTGTCGAGGGTATATCATAACGTCACACGCTACTGAATTGGCCCGTATCAGTCTGCGTTTAATGCTTGTTTAAAGAAAACCCTTATATCTACATGGAAGAAGTTTTCACCGTACAACGCCGTCGAACGAAATTCGGAATAGCTTGAGCAAGTACCTGTGAGACCTTAATCTACGAGATTGTGCATTTGGCCAAGATTATTTGAGTGGAGATGGAAAGCATTGATATTCACGAAAGAACACAGCCTGAAACCTAAAATCTTACAGTTTCATTCTGTGAGACAAGCAAAAAACTGCGGAAGGGATTTTTTCTCGAGACGAGGAAATAACAGATTCAACAGAGCAACAAACTTCTAATGATGATAAAAAGAAAATGGAGAATTATTGCAGCGTACGTTGAAACGCATCACTCTAATAAGGCAATAGATATGCGCTCTACAGATTAATTTAGCAATAATGCTGTGTCTGGTTTTCGACAGATTTTGAAAAGTGGCCAGAGATAAATGTCTTTAGACAAGTTTCCCGTAAAAAAAGCTCGCATTGTGAATAATAAGTTACATTATATATATAAATTTGATTCAGAATTTTTTTAATCGGAATGTAACGCATTGTCCTCTTTTACATGAATTCCTATGGAAAAAAATTATTTCTCTTAACGAGAGTGTTTCGTAAGTAACTTAAAATCAAAAAGCACATTATGTTCGTTAAAAGAGGTTCCATTATATTTTTAAAAAAATCATTTGTAAAAATTTATTTCTATATAATGAAGGAGTGCGCTAAATTTTGAATGATTAATTAGATAAAAGATGGGAATTTTATTTACAAAGCCATAGCAATCACTAAAATATGGCATTCTACAATTCCTTTTCTAAAGTGCCTTTCAAAGTTTGAGATAATTTTTAAAGCATAAAATATGAAGATGTAGCATTCCACATATTCTGCTTCATTGAGATTTATACATATCGAAGAATCCCTTAATGAGTTTAATGCGAGAACTGCTCCAGATAATGTCTCCATAATTTCCACTCATTATTTCATATCATTTTTATCAGCTCGTTAAACAACAGCTTCTGCTCCCCCTTTTTAATGCACCTTCCGAAGGAACTTTAATAGCAACTCTCCGGGTGGCACGGAAAAATGATGAGCCTATTAACTGGAGGCACTTTTAACAATCAAATGTAAAATAGGATCGACGCGTTTTTTTTTTTTTTTTCCCCTTGCTTGGGTTTTTTTTTTTTTTTTTCGTTGGATCGAATATCCTTTGATGATGGGTTCACACATTTCCTCTTCAATAATTAATGAGTTCAATGTGTATTAGATCTATACAGCATAGTGAAATACCAAGTAATTAATCGGAGCTACCTTCCAAGGATTTAAAATTTTACAGCTTAAACACACGATAAATGCTTATTTTGTATGGTCAAGATGTGGTTAGAAAGTTACAAAATTTAATTATTAATTAATTTTTTGTGAGAATATTTTTATTTAAGAATTCAATAAGTACATTATCGGAGAATTTAACTTCTTCAGATAAGAAATTGGGCTTTTCTATTATAATAAAGAGTCAGATAAAAAAAATGAAACAAATGAGATTTTCAAATGTCCTTTTCTTATGGAAGTTTGATTATCTATTTTCCTACATTTCCTAAATGCTTGATAATTTTTAAAACCACAAAATTAGCATTTTAGTAAACGGAAGTTTAAAAAAAAAGTAAAAGTATCTGGTTTCTTCATAAAAATCTCTTGATTTATAATCTGAATTTGTGAAATGAATATATAAATATATTTTGCGTCTTTCTTTTCTTTCATACGAAATTTAACTTCCTACGAATATGATGAAACATCACCGTTTATATTATTTTTATGAAATGCCTCAATTTGACTGTTGTTAGAAATTTTCTGTCCAACTTTTATATCTCCCTGGCCACTGAAATAAATTCAGTTTTAATATGAAGTAATCGTGTCTAGTGGCGAAATTAGCAATTAATACTGATTAATCAAATCTTGATGAATTGATATTTACTGCATACAGAGAAAATAAGGCAACATTCAGTTTTACTGACAAAACAAATTTATAACTTACTAACACTTACTGGTAAATTCACTTATTTCAAAAATTAAATAAAATTAAGAAAATTTAAATTAAGAAGAAACGTCAATATGTATAATTTTATATAAATCTAGTGTTTTATATAAAATATAAAACACTAGAATATTTAATATAGAACACTTAACGAGAGTTAAAAAATATATTTTTGAAATCAACAATTAAAAGATTTTTGACCTGCCTATATTTTGAAAAAATTTCAGTTTAAACATTTGTATTGAACATTTATAAAAAAAAGTATTGTATTAAAAACAGTCATCAAAGTTATGCAATTCGTAGCAGCTAAAGTAAACATTTAAATAAAGCGTCAATTTATAACAATTTTTGCATACAATCAAAATCTTTTATAGTTTCCGGAGGCGGGCAGAAGGTTCTGGAGCACTCAGGCATATCTTGGTTCCTAACTGGCTGTATCACCAAAATTCTGGAGGATTCCAGTATTATCTATTTTGTCATCAAAGTCGTAGCCAAGTTTGTCACCAAACCCTGGGATCTCTGTCTGGGGATCACCCCAACAGAGCTGATCGTAAAACGGTGTTTCCAGTAATTGAACTAACCGTATTGGGAAGCAGTATTACAGATTTATAACAATATGAATGTGTGCATGCGCGTGAGTGTATTGGAAATCTACAGGCCAAACCTCGACACTCACAGCTACCAAATTTGACACATGTATCCAAAGGAGGTTAGGAATGTATATCTTGGATGATTTTTTTTTTTTTAGATTTCAAACAGAATTTTAATAAATTAAAAATTAAGCTGAATTTTGGTGTTTTCCTGCGAAATCTATCTGCGATAAAACATTATCGCAAAAACAAAAAAAAAAAAAATTATAACGTTTTGAAATTTAAAAAATTCATCTTATTAATAATATAAATTTAATAATCCTGCGATTTTTGCCTAAATTTCCGCAATTAAAAAAATTTCTACAATAGATTACATTTTTGCCTTGAAGTTTAAACATTTTTCTTTGTTTCATAAACTATCTGATTGTGTTTTTTTTTCATTGCTAAAAGCTAAACAATGAGGTTTCTCTTTAATATCTTTGTAATTTACAAAACATATAAAAAATTAAGTTACAATATAGCAAAATTTCGAAAATAGATGAACTGAATATTTACAAATTTACTAGCGACATGATGTCATGGGATCGATCTCCATTTAAAATGTTCATGTGCATAATAAATAGAGCACATTTAAGAGACAGTTAAAATAAAATGGCTTTAATAACAAATAATTTAACGGAATCGGGGGCATGAGGTTATATCTATATGATTTTAAAAAAAATGAAATAAAACCAATAGTCCTAGCGAACCAGTTACAAATGACCTATAAATAAAAAGGCAGTTGAATCTAAATATAGAGATAAATGGTAACCAGTCATAAATGTACAATTCGTTAAAAAAAAGCGAGAATTTAATCTTTTTTATTCGTTTAAATTAATTTCTATCCCTTAATTATGTCTCATACAAAATTTCATAACTTTAGGAGCAACAGTTTAGTCTGCTAATAACATTAAAATAGGATTATTTCATATGAACATCTTGTGCCAAATTTTATCTGCTCGATGTCAAACTGTTTACTATTGATAGAGTTAGAGAGAGAGAAGAAAGCTCATATTCCTAAATATGTCGATGAGGATCACTTTCCTTTAGCAGGCTCTATCGGGAAAAATGCTATTGCTCTCTTTGCTTTCTACATAAAAAAAAACCTTTATAGATTCATCCCGGTGTAACTAACTGAATGCAATTTTTATTTTATTTTAAAATTTATGACGTTTGGGAGCATCATCAATGGTCCTATGCCTCAGGAATTAAAATATTTCCTAGATCAAAGAAACTCAACGAGTTTCGCCAATTTATCAGCATATGTGGGATCTATTATTAAAGCTATGAGTAGAGCTTTATTCGTAGATTAAACAACACATTCGATGAGCTGAAAAATTATATTTTATATTTTTCAGTATGTTTCATTAATCTCAACATTGATTTAGACATGCTAATGTAATACGTAGCGCAATTTTAATGTTGGAATCTGTCTCGCATTTTAAATGAATAAGTAATAAAAGCTGCTGTGCTATATAAAGCGCAATTTCCCAGATTATGTGAACAGTCGCGTTTGTCATGCAGTTGTGGCATCATGTGACTAAACTCAATTCGGAAGATTTATGTATACAATAAACAGAACAGGAATAATATCACTATAATCATACGGATTATTGTGTGTTAAGTATGTCTACTGTATGACAACGATTAATCGCCAAACATGTCATGCTTATTGCAATACATGATTAATGGCCAAAGGTATCACACTAGTGTATTTAGTATATTCGCCAATGACATGCGAATATGTCTAAAATTCTCCACTACCATTCGAAATATCCGAAAATTTGCCAGTGATATGCTGTTTGCCCACAAACACCATCACATGACTTTTATATCGTAATTTTTAAATACTTATTTTGAAAAAAATCACGACCATTAATTTATGCAAAAGTAATTTGGTTGAAATGAAAAGCAATCATTATTTCTAATAAACATTTGGTGGTGAAAGGAAACTAATTCTGCATTTAATAAACACAGAAATTAGACCAGCGAAAGACGATTAAACATTTTTTTACTGAACACCCACCTTAAAGCCAATAAATGATGTAAAATAAGAAATGCTTAATTAGTGCCACAAAAAATGTAAGAAAAGAAAAAAAAATTTCTCACATTTTTTATAAATGATTGACTTTAAATTTCAATTATTGCTTCAATACGATGTAAAATTATGAAATGTTACTTTTTAAGCGAATTTTCATTCGCGGAAATAATTCTTATAATAATTAAAGCTGTTTATTGAAACTTTTTGGAACATGTCTCTTTTAATATATGTTTATTTATGTGGGTGCTCATTTTTAAGGATTCCATAAAATATTCCAGAAACAAATAAAGCAAATATATTTTGGAAAAAATATATTTACAATAATTTCATAAATCCTTACCTTTAGACTAGGATGAGAGTATTTTAACCACAATTAAACTAAGATAAACTATTTCTTGGGAAAATATTATTACAAACAAATATATTTGTTTTTTAACGTACTTAATATTTTTATCGATAATTCGGATTACAGAAAAAAGTCATAAATTTTTACGCAAAAGGGTGTCATTTTGGTAATATACATCAACATCCGAAATGACACTGTCTCGCTTTTCTTAAATAGGAAGGAAAATGATAATGTATACCTCATTTTGGAACACTCATCGAAGTTTCTGATTATTAATTAAATCTTCCTTTTCTACATCTTGGTAATGCAGAAGGCAAGTAGGTGGATAAGTAAGAGAAAATAATGGAATTAAAGAACCGATTGGGAAGCGAGTTTATTTCTCTTCTTCAGACGGTAATGAATTAATCAGCCACATTCTTTCGCTGTCTTGCAAGTGCCAGGTAATTTAAATAATTCTCAAGTATGACGCTTCTTAAATTGGGACGAAGTTTATGAAGAAACATACATCAATTAAAGAAGACAGGAATTCCTTAACACGGTTAGCAATAACGCATGGAACAATAATCAGACACTCGCGCAAATATATCTTCGCCATGGACTAATCTCGAACATTATCTCATTATTAAATAAATTATTACTAAAATTGTGACAAATGAGTAAAGTATAAAAAATATTTTTTTTTTATTTAGATCACAAAGATATTATGGAAATGGATTTATGGATATTATGGAAATTTATACGAATTGAAAAATAACTGCTGAATCCTCTTCAGGCAATTGTACCACTGATGGAAAATTCGTATCGTATAAAGAGATATTTTGTAGTAAATTTAAAATCAATTATCCAATGTCTGTTTTGTTATTGAAATAATATATTCTAGAAAATGTGTATCAGAAAATGTGTATGTGTAGAAATGTATTCTAAATTAGTACGCATAGAATTTTTCAGATGTAAGAAAAATTTGTTATCTTTAATTCGTATTGAAATATAGATATTACTATTTTTGTGATTACAAATGAAAAAAAGTTTTAAAACATTCATTTCTTACTTGGTTTTGGTTTCATTGGTTTTCTGGAGGGTAATATATTTTTTGAAGTGTACTTTTAAAACAATTTTTGTTCTATGGTTCTACGTAGGGAATTTCAGTGCTTAATTAACGAGCTATCAAACATAAAGAATTGCTTAAATTTCACCGCGTCTTCATTTTATTAACACTTCAGTAGGTAATAACTTTTGATTTTAAGTGATGAAGTCATTTCAACTCTTTTTTCCCATGTTTTTGTTGATATGATTAGTTACTCAAAAAAAGCTTTGCAACCATAACCGTCGTTGATGAAAACGAAACTTTCGCTAGTTTTTCCATTCTGGAATCATTCTGAAAAAAAAAGATTTACGAAGAAATTTTGATAAATAAAATTTCAAATAATGTATTGTTTCTATTTAATTTTTATCTGCAAATTTCTGAATTCATCTTGTTCTGGATTATTACAATAGGTTTTCCCTTTCAGTTTGTTGTGACATTTCTTACATTAATTTCGAATTATTGTGTGATGAAATTAGTGAATAAATGAAAGTTTTATCAACATCAGTTGTTTCATTTCCCATATGATTCGTTTTATCATATTAATCACATCAAAAATGCAAATTTACTTTTCATTTACATTATGTCTGGAATGTTTCACGTGCTTGCAATATTTTTTATTTACCCTGTCAGCTGTCATTCTTTCACAATGTATTGGCTTGATCAAGTTTGAAGTTTCGCCTCTACTGTCGACACCATGTCAGAACATTCCAGTAGTAAAAGATCTAAATAGAATGATGTCGCAGTTACCAAAAAACTTCTGAGTGCTCACGGTATGATAACGAAATCGAGCGACCTGCTTCCGAGCAAGAGGCTTGACTTTCAGAGGGAGATTTCCGTTTTCTACTGCATGACCAGACAGGTTTTGACGCATTGGCTCACGTTTTGCAATTTGCAGCGTTCATTTCTCTTTGGAACCTTCCATACTTCTCCTGGAGATATGTTGGTGTAATGTTCTGAAATGATTAAATGATTCATTGTTAATCGTTTTCGTTTCAAAAAATCAAAAGTTTCCGTTTTCAGGGATATAATTTATTTCATTGCTGTTGTTCGATGTTAATGATTCTTTTAGTTCAATATCTTTTTATCTGCTGCATTCTTCTTTTAGTTTTTCTCTTTTAGAATCTGAATTGAGAATCCAAAAGTCAATTTGTTGGGATTTCTTTGTTTCTTGGTTCATTCAGTTGATAACATTTTTTGTTATGGTCTTATTGGTGATCATTTCTTTTCTACTAAATAAAGGATAAGATAGGGAAAGAAAAACATTCATTGTCGGTAAAAACATAAATTTTGAAAAATGTTAATTAGTTCTGCGAAGCGTATGCTACACTTGTAAATGAATTGCAGCAGCTCTCTGTATCTACCTGAATTTGATAGCTCGTTACAAAGCAGGTATTACATCTAGTGCTTTAAAATGAAATTCCGAAAGAAATTCGGTCCAAATTCCAAGAGAAGAAAGAAATGAAAATATACAACATACTCATTATATAAGAAACTAGAAGAAATAATGAGAAATTGACTAATAATTTTTAAAACAATAAGCATTACTATTCAAGTGTGGTCTTAAGAAAAAATAACTTCTGAGGTGGCCAATATTCTTGGAATTGAAATGATTGGATGAGTCGATTCAGGAACCGATATTAAAATAAACGCAAAACTATTAACAAAAATATCGAATGGTATTAACGATGAAATGTATCTACTGAAGATTACAAAAGCTCACCAGAAATAGAAACAAAGACATTTTTCAACTGAAATGCAACTTCATTATTTTTTTCTGCATTGCTCATAAAAAAACTGCATCGTGTTTTACAATTTTTTTTTATTTTATTTACATGTCAGTTCCAGAATATACCTTTTCTTTATAATTTAAATTAATCACTCATATATGGATAAAGGAAATTTAATTAATCGCAGTTTTGAACTATTTACAAAACCGCATTTACAAAATAAATTATAACAATTATTAAAAATGTTTGGAATTATTTAAACTTTTGAAAGTATTTTAAAAGAATATCAAAAATAATATTAGTAAATGTTCCGAAATTAATTTCCCAGACGTGGAAAGTATCCACTCATTTACGGTGCAGTGAGAAAATGATTATACATTTTTGCACATCTAATTATTTTAAGGAAAGATCAGCAATCTGTAAAAATGAATGCTCTCTGCAAACAGTTTGTCATTGCTTATTTGTAAAATTAAATTTTAGAAGTAAGTTCAACAAAATTTCAAAAGATACTTTAAAAATACACTTTAAATGGAAATCTGTTCCATATTACTCGAATTTGACGGCAAACAGGTGTGTTGGGGAAGTTGGTTATCGCTTCAGAGGACTATCGCTATTCTTCAGCTTTCAGAGGACTAGGTACCCCCCAAAAAATTTTTCGTTATTCACACCAAATTTTTCAAATTTTATAGTAGGTAGATGTTAATTGTGCAGAAATTTAAATTTCTAAAATATTTTTCTGATTCAAAAGTTAAAAATGTAAATACTTTATATTTTTAATATTAAGCTTTTTAAAAAAAATGATCCTTCTCGTACAATTTTCAATATTTTTTCCCAAAATTTTTTAAAAGAACCTCACAATGTATTGAATAGAATTAGGGGTCACATTTTTTGATATCTATATTAGTTTCTAAAAAAAAGGTGCCCAAAATTTTGAGAAATTTTTTGATAAATATAAAAATTTTTTCACTTTGAACATTTTTAGAAAAAACTCCAATCAAAAGTTTAGAAATCCATCTCTAATTCTATTAAGCATGCATTTGAGAGTGATCAGAAAAAAATTTCATGCAATTACAATAAAATGTGATTGACTTTTAACATTTCGTAGCAGACAGAATTGTGGGAAAAAAGCAAACTGAGATAAACAGTTTTAAAGTTTTCAACACAGTAAAATTGTAATAAAAATAGCTCATATGAAACTGGTTTTTTTCCTCAGAACAAAGTGAGGCATTTTTGTGAGCCCTAAGATATCAATTTTATTAATATATACTATTATAAGATTTATTAATTAATAATATGACTGTTATCATATTATTAATTAGTTAATAATTATTAGAAAAAAATTTCGACAGAATATTTATTAAATGATTTGCAATTCTGTTTATCAAATATCTATTAATACACAGCAAAAATTCTAAACCATTTGATTGAAATTCAAATGAAATGAGTTGTTTTGAAGATGATTATAATAACCAGTGAGAAATTTAATAGTAAAGAAAAGCAAAAGAGTAAAACTATAAACCAACAAAGATTTAACCGTTGCAATCTCAAACAACTGTCCTGCTTTTTATTTCATGGAAAAAATGAAACGGTTTGGCTACTTGCACATGAAATATGTTTGATGTAAGCAATGGAAATGGCCGTGGCATTTGATGTCGCATTAAAGAAAATAATTCTATATTTCACTAAATACTTATCCGATTGTTTTGAAATTTTCAGAGGCTCAAGGATGATTTTTCAAGGAAGTTAGAAAATCGAAATTTTCGTCGATTATAACGAAATTCCCAGTGTGCCGAGTCTCCTTCAACAACGGAAGAAATAACTCGATCAGGCAGTGGATGAAACAATGAGGACGGTTGAACTTCAGGGAAACAGTGTACTATTGTCGGAAATCGGGGGAAAAAAATATTTTGTAGAAAGTGTCAAAATTTACCAAACATTCTTATGACTATTAAATTGGTATCATGAAAAAGATACTTTTTTTAAATTTTGAATCTAAATAAGATTTATTTTTGTACTATAATATTTTCGAAAGTTATTGAGGAAAAGCGCCAAAATTCAGCTTAGTTTTCAATCAAACAAAATTTTTATAAAAATCGCTCCAAGCGATCCATTTTCACGCTCTAAGTTATACAAATTCCTGATTGAGTGGTGGTATGTCAAATGATCAGACTTGTAGCGCATCAATACGTACACACACATTCATCTTTACAATTAGTAATGAAACTGACATTCTCTTGTTAAATTATCTGTGAAATATTGCTCATAAAAATTATTTCAGTAAAAAAAAAGATTCCTGATTTTTCTAAAAACATTCAGTATTCTTCTACTTTTTTATGCAGTATATTTGCAAATTTATGTGTTTTATATTTGATATGGAAACAACTTCGTCTTCCTAAGATCATTTTTTTGACTAAAGTTGCAGACAAAGAACAGAACTATCGATTATTAGGGAAAAAATATTGATTAGACTGCAATTTTTCAGATCACATTTTGTTGTTCTTGTTGTTAGTAAAGTTTGTTTGATGTTATTATTTTAAAAATAGCAAAGAAGACGAAAGAAAAGTCTCAACCATTTTTTATTTAAAATAGCGCTAAATTTCAAAGAAAAAAATAGAAATTCTTTTTCTGGTTCAGAATAGAATTATGTGAAAATTTCTCAAATATTTTGATAATAGTTGTATAAATTTAATTCAAAATTTTGTTTACTTTATCATTGTAAGCTATCTCATCATTAGTCTTTATCTATCACACGTTCATTTTTTTAGGACTATAAACCTTGGAGAAAAACTGGACACTAACTGGCATATTTTCATTAAAATGGTGGATGGAAAAGTCTAAAATCATGCGTTTTAATAAAATAGTGATATTCAGATTTTCATAAATCTGTCACCTTTTGTGATTTATTGAGTTGATTGGAATGCAACTCTTTTTTATTTAAAATATCAGTGTCTCAAGAATATTTTGCTAAATAGAATTTACAGGACAGAGAATCTATGTAAAAATTTAAATTTCGTTAATCATCAGGTTATTTGTTGAACCAAATTACATAAAATATAATTATTTACTTCATTTGGACCATTTCGTTAATAGTTGTATGTCTATTACTAAGATTTAAAAATGAGCTGTTGGTCCCTGATTGAAGTGGATATCCTATATATATAATCATGTTTGCCTAAAATAAAATGGATCTATTGAATTAACAATTCAGATATTGTAAAAGATCATATGAAAGGTTTCTTGCACTTATTTTTAAAAAAAAATCCTATTTCGTATTTATTTCATTTCATACAA
Source organism: Argiope bruennichi (assembly GCF_947563725.1). Classification (NCBI taxonomy): domain Eukaryota; kingdom Metazoa; phylum Arthropoda; class Arachnida; order Araneae; family Araneidae; genus Argiope; species Argiope bruennichi. Next base: position 128,881,971 of record NC_079159.1, read on the forward strand.
ACACATGCTGAAAATGACATGTTTTTAGGTTTAATATGCATTAATATAGTTAAATAATTTTTTTTATAGTTTAGCTTTTGTCAAAGTGATGGCAACACGTTGATAAAAGCTCATTTTTTTCTGATGTAACGTTCTTGTGTAGGTTAAATTTTATTTTTACTTTGTGAGCAAGAAAATAGTGGAAAAATATTTTAAATGTATATGGTTGACAAATATACGTCTAAAATATATTTTAATTTAATAAAAATGGAAGTTTAGCTTATAATTTAAAAATTAGTATCAATGAAAAGATAATTTTTTTAACTTTAATATGATGCAAAAATCATTTTGGTGCTGTAAAAATCTCAGAAGTTATCTGGATTTCATTATCTGGAAGTTCATTTTTAATTAACAAAATTAAAATTCTAAAAACTCAACCTTTTCTAATTAAAATTCCCCAAACTCGCCCCGAGTTGCACATTCCAACTCTCCAAAGTATGTCTGTGCCCAATTTCACGGTTCTGGATCAAACGATCTGGCCTTTAGAGCGACACATTATTATAATGATGTGATGTGAAAGTAAGAAGAGTGAAAGATCGTTATTCGATAATGGCAAAATAATAATCTCAAAATAGTCGACATGAAACCTTCAACTAATTTAAACACTGCAAATTTTGGCATCTGAATAAATGAATGATGTTCAGGTAAATGGTAAATAATCATATGAAAATATCAAATAAATTAAAATTTTAGATGCAAAAAAATCTAACATGCTTATATTTCACTTTATTCTACAATATTTCATACCTAACAAGACCATTTTTTCACTGCTCTAAAAAATAATGTCAGCGTAATGAATTTTTTACTGTATCTCAAAATTCTTCCAAAAAGTTTATTTAAATAAAATATTCCATTTTTTATAACGAAAACTTTAAAGTTTCATGCAAATTTTTTAAAATATAAAATATTAAAAAAATGTTTTAAAAATAAAAAATAATAAATAAATTTTTAAGAATTATTGATAGATTTGTTTAATTTATCAAGAAACGATTTAAATATTTCATTCATAGGTCAAAGTTCTCAGTAAATCAATGAGCAGAAATGTACTAAATGAAGGTAGTCGGTCGCTCACATTCAAAAAAGCTGGGCAGCTTAGAAACCTGAATTTTAAAATGTTTTAAGAGACTTATTTAAATTTATTTTCATTTTGCAGAGCCATAAGCAATTGATAAAATTTTTTCGAATGAAATTTTTTTAATATTCTCCATTAAAAGACTCTCGTTACAGCTTTCATAAAAATGTGTCGCTCTCTAAATTTTTATGAAAACGATTTTTTTTTTTTTTAGATTTTTAATTGGAAACTTATGAAGAGACATTATGTTAATTCTCCATTAAAAGAAGCCATTTTGCCTTTTTTAAAGTAATCGCAAAAGTTGGTAGGATACTTTCGGGGAAATGACTTTCCTTACTTTTTAATTAGTGCAAAATTAATTTTTCGGAATAATCTAAAAAGAAAAAGAAATATTTTCCTTACGTTACTTGCGTTTGGATACTCAAGCAGCTGTAAATGTTTGTTCAAAAACTTCAAAAGTAAAAAAATGGTGGCTAAATAGTTGTTTTTTTTTCAACATTTTAAAAGAAAATTCAAATATTTTTGAGTTTCAGAGAAATAATGTTTTCCAAAACATTATTTTTTCATTCACTTTTCTTTATATATATATATATATATATATATATATATATATATATATATATATATATATATATATATATATATATATATATATATATATATATATATATATATATATATATATATATATATATATATATATATATATATATATATATATATATATATATATATATATATATATATATATATATATATATATATATATATATATATATATATATATATATTCGATTCTTTTCTTTTTCTTTCGAACTTATACAAAACGGTCATAAAAAAGGATTCTTGTTGTAACTGTTTTCAGATAATATTTCAAACATCCCTAAATTCTGTAATCGTTTAATTTATTAACAAAAAGTGAGTTAAAAAAATGTTCATTATTTTGAAATGTTAATTTTCTGTGAAATATTGTTGAATGTTTAGTCAAATATGGAGTTCACTTCTTCAAATTATAAATAATATTCCTATGAACTTTAATGACATTCTAATTATACTATTTCGGGAACTTATTTTTTAAAGAAAAAATGCAAGTATTAAACTTGATCGATCTCATATCGTATTACGATCGATAGACAGTTTTCTCTCAAAAAATGCATTTCGCATAAAATATATTAACAATACAATTTATCGCAAGTTTCTTATTTTATTAGTCCATGTTTTCCCTCATTACTCAAGAGATGAATGAAAGATACAATGTATTTATTAAAAATTCTTTTTGATGCGTATTTTATTTTTCTTTCCACCTTTATACATAAAATGTTGCTTTATAGAAAACTGTTTTAGAATAAAAAGAAGCACAAATGTAGAATGTTTTATGAAAAGTTTTTATGAAAACTATTTTGCATTAGAATGTTCTTTTACTAGCTTCTAAGTTTTGTTGCTATTTCTTTTTTTCTATGCTTTCATTCTGTGTTTCAGAATCTCGCCGCATCATCCAAAGAAATTTCTCAACTCACTTTATTTTAAAATGATAATAAATAAAATGAGCATTCCTCTCATTGAATCCAAAATTTTCTATTGAATTATGCAGTCTTCATGAATGCTTGGAATAAGTAGAAAGAAATTACAAACGATAAAGTTTATATATATCAATAACAATAATACTAATAGTGTGTGTGTGCGTGAGTTATATGACTATCGAAATTTGCAGCTTAGCAATATCTTACTGAGGAATTGAATAAGAGATTTTCATAAAATATTTAATTCAAAATTTTAGATAGCCTTAATCCTGGGGAATCAGCTTGTCACCAAAGGCTGCTCATTCAATAATATATGGAGCATTTTATTTTGCATTTGCTGTCTTTTGGAAAAATTTTGCTTCCCGATTGTCATAATCAAACCATGGCTTATCATGTTATAACTTATTGGAATAATGAGATTTTTCCCCTTTTAGCGAATTTTGTAAAGAACTGAAAAGACAGTGGTTCAAAAATTGCATGTTCGAACAATATTAACGGCGATGTAAAACACAGTGCTTCCACAACTTTTGACAGATAATCAAAGATCTGGCTTTATTCTGGTGCAAGAGCATTCCTTCGCGATTTACCGGTTCTCAGCACTTCCGGTCAATAATCTGTTTCAAATTATCCACCTTGCTTCTAAACATGAACCTTTAAAGGTTACTTTGATTTATAAACCACGTTCACATGAAAGTACGACTAAAGGATTCCTCATATTATTTATTCGTTTGTACAAGATCAACTCCGAACAGTCATTACCTTTTCAATCCTCTTACAAAATATAATTTTCTAGACATGAGTATTAAACATTAGGGGATGATTAAACATTAGCTCACCCAAGTAATCATTTTTTTTTCATTTCATCATCATTCTTTATCATGCATTTATCATTATTATTAATTTCAAAAAAATTATTTTTATTCAGTTTTAGCAATAAGTTTCTCGTGAAAATGTGATCTATTTGAAGTTTTTTCTTATTTCGAAGTACATCCCAAAGTTGCCATTATTAAAGATAAGTAAAGACGAAAGCTCATAAATAGTTGAATTAGAGTCTTTCTGCTCAGTAAGTGTAATACATTGATTGCATGGGATCAGTACAGTGATTTGTCATCAACAACAACCAGATAATTGCAGGCGTAAAATATGAAATTCTATCCGTCTGAATCTCAAAAATATTTTATCGCTGCTTGTTCATTTCCAGCATTGTCCCCGTAAACACCATGTGAGGGTTTTTTATTGTTGTTGTTGTTTGTTTCTTTGTTTTTGCTTGTAAAGCATTCTTCCTTTTGTGATTGTTTAAAAAAACATCAAATATTACCAACATACTTTTAACTTTTATACGTAAGTACTGTAAACGTCAAAAAAATTTTGAAATCGAAATTTGAGCGAATCTCCACATTTTAGACAGATTTTACATTTAATGAATTGATCAGGAATTTATCTGAAAAAGGGTCTTACAATTTTTTTAATGTAAGCTATAATAGAAACGAAATTTAAAAAAAAAACATTTCGCTTTTTTATTATTTGTGTTCTAAATATAAACGGCAAGATTGTTCTTTTTCGGTTTCGATTTTTTTTTGTACTTTTTCTTGGACAGCTAGAAATTATAATATTTTACGTGTAATTTTTTAGTCCTCTATGTACTCCCAAAAAACTCCTTTCGTTATCGATTGAATAAAAATACACTGATGATAGAGTATTTTAATTTTAAAATAATTCATTTTAATGCATTTTTACGAATAAAAATTATTCACTTCATTACAGATTCTCTAATGTCATTCGTAAGATGATAAAAAGACACAATTAACCATCAAAACTCTCGACAAATGATCCAAAACAATGTAAAACTTTATAATTTTCATACATGTTTTATAAAAAGTATACACAATGTACACAATCTGTTTTCCACTCATATTTGTTCACTGCTTTGTTGTTGTTGTTGTTGTTATTTTTTACAGTTCTTGGAGTTAAAATTGTGAATTACCTTAGACAACCAATGTATCTCCTTTCTTAGATATATTTATCTAGGAGTAAAAAATCCAATACTCTTTGTATGTGCAATTTTCTTTGCTAGAAAGATTGGAAAACGGATTTTCTTACCTTACATTGCAAGTACAGTTCTCCAAAAGATAGAAAATCAGTGACTAATATATAAAAGTAATCGAAATTTTTTCTTCAGTGTTTATATATGTTTCTTCAATTCAAAGCAAAATCTAAAATCGTTATGCATGAATCCCAGTTATTTAACAAAACATAATAGTTATTTCGAAAAAACTTGTTTTTACGCATGCTAGATTGTTAAACAAAGGGGCAATTTTATTTCTGTCGTTATTCGGCATCATCTTAAAATTTGTTTACCTTTCGTTTATAACTCATCGGAGACATTTTGCATCCATTGAAAAAAACAGCTAAATTATTTCAAAAATTTACTTTGGCTTCATTGTAACGTTTATTTTTAAAAATGTAGTGATTAGTTGTATTAAATAAGGGGTTTCGTGTGGGAACCATTTGGTTCATCGTCAGTATTGTTTGTGTTTACATTGAATTAAATATCTTTGGCAAAATTTATTACTCATGATTCTCCCGAGAAAATATTTTAAGCAACAGATTCTGATAATAAATTAACACATGTTCTGTTCACTGAGTATATGAGCCTAATAAGGTCAAATCTAATGATATCCTAGCACTCGGAAACGAAATCACCCAGATTTTCTTCTCATTTTCGCAGTAATATACATTCACTTTCTTAGATTTTTTTTCTTATTTATAAACTATAAAGATATTAAACAGAATATTTTTCATACTTTTCAACAATAAAAGAATATAACATAATTGATATTCTGATGAAATAACGGAATAGATTTACAATTCAAAAGACCGGTGTAGTCTATTCTTTACAATTAAGCAAAAAAAATAAAAATTTTCAAAAAATCCCGGCTAAAATTCGGGATAAACCAACACTATTATTAAATTTATATCACAAAAAAAATAATTTTTTGAGTAAAAATCGCTTTAGTTCTTTTTTAATAGCTTAAAGAGTTATTCCAAAAAAAACCCGCCAAACTGTCGCTTTATTTTTAATTCTAATTAATATTTCAACAAAATCGCTCAAAGACTCACATCCCCACTCATCAAATCATATATTATGCTAAACTTGATAACTCTAGATTTAACAGTCTGCCCTTCAGAGAGCACATGAAAACACCCCGCATTCTCTTTTGTTATTAGTAAAGATGTTTAGGGTTGACATCACTATAGTATTAGTTTTCATTGAGAAAACAAAATGATATGAAGCAATAAAAAAAGTATCAGAAAATTAAACTCTAAAAAGCACAAGCGACCCATGAAAAGCAAAATTATTAGGTTTTTAAAAAGACCGAAAGTAATTTGCGCAATACATTATTTAAAGAAAATATATTATTTTTGATAATAAAATATTTAAAAAAAACATTTGTACAGTAGATGCCATTTATAATGATTACTGCATCCCAAATGCTTTAAAAATAATAAAACCTTTCAGAAATACAAAGATACCACAAGATATCTAATTCGTTTTAATTTAAAAAAATCAACATAACGTACAGAATTGAAAAAAATTCCTTCATACTCAATTTTTGAAGTTTCCTTTAAAATAAGCTTTTGAAATAAAATATTTTTTAATTATCAAGCTTTTATTAGAGAAACCGTTCGTATGAATAACTTTCATCAAATGATTCATCATGTTATTGGAAAGACCTTATCTCTATCAATATGAAAAGATCATAAAATGCCCGTTCGACGAAGCTACGGAGGCCACCCGAGTCACTCGGAAATCACTTTGAAATCCCTCTCCCATTCATTAAGTGTGATTTATCGAATACTCTTGGAACTTGCTTCGTTCGTATCCGAGTTACTCGCAGATCTGATGGCCAAGGATGATTTATAAAAACTCTCAAAGGATATCCGAGCATACATTTGCTTAATAGATTGCAACTAAGAGGAGACTTCCGTTATGTAATAACCCCTTTAAAAGAGGAATATTTCTTATCCTTGAATGGGGCGTTCAGATATTCTGTGGTAGCTTTATTAAAATGATGTTAGAAATGAGATGGTTGAAGTCTTCTGAAGAAGTAATGGTCCACTCACACCTCCGTTTTTTTCCGGATTCAGTATCACTCCTGTGTATCAGCGATGAGTTGAAAAAAAACCCGTAACTTCCTCTTGTCTTAGTCTAGGAAGTTGGTTATATTTTTTCTGAAAATTGCATTCCTTTCATGCTTAGTTTGCTCATCTTGAAACTAAAAATGCTCTTTGATCAGAGTCGTTAGCTCACTAAATAAAAGAACACCGCAGAGGGTTTATACAGAGGAAATAACAAAAAAATGGCTCTTTTATCCTATCACAGACCTAAGTCTATTTCATCAGACCATCGAAATCGACCACCATTAGTTGATCATTAGGACAGGCAGATTTTATATGTATTTAGATAGGGGACACCCGTTCTACACTATTTTGGTCAATACAACCATTGATCATTACATTACATTCATTATAAACGGAGGCTACTGTAAAGTCAATTTACAAATAATTAAAATATTTTGTATAAAAGGGAATTTTATATTTAAAGTTTTCCGTATTAATATGAATCAAATTGTGTTTTCTTAGTCATCAAAATTGAATACCATTAAAGGCATGTCTTTACTCACTCACAAGATATTTTCATACCCTCAATTGTTTTCAGCTCATGTACATTCTGTACATTCATACTTATGACTTCATCTTGCTGTACAAATACTTCAGGACCAGCAAAATTTTTAGTTCCTTCTTAAAAATTATTTTTTAGCATTATGGGCTTCATTTGTTTGCTTTTCAGGCTCGTCTTCTTTACAGTCTGGATCTATCACTTTACCCTGACTGCTAGCACTCATCCCTTAATGTACAAATGTTAATTAAAATTCAGCATCAACATTCATTACCAAAATGGTTAAAGACTATTGGTGATTCCAATTGTCAATTCATTTATAATTAAAGTAAATTAATGCAAAAATCTTCTAATAACAAAACAAAATTTGTATTTATTCTATACGGAACCAATGTAATTTAAAATTTATAGAAAATGTTACGTTTTATAAACTACAAACAATTTCATGTCAATTTAAAGAGAATTTAATGCTTATTTCAATACAAAAAGTAAAATTCAAATATTTACAATACAAAAAAATTTGAGCGACAATAATTATCGAGATAAATTGGATGTTGATGATTGCAGTGTGTTATCAGTACTTAGTAGGGTAGTATTTATTTTTTTTACAGCTTCACATGAATGTTCGTGTTTTATTACAGCTTCACATGAATGTTCCATCGAGCTGATGAGAGTTTTAAGTTCTTTCTTCGTTATTGCATGCTGCCAGAAAACAATTATAGCCTCAATTAATTTTCTTTCATTTGATGAACGCTTCATATGAACAAGAGTTTTCAAATGGTGCCATAAGTTCTCAATAATATTGAGGTCAGAACTGTTTCCTGGCCAGTTTAATGCTATTTGAATTCCAACAATTCAATGCTCTTTGTACTAAACGATGCTTTCGATACTTTTGCTGTGTGACAAACAGCTGAATCCTGCTGAAAAATAAATGATGCGATGTTGGGAAAGAGATCACTGATGGAAGGTAAATTTTGTCTCTAGAATAGTGTCAATGTATTTCCTTGCATTTAATGTCCCGTCGATAACAAGACGACCAATACCTTCTGCTGACATGCATTACCAAATCTTCTTCATAGTTGCCTGAATGCAGTCAGGATGTAGTCTTTATCCTATTCTACGTCTTACATATTTTCAACCATTACTACCGAATAACAATATCTTTGTTTCATCACTTTATATAACTTGTGACCACTGATCATTTGTCCAATTAATATTTTCTTTTGCCCACTAAAAACTTTTTATGCGCTGCTGTAAATTGAGATAAAGTCTTTTTTTCGAGGAAATATGCCTCTTAGTCCAACATCTAATAATCTTCTGATTGTTCTTGAACTGACGTAAATGCCGGCATCATTCAATTGACTTCTGACGGCCTCTGATGACATTCTTCTGCCTTGGAGACATGGTCTTTTTATTTTTTTGTCCTCAACAGATGTGATGCAAATTTCTGGGCTTTTCCTGCTTTGTTTTTTATTGAATTGTGTCTCTAATATCGTAAACAAAACTTTCGGACGCCAGATATAGCCAATGAGCCATCCATTTGTCAAGCAATTTCAGCATAGGAAAGACCACGTAATACAATAATCTTAATTCTCTTTCTAGGTGTCCAATCTGTTCTTTTATTTGATACATTGCTTCTTGACTAAATATTAAAAATATTTACAAAAATTCCTACTAAATATTAAAAAGTTTTTAAAAAAATCTTACTTGTAATTCGATAGAACAAAGCACAATAAAGATTTATTCCAACCTTAAACATGCTATCAGCTTCTGCTTTCAGTTATTAACATTTGATTGGTTTCCAGAACAAGAAAAGTAATTGGTCAGGAAAGTTGGAAATTACAACCCATTTCATCACAGTGTATGTGTTTCAGATTAAAATAAGTTTAATTATTTGTTTGTATTGCAAATATTTGAATTTTCCATTTTATATTGAAATCAGCATTGTTATCTTTAAATTGATATGCAAAATTTTGAATTTTGTGAACATAACATTTTCTGCAAGCATACAAAGTAGGGATTGCAATACCGGGATACAGAATACCGGTATTTTGAGCCATTTGTACAATTTTGTAATACTGGTATCCACAAGTTTAAATACCGGTTTTTCGGTATTTACTAGAAATTTTTAAAATTGTCTCCATTATATGTTCAGGGATCTCCAACATAGCAAAATAGTATACGTTTTTGTTTTTATGTCTCCCTAACGGGCCAAATTAATTAACTAATGAATGGCTTAATGAATTGCTTAAATCTCAATTAGCGAAACATGGATTATCCCTGAAAGAAGAAATTTTATCCATAATGACTGATGGAGCAACAATTATGAAAAAAAGTTGATTGGTGCAAATCAGCAATTGTGCTATGCTCATGGAATTCAGTTAGGAAAAAAAGATGTATTTTACCAAAAAAATAAATAAATAAATAAAGAACAGAAGAATCCAAATATTGTAGATGTAGAAATTTCGGATTCCAACTTTGAAGAGAGTAAGAGTGAGAGTGATATTGGCAATGAAGATAATAACAATGTAATTGTTGAAGAAGTTATTGCTATTGAGGATGAAACATTGACCTATCAAGAATTGCTTCCTATAATTTATTAACTTCGAAAAATTGTTAAGATATTTAAACGTTCCTCTATAAAAGAGGACATATTATTAAAATACATACTAACTGAAAATAAAACAGAATATATGTTAATATTATATTTTAAAACACGTTGGCACCGTTTACTCCTAACAGCACACATCACACTAGAACAGCACACATCACTATCTGAAGATTATATATTACATTCAAAAATCGTACAGAAGAAAGGCATATCGAAAAAGAAAATGTCTTATGGTATTTACACAATTATAATGATTTTAAAAATGAAAATGAAAAAGAAGAAAAGAAAATAACCAATTCAAATCTGATTAAGTTTGTAGTAAATTTTCTTAAAATTTTTTACCCTCAAACCTATCCACATTCAGAAGAATTCGGTTCAATTATCGAAGATTATGATGACACTAATGTTGATAGTGAAAAGGAATGGTCTCTTGAACAAAAATTAGAATTAGCGATAAATAAGAAACTTTCAACGAACCAAAATACAATACAGAAATCAGCTATATCCAAAACCATCTGATAAGAAATCAATTTATTTGAAGATGAGGGATTTAGAGGTAAATACTTGGAAAAAGTATATCGCGCATTGGTAACAGTACCACTAACTATCGTAGATGCCGAAAGAGCGTTTTCGACAGCTAGTAATTTTTGCACAAAATTACTTTTCAGGCTTAATGACAGTACAATCGATGCATTATGTTTTTTAAGATCACATTTCGAAAATTTATATTAGTACCACAGACTGAATAGTGATATTTACAATTTTTTGTGATTTAAATAAATAAGTTGTTCCTTTACTTTTTTGTGATTCTTTATATACTGTTATAATTTATAAGTTACAAATTATTTTTTGTGATATTTACCCTTTCTAATAAAACTGGCAAATAAAACAAAGAAACACCTGTGTTTTCTTTCTTTTTCTAAAATTTGTAATACCGGTATTAAAACCGGTATCCCGGTAATAAGTTCTAAAAAATACCGAATACCGGTATTGTAATTTTTGTCCGGTATTGCAATCCCTAATACAAAGTTAGAAAAACGATTTTCAAAAAAAGTCCCAACTTTTGGCTCTGTGTATATATATATATATATATATATATATATATATATATATATATATATATATATATATATATATATATATATATATATATATATATATATATATATATATATTGTATATATATATATATATATACAGCAAAAAAAATTGAGAAGTTATGTTACATAGCACACACCTCATCACTGCCAATAGGTAAACAAATACCCGATTAAATCAATACAGGAACTAGATTATTATTAAAATATTGCCGAATTTCAAGATAGCCGCAGTTGTGCGACATATGGAGCATTACGCCTCGTTTACATTTTATTAAATACCCAGTTTTGACGACCAGCCGGTTCGCCAGTATTAATGATCGCTAAAATTTTCAATTAAATATTAATAACAAAAAAAATAGGTTTTATTAATAAACACAAGAGAGCACTTACACACAATAACAAATTGAAGTTTCAGTCAGTTAACAGTTACAGAGCAGTTCCGCTGATGCGGTATAATACATATTCGGGAGTTCCAGTGGAAAGAAGAGGTACATTAAGGCAGAGAATTCCTGCAAACACGGAATGGTGATTTAAAAAAAGAGAGAGAGAGAGTCAAAAAAAGACTCAACAGAATGTGGTCAATAAAGTTAGTAGATATTGAAATGCTTCATCGCTTGAAGAGAAGCTTTCAGATTGGTAACTTTTACTCCATTTACTTTTTAGAAAATATCATTTTTCAATTTTTTTCACTTCATACAGACACGCGCTCAAAATTAAACTTTTATATATTTAATTTGCAATAAAAATTGATTTTTTTTTAATTTGAACTTCTTTTAATGCGATGGCAACAAAAGCTAATTATTTCCCATTGACATGCTCGTGCACATTAAATTTTATTTTTATTTTGAGCGAAGTATATTGTCGAAAAATATGGTTAAAATATTTCTTTAAAAATTCGTTAAAAATCTAAACTTAATTTATAAGTTAAAAATTGATATCATTAAAAATATAGTTTTTTGAGCTTTGACTTGATTCAAAAAATCAATTTTGTGCTGTTATATTTTCGGAAGTTATAGCGGGAAAACGTCAAAATTTCGCCGAATTTTTAATTAATTTAATTTCTAATTATAAATTCAAAAAAATCGCTCCAAGTTGCTCATTACCGGCCTCCAAGTTATACACATGTCAAATTTGGTAGCTGTAGGTAGAACGGTCTGCCTGTAGAGCGCCAACACACACACACACACATACATTTAGCTTTATTATACGTATAGATGCCCTAGTTTCGAAACGTATAGATGCCCTAGTTTCGAGGTGTCGTCACCTAGGGTACATCTCTTAACTGGCAGTAGATAAACAAATATTCCATATTCCAAATCAATAGTGGAACTTGAATGCGAATCCTAGATATGATTGCAATTTTAAAATGTCACTTCCCTTTTAGATCATTCTTCCTACTAAAAATGTACTTCTGAAAGATTGTAATAATGTCAAAATGAATCGAACTTTATAAATTCCAAAATGGCAAGTTCATAATATCAATTCCATTTATTTAAAATTTGATTTGTGAATAAATGAAACTAAAAATAACTACAACATTAGAAAATGACAATTCTCAAACTAAAATGTTATTCAATTGTTATCTTTCATTTTTAATATTCTTAATAAATAACCCACAACAATTATTAAGAATAATTTTAGTTTTATGTTTACAACTACACAATAATTTTAAAATATTTAATAACTTGAAAAATAACCATTCTATTAAGTAAATAACTGATTTCAGTAAACAAATCTATTACAGCTCGCTGTACAACAATTGCACCCTAAAATGTCACGATGTTAGGCAAAATGCATCTTCGGTTTAATAGTCATGAATTCCTGACAGTCTGAATGAATGTCTTGAGAAAGGCAATTTCACACCCAAATAAAATGCCGCAATGCTACCCACATGTTTTGGGGAATTTACGGCAAACATTTTCCTTACTCGCACGGTGTTTTGTTCTTCCAGTACAGGGAAGTCGTTTCTCACAGAAACTTAGAAAATTATAACGAAAGGAATAAATATTTATTTACTCATTTGGTTGTAGAACTACAATTGAAAACAAAATACTGAGATAATTTAATATGAATAAGTACATAATTTCTCGCGTTTACTTCCCCGTCTTCATCGTTTTCATGCCAGATTATACGAGAACATCTTCTAATTAAAGTATAAGTGTTCAGGGCTCATTTGAGGAAAAAAATGAATTGGCATGAACTCACCATTTCTACCATTTATCATATTTAAATTTATACGTATAAAGCTCAGTTGCAGTCTCTTAGGAAAGTGAAGAATTTGAAAAAGAACTTTCATATTTGATTACATACTTTTTTAAATAGTTCTGTTAACGTGAACGATCGAAGTAGACTGGCAAATATCGACATTCTTCAATGAATGTCAGTGTTCATAAAGTTGTCATTCGATATTCGCAAGCGAATGTAGGTATTAGCCAATTTCGGTCTTTTCCAACAAAACTATCTAAGGTTATTTTTTAAAATGTGAGCGTACATATAAGCTTATATGTTAGCTCAAATTTTACCTACATATAAGCTTATATGTAGGTATATTTATTATATACCTAGGTATATATTTAACAGCATAATAATTAAAGTGGCTTTTACCCCCTTATTTCTAATAGATTACTTAGCTAATATATGAATAAATATTTTTTAAAATATATATATATATATATATATATATATATATATATATATATATATATATATATATATATATATATATATATATATATATATATATATATATATATATATATATATATATATATATATATATATATATATATATATATAAACATTTCAGGAATTTTTTCTTAAAAATCATTACTACAAGATACAAATGCTCTTGAATTGTTAAGGAATAACAACATTCAGGTATTACAATCACCAGTGCCATTACTTATTATATAAAATTCTCGTAATTCATGCAAAAATTACAAACGATGTGAGAAAATCTAAAGCATATTGTTGAAAAGCTTCTGTCAAGTTCAATAGTACAGTATATCGTGAAGGTATGGAAAATATAAAATCGAATCCATGGACTATGAAATACATAGATACACGATGCGACAAAGGTGTGTCGCACACAAATAGAGCTTATTACAAAAATTGTAAATAAATAATACAAATGAGGTCTGTCGTTCCACAAAGAAAATTACATGCAAGTGAAAGCACCATCGCAGAATTTGGATAAGCTTTTGTCTGTGTCAATGGTTGCATTCAAGAACTTAACGATAATAAATGCAATCATTGTGACTGACAATTTACAAATAAGAATGTTCTAATTTTGTACAACAAAATATTAATGTTCCATTTTTTATTTTCAACTTTTAAATATAATTCCAGTTTTCAGAAAAAGATCTAATATACATACCTGAATAATCATTATTAATCATTCAATAATCATTAACAATAATTGGAAATATTTAGAATTTCCAAATTCTAAGTATAAAGAACTACAAAAAACAGCATTAATGAATCATTACATTGTTTATTTAGAATACCGGCATGAAATTTCTTCTTAGTTATATCTAGGTTACATCATGTAAAATTAGAAATTAAATTAAAATCTATTATTTTATCCATTTTTAATATTCATTGCTGATTTAAGTGATGCTATAATTTTTATTCAATTTTACATTAATCAATAGGATTATCTGAATGAATTCAATGCATCATTCAATTAAACTTTTAAATCTATTTCGAAAAGATTAACTCTTTTGAATCCTTTCGTTACTACACAATCATGTTTATTAATTACTAGAGTGGAATCCCTTTTAGAAAAGCATTTGAATCCTTTATACATAAAGTAGTTAAATAAAACAAATTATATAATTTTCATATTCAATCGCAACATCATCATTTCACAATTCAACATCAAAATTTTCTTTGAATACCGTTTCAGTTTTATTTAATAGCACCTGTATCAAAATATTTATTTAGAATTTTTAAATGCTAAAAATATTTTTCTAGAAGGTGGTACAAAAAGCACAATCCACATTTTGTCCTTTGCCGTGTGTGTAGTAGCACTACTGTCTGAAATCCCCATGTAATCAAATAACGCAACTTTTCATTAAAAAGACGAAACTAAAAGGTTCATCTTCTTATTTCCTCGAGTAATTATTGAAATTTCGATAATTTGCAAAGGAAAATAATATTTGAATTCTTTCAAATGTAAAGGATATATCTTCCCTTACGTTTGAATTCGCTTTCATGTAAAATATTTTTTCCAAATGTGGCCAGAATTACGGTAAGCACATTTTTATGTTGTTCTTATTAGGCTCTAAAAGATGAATACGGATTCAAAATTGCCGATGACATTCTTATATTACTTTGTAGACATTCCTCTTCAAAGAATATTTCAAGAAGAGTCGAATATTTACTCGTCAATCTTTTCAATACCTAAAAAAGAATTTCTCACCCATCGTTTTTAGAACCAAGAGATACACAACTCCAAACGTCTTTCTCTGGCGAAGGAATCGTTCATTTTCTCGTTGCCGCAGCTGTTAAAAAGCTGTAGACTTCACGATTGATTTCTTGCATCATTCTTTCGTTTTCGGCTTGTCTGGTAAGATTCTATTTAGTCATTTCCCAGATGATTTTCTCATTCATCTCACTGGCTTGTTGCAAGGCTTGCGCATCGGATAAAGACAGTTTAATGCAAAAGAGAGCCTCTTCATTTTTCGTGGTTCATCACTTCCACGAATTCTTTCCCTTGAAATTTGGAAGGGGCTATTTTATCAAACAGTTTATTCCAAATAGGACAAACACTGTATTTATGTAAACCATACTTAGGTACTTATTGCAGGTGTGAAATTATGAAATGGAATCAATTGAAAATTTTAATTTACAATTGCTTAGAAAAAGGATGCCATGTAATTAAATACACAGAAATATCTCTTACACCTTTGAATTTATTATCAAACAACTGAAATTTGACAGTACAAACTGTAAACCGCAATTTCCATTCTTTCCACAGATTAAAAGAAATAAAATCCTACGAACCGACATTAGTGATCAGCAGCGGCTGAATCTGTGTGAACTTTACTCGATCGCCGACGTTTACGTCCGACATATTCCATCCCTTCAGTATCAGCACGAAAATGTAAACTTGTAAAATGAAAATAAGAATAACCACTAGGATGGAAATGGCCTTAAAAATATTTTTCCTAAATTTTAGATTGGTAATAATGCCGTAAAGCTGCCTTTTAAGTTCAAGAACAATTTTTAAACATTCTGGTTGAAATACAACAATATTTCGAAGTGCCGCAAAGAGCTTAAAGTTGTTTTTTTTTAAATTGAAAAATTATAAACTTTGATAAATAAAAATGTATGAATTTTTCAATTATATAATGTTACAAAAGATGATTTTAAATGCATATATAAGCATTTAAATTGGAAAAAATTATTAATTATAAATAATAATAATAAAAATATTTTTTTTATGTGAAATTTAGCGTTTCTTACTTCTGTATCCTTAATGATTACAAATGTTACAGATGTAAAATATTTGCTTCTACTTCATTGCCACATTAAACTGGGTTTTTTTGTTTGTTTTTTGCATTAAATTTTGGCATATTCATAAGCGAGTCAATTTTTGATCTTATGTATTCTTCTCTTGAGAGTGAACCACAGACATTTTGAGCCACCAGTTTCACAGCTCCTTCCGCTGCTTGCATGTGACAAGGAAGCCGGGGAAAGTCGATAACCGAGCTCCCAATACTATTTGGTTCAGCTTTCAGACATCTTCCGCGTGAAGTTTTTGAGAGAGTCACTGGAAACATGTTTAGGGGAAGGAGGTTCAGTTACAACACTTTCAAGCCAAGAGATCATGTCGATGTAATCCTTTGCATCGAATATTATCTTTGAAACTTCAAACCATCTGACTCTTTACTTTCTGTTCTTGCTTTTAAAACGCGTCCTAAGCCAAGTTCTCTTAGAATTTTAAGCTCATCACATAGCATGAACAAAAATATATTTTCTGAAGCAGCAAAATACCCATTTCTTTAAATAATATGGTCTATAATGTTCTTGAGATCGTCAGAAAGATAGCGTGAATATGAGATAAAGTTAAAAAGATGTTTAAAATCATAAGTACATGAAAATTTTAACATAATATTAAACCACACAGGCACCTGGTAGTTTTATCTCTTCTTGTCGATTTGATGCATCTGGTTGGTTTGCCTCTTTTTGTAAAGAATACTGTTGTTCTTCAGCTCTGTCATTGTCACCAGCAATCGTTTCTGATGCACTAGTATTTTTGTCTGTTCTTGATTAAACTTAACTATTCTTTGTAGTTCTTTACTCTTTCTTGCTTCTTTTTTCCTCAAAGCGCTTGTGGCAGCACTATCAATATTACCTATAACCCTTTTCCTGTTACAGCGTTCACCGTTTAAAACCTTTTATTCCATAACTGGCACTATTTTTCTTTTATACAAATCAGCAATATAAAATAAACGTCTAGTTTCTTATCTAAATTCTGTAAAGTTGGAATCAAACTTACCTAAACAGTTTCTGCTTTTATACTTTCATAAATTCCTGTATTTGGCATGATACATAAAGTTTTATCGTTTGTGAAATTCTTTTGCTATTCTTATTTTCGCTAATTTAGACTGGGCCATTTTTACTCACATCAAAGCACACAAGCACAAACTAATAATCAGTTACACTATAAACGGAGGGGAGACGCCAACTCAACTGAACTCGGCAAAGCTACTGATTTGAAACCAACTCTGTCCTTGTCACCAGGGGCCGACAGATCTCCACCTTATCTCAATAACAAAAGCTCCGGTGGCAACTGAGTATCCTTCCAGTGTAATAATAAAACTGTTTTTATACTTTTATTCATATGACAATGCATATTTAAAGCTTTTTATTTCATAATCGAAGCACGCAAAAATCTTTAAAAAGTTGCAAAAAGTGTGTTTTTATCCTTGCGACACTTCAAGATGTATTCTAATATTTTTTATAATTTTTATATATCTTATATATACCAAAAGGCATCTTTTCCTCGCTATGACAAATTAAAAATCAAAAACTGATTATTTTGTAAAAAAAACTTTAAAATGTAGCAAAAATTTCATTTTTATGAAATTTTAACGTCCTTGCAGCATTTTTCGACCTACTCCAATATTTTTCATCGTTATAATTTATTTTATCTACACAAAGAACAATTTTTCCGTGCTATTACAAATTAAAAATCTAAAATTGATTTTTTCGTTCCACCCTAATGACCACCATGGAAGAAAAACAGATGCAGATTTCCTCATCCATTGGAAAAGGTTATTAGATTAACTCAGTTTGACTGCTCAGCTGTGTTTTCAAGATAATCGAAACCTTTCCCGGCAAAAGTTTCAGCTAAAGTTAAAACCATTGTATATGCTTCCCTAAAATATCTCATTAAAATCCTCAAGTTTATGTTTATATGTTCTCTCTCCACTGGATAAATGGATACGATTGAGTAATTTAAACTATTATAGATTGAATTTCGATACGAAAAGCAAAACAACTGAAGGATCGAAATCTAAGACATTTCTACAGTTTTGTGCTATATTGCTTATAAAATGTATTCAGTATTATCACAGAACAAAAGACCTACTTTATTTCTGAAATCATTCTAATTTTTATCATTTGAATGAACACCGAATAGAAAAAGTAGATGCAATCCAATGCAGCCGCTACTACCTCCATCCGCAGATGCCATCTTTCCCTTATACCTCGTTGATCTTTTATTCTTTTGATAAGAAATGAATAATTGTAAATCAGATTGAGAGATCCGCGATAAATCATTAATGCCGAAACAATTTCTTAAATATAGGAGTTTCGTTTTGGAAGCACGCTTTGAATGTAATTGACATAATTATATTTTATCTGGCTTGAATCAATAAATATAGGGTTGAAAAAATAGCAAAGTTTAATTTTTATACTATCCTGGGCTTATAAAAGATATTTAATAAAACATTCTTGACACATTAAATTTTAAACAAAAAGTTCTGCACTCTTCTACCAAAATTGATTGAAATATGAAACTTTGAGTTTCATTATTTTAGATAATTGAACTGCCACTTCGTGGAAACGCCATCTGTGTGTTTGTGGAATTTCCTCAGGCATTAAAATTACTGAAACATTGTTATTCAATGCTTCATAATTCGTCCAATTTTAATCACAGAAATGCAATTCATATATGATCATATTCATCATATGTAACAGAATCACAAATTGTGCAAAAACTTAAATTTCCTATTTTTTAGTAATGCATTCATTGACTCGACAACAGGAAATATCTTCATTCATGTTGTTTAGAGCAGTCTTCCAACTACCGGATGTCTCAAAAATGGCTCATAAATTTTGAAAATCAATAAAAAAAGGCGGAATGCGATTGAAATGTATCTCTTACGGTCTTATGTTTGGGAATTTAAGGAATTGTATCTCACCAAATTGCAAATTAAATTAAAATTGCCATTTATAAGTAGTGCTGTAAATTAGGAAAAATAAAAATCGGTTTTAAAATGTTGAAAGATTTATTGCAAAAAAATTTTAAAAATGATGTTTCCAAAGGTTATTTTCAGCTACAATGTGACACAGTCTGATGCGAAAATTTCCAGACATCCTTGCAAACATGTCAGTTGGAATTATATCACATGCAACACAGATATGTTGTTTAAATTCCACAACTATCTTTCGAGTTTAGAGGCATAGATCTTTCAGGTAGCCGCAAAGAAAAAAAAGTCACACAGAGTCAAGTTTGGAAATAAGGTGGAACATGCCATGTCATTTCATGTACTTATGTCGTAATACAAAGTAACTACACGATTATTGAAATGCTGTCTCAAGATATCAAATACTGCAAGCATACTATATGGAGGCGTAATATCTTGCATGAGTCTGGTAAAGTTTGGACTGTCCTCTAAAATAGTACGAATTAACACAAATTCTTTCAAAATCCCAAGGTATCGTGCAACATTCATCGATTGTTTTGGAAAAAAATCGACCAATTATTTCTTTGGAAGAAACCGCATTCCATACGATTATTTTTAGGGACTGCAGTTTTGAAAGTTCAGCAATACAAATATCCCCCAAATTAGCGAGTTTTGCTCGTTGACACAGCCATCGAAGTGAAAATACGTTTCATTTGAGAACCATATGTTGCCAATATTGAGTATATCCTCATCTAAAAGCAGCAGCATAGCATTCGCGAAATTATAGCGTGAATTAATGAAACTTGAATTCAGGGTCTGGATCTTGCACTGGAACATTTCAAAATTGAGGCACGTGAAATGTCACATGGTCATCCTTCGGAGTCTTGAACGAGACGACGATTCCGTCTACAGTGGCCAAGCCAGAATGACGCGAAATACCATAGATTGGAAAAACATGGTGTTTAGTGATAAATCCCTCTTCGTTCTGGGAATAGGTGATAACCGTCGTTCGAATGTGGGAGACCCTAGTTGAACAGTACAGTTCTAATCATGTTGTCGCGCAAGACTCTGCCCGCACAGCAGGCATAAAAGTCTGATCAACCATAGCTTATGATAGCCGATTTTTTCTAATTGTTGTACATGGAACTTTAATGGGCAAGAGTCATGCTGATGGAATTCTTCGATTAAAAGTGAGACCTTTCCTTAATGGCGATTTTCCAGCAAATGCTCTTCCGTATGCAGCTAGAATTGCTCAACACTTCCTTTGTCATGTTTAAACTTTTCCATGGCCGGCCGGCTCCCCTGACTTGTCCTCAATATAACATGTGTGGTACCATCTTAAACACCAGATGCTGCCTTTTCACTCTGTACATGATTTAAAGGTAGCTCTTCTTGCTTTGTAGACTCATCTGCCTCAAGACGATAACAAATGTCACAATCACAATAGAGGACCTTCATACAGCAGAAAGTGGTCTCATTGCTATTGAAGTTGAAATGTGTTGGTCTAATTGTGCGTACTACATTTGTTTAATTATCTTGATTTGGGGATCAACCGAATTTACCGTCTGTTATGATTATGTGTATAAAATTTCATTTCATCCAATGCTCCCTCGCTTTGCCCAATTTTCAATGTACCGGTGAATATAAAGTATTTGAAGTCGACATTACTAGAAGTACACCACATGACTTAATTGTTTCACACCAAATAAATATCAACTTTATTAGTTCTGTTGTTGATTTAGTGTTCATGTATAAATTATATATTTTGGAAATATTTAGGCATAAATTCTGAAAGTATACTATATTTGTTAAAGTTCGTGTTCGAAAAAGACAATGCGTTTCTGAAAGTTTTGTGTATTTCTGAAGCCATTATTCATTTCAATTATTGTTGTGTGTGCTTGCGTGCTTGCGAGCACGCGCTCGCGCGAGTATGTGCTCGCCAAATTTGTTATACATATACTTTGGAGGGTAAGGATGTGCACCACGGTGCGATTTTTTTAATTTTAATTAACTAAATTTAAGCAAAATATAGCCGTTTACTCGCTATAATTTTCGAAAATATGACAGTACAAAAATGATTTTCTTTTCCTTCTAGAAGATTTCAGAATACTGTTTGGTTTTTATCACTCTGGTGGGCACAGAAATGGTGTGCGGTACTCCCTCTGAATGATGGGATCCGTTTCTTACAGGACTGGTTGTACCGTGACCAGTAACGGTCCTTAGGACATAACCAATGGTGTCATGGCGTCCGGCTATACAGATTTTTCAGTGTGCTTTGGGAGGGGCGGAGTAGCTGTTTATGGTTTTCATATCCTTCTATAAATGATTAAAAATAATAAGCTACATTTTCACGCCTGTTGAGTCAAGAAAAAATACAAATCGCATTTAAATAAAAGGATGAGATTTCCTTAACCTACAAGACAGTCAATGGCATTTTCTAATGGAAAGAAATTCAAAATTTTCTCACCTTCCAACGTCCGTTTTAAATCTAAACAAATGCAGTTCCTAGATGCTTTTCCTAAATATTTTCCTCGATTTCTGTCAGTTTATTTTAGATGTAAATAAAAAAATTCAAGCTAATAAAGGCAAATAAAGTTCTATTTTTCATTTTATAGCCAAAACAAATTGCCCCTTTTAATGAATCGTCACTTTAGCACAGAGAAAGTTCGCCGGCCAGGTGAATCGGCTGCCGCTGAAACTTTAGATCATGAACAGAAAAGGCGGTTCCTTTAAAAGGAATAAAATAATCTCTTCAGTTCCTTCGTTCTGCCAAATTTAAACGGGAAAAGGGTAAGAAAGGAAGCTTGATATCTCAAAAACTCATTTGATTAGATTAATGAAATTTGGTATATCGTCTTGGAACCAAAATTATAAATTTCTAATCTTGGGCAAAATACGTCTAAAATAAGTCGACTTGTCCATCCATGCACTTATGAATAAAATAACTAATAAACACAAAAAAATAAATAGATCCATCTTTGCTGCTTACGAGTTTTCTCTTTTTCAATGTATATTTTAAAATTATATCAGCGAAAAAAATTACTAATTAGTTATAAAAACTCACTTTTTCATCATTTTAAGATTGCAAATCCCAAAACGCATTCATGGATTTAGCATTTTATTATATTCAGTTATGAACTTTTTGAAACGGCACTTCATTCCGAACAAAATTTCGCTTTGAACAGTGAAATGAGAAATATCTCTCATATTTGGTGTTTTAGAGATGTTTCATTCTCCGCATTCAGAGCTCTTTCCGACTGCACGAAACTCTCCGAATAAACCTTTTCACATTTGCGCGGAAAACGCATTCATCAGCTCGCAGTTATTTAAACAATACAAAATATTCGTACCTGCAGCATTTAGATCTGCGGGACTTTAAATAGGCAAGTCATTTGCCAGAAAGAGAAAATGTGTGCATTGGTTCTTGAATAATTCGGAATTGAATAATTTTTTGAATAACTTGTTAACATAATATTCAAATATCGTTTACATTTAGACTTTGTTTCACAGCTCGAAATGAAAAATAAAAACCGCAAAATGATTCTTATTCCTGAATTGTTTTCGCTAGTTCAAATGCGTTCATAACCTGCAATTTGTGATTGTAGGTGAACAGTTTTTTATGGAATGTTAATTCGAGCCTTTAGCTGCTGTAAAATGTATTCAATTAAAAGGGCAAAATTCTAACTTTCAACCCTTGATATGACATTGATACGTTTGTTTTAAGTTTAATTGAACATCTGCGGTATTCAAAATACTATAGAACGATTGTTTATTGAAATTATAAAATTACTTATTGAAATTATTATTTTCCAAATTATTTAAAAATATGAGCAATAATTATTATGACTTAAATGTTTTTCATAAATATATATTTATACTTTAATTGTGAACATTTTGTTACACTTAGAGATATTAAAAACTCCATTACTCCCATTTTCAATAAAAAAAACTCTCGTTTTCTCATTTTTCAAGTCAGTTGTTTTTAATCTGAATTTTTGATTAAGCCAAATTTTTATGTTCCATCATGGCCCTGTTTGTTTCGAATGAACCAAGTTGCATTAAATGCAGAAAGGGGAAAGGAGAATATTTGAATTTTTTTTTTTATCTTTTCTTGCAAATAATGCACTGGAGGGTTCAGATGTCTTTAGATCCAGTCTAATGAATAATGGCTTTAAATTATAAAAGAATGAATTATTTGCTTTTAACAGGATATAGGCTGAGTGCTAAGGAATTCATATGTATTAGTACGAGGATTCTATCCCGTACATTTCATGGAAACGGATTGTTGAAATGGAAAGAATCATTAGTATTATGCCTTCATATCAGATGACGAGGACGACACCTGAGTTTTAAAACAAGCTACTGCACCCCATCAATGGGCTGATGGCTCTGTAATAGTGATCATGTAAAACTATTTTGAGTTTATAGAACTCTATTTTTGGAATCCGTTATGTACAAAGTGCTCGCTGATCATATAAACCTCACGAACGCTAAATTTCCAGACAGTCCCTTTCACTAGTGTAGTGTAAACATTCGGTGAAGGAGTTACAAGCGCGGGAACTTCTACGTCCTCTGAAATAACCAAAAATGAAAAGATCCGTCTTAAACAGTCTTCAGCTTGCCCATTCAACAGAAATGAAAATAGCAACGGCGACAAGATGTGTAGGAATTTTTGAATTACAGAACGGTGATCGTGCTCTGGAAAGCCTTTGTCACGCGAATGCTTTGCTTCAATAAACATACTCATATAAAATAAATATGCTTCTTACGAATGAATCAAATTTCTATTGCTATTCAATTCTTCACTTTTGACACACGATCAGGCAATATAAATTAGCTTTTAGAAAACAAGGGATAAAAAGAAAAAATTCTATAATTCGTTTCTTTATTTATTCTCCAAAGGCTTTTCAATATTTATCCAATCCAAAGCATTTTCGAATGCAATTTAAAATGCTTATTTATATATGAAATAAGTCAACAATAATAGAAATTTCGATAAAAACAAATGTTAGAAACAAAACCTTTATTACTATGCAAAGAAGTAGACATTTTTAAAATTATTTTTCTATCCTTTTTCAATTTTTATAATTATTATTATTATTTTAACTTAAGACATTAAGCAAATCGTGAAATTAAATTTCTTCTCAAATTCAATGCCTGGTGGCACTACCATTTAGCTTCTTAATTTTATTAAATTAATCCAGTAACTTATAATTTATATATTAAAGTAGTATTATCATCGATAATACATTTTAAACTGCTTCAAAAAATGAATCATCATGTAAGACTATTTACATTGGGGTACTGTGACTGCAATAAATGCAATTATTTGTGAATCGAATGCGTTTTCTCATACGGATGGTATCATTCACTGAAATTCGTAGTGAACTGGAAGGAATGGTCTCCCGAAACGTTTCTCATATTTTCTAATAATTGCGTTTTTGTAATTCAGACGAGTTCCTTCCCAATCTTTTGAAACAAAAATTCAGCATGGAACTACAAGTGCAGTCATAAAATCCTGAAATAAATTTAATATATTTAAATCACAGCATTTTTCAGTTTCCACAGTTACATAGTTTTAAAAGTACAAACCGACAGACATTTAACTCTTGATTGGATTTGCCTTCAAATTTGATATGTGTTTACTCTATAAATGTTAAAACTGTGCATCGCATTTCATACATCCAACTCTCCTCGCTTTGTAGGTCACTTATACTAGGGCAGACCGACTTCCTCCGCAGAAATTTTGTTCAAAAGTTGACAGAAATATGAAGATTCGATGTAAAGACCGTTCAGCTAAATGCGCTTTTGAGTTGTCATACAGACTGACATTTTCTAAAAATGTGCTTTTCGAACTCAGAAAAGTTGAAAAGGTGGAGATCCATTTAACGATTTTTTATTTTGTATTTTGACGATTATAATATTTTCTCTATGCCTAGTATGCAAGGAAGCAAACAAATTGTCTCAGAATGCAATTAAATATTAGACTTTTTGAAGAACGATTATAAATATTCCTTGCTGTATGTAAATCCTGAAACCTAATAGATTGTTTTTCTTCTGTCACAGATGATGAAAGCTCAAGTTGAATTATCTTTTCGTTTGCTTTTCTTTCATTATTTTTGTCCTCTTACCATAAAAATGAGAAATGCATGATGTTTTGCTAAATACGTGTCATAAACATTTTTCAAACGGGTTCTCTGAAAAGCATTGAATACAGTTACATAGCTAGTGCCATTTTTCACTGCTAAACGGTTAAGAATAAAATCCCTTTGAAATCGTACCAACTAGAAGAAATTGCTAATTATCTTATCTAATCTTGGAGATCATTGAGGGGTCAGAACGCATTGTAACCGATGCGCGGCTCAACCACGGCAGGCGCTCGAGTGATGAGCTGTGAAGGGAGGTGGGATTGTTGAGACGAAGACAAATGTCTCTCACTCCGACTGTACTTCGTGCCTTGCATTCCGACTGTAATTCTTTCTATTTCCTAGGCATTAACCTCACAATTTATATATATATATATATATATATATATATATATATATATATATATATATATATCTTTTATCAGTACACTGAAGAATTGTCCAATTGTTTCGAAATAAAATTTAATGTCACGCTTTTTTTTTTCTAAAGGAAATTTTTTTCACATAAAATTACTTCTTAAAGCATATTTGTTTGCAATGACGTGTAAAGGTGAATTTTTTGTAATTGGTTTTTACTCATTTCTTGTTGTGCTAGAGTTTTGAAAATTTGCACAATGTGTGTTTTCGATGGTAATATACTATTTTATTATTCTCAGAACTTAATTATCAATGAATTAGTTATAATCTAAGATAGGTTAAATCGCCACTGAAATAGGAAAGGATTGTAGCAAATAATTCATCAACGAATTCTAAGCGTATTTTCATTTTCTGCGCATCTTTTAGATTTCGCAAACAACAAAAGGTCAATTTTGTTTTAAACTTTAAGCGCGATAAATGTGACCCCGCTTTTTGAAGGACAAAGAAAAGGCTGCCGGATAGATCGAATATTTTTTTTTCACTTTGCACTACACTATCGTTTTTAGAAAAACTTTGAAATGCTTCTTATTAAATGAAGTTAGCTCATAATTTATTTAATTATTTATAAGTTTAACAATAATTTGAGAAGAATTCATGAAGTAAAAATTCACAATAACCCATTTTTACTACCTTAATTAGAAATATAAATTCCTTAGCCGCATATTTTTCATAATAAAAAAAATCTTTGTGAAACATAAATCTCTCTTTTTATAGCTTATGAACAATACAAATAACCTTATTATCCCAAAGCAGGTAATCTATTATATGTTGCACTGCTACTGCAACCTATATAAAGAGTGATATTATCCTGTATCTTCGAAATAAAAAAAAAGTTTCAATTTAATGTTGACACTAAATGCTGTCTGGAACTATTTGAATATTCCATCTGTCAGCAAAGATTGTGTGGAACTGTATATGTAAAAATAATGAATGAATAAAAGCCAAAACAGAATATTTTTTTAACAAAAGGATTATTTGAAGAAACAATATATCACACACATCAACCTAAATAAATCCATTTTTCACTAAATCTTTTGTTTCATATTAGATGTATGAAGCAATTTTTCATATTATAGACTTTTGCAAACGTAAAGTAGACACTTAAGTTATTTTCACTATTTATTCTGATGACGTGAGTAAAAATCAGAACTACAGCAAATGAACAAAATATTTCCAAGCTAATCTTAACTTTATGTTGAAAATGCGCAATCTGAATCATTTGGGAATTAAAAGTTCTAAAATGTAGAAATGTTTTAGTGGGAAAGCATTGAAAAAAGAGACTCAAAATATTTAAATTAATACGTTCCGCATACATTCATTTAAAAGTTAAACAAGGAAAGAAGTATTTGCTCACTCAGTCATTTCTAAATATTAAAATATTACTCTTGAAAACTTATTCTACTTTGAGTAGGAATAAATCAACAGAATTTCCTTTCAAATAATGCTTTCCACAATTGTATTTTTTACAATTCTTCATTACCCGAATCAACATAAGAGAGCAACATTTTTATTGGCAGATTGTTTATTTAAATTATTTAAATGATTCAAAGGATAACGTATAAACTTCTAAAGAGAATTCAAACACGAAAGGAGTTCGGTTTTATTGAATAGATTCAACTAAATGTATGCATATTTGTTACTAATACATGTAAACAAATGCAAATTTTCTTCTCTCTAGGATATTCCTATGAAGCGAGGAATCTACCCTGCAGTTGCTATTTCGAGTCGAAAAAAAGCACACAATTATTTGCAAGGAGAAAAAATTAGGCAGAGGTTTTCAAGTACAATTTTAAACAGAATGATAAATCAATGCATATGGAAATAAGCAAAATTATAGAATTTTTCTGGTTCATTTAACTTGCTGATTAAGTTTCGTAGATATTCGTATTTTGCTTCCAATTAAAATATGGCTTTAATCCATCGAATAAACATCCGAAAAGTATTTTAATTACAAATGAATAGTGAAATTTTAAAATGTATTTTGTAAAACATATAATGGTAGAGTAAAAGCTATCAAAAATTATATGTTTATTACATGCAGATGATTAAGAATTTGAAGATTTCTTGTAATAAAGTATTCATATATAAAGCATTAATCTCAGAAATGGCACTTATTACTCATTGTCGAACAGTCAAAGAGTCCTACAAACATGTCAGGCTGTTTCAATGAAAATGTTTGCAGCTCTTAAGAAGGCGGAATGCTCCTAATTCAAAACTTCGTTTAACTAATTAATAAAGCTTCAAAATATTACTCGGATGTGGCTTCCTTTTACTTGAACGGAGGGTTTTCAGGGCATTCTGGCCAATAATGAATGTGAAGAGCAAAAAATATTGCAAAACACATACAATTAGGTAAAATAAAAAAAAGGAATATTACGTGTTCATTTGATGTATTAAACTTCTGCTCTATTTTTCCATCTATCAGTTACTTTCAAGGATGATACAGATGAAACATAATCTCAAATCATAGATTTTTAGAACCGTGAAATTTAAATACATCACCATTTTTGTAACAAAAAATATTAAGAATAAGAGTGATCGTTGTTGTTTCTAATGGCTCTTGTCTAGACAAGCCCACTGACTTTAAGAAGTCAATTTAGGTTTAAGCTAAGGGTACGTCTCTTGCTTTTTTAGTAACGCCATTTAGGGCCAAGAGACCGACTTAGCTACACACACGTCACAACCCTTTTTACGGGGCGGACTTCATTTATACATTTTATTCACTCAACCACAGATCGCAATTTAGACCTGAATCAGAGAACGATCACCCTTGATCCGGTACCCCCAGTGGTATTACTCTCGACATAGAGGACTTTGAGACCACGACAGATTTATACGCGCGTCAGCCACCACACACACGGGAAATCTTCGGCCGGCGGGGTTCGGGCTCGCAAACCAAGGGACGCAAATCCAGCGCCCTACCAACCAGGCTATTTCGGCCTATATGGGTGATAATATTGCATAGTAAAATGTACTTTTTAAGAATGACAGTTTAATATTATTTCTCATTAAACAAAAGTTCATACATGGTTTTTAAATCTGAAAACCCTATTGGTAAAGACTACAAGAACTTATTTGAATCTGGTGAGGTTATAAAGATTTGTAATTCCTTATCTTTCTTTCTCAAATTCCAAACCTGTTAACATATATATTTGGGTTCTAACGAAATACTTGAAGTGTTATGTGAAACACCAATAACTACATTAAGATTCTTTGCTCATTATAAGGAATTAATCGTTATTGACGGAGAGAAATATAAAAGCAACAATTCTCGAGTTTAACCCACTCACAGCGATATGAGATACGATTTTAAAAATGAGAAACCTTGAAGTAACTTTTCGAAATAATGCACTGAAATATAAGCAAATTTTTAATAAATTTTAAAACTTATACTTTTACTTAATGAATTAAATTTTTGAAAATATTAGTAGGTTTCAAATGTTTCAGTCTTAATTCCATTTCAAAGGGAATATGAATATAATTAAAACTTATTTCCTTCGGAATAACTGCCCAATACAATTGTGCATTTTTATTACGAGGGTGGGAAGAAAAGTTCCCGGCTTCACCAAGAGAGGCGCTCCGGGAATAACTTTAACTAAAGCACTTCAAAATGCCATCTTTGCTTAATACCTTTTGCATATTTTAATAGATTTGTGTTTGGTTGTTTTATACTGTGCTATTTTAAGATTTTCTTTCTTCTTTTTTTTTTACCGAGTAGGGAGAACACTTAAGTGCAAGCTGTGATAAGATATTTTTTTATAAAAGACTTATTTCCAACGGATATTAAAACTTGGCTAGATACTACATTAGGGGAATCTACTCCTTCATTTACAATTGTTAAAATGTGGTCGTACAAGCACTCTGGATGCGGACCGTTCTGGAAAACCAAAATTAGCCACTGCAGAAGAAATCGTCAGAAAAATTCATAAAAATATTATGAATGGTCGTCGATTGAAATTGACAGAGGTTGCTGAGTCTGTTGATACATCCAAAAAAGGAACATATCATATTTTAATCAATATTTGGGGTACGAGAAAGTTGTCAGTAAGATGGGTGACGCGTTTGTTGACCTTAGATCAAAAACGGCAACGCATGACGATATCGGAGCTGTACAATTCAAACCCAACTGATTTTTTGCGGCCTTTCCTTATTGTGGGTAAAACATGGATCCATCACTATACTCCAGAGACCAAAAAGCAATCGAATTAGTGGACAGCGAAGGACCAATCATCACTAAAAAAGCAAAAAGTGTGCCATCTGCTTAAAGGTTATTGCAACAGTTTTTTGGAACGTTAAGGAAATTTTATTATTGAATTATCTAGAAAAAGGCAGGACCATAAATGCTGAACATCATTCAAATCTTTTGGATAAATTGCATTCGAAAATCAAAGAAAAAAGACCAGGTTTAGCTAAGAAGAAAGTCCTGTTTAACCAGGGCAATGCTCCCTTCCACAAGGCTCTCATTGTGGTAAAAAAACTTCATGAACTGAAGTTTGAAATTCTTCCTCGTGCATCCTATTCTTCCGATAGGGTCCCCTAGGAGTACAATTTCTTCCCCAACAGGAAAAATTTCTTCCTGGTGTTCGGACACCGAAGTCATCTCAGCGACGAATGCCTACTTTGAGGCCTTAGAAGAAAGCTTTTAAAGAGAGGGAATCCAAGCATTGCCGAACCTCTGGAGCAAGTGTGTATCTTTGGAAGGGGACTACATTGAAAAATAAAGCAATCATTAAACAGAATTTATTTTATTTTCCTTGTTAGACCAGAAACTTTTCATCCCACCCTCGTATGATCTGAAAAAAAAATGTGAAAATACTTTACAAGTTTCCATTTTTTTGTTTGCATTAAATAGCAAGAAAATTGGTTTACTTTCAAAACGTTTCGAATTCATTCTTAATAACATCAAAACGTTGTAAAGTATCAATTGTAAGTAAAAATCATTTTGAAATGAATTAAGTAAACTGAAAATTTTAGTTTAGTATATAATTTTCATCCTTGTGACATTCACAATGATTATCTATATACTTATAATAAAGCTCAATGTGTGTGTGTGTGTGTGTTGGCGCTCTACAGGCCAGGTCATTTGACATACAGCTACCAAATTTGGTACATGTATACCTTAGAGGTCGGGAATGTGCACCTGGGGTCCCTTTTTTGAAATTTTAATTAGATTTTTAATTATTAATTAAAAACTAACTTTCCCGCCAAAAACTCTTCCATTTTCCCCACCGCCAACTTTTCCGCCAAAAAAATCTTCCATTTTTTCCCACCGCCAGATGAGTAAGGCTTCAGTTTTTTTTTTTTTTGTTTTGTTTTTTTTCCCCTCCCAACAATAATGAGGCTAGGGTTAACATTTTTCGGCGGATTATTTCAAACGATTCTGTTTATTTTCTAAATGTTTTATGCATTTAAAATTAAACATTGTTAATTAATCTATGTTTCAGATTCATTCTGAAGTACTTTTCAATTAAAATAACACAGAATAAAGGAAGTTAAAAATGTATAATCTGCATAGCGTTACACCAACTGGCGTAGAAAAATTCACGCATTTGCGTTACCGTAACTGGCGAAGAAATTCACGCATGCGAATTGTGTTCTGATTGTTGACATGACAACCATTATCAACGGATGATTTAAATTATTTTTAGCTTAGTTGCATGCTTTTGTAAGTAAATTGTATTTATGTTAGTTATATATTTTTTGTATATGCTTATAGTTTTAAGTACATCGTTTTTTAAGTAGTTTTTTTTAACCTGTTTTCAATGATTTAAATTATTTTTAGGTTAGTTGCATGATTTTGTAATTAAATTGTATTTATGTTAGTTATATATTTTTTGTATATGCTCATAGTTTTAAGTACATCGTTTTTAAAGTAGTTTTTTTAAACCTGTTTTCGACCGAATATGTTAAACGATTCAATTTATTTTCTTAGTGTTTGATGCATTTAAAATTAAACATTGTTAATTAATCGATCTGTTCATGATGAATCTGAGAAAATGTTGTTGACAAATTCTTGAGATATTGCATAAATTAAGAAAGATATTCTTTAGTGCCCATAAAGTTTAAACGCTCAGTGACTCTATTATCAGTAATCATATTATTAAAAAAAATGCTTTGTTTCAGTAAAAAATATTATTATATTAATTGCAGATTAATCATTTACACTTTAATTTAAAGCATAAATTCTACGAGGGGTAACAGAAAATTAGAGAGATACATATCACGTTATGACTGAAGGCCTTTCTAATATTATGAGTGAATTATATGACTATCAAAATTTGAAGTTTTAAAATATTTTGCTGAAGAATTTATTAAAGTTGGAATTGCGTAAAATATTTAATGGTACGACCGGAGTTTAACCCCCTGCTTGGTGCAATTTTTAAAAATCGCCAACAACGGCCTTGCGAAATGTTCAAAAGCAAAGGAGCAGATGTTCAATTATAGTGCATAATAAAGATTGCCAGCTTTGGCGCATTATCGCAACTTGGCGAAGAAGGGGGTTAAACTCCGGTTCAACCTATTTAATTATTAAAATTTAAACGAACATTAAGATTGGCGAACCGGCTGGTCGCCAAAGGCGGCTAGTACGTAATAAGAATATGTTTGAATACTACAGATTAAGCCGGAAAAAAAGTTTTAATATAATCTAGAAAATGCAATCCATTAGATTTTAAGTATGCATGTTGTTCTTAGTTCTTAATAATATCTGCATCTAGAAACATTACACATACTGTAAATCATTTTTGAATATATTGTCTAAATATCCATCGTTCTAGGCAAAATACGATATATAAAAATTAATAGAAGATAAAATGGCATGGACAAAAAAATATAAAAAGTGAAACATTGGAGAATATTTTTTACAATTTTCATCCTTTTATGCTGTATATTCCATTAAAAAATGAAACTCCTTGCAGGCTTTGAATTTTATGAGACAATCGGATCAATCTTCAGCAAGAATCTGTAATACTATTTCGACAGAATGATCCCATGCGAAACTATCCTATCCGAGGGAGCGTTTTTGTGCTTTAAGAACAGGGACATGTGCCCATCTTAAGAAACATATTTGAATGTTATACAAAGAAAATGTGATATTGTATGCATCTAAATAAATAAAATATGCGAATATCTAAAGAACAAATATATAATAAGATATTAATCTCTTACAATATTCCGCAACAAAGACGATATGCAACTGACATACGCTTTTTATTTACTGTATTTCTATTATTGCTGCATGAAAATAAGATTAATGCATATGCTAAGTTTTTTTCCATCTACGTGCCCGAAATATTTATCGAACTCAAAATTCCATTCGGAATGGGTCTCTTACTCTTTCTGTTGAAAGCCAAAAGAGCAAAAAAGGAATTTATTATAAACTAAAATGCAGAGAGCTCGCATTTAAATGAAACACAAATACTTCGCATTGCTGCAGTGCTGAAGCAAATGAAATTTCCCGAACGTCATCGGGCAAAATCTAGTGTATCAGAAGATATTTTTGATAGAGGTTGTCTCAAAAGCCCGTCTTTCGACGACACCACGTACACTGTGAAATTTGAAAGAACATCAGCTTACATCAATTCCACAAATAAAAAAAAAGATACAATTTCTGGATAGAGTGATTCATTAGTTTGGAATAAAGAATAGCAAAAAGAAATTTCGAAGGAATGTATCAATAAACTGAAATTCGAAAATTTCATATATCTCATGCATAGTAGAAAACATTTTGATTGCAAAAATTCTCATCCGTTTTTTAAATAAGAGAATTATGATAAATTTACAATCCCCTCTTAATTAACGGTAATGTGCTAAAACTATTTTGATAATACAGTCGACTTACTTAATGCTTATACTTCTTATACTTATTGTTTTAAAACGAAAAATAAAAATATTAATATGTATGGTAATAACATATATAATTATTAAAAAATAAAATTTATACATTTTTAATTTTTTTTTAAATATATATCATAATTAACATGGAAATAGAGCATATTCATGGTTTATTATAAATTCCATCTCCTTGATTGACACAAAATGCAATGCAAAATATTTGACATTTATAAATTTATATGACACAAAATGCAAAGTGAAAGAGACAGATAACTTAAATAAAATAAATGCAAGAAATTCGAGTATGATGATATGCAATTTCATACAGAATGCCAATAATTGTATGTAAGGATATCACAGTACTCCATAAGAAGTAGCTAAATATACTTGATTTTACAAATATGTAGAAAGAC
The DNA here is from genome assembly GCF_947563725.1 of Argiope bruennichi. Taxonomy (NCBI): domain Eukaryota; kingdom Metazoa; phylum Arthropoda; class Arachnida; order Araneae; family Araneidae; genus Argiope; species Argiope bruennichi. The sequence continues at coordinate 128,916,223 of NC_079159.1, forward strand.
TTCATTATTTTATTCATTCACTGATCTTCAATAATCAATCCTTCATTCTAAATTACAGCTTAAGAAAAGTTGAAAGCAAGGTTGCCCTCAAATCTGAAGCAAGAATTCTCTGTGAGAGGAAACGCACGAACAGCACGCATTCTAGTAAGTTGAATAGTAACATCAACCTACTCCCCGAATTTTTATTAATGCTCAAAGCAAAAGGAAATAAGCAATAACTTAATATTATCGGAATTATATGTAGAAAGACTTCATTATTTTATTCATTCACTGATCTTCAAAAATCAATTCTTCATTCTAAATTACAGCTTAAGAAAAGTTGAAAGCAAGGTTGCCCTCAAATCTGAAGCAAGAATTCTCTGTGAGAGGAAACGCACGAACAGCACGCATTCTAGTAAGTTGAATAGTAACATCCCCCTACTCCCCGAATTTTTATTAATGCTCAAAGCAAAAGGAAATAAGCAATAACTTAATATTATCAGAATTATATGTAGAAAGACTTCATTATTTTATTCATTCACTGATCTTCAAAAATCAATTCTTCATTCTAAATTACAGCTTAAGAAAAGTTGAAAGCAAGGTTGCCCTCAAATCTGAAGCAAGAATTCTCTGTGAGAGGAAACGCACGAACAGCACGCATTCTAGTAAGTTGAATAGTAACATCAACCTACTCCCCGAATTTTTATTAATGCTCAAAGCAAAAGGAAATAAGCAATAACTTAATATTATCGGAATTATATGTAGAAAGACTTCATTATTTTATTCATTCACTGATCTTCAAAAATCAATTCTTCATTCTAAATTACAGCTTAAGAAAAGTTGAAAGCAAGGTTGCCCTCAAATCTGAAGCAAGAATTCTCTGTGAGAGGAAACGCACGAACAGCACGCATTCTAGTAAGTTGAATAGTAACATCCCCCTACTCCCCGAATTTTTATTAATGCTCAAAGCAAAAGGAAATAAGCAATAACTTAATATTATCGGAATTATATGTAGAAAGACTTCATTATTTTATTCATTCACTGATCTTCAAAAATCAATTCTTCATTCTAAATTACAGCTTAAGAAAAGTTGAAAGCAAGGTTGCCCTCAAATCTGAAGCAAGAATTCTCTGTGAGAGGAAACGCACGAACAGCACGCATTCTAGTAAGTTGAATAGTAACATCCCCCTACTCCCCGAATTTTTATTAATGCTCAAAGCAAAAGGAAATAAGCAATAACTTAATATTATCAGAATTATATGTAGAAAGACTTCATTATTTTATTCATTCACTGATCTTCAAAAATCAATTCTTCATTCTAAATTACAGCTTAAGAAAAGTTGAAAGCAAGGTTGCCCTCAAATCTGAAGCAAGAATTCTCTGTGAGAGGAAACGCACGAACAGCACGCATTCTAGTAAGTTGAATAGTAACATCAACCTACTCCCCGAATTTTTATTAATGCTCAAAGCAAAAGGAAATAAGCAATAACTTAATATTATCGGAATTATATGTAGAAAGACTTCATTATTTTATTCATTCACTGATCTTCAAAAATCAATTCTTCATTCTAAATTACAGCTTAAGAAAAGTTGAAAGCAAGGTTGCCCTCAAATCTGAAGCAAGAATTCTCTGTGAGAGGAAACGCACGAACAGCACGCATTCTAGTAAGTTGAATAGTAACATCCCCCTACTCCCCGAATTTTTATTAATGCTCAAAGCAAAAGGAAATAAGCAATAACTTAATATTATCGGAATTATATGTAGAAAGACTTCATTATTTTATTCATTCACTGATCATCAAAAATCAATTCTTCATTCTAAATTACAGCTTAACAAAAGTTGAAAGCAAGGTTGCCCTCAAATCTGAAGCAAGAATTCTCTGTGAGAGGAAACGCACGAACAGCACGCATTCTAGTAAGTTGAATAGTAACATCCCCCTACTCCCCGAATTTTTATTAATGCTCAAAGCAAAAGGAAATAAGCAATAACTTAATATTATCGGAATTATATGTAGAAAGACTTCATTATTTTATTCATTCACTGATCTTCAAAAATCAATTCTTCATTCTAAATTACAGCTTAAGAAAAGTTGAAAGCAAGGTTGCCCTCAAGTCTGAAGCAAGAATTCTCTGTGAGAGGAAACGCACGAACAGCACGCATTCTAGTAAGTTGAATAGTAACATCAACCTACTCCCCGAATTTTTATTAATGCTCAAAGCAAAAGGAAATAAGCAATAACTTAATATTATCGGAATTATATGTAGAAAGACTTCATTATTTTATTCATTCACTGATCTTCAAAAATCAATTCTTCATTCTAAATTACAGCTTAAGAAAAGTTGAAAGAAAGGTTGCCCTCAAATCTGAAGCAAGAATTCTCTGTGAGAGGAAACGCACGAGCAGCACGCATTCTAGTAAGTTGAATAGTAACATCCCCCTACTCCCCGAATTTTTATTAATGCTCAAAGCAAAAGGAAATAAGCAATAACTTAATATTATCGGAATTATATGTAGAAAGACTTCATTATTTTATTCATTCACTGATCTTCAAAAATCAATTCTTCATTCTAAATTACAGCTTAAGAAAAGTTGAAAGCAAGGTTGCCCTCAAATCTGAAGCAAGAATTCTCTGTGAGAGGAAACGCACGAACAGCACGCATTCTAGTAAGTTGAATAGTAACATCAACCTACTCCCCGAATTTTTATTAATGCTCAAAGCAAAAGGAAATAAGCAATAACTTAATATTATCGGAATTATATGTAGAAAGACTTCATTATTTTATTCATTCACTGATCTTCAAAAATCAATTCTTCATTCTAAATTACAGCTTAAGAAAAGTTGAAAGAAAGGTTGCCCTCAAATCTGAAGCAAGAATTCTCTGTGAGAGGAAACGCACGAACAGCACGCATTCTAGTAAGTTGAATAGTAACATCCCCCTACTCCCCGAATTTTTATTAATGCTCAAAGCAAAAGGAAATAAGCAATAACTTAATATTATCGGAATTATATGTAGAAAGACTTCATTATTTTATTCATTCACTGATCTTCAAAAATCAATTCTTCATTCTAAATTACAGCTTAAGAAAAGTTGAAAGCAAGGTTGCCCTCAAATCTGAAGCAAGAATTCTCTGTGAGAGGAAACGCACGAACAGCACGCATTCTAGTAAGTTGAATAGTAACATCAACCTACTCCCCGAATTTTTATTAATGCTCAAAGCAAAAGGAAATAAGCAATAACTTAATATTATCGGAATTATATGTAGAAAGACTTCATTATTTTATTCATTCACTGATCATCAAAAATCAATTCTTCATTCTAAATTACAGCTTAAGAAAAGTTGAAAGCAAGGTTGCCCTCAAATCTGAAGCAAGAATTCTCTGTGAGAGGAAACGCACGAACAGCACGCATTCTAGTAAGTTGAATAGTAACATCCCCCTACTCCCCGAATTTTTATTAATGCTCAAAGCAAAAGGAAATAAGCAATAACTTAATATTATCGGAATTATATGTAGAAAGACTTCATTATTTTATTCATTCACTGATCTTCAAAAATCAATTCTTCATTCTAAATTACAGCTTAAGAAAAGTTGAAAGCAAGGTTGCCCTCAAATCTGAAGCAAGAATTCTCTGTGAGAGGAAACGCACGAACAGCACGCATTCTAGTAAGTTGAATAGTAACATCAACCTACTCCCCGAATTTTTATTAATGCTCAAAGCAAAAGGAAATAAGCAATAACTTAATATTATCGGAATTATATGTAGAAAGACTTCATTATTTTATTCATTCACTGATCTTCAAAAATCAATTCTTCATTCTAAATTACAGCTTAAGAAAAGTTGAAAGAAAGGTTGCCCTCAAATCTGAAGCAAGAATTCTCTGTGAGAGGAAACGCACGAGCAGCACGCATTCTAGTAAGTTGAATAGTAACATCCCCCTACTCCCCGAATTTTTATTAATGCTCAAAGCAAAAGGAAATAAGCAATAACTTAATATTATCGGAATTATATGTAGAAAGACTTCATTATTTTATTCATTCACTGATCTTCAAAAATCAATTCTTCATTCTAAATTACAGCTTAAGAAAAGTTGAAAGCAAGGTTGCCCTCAAATCTGAAGCAAGAATTCTCTGTGAGAGGAAACGCACGAACAGCACGCATTCTAGTAAGTTGAATAGTAACATCAACCTACTCCCCGAATTTTTATTAATGCTCAAAGCAAAAGGAAATAAGCAATAACTTAATATTATCGGAATTATATGTAGAAAGACTTCATTATTTTATTCATTCACTGATCTTCAATAATCAATTCTTCATTCTAAATTACAGCTTAAGAAAAGTTGAAAGCAAGGTTGCCCTCAAATCTGAAGCAAGAATTCTCTGTGAGAGGTAACGCACGAACAGCACGCATTCTAGTAAGTTGAATAGTAACATGCCCCTACTCCCCGAATTTTTATTAATGCTCAAAGCAAAAGGAAATAAGCAATAACTTAATATTATCGGAATTATATGTAGAAAGACTTCATTATTTTTTTCATTCACTGATCTTCAAAAATCAATTCTTCATTCTAAATTACAGCTTAAGAAAAGTTGAAAGCAAGGTTGCCCTCAAATCTGAAGCAAGAATTCTCTGTGAGAGGAAACGCACGAACAGCACGCATTCTAGTAAGTTGAATAGTAACATCAACCTACTCCCCGAATTTTTATTAATGCTCAAAGCAAAAGGAAATAAGCAATAACTTAATATTATCGGAATTATATGTAGAAAGACTTCATTATTTTATTCATTCACTGATCTTCAAAAATCAATTCTTCATTCTAAATTACAGCTTAAGAAAAGTTGAAAGAAAGGTTGCCCTCAAATCTGAAGCAAGAATTCTCTGTGAGAGGAAACGCACGAACAGCACGCATTCTAGTAAGTTGAATAGTAACATCCCCCTACTCCCCGAATTTTTATTAATGCTCAAAGCAAAAGGAAATAAGCAATAACTTAATATTATCGGAATTATATGTAGAAAGACTTCATTATTTTATTCATTCACTGATCTTCAAAAATCAATTCTTCATTCTAAATTACAGCTTAAGAAAAGTTGAAAGCAAGGTTGCCCTCAAATCTGAAGCAAGAATTCTCTGTGAGAGGAAACGCACGAACAGCACGCATTCTAGTAAGTTGAATAGTAACATCAACCTACTCCCCGAATTTTTATTAATGCTCAAAGCAAAAGGAAATAAGCAATAACTTAATATTATCGGAATTATATGTAGAAAGACTTCATTATTTTATTCATTCACTGATCTTCAATAATCAATTCTTCATTCTAAATTACAGCTTAAGAAAAGTTGAAAGCAAGGTTGCCCTCAAATCTGAAGCAAGAATTCTCTGTGAGAGGTAACGCACGAACAGCACGCATTCTAGTAAGTTGAATAGTAACATGCCCCTACTCCCCGAATTTTTATTAATGCTCAAAGCAAAAGGAAATAAGCAATAACTTAATATTATCGGAATTATATGTAGAAAGACTTCATTATTTTTTTCATTCACTGATCTTCAAAAATCAATTCTTCATTCTAAATTACAGCTTAAGAAAAGTTGAAAGCAAGGTTGCCCTCAAATCTGAAGCAAGAATTCTCTGTGAGAGGAAACGCACGAACAGCACGCATTCTAGTAAGTTGAATAGTAACATCCCCCTACTCCCCGAATTTTTATTAATGCTCAAAGCAAAAGGAAATAAGCAATAACTTAATATTATCGGAATTATATGTAGAAAGACTTCATTATTTTATTCATTCACTGATCTTCAAAAATCAATTCTTCATTCTAAATTACAGCTTAAGAAAAGTTGAAAGCAAGGTTGCCCTCAAATCTGAAGCAAGAATTCTCTGTGAGAGGAAACGCACGAACAGCACGCATTCTAGTAAGTTGAATAGTAACATCAACCTACTCCCCGAATTTTTATTAATGCTCAAAGCAAAAGGAAATAAGCAATAACTTAATATTATCGGAAGTAATAGCATATTGAATGAATTTTTATGTTTACATACAAAAAAGCAATTTCATTTTATTGCCTAAAATTTAACAAGAGAAATTAAGAGGAAGAACGATACTGATCAGTTGCCTGATTTTCTCTAGCTTAAAGTCACGCTGAATGACAACCTCGGGTGAATAAAAATAAAATAACATTCTTGCTCCCATAATACAAACTTTTTAACGTTAACAAAAAAATTAAAAAGCTGTTTTTTTTGGGGGGGGCGATTCAAATATGAACAATATATTCAGCTAATTCATATATCAGTTTCTGCAGCTTGTGTATTTCTGTTTGCAGACAGTAATTTCTTTTTTTTTCTTGTAACAATTTATTTTGCAAAACTGCTTTGCATTTGTTGGGATCTCTTTTTTTGAACCCGAAGTTTTGTCTGCTTTTCTAAAATTATATAAAACCATACCTTACACGCGCTAATTTTGCACACTGAAGCAAAGAAAATCTCTTTAGAAAATCAACGATTCGCTTTAACTCCTATGATAACGCATTGTTTCTCAATAATCGGGAATTTAAACAAAATACAGTTTTTAAATAATATATTTAATGTAATAATAATAATAAAATTTTTGGACATACATTTCAAATATTTTTTGTAGTACACTTCGCGAATTTAACACACTCTGCTAAAAATGTCTTTTTACCGTTTCAATAGCTCCACTCATATTCAAGTAGTTTGTAATTACTATTCCAATATCTGTATTTCTCTCAGTGTTGGAAATTGGATTGATATGTGCAGAAGAAAACAGGCTAAGTAGAAAAGGGATGCGCATCCACGGTTTAAGAATCACGAATGGTGTTGTTTCGTTTTAAGAGCTATGACAACGATCTTTTTATTCTTGCAATGTTAAAAAAATATTAGCAGAAAATTAAGAATTAAGAAATTCTTAATTTTCTGTCATTTGCCAATTTCTAAGGTAATTTTTTAATTTTCTACATTTTTAGTTTTATAAATTACTTTTTTAAATTCCCTGTGTTTTCCAGATTTTTCAAACTCTTCCAGAAAATCGTTATTTTTGATTCCCAAAGCTTTTAAATTCTATCGGCCAATCACTGCTGCTCAACTAAAATCTCATCAGCTTCCGTTTCGTTCCACTCCAGTTCTCCTATGTTATAAAGATCTTCGAAATTGCAATATTTGCAGGAAATTTCGAAAAGTCTTCATTTTTTTTTCTATAAAACACATGGGACTCTTCTCCAGGGCTCACGATATCTTACCAAGATTTTTTAAACCATTTTTTCTTATGTGTGCGTTGAAAAATTATTTAAAATTATGCAAAAAACAATAAATGAAACAAATAAATGCTTACTTTTAATAGCATGTCAGTAATTTAAAAAATTTTTAATCAAAAGACAGGAGTTCAAACAAAAGTTGATTCGTCGATATTATTTATGAAAGCATGTTCTATTCTTTCTTTTCTGTACATGAGCTTTTAACATATTTAATTTCAGCTGATTTTAGATCTTTAATATATTTCATAATTCCTTATTGAAATTATTATGGAATATAGTGGTCGATTTCTTTCAAATTCACTTCCAGATAGTAACTATTGTAGTGAAGTAAAGCTAAATAAATTTAACCTTATAATTCATAAATCTACGCATAGAAACCAAATATGAATATAGAATTTTACATCTCTAAGATCTGAGGAAATCAGAGTAAAATACGGATGCGAAATTCCGTATTTATAAATGTGAATTAAATCAAGCTAAATAAATGCGTGAGGTAAATCAAAAAAATTTAATTAGAATTAATTTTTTGAAATTAAAATTTTTAATTAACGTATTAATAAATTATATAAAGTCACATCGTGTAATTCCATACTATAAATACAAAAAAAATTATCAGAAATTCCTTAGCAGCATTTTATGTATTAAAATATTTATAAGTAATTTTTAATATTAAATTTTAATCAAAATTTTTCCAAAATTGTTTATTCAAATAGCAAAATATATTTATTATTTTATATTTTTCTAAACTAAAATCCCCAACATTTTCTATAAACCTTAAATGAGATAATTCAGTTTTGAACAGCATAACGGTAAACTAATCAATTAATAAATTCCAAAGGAAGTTATTAAACGAGTTAACGAAAACTTACTTAATTAGATCTGGAAAGAAAATGTCTTTTAACCTGATTATGTCATAAGAGTGTGAAAATCCTAGCATAATCAAATTTTTATTTTCGTAAGTCATTTTTGAAAGTCATTTTTTTTTTTCATATCCAAGAAAGTTAACCTTCACTATTCAATGGCGCGTGATTTCTAAATCCGAATTTGTTGCACTGATTGCTGGACTCTTTCCACCCACTGGGTTAGGAGCAATTAAAAATCCGAGACATTTAAATGAAAATTAACGATGCGAAGGATGTTCTGTCTTTCAGAGACCCAGCACTTGGAAAATAAAATAAAAGGAGAGTTAAAATACAAAAAAATAATCATTCCGATAAAGATTTTGAAGGGCTTCCGCTCGATATCTTAAAAAGAATTTTCTTTCCATCCACAAGACTTTCCTGACAGAAGATTAATTTGTACTTAATGAAAGAGGAATGCTTTCGCTAGATAAAACAGCTTTTTGTTTGTTTAAAGAATCTCGGCCAGAATTTTTAAGCTTTTGGGGGTCAGAATCGATAAGAAATTTAATAATCAAAGGAAATCAGTACCGAATAATTTTTTGAAATATTATTTGTTCAAACAAATTCATTTCTTTAAACTGTTAATGATCTGAATTTATGGCATTTAGTCAAGATCAGATTTAAAAAGATCTAGATAATTTTTTCAAACAATTGAATATAAATGCCCAATATTTTGAATTACTAACAGGTTTACAATGAATAAAAGTGATTAATTATTTTATTTTACTTTTTTCAGAATTAATGTTTAGGCCGAGTGGAAGAGCTCGGTCCTAAACAAATGCGATGGAATAGAATCCCGATTTTCCACTCGGGTTTCCATTTCATCGCAAAAAAATTTAAAGGTTAAAAATTTAATTAAAAAGCGAAAAATTATTAATAATAAATTTGTTCAAAATAATTTGTAGTTAAAAACGAGGACCCCCTAAATATTTTTTTTATATTGGAAGCATTGAAGAAACTGAAAAAAAATTTTGCGGAATCCTGATACTATTTTTGAAAGGTGTTTTGCACAATCCCATTCAAAAAAGTGGCCCAAGGTTTTAAATGGGTTATTTCAGTTTTTAATAGAATTTTCTTTTTATTTTCCGTATAAAACAGCATTATTTTGTAGACCACAATTTACTATTTAAAAAATATAGAAAAGTATAATGTGACAATTTTCAAAATATTGTTCAAATCGTGATGGAAAACAGTGATAAAAAAATGAGTTTATATATAATTAAAATTCTATGTATGTATGAACAAGATCTCTACGCCTTACTAGCTATTGACACAAAATTCAATATAAGTGCTCCTAAACATCTTAAAGGATGTTTAGGAACACGTTTAAATCCTAAGACTAATAACTGAGCATCCTTAGTTATTAGTCTTAGTGTAGTTGGAAATTTGATTCTTCTCTTCAAAGCAGATAAATTTTAATTTAATTATATGACATCTGTTTCGAAGCAACACAAATATTACTTTGGGAGGGACCTCTTAATTTTGAATATGAATCCAATATTGAGGAAGGCATCTGAGTTGGCACCACCCTTTCCAAAATTCTATAGCATGCAAAAAGAATGGGGAAAACTCGATAAATGGTTCGCTTCTGCTTAAATGTGACAGTTTGGATGAAACTCATTTCCTTTCAATCCGTTTAGAGACAAAATCTTAATTCTTTCTAATACCCACCGAATGTGAAATCTGCAGAGAATTTGAAAACTTTTGAAGTCTTAGAAATTTGAAAATTCGCCTCTTCTATGCCGCATAATTCAAAGAACAATTAATAGCAATAAAAAAAAGTTGCCCTAATTTTTTTTTCATTTAGAATAATATTCGGACATTTATTGAAAATTGTTTGAAGCACCAGCTCATGAAGCTTAAAATAATTCCTGAATTTCAGAGAATGTGTGGTATCTTAGAGCCTTTTCTTTTCACTTTCTAGTATACGAACTGTACAGAAAATATTTCAATCCTCAAAAATCCGAACCCGAGATTTTGACTTCATGTTGGACCTTTATAGAATTTTCTATGCCTTAATTTTCTAAATATTAATAAAGGACCTGAACATATATGATTCATTCATTGATGAAGTACAGGTACACATGGGAAGATACATAAAATACAACTGAAAATAAATAACGATTGCGTGAAGCTGAATTTCGCTTATAAAAAGATTTTTTTTTACTCGGTTTAAATTAGAACAAGTTATATGATGTGAAAGTAATGTGAACAAACCAAAGAAAATCGACATTGAAAACAATTTGAGACACCAACTGCAGTTAAAAAAGGAGAGTTATTCATCATTTCAAATACAAATATTTGCGAATTCCTGGCAAATCTCATTTTTTTTACTCAAAAATTATAAAAAATTATCCTTAAACATTTGTAATCATCACGAATGAATTTATAACTCTTGTTTGACGTTGTAAATTCATTTGCAGTGTAAAGACTTTTGAAATTCAACTTAAAGGTAATGTTACTCGATAGCAAAAGAAGAAATATTTATTGCGTATTTTCCCAATTCTTTTGAGAAAGGACAAGAAAATAAATCTTGAAGTTACAAAACATTTAGATGGCCTTAAATTAAAATTATATCACAAAAAGCTAAAAATTATTTTTTCAAAGTGTTTTGTGATCTGAATTTTTTTTAATTTCTGAATATATTAAGCTTTATTTTTCAATCGTATCTTCACATGAAGATTTAAAATACATCTCTGAACTAAAATACAGTTTTCAGAATGCCTACAAGCTACAGAAGGTCACAAAACGTTTAAAACCCACTCCAAATCGCATCGAAATAATTGAATACATCCTGCTTCAATCCAACATTGAAACTATGAAATTATCCATATTACTATAGATTGAATCATTATCAGTAACTAGCCTTGCTAAAATACTCTGCAGAAACAAGCCATTAATGCTGTAACTTAAATACAGACGTTTTATTATCATAAAGAAAACCTGCAGGCAAAAGATTTCATGCTTGAGTGTATCGGCTCTTTTCATCTGTGAACAAATTCTCAATGTAAATATCGAAATATTTTCTGTTCTGCCATTAAAACATATTTGCTAACTTCTTCCGAAGCATTCAAAGGTAAAGTCAGTCCAGGCGCTTAACTATATCGAAAGGGAAAATGCTAAACGTTGGTTTTTCTGTTGTGAGCATGATTGCTTTTTCACATAAAAGCATCTCTCTGTGATTTCAGTATTTATGTCGAGTGACCGTAAAGCTCGTTTATTGTCTTAAAAAGTTTTAATTTTGTAAATATGCAAGAATCCATAAAAAGGATTATGATTTTTTTTCCATATTCTTTTCTCAAAAAGCCTTAACTAAAAATATTAAGTCAAAGTTATTTATTTTCACATTAACAGTCGACCAAGGATTTCTATAAACTCATGGAATAATTTCTATCCATTTGAATAATTTGTATTCTGCTTGAACATCGCATCACTAGAAACAATATCTGGTCATCAGCCCCTCTATAAAAAAATCAATGACGAAATAAAAGTATATGTATCTGAATTTAGTCAAAGGAAAAGGTGAATTTAATTTATTTTTTCATTTAGCAAATGAATCTTCACTTCATTAAACAACAAATATTAAAATTAAAATTACTTTAAGCTTTTCCAGCCTTAAACTAAGCATTCAAAGTAGCAAAATCAGACATAATTACAGTAATTATGAAAATGTCTTTCTTCGTAAAATGTAAGTAAATTTCTGCACTAAAAAAAGGAATCAGAAAAATAAAATGTTTTGTTTTATCGTTTAAATACAATTCCTCGTTTATATCATCAATGTCTAGAAGTAAAAAAATTAACACATAATACAGAATATATTACATTAAAAATATATATAGTATATTATTTAATCAAAGTCGTTCATATTTTTCGAATGCCATGTTTTCCAATCATACGATGCATTAAATTTTAGAAATAATTTCTTTCCTTTACAAAGAGATAGAGATAAGATATTGAGTGAAGATACAGAATTAAGAAATTGAATATTTAAGATATCTGAAAGAAATGAGTGGAGCATCTTAAAAGAAAAAAACTTTTTTTGATTAACTGCGTGATATTAAATAATAGCATGAAAATTAAATGATAACATAATAACCTTTTAATAACATAATGCATTTCAGTAACGAGAAACATTTTGAAATGTTGTTGATTTATAATTTACGCCATCGCAATATTAGCCTAGTTACAGATAAATATTAACTTCGTTTCCAACATTTCTCTAGAAAATGTATTTACATAACAAATTTAGCGAATGCAAGTTACAGGATTCTTACTTCCGCAGGGAGGAAGAAGCTTTATATAAGCAAAGTAGGAATTAACATTTATGCTCATTTGTTTTTCACGCTAGTATAGGAAGAGTCAGGTGAGAACTCGTCATTTCAAAATCGACGGTGCAGGGAAAATTTTACAATAATTACTGGTATCCAAAGATCCAAGGAGAGAGATTATCATATCGTTATCTAGAGTTTTATAATTTGGTCTCACTTCAGGTGTAATTAAATCTCAGAAAAGTCATTTGGACAGATGGACGTCGTTCTGATGGAGATGGAAACATCAATCATCAAAATCATCAGTTTGTAAACGAAAAGAAATCCATTGTTCATACAAGGTGCTTATCATTAATTACAATTTTCTTCAAATGTGACATTTTCAAAGCTCCTTAAGTGATCCTATTTTGTATAACAGCTTGTTGTATCGTGGCCTATATATCCAATCATTAATTAGTAGCATTATGCCTGAATTTTTTAGAATTTGGTAATAATTCTACAGAAGAAATCGCAAGTATATGATACTTTTTATCATACGCTGAAGTTGAATTCCTTGATAAGTGGGTTGGTTTTCAAAGACCTGTTGAATTTCTTCCTATATCACCAGACTTGATTCCTCTTGACTTTGATCTATGGGGTTACTTACGCTTTTCCGCATAGAACACTTCTGCTACAGACACATCAGATTTTTTCTGACGAGTTCAAGAATCCTGTCTTGATGTCAAAAGTGATAAATTGGGTCTCGTGTAAGTAAGTATTGCCAAAGAATACAACTTCAAGTGTAGAAAGTGTTTATTTTGAACAAGTTTATAAGTATTTCGTTTAATACTTTATTTGATCACTTTTTAATGAAAATTAATAAATACATTAAGATTCTACCCTCTCAATAATCTTTTATTATATGTATATTATGTCGAAAAAAAGACCACAAAAAATTCGCTCAGATACTTATTTGAGATGTGGGAAAAAACTAGTCTAAATCAATAAATTGGCCTATTAAAATCACAGAAAATTTTATAGAATGCCTATAGAAGAAATACATTTTACTCATTAACATTTTTTGGCGATAGAAGTCGTGTAAAAATTTAATTTTTTTTTCATTCTTAACCTCCATAGAAGGCCAACATATTTTCATACAATCAGGTACGTTATTTGATGAAACTACCATTCGATGCAAATATGCCTAATTGCAGTAGTTAAGGAGATAAGTGCATATTCTACATTTTGGATACTCTGTAAATTCATCATTCACATTTTATTGTCTTTCAAATTATTTTTGTATAATTCACTAATTATTCGATAGAATAATTTATTATATACATTTGTTCCTTCAATTATAAAAGTTTAATAATTATAATTGAACAAATGCAATTTCTAGATTAATTTTAATCAAAATTATTTTTAGCTATATTTTTATTTCTTTCCATTCATTTATTAAAATTCACTAACAACGTTCACAGAAAGAAAAAAAACACAGGAGCAAGGTAAGTAAACAAAGTAAATTGACATCTTATTAATCTTATCCAAAGTTTTTAAGTTCTTGCTCCGATCATCGTTTAGGTAAAAGAATCAAATTCAAATTTACATCCTAAAAAAGTTTACTGACGCTTTCTTGAAAACTCTAAACTTCACTCAATAAAAAGTCACCATAAATTTATTACTTGCCTAAAAATGAGTATCAAATTTTCGAATTTTTTTAGCTTTATTGACAAATATAAATAACACAGGAATTGATTGGGTTAAGTTATCTTAAGAAATTGCAGAAACCTTTTCTATATTTAAAGTAGAATATTCTTATTTCAAAAACAGCATTTAATTTCAATATCTAACATTACTCATTCCCATCTGCAAGAATTTTACTAAGAACCACGTGTTGTTAATCAAAAGTGTCACAGATAGCCCTGATTAATGCACATGTAGGTGCTGAGAATTTTAAATAGATTTTAAGTGCATTTCATGTTGTAAAATCAAATATGACATGAATTTTTTATAACAGCTCTTGTAAGTGAAATATGACGGCAGTGATATATAAGTTAACACATTAAAATTAAGCTTAGATTATAAGCGTAAAATTATTGTCCTAAATAAAATATGCAAAACAGTTTAATTAATTGACGAAACGTATCAACCCTTCAACCTACAATAGAGGAATTAAAAATTAGAAATGAGAAAGGTCAAATAATAACAAATGGAAAAGTTATTTTATTTTATTTGACATTCTTGAAGCTTCTTCCGCAGATTTCAACCGTAATTTGCCGTCGTCATACCCTATATACCATGTTGACAGTTTCGCCATTGTCTGTAGGCCCTGCTTTGTTGATCAAAGAATTTCCAGTTTTAAATTTTTCTATTTATTCTAGATATTTTTTGTTGAATGCGTGAAAAGCAAGATCTATCCTGATCAACAGCTTTTCCAAAACTCCTTCATTTAGATCTTTAAATGCAGTGAAAACAAGATTATTCTAGCTCATTGGACCAAGGATTCCTGAATTGCAGTTTTCTCACCAGCAGTCATTTTCTCTCTCTTTTTCTTATCCAGTGGCATTTACGATATGGTAATGATATATCATGATTTCCCCTCAGTGATCAAGAGTTAATTAATTATTTTAAATCAACAATAACTCAATGCCATTCAACTTTCTCCTTGCTCAAAGATGGGAGTAACACACTGCCTTTTATTCATTTATTGAACATTTTGTGCAAGAGAAATTACTAGCATTCTCCATCCTACTTCTTTTCTATTCTTTTGCCTCCGTTCTGAGATATGTCTTGCTCCTTAAAGTTTTAAATACGTATTTTTATAACTTAGCTACACTAAATCTCAAAAAAAAGTAGTTGGATTAAAACTTCTTTCATGTTTGCAATCTGTTCACCAAATATAATCAAAATCGATCAAAAAATTCCAGGCATCAAAAACAAATTGTTGTTCTATGTAGTTTTATATTGATAAAAATTTGAATATCATTTTGTTGCTCGACAGAGTTAACGTACTGCAAAATAAAATATGTGTGAAAACTAATTACATTCTATCTCCAACACCCCATGCTGCACCAATAAGAAAATTCATAACATTACAAATTGAATGTCCGCCTGAATAAATCAAAAGATCTTGAAGCGAGTCAGTTTTCATTTCCACGACAAACTGACCTCAAGCTAAATCTGGCAATAGATTTTAAAATTTTTAATTATAGTTTAATTGTATAACAAATTAAATTAGAGAAACATTTTACTTGAAATTATCAAAACAATTTCAATTGCAATTTAATTGGCAGCTACATATTTGTAGATACTCAGCGAAGTGATTAATATTTGTTACATCTGCCTCGGGTTTAGAAGCTCTTGCTTAGTTTTATATTTTAATTTAAAGTTGATCTTAGGGTACAGAACTGACATATTAGAATCTCTGATCAGGTCTCTTACCGGTGGGGATTGGTGCATGTATTGGAGATGGCAATTTTAAACGATTTTTTGAGCCTTTGTTTCGAATAGAAGGGTCATACTTTTAATTATGATCTGTCACTAGATTTAATGAATTGGTTTTAGATTGCTACCAAGAGACATCCATATCATCTTTAAAGATTTCTGGAGATTTTGACGATGAAATAGAAAAGTACTTTACTTTCTGATAAAGCCATCGGAATATTTTACATAACATGATCTGAAAAATTCTAGATGAACGATACATTTTAATTACTTGCTGAGTAAACTATTCTTATTTTCCCTCATTAGTCTTAAATCTAATCCTCACAATTCTGTATAAGGGAATAAAAAAATTTAAAAACCCAGAAACAACAAGTAATAAGAAACAAATAGCGTGTCTTTGACTTTAAAAAAATGTGCTGACCAAATTTTATGTGAATCTAGCCTAAAATAAACAAACACAGAAAGAATACATTCCACAATAAATGTCATCTAGTTTCGTCATGAACTTTTTTAGTCCTTCTTTTGCCCCTCGATGTTTCAAGTACTAAAAACAAATGAGAAAACTTTTGTAGTTCATTTGAGGATCAGAAACTTAAATCGGCAACATCCTCCTCCCCCAAGGATCTCAATATTTCATCAAGAATTTTGACAAAAATTTTAAAAACAAAATTTTTGTCCGAAATAAAAAAAAAAACATTTTAAACAAAAATTCGAAAGAATTTTAACAGCTATCAATTCTTATTAAATATCATTTCATGTTACTTCTAGAGAGTATAGTTCCTTCATTGGACGTCAAATGAAATTACCATTGACCAGATTAATAGTGCCTGTTTAGATTTTGCTATCATGACCAGGACGGCAGCCATTTATAAACCTCATCTATCACAGACTGTCTGGAAATCTGACTTCTTTGTTGAGAACAAACAAGGCTTTATAACATAAGAGATTAGGTACTGCTTTTCTGGACTCGGTGAGGTACTTTTTTTTTCTTCAAATAAAGACTGATTGTTTCCACCTTTTCCAAAACCTT
The DNA here is from genome assembly GCF_947563725.1 of Argiope bruennichi. Taxonomy (NCBI): domain Eukaryota; kingdom Metazoa; phylum Arthropoda; class Arachnida; order Araneae; family Araneidae; genus Argiope; species Argiope bruennichi. The sequence continues at coordinate 128,933,096 of NC_079159.1, forward strand.
TCTAATATGCCTATTTGATATTTGTATCTTGAAAGAAGAATTGGTATCCTTTTACCAATTCTTCTTTTCTAGATACTGTGACAGTTAATGGTATAGACGGTGAAAGATGACGCAAACCTTTTTCCAACCAGAAAATTCTCCAGCGGAAGAGGTACATTTCCATAATATGGCATGCTTTGAATCAAGGATGATTTCAATTTCAATCAAAGAAATTTACAATTATTTATACTTAAGAGACACTTTCAAAAGAATCAATCTTATCAGCCTTTCCCGAAATCTGTCTTCACCAAACAACTTTTTCGACTATAAATTTCAATTTAACATATTCTATTACCCAAACACTCTTTTACTTCTTTAGCAATGGTGGTCTCCCATAACCTTTTGAGGTATTTATCGACTCGCCAGAAAATTCGAAAATTGTTAGAATATTTCATATCCCATTTCTTGAAATAAATTTTTTGAATGACAGAAGGAAGTTTATCACACACATGATAAAATTAATAACAAATATATGTCACACATCATTGTGCAGGTATATAGAACAATATAAGCCTTTCCAAATTCATCTTTAGTAAGTAAATGCAGTAAATGCAATGCGGTAGGTAAATGTAATGATAATGGTGCAGTGTCCTCATTTGATGGTTTAGTTAGAAATGTCTTATAAATCAAGTACTTGTTAATGACATTTTAGATTAGTTTTGTCTTCTCTTCTTTATCCAAAATACATTCTTTATTTGCGTTAACTTGCCGGTACGCTTCATGTCTGCTTAATAATTAGGTCAGTGAAAGTGCTCCAGATAATATTATTGTGTGCGCTTGGATATAATTCAACACTGCACTTTGAAACTGTTCACCAATTCTAAGAATTCCATCTTAATTATTTTCATACAGAAATGGACTGTATGAAAATAATTTCAATTCAATTGTAGCTTTTTTTTCATTCTAAGATTTCTTAGTTCATAAAGAAAATACTCTTGACTTCTCTTCAGTTTGTAAGTCTTCTTAGCATTCCTTTTTTCTGCAAGGAATGTTCCTGCTTTTGTTTGTTTATATTTGTTGTTGTTGTTTTGTTTTGTCGTTTTGTTTTTCTTTTTTTTTATCCCGAAGTTTTGATATTACTAATAAACATTAAAATGTATTATATCACTCCACCACTTTCTTCAAACACTTAACTTGTTTATTAAGAATATTGAATGACTCGGTTCAAACTGTCACTTAAAATACACTTAGTTTCGAAGATTCCGTGCTTTTTTTCCCTCACGATTTACTATTTCAAAATATTCATTGCCAATTTTAATGATGAAGGTCAGAGAATTTCATCTTTAAATAACCATGATGATTTGTTCAATTCAGCTCATGTTCATTAAGAATTTTTGCAATATGAAACTCTGTTAACATATTTGCTGGATTCTTGTAGATTCGACAAAAATCCAGCAATTAGATTCACTTTCTAAGGAATTATATACAAGTGCTTCCTACAAACTGCTTCCATTTCTTTAGATCATCTTTGATCTCATGATAAACAATTTCTGAAAACGTCCGCATTCATTTTTAATTCCTTTCATGAAAGAAAAATATATTTCCTAATCTAATTCTAAAAATCTTAGCCGATTATTCCATCCAAGAAAGATTACTTTCTTTATTTAAAATATTCCTATTCTTATTGATGCAATGGTGCGCTAATGTTATTCTTATCGTTTTATTTTCATCATATCGTAATCATATCATATCGCTCTGCAAATCTTTAAACTTCTGACCATTAAGCAATGTAAATAGATATTTGATGTTTCTCTAGATAAATTTTCAGAACAATATCTTGGACCTCCAAAACGTATAGAATTCATCTTTAAAAAAGTCGCAAAATTAAGCATGGAGACAGAAACACGGCATCTTTAACTAAAAAGATGAGTTCAGATTTTATTTAAATTCAACTTAAAAGCAAACATAAACAACGTACTTTTAGAAAAAAAAAATCTACCTTAAATTCCATCTTGATTTATCATCCATTTTCTTCATTTCATCATGCGTCATTTCAATGTCAACAGCAAACTCCGCACCAGACCGGCGGGAAGGATCTCCCCAAAACTCTCTCATAAAGATCTGTTTTAGAAGTGTTTTTTCCCCAATCAATTGAAGCAGAAATTTAGCATACAACTACAGTTGCAGTTACGAAATCCCATACCAAATTTGACTTATTTAAGTCATTGCGCTTTTAAGTTATCACGTTTACATGTTTTTGAAAGGACAGACGTTCCACCTCTGGTTGGATGGGGCTCAATATTCGAAAGGTATCTGTAATAGAGATGTTAAATCTGTGTACCTAATTTAATCTATTTCGCTCTCTTCGTTTTGCAGTTATTATGTTAAGTTACATTCGAACAGCAGGACAGACCGACTTCCTCAACTTGGAATTTTGCTCAAAATGACAGAAATCCATAAATTTGTTGTAAAAACCATACACAAAATTTCATCCGTCAAACTCAAAGTGTTTTTTTTAACTATTTTTGTCTCAGATAGGGAGGCATTTTCCAAAAATGTCTTTATCGAATGGTAGGAGGTTAAAACGTGGAGAAAATATAAAGCAACCTGTTTCAGAATAATGAGTATGTAAAATCGTTCGTATCAATGATTTATAACAGGATCATTTAGACTAAATAGGTTCATTCTGATCGGAGACTTGCAACTCATTCTTCTTTATATGTGTGAAGTTTTTGCATGCTATCGCTAAAGTACAAAGATGAGTCACTTCGGACTTTTCAGTCTTTCTCCCCAAACAAATATTTATTTTTGGTTTCCTAACAGATAATTTTTTAAATGATCCGGATGTTCTTGAATTCATACATGAGTTATGGTAAATTCTCACAGTCAGACGTTTTTTTATAAACTTGATTCGATTCCCTCTCCTTTTTTTTCCTCAAGAAGAACTGCTTTTCCATGTGTCGATCAAATGTTTAACGTTAATATGGGACAGCATCTGTTAGAAGTGCCAATTTCATTTTGCAGTTTATCATTTCTCCTCGACTCAACACTATGAAGGACCGCAAAATTTTGCATCATTGCCAGACGATGATAGCACACGAATAGGCCCTATTTTAGTCATTTCCCATTCCCCCTTAACATTAGAATATTTAACTGTAACCTGATGAACGTCAGTTTTAACGTTCATCAAGCATATAGGTTTGGAATCTAATTTCAAATCTGGAATCCCCTCAGTACAAAGCAGCCTATAACAACAATTCAAAATGACAAGTTCATCTGAGATTATAGCGAAATGATTCTTATAAATCTTATTTTTAAAAAAAAAAATTCAAAACAGATTCTGCTGAGTGTGCTAACCAGCAGAATTTATTATTACTATTTTAAAATCTCTAATTTTCGATCATAAGAATTATTGTTTATAAGATTTTGTTGCATTCACTCGTTAACTGATCATTTATTTCTGAAAATATTACAACGATGTAGCATCTTAATAGATTTAAAAAAAACCGTGAGCAAAATTTCAGTCTTTTATCGCAACAGGCACTGAATGAACAACCCATTATGACATTCCATCTTTAAAAACATGAGACAAAGCAGGTAAATGAAAGTATTTAAATAGAAGGCTTTTCTTTGTTAAAGGAAATCACCCTTAAAACCGCGAAGCGTTTTGAGAGATATACTCTACTTGTTTGAATTGTAATAAAATTATTGTACTCGATGTAAGAGTATCGTACTAACGTTTAGTGTTCAGGTGACACTATATCTCAGAATGAAACTATACAGCAACGGATCGCATTTCATTCTGAATGATAATGGAATTCAGAACAAGCCTGAAAGACACAGAAAGCTCCATTTTATGCTCGTCAGATTCCACTAGGATCTTCTGTCATCTGTTCGGTAGTGTTTCATCGTCCTCCCGAGCGATTTCTTTATTCTCCTCCCCTATTCTGACTAGCATCGATCGAAGGCAAAACAGAATGGACTCTTCGGATATAAAAATCGTGGCTTAAGCTAAAGTGCGCCATAAAAGTGAGAGGATTGGGTTTTTATAGGCACCCTATTGGAAACCGCTTCACTTCTTTTATTCCCGATCACTTTAAAATAGAGGGAGTGGAATGGTTTTATTGAAACATACATCTGCTTGTTATTGAATCGTCATCGGAATGTCATTTGAATCGAAAGCATGCGTAAATGATGTCATAAAATATTTGCGAATAAATTCACTGGTTGCAGTTTTTTACTAATCATGCGTTTGAATTCTTTCAAAAATGTCGCATTGCAGAAAAAATAAAATGCGGCTAATGGATGAATTTTTGTTATTTTGTTTATATTTTCATGTACAAAAATTAAACAACATGAATTCGAAATAAAGTTGATATTAGTTCCATATTATTGGACCCTCCTACCAAGTGCCCCCACACAACACACTCTCCCCAGATATGGGGGTGAGTTTCTGGTATAGTGGTGATTCGTGCCATTCTGATGGGTATATTATTACTGCAGGACTGAGTTTTGACCTACCGACAACAGGACATTCCTCCTATGGAAGGTGTTGTGCCGTGGCCAGTGATGGCCAGTAGAACTCGACCGTAGTTTCGATCGCAGTATCCAAATCATTCACAAAACTCTTGATGTCTTCCGGCGAAACAACTGCTTTGTAGCTATTTTATTGGATCACCGTCACCTGCCAGATACCTGTGTACTGTTTAGGGCCAAATTTCGTAATTTTGAAGTTGCATCGGGCCCAGTCTGAAGTCGTTCCTCCATCTCAGTGAATACCGGCTATTGATTTAATCTCATTCAAACAAATTTTAATACCACAAAAAACAACTTCATAATATTGCTACAAAATCTTCAAGCTACCATAAGGAATTCAGATTATCGAATAAGTTTACGGAGACAATGAACAATAGCTTGCGCTAATAAGAAATTTACATCTTTGATCTCTGATAGAAGTGAATCCTCACTGTATTCATTGCTTACGTTGTCCGTAAGCGGTAGCTTTGAAAACCCTAAGTCGCCTTCATCGCCTAAGAACCATTATCCTTTATAAATTAGAAATAGATTTCATTACATTTTAATCCCTGTGTTAGCTCAAGTTTCATCATTTTGCTGTTAAATCTTGTATTTTCATTTTTTCATCTTTTATTCTCTAATTTTCTTTTAACCAATTTTATGTGTATTTTGCGCTATATTACGTGAAATTTAAAAATGGACTCTCGAATAACTTACTCTCACAGATTCATTAATCAATCAATAGTGAATACAGGGTTATGTATGTAACAGCAATTATGTCATCTCGAAATTTTGATTATAACATTACGTCACAACAAATCTCGAATTAATATCAAACCGTAATATGACTAAATGATTATTTAGATTTCTAGTTTCTCAAGAAATTTACACCAAGTTCCTGTAAATAAATTAAGAAAGATGTCTATACATGAACCACAGATCAGTGGAAAGAAAATTTGGGAATGCTTTCTCTATTAATCAAGCTCATTCATTAAAAATGTTATTTTTCTCTATATACTTTTGTATAAGTGTGGTGTTGAAATCTTGGGATTCAATCACCTTTTTAAGTCTTTAAAACTACTATCATCATAAATGCATTTTTGCAACCTCAGAGCAGATCAAAAATTTAACTTTTGAACATCCTTAGAAATGATGTCATTACATCTAATCATTTCAAAGTCTCTCCCGAGTGCTCTTTTGGGCAGTATCTTAGCAAACCTTGCAAAAAGGCTTTTTTAAGGCTTTGCGATGTTATGTTGATTCTTTTAAATATTTTTGACCAACAAAATTTATGTATGTCATATCCTTAAGATGGTCATCAAGATTTCTCACGAGCTTTATCGTTTTCCCAGTATAGGAGCAAAACGATGGATGGTTGTATCTACCTTTTGTACCGAAAAGGATGGATTTAATTTTTTCATGAGCAAAAGAAACCTTTGCAAGCAACTGCTATTCAAACTGTCAACTGCAGCTACTTTCACTCTTTCCTGTATTGTTTGATTATTTACCCCTGCCACGAACAAGTGAAAATCATCTGCAAAGGCAATCAGTTTGGTATCTTCCTCAAATTCTATAGCAAAGACGTCGTTTGCAATGACAAACCACCACAAAGGGCCGAAATTGGAGCCTTGAGGGCAACCCATTTAATAGCATCTTGTAAATGATTGGTCACCATAATTAAGAAAGACTTCTCTGACAAAACTTGAGACAATTTTAAAAATGTGTGAAGGAATTTTCATTTTCTTTAAATTATAGCCACCGGAACCTTACCCTATTAAATAAATGGTTCCATCAGAATAAAAAGCTGATTAGATAAAAGATAGATTAAGGTTTTTCTATGTGTGAATTAAATATCTGAATTTCGGGAGCCTTTTCTGAATATCATAACACTTTCGTTATAAACAATTAAAGAACAAAAAACATTAATTCGATTAAACTATATATATATATATATATATATATATATATATATATATATATATATATATATATATATATATATTGTTACGAAATTTCCGGGGGTTCATTTAGATAGTGAGGGTTATATGGTGTGAAGAACGCTCAATCAGCAGGCGGCAGTAGAAAATGAGACGACGTTTATTTACACGAAGATACATAGGACAGCACATAAACGACAACTATATACAGCACAGAAGACGATTATCTTCAGCCGAAACGTGCAGCATACAACAGCATACACAGCAACATACAACAGTATACACAGCAGCTCTACTCCGTCGCTGCTCCGCTAGTCCCTGGAAGACGAGTTCTTCACCGTCGCTTCCGACTACTCTTCGACTCCACTAGTCCACGACCCAATTCACCACTGGTTCACCGCTCCTCTGCTCTGCTCTGCCGCTCCGACTTCTCCTCAATTCACCACTGCCCGGCAGCTGCGGGTGCTTCCTTTTATAGGTCTCAGGAGGCGGGACTAGAAGCCTCTCAACCAATCAGGAGCGTTCGAGGCGTATCTCCGTTCCTACTGGACGGGTCGGAAAAATTCTCGATGTTTCGGGTATAATCTATTTTGGCGCCAAAGTCGCCAAATTCGTCGCCAAGTTTGTCCCCAAGCTCTGGGACCTCCCATGGAACCAACTATGCTGGAAAGCCGCATCTCAGATTCGTAACAATATATATACAGTGGCTCAAAAAATTGAGAGTACACCTTACTTTTACTTGATAAATCCGACTTTCAATATAAATTACACATTACCGAGAAGTGAAAACATGTTTTTATTTGTACCCATAACAAATGGTTTAATTTAGAGTAAAAATAAAGAAAAATTAACGAAAAATTCCTAAATTGAAAAATTTTAGCAGCATTTTAAATAAACATACTCAGATTTTTGCCTCAAAAAATTGAGAATACACCAATGAAAATTTTTGCAATATCTCGCATAGAAACAAAGTGTCACAGTTAAGTTGCATATCTTTTGGCTCTCATAATAGCCTCTAAACGTCATGGTACCGATTCGACCCATTTTTGGCGGTATCTGAAGATATTTTATCCCATTCTTCTTGCAACACTTGTTTTAAATGGGTTTTCTTTTTAATTTTGTGTTTTCGAACCACTTTTTCGAGTATGGCCCACGAATATTTTATGGCATTGATGTCAGGGTACTGTGGTAATGTGTGTAACTGCTATTTACAATGAAAAAGACACCTCATTTTGACGTTAAGAGCATTCTGTTTGGTATCGTTGTCCTGTTAGAAAATGGAATTTCCATCTAAACCCAAATTTTTAGCACTTTCCTTTCGATTTCAGCGACTGTATGGTTCTTCCAATATTCTGCAGAAACTTCTCAAATCATAGGCAAAAGTGTAAGTGTTAAAACTGTGCGAAATGCCATTAGACAAGCTGGATATAAAAGTCGCATTGTTAGAGAGAAACTGTTCATCAGCTTGCAAATTCAGATAAAGCACTTAAAGTTTGCAAAAACTCATCAATTGAAAACCAATAACTTTTGAAAGAAAGTTATATTTAGTAATGAAAGGAAACTCAACATTTCTGGCAGTGACAGCCATCGTACTGTATTGAGAGAGCCTAATACTGCTTTGGATCCAAAAAATTTACGTCCTACAGGTAAGTATGGTGGTGACTAAATCGTGATTTCAGGTTGCATGGCTTCATCCCAGGTAGGAAATTTAATTCTTATAGAAGGCATTATAAACCATATGGTTTACTTGAATATACTTCGCAGCAGTCAAAAGGAAAGTGCTAAAAATTTGGGTTTAGATGGAAATTCCATTTTCTAACAGAACAACGATACCAAACAGAATGCTCGTAACGTCAAAATGAGGTGTCTTTTTCATTGTAAATAGCAGTTACACACATTACCACATTACCCGACATCAATGCCATAAAATATTCGTGGGCCATACTCGAAAAAGTGGTTCGAAAACACAAAATTAAAAACAAAACCCATTTAAAACAAGTGTTGCAAGAAGAATGGGATAAAATATCTTCAGATACCGCCAAAAATGGGTCGAATCGGTACCATGACGTTCAGAGGCCATCATAGGAGCTAAAAGACATGCAACTTAATAGTGACACTTTGTTTCTATGCGAGATATTGCAAAAATTTCATTGGTGTATTCTCAATTTTTTGAGGTAAAAATCTGAGTATGTTTATTTAAAATGCTTCTAAAAATTTTCAATTTAGGAGTTTTCCGTTGATTTTTCTTCACTTTTACTCTAAATTAAACCATTTGTTATGGGTAAAAATAAAAACACATTTGCTCTTCTCGGTAATGTGTTATTTATAATTTAAGTCGGATTTATCAAATAAAAGTAAGGTGTACTCTCAATTTTTTGAGCCACTGTATATATAAGTAAACAATTTAAAGTTAGAAATATTTTGAAAACGGAACTAAATAGTTTCGGAATCGCAACTAAAAATATTTTTTATTCAAACAAAAACCAAAAAAGGAACAGGAAAAGCATCATAGTATTTCGAGAGAGCAAATACAGCTACTTCTAAAACACAAATGAATTTAGACGGTTTAAGTAATAAAAACCAAGTGTTTTAAGTAATAAACACTTGGTTTAAGTAATAAAAATCAAGTTAATAGGAAAAAATAAAAATTAAACCAAATAAAAAAGAATCCGGCCTGAAGACTTTTTCAAGTGTCACCCTCAGGCAGGGATTTAAAAAAAATGATTTTTTCTGTGAAGGAATGCAGATTAAGCAGGCTAATAACGATTCCTCGTGACCCGAAAATCCCCAGAAATTAGGCCTAAGAATTATACCATTTAAACAGAAAGGAAAATACAAAACAATAAATTAGAAGAATACATCCACTAATAAGCAAAAAAACAATAACAAAAATAACATAAAACAACCATATAATAAACACTCAAACCAGTAATGCAAACAAAAAGGAAACACCATACCAGCAACATACAAAGAAATTTTAAGCTATCAGTTGTGTTTCCCGCTCTTAACATCCCCAAGATAACGCATTCAAGGTAAAAAAGAATTGGAGGGTCTCAGCGCCATCTATTGAGTTATCTAACATGCAAGGAAAGGTCTATTTTTATTTTAGGTAAAGGATTAATCCCAAATCATACCTTGTTTAATCAAAAAGTTGATATTGCAGTAATTTCTGGGAAATTCATTATTAGTTAAATTTTTAATGAGGTTATTTGATGCATCAATATAGGAATTTTTATTGTTACAAATCCTTTTGATCCTATTAAATTGTGAGAAAATTAGATTTTTGAAAATTTTAGAGTTTAGATTGGAATGATAATTACAAAGTTTTGTTATTTTAAAGTTGAATCCCTCCCTTTATCATAGATACCAACTATCGTTTTATCATTAGCAATTTTGATTTTTAAATCCAGAAAGGTAGCCTCAAGTGGATTTTTATTTGTTTCTGTTAGAATTAAATCTTTTGGATAGCAATTTGTAACAATATTAGTATTGTCTAAGTTTATCAAAAGTAGGTCATCAATATACATCCACCCGTTTATTAAATTATATTTAATTATTTTTTAATATTATATATATATATATATATATATGTTTATATATATATATATATATATATATATATATATATATATATATATATATATATATATATATATATATATATATATATATAAGATGTTTATAATTAAACTCTCCCTATAAACAGCATCCTACAACGCAAACGGGTGAACAAATTGCAACGAAATTTGGAATATAGACTATACACGAGATGCGCTCACTGAATTTCGGAAAAAAATCTTAATTCCAAAATGTCCACTAGAGGGCGCCTTTTCCTGAAAAACATTAAATTTTATACACATTCTGGCGATGAAGGGCGAAAATAGTCTAAACCGTCATCAGATGGGTAACAGCTATGATTTAACCATGGAAATTGATGACCATGTCTTCCAAGACTAATGGAATTGAAAATGCTTTTTGTATTATCTTAAAATTCAAAAAATTATCTTTTTAATGGTACCAGTTTTATTTCAAAATAATCAAAAATCTCTTCATTTTAATAATTTTTTCAATTCAATTTTTTATGCCAATGTTTTTAAAGGTTATAACGGAAATTCAAACTCACCCATCAATTTTTTAACTTAAAAAAAAACATCCTACAGCTTCGCTAGCAGCGGAAGCGGGAACCTAGTAGCTTCGCTAGCACATTGAACATAAGGACTGTATGGATAACAGGAACAGTACATAGTCAATTGAAAAGAAAGAATGTACCGGACAGACAAACTTAGATGCAATCAAATCATTCTCCGTATAAAATTTCAAACAAGCATCATGTCCTAACTTCATCAACTCGTATATATATATATTCCACTCACCCTTCATCCATTCTGCAGGTTCGAAATACTCTCATCCATCACATTTACCCAACATCCATTCTTGCACAATTGCCTATATAACAAATTATCAAGGGAACCAACCGTTAAAGCACCAAAAGAATTACGAGAACTGCGAAGAACTCCACTGCAGCTGTCTTTTGAAGTGAAAATGCAGACGATTTCATAAAGTAAGAATTCAGACGATTTTTTAAAGCGCATACTGACAATTAAAAATTGCAAAAGAATAAATATTTCCTGTTCGTATTCACATTAAAAAAAGAAAGAAAGAAAGAAGAAAATAACTTTTAATTGTAAGCTTAACTTTCTTTATTTAATAAACTTTTAATTATAATAAAGAACAAAATTAAAATCTTTAATTTTTTTACTATTTTTAATTTAACATTTTTTATAATATAGTTGTAGTTCGTGTACAATTCAACTATTGCAAAAAGTAGTAAACAAAACAGCATTAAGGTTGCTAGAAGAGCGTTCCCATATTAGTGACAAACTCGGGGATACACTATTCTTCACTTCACCCCGGAATTTGTCTTTGTACGAAAAAATACAGACTTATCAAAAAAAATTAAGACTTATAAAATTAGACTTATAAAAAATTAAGATTTATGTAAAGAATTAATAGAAATCCTTTTTTCTATTTTCTTTTGCCTCTTTTACAGATGTTTTTGTTTTCCCGCCTCATCTGATTTTAAGCTCTAAATAAATGTTTGCTATTCTCTCTAAAATGGTCATTCAACTTGTGCTTAAGGAGGACAGAGTTCCAAGGAAAGGCGAACGCCATCATCCACTCCTCAAAACAGCTCGTCTGGAGTGAGAAATGGAATTCTAAATTTTAAAGATCAGTTTTCTCACGAGGAGTTTTCGAAAGAAAACAAATTTTATAAAATCCGAGCTTTCAAATCTGAAGAATTTGATCTTTCGAAGATTAATCACATGAAAGCTGAATTTTGTCTCCTGAAACAGACGAAAGAAAAAATGTATATTCGTAAGAAAAATATTGAAATATTGATTTCCGAAACAGACAGCTTATATGTATCTGACACTTCGATCAAGATCTGAAAAATTCCTTTACTAAATCAAAGATGACAATATTGAAACATTTTTTTTTCTCTAAAGAATAGTTACAAAAATGTCTGAAACTCCGAGTCTTAGCGCTTCAAAACTTGTCAACTGCGAGTGTCGAGGAAAACTTTTTTAATGAAGACAGTGACAAACAAAAGCATGATTTATTCTATTTGTAAAACTTTTTGTGAATTACATTTTAAGAAACGACTTTTCGGCGTTTTCTAACATTTGCAGAAAATTGGAGTCAGTCTTTGAAACTGACCAGGCAGTTTTCGCAATAAATCAGAAAACAGTGTCTTCTCAGCTCGAAATTCGTTTGATAGGCTTTAATTTATTTATTTGTTCGGATTATAACATTCACAAATGACATTCGTTCGTTCATATTCTGTTCTTCATGGTTATAACTCTAAATTTGTCACTGACTGCATAGTTTCATAGGCGGAAAAATAAGCTTCAAAGTTGTCTTAAAAGATTAAGAAGTAATTGCTTTCTTATAAAAACTGCTTCAAAAGAAAAAGGGTCGTAAACTAAAATTCTTTTATCTTCTTTTTTTTTATCAAGTACAGATATTTTCTATAAAAGAAGAGTTTCTTCTAAAACCAATGATAATATTCTATTTCTTATTCTTTATTTATTGCTTATGCTTCAACAGTAATTGTCAAAAATAGATTCGAGAAAAAATGCAGATATATATTTGAGATCTCCAATTCAAAAGACGATAGATATCCCCTCATTTTGAAAATAAATAGTTGGTAATGCTTTCTAATTAAAACTCTCATAATAATGGAGGCGTAACATACATGAGTTTAAATTTCTTGTTTGTCATGGTATTTGATAGGAGAAAACGATGATCACTAACCATTTAAAATGCTTTCAAAATAAGAATCATTAAACTAGGAAAACTGATATTGGGAACAAAAAATAAAGCTGACCTAACGTACTGCCTTGCTAGTTATTTTTTTGTGTGTTTGTTTAAGTTAAAGATTTCGACGGGATGATTCTTTAAGATAACTCGAAGAGATGAATTTCCATGTTATGTAAGTGCACAAATGCATTTTCAAATATTAAAATCATAAGTTGTATTTAAAAATGAAAACAGTTTTTAAGTAGCTCATTTCTTTCTATATTTTAAAATGAAGAAAAGGGGAAGAACCAAAACAGAGAGGGAGAAGAAAAAATTTGAAAGTATCACAGAAAACCAAAATGGCATCTCAATCGGATGAGAAATATCTATAGTTTTATGTATCTATCATTTCCACATCGCTAAAACATATTGATCATTTTTATATGCAATCATAATAATAAAAATATATAATCTTCCAACCAAATCTTCTTTATCGCATTAAAATTCCAAAATAAAATAAATAAGAGTTTTTCTTATAGGTGCCTAGTTTTTCTAAAAAAATAGTAGGGGAAACCAATTCAAAATATTTGGCCTCATTCATTTGTGAAATAATAAAAACAAATATCAAAAAATTATCCTGAATCTGATTTGATTGCATTTAAAGTAAAAAATGGCACTAAAAAAGATCGGTTCAGTGCTTCTTGCAGCATAGGCCAAACCTTATTCTATAGAGGAACGATGAGTCTAAATCCTAACTCCTTTTGCTTTCTCATATAGGAAGTATAGAGAAAATATCGCAGTCCGCAGAAAATGGACGAATCTCCCAGGCTTTAGACTTCGAAAAAGGTATTTTTAGGAAATGCATATCTGCTTTTCTGCCTTGATAAAAGTAACTCAAAAACGCCTAGAGCTACACGGATGAAATGCAGCATCCATTCAGAGAAAATCTATCTGTCCAAATATAAAACAACACGGTGCTACGAGAGTTAGGTGGATAAAAATCGATGAACGCATTTCACATCTGCAGTGCAAATGCATAATAAAATGGAGTCAAATCCAGCACATGGTTCTCCCTTTGCCGGTCTGTACTTAACCACCTTCTGTAAACCCAATAGCTCAAAAACGTAATAATTTAAATATTTCAAATTTTGACGTGATTTTGTGACTACAAGTATAGTTCTGCGTAAAATTTTAATTTCAATCGGTAAGGAAAACCGCGCCTAAAACACAAATTCGATTTTTGGATGCGATGAACCGCTTGGAAAGGATGAATAGTCAAAACACTCGCCAAGGATGACTCTATAAATTCAGTAAAATGGTTAAAATCTCGCCAAATTTAATATTTTTAAACTAAAGCATTCTCTGCCTTACTCATTTTTTTCCAATTGTTGGGGGATAACACCTTTGTTAGAGAAAGTTCTAAGGAGACCCCCCTCGCTTTGATTACTGTATCGTGGAAGGTAAATCAAAGTTATTACCTTATTAAAAGCTGATTTTATTCCATTTACTTCAGGCGAACGCTAAACTGCATTTGAAAGATTATAATGAGAGAGTAAGAAAGGCATGAAAATCGCTAAGAACTACGAAAGATGGGGAAAACCAAAACAAAAAAAAAAAGATGAACAAAGGGGATGAGAAAATAGAATGAATTAAAATAACATAAAAAATTCGAATGAAATGAATATATGTGAATACGATAAATAAGAAAATTCCCACCCAATGATTCAAACAAAAGTCGTCCTTCGAGTCCCGATGCACATGAAAAATGGAAGAACAGAAAAACGAGATTTCCAGATGTACTGGAATGAGTAAAACGAGCGTTAACAAGGAATAAAAATGTTTAAAAAAACAGATTTACAAACAGTAACTGTAAATGTGTAAAACATAACGATTTTTGTTTTTTTTTTAATATTATTTTTCTTTTAAAACTAACGCAAATTTTCAACAGATAGAAAATCTAGAAATCATTAAATCACTGCTGCATTTTATAGAGAAGTTAAAAAGGCACGTGACATGGAAGAAGAAGATCGTCACCTGCAATCTGACGAATGAGGAAATGTAATTGGTTCAAAGAGAAAAAATATTGCAAAATGTTTATTCTCATACATGTAGACTAAAATTATATTGTTTGTGCAATATGAGCATTTGTATAAGTCATTTTTAATGATACTTTCACTCATTTCTTGCGTTGAATGCAGTGGCCATTCGCCTATTACGGCTGCAAAACTGCGTCACTCCTTACATTATTTCAAAACCTTGTTACGTAAAAGTTTATTTCGTAATATTATTCACTTTTCCTTCTTTTACTCTTTGTGAAATCGTGACCTCGTGCAAATACATTTTTACTGTCCGAAAACATTTTATCATTTCACTTTAAGAACTGTTATTAATTGCAAAGTTATTATTAATATTTTTTGCAATTCTTTTTGCTAAAGTTTGCTCGAATAACAAAAAAGAAATGGTAGTCTTCAAAGAATGATTTTTTTTACATTATCCATTCGATTACTAGCAAATACAATAAAGTCCAAATTTGAGAGATTGCATTAAATTGCAATGATTGTATTAACTCTTAATACTTATTTTGAAATAACTGAGTGCAAACTGATTTTCGTAATATTATATCTTAAAATTAAGTTGCACTTATAATATTTTCTGCACGCTAAGAGTTAAACATAATTTAAAATAATACTTCAAGAGACGGGTTATTAACAATTTAATTTTGTGCATTCATATCAATGTTTTTAAAACTCTCCTTATTTATGTTTATTTCAGTATCCTGTCATTTAAAATAAGCTAAGTTGCACTTATAATATTTTCTGCACGCTAAGAGTTAAACATAATTTAAAATAATACTTCAAGAGACGGGTTATTAACAATTTAATTTTGTGCATTCATATCAATGTTTTTAAAACTCTCCTTATTTATGTTTATTTCAGTATCCTGTCATTTAAAATACGCTCTCCCTCCCTACCATGACCACCTTGAAGCATAAATCTTTATTCTACAGCGCTTGCTTCCAGTCATTAAGTTCCTTTGATAAAGTTCTTTCCTCCATGCCCGATCAGTTAATGAACTCGACAGAGCAACACTTTATGAAAATCGATCCCACTTATTTTCAAGCAGGTCAACTATCTCCAAGCAATAGAGCAATTTATTTTGTCGAGGATGACAAAGCTGCGGCAAAATAACCATTTATCTGGAATAATCCTTGTTGCTCTTAAGACTATTTTAAGGCATAAATATTTCAACTGAAATACTTAACAGGCATCTTAGCGTGCGCGGAAAAACTAATTTACAGGGCGTTTAGAAGCATTTTATGAGCATTATTATCTTTAATGCTTTCCTATGTAATGTCTATTCAAACTTTTAAAATAATTACTATGATTTTAAAAGGAATTATTGAGAGGAAACATTTAACCAAAAGGAATAATAATTCATCAGTTGTGGATATTATATTATATTATATTATATTATATTATATTATATTATATTATATTATATTATATTATATTATATTATATTATATTATATTATATTATATTATATTATATTTTTTAACTTAATTTATGGGACTGCCGTTTTGAAATAGAATATCGGAAAAGACAATTGAAAATCTCCAAATTAATCTTTCTTCTTTAACGAAATTTTGGGATGATAATACGTGTATATTTATTATGCAGCTCCAGGACTAGTTCTGTAAAACCCTGTAAATGGCAAGTTCTTATTTACAAGAATATTAATTAATAATTTCATTACGACACTGATGACCAATTGGTATATTTACAACGATTTTTGACAAATGATATTACCAAAATAGTGTGCCATGAGATATCTTTGTGTTAACATTTTTTTTTCTATTTATCATCGATTCGTCAGAGATGATTGACATTACTTCAATTTACAGATAATTATTTCAATTTTCAATTATTCGATTCACATTCATTCAACTTGCATAAGCGTGAGATCAAAAGAAACTCATTATAATAACTCACAATGTTAATTTAATGAAATCGTCAATTCAATAATGCAGTCCATGTTGTAACATTACAAGTTCAGTCCTATTCTCTTATTTATTACAGTTCTGTAGATATAGATTTGGAAATTTTTGATAAAAGTATGCGCTTCTACCTTATAATCAAGAACCCCTTATTACGAACTTATACATTTCCACAAATTTAATGTTAGTTGATCCCTATATTTCTATATTCCGCCTGAATAACGTAGCACAATCCTTCTGCATTTGATATTTCTAAATAACTTCATTTGAATATTATCACCTAAATGGATTTCATTTTTTTAGTAGAAATGCGTTATATTGATCGTATGCTATTGCTAAGCAATAGTTCCAGAAACTCCTATTAAACTGGGATCTTCGGCAATTGTTAATGTATTTTTCAGATATTTTTGTATTCATTGCAGGGATGTCTTAATACAAAAGTACCAGAAGAAACCGAATGTTCATTTTGGTTGCTTTTTTTTCTTACTGATTGAAACTAAAATTTGACAAAAATTAAAATTCTAACCACGAGATCGCATGAAAATTCAATGCTCTGGTTTCTCTTCAATATCGTGATAATCGTTCGCCTTTTACATAAAAGAAAAAATCCATGCAAGCTGCAGACAGACGATCGACTACTCGATGGATTTTGTTCCAAATTCGGTTAGGATCAACAAAAACAACTCACTAAAATTTATATATCTTATCTTTACATTTTCTATTCAACGTGTTCGCTTGTGCTTTGGTAACCAGACAGACAGGTTTCCTTTAAATGAATTTCGTTGAAAATTTGGAGATATCTATAAATTCGATATTAAGTCCTGCTACCAAATTTGATCCATTCAGCTCAAAATGCTTTCAAGTTATTAACCACACAGACAGGCATAATTCCAAAAAAGTCTGAAGAGTTGACATTCGTCAAAATGTAGAGTTCGAATTTTATAAAAAGCTATTATTTAATCAATTAAAGCTGAATATACAAATCCTAAACACATTAAATTATCTTAGATAAAAAAAAATCACAACTTTAAGAAATGCTATATTTTAAGGCAAGTAACAGAACTAGAAATGATGCAATAAATTAGAACAGGGAATACATTTGAAAACAGGTCATTTTGCTTTTACTTCAACCATAGAATTTCAACACCGTTTGACAGGCTTTTTGAATATAACTGCAATTTCTTCGGTATTGATAGACATGGCTGAAACCGAAAAACGCATTTTTTGGAATGAAGTCTATCTGCCTGAGAACAAGATACCTCAAAAACGCCTTGTGCCAGAAGTATGTGGATGTATGATCAAACATCCCATCTGATCCTTTACATCAAGTCTGTGGAATTCTATCAAATTTTAAAAGAAATCTACTTCGAGAATGTCTGAGGAAAAATGCAATCGATAACTACAAAGCGTAAAGATTTTTAACAAAATTTGGCACGCTCATTTTAAATTGTAGATCTATCTGCATCGAATTCTTAATTGAATTCACCCACAGATTTGCCATTTGTTTATATCCATGCATATAAACATAATAACTCAAAAACGCAGCAAATTAGATAAATGAAATTGGATACGTCAACTAATCACTGAATTTGTAGTTCCTAGTCAAATTTTGTTTTAAAAAGGCAGAAAATAAAGCGTCCAAAATGCATGTTCTGTTTTTCTCCCCACTATATTATGTAGCAGAAAGCACTCATGCACGGCACTCTGAAAATAACAATCATAGACTTCACAACGTTTCTTGGGGTCCACAGTTCTTTGGAGGGATAACACTTTTATTAGAGAGCGTCTGAGAAAGTTTCTGCAAGACGTTGATTACTTTTGGTGGAATTTTGAATTCAGAATCAAATCACAAAAGGTTTTCATTTCCAAAAATAATATATATTTTGGCAAATTTCAAGGACCCAACGAAAAATGAAATACTTTTCCCGATCTCAGCAAAATAAAATTCAAGAATAGTCAAGTGCCACGAGAATTTGCATGTAAGATGACATGTAGTACAAGAAAAAATAAAAAATAGAATTTTTTATTATAAGTATTTATTACTTCTTATTTTTCAATTTATAATTTTCATCATAAGTATTATTGATCTCGAAGTATTTTTGTCACATTCCGTACCATGTGACATCCATCTTAAGGAACGAAAATTTAATTGAACCGTCGTTTTATGGGCAATAACATTTTGAAAACATTAAGATAGTGTGTCCTATCTTCGAGAATACACAAATGTATAAAATTCCAAATCTTTAACGTATTAGAAAACGAGAGTAAAATCAATGACTTTAAAATCAATGAAATCAATTACCTTTTTACAAAACGAGACAAATAAAAATATATAAAAACTTTCAATTTTAGATAACGAAAAATTACATACACAATTCAATTTTCACGGCTAAGTATATTGAAGAATGCATCTAATATAAATAAAAAGTTATCTCTAAATAATCCTTATAATTCTGTATAAAACTCATTGCCTTCATTTACCCTTACATTAAAGCAGAATTTAACTACTTTTTGTTTTTAGTTAAAGAGAAGATTCATTTCAATTTTCCTAATCTAAAGAGATATTTAACTATCTAATATTTGAAGTAATATTAAAATTCTGAAAGTATTGAAACTCTAAAACAATGTTCATTTGAATAAAATGATGAAGTCCAGGAGTTTCGTGGAAATGGGAATTTTAAGCAACCGTAATCATGTGGATTTATCAGTTTAGAGCGCGTTCTCACACTGGTTAATCATCTTCAAAACTGTGAGTGACATGAAATCGAACTAAATCTCAAAACGATCTTGTTTCGTTGTTTTGGGAATCATCATATGCTCAAGTACATCTTGGTAAAATGAAAGCTTTTGGCATTTTGTTTCCCTTTGACACAAAACACATTACATGGAGTGGCATAAAAATAAGAAATAAACGTTATAATATATTTTTTACTATCCAAAATATATTCTTTAAAATCCAAAGAAGCTTTATTATATTTTAAATAACACCAAAGTAGCACCTGAAGCTTCATCCATTATCAGTACTCAAAAACCGAAACATCGAAACTCAAATATTTGAGACTTCACCAGATGTTCTCTAAATAAATGATTCTGGACTCCATTCTTTAAAAGGAACACAAAAGATCGAATGTAGCACGCAAGATTTTCTGCTATTCTATCAAAAGCTCCCAAATCTTGAAGCGCATCTAATAATAAGCATTAAAACGATTACCTACAATAGGGAATTTTGTTATTTAAAAGACATTAGCATTCTATATTATATCACTCAAGTTCCATTTCTCTCGAATACAAAAATATTATTTAACTTATTTTTCCTAGGGCTGGCATTAAAAATATTTTAAGGAATTTCTTTTCTTTGAACGTTTAATTTATATTCATATTGAATGTTTTAGGAATTATACGTGAAATGTATTTATTTATGCTAGTAAAGTAAATCAGAAGAATTTGGTATTTGATGATTGCTAAGAGAGCCTTTAAACTTATTTTATTACTATTTTTAAAGTTTAAAATACAAATGTTTTATGTAAAATAAACTAAGATGAAGTTTTGTTTTAATTAAATGCTATTCCCAGAACCTACTACTTTCTGTAGAGAGCCAAGTATAAAGAGATTTTCAGTCATGATATATGCTCCTGAGAAAAAGTTTATGTTCAATTAAGATTTTAAAAACTCATTCTTTATGAGTTTCTTTTACAACGAAGTAATTATATGCCAAATTTGGCAGATACAATAACTTGCCTTGAAAAGCATTTAGAACAATCTGCATAATCTTGAGGCCATAATGTAATTTGCAAATAGTAGGCCAGCCTATAGACATCATCACTAGGAATTGCAATATCGGACCAAAAGTTCAATACCGGTATTCGGTATTTTTTAGATCTTAATACCGGGATACCGGTTTTAATACCGGCAGTAGAAATTTTAGAAAAAGAAAGAAAACACAGGGGTTTCTTTGTTTTATTAGAGAGTGTAAATACCACAAAAAATAATTTGTAACTTATAAATTATAACAGTATATACGGAATCACAAAAAAGTAAAGGAACATCTTATTTATTTAAATTACAAAAAAGTGTAAATATCACTATACTAATACAAATTTTTGAAATGTGATCTTGAAAAATATAATGCATTAATGTACTGTCATTAAGTCTGGAATATAATTTGGTGCAAAAATGACCAGCGGTCTAAAACGCTCTTTCGGCATCTACGCTAGTTGGTGGTACTGTTAGCAATGCGCGATATACTTTTTCCAGATATTTACCTCTAAATCCCTCATCTTCAAATAAATCGATTTCTCGTCGGATGTTTTTGGATATAGCTGATTTCTGTATTGTATTTTGGTTTGTTGATTTTTTTTTTATTTATCGCTCATTCTATTTTTTGTTCAAGAGACAATTCCTTTTCACTATTGACATTAGTGTCATCATAATCTTCGATAACTGTACCGAATTCTTCTGAATGTGGATAGGTTTGTGGGTAAAAAATTTTAAGAAAATTTACTGTAAACTTGATCAAATTTAAATTGGTTAGTCTCTTTTCTTCTTTTTCATTTCCATTTTTAAAATCATTATAATTATGTAAATACCGTAAGACATTTTCTACTATAATATTTCGGTATGCCTTTCTTCTGTTGTCAAACAGTATTTTGTCACTTCTTTTGATTGTACGATGCAACTTTGTATTCACACTCTAATTAATTTCGCCCGTTAGGGAGACATAAAAGCAAAAACGTATACTATTTTGCTATGTTGCCGATCCCTGAACATATAGTGGGGACAATTTAAAAAATTTCTAGTAAATACCGAAAAAGTGGTACTTAAACTTGTGAATACCGGTATTGCAAAATTGTACAAATGGCTCAAAATACCGGTATTCGGTATCCCGGTATTTCAATCCCTAATCATCACATTAACCCTTCCGCGCCGACTGTCACGTGTACGTGCAGCAAAAAACGCACTCATTTCCCGGCCGATAAGCTGGTGTGTTAGGGTGTTTTCTCGTTCACCCCCGCCGTCACACATTTGTGCCAGTGTGTTGGAACGGAACCAGTGTCTTGGAAAAACTATAAATTTTGGCACAAGATGGCAATTTATGTCCATATGGTTTCAGATACATGTAGATTTTACCTACTACTCAAAATGAGAGTAGCATGACTCGCATACATGAGGATTTTTTTTTATAATAACATCAGGGGAAAGGAATGTTTTTCATTGGCATGCTATATGACGGCTCTATAAATTCACATGGTATTTGTTTACAGTATGCAGGAGAGTTTTATTTTCTTTACAGTGTTGGGTATTTCGGTTTTAATGGCTCAGTCCAATTTTTAATGACTCATTAGATCTCGTAGACGTGAATTTTTTCTCCTATTACCGTCAGAATGTCGAAGCATCGAATATGTTTAATTGAGCTTGAAATAGCAGAAATGATGCAAAATATTTCAGATATTGATTCTGAAAAAGATTCGGATAGTAGTGATAGTGACACTATAATATATTCTGATTGTTAGGACATTTCTGACATTTGTATGCCGAGTACTTCGTACGCAACATCTATCTACAATGTACTACTATTTGTAGATCCCTCTTTTCAAATTTTCATACGAAAATAACATATTTAGTTTTCAGATATATAATGTTAAAAATCATTAAATGGTAAGTAAATAATGAAAATAAAATGTGAAAATATATATTTAAACAAGAAATAACTACAAAAGCAATACTACATTTAATAAGCTACAAAAATATAATATAAAGCATATGCCGTTTAAATACTCTACAAAACGTTATTAAACAATGAGTTGAAATTTCGGTCATTTCATGGATTTAGGCATAATAGCAAAAAAAAAAAAAAAAAAAAAAAAGCTCCGGCCTTGAAAAGATACACGCTAAAAAGATTCCTGGCCTCAGCGATAAGCGCACGTTTGCGCTTCCCGTCGCAAAAGGGTTAAAGCAAATTTTTAAAATAAATTATTAAGACAAAACTTCTTAAAGTTATGCCCACCGAATCTATCAAATTCAAAATGCAAACTACATCTACCGAATCCATCAAATTCATCAAGTAAAATTCAGACATTAAGACTTTTATAACTGTATTACTTTTCATACAAGACGATTTTTAAAAAAAGATTATTACATTTTACATTAAAGTAATAAATTTAAAAGTTCAAATTTTCTTAATAGGAAAAACAGGCGTTTAAGTCCATAACGAAGTGGGGTTTTTTTTTTGTTTTTTTTTAAGATTTTTAATTAAAAATTGCAAAAAGCAATCCTTATACACAATTCGAAATCGATGAAATTTCTATTTTTATCATTTTCTTTCTAAAAACGTCATTTAATCCTGAATGCAAGTATATTCATCTTAAACGATATCATTTTATTCTTTTTAATGTTTTGAATGAGTTGTGCTTTGCCTTTATGACTGTAATCGAAAAAAACTCACATTCATTTCTCAAAACATCTATAAAAAAAACTATTACCTCCGAGAGATCAGTAAACCATAAATCAAGCTCAAACAGAAGCTTATGCTTACGTTGTTATATGCCAGTTTTCAGCAGCGGGAGTTTTCTCCACAAAATATTTTCGCATACTCTCTAATATAGGACAACACAAAGTTAAAAAATAATTATCTTTGACGTGAATTTAACTTTTTTATTGAAATGACCGTGTTATTTTTTGGTGATTCATTCTTGGAATGCGGTTAATAACATCCGAAACTTGAATTTGTGTTTTTGAAGGATTTTTCCCAGTCGATGAAAACAAAACCTTGACAGAGAATTACACTTGAAGACCCAAAATCCCATCCCCTCAGAGGCACAGTTTCATGTGTGACGAGCTTCACGACCCTGAGGTACCTTATTGAATTCATCTGCCTTCTAGATTTCCTGTTCTTTAACTCCGTTCCGATTACCTGTACGCGCCTGGAGATGGACGCATTTTGCCCTCTTTCTCCTCTCTTGTAGTCTTCCGGGATTATTTAATGTCTGTTCATTTTACCCACAATTTGCGGTTAGCTCCCGACTAACGTCCACAGACGGGGTTGTCCAATAATGGGTCAATTGGCAGATTTACGACTATATCTGTAAAGGCAGCAGACCGTCGGAACGCGGCTTTAGCTTGCTGCTTTCTGCTGGCTTTTCCTTCCCTTCGATGTCAAGCGAGGGATCTCTCTAAGAGAAGTTGTCGCTGCTTTGTTTGCTTCTTACGCCTCCTGGACAACCAAAACACAGTGCATAGTATTCCGTTCCCGTCCCCCCCCCCAAAAAAAAACTGTGTTGGCCGTATGTGGTGACCTAATAGATGAGTGGTGCACTTTGGTTCTCGATGTATCAATCGGCTGGTAATTAGCAATTTGAATGGTTAGTCTGCTAGGGATCAAGTGCAGATGATATTTCTTGGGCTTGGCGTACAAGGTGGTCACAGACCCCGGAAAGACTCTGAGCGTATAGGTTTTGGCTAGCACTAAAATAAGCTCTGAGGCTGAAAATTTCCAAAACTGGGGTGAGCTTTCTGTAGTTTGGCTCCATGGTACGTAATGCCGTCGAGAATGAAACGGC
Organism: Argiope bruennichi; assembly: GCF_947563725.1. Taxonomy (NCBI): domain Eukaryota; kingdom Metazoa; phylum Arthropoda; class Arachnida; order Araneae; family Araneidae; genus Argiope; species Argiope bruennichi. The sequence continues at coordinate 128,957,380 of NC_079159.1, forward strand.
AGATTTCGATGTTAAACAATAGTTTATCCTTTATCACGCAGGATTTCCATATTGCTACGTGAGAAAGTCCATTCTCTGTTACTTTCATTCCATTTGGCAGGAAGTGTGTAATCTGTAGATCCGCAATAAATGGCATTCCGTCAAGCCGGTGATCGATTTGTTGCGTGTTCTCTATTTAAAAGTAGTTGATGTCAAATTGACTACTGTCTGAATAGAACACACTAGTTTCAGACATTATAATCTCCTTTAGGATGAGAGACATGCCATACTGATTTTGATGTTAAGCATATTTTATTTGAACGTCCATCTTTTAATTCTCGTCGTCATTATTTTTTCATTCATCTTCTCTAAGTTTGTGCGAATTGGTGAGTGAAAGATATCACCCGAATAATTTTAAATTTTTAAAAGTATAAACTTTTATAATTACATTCAGTGTGTTAATACCTGTTTTACTTTTATTGTCAATAGTATTCCATTGTTTTATCTCATATTCTTATGTATATTTGAATGAACTTTCTTTTAAATGAACTTAAAAATCTAAAAATCCTTGAAGTTATTATATGTTTTAGAAGAACTAATTCAAGAAAGAAGACAAGTAGAATTAACAACTCTTTTGCTGTATTTGCAAAATCCACAAAACATTTCTAGTTCAGCGAAGAAACTTTCTTTAACTTCAAAAACCAAAATTACGAAATTATTTAGTTACCTGGATATATATATATATATATATATATATATATATATATATATATATATATATATATATATATATATATATATATATATATATATATATATATATATATATATATATATATATATATATATATATAATTCTTATGTGGAAGCCTATTCTGATGAAGAGCAAACCGAATAAACTACTCATCGGAGTAACGTTTTTTTTTAAAGAAACTATGGAAAAAACAATTCATAAGTTTCTTGAAGACCCTGAAGAAAAACTTACAAATCCAAAGACACTGAAATTAGGAATTTTCATTATTTGAGGCAACGAATAAAAGAACAAAAAAGATTTGTTATTTGATGCCATGAAAACTATAAAAAACTCAGTAACTAGTGAACAAATATTTACAATTTCAGGCAATCTTGTGTCCAAAATGAGAACAAGACATAGCCACCGTTCAGTGGATAGTTTATATTTTTTATAATCCTATTTTCTTAGGAGAAATTAAAATGAGTGAAAATAATATAAATATTATTTGAAATTTTTGTTTGAGTTTTCGTCATTTTATGAAAGTAATATGTATATGTAATCCTTAATTCTTTTTTTATATTTGGGCTTTGATATTGATTTCGTTTTTTGTTATTTTATATAAATTAAATAAAATATTTTTCCCTATTCTATTTTTTTTTTTTTTACAAAAAATTGAAAACCGGCTAAAACCGGTTTTTTGGAAATATTGAATTCAAGAAGTAGGTTTTTGTATAAACCCTAATCGTGTTGTCTTATATTGGAACACCCGAATAGACAAACGTTTTCTGAATATGTTTTGCTGAAAACTTCGTATGAATCTGCAAATTTGAGATAAAGACAATATACTAAATTTCACCTGCCTGGCTCAATTATCTTTATCACAAGCCAATGGACATAGTGTCAAAAATATTTTTTTCGACCCTAGGGTGGTGCATATTTTGGATATTCGTCAAAATCTCGAACACTTTGTGTACGAGAAAGTAAAAATAGCCAAGCCCCGTGCCGTTAAGATCAAATTGAAAAGAACATTATGTTACCAACACATTATAAATGAAATTCACGAAAAGGAAAGGCAATGAATTTAGATGGGAGTTTTTCCTTTCTTTTGTTAACTTACGAATTACAACCATTTGAGAATGGCTATTGATTGAAAGTTTCACAAGAAAAGAGTTTTTAAATCCGTATTGAACCCCTGAGTATTATTTTCCGTGAATCCGGGATTAAGCCTTCTTTCAACAAAAGTGGTAGATTTTAGTTTATCAACTAACCATAATGTGCTTTAAATCCTAGCAGTGATTTCTGACAAAAGAGAAAGTAAAGTACACTTTCTAAAAAACCAAAATTATAAAGATAATCCAATAATAACTAAATATATCTTCTAGCCATTTTGTTTCGAATTCCTTATACCATAAAGTAACATTTATTCTAAATTGTTTATGTGTTCCACATGATCGTGCAATTGTGTGTGACAAAAATCGCTCCTTTGTTCTTTGTTCACCAACAGAAAAGTTTGGCTTGATTTTCTCAATTCATGAAACTTACCAATTTTTTTTACAAGTACAACAATGCTTACTATGCTTCTCATTCAAATTTCTATGAATGTTATCATTTTTCATCAGTCATTTCAAATTCAGATGGTGCATTTTTCATATCGTTAAATGCATTAGAATCGGTTCATAAAAATGATAAGAATTTTTCAGAAATGCATTAATTCCATAGACGGTCTTAAATACTAAAATATCAAAAATTGATAAATACCTGTTTAAAATTTCTGGATTATAATGTTATTTCATTTGTTCATCTCTCACAAAGATCTATCTGCATTCGAAATATTCTTGTAATATAATATAAACAAAAAAATGTAATAAATTTAAGTTAACAGTGGTTTAAAATGAACGTAGTTTGTCTTATAAAGAAACGTTATGTATGATAAATGCAGAAACATCAAAAATATTTAAGAATGATCTCCTTCTTAAGAAATTTTTCTTTTACATACACTCTACAAATGAGTCACATTTTTGTGTCAGAATATTATGAGTATCCAAATATGTAACTTTGTTACGAGAAAAAAGACAATACGTACTACATTTCAGCTTGTAGAATGTAGATGCTTTACATTAAAGATTTAAGAAAGCTGACCATCACTTTTGTTAGTAATCTCGTTCCCTGAAATAATTTTTATAGCATACAAAAAACAGATTTTCAAAAATGTATAAAGTTTTATGGAGTGCCATAAAAAAATTGAGTTTTTTTCTTGTTAAAGTTTTATGTTGCGGTGTTCTTTTGCTAACCAGGTTATTTTACAGGAACTCTATAAATAAATCAAAAGTGAAAAAATGAATGGTAAATTTTTTATGAAATGTGTTCTGAGTTAGCTTGGCGAGTAGGAATTATTCTTCTTTGATCCAACCATAACTTTTACCGAAACTTCTAACGACTTTGTAATTTGTTTATTACAAATTACAAAAATATAACGTGTTTACAAATCTTCTTCGTGATTTCTATTATTTTGTTTCAGCTATCCTTTCTCCCCATTTATTGAACATAAAAATGTTTTCTTAATTATGAAACATCCATGAAAAAATGAAAAGGGACATTACATAGCATACGAAAGGTAAATTAAAGTTGCAGTTATAAGTAAAAAATTTTGCGAAAATAAAATTTAAAATTTAAAAAAAATGTGCAAAATTGTTCAAAAATAACAATGCCGACTACAAATGCTTATAATTTTCCTGTAAAAAAGAAAGAAAGGTTTTCAATTAAGTACAGAAGGGGCTTAAAGTTTTGTATGGATATGTAATAATTGCCTTCCTTGACCTCCGTTGCTCACACTAGGCCCAATTCTGCTGGGCTTGTTAAATGCATATGTGCGAAGTTTTTTGTTCTCGGTAAAATAAAGGATGATCATGAGACTCGTCTTTTTCTGCTAATAACTCGCTTTCAATAAAAAAAGCGCAAATATTTTGGAAACTTAAGTAAGGAGCACATCAAGCAAAGAATTTTGTAGCGCCCAGGTGTGCTTCTACAATCCTTCTTATTTTTTAAAGGCATGAAAACGAACCGGTGAAGTTTTTTTCCCTAAATATCTTGATTTCTGAATTTTACTAATAAATTAATTAAACTTTTTACCTCTTCGTTAAATGTGCAATTTTTTTTATCGATGAAGTTTGTTTTTTTTATTGTTAGAACATCGCAAAATGTTTTCATTTGAAATTCACTGATTAAAAAATATAACGAAGATATTATAGTAGGGTTTTTTACACTATGATACATGTATCACTAATAGTATATTATGTTATCTTTGGTAGTACAATTTTTGCACAAAAGAATAAATTAAATGAATGTTTGAAAAGGAACGGTTTTGCTCATTCATATTGTCCACTTAAGCTACAATATACTGCATATATACATGTTATTTGTCTAAAAATAGTTATGATCTGTTGTTTAGCATATTATTCAAAAATATATTGAATTACAACTCTAACTCATCTTAAAATATTTTTTTCTGTCACCGAATTCTTTTTCTGTTGAAAAAAAGTTATCTAATATCCTTTACCTTTAAAATGAGTTGAAATACGACTTCATTTATTTTATGAGCATAACTTTTTTATTCACCTGAAAATAAAAATATTAAACTTTTAAAAAAATATTAATAAATAAAACATAAAAATAAAAATGACCCGAACCTGGAAATCCTTGCAGTTGAAACCCAAACCCGTCAACAAACCTTCACGATTATTAATATTTATGCTCCTCACGGGCTCAGTATTAACCTGATTAAAGCATCCCTTGACAGCATAAACTCGCCAACCTTCATCTTTGGCGATTTTAACCTCCATCACCCTTTATGGGGTGCAAACCATCATTCGCCACGTAGTGACGATTTTGTTGAATGGCTCCAGAATTCTAGTTTTATTCTTCTTAACTCATTATGCCCAAATCACATCATAAACTCAAATACACACCCAAATCTTGATCTTACTTTAGGCTATGTCCAACTTTTCGAAGAAACTGATTGCTATGTTTTTGACTGCTCCTTAGAGAGGCCCATAGTAGGGTCAAAACTCAATACCGCATCTAAATATCTCAAAACTATTAAATGGAATTCAATCATTTAAGAGACAAACGAAATTTTCACAGCAATTAAACAACCAACTATAGAAACGGTTGCTAGCAACATTTCTCAGATTGCAACTAAGCATACTTCGAAAAAAAATTTACCCAACAAAGATCACCCACCGTGGTGGAATGTTGCTTGAGACAACTTCAGCTGATTGAAAAAGTGCGTGTGGAAAAACGCATTAAGGAACATATCTGTCTCAGATTAAATTAAATATAAAAAATATAGAAGAAACTAAAATTCTATGTTAAAAGAGCGAAAAATGGGTATTGGGAAAACGAGAGCAAAATTTCACAAAATCCTAGAATGTTTTTTTTAAATACTAAACAAGTTATCCAGTCATACTCACCCGATGTTAAAACTAATAGAATCATTTTCCATAACAATAGATATATTAGCAATTCAAAAATTCTAGGTAAACTTTTTACAAAAAAATTTTCAACAGCAATTAAATTTCTCTTTACTTCCAAACGATCGGAAACATGCCATCATAGTTCCAATCCTAAACCAAACAAAGATAAAACAAAAATAACCTCATATAGGCCAATACCTCTAACTTCAGGTTTTTTTTTTTTTTTTGTAAGATTTTTGAACGCAATCTATCGTATTACTCAATATTTAACTCGCTACAACAAAACCAACACGGTTTTATTCCTTTCAGAGATAACCAAACAGCAACATATAAAATCTATTCAGCAATATCTGAGGCACATAGAAAGAAAAAAAATTTTGTTGGCGTTAGTCTCTATCTCAAAAGTGCCTACGACTCAATTCCTATAGATGACCTCATTTATAAATGTCTCCAACTTGTCATTAAGGCGAAATCGCTGAATGGATGCACAATTTTCTGCAAAAAGGTACGTTTTCAGATTAGATGGCGGGATACCATTTCTAATGCGAATCTCCTTCATAAAGGCCTTCCGAAGGGAAATAAGTGTTCTCTCTCCGATTCTTTTTGTCATTTTCATGAATGATCTCTTTGAAACATTAGACACAAATGTCGAGTGTTCCATCTTTGCTGATGATATTTTTGTTTATTGATCCCATCCTTGAATGGATTATATTAAAACTAAATTGCAAAGTACATTGGAAAATATATATAAATGGTGCTCTTATTATAAAATTTCCATTAGCGCTGAAAAAAGTGCTATAATTGATCTCTCTAGAAAACTCTCAGTTTAGTTTAGTTATATATTAACATCCCATTTTAAAGCAACACTAGGGCTATTTTGGGACGGACCTCATAATTTTGAACCTCTGTCAGATGACGAGGACGACACCTGAACTGGCACCCACACCACACCAGCGGGAGGACTAGAAAATGTTCAGTTTTACTTTCGTATATAAAGTATGGCGAATTTCCACTTGCATGGAATGAATCGATCAAATATCTTGGAATTCCATTTTCTAAAACTAATCAAAATGGCAAAATTTTAAAAAGTCTTAGAAATAAGGCACTCAAAAAAATACAAGGTCTCAAAATTTTAGGATTCTTGTGATACGGCCCAAGAACAAAAAATTTAATTATAATCGTTAATAACAGTACTTAGTTTATTCTATTACAGTAGTCCCATCATTAACGAATTCTCTGAAACATATCCTGTAATAAAGTCAAAACAATGGCTCTGAGATTAGCACTTGGCATCTCCACCTGGACCCCTAATTCCATTTTATTAAAACTTTCAGGACGATAAATTCATTCAGAAAAAATTAAACGCCTTGAAATCCAATTTTTTATCAAACAGCTTCATTTTAAAACCTTAATTGTTCTCCGAAGCATCTAATAAAAATGCCAATTTTTCCCCATTCTCACCCCGATCTTTGGGAAATCTTTCTGAACGATTTCAGTTTCCAAAGTAAAGAATTCATAGCTTCTGTTATTGCAGCAAACTTCACTGAATGCATCCAGAACACATTTCCGAATAATTTCATCATAGCCACTGATAGTTCAAAATCACAGGTCTTCACCTCAATGTCTGGTATTTCTTGTTTTCAGAAATTTATGTATCGCATTCATGCCATAAACTCCATTTTTTCAGTTTTGCCAAGCTCTGGATGAACCGACAATCCCAAATAAAGATAAGGAAAAAAATAAGACAAGGAAAAATCTTAATCAAAATATCTCTCTTCTATGGGTTCCTGGCTACTCTGGTATCGCATAGAACGAAAAAGCTGACGCTTTTAAAAAAGCAGTCAAGAAATATACGCCATTCATAGAGTGGATCCCTCCATCATATTCTTCACTGGTTCAAATTCAACCCAAATGATTTTATATACTTAGTTTATCAGAAACTTTTAAGCAATGGGTGTTTAGGTTCTGGAAACCCAAAGAATCTGAGAAAAGACTATTAGAATTTTAACTAAATCGAATCATGGGAACCGTTCTAAGTTATAGTATTGTTACGGATTTCAGCTTACCGCTGGGTTCTTTTGGATAGTGGTAGTGATAGTGTGAGAACACAATCAGCAGGCCTCAGTAGAAAACAACGACGCTTATTTCAGCACGTAGACACTACGCAGAGACGACAAATATTTACAGCCGAGACGAACACAGGACAGTAGCCCACAAGTAGTAACCGTCCACAGCACTCGAAGCGGCCGGACAGAATCCAGCAAGAGAGGGGATCCTTGGAGCTTCGCTTTACGGTCTCTCTAGACGGCTGAACTTCTCGCTTTAGCTGCCGACTCACTACTTCTCACAACTGGCTATTACACAACACAACGCTGCTTCCACCGCAGATAACAGGACTCGACACACAGCAATTGAGTAATAACTCCACACAACGTTGGCAATCCGCCGTCGCTTCGCTTAATCTTGAAGACGTTACTTATCGGCAATTCCGATTACAGTTCACGACGACGACTTTCGACAGCTTGAGAGTGCCGGCCTTTTATAGTTCCCGGGAGGCGGGGCTAGAATCTTCTAGACCAATCAGGCTTATCTTGGTTCCTAATGGACGGATCGACAAAATTCTTGAAGTTTCGAGCATTATCCATTTTGTCGCGAAAGTCGCTAAATGGTCACCAAGCTCTGATCACTGGCTCGGCATCCAGCAGCATCCAATACGGATGACTGTAAATCAGTCTTTCTTATGAGGAAACTATCCATGCTGGGAAGCAAAATTACACGTTAGTATCATTATTCTTAAAAGGTATCTACCTAATATTACTATAAGGAATTTACCTGTATTCTTGTTAGTAGTCTATTTAAAAGTAACACTCAAAAAACACTATATTATGCACTTTTTGTAGTGTCTATGATGCTTAGGAGAAGCATATGTTTCGTTTTATCATCCTTTCAGAGTTCCATCCAATACCCCGCGTATATATTTGCTAAGTATATATCATTTTTTCAAATTATCGTATTATCGTAAAAATAGAGATGTTCTTCTTTCTCTCTCTTTCTCTGACTCTTTCTCTCTCTCTCTCTCTCTCTTTTTTTTTTTTTTTTTTTTTTTTTTACTCTTTTATTTGCGCAGTATATAGCAAGTATTGTAATCGTCGGGAAATTCGAACACGAGATTTTAACGAATCTCCGTGTTTCAGACCTCCCTCAGTTCGAATAGTACATTTCAGGCATGTGATTATTTTAGGCATAACACATTTTGAGCATATGTCTGTATGTAACAAAAATAACTCAAAAATACTTACACTAGGACTATTCTCTTCAGATGAAGTCTGTCTGTCCGGTTGTTCGAATGTAAATGAACACGATAACTACAAAGCGAAGGCAGATGGATAAAGAAAAGTCGGTGCACAGATTTAATGTCCATATTGTATCAAATGTTGAGGAAAATTTAACAAAGGAATGAATGTCTGTCGATCTATATTTTCAATAGCGATCATTCAAAAACTGCGTAGTGACTTAAGTATGTCATATTTCGCAAGTGATTTTGTGACTGCAAGTATCATTTGCGTAAAAAATTTGGATACAATTGGTTGGTATAAAATGTATCCAAAATACAAAATCGCCTTTATTAGAGAGTATGCGAGGAAGTTCAAGAAAGACTTTTCCAATTGGTTATATGTAAGAAGCTTTTACTACTTTTAGTAGTGAACGATTTCTTGTGTCCTGCTTCTCTTTTTAATACAAATGGCAGTTTGAAATAGAAACAGAGCATAACCAACAGAAGTGATCTCCTCGAAACTTCCTCTTATGTTCTCGAACAACTGAGTAATGTTCCTTCTCTTCGCGTAAACATTGAGCAAATCCGTGAGCACTGTGAGTGCTAAGATTTTAATTCTGGAGTCCCGCGCCATTTAGTTATATGTTTTGTAGTAGAGTAAAGAAAACTGGTTCTTGCGTATTATCAATCGCATGCTATTGGTGAACAAGGGTTATCAAAGAAAACCGATCGGTTGGCAATCAATCGCTGAGATTCTGTTAATACACAAATACCAGAGAGCCGAATATGAATTTCAGGGCGCCCTTTTTCTCGTCGATTGAAACCGAAATCCGATACAGAATTGCGAGTGCAGCCTTTTTTCGAAAGTATTCTCGTTCACAGACATCTCTGCGCTTTGAATGATCGCAACACTCGAAAGCCGCCCTCTGGACAGATGGGGTTGAAAGTTTGATACGGGTCTGCAATGCAGATGCTGGGCGATTCGTCCAATTCTTTTCTTTTCGTAATTATCGTGCTCACGTTTATTAGAACATTCGGGCGTGCTCTGAGTGGATTCAAAATCGTACAGAGTTTTATAGAAATCTACAGATTTTGTAGAAGCATCATGCAACAAATTTCATCCGTTTAGCACAAAGCGTGCTTGAGGTACTATGCTCACAGGCAGACGGGCAGATACAGCGAGCGACTTATTTATTTTTCCGATTGAGGAAAGTCCGAAACATGGAGATTCACTCAAATCTCGAGATCGAATATTTTGACGATTATAATACCTTTATCATCTTGTACATAATTTCTCTTTTATTATTTTGTAAACAAGTTTGTATACATTATTTTTTTAAAAAATACTGACAAAATTCTTACTCGTCAAGAAAACTTACAGCGCTTCTATTAACTCAGGCAATACAGCAAAAATTAGGACTAAGTTTCAAAATGAATAAATTTGCTTCGTGAAGCTTTAAACTTTACTGTTATGTCTCTATACGTATGATATAAAGGAAATTTAAAAGCTATACGCAACTAATAAGTACTATCGCTGTAATGATATAAATAAATATCAATACAATAGAAAAATTGAATAAAAGATTCGTTTTTATCGCAGCAAGTGCTAAATGTAACTTTCAGAAAAACTGGCGTTAAATAAAATGCCATCGTCTTTCATTAAATGTAAGTAATCAACCGATTTCGTGAATTATTTAAATAAAAATGGCAGTGATACTGAAAATGATTGTAGAAAAAGATACAGGACACTGAATTACACATACAGAACGAATCCTAGCCAAATCGGACTCACACATCCCCAGAAAATGGGAAAGCATATATCGTTAGTTCTCGGCGACTTTTTCCGTGTCCCGTTTTCTATCAAATTTATTAAAGATAAAGATTTAGCCTCATCATCGATGGGAGGATCCAGACGCCCGCCTTTTCGTGTGCCCACAAAGGTGGCGAGAACCAGCCACCATGCCGAAAGCTTCTCGTCCTCAATTGCGATGTGTCCCCTATTGGGACGGCCCAACTAATAAAGGCGAACCTCATTTGCGACATTCGGATACTCTAATTCCCGATGAAACTGCGATTTTTCCAGCAACTCATTCAAACTGACATTCTAAACGAACAAAGACAAAAATCTTTACGAATATCATCAAGTCGCGATTAAGTTTTCTTGCTCTAAGGAGCACTCATTTGAGCTTGTTTGGTAACTTTATATGGGTGAAGACTAAAAGGGCTATTTAGTTAAAGAGTCATTCGATCTCTAAATTGCAGTTCTTTTGCGCATTCCAAGAAGAGTAATTATAAAAGAACTATTAAAGAAGTGGAAAGACAGATGGAAATGTGGAGAGAATAGGGCTGGGCGATGACCGAATTTTATCAGTGTGATATATCGTAAAACACATACCGATGTTTTTCGATATATCGTGATATCATTATTTATTTATAGCTATTATAAGTTATAAACAGCATTTCTTAACATATTCACTGATCAGAACGACTCCAAATAATATAATAGTTTTAATTCATATAATAAAAATATTCATTTTCTCTTGAATAAAAGTAGTTAGAAAATAATTATGTTAAACCCCTTTCATAAAGGGTGTCAATGCGAAAGCAATCTTTGCATGCTACAATTTATAACACTGCATTTTTTCAATATAATAATTTTTAAAATTTTACTTTTTTTACTACAGACTTAAAAAATCTTCAGGGTTTTTTTTTCCCTTCAGCATTCAAAAAAAAGGAAAACGACATAATAAGGCCTTTAACAAATAAAATGAAGTAGTTTTAATAAATCATGGTTTCAAAATCTGATGTCTTGAAAAATTAATTTTGTATATGAATTACATAAATTTTATTCTTATTTTAATAGTATTATCGGCAGGTTTAATTTAAATATGCACTAGAATTTTAACAATAGATATATAACTAAAATTAATCATTCAATTTACTATTTCGAAACTCAAAAAGAGATGAAAAATAGTAATTCCGAAATGAGTGAAACATAAATAAATATTATGGAGGGTAAATTTATTTACAGCCAAACGATATAATTTATTAAAAATTTTATAAAAGGTCCTGATCACGATCAGATAAAAGAAAAATATGCAAATTATATATCATCATTAATATAAACTCAATGTAAAAAATATCCAATACTCAAGTACAATGCTGTGTTTCTGAATATTAAAATTCCAGCTATCTATTATTTCTATTCTATCAACATTTTTGCATATTGTAAAATTTGATATTAAATAAAATTAAAATTAAAATGAAGGGGGTAATGAAAAAAGGATTGTATGAAAAAACAGTTAAAGATTCAAAAATCCCCGTCAAAATATCTTTACATTTAAAACAAAAAAATAATAATTCCACAAAAAATGTCTGAAGTCATTTGAATGCAGGAATTTTTAAATCAATTCAAAATGCTATGTATTTGAAAATAAAAAAGAACATGAATTAAAAAAAAGGAAAGGAAATTAAAACTCTTTTAAACTGCATGAAAAAACGCAACAAATAATCCAATCACATAAAGTGGAATAAATTAGAGTAGTTAAATTTATCCATTAAAAATAATCTTTATCTTAAATAAAAAATAATATATTGTAATAAAAAATATATAAAGAAATAGGAAAAGAGCATTTTTTTTAAAAATACAAAACAAGAAAAATTATACACCGTTAGAAATTTAAAAGCGTACTATATTAAAGCATGCGGATTAAAAAGAAAAGAAAAGAAGAACAACACACATTTTCCACCGTTATTCAAAACAATGCCTTGAAATCCAAAAAATATATATATTTGTAAAATATTTCCAGAACTAATTCACAATAGTCAGGCAAATTTGATCACTATCGAAATCTCGAAATGACTCAAAATTCGTTAAGTATCGAAAATTGGATGTGTATAGAAAATTCGATAAGTATCGGGAATCCGAAATGTATTGAAAATTCGATAAGTATCAGCAATTCGATTTAAATTAAAAACTCGATAAGTATCAGCAATTCGATTTAAATTAAAAATTCGATAAGTATCGGAAGTTCGATCAAGACCGATCGAGCACTCAAACTAGTTTTGAAAGGAATTCAGCGAGCAATTTAGTTGCCAGGCGAAGAGGAAGGTATAATAGAACTTCTTTTTTTATGCGAGTACGCTTGAGTGTGAAAATTCGAGCGTCGAATAAAATTGTGAATTTAGTCTGAATTCATCCTTTTTGCATTTATTTCTGAAAATGAATATTTTGCGATTAAACAACGAACAGTCAACAGCCTTCTGATAGCCGCAATTATTTTTCCATATTGATATCATTCAGTTAAGGAACAGAAAACAATTATTTCCAAAATGGCACGCTTAAAACAAGTAATTATATGTATATATTAGAACATGACAGCATCTAAAGAAATAACAAAAATTCGGTATGAAGGTGGAAAGAATGAAGAGCAACAAAAATAAACACTAACTTATAACCACAACGAAATCGAAAACTTAAATTAATTGTGAATATCGATTTATTGTATCGAGATTCATTATTCATGATCATGATTTCAACAAATCGATATTCTTCGAAAACTGACATCGAAAATCTGTTATTTTTTAAGTATCGATTTTTTTAGATAAATCGGAAATCGCCATAGCCCCAGAAGAGATTACATTTTGATTTCAGTACGCAATCAGTTTTTTCCTCCTTCATTGAAACAACTGATTATCAAAGGTCAAAGAATGCAGAAAATCTATTTTAGTGAATAAAATTTTGTAAAGTCTTTTAATTTATTTATTGCTAATTGAAATAGTCATCGACTGTTTTTGCAGAGATAAGACCTTTTTCAAATTATTTTTACGAAATGGATGGATAAAAAAAAATCGAGTCAGAATTCACCCAAAAAGCTGACGTTCATTCTTTCCTAGCTAGAAATAAAAGTGCTCAAAGAATAGAATTTTTCTTACGAATATTAACTGATAAAAATATCACAAGGGCTGAAATATATTTTATTTCACACGTCTCACGTGGCTATTCTGTGAGGGGGGAGGGGTCTTAAATCAACCTGCATATCATTTTACTTCCCATTCCTATGTGTATTTCAACATATTTTTAGGTAAAGCGTCCTCTGGTACCACTCTGTCAAAATATGCAGCCTACAGTTAACCCTACGTTCATAATTGGAAAGAAAACAAAATCCATATAAGATATAAGTGTACAATTAAAATACTATATGAGAAATAATCAAAAGAGATTTTCCAGAAAAATTATTAAACTGCAGTAAGTATCTTTTCCTCAAATATATATATATATATATATATATATATATATATATATATATATATATATATATATATATATATATATTACACTAACTATAGAAGAAACTTTTTTTTTTAATTTTTGCATACAAGGGCTTACATTTTTTCATATGCGAATTATAGAGAAAATCCTCAAAAATTTCGAATTCGGGATTTTGATGAATCTCTTCGTTTTGGAACTCCCTGAAAAATTCTCCCCATAATGCCAAAAAACACAATTTTGGCATCAAATCTCTCTGTCTGTGACAAATATTTGTAGATTCCTTTCAATTTTGAACAAACCCTGTTCAGAGGAACTCGGTCCATCCGGGTGTTCGACTTACAGTGAATAAGATAACTACGAAACGAAGAGAGTTAAACAGATATAAAATTCAGTAAAAAATATTTTATGTCTGTATTGTAGATACTTATCAAATCTTGGACAAAATGCAACAAGACGCTGAATATGTCTGTACTTTTAGAAGAATGTCTCAAAAACACAATGATGACATGTTTCAAACATGTGGAAACATGTCAGTTCGGTGTGTGATTTTGTGACTGTAATGATAGTTCTGTGTCAAATTTGGGCATCAGTCGTTTGGGGAAAAAGGCGCCTAAAACATCCACTTTTTTATAGAATATGTGAGAACAGTTAGAGAAGGCCACTTTCGCAGTTTCTTTCTTTGTTTGTTTGTTTCTTTAAATACCGTCTCAATTTTTTAAAACTTGTCAATGAATCATTTTTTGTATTTTTCAAATTTCAGAATGGTTTTACGAAATGAAAGCTCTTTAAGCTTCTTGTTTTTATTTCCTCTTGTGTAGATAGCTGAATTTTACTCAACACATGCACAAATACAAAGTCTCTTGAATTGTAGCTTTATTTTGGAACTCAAGAGTTAAAAGATCGCATCTCTCCGTCCCCTTGACAGCACATAAACACATGCATTCAGTGGAAGTATTTCCATTTGCAGACTGAGCCTATGGCGACACATTAGGCAAAAGGCTCACTAGATGGCGCTGGCGTTAGTTCTGAACACTTTGAGATTTATGGTACTCTATTCTGACATAAGGCAACAAATAATGCTTGTATACGGCAGAAGTAAATCATTTTCATCTGGATAGGAAAACAATTCATTTCAAATATCTCTCTCCAGATTTTCTTCCCTATTATCTAATATTTCAAACCTGAGGGAAATTTTTAAAAAAAGAACTAAATATTTTAAAGAATTTTTATCTGAAATATAAATTATCTGAATCAAACTGTCCCTTTTTATTTTCTCGTATACAAAGTATGCCCAAAAATTCAAAAGCGAGATTTGGGTGAATCTCGACATTTCAGATCACAACAGATCGAGCTCTGAAAACACGTTTCTAAAAAATGACTGCCTGTCAGTCCGGTCTGTCTGATTGTGACAAGGACAGTTAAAAAATTTTTTGAGCTAGAAGGATGACATTTTGTACACGGTATTTGCGCCAAATGTGTAAATTTTTGGCACATTTTGAGCAAAACCTCCTCAGAGGAAGTATGTCTGTCCTGTTGTTCCAATAGAAGCTAAAGCGATCATTACAAAGTGAAGAGAACGAGATGAATAAAATTCGGCAAACGAATTTAATATCCATGCTACATACACCTGTCAAATGTTACATACACCAGTCAAATTTTGTGTCAGATTCAACCCGGGATGGACTGTCTATCGGTATGTACCTTCAAAAACGTATAAAGGCGAAATGACTTAATATGTGAAATTTGGTAGTCATTTTGTGACTACAAGTGTAGTTTGGTGTAAAAACGCTACATTTGCGTCGAAGTTTAATATATCGTAATGACTGCACGCCAGTGGGGTACGATAGTATGCAAGGCGTTCTCTGGGATAACACTTTTTTAGAGAGCAGCGATAAAGTTTTAGGGAATTCTCCCCACCACTACCTGGTTTTCTTACGTGCTTGCATTTGAACTGCACATCTAAATATGACACAAATAAATACAGAAACAACCACTTGGCAAAATATCAACGATCTCCCAGTATCATTCTGGTATGTTGACCAAAATTTTTATTCTGGATCATTTTTCCACGGAGAAATCTTTAAATGACATCAGAAAAGGTTTGAGAATTTCAAAATGTGTACAATGATAGTTAGTTAAATATGTAGACAATATGCGTTAATCATTTAAATAGGTAAGAACATTTTAGTCACAGCCTCTTTTATTAACATGACTAGCTTTAAAATTGAATCTTTAGTTTTCATATTCAGCAGACATGTTTTTAGTTTTCATATACAGCAGCATGGTCGACAGCACAGTCAAGCAGAATGGCTCCTTTTTTTTCCGTGACTATGCATCAAGTCCCCGCATTCTGATGATGGAAGTAGTTTCTCAGATTTCGTCCTCATCATTTATCAACGATTCAGTCTATCTAAGATGAACCCACAACTGACTTCCAACTGTACTTTGGTCCACCAGTCAACCTTGAAAAATAATATGCAAATTTACATAAATACGATAAATTGCATTAATAAAGTAATAGTGAAATCATAAACAGAGATTTGGTTAAATGTAATATAAACATTTCCTTAAATTTATTAAAAATGTTTTCATTTAAGATCAGTTTCTTTAGTTTTTCTAT
Organism: Argiope bruennichi; assembly: GCF_947563725.1. NCBI lineage: Eukaryota > Metazoa > Arthropoda > Arachnida > Araneae > Araneidae > Argiope > Argiope bruennichi. The sequence goes on from NC_079159.1 coordinate 128,973,730, forward strand.
CTAATGTTAGAAAAATTAATTTCATTCAAAATCTTCTTATCTTTTAAAATTTTGCTCTTGAATATTTGATTATTTATAACTAGCAGGTTACATTTCTTCATGAGAAGAAAAGAAAATTATCTCTCCTCTCCAGGTTTGTAGATAAATAAAAACATTTTTTGTTTGTTTGTTTTTAAACTCAATCATCCCCTAACAAAAAAAATTTTAAAAATTTAGCTTTAGTGCTTGGTATTCATTTGAGCCCCCAAAGGCTCTTGAACAAATCAACGTATGCACCAATTTAAGAATAAGGATTGTTTATTCTTTGTTTGTGTGATTGCTGCTAATTTAGAGGGAAAATAAAATTATAATTTATTGCGATATTTATTTAAAAAAAAATTTTCTTTTTCCGTAACTTCAAACAAATTCATTGCAATTAATTAGAATTATTATTTAAATAAAGGTCCGAGTCATGTAATTCTAAAGTGTTGAGCATCCTGCACTTGCCGGTAGTTTGTGAGATGAGAAATAAACAATAGAGGACAGAATTACGCACATCGAAATAAAAGAATGCTTTTTATCGGCACATGCTTCATTCTATATTTCTTGTATTAAACTTAAATCGTTAAAAATTTGACTATTTGTTCTTTATGTAACGAAACAATCCAGAAAACAAATGTTGCAAACAAGAAACACTTTTTTGCATAAATATTTGAACAAAGTTGCAAGAAAAGACTAAAAGGTAACAGAAGAAAAGCAAAAAATCAAAGTGGAAGTCTAGTCTGAAGAAATGAGAGTAGAAGAACTAAGTAGTCTGGTGCTAGCATGATTTTTTGTCTGCAGTAAATGGTACTTAATGAAGGAAAGAAAATTTACTTATATTTTTATAAACGACATTCTGCCATGCGCACATCGTAGCAACCAAGATCAGTTGTGTCTGTTGCACAAAGGCTTCTAACCTTCGTATTTCATTTTTTGCATCTAGTTTAATTTAATTCGATTATATTTACATCTTTCTGTGAAACAAATTAGTTATTGAGTGACGTTTTGGTTTGAACTTTAAAAATGGAATCAAGATCAGACGCCTATCATTAGTTGGTTGGTTTGTTATGTCTATTGGCGAAAGAGTCATGTCTGCCCATGCTGCTCTAGTCGGATGACGAGGACAGCACCTTTGCTTGCGCCTCCTTCCCAAGATTTTGCACCTAGCCAAAATTAGAAGTTGAACCCCGAATTCAGAATACTCTATCCCTTTCAAGGAAATTAGATTTCGAAACTGGTGGTTTTAGATCCGAACACGAAACTTTACATCTAATGCATTAACTATATCCAAAAGAGTAGTTGTTGATTCGGGAAAATTTTAAGCCAAATGCTTATATTTTACGGAGTTGTTATTTATGAAATTTTAAACGATATGTTAAATGTTCTCAAGATTCTGATGTACACTTCCCCATTTTGGCAGGGGGGATATTAGCAATCTGGGCATAGGCTAGTAATAACCAAACACGGCCCTTTACACTTCAGTCAGTTTTTTGTGTTGTTATAAATACGGTTATAAAAAAAGGAATTAGTAGCACTACTAATTTAAATTATATATTTCATCAGACAACTAAATCTGTCTTTCTTTCTGATCAATGTCTCCGCATATCATCAAAATCAGAGCAGTATTTCTCAAAACAGTGTGACAAGCCTGCGATATCAATCTGAAATCGACAGTCATTCCTTGTGTAACTGAACTGAGATTTATGAAAATGCAAGGAACTGACTGGCCCGTGATTTCGACAACAGTAATAAATGGACTGTGATCTTTTTTTCATCCCCTCAGATTTGTGAGTCCATTTCACTTTCTGTCGGATATTCTCCAGATGCTTCTTTTCTCACTTTCAGCGTTTTATTTTTTTATGTCAGCCTATTTTTATTCCTTCAGACTGAAGATATTTGAATAAACATTCTCTCAAAGAAAATCCCCCATTTGAATACGTGAGTCAATCTGACGTTTGACTGAATGCTTCGGTCAAACGTGCCTTATTCAAGAGAAAGGCCTAAATAAGAAGAACAGAATTCATGAATAGGCATAATATTTTCTTTTTATTCTATTATTATATCTTGTGTGAGAAGACAGAAATAATTTTCTTGGAAGAATATATTTCAGAGGCGTGTCAGAAAATCGAGAATAGAGCGAATCAGTTGTCAATATTACTCATAAGTTGGCAACATTAAAAACATCATCATTCCATGACTAGCTGTTCCATCTTGTGTTCCTTGCAATTATTATAAAGAAGAGAAATTTCGTGAATGGATGTTTTCTTCTTGTTTTAAGAGAGTGAGTTTATTTTTCCACGGAAACAATTGTGATAGCAATTCTCTTAGAATCCTGGAATCCTTATCCTTAGAATCAAACTATTTTTGCTTTATTGAAACACGGAAGCATTTATTATGAATTAAAAAAAAGTTGTAAAGGGTTTTTGACGGAAGATATAATTGAGAAATATTTGGTTTAAATGTAAACAATGTAAATTTATTTTCAACCTGCAAAGGAATTTGTTACAATGATATTTTATAAAACTGCTGGGAATTCAGCCGTTTGATATTAGAGTATTGCAGTGGAAATGATGATGAATAAAAAGTCTCCAAAGATTGGGTCCGACAAAAGGAAAGATTTAATTTAAATACAATTTATTACGAGGAAATAGAATTGAACACATGATGAACTATTTACAGATATGACGGGGAAAACTTATAAAAACATAAACGGTCATTACAGGACCTGAGACCAATACCGAAACAAAACATCTTACAAACATAACGACACGTATTTATCTCATGTCTGAATTCTAAAGTTTTTATATTACAGTTGCTAGGTTACATAAATATCAGATGCGATACCGATTAAATAGTTAAATGTTTAATGTCACATGAAGTTATTTATTCATACCAATGACGCACAAAAGCAGGTTCAAAATGCATTGCATCATTTTTTTTCAATAAAGTACGGGAGACAAAATAATTTGGAATTTAAAACCTTAATGCCGAAATTTCCTAACAGAATTGATGAAAATGATATGCAGTTATGAGAGCATTTGATTCAATTTAGTCTAGATTCATATTCCGCTTTGAGATGACACGAGGCAATTTTTAAGAAAAACCTCGTAGCCGCGAGGAGGAGGAGGAGGACAGCAACTGAGCCGGCATTCCTCTCTTGGCATCACATAACAAATAGACACTTGGATTGATCGAATTTTATGAGCATAACCTTTGATTAGAAAGGAATAAAGTGAACCGAGCAGGCTGTCTCAACACTCAATTACTTATTCAGAAAGATTAATGATAAAAAGATTCATCAGCTTTAAATGACAAGTTATCAAAATTAAAACTAGGAAGTCAAAATTAGTAGGTTGTGACAACATGAAAGAAATGTTCAAATATGATATACGAGGAGATACGCCATTAATACATTGCGCAAAATATAAAATCGAGTTCCACAAAATAAACTTTCTATAGAAACTGCAATTGTCCAAATTCGATTTTGTCGACCATAATGCGAAACACAAAACTGCCCTATTGTGTCAGTATGCATTTGTAAGGTGCATACATATCTCTAAGTCACTCGACAAGAAACTTGTTTTCTGTTTTTGACTTTTGCTCTGTGATTTATCGCCGAAATTCTTATGAGAAAAGATGAACCACACTTGCCATATTGCGTTACTATAGAAGAAAATCAAAGGGATAATACTCTGGCTGATTTTTGGATATTAATTAACATTCTTATAATAAAATTTTTAAAAAAACTGAACTACATCTTATTTTAAATCAGGATCATGTTTCAGACATGAGGCATTTGTGCAATATATACGACAAATATGAATTACAGTTTCGCGCAATATAATTCTCGGTATCCATTGTTCTTTTCTGTTACGAATGTGTAATGTAGCTTCTCTGCGCAGTTAGTCTCACAGAAAGGAAGAGAGCTCTACAGATATTTTAAGGGCCAGAACAAAGGTTTATTTACAGCTTTATTTAAGAATAATCAAGCAGATCTCTCGCAGTTTAATGTGATTGCCGGAATTCCTAGTTTTTTTTTTTTTTTTCATCTGAGATGAGATTAAAGTTCTGGAGAGTCCATTTCACCTTGAAGGGATAATTGGTAGTTTCTTTCGAAAACTCGCCAAAACTTGGGAAGTATAAAAATAAAAATCAGGAGAATATTGAAAATAATGATCTTCGCTCCTGTAAAAAAACCGAGTAAGAAAAGAGAGAGCAAAAAAAATAGTTAGAAAAAAGTTAGAATGAAATAAATTGAAATAAAAACGAGAAAAATTTAAAACAGTTGAAATTTTTTGTCGAAATTCAGTTGATGATTTTTGTCTTACTATTTTATTTAGATTGCAGTCTACCGAACAAATTACACAAAGTATTTGATAACATTTTACATGTGAATTAATTCGTATGTATTTTACTTAGAAAAATGCTAATCAATTAAAAAAATGTGAAATGACATTCTTTAACTATAAAATGTAGCAGCTTCAATTTAATTCGAATGTAATCGGAGTTCTTCATAATTATCTAATTTCACGGATGGTAAGACATTCGAAATTTTCTTCTGTTATTGCGCGATTTATTTAAACCTTAAATCAATCAAAACATTTTAGGTGCTACAAAACTGCTCTTTTCACGAATTTAGAGAGTATGTCGAAAACCATCTCTGTGCGCATGGACATTTGGTATGCTATTTATTACTATTAATTTAAATATTGAAACCAAGACATTGTCCAACGTATACGCATTGTTGGCTATTATCAAAGAAATTGTAAACAATAAAAATTCATGTATAAAAATTTTAAGTCGCGTTTAGACAAACATGGGGGAAAAAATCGTAAAAACCAAAGCATTATGCATTATGATTCATATTGATGTATTTTAGCCACTTAGAAAGTCAAACATATCTGGATATTTATCCTAAATTACAAGCTGCTGATTTTTTTAGAATGAATTTTCGTAACGTTTTGTTTGCACGATTTGATATTATTTTTTTAAACCCTTAGTCTCAAGCAAAATTCACATGGATAACTTCCAACCTATACGTTTTCACTATTGAAATCACAGTTATTTTAAAATCTATAATTAGGAAGGCACTCAAATAATTATGGTAATGCAAAATCTATTATATCTGACTGTTACATCATAATGAATCGGTGGCTTCCTTCTTTATTAAAATTTCTACAACCACGTGACTTGAAATTGAAATAAAGCTCCAGCAGTTAGAAAAAAGAGTTCCAACCTATAATCAATGTGGTGTAAGGAGCGTCATCACTCAGCAGCCAATAAGAAGCTATTTGATTCCCGCCATTAAAACTATTGTATGTACTATGTATGTAAAACTATTGTATTGTATGTATAAACTATGTATTCAGTACTGTAATAGCGTTCATTGATGTAAAGCGGCCCAGCCGTTCGTCCAGTTCATTCAATTCGTTTATGTTAAATAAGTGTGCGATTCTCGTAATATGAGCCATCTCTAAGCATTGATCTCAACCGGGCCCGTGAGAGATATTTGATTTGATATAGAATCCGATGAGTACAGGCCTGTTTTTCGAGCCAGAGCTAACATGTCCCTACATCAATATATCGTGGTGAGTAACACAGTTATTGTGAATGAAAATGAATCGTGATCTGAATTGTATTCTTTTTTTTTTTTTTCATGATTTCTCTCCTCCACCGAAAATGCTCATTTGTTTTATGTATGCAAGAGAAAGTGTGTCAAAATCTATCCTTCATCTCAACATCTTTTCGCCTATTTTCTAATGAAGCTAAATTTGTGTTTAGATGCGTTTTCCCAACCAACTGAAACAAAAAATTCACACAGTTGTAGTTACGAAATCACAAGCCAAATTTAAAATATTGCGCTTTTGTGTTATCCCGTTTACATGATCCTGAAAGTAAAAACCGACAGACGATCGTCCCTTTGTTGGATAGATGCCGGCAATATAGATTTTAAATCTGTGCATCGAACTTCTCTGCGTGACGGTAATTATAACATTAACTTATATTTGAACAGACGGACTTTCTTTGAGTGGAATTTGCTAAAAATTGGATAGAAATCTACAAATTTGACGTCTACCAAATTTCATCCATCCAGCTAAAGTATTTTGAGTAAAGTTTGTCATAGACAGACAAAAATAATGCCAAAAATGAGGTTTTCGAACTCAGCGAGTGCCTACAACGAAGAGATTCGTCAAAATGCGGAGTTCGAATATTTCGACAATAACAATACTTTCTCCATCCTTCCTATTCGAGAAAGTAATTAAAAAAAATACATTCAATTATTATTTTCCTTGTGAACTCTTAGGGATACTTGTCACGATTATTTCATGAAATATGAATGTTTGATATTTTATTGGTGTATTAAAGGATATTATTTTGGATATTAGATGAAGGATCTGCATTTTTTATTAGGTAAGTTCAGCCTTTCATTTGCCCTTGACGATAGCAAAGAATCATTTCACACTGGCTATCAAATTATCATACAATATTGTCCATCAATAATGTCCCTTTTCACTATAGTTTGATATATTAATGGCGAATCATTCATTGCTCCTCTCCGAATGAAGGCTAATACTTTATTTATATCTTTTTTGGCTGTTGTATTCGAAAGACTACATTTTACATGGGCACTGTTTTATATGTGACATTTTAATGTGGCATCTAAAATAGTATAGGAGACATATCTCGTTCGATTAAAATGATTGCTTTACTATAATTTTATTTTATTCACATTTCATAGTTTTAAAATAATTTTAAGTAACAAGTTTCTTTCGTATTTTGCTAGTAAAAAAGTGTATTTAGGCTACATTATACCGACATATATCATTCGGTTTATATCAACTAACATTAAATACTAACCAAAAATCTAAAATCAATAATGAATTTACTTCTTGGTATATGCTAAGAAAAATGAGATTATAAAATCACTGAGACATTTCATCAAAAGGTCTAAACAAATATCCGTTTTTGAGGATTTGCTGCATCGAAAGATTAATATTAAATAAGATAGAAATGATTAGCAGCATCCTTTCTTTTAATAACTTTCCTGGCTTTAACTGTTCTTTTAAAAAATTTCAACCCATCCATTGTCTCGCTAAAAAAGAAAAAAATGCATTTTCTAAAACTCCTGCATTGTTAACACTCTGTTTTAATGTGCAAGTAAAATGTGCAACTCACGGCAGAGACTCTTTTCTTCTCTAATTCTTCTTTGACACTTTTGTAATGGATGAATTTTCTGAAAACATCCCATCTCCTGGCGATTAATCATTCAACTGCAGCGGCTCGCCAGGAATCGTGCTGTTAGGAATCGCTTCTTTTCAGTCACTTGAGCATAATTGTGTTGAATCGCGCCTCCGTCTTGAGACTAACTCGCCGTTTAATAGCTAGAAGAGAGGGTGCACGATTACAGACGTTCCACTTCATGTCCAAGGTATCTGATTGATTGTTTCAAAAATGACTGGATCTCTGGTTTAAAATACATTCAGTATAAGTGTTTGCTAGCAAATGCTTTCAGAACATAATCCTAAGTCAGTCATGGATCTGTTTGAGAAAAAAAAAGTCATTAGGCTTATTTTTTATTTGCTTACAAACGAGAGATGACTAAATGGATGAATGAATCAAAACAAAGCCCTGAAAGCAACCCATTATAAAAAATTCGATTCATTTTATATCAATTACATTTTTATTCGTTCACTACTATTCGTTTCTTTCACTTTTTTCTAAATGTTTAAATCGACCCCTTTTAACAAAATTGCAATCTTTTGCTGTATTCAATGGTTTATTATTATTATTATTTCTTTGGTTTAATTTAGCAACTGTTTTTAAAAAGCTTTATTTGCATTGCCAATACTGATTTTGCTGACTTGCAAAAAGCAAGGATTATATTTAAATTCCTAACGTTTGAAACAATTATTTATTAATTTGGACTGCAGTATTCTAGACAAATAGTTTAACAATCACTGTCTCTATCCATGCAAATGAACGTAAGTAACACTAAAAATAAAACCTTTAATATTGAAACTGACTTTATTTTAAAATAAGCTTATTGCAAAGTATTGTTCATGCAATAGATTTCTTTAGCCCTTCATTAGCACAGTGTCTAAAAAAATGAACTCTGTGCTGTGATATAATTTTTTTAGCAATGACTTCCCAAATGTGGTAATCCACAAAATTTCAATTCGAAACCTAAGAAACAAATCATTAATGTTACTCAAACAATAGTGCAGTACTCAAACAATAGCTGCAGTGAGGTGGGCATTTTAATAGCTAAAAACATTTGGAGAACTTTGCAATGATAACTTTAAACAATGATTTATGGCTTGTTCATTAAACACTACTTTTTTTAGGAAAAAAAATGCATTAATTGAATAATTTCATTAATCTCTAACCATTTTATTCCAAATTAAATGCAAAAGGTCAAAACTGATATTAATGAAAAGAGAATTCACATCTCAATGTAGGATTTATGTAAAATATACCAGACTGCATTTTGCTAATGAAAGCTCAAATTATTTAATTCACGAAAGCTGGAGGGAAAAATATGCATACAAAATATTTAATCAAGAATAAATGATGTGTTGGGGTTTTCGTGCAGTATTCTAGCATTTTACATACCCCTTTACTAATTCACAACTTTTCGAAAGAATTTAAATATAATCATCGCATTTAATTCATGGAAATTCAAGAATCTAATCCATTGACGAATTTCAATGTATGTTTTAGGTTTTCTGTCTTCGAAAAATTCTATAAATCTGAAGACTGATCTTAATTTCTTGAAAAAATTATGAAAACATTTTGACGACGTTTCATTTCTAGACAATAGTGACGGGTATTGATCACGGGCACGAACTCGCACCGATTCCGAGATTTCAGAAGATGCGTTGAACCTACATCCGCTTATTCATCTATTGATATTTTTCTGATTGATAAATTGTTAATGTATTCCACAATATGTGCGTGTAATTATTGTTTTTTTAACTCTTTGCCAAATGAAAATAAATACATCGAATGTATTTTAATAAAAGTAAGTCCTGATATTTCTTGCAGTCGTTACAACGATATCATTGCGAAATAGGCCAAAAAAGTAGTTTTCTTGAACGCCTGTAATCCATCTGTCCATAGAGGCTGAAACTTGTTTCATGTACATAAATTTCTGCATTCTTCACCTTTCATGGTCCCTAGAACCTCAAACCACCCTTCGTTCAAAAGTATATATATATATAAAGTGCAGAACTTATAAAGATGACATTTATATAGTAATTAGCGCTTATAATGATGGCGCTTTATATGGTAGCAAAAGCAACAATTAGCATAAAACGTGATTTTTAGCAAAGATGATGTTCTTTATAACAAGCGCTCAGCATGTCAGCCGTCATTAAAGCTAAGCGCGTCAACACCTGCAATCGGGAGGCAATGTTGCGAACGGCACTGTGCATCGTCTCTGTTGGCAAAAAAAAAAAATTAACTCCTCTTGTTGTCTTTTAGCATTCCTAACGAGATCAAATATACTTCCGACTTCAGGCAACCCCGCAACGAATAATCACTCAGAGGGGATCTGAAAGGTCAGGCATGTTGGCACAGCAAGCTTTTCTCACCAAACGATGTATGCAAGAAATGCCCACACGATTAGCAATATGGGACTATCGACTTTTTCAGCAAGTGTTGATCAACCGGATCAGGGACCGGCGCATCTCTTACCCGCCACACTGGCAGTGTAGAAAAACAGAATCGAACCTTTCCCTGAAGAAAAAAGGGTTGGTTCATGTGATAAATGCACACAGGTCATGCAATGGAATTTCCGCAACAGATTCTCCATAGCCAATACTGCAGCTTTCGGAGTACGCAATGGATTTCGTCGCTCCACAATACTTAGATAACCAATCGCAATATTCGCCCATTTTGTTAAATGCTCTCGCAAAAAAGGCGGTTCATGATGACGCTGGATTTTGTGCGCACAGCATTGCAAAGTGCGCCTTCGTGCTCTCCAAACAAGTGAAATGTTGGTGCAACGCGCAACTTCATGAACGCTGACTTCGCCATTCATAAGTGAATCCTCGAAAATCTCCATTTCTTCTTGAAATTCAGTAGCATTTCTGTTGAGTCGCCCCCTACAGAACGGATCGTCTAAACAATTCTGATTCGAGCTTCGTAATCATTTTCTTCACAATGGCACTTGTCACGGGACTTCCAACCATCCAATTATTCTTCTTATGAATCTGTAAAGCTGCAGCAGTAGCAGAATCTCCATTCTGATAATACACCTTCACAAACAATGCTTGTTCTGGTAAAATGAACATGCTATGATTTTGGGTGTATCTGATTCCTTCGCACTATAGCTCATTTCATATATGATTCTCATGCGGCATCACTGATGCTTTGCTGTCGAGTGCCATCTATTGCCAATATTTTGCAATAACACCGCATGTCATTTCAAGCATGTATATCCATTTTTACCTCTTTACCTTTATTATTATTGAATTTTCAAATGTTAATGGTCTTTTGGGTCATCCTGTGTGCGTGTGTGTGTGCAGGGTGATCGGTAATGTCATTGTAAACTCAAAATAGCGGCTTGTGCTGCTAGGGAGGCAAAGTGTACTTATGGTAAAGTGACTATGCTGAATTCATTTAGGGAAATGAAGTGCTCCTAGGAAATAAGGAAATTACAAAAAAATGATTAAAATATTAAGGAGATCACCAAAAAGTCCAATTAGAAAAATAAGATATATTATAATAAAAACACAGGAAAAAATTTCATAAAGTTATCAGTGAAATTGATATTTGCGATTGAAATTTTGATCTTTCATGTCCCGAAATTAAAAAATGTAGTCTTCGTTCTTTTCACAAAGTTTCTCCAAGCTAAGAAACGGCGAAGCAAAGAAGGAAGTAAACAAAAATAATAAATCTGCAAAAGTTCTGATAATAAATTTTAAGTTTTACCATCGAATCATCTTGCTCCTGCGATCCTAACAATCATCCAGCTTTTACATTTTCTCGTCTGTATAAAGTTTAACAGGATAAAATATTTAAATTGTGGACCGCATTTCGCGGCTCTATAGCCTCGAAGTTTTAATCGGGTATTTTGAAGTTGCACGGAAGTTGTAAGTTCCAATCTTCAAATTTCTTAAACGAGTGCGTTTTTCAAATTTTTTTATTATTTTTGTTTACTTTCTTTGTTGCTAAAATTTCACTTCGCCATTGCTTTGCTTGGAAAAATTTTATGATAATACGGGAGAACATATTTTTCAATTTTAAGATAAACTCTTTGCGAAGTCACGAAAAATTCATAATTTTAATCGTAAATATCTCAGCTAATTTTATAGATAACTTCATGAAACTTTTCCTCGAGTTTCTATCATGATATTAGATACATTTCGTAACTGGTATAAGGTACAGTTTCATTATTGGACTTTTTTGGCAGACCTCCTTTATCTTTTTCAGTTATTTTTTTTATAAATTTCTTATTTTGTTACTAGGGACGCTGTAATTTGTCTCAATAAGTTTACCATAATCAACTTTACTGCAAATACACATTACTTACTTGGTCATGCGAGATGTGCGTTTTACATTTAAAGGACTTAAAGGGATTTGATATTCATGAAATATTTGTATTCTTTAATAAATTCCAAGGTAGAGAAACCACAGATCTCAGCGTTTAATGAAGATTTCAAAGCTGGACTTTTTGCTGAATCTCTTCCAATTTAATATAAAGGTTTAAATTGCTTCGTGTTTTTATAAGGGAGATTGAAATATACATTTTTAACAAGTTTTAGCCAAGCAAGATAACGAAAAGTTATATTTTTTAAACACCTCCCGGAGTCAACAAATTATATATATATATATATATATATATATATATATATATATATATATATATATATATATATATATATATATATATATATGTAAGCATTCATTTTTTAAAAGCAGAATGCAGGTGCGACAAGTAGTGGAGAGACTTTGCATTTTTAAATTCGCTTTATTCTCTCCCGGGAGGCAGGCCTGGTTTATTTACAAGAAGGCGCGGACAAGGCACGTCCGCTCACAACAACAGATTAGTCAAAGAGTGGCGCAAAAAAAGAGGGAGAAACAAATTATCCCTGTTTTATATACTCTGATGTTTTAATGGGGGTTACCATGGCATGTCAATCAAAAAGCAAGGGAAATATAGGGATCTTTTAGAAGAATTTGTAAAGTCAGCGGTATTTTGTCCCTGCACGCAGAGCGTGTGAAAGTTTCGGCGTTTAGCCGATTCGGCAATTTTATAAAGCTTCTCCTGAATGAATTAAGTAGAGAAAGTGGAATTGGATCAGGAAATAAGAGAATGGAATTACTATGGGCTAAATTAAGATAAAGCTTTAGAAATAATTTGGATTAAATTAAGATTTTAAAATATCATTGCATATATATATAAAAAAAAAATTCCGTTTGGAAGAAAATCTCCAAATTGCCTAAAAAGATATAGGTGATGAAAATGCCTATATCTATAAAGTAGCAACCGATGTTCCACATTTCAATGTAGAGGAAGGAGTACGTTTCGCCCTGTTCCGACCCACATTGGCTCAGAGTGTTCATTCTTAGCATTCGGAAGAAATTCTCTTTTAATGCAAACCAGGGGATTAAAATGAATCATCATTCAGGTCAATGAACCAGCGGGAGAGCTCTCCCCAGACTTTTCTCCAATAGAGGTGTTGTTTCCGGGGAATGCCTTGCACGAGTACAATAATTACGAAATATTAACCTTTAGCGTCAATTCAGTATTTTTACCGAATTTATAGGGTGATCTTTGGCGACCTTGATCCCAAGAAAACCTTAAATACTGTCCGAAAATCGAATGTGGGATTTTGAAACATTTTTTCCAATCGATTAAAAAAAATCTGACACCAAACTACCATTGTATTCCCAAATTCATATATTAAATTTAGTATAATTAAGTCAATACTTCTTTGAGCTATCGCGTTGACATGCTTCTGAAAGCACAAGCTGATAGACAGTCAACCCCTCTTTGGATTTGGCTCAAAATTGGATAGCTGCCTATCCTATAGATGTTAAATATGTGCGTCGAATTTCGTCCCTTTCGGTTTCTTCCTTCCGTAGTTATTGCGTTCACTTATGTTATGACAATGAGTGATGCGGGCTTCTCTCATACATTTGACGTCGAAATTCATCATTCTACCTCAAAGCGTTTTTCAGTTATCTTCGTCACAGATGGACGGATAGACAGAGAGACATTTTTTTAAAACGCATTTTTCGAATTCGGGGAGGTCTGAAAAGGGAAGATTTAACGCATTTCTCGAATTCGAATTTTTTTAGACTTGCAATACTTTTTCGGTCATTCGCACACGAGAAAGTAAAAAGTGTGAGGAGTGAAAAACTGCGCGTCCCACTCTGTACTCTATCCAACATACAAAGACCATTGCTCACAGCGATGAAGTCAAATCTTCCCTGTGCTCCTCACTTTTCGGAAGTGATCTTGAAAGGAGTGCCATTTATTTCAATTGTGATAAAAGGAATTTTTGATGCACTCTTCATCATGAACGATTCATAACTACTCACTCAAACTGGATTACTGAAATGTATGAAATCTTCGATATTCTTATATTTAAGGGCAAAGAATATTTAAAAAATATTCTTGATTTGAAGCAGCGTACGAACCACTAACGAAAAGATTCCAACCAACACGGAGTCACGATACAGAAGCAGTCCCTTTAGGCATTCAAATTGTGAGATATCAGAAGAATTATTTTCCGATGTATATGTCGGCTGAAGGGTTGAAAACGACCCTTTCATTATAATGCCCCCTTGAGCATCCTTGAAAACAAACGCTCCAGATGGCACAGGAGGTATGAATGAGGTTTCAGCCTGTCGGCTCTTATAGAGTCAAGAATAGAAAGGGGGCCGTCGCTGCGTTCTGACATATATTGGTCTTTTCGTTAAAATCGTAAAATCAAAAGAAATCATTGAAAAGACTTAATAAAATGATATAAGAGAAAAAAATACAAATATTCGTTTTATCTAGCCTATTTCAGACCTATTTTGCCGTTGACAAAAATGGAACTTTTCACTCACTTCATTCCATTTGAAAAAAGATGTGAAAGTAATTTTATTATATTATAGGTCAGATTAAAATATTCACATTTCCCACGTTCCACCCAATTCGGTCTTATCGGTTACAAGATAGCAGTTCTTTTTTTTTTACGTGATCTGATTCGTTATAATCCGTCCATTTTGAAGAAACCGTTAGAACAGCCAATTCAGATGGAAAGAAGTATATAAATATAAATATTTAAAATATTTTTATTTATATAGAAAGTTTTGCCATCTAATTTTCAACCTATGCTCATTATTTAACAAATATTATTTTTCAAATAAAGGACTGACACATCTGATCCAGTGAATTGCGAATAAAAATGAATGAGTTTAATATAAACTAATTCATGCAAATGCGTTTATATATGTAATGACTTCTTTGTTTTATACATTTCACATCTGGGTGAAATTTTTATTGTAAAATAATTTCATTATTTTAAATTGTATTTTTGTATTAAAAAAAAACTTTTAGAAGTTTTTTTTTAAATAAGATAATAGTTTCTAATTAACAATCCAACATTTTGTAAAAATAGTAAAGCGAGCAACTGTTTATCACTCTTTGAATATTAGTCCGATCAGCCATTATAAATGTTATACGCATGCTCAATTCCACTGAAAGAAAGTTTTTCTCCAGTATTTTTGTACCCATCTGCTGCTGTGCAATGCTGTTAACTATTCCATTCAATTAGGAATCTGCTCTGATTATAAGCTACATATACGAAGCAGTACGAGATTTTAAATAGAAACGCATCCTTTTATGGGCGAGATCGCGAATTTCTTTCCGTCGTAGAAACCTTTCGCTCCGGAGCTTTCTGACGCAAATGAACATCAGAGCACTTGTTTCGGAGGTCTCTCCTGAAAATGTGAATTTAAGAAAAATACAACCGCTGCATCTGGCACGGATAATTGAGATCTATTAGTCACGCACCGGGGACTGCGCCGCACAATAAAAGAAAGTGATAAATGCAACAGCTGCGAATGGCATTGATTTCCAGAAACTACACCACTTTTCATACATGTTCGATGTGGCCACATTAGGAAGATTTGTAAGGAATTTTGGAGGCTGTCCTGACGTATTGGGGAAGCTAAGAATTGTTCCTAAAGATGACTCCTTTAATGAAAGAAGAACCTTAACCAGTCAATTTTATCATAAACTGGTATCGGGGGTTTTGTGCTTCGCAATACTTACAGTAAAGAAGTTCGGTATGGGCTTTGAAGATCCATCTTTCATATGGATCAAAAATTTCTCTCAGATCTAAAATTTTATGAAAAATTCCTGAGCTTATGCTACATGCTAAATTTCCTTTGTCTAGTTGCTGTACTTTGAATTATCATTCTCACAGCCGCATAGAAATATATATAGACTGACATACAGTGAATCGTTTAGCGAATGTACTCCGAAATTTGATGTAAACTTACAGTCCTGATAGGATTGCATACTAAATTCCATTCATCTAGTACTTTGCGTTTTTTATCATTCTGATGATTATATTGCATTGTTGGTTTTATCAGCCTTGGTATTTGCTCTTTTATCTCAGAATGAGGCCTTTGTGTCTTTTGTTATAATAACCGCCTTTGTCGACCAGCTTGTTCGTCCAGATGACTGTTCTTTTGGCCTGTTAAATGCTAACACAGAAGTTAAATTAAAAAAAAAAATCTCGTCTTGTCATTTGATAAGACCAAAAAAGAATTTAAAGGAATAAAGCATACAGATTAAAAAGTGTAAAAGTACCAGAATTTTTACCGAAATGAAAGCGGAAATGAAAATCCCACTTTAAAATTAATGTCCAAAAAAAGCTTCTTTTTTTTTTTTTTTTTAACATTGGCAAAATTTTGAGATTAAATGTTTTGATGGATGAGTTTGAATTTCATAGCAGTAAAAATTGTTATAAATTGTGTATTTAAATAAATACACAATTAAATTTATTAATTGTAACTGTAATTTGTAACTGCAAATTTGTACACCATAAATTTATTAAAAATAAACAAAGCATTGAACAGAAATGAAACTGATATCATTAAAAACATAACATTTTGAGTTTTAAGTTGATATGAAAACTATTTTTGAGATATTATAATTTTGAAAGATGTAGTCATCAATATCCGTAGGTAACTCGTAGCGATTACTCATCTGGCAATGGTTACGCTCATGTTCACGTCAGATTAAATTTTGTTTTAAACTTCTTTTTTTTTTTTTTTTTTTACAAATCTTCTTTCCTCTGAGTGAATAGAATTTTTCGTGAATCTTATTCAGATTATTTCTTATAATATTTTCTAACTTTCTTAGTCAGCGAAATATTCAGTGCAGCTGTGAAAACGTTCAGCGAAGCAGTTTGAAACGTCTGTAAAGATATATATATATGTGGCATTGGCAACAGGAGCTCAAATTGGACAGACTGAAACCCGCCTACATGTTGAAAGAATTAGTCCGGACGGTCCAATTGTTGTGGGTAGTGATACTTTATCTTATCAGTCAGAAGCAGTCCCAGTCAAAAACATCAACCAAAAACTACCAGCAGGAGGATCTAGAGGGCAGGCTGATGAACGGAGGAAAGTGACGCGATGGTCGAAGAGTGAAATTTAACCCTAAGTACAGTTAAAATCTCGCTGTCGCTGGTGGCGGACTACCGGTGGAATTGGCAACAGGAGCTCAAATTGTTCAGCTCAAATACATTCTACCTGTGACGCTGGCAACAGCAGCTAAAAATACATTATAATTATTTAAAACAAATGTTGGATGGAACAATGTCAATGTTATCATTTCTATTTGATCTTGCTGTAGTTCAAGCTTTGGATTTGGTTGATTTGATCATAGATGTTTATCGCATATTACTTCACCGAGAAATAAAAGTGCTTTATGTGTTATTAATTAAATTTATAGTTTTTAATGAATGAAGTTGTGTGTTTATTCGCCATCGCCAGATATGTATTCGAATTTCGTAGGAAGGGGGAGGAAATACGTCAAGAAACCGATCTCATATTGGAAAGTATGTCCTCAGATGTCATCCTCGCGAACATGTGAGGTGAGCACAAGGAAACAGTGCAGTTAAGTGGTAATGAATGTGATTTTTATTCCAACAAGGTAAAATAAAAGTTCACAGTAGGCGCTCAAAATTGCGACCATTTACACAGAATACAGGATTCACAGCACCGTTGCATTGATCGCCGAACATTTTCAAGAACACCTGGAATATCATGGACAATGCCTGCGGCAGCCATTGTTTATGCTACAAGTTCCATTTCACTGTCAACGAGGGACTTGTGCACTTTCTTGGTCCAGCACAAAAAGAAATCCATGGGCGATAGATCGGTGAACTAGGTGGTGAAGCAATCAGTCCACCTGTGCCGATCCATTGAACTCCGAATGTTCGGTTCAGGTAATCACGAGCAACAATTGTGCTATGGTCTGGACCTCCGTCATGTTCATGCCAATATCTCGGCGGATATGCCGCAGGCATTGTCAGTGATATGCCAGACATTTTTGAAAATGTTCAGTGGTCTATGCAACGGCGCTGTGAGTCCCGTTTTCATATAAATAGTCGAAATTTTGAGCACCTAATGCGAAGCATTTACTGGTAACGAATGTACTTTACCTTGTTGGAATAAAGGTCACATTCATTGCTACTTAACTTTATTGTTTTTTTGTGCTCACTTCACTTGTCCATTTTGTCTATGCAGATGAAGTTTGTAGACATACTTCCCTATGTGAAATCGATTTCCTGAGATCTCCCCCCGAAATTTGAACGATAAATTTTGAATCACTTTATATATATATATATATATATATATATATATATATATATATATATATATATATATATATATATATATATATATATATATATATATATATATATATATATATATCAATTTAGGCTTTAAAAAAAAGGAAGATTCGCTTCTTATTTCTTTATTAAAAGTGCTATGGCGCATTCGATTCTGATTTAGAGCTCTCTCGACTGATTTTGAGTCTTTCTATGAAATGCGCTTCGTTAAACACTACGTCGTGATCGTATGAAAATTTGGTGAAAAGGATCGATTTGCTAGAAAAGCTTTTAAATTTTTTTCATAAAACAGCTGTTTTGTGATCTCTCTTTGATTTGATTTATGATTCTTTTACTTTGATTTCTCTTTCAGCGATATTGAAATAAATCCGTAAAATATTATTAACACAAAATATTGTACAGTATCATCTCAATGTTGTTCTGAATGCAAAATCATGATGATATTTTTATAATGTTTTTGAATATTTTGTGCAAATCCTGCCATGATCTGTTAAAAAAATATCAGTTTGCTGTAATTTGATCTGTCGATCACAACTGATTGATTCTCTTTTAAAATACTCACTTTTTATTTTGATTTAACACTTCCTGCAAAAAATCTTATTCATTTCGTAAAATATGCTCTTCATTTTCCTAACATCCCAACGCTATATGTTTGAAAGTCGATATTTTCCTCTTGTTCGATGTATGGATCCGAACTAGCTGAAAATGATTTAAGATACACATGTGTGTCCCCACTTCATAATAAGTCATTGTACATAGCAGATAGGTTTTAATTTCGCATTTCCTAAACAAAGTTTGAGTCGCATCTCAAAGTATGCTTTTTTAACACTTCCCGAAATGAACAGATTAGAAATCAGTGTTTCGTTCTTATTCAGTTTATAGGGCATAAATGGCCGAAACGTTTTTAAAATAAACATATTCGTCTTCCATTTCATAACTTTAAAAAAAAATGACATTTGATGTATTGGTATAAATAGAAAACCTAGCTTTAGTCTTACGGAAACGGTGTCGTTTAGTAAAATGTGAGTTTCGATCATGCTGCGATCTGCTTGAAAATCGCAATGATCACTTTTTTGGTTTTTAAATGGGAGAACTTGTACATAATGTCTTGATAATGCGATTTCCAATAAATAAGCAAGTTTAGTTTAGTTATATTAACGTCCCATTTTGAAGCAACACTATGGCTATTTTAGGACGTACCTCGTAATTTTTAACCGAGGTCAGATGACGAGGACAACAACTGAGCTGGCACCCACCCTCCAAACTACACCAGCGGGAGGACGTTTGGCGTTTAACGAGCACGACAGTCGGTTCTTCGGTGGAATCGGGTCTCGAACCTGAAACCCTCCGGTTTCGAAGCCGAGGCCAGAGGCCCTTCGAATAAATAAGCAAGACAGCTGCCTCACACGATTCCGCAAATAGTTCTTAACTCTTTTAAAACGTAAAGCGATTTCTTTCGACTTGTATTACAAATACGATATGGCTTTTACCTAGATTTCAATTTGTAGAAAACTAAACAAAAAACAATTAAAGAATTTCTTACTTAAATATTTAACTACCATTTGCAACTTATTTTGTTTATATTGTTATTAAAAAATGCTGCGATATTATTTTCACTCATTTAGCTGATGAGACGTTACTGAAATGAAAGCACCCGCTTGTGAAAGATGGTACTTTTGGAAAAAAAAACAAATTCTCTTTGATACTGGTGCAACTGATTATAGCAAAAAAGAAAAATCGCATGGTAGCGCAAGAATTCGATGATTAATGTAAATGATTACTACTCAAAATTAATGATTTTCAGTTAAACGAAAGGTGTTCGATAATCTTTTTAATAGCCGCCTTCGGAGGCAACTCTTCGCACATCATACAAATAGTAATAATTTAGACACATCAACTAACTTTGATAAACTGCATTGAAATTGGCGAATAAAATTGACACAAGCGGTCGGACTGGTGAGGGTGAAAGCTGCATTAGATTTATTTTGTGATAACTTTCGAAATGGGGGAAGTAGGAGAAGACAAGCATCCTTGATGACTTTTCTGGGGATATGATCTTTCACGTGAAAAAGAAATTGGCTAAATCAAACAAGTCGTTTAGGCTGGGTGACTGGTTCATTTTATCCCTTATTATTTTAAATATATAGATTATCGCTTTAAAATTATCGTTTATGTGCCATACTTATATCTTAGAAACTCCTTGAATACTACGGCTTTCGAAATTATTTCAATATCTTCTTTTTGCCGTTTCCGTCGGTATTTCCCCTCCCCAAGCATTTCATTTAAGGTTTTTTTATTCAATCCTTTCCTTACTTTTCTTTCAAGAAAAAGTAATCGGAGTAAATTCCGTGAATCACACCGAAGGGGCGACTGAACAGTTGATTCTGACATCGGCTCAGCACTTTGATATACGTCCAAAGAGGTTTTGAGGCCCCTAAAGATCTCGAGCCACGAGGCTGCTGCCTGTGCGGAAAACCGCTACTGCCCTACCCCTGCGTATTTATCGTAATTTTAAATAAAATCTTCAAATTAGAACATTCATCAATCGCAGTATTTCGATGAGATTCCATTCATGGTCAATTTACTGTAGATGAAAAAGGCTTCCACAAACTGAACGATCGTGGCTCGCGTCCGAAACCGAAATTCCCGATAACTCCATGCACCACCAGTAGGTGGGTGACATTTTACAATCTAAAGTAAATGCGAAAAATTCTTCAGAAGTGGTGTAAAATCGACAGGTAAGTTGGATATGCTTTCGATCATTTAGTACGGAATTTGAATTGGGCGCTCATTAAATGAGGAAAGTGACGCAGCAGGCAGGGGGAATGTAAAAGCCCCCTCTTAGGAGACACCAAAAGAGATAAAGTATTGACGTTATTTTCAAAGAGTAGGCAAGACCATACTCTGCTCGCTGGAGCTGTTTGCATTTGCAAAGTGCCCCGGGCGTTACAGCACTGGATGACAGAGGAGGCAGGAGTGAACAACCAACATAACTGGATGGTATAAAAATTGATCTTCCACCATTCTTGATTTGGCGTTAAAGGATTGTGAATGACCGGCTTAATGTCACTCTATGCAGATATAAATACGCACATTGTCCATCATTCTCAATATCAAACAATTGGGAATTTCTACTAGTATTTCTACCAGGTGCCATTGCAAGGCTTGAAGTCAATTTATAACAAATTAAACTATAAAAATCAGATATAGAAAATTATATAAAAATTATTTTCATTTCAAAAGTATGCTCCAATAATTTTTTAATAATAACTCCAATATGCTTTTCTCCTCTCCCAAATTTCACTTCAACGAGATATTCTCAGAATCTTATAAGTACTAAGAATACCCGCCGTCATTACAAAATAGTTGCACTAAGACGGTTCACAGACCTGCATTGCATGGCACACACTTGATAGGATAAAAGGGAATAACTGCCCCAGTAGCCTTTTCTGAATAGATTTTGCATCAATTATTTACCCAGCTCCTTTTTTTTTTTTTTTTTTTTTCCTTCTTATTTTTCTTTTGCTTTACTTCAAAAATCCACATATTTTCAAACAATAACAATGGAAGTAATAACAGATGAGTTACCTTCTATGATGTTAGACCCACCACCTGATGCTGATATCGGTTTACTACCACTTAGAAGAACAAAATCCTCGACTTCTATATCTCCAACAACATCAAATATTATAAAAGATATTCCAACTGGAGATAAAAGCTTTCCAATGAAAGAACTTTGTCAGAGGTTCCGCGGTTTAATCAACAGCGGCCCATCAGATGGCATGCGTCCCATTTACCAGTATCAATTAAAATAGAAGCTAACCAAATCCTAGACCTTCTGCAGGATGGAATACCAACAATAAATAAGAAGGGAAAAGTACAGAAGTGGCAACCCAGGCAACAATTTCCCAAACGCATATAAAGGAAAAGGAGGGATATAGAAAAGTTAAGGAAAAGGGCTGGCTATTGTATAAGACAAGGAGCAGGAATTTGATCAATTGAAGAAGACAATCGAATCTAATGATTCTCTTAAAAAGAATATCTGTAAAATTGCCAGGAAAAAGATTCCCAAGCTTAATTATATACAATCTGCCAACGACACTATAAATAAAGATGTCCAAACGGCGTTAAAAGCTTACATTAATATGCAGGAGGATCTGCGACTCCGAATTCAAAATGAAAGGTCGCAGAGAAGGAACAAGCCATTGGGATCTGGAAACTCCCGGTGAGGTTCTCCATAAGCTTAAACAACTTTAAAAGATTCCTATAAACTGGTCCATGTACCAGATGAAGGAATTTTTCATATCAAGACGTGCTCGACTTGCCAAGCCTATGGTAACACAGCCTTTTCGAGAGAATACATCTTCACTACGCCTATTTGTGGTTGTTGTGGTTATAGACACCACAGCAGAAGCTGAAGAAGTGAGGATTCCAACTGCATTAATTGCTTCGAAAGCAATAGATTGAGAGGTACTAACTTCAACGTGAGGCACAAAGCCATCAACAATCAATGGCCCTGCTATCAAAAAGAGGTAGCAGCTTATAAAAAATCAAGGGGCTATTATTAGTATGGACCGTAATAATTTTGTAAATTATTCTTTTCCCTTTAACATCGCGACAGCTTCTACTCAAGACCCACTAAAAATACTCCAAATAAACTTAGATAGAGCTAAAGCATCCACCAACCAATTTCATTTGACAGCAAGCACGATTAAACCGGATATCATTCTAGTGCAAGAACAATACCACTATAACGAAATCCCCGGAATTCCAAAATCATGGTAAACTTTAGTTCCACAAAGCAGAAAGCTGTAATTCTCATCCCGTCATCCCAAATAAAATCTGTTCTATTGGCAACAAAAGTTAACGTGGTAGCTTTAAAAATTCAAACATCCTCATATCCCATCACAATAATTTCTGCCTACTTCTCATCAGCACAAGATGTTCGCATAACTCTCCAAGAAATCCAAGAGATTATTACCAGTCTGCCGGTGGAAAAGATCATCATCGGTGCTGATCTTAATGTATACAACATCCTTTGGGGTACAAGTCCAATAACAACACAGGCTATAAAGTCTTGTATTTTATCTTAGCAAATAATTTTTATATCTTAAATAAATCAGATGCCTCACCAACTTTCCAAAGAAATAACAACGTTCACTGGCCAGATCTGACCTTATGTTCCCAATCAGTTATAGACTCTTCCATTCACTGGGAGGTTCTGGATGATATTTCTTTAAGTGACCATGGATATATACAAACAACAATAGCATCTACTATAGCTAACCAGTTCTACAAAAGATACAAGACACGCCATGGGAATCATCCAAGATTTCTCAATAAATTTGTTAAAGTTATTTATTACTAGCCGCCTTTGGCGACCAGCCGGTTCGCCAATCTTAATGTTCGTTAAAATTTTCATAATTAAATATTTTATGCAATTCCTACTTTAATAGCTTCTTCATCAAAATATTTTTAAACTTCAAATTTTGATAGGCATATAATTCACTCATAATATTATAAACGCCTTCAGTCATAACGTAATATGTATCTCTCTCATTTTCTGTTGGCTCCCATAGAATTTATACTTTAAATTAAAGTGGAAAGGATTAATCTGCAATTAATATAATAATATTTTTTACTGAAACAAAGTATTTTTTTTTTTAATATGATTATTGAAAACAGTCACTGAGTGTTTAAACTTTATGGGCACTAAAGAATATCTTTCTTAATTTATGTAATATTTCAAAAATTTGTCAAAAAAATTTTCTCAGATTCATCATGACCAGATTGATTAATTAACAATGTTTAATTTTAAATGCATCAAACACTAAAAAAAAAAAAAACCCCAATCGTTTAAAATAATCGGTTGAAAACAGGTTAAAAAAAACTACTTAAAAGACGATGGTCTTAAAACTATAAGCATACACAAAAAATATATAACTAACATAAATACACTTTAATTACAAAAGCATGCAACTAATCTAAAAATAATTTAAATCGTCCGTTGATATTTGTTGTCATGTCAACAATCAGAACACAATGTGCATGCGTGAATTTACAAAGCTAGTTACGGTAACGCAAATGCGTGAGTTTTTCTAAGCCAGTTGGGGTAACGCTATGCAGATTAGACATTTTTATTTCCTTTATTCTGTTTTATTTTAATTCAAAAGTATTGCAGAATTAATCTGAAAGATCGATTAATTAACAATGTTTAATTTTAAATGCACCAAACATTACGAAAATAAACAGAATCCTTTGAAATAATCAGCCGAAAAATCTTAAGCCTAGCCTCATTACTGTCGGGGGGAAAAACTGAACTCTTACTAATTTCGTGGTAGGGAAAATGAATAATTTTTTGTCGAGAAAGTTAGCTTTTAATTAATAATTAAAATTCTAATTAAAAATTCAAAAAAAGGGACCCCAGGTGCCCATTCCTGACCTCTAAGGTATACATGTACCAAATTTGGTAGCTGTAGGTCAAATGGTCTTTTCTGAGGAGCGCCAACACACACACATTGAACTTTATATATAAGTATAGATGTTTTTTTAAAGCAAGCGAAGAGGGGAAAATAACTATTCTAAAAAATTGGGTAAAGCAGGTGTTCTTATTAAATAAGTAATTTTTTTAAAAAAATGAAACGAAAAAGGGGAAAAGTTATTCTATAAAATTGTGTAAAGCAGATGTTCTGTATTAGAAACTTCTTTTCCCTTTGCAGCTGTGTTGCCATAGAAACCGGCGCACAGCTGTTTACACGTTTATGTTTATCTATTCAGATTTTGTAACATCTAATCAGAGTAACGGTGAATATCAGTGTGTCCGTGTTCGTCAATAAATGTTAATTTTTTTAATAACATGATTAACGAAAACAGAGTCACTGAGCATTTAAACCTTATGGGAACTAAAAAATATCTTTCTTAATTTATGTAATATCTCAAGAATTTGTCGACCAGCCGGTTCGCCAATCTTAATGTTCATTAAAATTTTTATATTTAAATATTTTATGCAATTCCTACTTTAATAGCTTCTTCATCAAAATATTTTAAAACTTCAAATTTTGATAGTCATATAATTCACTCATAATATTATAAAGGCCTTCAGTCATAACGTAATATGTATCTCTCTAATTTTCTGTTAGCACCCGTAGAATTTATGCTTTAAATTAAAGTGGAAAGAATTCATCTGCAATTAATATAATAATATTTTTTACTGAAACAAAGAATTTTTTTATAATCTGATTAATGAAAATAGAGTCACTCAGCGTTTAAACTTTATGGGCACTAAAGAATATCTTTTTCAATTTACGTATTATCTCAAGAATTCGTCAACAAAATTTTCTTAGATTCATCATGAGCAGATCGATTCATTAACAATGTTTACTTTTAAATGCATCAAACACTAAGAAAATGAAACGAATCGTTTAAAATAGACGGTTTAAAACAGGTTTTAAAAAAACTACTTAAAAAACGATGCACTTAAAACTATAAGCATATACAAAAAATATATAACTAACATAAATACATTTTAATTACAAAAGCATGCAACGAACCTAAAAAAAATTTAAATCCAGTCCGCATCAGTTGATAATAATTCGTCAACACAATGCGGAATTCAGAACACAAAGCGCATGCGTGAATTTTCAACGCCAGTTACGTAACGCAAATACGTGATTTTTTTTTCTACGCCAGTTGGGGTAACGCTATGCGGATTAGAAATTTTTAATTTCATTTATTCTGTTTTATTTTAATTCAAAAGTACTTCAGAATGAATCTGAAGGATCGATTAATTAACAATGTTTAATTTTAAATGCATCAAACATTAAGAAAATAAACAGAATCGTTTGAAATAATCCGCCGAAAAATACTAACCCTAGCCTCATTACTGTTGGGAGAAAAAACACACGAAAGCCTTACTCGTTTGGCGGTGGCGAAAATGGAAGATTTTTTTGGCGGGAAAGTTAGTTTTTAATTAATAATTAAAATTCTAATTAAAATTTCAAAAAAAGGGACCCCAGGTGCACATTTCCGACCTCTAAGGTATACATGTACCAAATTTGATAGCTGTATATCAAATGACCTGGCCTGTAGAGCGCCAACACACACACACACACACACACACACATTGAGCTTTATTATAAGTATAGATATAGATATAGATTTAGAAAATAAAATAGCAACAGCAAGAAATTCCAGAGAACTAAATGACGCCACAATAGCTCTTCAAAACTCTATTATTAATGCTTGCAACAAAACCTTCAAGATTAAGAAACAGCTTTTGTTAACGAAACTAAACTGGTGGACTTAGAATTTAGAAATTCATAAAAAGAAAGTAAGAGCACTAAGAAAGAGAGCACAGAGGGCACCAGAAATTGAAACGCAGTGGAGATACCAAATCTTCAAGAAAGAGAAAACTGAGTACAAAAAACATATTAAACAAGCAGAAAATACGGGCTGGCAGCACATATATATCGCTGGCAGCACATGGGGAATCTCTCAGAAACACAGAAGATCTCTTTATAAGACAATATTTGAGAGAATGCTCGCCATGGTATAAAAGCGTGGTGTCTAAACCCAACATACAGAATGGAGACTCTCCACCATTCAGAGACCATTTCTTCTCTATATTTCAGGTGCATATCAAAAAACTCCAACAACAGCGCTACAAACCATTCTCGGCATTCCACCCCTGCACATGCAATTACAGTTTGAAGCCAGACTAACGACAATATATCGCCTAAGAATCCCTCTTCCGCATAATATAACAGAGATACAACCAGAAGAGCTTGAGAAGAAAGCAATTGGCTGGTCAACTCACCCTTCACAGCATCTCAAACCCAACCAAATCTCATTGGAGGATGAAGGAATAAATTTATCTCAAATAAACAATAGCAATATCTTCACAGATGGCTCAAAAACAGAACATGCAGTTGGAGCTGCGTTTTGTGTCCTGATCAATGATTTCTGGTCCTACCACTGATCTGCCAAATTGAATGACAACAATACTGTTTTTCAAGCTGAACTCGCCGCACTTCATGAAGCAGTAAAATATGCATCTCAGTTTTCAAACAACAGCACTTTTAAAATACATGTCGACAGTAGAGCTAGTATCATGGCATCTTCTAACCCAAAGAGTACAAACCAAACAGCAAGATAAATTTTTGGTGTTCTGCTTTCAAAATCAACAGTTAAAGTCTCGTGGGTTAAAGCACATGCGGACAATATAGGCAATGAAAAAGCAGACCAACTGGCGACGGACGCAACGTGAAATGGGCAATTTTACAAACAAAGCTTCCTAAACCACTTATAAAAGCTCTCCTCCGAAAAGACATACTAGAGGAATGGCAAGGATATTGGAGCAATGGTGTCACAGACAGAAAAGTTTTTAATATCCTGCCTTCAGTCAACTTTTATCCCATTAACTGGATCAGAGAGGATATTATTTTCTTCTCAGAACACGGCCCTTTTCCTGCCTACCTCAAAATGTCTAAGAATGACCAGTGCAGTTGTGGTGGGACCGCAACCGCACTCCATTATGTTACAGAATGCCTCCTCACAATCTCTTGGTATATGAAAAAACCATCACCAAGATATGAACAGGAATGGCTGAAAAGAGTCACCAGCAACTTCCTTTCCAGGCAAAATATCCATAGTATAATCAAATTTATAAGTGAAAATAGAGATCTGCTCTTGCCACCATAGCTCTCAACATCAAGTCTCATACCAAGAAAGACTAAGCGAAAAAAACAAGCACCGTAGTCTCCTATCATGCATTTCAATCAAATAGATTCTCTTCATTCCCATTTACCAAATTATTTTCCATCTGATTTTTTTTAACTGCATCCTGATCTACTATATCATAAAAATAATTGAACACAGAATTTATGTATATTTTCACACATTTTATCTCTCAGCATGTTTTTATTTCAAATTGTATTTCTAAATTGAAAATTTTTGTAAACTGTTCCATCTTAATATAATTTCTTATATGCTTGTAAATTCTGTAAATAATTTTTTTGTATTGTAAATATTTTGTTATTTAAATAAAATTCCCATAACATGCCCACCAAACCGTTCAGTGACCAGAATGAGCACGGATATGGGGGTATGACACAGCATTCTGTTCTATTAATTCTAAAGAAATAATAGCAAATGTTAATGCTTGAGCTTCCCATTAATGTGGTACATACAAATCCACATTTCTTTTATTTGAAAACATAACTCCACTGTGAAATGAATTGCAATTTTAGAGTTAAAGAATAAGCATAAAGCCTACATTTAAACCCCTGAAGAAAAGTTCATTGATCTAAGTATTAAATGCTAAATTTAAAGTTGAAAATCAAAGTTTTCAAGAATATTATTGTAATATAATTAAATGATCCTATGTAATATATCAATGTAAACAAAATTTTACAGCAGATGAACTCAGAAAAAAAGGAATGCCTTACAATTTGGACAAATAAAATACAAATATGAAACAAAATAAATTTATTCACTCATTTTTATGATGTAGAGAAATTTTATTTCAAAAAATAGATCAACAGAGAAAAACAATATGATTAGTTCAAACATAATATTAACAGTACTTCATTAAAAAAAATAATCACAATAAATATACATTGCACTAATTGAATATATTTCTTCTTGTCTATATGGCATCACCTAGATAAGAATAATAATTCTAAAATCTCATCACAAACAGTACATTTTTCAAAAAAATTTTAAAAAATAGTTATTAACTAACAGAATTAATTGTGCTCTTTAAAAATGCTCGAACTGAAAAAAAAATTGATCTCGCTTGCTTTGGAAAACAAAATTAATCAAAACAAATAAAATAAAAGAAATATAAGATTATCTTTTCAAATAACATCCGATTATATATAGAATTGAATATCAAAAACGAGTAAAATATGCAAGTTTTAATTTTATCTTTCTAAATATACATAATTCCTATTAATGCAAATATTTTCTTTTTTTCTTTCTACAATGTATATTATGTAAATATGTATATTACAACAAAAATAATTTGTTTAATGATAAGAACTATTGCACAATCCCTTATACCATAGAATATTGTTTCCACTATATATATATATATATATATATATATATATATATATATATATATATATATATATATATATATATATCAGCAAAGACATTTGAGAGTGAATTTATACAAATGCAATTATTAATTAAAATTGAAAATTAATAACTTTTTACAAGTTTGCAAATTACAGAAAATGTATCTAAATAAATATATAATGCCACTGTTAAACCATATTTTGCAATCACTAAAGCATGAGTAAGCACAAATCATCAATAAAATGCATATGTAATAAATAATCCAACCAGATTTTATATTTTTAAAGCGTACATTAGCAAAAACCATAATATTTTGATAAACTATCAATTTGTTCCTCTGGAAGAAACACTCACTTTTCTAACAATAACTTTAATTAGAAAATAAATCAAAATTTAGCATTTATTTTTTAGAATTAAAAAGTTTAAATAAAATATGCTCACTTAAGGCAAAGAGTAAATAAATCAAATTCTGAAAGAAGGGGGAAAATATTTAAAAGTGTGATATCTATTTTGAACAAACACAACAATATGGCAGACTTTCTCATATGCATACATTATATTTATACAATTACATATAAAATTATCACAAGCTGCAAGATGACTAAACCATACGTCAAAACTCAAAAGGCTTTTATTTATCTTCTAATACAAAATATCTTATATGATACAATGAAAGTTTAAGCAAAAATCAGCAAATGTGATGGACATTTCTATGCCTCATATCATTAACAAATTGGCAGCATAATCATTTATTATCATAAGATTGCAATTCAAAAAAATTGATAACTTTTCAATACTAAAACTTAATTATTAAAAATTGTTGAGCTTTTGCAAACCACAAAAGCAAATCAAACACATATATTATAATACTTCTTTTATAAAAACTGCAATCAAGTATTTATAAACCCTCACACCCTATTTGTATGAAAATTATTATTTTTTATTCTTAGTATCTTTGTGCAAACAAAATAAAGATTGCTGAAGGTTGACAATGATTTGAAACTATCCAAATAATATGACTCAGCCAATGTTTTATAAATCATTATAATATAAAATCACACACAGAAAATTACATACTTAATTTTATTTTAATTTTCACAACAAGATTGTCTATTTGTATAACTCTAAGTTAACTTCATTATTATTTTTAAAAATTGTATGAAACATTTATGAGATTACTTTACAAAAGTTTTTAGATTCGTATGAAATAGTCCAATCTATTAATTTGAAAAGGGGACGTTTTAATTTAGATATCTATTTAATATTACAATATAATATTTAACATTCAACGTTAATTTAGTTATGAACCAAATATTTTGAACTGCATTAATTCAAACTTGGATCAAGGTATCTAGAATGAGAATGAGTTTTTATTTTCTCTATTTCTCTTTATTCCAAATGTCTTTCAAAAAAATTGTTTTTTCTTAAAAACTGACATTTAATCTTTCTAAAATATTATTATAGTTTATCTCATAAAAAGAAAAGGAAAGTCATTACATTATTATCTTCAGCTATACATATTTAATGCAAGAATATATAAATCTAATTTTGAAAAGGTAAAATATAAAGCTTTTTCAGCCCTTGGAAATGATTGCTGTAATGATTCATTTGCTAATCTAGATTATATATAAAGTTTACAAACAAAATTTCTTAAACTCCCTTGTACATAAGTGTTACAAGGTTCAAGTTTCTATAATTTTATAAAGTTTTCTTGAATTTAACATTCTAGAAATAGTAAACTTCTGGTATTTCATCATTAACAAAATCAAATTTGGGTTGAAGAATCTGTTCAGGAGTAGCATGTGGAAATTTGTGAGGCACAACAGAATTATTAGCTGTTTCATATATTCTGTTATGTTGCACAGATTGCCGATTTAAAAAAGCATGCTGAGAACATGAAGATTCTCCATTTCCATCGTTTACAAAATCGGGCATAGACCTACTAGATGCTTCATAACCAAAAACATGCCTTTGTGAAGGAACATTTTCAAGCTGAAAGAAAGGTAGAGGTATCTGACTTGGGCAAGTAATCACTGGAAAATCAAAATGAACCGATCTATTACTATATAGTAAAGGTTGAGATTCATCTCTTTGCATATAGTCACCATGATGATGATGATGATTACCAGGACTATATGGTGGAAGAGGTATTTGGCTGGGACTAGTAATCAGAGTGAAATCAAAATCATTTGATCTATTGAATAATAATGGTTCAGATTCATCACTTTGCATATAATTATTACTATCTTGCTGATAACCAGGGCTGTATGGTGGGAGAGGTATTTGACTGGGACTAGTTATCAGTGAAATATTATGATGAAGAGATTTTCTAAATGGCTTTTTTAAAGAATTATGCATTGGAGTCGAGGGAGTAACAAGATTGAAGTTTTGCTGATTGGACTGAAACGAGTTAGAAAGATTTGCCTCATAAGCAGATCTTTGATCTTGTTTACTATTCCTTACACATGAATTACGATCCAAGCTAAGAGAAGATTGTGAAGAATCACCTAAAACAGACTGCTTCCATTTATGAATCCGCTTGCATCTAGCCTTTTTATCTGCTCTAGCCATATGATTATGAATGCTCTCTTCTCTTTTGGGCACTCTATATAATTGAATCGAAGCTCTTCTTTTCTTTTTGGAATCTTCTTGCTTAATCACCACAGCCACTGCATTTTGAATTTTCTCACTAGATTTTGGATCAGCTGATTTCTTAGAATGAATTTCCTTCATATCAACAGCATTTTTCTTAAATCAGAAAAAAAAAAAAACACATATACTTAGTTAGAAAATAAAAAAATAAAAGATAGCAAAATGCATAGTAACCATAGTTTTTTAAATATAAACCAAATGCATAATAAAAAAATAAATGCAACTTAGTATCTAAAAATTACGCTTTCCTAAACCAGCATATAAGTTTAATATAAAGGCTGTACTTGATATAAAGGGAGAAATATAAATTAATTATTGAAATTAATATAAAGGGAGTACATTTTATACTTGAATATTCTTGTCCTTCTCCATAAATAGAGAATGGGTTTTGTATAAAATAAGAATCTTAAAATAATTTAAAAACATCAATAGTTTAAAAATCCCAAAAATAAAATTTTACACAATTTATTTTTGTAAATGATTTAATTAAACCTAAAAAGCAATTCCCATCTTTCAATATTTTGACATTTTCAAATATAATTTTAATTCATTTAATTGCATAAATTTACAGTGTGCCAATCAACCAATTATATTTTATTTTATTTCAATCAATAAATGTAATACTGAAAACAATTATGAAAACTAAATTTTACACAATCGTTTCAGTCTTGTTTTCAAATCAATTGTTTTCAGTCTTCTGCAATCAAATCTGACAGAATTTTAAAGCTCTAAATATCATTATTTTAGGACAATCAACAACTTCAGTATTTTAGACCAATCAAACTTAGAAAAAGTACAAGCACTCATGGTCGCATTTTCTTTAAGATGGTAAATAGGGTTGGTAAATTGTGTGTTTTAATAAAAAACAAAGACATTCAATTTTTCATAACTCAATCAGTTTTAGTAATTGATTTAGTTGATTGGAGTGGAACTTTTTTTTTTTACAAAATATTAATGTCTCAAGAATATTTTATTAAATATGAGCACAAGAACTGTATAAAAATTTAAAATTCATAATTCATTAGAAAATTTATTGATTCAAATTGCATAAAAAATCCTTTTTATTTAAATAAATATACCAATTATTAAAGTTTCAGAAATTAAATTAGCTATCAAGTCCTGATTACAGTGCATAATCTGTATATATTAAACTCTGTATACCTTAACTACAACTGAATTATTGAATTAATAATATAGCTATTTTAAAATTTCATATTTATTCCATTTCAATCAAATATACTGAACAAGACACTTCCCTTGGTTTAAGAGTTAGCATTTTTAAATTGAATTTTTGTCCATCTGATGGCAATGTGCTGATAAAAGCTAATTTTTCCCACACAATCATAATATGGGGTGCTCCTGCAGGTTAAATTTTATTTTCATTTCATGCAAAATAAATTGTCGAAAAATATTTTTTTTAATTAATTAAAAATAGAGATTTAATTTATAGGTTAAAATACTGACATCATTGAAAAGCTTATTTTTTTTTAAGATGTAAAAATCAATTTTGTGTTGTAATATTTTTGGAAGTTAAAGTAAAAAACGTAAAAATTTGCTTAATTTTTAATTAAAACTAATTAAAAGTTCAAAAAATAATCACTCCTAGATTCACATTCCTGCCTTCCAAAGTACATATGTGCCATTATTGGTAGCTCTAGGTCAGATGATCTGGCCTGTAGATCACCAACAAACACACACATTCATCGTCATTATAAGTAAAAATAATAGCTTTAAATGCCCAGCAACATTATTAGTATATCTCCATGATATTTTCCATTTGTCAGAATATCAAACTACAATGTGGTGACATCGTAAAATTTCTTGTGATAATAGAGATTATATCTTACTAGTTGCCTTTGGAAATCAGCTGATTCATAGAAAATACTGACTGTAATAACTTTAAATCTTTTACACAGTCTATGATTCAATATCAAAGTTATGTATTTTAATAGCTTTACACTTAGTATATTCCTTATGTAATTAAAACACCCTAATAAAGTCAATTTCAATAACATCTCATTGTCATTAAAAATTTGTCAAAGCAATTTATTTTCTATTTGCATGCTATTTTTCTAAGTACTATAACTTCACTTTTTTATCCCTCATGTAAACAGTATTAAAAAAATCCTTCTTCCTTTAATTTCAAAAAAGGAATAAAGTCACATATTTGATAGAATAAAGAAAATAGTTTAAATTTTAGTTCAACAATGAAATATATAGTGCAATACATTATGAAGAAAATTAAAAAATTTACACAAAATTATTAGAATTTGTCTTTCAAACGATTAACTGTAAAAATATGTAGCACAATAATTAGATTAATACTAAAAAGGTAATTTATTAAAATTTTAAAATTGTTTAAAGTTAGTTTGAAGAATAATATCAGTGGAAGTTATTGGTGGGGCCAAAATCTTCCTCAAAGTTCAATAAAAATTCTAATTAAGATTGAAAAAAATTGTTCGGAATGACATGCTCTGATCCAAAGTATATTTGTGCCATATATGATAATTAGGTTAAATAGTTTATATTATAGAAAATGAACACGCACAAACACATACATTCCTTTTATTAGTAGTAGATATTCAATGAAAAAACATAGTTGTAGACTGTTATTTGACCAAATAAAAATTCTCATTTATTATAAATTTAATTAATTTTAGAATAAAAAAAACTACAGTGATGAATCATAAGAAAAAAGTAAAACTTACAGTTCACTGAATAAAATATCCATACTTTTCTATCGGAATTTGTGAACACTAAAAATATGGACTACTGGGGAAGCTTTAAAAATTTACGCAATTAGCAAATTACCCTTTTAATTTTTTTTTAAGAAACTGAACTAAATGAAAAAATAAGTAGACTTTACAATTAATTTATGGGTAATAAATTATTATGAAAAGAAAATAGGAAATTTGCTTTGATAATCTTGTATTGTTTATTTAATATTTACAATGTCTTTTTCCCCCATCATGGGGAGGCCTTCTTTCATAATTCCTGCATCTATGAAATAGTATTATGATCAATGAGGAAAAAAAATATATTTTTAAAGTTTCATATCAAAGCCACTTATTATTTTTATTTCTGTTTAAACATACAGTAGATGAAGAGAAATTAAGTTCAAAAAGCAAATTAATACAATGCAAGCGAGTGAATGAGACCTGCAGCATATTTAAACAAATATACAGAATGACATTTCAAGGAATTGGTTGATTTAATCATTCTTCCTTAAAATAATTTTATTAAATATCTGCACATGAACTCTTTTACTGATTATTTAATATTTAGTTACTTAACAAAACTAGGAATGGAAAAATAGGCTGAAATTATTTAAAAAAGAGTTTTACAAACAATATAAAGTGCATAAATAAAACATTAAGATTGCAATGTTACTATTAAATAACTTGAGGCAAAAAAATATAGTTTTCTTTCAGCATTTTTGTTTAATTCAATCAAAATCTTGATATTTTCAACTTCTTTCAATATACAAAAGTGAAAAACTTCAGCAAACAGCACATATTTCCAGCAGCATCCTATTTTTAAATAATATTAAAAAACATTAAGAAGAAAACTTGAGACAAAAATTCAAACAAATTTATAAATACCTTTGTTTCTAATTTTATGATCCCAAGGTTCTTAGCGTCTTCAGTAGCCATTAAATTTTCATCTACTATAGTTGATTTGTATCTAAGAAACAAATAATACAGAGCTAAAGGTAAATAAAACAAATGAGACATTTTAGCCATGAATTATGCTACAGAAATTTTTTAAAATGTTTACAAACACTTTTCCTTGATGCTACATAATTAACACTGACATTAACACAAACCATTTCATTACTGGCTCAGCTCAACTGGCTGTACAAATTCTATACTTCTGGACAGCTTTCCGTTTCAAGCAGGGGATGCAGGATGTAAAAATGAGTTATCATCAGTAATGCCCTTGTTTTACATTCTGCAACCATTGCTTGAAACAGAAACTTGCAAGTCTATGTAAAATTTGTATAATCAGTTGGGTTGCTTTAGTAGTGAAAGAGATTAAATTTTTTGCCTTTAAATTTGTTTATATAAAATGCAATCTAGGAAATTATGAGAATATTTAAATAGAAATCTACTCTATTTAAATATTATTATTTAAATATTATATCTATTAAATAAAAGAAAGCAAAATCTGTCACTAATTTATATACACAGCACAAGATAATTTTAAACCATACAAATATGTTTGTTGTACGGATTAGAACTTATTTGTAGTACTACACATTCAAAAATTACTCCAATTTTTAAAATATAAATCAAAATTAGCAATCAAGTAATTGCTATTCATTTTATTTCCTTCTTTATATTACATAGATGTAAAACTATGCAAAATAGAATTTCATGGGTTCTAGCTATGCAGATAAAGAACCTTTTGTAGTAGACAGTAGGCAGAATCTGATAATAACGTCATCTCCTTAATTTTTCTCACTACATCAGCGGGAGATTGCATGAGCCTGATGGAATTAATGCATGCTAGACAAACATCTTTATTGAAAAAGCAACCTGAAATAAGCATCCTTCAAAGGGTGAGATTCAGCCATCAAATTTCTGTGCACTACTTTTATAAATTATACATATAATGTGGTAAAATTTCTTACCTATGTGGTAGAGGTACATCCCAAGAAAGACTAATATGTCTGAGGATTAAATTTGTTATGTAACGTACAGCCTTGGGATCCCAGTGAATGCCATCATGACTTCTGCGATGAATCTGCATTTGCAGGTGAAAATGAGTATCAAGGATATCAAATCCATTATCAACAACAACCTTAAAAGAAATAAAAATGTTTGGTTCGTCTATTAAAACATATAAATTAAAAATTAAAATTGATAAAAATTAGTCTTATAACTCTAATTGAAGTAGATAAAGGTATTTTCACAAAAGTCATACCTTATACAATAATAAAAAAAAAGGAAGAAATTCTCTTTTCTGCATTACACATAAAAAGGATGAAATGTGACATCATAAATAATACCCTTCAACAAGGATATATACTGAGTATAAAAATATTTTTTTTAATTTATCTTTTAATAACTCTTATGACTCACCCAAGTTTCAGGTTTGATGCATACTTTTGACCATATCTGAAACCATATTTCTACAGGCCAGCTTTTACATTTATTAGAATTGGATTTGGTTGCAAATTAAAATATCAGAAAAACAACAATTTACATTTCATGTGTTTAACCACTACTAGGAACTTATTTTATCATAAACAATAAAATTTTCTTTTATTATATATATATATGAACGTTTACTGAATTAAATTTTATCAACCAACTGGCTGCAAAAAACATGTGAAAATAACAAATTTCAAAACATATGACTTAGTAGCAGGTTTACTTCAATATAAAAACAGGTATATATTTTACCACAATTTTGAATTATTTTTAATTGATTATTAATACCACACTTAAAAGAACAATTGATTTACTTAAAAGCATTTTATATTTTCATAGCTACTTGTATTATTTTACTACAATTTTAAAATGTTTATCATTTTTTCAACATTGAAATTCTTCGAAACATCCAAATGTGTTGATCTTGTAGCAGTCAAAGACAAATCAGCTTTTAAAATGAATGAATAAAAATTTCTTGTATTCATTCATACTTGAAAGTTTAAGAATATAATGTACACAGATTCTTTTTAAACATACAAATAAATATGAATTATCTGCTTTTAAAACTTAGGTAAAAAAAAAAAAAAATGTAAAAGCTGTTCTATTGCTCAGAGGGTTTTTAAAAAATGAAAGAATTTGATTTACACTATGAATTTATATTCTGAATTTTAAAGTTAAATTCTGCTTTGAAAATAATTCAAAATATCCAACACATTTTATGTACATCTAAATCCTTTTGAACATAAAAATTTATGACAGTTTCATGAAAAAAATTGGTCAACTTAAAAAATTTGACTTGCATGGCCTTTGTTTAATCAACTGATTTATGAGCATCATTCAATTTCAAAATAAAATGAGAAAATCTATCCTAAAATTCTCTTTAAATAATTGAGACAACCAAAAAAAAAAAAAAAAAAGTTCTGAAACAGTAAAATTTTGATCAATATATAAGTTATTTATTGATACTACATTAGATAGACTTAATATGCCAATGATGAAAGAATTGTGAATGGGCCATCAAAAACTTTAGAACTCTGTATTGTGCAATATTAACTTCAACAGCTCAACATTTCAGCTTATTTTGGAGATAGAAAATTATAATGTAAATATTCTGAAAAATCACGCAAGGGCTTTTTTTTTTTTTACTTATGTACTATTTTCAAGGTAAGACAGCATTATCAAAATACCATATGGCCTAAAATATCATTGCTCTAATTTACTATGTGCCGAAACATTCATATGATAAAATACTCAAACTCATATACCATGTTATTTGCAAGCATTTTTTTTTTTTTTTTGACACCTCTGAACCCAATAATTAAATATTCTAAAATAGCTCTTATTTGTCACTTGTTTGCAGAAATTCTTTTTAAGAATAAATACTTTTACATATTTGATTATGTAAGAAACAGTAATATTTCAATGAATTATTATTTGATGAAC
This sequence comes from Argiope bruennichi, assembly GCF_947563725.1. NCBI lineage: Eukaryota > Metazoa > Arthropoda > Arachnida > Araneae > Araneidae > Argiope > Argiope bruennichi. The sequence continues at coordinate 129,011,954 of NC_079159.1, forward strand.
TTTAAACAAAAATGGATAAACTTCATAACTCAAAATTAAAATTTTTAAAAAATTCATTCAAAAATTCAGTTTAAATACATAGAAGATTAAATATTTACAGCTTAGAAATTACAATTAAATAAAACATCTTCAACTATGTATAAAGAAATTATTGAAAAAAATGATTAAAAAATACATCTTACTTTTCTGGCAAAATGGTTTGCTTCAACAACATGAAATCTCAGTGAATACTTTAGAAATTGGAGTTCTTTCACTAAGAAACCTCCTTTCATTTCTGCAGCTAAAGGAGGTGTTGTGATCCAAATGATTAAGCTCCTGGGTATGAGTCTCCTGAATTCTTTCATCAAGAATTTAAGATTTTTTTTATAGTTATACACTCCATCACATCCCCATCTTTAAAGTAAACAAAACAATAAATTTTTAAAATATGCATTATAAAATAAAAATGTTATGAAGTACTAAAAATAATTAATGATTCAATAAAATAATGATGCTCAAATCATTCAATCTAATAAATTGTTTTTAAAATTCTAAAAGTTCAATTTTTTAAAGAAATTTCAATAATGCATTTAATTTTACTAAGTTGGAATAAGAAAGTGCAGTAAAGTGTTTGATATTATGGGCCACTAGTTGAAGTACCACCAAACAGCTTTGCCATTTCTACTGACCCCAAACAGCACAGAAACCAAATAAAGAGATTGAGTGGTCATAAGCAAAGATCCTTCATGATAATAGGTCATCCTATTTTATATCATAATATAAGATGTTTGAATTAAAGAATATTTCCTATTAAACTTACACATAATCATATATAATTTCTAGTCTTTCAATAATGTAATATTATTTGAACTAAATAGTTATTTCATGCAGTACTCATAATAGTAAATATACTAAATCAGTTTTATTTGAAATAAAATAATCACAAGAATTGTCACTCAGAAAAACATAGCTTTAATACAAGGCATCTTAAATTTTTATGCTTACTAAACCCCCTTTTGTTTTCAAGAATATTTCATGAACCTAGTGGCATAAATATAAGATGGCAGGCCTGGAAAAATACAAGAGAGCAATAGTCTTAGGAAGAACAAAGAATTATCAATTCTCTCAGTCATCTTTTTAACTTTCTGAAGTTCTTTTTAAAATCAATTAATAGTGTTATAAAGAATGACTTTGTATTTCAAAATTTAAGCAACTTTAATAATTACTAATTATGATGAATGTAATTTTCTATGGGATCCTCTTTAAGCATTTTCCAAGTGCTCCAAAGCTGTCTAATTATACTCTGCCTGAACACTTTGAGCAAATTTTTTTCACAACGTGAATAACAAATAAAAAAATAGAAAAAAAAATTAATTATTAATCAATAATAAATAAAAAAATGTGTTAGGAAAGTTTCAATTCATCAAAATATGGGTAAGTTGAAAAATGAAAGGAGGAGATGTTTACATTTAACAATAAAGTAAACTCGGATCACTTGTAGAAATGAAATAAATTAATCTGTATTAATATAAAATAATATAGTCAGAAGCGACATGACTCTTACATACACATGGAGAGAAAAAAAAAATTGAACGAAAAAGTATTTAACAGAGAGGAAATTAGGGTGAAAGAATGATGAATTCCAGAAATACACTCATCCTTTGGGTCTCACCCCTTGGTGAGATAGAATCATCAAAAATTAATAGTCTCAGGTTAATGAAATAAACAGTGCATTAATGAATTTGAAAAAAGCCTTTCTATCAATATTTCTGCAATTTATAAATTCATGAATATTGTTACCCATAGTTTTAAAAAAAACCTAGCTTAATTGACTGACCAAAAAAGAAAATGTATTTTTCAAAATGTTAGCAACTACTTTTAAAATCAGTGTATAAAAAAAAGTGTGTATAAAAGAACTTATGTAAATAAAACAAGAACATTTTTCTCTTTTTGTTATTTTCCCAATGCAAATTTCAATTTATAATAGAAGAAATTCATTCAAAATTTGGTCGTTCATTCTATTAGACATTTTTACCTTGCATAGTATTGCAAAATATGATATATATTATAATGTCAAGATTACAAACAACTAGTCAAGATTTTTAAACTGTTTTCTGTGAAAGCAAATTATTTTTAAGAAGCTTTGCAACAAGGAAAGTAAATTATGCAACAGTTGTATAATTATTAATACCCTGTAATAAATAATGGCAGACAACCTCCTATTCAGCGTGAAAACAAAAACTCATTTAAAAAAAAAAAAATCAAAGAAAAATTAGATTTAGAGAACTATCTGTATTTTCTGCATGTTTATTTTAATTTATATAATTTGTTAAATTAGCAAACTATTGAAAATGGATATGAAAATTTTAAAATATCATCTACAAGTTAGACAACATTAAAGTTAATCTTTTTTAGACTTAGTTAGAAATTTTAGCATATCTCATTTGCTCGTTTATAGAACAATATTTATTAATGAAGAATCAAACTCTTCCATTAATAATTATTAATCTGCATTTTTCAAATTATAGCTTATTATAATAAATTTGAAATATTGTTTGTTATTCTTTGACAACTTTTATGTGGTTTAAGTTAATATGCTTTGTTAATTTTTGACACAGGATTATTTGTTCATGTTATAATAATATAAGTTTTGAAAAATGCTACTTGTTTCTAAAAATAATATCTACCTAGTAATATCCCAAACACAACTATTTATGATTATAACATCTGGTTTTGATCTTCTGGTAATTCTTTTCAAGACATCTTCTACATAATCATCATAGACTTTGGTTAAGAAGAAAAAAGACACACAAGTATTGTCAAATAAAGCTTCACGCTCTTCTCTGTAACAGCGGCCATTTGTTTTTCTGCCATGATAAATTAAATTATCTCCATAGACTGTATTCTCCATCTATAAAATTTTATTCATTTGAAAATAATAAAAAGACTCAACTAAATATATTTTAAATAAAGGAATTAAATATGCTTTAAATAAAGGTAAAGGAGAAGGACAAAGAAAAGAGGCAAATTTAAATTAATATTTCTTAGAATAATGTACTAAATGTATGAACAGTTATACTAACTTAAATTAAATAAATAAAACAAATTCAAAAGCATTTAAAATTTTTATATTTTATAAGAACTAATATGACAATGAGAAAAAAATACCATTTACATTCTTAAATTTTACAATGTATTAAAACAATATTTAACCAAACATTAATTAATTAAATTGTAAATTAAATTACAATTGCTGTAAAATAATATGAAAAATGACCAAACAACTTTGAAAGTAAATACTTTTAAAAATATAACATCCTAACAATTTTAAAATGGCAGAATGATTTAATAATATTAAAATGGATAATACTATTATTAAAGAAATGATATAAAAATATTTCATCTGCTTACTTTATTTCTTAGTACAGATTGTGGAATGTAATGTGAATTCTGCAGAAGGCAAAGAAAGTCTTTATACAAAGCTCTAACATCTGTAATGAAAAAAAAAAAATCCATCTTCACTTAATTTGCAAAGATTAAAGCATAAGAGATTAGAAATGAATTACTGTGTTTAACAAATTAACTATTTTGAAGTTATAAATAATTAATGGCAAATTTTGTAATATTTCCCCTGCTCTTAATCCCCACTTACAGAAAAACTTTACAAAATTCCCTATCGCACACAAATAAGATGAAATACATAATAAATCTTTAGATAAAATGGATTTTACAAATCTGGAATTAAAAATCTTAAAAGCCATTTCAAATATGAAATAATTAGAAATAAATTTAAAATGTTCATCTTTCTGTTAAAACACAGTCATTCTTCACAATATTAAATACATAATCACTATCAAAAATTAGAAAAAAGATTTGCTTGAATTCCTTAAACAAAATTGCAATTTATAATACACTAAAGATTGTATTAACTTCCCATATAAGGAAGATAACATCCAATTCAAAACAGTCCCTGTGAATACAAGATATTGATATCAGTTGAAGAGATTAATCAAGATTTTGATCATATATTGGAGAAAATATTTAAATTTTTAAAACAGTGCTAGTGTAATTTTATTGGAAACACTTTACTAGGCAAAATAGTAGAAATTGGAGAAAAATTACATTTCAATTTTTATTGGTAACAAAATGCAGTATTGAAACATTCTTCTGGATTTTTGATACAACTCTAAAGCTAGTGCTCATAGTTAATTGACAAAAATGTCATTTTTGCAACAACCGATTAATTGTGCTACTACCACAACAAAAAAAAAGCTAAAGGTTGTTACCATAATCTATTAACTATTCTGCCAATTACATACTGCAAAAAAAAAAAAAAAAAATACTTACTTTAGACTTATACATGCATACAAAAATTTGTCAACGGCATGTAAATGAGCCAAAACAGTTTATCGTTGGCATGCAATTAATGTAAAAGTAAAACAGAATTTTAATTGTTAATCTAAGTTTTTTATAATTGTTTGATAATGATATAATTTAATAATTATTGAAGACAAAAAAATTAGATAAAAATATATAAGAATAGTCAATATTATTTATTTTCTTGCAGCATAGTTCAAACAATTATTATTTAATTTCCTAAATTTGGATATATATTTTTAAATAATCATAATGATGCAACTGAGATCCAACTTCATAACAAACACTTTTGATTACAGTGACATAGCATTACAGGAGAAAATGCAAATGTTAACCTTTTAAAAAATTGATTATCATTAACAGCCTGTTTGCAATTATTGCATTTGATTCCGACTTATATGCAGGACCTGACTAAGGCAGGGCATACGGGACAGTTGCCCGAGGCGCCCATATTAGAGGGACCCCCAAATCGAGTAGAAAGTTTATTTTACGTTTCTTTCTTTAATGAACATTTTTCATGACTGAATTAGTGAAGCAGAGGGGGGGGGGGGAATTAGTTTTTGTTCTGGACCCCAATTAGGCTAATTCAGGCCCTGCTTATATGACAAATTACATGCACTTATATTGTTTAAAATAGTAAACATAAATATCACAAAGCTGATATTTGACTGCAGTTACACATTTTTAACTAAATATAAAATAAGGCAAAGAAAATGGCAATATCTTACTTGAATCGCCTAAGAAAACAATCGTCTTCCTTTTCACAAGCTTATGCACATCCTCCGTGAGAAATATGTCATACATTTTTAAACAGTGTTCCTTCTTTTTCCTTTCTTTTTAAATTTTAAAAGCTCTGAACAATTAAAAATAAGTGAATTTCATGAAATTCTAATAAATTTTACAAATCTAAAAGCATTATACAAACTATTAAAGATATTTTGTGCACGGTATTACATTTAGATGTAATATCATGCATAAAAATCTCATTCAATAAAATTTTATATATTCCATTAAAAACCATTAGCATAATTTTAAAAGTATTTTTATAAGATTGTAAAAACAAAAGCAACCTCAAATTAAAAAAAAATCACAAATAGCTTTTACTTTTTTTTAAATTACATTTCAATAAAATGAATATATACACTATCATATAACATAAAACAATCAGAAAGTATAGCAAAAATTTTAAATAAGACGTCAAATACTTTTTAACTAAAATATATTCATGCAGTTTTCAAGGACAGAAACAATTCAATAATCTTAGCAGTCACAAAAGTAAAACTACAGTAAAATATTTCGCAAGCTACAAAAATTATTCTAACAAAATATGTTGAAAGCTTACGTTATATAAGGACACAGAGCTTATGTCTCATAAAAATTCTTCATAAAAGAAACTTTAGAATTCGAAACGAGAAGACTGCCATAAGATTTTTCATACATGTCTGATAATGCAATTTCAAAGAATTTCAAAGCTTAGAGACGCGTGCGGCAAATACACGTTCTGTAATTAAAAACCGATTGATTGGTTAAATCCACAGTCAGCAAGATTTTAATTAATAAATTGAAGCTTTAATACTTCGTATTTAGCGCGTTTTTCAGTCGCAGTTAGTGAAGGAACTGCAAACGCTTCTTGGTTTTATTAAGTTTCGGTTTCAAATATTATAAACATTGATTGGTTGTGTTTATAGAACCCGCTGAAAATATCATAAATGTAAATTTCAAGACTGCTTGCTTTGAAGTAGGATAATTTCTCCTTCTTTTAATCATAGTAACCTTATCTTTATTAATAATAATTGTTTTTTATTAATGTTCCATTATTTGATTTTAACTGATTAATTAGTGTAATTATCATTTACAAAAGATTTTAGAATTTAGTTTATGTCCTGAAGCTAAGAAATTTTATAGGGACATTTTTATCATTTTTTGTTACTTCATTAAAAAAGTTCTTCCAGTCTTGATTAATCACGTTTGTATCGGTAGAGGAAAATTAATACGTAGTAGCAGCAATGTGTGAGTGAGTCTGAGTTTAATGACAAGTGCTATTAGAAACAACAGCAATGTTTAAATCGAGCGTCATATTTTCTTCGTTATTTTTTTTTTTTTAAATCTCGACTGGTATTGCTTCATTTTTCGGAAGATATAGCAAAAATAAAGTACGAAAATGGATGTGGTTAATTAATTATTAATCAATTAAATGTGTGCAATTAATGTGATTTTTTTACAATTATGATTTTGTTAATAATAATAATTATGATTTAAATTACAGAAAATGAAAAAAAGAATAAACAATGGAATACAACATTTACAAATATTATTTCAAAAACTTGAACTATTCCGTTAAAAAATTATATGTATTAATAATATGAGTTCAATTACTATTGAGTAAATGAATAACTTATAATTTTTAAAATATTATAATTAATGACAAATAATTGAATCATGCAAATTACCACATATTACAACTATTGCTAAAGAATCAATATCACTTTCATGATAAAATTATGTTAACTTATGTATATTAACTATGTATAACTAACTTATGTATATTAACTATGTTAACTAACTTATGTATATAAAATAAATCGCCTGTTTCATTAAAAAATAAAACATGTTTATTCCATTTTGTTTTCCTAATTTGCTTAATTTTTTAATGATTTACATTAAATACTGCAAAACGTAATTGCTATGAAATATTTCATATGTGATTTACAGATTAAAATCATAGATCTATTCTTTTTTTAAAAAAAAGATTAAATATATTCTTTTCAATGTATAACTCAGTAAATTTCAAAAATATTCTTTTAAAAAAATCATAGTACATTGTTTTATCTGATTTTTTTTAATGGAAAACTTTTACTTTAGGCCTAATATCACAATCATTGCCAAAATAGAAAAAAAAAAAAAAGTGAATAGAATGCCATTGATTGAAACCTTTATTCTTTATATTAAATTTTTAAGAAAATTAATACAGAATTTTACAAAACTTAATGCATTGAACAAAGGAAAATTGTACTTTGAAATTAAATGAATACGATATATTATTATTCTGTTCTATTTTATTTGTACTACTACTGAATTTTATTCAATAAAACTATATCCTAAGCTGTGCATGATGTTCAACCTGTTTATGTGTGAGAATATTTCAAAACTTTTAGAAAAATGTCCCTATTTTATCTGTTACTCGTTTATGGTATTTTATGAAATCATAGAATTGTAAAGGAATAACTCCATCAAATATTTATTGTGAAATATTATCCAATACTATAACAGATAATACTTATTTTATTGATTATATTGCTAAACAATTCATTTCAAACAATTATGTAAAAAGCATCATGAAAACATGCGTACAAGTACTCCCTGCCATTTGAAGAGGTTCTATTAACATTACCACTCAAGTGTTTACCTCCCAAAGCAATAAACTTTCCCAGGTAAATACCATCTAGAAGTGTTAGGATATTAAAATATTTATCGAGATATCTTCTATTCCAGTACTTGATGATGATAGCATAACAAAACAGTAGGATGAAAAACAGATAAGTATTCTCAAATAGCATCGAATGAGCGTGCAACAAAAATATGAAGGGAAAATGGGTGTACATTGGAGGTGACGGATTTTGAATCCCCGAAAAGGCCAAAAGAATGAATGAGAACGGAGATTTCTGATTCACTGAGTTATTTATCCTTTACTGTTAATGACACACTGTAATCACTGGGGGGGGGGGGGCTCATCATTCACTCTAATATTTGAAATAACAGCTTTTTTTTTTTTTTTTTTTTTTTTTTTTTGTAATGACTAGATATTTTTTTTTCCCTGTAAAGCCTGGAAAAAATGAAATATGGTCATCTAGGATACTATATGAAGAAGATTTTAGCATTTATTTTGATGAAAACAGTTTAACATTATATTTTTAAATATATATATATATAAACAGCAAGTCTATTAATTTCCGGACTCCCGCTTTCAGTTCTGGCACATCTATACTTTTACCTCATTGGTTGAAAGTATCAAAATTCTAAGAATTCCGATAACAAGAATTTTTCACCTTTCCTTATTACTTAAAAGTATATCAAACTGTGTCATTAATACTCGTCGCATATCATAAAAAAATAAAAGGTATTGAAGTTTATTACGTTGTTTTATTTAGTTAGAGACTTAAATATTTTTTTTACAGCATTAATATTAACTTTCATGCAAAAATAAATGAAATAATATATATTCGCATATTCTATAAGGAGATAATAAATATACAGAAGGATTTAAATGTATCCTATCTACGAAGCACATGAATAAAAAAGTAATGACACAACCCGGTGGATTTAAATTAATACTGAATCAAAAATTATATATGTGTATTAAAATAGCATGAAATTAAAATAAAAAGTACCAAAATGCATTTTAAAAGTATTTGAAATGACTGATGTGATTTTCTTCTATTGTAGAATTATATATATATATATATATATATATATATATATAAACTCTTATTAAATATATCTTTATTAATACACAAGGTGTGTGTGTTGGCTGCCTACAGGCCAGACGGTTTGACCTACAACTACCAAATTTGGCATATATATATATATATATATATATATATATATATATGATATTTTAACTCTAATTTCAATTTAATTAATTTTCATAGTCACTTCAAATATTCTCTTATTCTTCTAAAATATTCTCTTATTTCGTGATCCAATTCCACTGTCTCTACTTAATTAATTCAAGAGAAGCTTTGTTAAATTGTTGAATCAGCTAAAATCTAACTTTCCCACACTACGCGTGAAGAGATAACATACCGCTGATCAAATTCTTTTTTAAAATCTCCCTGTGTTTCCCCTGCCTTGTCCACCCGTGTAATGAAAATCCCTATCGAAATCTCATAATACATTAGCACTATAAAGAAATATTTTCCCTATCAAAATCATAGGTTATATAAGACCAGGGATAAAATGTTCAAGAGCTTTTTCCTCATTCCTTTCTGTGTCGTTCTACATATGCTTGCTTCTTCAAAATGAAATAAAACGACGTCACAAAAAGTAAAGTATCTTCACTGTCTTCAAACTGCATCATGCTTCACAACAAATAATATTACATATATATATATATATATATATATATATATATATATATATATATATATATATATCCTGGAAGATAAAAATGTGATTTAGAAGCGAATTTTTTAAGATTTTAATTAGAATTTTGATTAAAAATGATACTGAATTTAACATTTTTCTGCGATAACTTTCGAAAGTATTATTGCCCAAAAAGGAATTTTAGCCGTTTCAAAATACAAAAAATCGTCTTCATAATATCAATATAAAAGTTAAGCGAATTTCTTCTGAATTTTGGCAATTTCTTAAAAATATTATTTTCCTAATTTCCAACAATAGATTACATTGTTGTCCTGAAATTCAAACCGTTTTCATTGCTTCTTCGAACATTTAATCGCGTGATTTTCTTCCGTTGTTGAAAACCAACAGAGAAGGATTCAGTTTATAATATGTGTTGTTTACAAAACAAATCAATACCGCAAAATTTAGAAGACAGATGAACCGGACACTTATGATTTTATTGCGCTTTGATGCCATGGGATTGGTCTTCATTAGCAAGATTCATGTACACAATGAATAGGGCATGAAGTAATTAAAGTAACACAGGATTAATGTCTGACAATTCGGCGGAAACATGGTTATAAAATGGCATCTAAACGATATATGAACACACACGCACTAAATTTATGTCGATAGCTATCACATTATTAAAAAATCACAACACAAGAATAATTTTGGACTCTTTTTTTTTTCTTTCTTTTTTTTTCTTTTTTTATTCTGGTCATCATTGCTTAGCAGGCGCTGCCTTGCTACCGCACACACACTCGCTAACGCTACACGATACACTGAAGTGTTTTTCCCTTTTTGCCGCAAGAGGGCAGCACAGTGACAGGTCGGAACATACCGCCCGCCTTGACATAATGTTGTCAACACACACACACAAGGAAAAACTATGGAATATCACAATTCAATGCACAATGCTGAATAAAAACACACAAATTCAGATTTTAAACACTACACATTACAAGGTAATAACATTAATCACACAATAAAGAACACTAATATAAGATTACACATCAATAGGTAAAATACAAATTTTTGAAATGGCTCTTTTATAAACTCCAGATTGAGTTTTAACTTTTACAACTCTGACCCTTTTACCTTCACCTAGATAACACTCAATTATTCTACCTAATGCCCAATTTTGAGGGGGTAGGTTTTTATCTTTAAGAAGCACTAACTCATTGATTTTTACTAATGAAGAAACTTGTATAACTTTTTACCTTTCTAAATGAAGCAAAGCTGTCAAAGAATATGTGAAAATAAGGGTCAAAATATAGAAGGAAAAAAATATATCAGTTTCTTACAACAATTTGCATGAAATAACAATTTTGATTAAAATTTAATAATATAGTTAATTGAATGTGGCATTCAAATACATCCTTCAAGTTACAATGTTCAATCAAATGCAACAGAAAATAAATTGCAATAATCCATATTCTATTTGAATTACAATCATCATATCAATAGTAGTGACTATTTATGAAAATTCCTTGATGTTAAGAAATAATAAATAATAACTCTAGAAAACTTAATGCATCCTTGGGGGATGGGGTTTTTAACTGGGACGTCTCTTTTTTAATCCATGACAGCACAATCATACTATCGCTCCAGTAATAGGTATTGGACACTTTCAATCGAAGAGCCGACTGGATTACGCTGCATCAATTTCACCAGCAGCACAGCAGCGCAGAGCTCCAATCTCGGGATTGTGAGCTTCTTCAGTGGAGCCACTCTGGATTTACTGGCCACCATCTTGACAACAACCTCACCAGCAGGTGTTTGGGATTTGTAGTACACAACAGCTCCAAAGGCAGCTTCAGAAGAGTCGCTGAACTCATGAAGCTCTATAGCTTCGACATCGGAAAATGGAAGAATACATCTGCTCACCTTGATGTTGTTAATGCACTGTAACTCGTTTGAAAACTTCTCCCATTCACTATGATTTTCAGGAGGAAGCTGATCATCCCATTGAAGATTCAGAAGCCACAATTTATGTAGAAAGATTTTTGCTAGTGAAATCACAGGACCAAGGAGGCCCAGAGGGTCAAACAACTTGGCTATTGTGGATAGAACTGTTCGTTTAGTATGAACATCCGTTGAAGTTATGGACACCTTAAAACAAAAACAGTCATTAGTATGGTCCCACGTGACACCTAAAGTTTTGTTATCACAATCTGCAAAGTCGTAGTTGCATCCAGAAGTGGTAGACAACTGAGGATGATTGCCTCGCCATTTATGCAAGTTCATGCCAGTTTTAACATGGAAGTGAGCTGCTGTTGCATCTCTATGCATACGGGTAAAGTCTTAGCACCAGATAGCACATCGTCCACATAAAAATCTTTCTCAACAACGGGTGCTGCAAGGGGAAAATTGTGTCCCTCATCCCTTGCAATTTGAATTAGCGTTCGAGTAGCTAAAAATGGGGCACTAGTAGTACCGTAAGTAATTGTCGACAGTTCAAACTTTTTCACTGAACCAAACTCACTGTCCTTCCAAAGTATTCTTTGTAGGTTTCGCTGACTGGGATGAATGTAAATCATCCTATACATTTTTTCAATGTCCGCAATAAATGCATATGAATGTTTGCGGAATCGCATCATAATTGAAATTAAGTCCTCCTGCATAATTCCCCCATTAATTTGCAAGCTATTGAATGATGTTCCATTCGTGGTTGCACTAGAGGCATTAAATACTACACGAAGCTTAGTGGTCATTTTCTCTGGTTTATATACTCCATGATGGGGCATGTAATACACTGTCTCTGGTTCTGTCTCACGTCTCTCATATGTCCCAAATATGTCTCATATGTCTGCGTCACGTCTCTCATATGTCCCAAATTTTCATACTCATTAATAAATTCTTGATACAATTTTAAATAAGTTTTATCGCGAGATAGTTTACTCCAAAGTGAATTTAATCTTTTTAATGCTATACTTTTAGACTCGCCTAAACAACTAGGTTCCTCTTTAAGTGGGATTGTGACTACATATTTTCCACTAGGCTCTCTATAATGAGTGTTAACAAAATGTTCCTCAGCGATTTTTGCCTCATGGGATTTAGGGGTCTCTAACTCAACAGTTTCTAGTTCCCAGAATTTTTTCATGGTATTGTTTAAATCTTCATCAATAATAAACCCACAATGAATTTTGGGGGAATCAAATTTCATTACACTACCGCAAGCCAAAAATCCAAAAACACTATTTTGAAAAAACAACTCTGCATTTGATGAGTAGATCTTTTCTGGCCTCAACAAATGGTAGAACGATTTAGCACCTAGGAGACAATCAACTTTTGGGGGAACCATAAAATTATCAGCCAAATTAATATTAGAAGGAATTTGTTCTTTAACACTTAAATATTTAATTGGGGTTAACTCAGTGATTTTATCTACAACAAGAAACTCAAAATTTTGCTTAAAGCTCTTATCAGCATTTGAAATTTCAGCTTTAATAAATTTGGTAACAGTCATTGAGGAATTATTTAAACATGAAATTGTTACATTTATTTTTTCTTGTTTTAACCCTAATCTGTTTGCACACTCCGAAGTCATAATATCGGACTGACTTCCTACATCCAGCAACCCTCTAACACATTGCAGATTCTCAAATTTATCTCGAATATAAAATTTAGCCGTGCTTAACAATACAATTCTCATTTGTTTATTTTCAACCGTACTCGTAGCTGAAAATGTCGATTGCACATTTTCATTAGTTGCGCAAGAAGTTGGATAAAAGGAATTAACTTCCAGGTTTAAAGTTGATTTTGAACTTTCCCCTTTATTAACTATGGTACTAGTTTCGCTTTTACCACTCCCACTGAAATGATCAAACTCTCTGGGATAATGAAGTAACCTATTATGAGGTTTATTACAAAAGCAATTTCTTGCAGAACACTTTTTCACATTGCATATTGGTGAGAGGCATTTAAAACATAAGTTTTGGGATTTCACAAATGCAACTCTATCACTAACAGAAAGTTTTTGAAATTCCTGACATTTAAATATTGAGTGGTTGTTCTGGCACATAACGCATTTAGAATTAGTATTCGATAAGAACACTTTAGAAACATTTCTATTACGATTCTCAAAATTTCCTTTACCGAAATTCCTTTGCTCAATTTTATTCGTAACGATTGCGCGGGAAAACGAACCGCACTGAGTTTTGGTTTCGGTTTTAGAAGCCACAAATAAATCACATTCTCTACTTAATTCCTGCACATTAAAAACAGATTCTCCTTGTTTAATACTGATATGACTTTTTAAATCTTGAGGAAGAGTGCTAAAAATCTGATCAGAAACCATTAACTCACACAATTTAGAAAAATCATTCACATTACGAAGTTGAATGAAATACTCAAAACCAGATCTAACTCTTGAAGCAAATTGCACATAATTTTCTGTTGGCAATTTTACTGCACTTTTAAATTGTTTTAGACATTCTTGATAAGTTGGTTGAAATTGTTTTAAGACAATAGATTTAATTTTTTCATAGTCACTCAACTCTTCTTCTTTGATATAAACCATTAAATTGCCAATTCTATCCCCTAATAGATTTAATAGAATTTCCGCTTTAAATTTATCACTAACTCCTTTTGTTTTGAAAGCTTTTTTGAGCCAATTGAAAAACAGATTAAAACATTCAGCATTTTTGGGAACAGGAATCGTTAAAACTTTGATACTCTTAATTAAATTCTCTAAACTAAAACTCTTTACTTACTTTTTATACGATTGTAATAGACTCTTAACGTGGAGCAGTTTCCAGTACGATACGAATGTAACGCATGGTATAGTAATCATTTAAGTCACTGTTAATCAAAATGTTGCACATATTCAAAGTTATCAACTATTCCAAATCAATTTGTTTAAGAAAAATGTGACTAAGCATAAAATAAATAGCAAACATTGAGTTCATGCGACAGTTTTTTTGTTTTTTTCCCCATATATTACTTAAAAAAATTCGCAGCATCGAAATGACCTAATAGTTCAGAGATAACTGAGAAATTCGAGATTCAAAGCGCTTCTTTCCTTAGAGACAGAGTGAGAAAGTAACTTTAAAAAGCCTGTGGAGCAGTAAAAGATAGATGCAAGTTGTAAAAAATTTTGGAAAAATGTTTATATTTTTAAATGTATTTGTGATGACTTGCTGATAACTACTTTTTTTATAGCTTAACTATTCATTCATAATATGCACACACACACATACATACACAAACACACACACACACAAAAAAAAAAACCTTTTGAAATGTTATTAATTTTAAGACTAGAATTTTTTTTTTTTTTTTTTTTTTTTTTTTTCAAAACTTGTCGGTTGTTACATCTTGCCACATATATGGGGAAAATTTTCATAGATGTTGGTGAAAGTTATAACAATAAAAACAGCAATATTTAAAATTATTTCCCCTTTCTCATACTTTTATTAATTAAATTACATAAGACATTTGTTTATCATCACTTAGCATAGAGGCAATAAATGACATCAAGTGTCATTATTGCCTCTATACAGTAAAATACAGATAATCTTTATTTTACTCTTTACAGCAAAATAAAGATAATTATTTAACCAAACAACATAAAAGTCAAACTACATCAGAATTGCAGTTAATTGTAATTGTAGTTAAGCAAATGATAAATTGCTCCTTACTGCATACATTTTGCAAACCAAGCATTGGACCTATTCTCATTTAGTACAGCTGAAGGCTGCGATGGCCTGTTTCTGACGTCTTGGCTCTTCGAGAGATGGAGTGTTTCGGGTTCGAAACATATTTCACTGAAGACATGATATGTAAGCGGTTTTGTTATATGTTAAATGTGTCGAGAATCAAGTCTCCTTTCTGGTTTATAAATTTTTAATTATTTATATAAATTCTAATTTTGCATGAAATATCTGATTTTAAATCATATATATGCAAGATTAAATCAATTTTCTTTCTTCTACTGTAATAGATTTGATGCCGTTAATCTGAACTATCAATAATTATTTTATTTTTATTGTTAAAAATTCCGAATATTGAAAATTAAAAATTGCTTGTCTTACATTTAGAAATATAAAAAAAGTTGTTCCATTTTCTGCTGAAGATAATATTTTCCAAATTATAAAAATTGTTACACAATTATTCGAATTGTGATTTCTATACTGGAAGCTTTTTCTGCAATTGTCATATTTATTAAGTATCTCCGGATAAGTATTTTTAAAAATATGAATGATGTTGAAATTTATAATTGGCAAAGATTCATATTTGTCGAAAATTCATTTTCATTTTGAAAAAGACTTCCACTTGATATATTTTTGAGACGGAATCATCAATCTGACAAACTCATCTTTTAGCTTTGTTACATATTTCTTGACATCGGTTTTAGCTTCATCCGACTTACCAAAAGGAATAATTTTGGTTAAAATGTTGTCGTTTTCAAACGTTCTTCACACTTCATTAAAGCTGTGCCATCTAATTACACTCTTATGACTACTACGATATTTCCAATTTTGATATCTATTACGAATTGACTGAAGGTTTTACGTTTGATGTTTCAAAAATTTCAAAAGTATTATTCATAGTTAAAATCATGTCAAAGCAACGGAGGGAGAAAAAAAAAGTAGATAGACTGATCTTCAAATCAAGAGGTAAAATTTCTAAGATGTTTCTAGCATTCTTAAAGGCGCTTAATCAGCTTTACCGTGGGAAAAAGATGACTTTTCCCTCAGAAATAACCCTCAACCATCAATCATAATGAGAAATAGGCATTCTCTATAATTTCTCTTAATGCTCGCCACGTTTTCCTGCCAAAGGTCACTAAGCTCCAGCAAACCTACAGAGTAAAAGATAACAGCACTAGTTAATGAGCGGGCGCAACTTCCGCTATCCAATTTTATGATTCAAGGAATTTGTATTTTTTGCGAATTCATACAGCAATCAGGACATTATTTGAATAGATTCGCTTGTGTTCTACCTTCAGTCCGACGGCCCTAGCCAGTTGTCTAATCTACCCTGATTGGAAATTCGCCGCTGATTATCAGCGGAGATTTAATGTAGCATTAATTTAAATTCCTTTACTAATGACATAATAAATATGCGAGGTAAATTATCTTTTTCCGCGCTTACATCTGGACAGAGATCCTTTGGCGATTTCGGTGATCTCCCGCAATGCACATCGTGAGACTTTCAGGGCCCTAATTTTTTGTGATGGAAAAAAAAAAAAAAAAATACAATTACGAACATATATTATCAATATGTTTATTTAATGCGTGATTTTGTTTTAGCTAACACATCAATCATTTCAGAAATTTTTTCAATTTCTTTTTCGATGCTTAATATAGCAAATGCATTTAACCCTATGAGCCTTGACCGCCCGATATCGCCCCGTTTGACAAGGGCCTGATTCAGGCGCTTTGAGGAGGTTAAATTAGTTGAAGGTGTGAAAGGTATTTCTCAACGAACGCACCACATACTCGCTTTGGGAGGGGGGGGGGGCTGTCTGTTATCGCTGACAGTGATTGATGCGTGCTTTTCAAGTCATGCTATGAGTGTGAAGGAAAAGGACACATCAGATAGTAATTAAGGGAATGACACCTTATTTATCCGTAAAGAAAACCTAAATTCAATGATTGTATTTTTTTTTAACATTTTATGATTGCCATAAATTTTTCAGTTTATATTATGTATAAGATATTAAAATTTTTAATATGTTTATCCATAAAAAAATTCTATTTCCTGCCTTTTTATTTATTTATTTTTATTCACACTGATTATTCAAATATTTTTTCAAAATCTTTTTGCTCATGTTTTTTTTTTCTGATATCTTATTTAATTACAAATCAATTTTCCCAAATTTATTGTTTAACCAAAAACTCCAATTAGATATTAAATTAAAAATTTCGACAATTACTTTTTTTTCCCTCAACTTTCACAATTAGCTGCATTTAAAAAAATATACTAATTGTTAATTAAAATCAACAATAATATAAGATTTAGAAATAATGTAAAATTTGGTGCATTCAGTTTCAATTTTGATGAAACTTCTGTGAAAATAATTGAAAAATTATGAACCGATTGAACAATGTTTACATGTTTGCTAAAAGTACAGATAATCTTATCATATTTATTATTTATTTACTAGAAATTTCCCAATTTTATAGAAATATAAAAATTTTGCTGTTTGGGATAAAATTTACTGTGTCTTAATTAATTATGAAATTAAATAGAAAATTTAATTTTAAATCTGAGACTAATTTGAATCGCTGAAAAAATTCTACAAGATTATGTAATAGAATTTTTTTTTATGAGAATTAATAAAATAATCATTGGATTTTTTTTCCGTTATATATATCACCAGAGACCCCCCCCCCCCTTCAATTATGCATTGTAACTACTAATATGAAAGTAGATTTTTTTTTCAAGGAGCAAAAAAACGATAAAGTGTTAAAATACTCTTCGGACTCATCTTTACTGAATTAATTTTTTAGAGAATTAAATATACAAAGCAGAATTGACGAGATTTTTACTAATTGCAGTCTATATTATTGATGATATTTGGAAGTTTGAGATATGTTTTAAATTTTATATTGGCAAAATAATTTTGCATTATTTTGGAAAAATAATAAATTTTAACGGTACATTTTTTTTAAGCTTTTGATTGGGTTCCTTAAAGTTTTTTGAGACACAAACACCGCATTTAATATTGCATTATATCTACAAAGTTAGTACAAATATCATGGATGAGTTTCAAAAAGAAAATAAAAGCATGCCAAATTTTATTCTCATAATTAAAAAACCAGCTGAAATTTTTAAGGTTCTTGTTGCTAAAATAATTTCCCATTCATTAAAGATTTCTGGATAATTTTCATATGTTTTATATAAAAGTTCAAATTCTTTTTAAAAAATTAATTCTAAAAAACGAACTTAAAACATCAACATTGTTTTTATCATCAAATCTTTTCATGTTTCATAAGTAAGAAAATATACTTCTCGAAAAGAAGTATCCAAAGGAGATTTGAAGATAACAATGTTTTATTAATTTATACTTATTTTATTTTTAAGATTCACTCTTAATTCCATGGCAACTTAAAAAAAAAAAAAAAAAGTGTATCTAAAATCGTCGAAACGTGCGTGAATGTAAATTCAGCAACAACAAATTAAGCAAATCCTCCCCTCAAACCACAAACGACAGCCACATGGGGTTAAAAATTGACCATGTATTTCAGTTATAGCTCAGTAGGTGTCCCCTTCCTGTACTCCATCTCTGCAGAGGGGGGGGGGGATTATTCCGTTCTGTTTTCGTCCCCAAAAAACGGCTAAGACACTCGAATTTTCGCACTTGCTGGGCTCCGAAAGATAATTATTTATTAATTTTAATTTCCTGAAAAAGCGCTCAGCACTTGCTATAGTAATTGACAACGTCAAGAAGTTTTAACACAGTTAATACATTTAGAAATAACTCATTATAATTATTATTTAGCATGTATTGCAATATGTCTTGTGCGTTATTTAAATCTCTTTCATTCAAAATCAAATCCTGTAGCAAACAAATTTCCTGGATTAGGTTTTCATTTACATCTTTGTTATAAAACTTTACAAAGTTTTTGTATCAAGGATTAATTTAAATCAGAAGTAATATTTGGTATACTTTTTAATCTATCTTCTATTTGTACAATAAAAGTATCAATTGCAGTGTTAAAAAAATAACACCTCAATTCCTCTATCGGGGTTTTTTTTTTTATAACTTCGTCTTTGGCTAATTCGGAATATAATCTTTTCTTTTTTCGAATTCGTTTTGCAGAAAAATTTTCTGAAGTGTTCATATTACTTGCTAGCACTTTTGCTTCATCTAAAAATGTGATAAATTTTGTTTTTAAATTTCAGTTCTAATTTTATTGACTAAATTGAAAGCCGAGTCAAGAACAATTGTTTATGCTTGAGATAGTTTATTGATAGCGTTGGTTTTGAACGATATTGCAAACCATACTATTAAGCATAAAATAAATGGCATTTCTTGTATTGCATCCAATAAACTTTTAGCTTCGGATTCCGCTGTATTATCGTCTCTTTCATCAATAAATTCTTCTACGGCATTACAAGCTTGTTCAAACTGTGTATACACTGCTTTAATCGTATCTATTTTGGCTTCCCAACGAGTTTCACATAATGGTTTAAGGGTAATGTTTTAATGCTTTTGTAGAATTTCCCACCTTTTTGTAGATGCAGAAAATAAACAATATCCCCAAAAAAAATTTTTACAATATATACTGCTGGAAACGCCATCACAAATTAATAAATTAAAGGAGTGTGATAGGCAAGGCACATAAAGTGCATGCGGGTTTAGAGAAAGTAAGTGCACACCTTTCTATTTCCCTTTCATTGTCCTATGCTTGCCCTCAACAATTCATAATATCTAAATCAAGCTCACTTAATCTTTCCAATAGAGTTTTTGCTAGTCCTTCTCCAGTCACATCAGTTACTTCCATAAACCCTATAAAAGACTCATTTATTGTTAACCTTTCCTATTCAAACATAATACTTCATCAAACAAACAAACATTTACATACCTAATAATGTTTGAAGTTTATTCCTTATGGGAAATACCAAGAGTACATTCCGCTTGGATACTATAGTACATGGCTCGTGTTTAATTTTGTTAAGGACTTCATTTCCTAAAGCAGAAATAATTTGTTTTTGTGAGCTATGTGCTAAATGATGCACAATTCTATGTTTAGAATTTATTATTTTGTTTATATCAGAGGTTCCCAAACTTTTTTTTCTCATGGACCACTTTCAAAGTTTTACTGTTTTCGGTAGACCCCCTGCTGCTACATTTCTACTGTATTCCCAAAACTCCTAAATTGGAGTGTTAAGAAGAAAAAAAAAAGTAGCATCCCGGACGAGCGGGCGCCACTTTGCAAGTCTCGACATGTGGTGAACACTTGTACTATTATCAATTGTTCTATTCAATTCTGTGTTTGAACTGAGTCTCGAATATTTTTGAGTACCTACCTAGTGAATGATGCAACCTGCCTACGTTGATAGGTAAATCCAAGCCAAAATTTTTGTTCTTTGTTATGAAAACCAGAAAATTTTTCGTGGACCCCCACTTACAACTTGTGAACCCCTGTTTTCTTTTCACGTCTACGTGGACCCCCGTGTGGTCTCCTATGGACCCCTGGGGGTCCACCTGGACCACTTTGGAAACCTATGGTTTATATGATCCATTATTAGATGTACTGTTTGACAACGGATTGTAAAACCCTCCGCGCTTTTGCGCATGCGTTAGGATGGGTTTAATTCGGCAAAATAGGAGTGAGAGGAAAGATGAAAGGAGGAGATATTTACATTTAACAATGAAGATTCGCGGTTTTATAAGACGTAAACAGTACAGATAATTAGTAATACGGAAGGAAAAAGATACTAATACACAATAAAATATTTCAGAGCAATTTTTATTTAATGTAAAGGGCATAAACATTGAATTATGGGGAATAAATAAAAAATTTTTGTTCTTAAAATTTGGTAATTAATTTTTACAAAATAATAATGACCTTTTTTATATTAAAATGCTTCTTTTTTTATATGCTATCAAATTTTTTCGGCAATATTTTAATTCCCCATTTTCTGCTTCTTTTTCACAATATTTAATGATGTGTAAAATTTTCTTCATACCACTCCTGAAAGCTTTTTTACCACTTGAACTAGCCATATCAGTACGAAATTTTGAGTTAAAATAAAATGCGATCAGAAATAACACAACACTCATATATACGTGGAAAAAAAAACTGAACTAAAAAGTATCTAATGGGGGAAATCCAAGGTCAAAGGTGAATACCGGAAATGCGCTCTTTGTTCTGCGTCTCGCCCCTTATTGAGATGGAATCGTCGAAATGTGGTCGTCTCAGAATCCTTTGACGAATAGCACCTATTGTTTCGTTTGTTCCTCAAAGTGGAAGATTATTACACCTAAAAATAGAATCACATCTACGATTTTTTGAAATAGTAATTTGAGTCGTGCCATTTCCATACTTATATTAACTTGATTTGTTTTATCAATAGTCGAACATAAATACAGTCATTTTAGTAATTTTTTCCAAGCAATAAACGAATGAAAACCACAACTAGAGCGCTCATGATCTTGGATTACAGTTGACAGCTTCCTCCGGTTATTATAGCTACCTATAAATCGTGAAGTTTGGCCATTTCCTCTTCTTTTGAAAAACAGTATACAACAAAAACAAAATACGAAGTCTTGAGTTTTTGAATAAATTAACCAGCTACGAAGTTGGGTTTCACCATTTGGCATTTTTTAAAAGTAGTACATAGTGGAAAATGATCTACCTTCAACATTTTTAGAAAAAACTCCTTTGTATTCTACAGGTCTGATTTTAACACAGAACATTTTAGATTTATCAGTTATAATACTTGACCATAAACCTGGATCATTTATACTCTCTTGATCATATTTGTTATTGTCATTTTCGTCATTATTTTTTTTATTCGGTCATATTTGTATAAACACACGGTTCTTCAACAAATTCCACCGTTTCAACATTTTCATTGCAAGACTGCGTTCTTTGCGCGGAATTTTCTTCCCCAGATGAAGTTTCAATTGTAATTTCTGAAGTCGAAACAATTTCTTTGCCATAATTACTTCGTAAATAAGAAAGCAGATCTACTTGTGATTTCTTGAAGTTTAGTTTTTCTTCTGTTCTATTTTCTGATAATTTCCTTTTTTGACAGCCATAGGGATATTTCCTTGGCAGGGACATAATTATATCTAACAGTATTAAGCAGTTTATAGAATGAATTATCAAATTACTATATACTATACTATACGCTATTACCTAGTAGGTGAGATAAGTGACTGCAAATCTATTTACCTTATATTAAGAATATTTTACACACTTGCACTAGACAATAAAATATACTGTAAACTTCGTATATTTCCAAATCCGTCAACTGTTGCATTTAAACTTCTTCCTTAATTCTTTTCATTCCTGTCTTGACCGGCGAAGCAGTGATGCAATGTGCATTGCTAGGAATTGATCGTTTCATTTATCTTCGTTTTACTTTTTGTTTGAACAACTTAATATAAACAAACATACACAGATGCAGGCATAAAAAATATTACATTAGATGTAGAAAAAAAAAAAATAGCTGATGATTTACAAGTCCATTTGAGTCCGCCAAGTCCCGCCGCTCTGTGTTAACACGTCTGAGGTTTTCCTTACTTATAAATGAACTTTTTCCTCTTTTTACAGGTATTACTGCGATCATTGCCTAATAACGGCATCAGTCAATGCCGTTATTAGGCAATAAGTCACGTGGAAACAAACTTATAAACTTTCAGAACGTGTGAACTCTATTATTGTTCAGAACACTATTTTAATTCTTAATCACGGTGGTGCCCCCCCCCCTCAGTCGCGGGACCCGCCAGATAGCCGGCCCTGGTTAATAAATATTCCTGCAAATTTGAAAATCTGGATTGTGGGACGTCTCAATTCGAAAGAATCTCCTGTCCAAGGCAAACTAGACCAAAACTCCAGAGTTCATTTCAGAAGGAACTGAATCCAACTTAATAAATTAAAACGGCAAAATTAGTTCAATGAATTTAGAACTTAATTTTGAAAGTTTCATTTTATATTCTTAATATAATAGTTATGTTCATTAAAATTAAAATAATTAATCAGAAATTGAAAGTAGAGAGTTAAATAAAAAGCATGTATTAAATGTTAATAATTTTTTTAACATAATAATGTAACACCATTATTATGAACATAATAACACCATTTGTAAGCAGTGTCGATATATATTGCTTGATATAAATATCATTCAGAACACTTTACAGGGTAAACATTAAATCTAGAATTATCAAATTTAGCAGGTTAGTATTTCTTGGTTACTCGGTAAAAAGGAGATTTATAAAAATGTTTTAATTATATTTTTGATCTAAAATGAATCAAATTCATCAATAACTTCGGAGCACATTACAGCGTTAAAAAACCTTTTATATATATATTATTTTAAAATGAAAAAAGGTTTTCAAACATATTATTTCTATGCATTTTTTTTTTCTAATTTTATTAAATTTTTAAAAATTTGTTTTAAGTGCATTTTATAATAATACTTTTCATTGTTTCAATACTGCGTTTATACACTGGACATTGCGACGCTGTTAATTAATTTTTTGTAACGACGACATTATTGTTAAAATTAAGAGTAAATTTTTTGAAAATAATATTAGGATAGACGAGTATCGTATGCTAAACAAGCTTTTTACGACGTTTCCGTCTGGAAATTCGAATCTTTAAAATGTCTGCTTTCTTTGATATCGTCAATTCTATATGTATTTCATAATTACATTAACTTTCAATTCATAATGATAATAATCATGACCGTAACTTATTGTGATTTTTAATAATAGGTAGAAGCGAGAGCAAATATATGGATTGTGCAAAATATATAGATTTTATTTGAATTGAAAAGTAAAAATATTTGCTATAAGCGTATTGGTTCGTTTGAAATGAACTTCATAACATGCATTTTAGATTTTATTTCCTATTATTTATTCTTATTTTATGACTTCAGTTCTTACTGGGAAAATTTAGCATGTAGCACTTAAATAGAAAAGAACAGCATGGGGAAAAAAATGCCATATTTATGATAAAATCAAAATTCGTGATTCAACTTCGGCAGAATTGAAATGTGAAGATGCTTTAAAAATGAAAATTCATTAGTGACAGTTCTACAAGTAATTAAAGAGTAAAGAAAGCGCTCAAAACTCCGCTTGAAATTCACATTTCTAATCATTATATTTAAGAACTTACTAAACAATCGAATAAAAACAAATAGAGTTGCCTTTTATCGTCAAAATACATTGATATATTTCCATTGTAAAACACTGTACAATCTTTTCGCCCTCTCTAACTATTTATTATTAAAGTTTAATATAGGCTCATATGGTATTTGCGAAGTAAAATCTAAAACAAATTAACAAAGCATTTTCATGTTTGCTTCGAATCCTGCTTTTTTCTATCAATCAATCAGTATCAATATATATATATATATACGGAAATACATTTTATGCAAAGTAAAAGTAGAAAATAATAGTGCAATCTTACCTCTTTATGAACGGACTCCTTTATCTTATTGCCAAAGAAAAGTATGCGCTGTCTCCTACTGTCTGTTTACTAAGACAGGAATCTTATGTTTTCCGAGTTATTTGTTACGAATCTTAGAAAAAACGGATGTCCAACCAGCAGGAATCTGCGAAGTAATAAATCTGTGGGGAAGCTGAATTTGTTTTTCCCTTTTCCAAGAATGTCATTATTTTCAAGGCCACCCCTCGCCCTCCCAGGGTAAAGGAAGAAAAAGGTTCTTTTTCAGATACTGGTATCATCACCCTGAGGGGAAAAAATGGACAATACAATACAAACATCCCTTAGCCATCTTATTCACTAAGTGAAGAACGAGGAGTCTTCTCTCGGACTTGATCAAATTTTTTTAACCTCTATTTAAATTTGAAAGAAAAGGACGCTTAAAATATTGCATGAAATATGATAAATATAATGTTCGATTACAAAATGCGTAAGAAGAAGGAAAATACAAAAGCGGCCCACCGAAATAAGACAGATATTAGAAAAGCATTCAAACATTGTGAATCCCTTAAGACAGCGTATTTATTTAAAGCAATTGACAACCAATTTTCTATCGACCTTAAAGAAAAGAAAACAATTTACCTCGAAAAAATTTAAATTTTTGGAACGCTTAGTTTGGAGACGAAAATCCATCTTACCATTGGTCTGAGGCGTCTTTATTGCTTTCTCGGAACTCGGCAGTGCATGGCCAACAGATTCTTTTATTGTTGCCGGAGCCCTGCGATCAAAATGAAGTAGCACTTCCCCTCTTTGCAAGGGCAGTGGGACTCATCCGTACCGGTCATAAAAGTCCAATAAATCACGTGTAAAGGTGGGTTCACACGAGGCTTTTTATTGCGCGCAAACGTTGTCTCTCTACTGTTGTCCCTCTATTGTCCCCGTGTGAACAGTTGAGACAACGTGTCGGGACAATGGCTAATAGTTGTCCCGACGGGACAACCATTTGCCATTGTCCCGTTGCAGTCACGTGATTTTCCTGAAGTAGGCGTGACCTTCTATTGCCGGCAATAATAAGCCTCGTCTGAACCCACCTTAACTCTTTGGAAAAAAAGGAGGTGAGGAGTGATTAGTCTAGGTTTGCTAAAAAAACATTTCATATGTATTTGGCGAGAAAGTGTTTTGATATTTTAACTAAATTTTGATGTTTAAACATAAGGAAAAAGCTTTTGCCTGTTTGTCTCTGTGTGTATGTGTTGCCTATGTACAAACCAGAACGTCTGACTTATGCCTATCAAATTTTGCAAATATATACTTTGGAGAATACAAAAGTGATTTTCGGGACGATTTTTTTTAAGTTTTCATGATAATTTTCTAAAATTTTACAGTAGGAAAATAGTTTTTACAACATCTTAAAATTCAAAAAATTATTTTTTTAATGATATAAAATTTTTTACCATATAATTTTTTTTCTATATTTAATAAATTTTTTGAAATATTTTAAACATATTTTGAAACAATATATTTCATTGTTGATAAGAAACTCAAAACCGATCGCAGAAATATTTCAGCTTGCTATTACGAGTATTTCTTCTTCTTCTCCCCCCCCCCCTATCGTTGTGACCAGGTTATGAAAATTAGGGGGGGGGTTCTTTTCTTTTTTTCCCCAAGATGAGTAGGTTTCAATATTAGATAAAATTTAAATACATTTCTGGATATTTTCTGTATTTACGAATAAGATTTAACTTCAGAATGAAGCAATGTTGGAAATTTTTTAATGCCTCCATTTTAAAATGTTACTGCTTTTATTAGTGATGTACCTTAAAAAAATAAATATTATGTGCATAAAATATAGATATAAAAACAGAAAATTGGGCCAGAACGTAGATAGAAACAGTGAAAGCTTTTGAAATCCCGTAATATATATATATACAGAGATATATCAAAATTTGAAGGTTAAAAATGATTTTTTGTGGAAACAATTGAAATTTTTATCAGCTGTAAGTCACAGCTGACTAACTGGTCTCCAAGGTGGGAGTTTAAAATATACAACTAAATATATCAAAAACATTTGCAAATCATATCAACTCTCTGAATTATTCATTCATAGTCAAAGTATACCAAATATAATCCTCAAATTAAAATTAATAAATTTTAAAAAGAAATCTAAAATAGCGAAATTCTATTCTAAAAAAAATACACCTGAACTCAACTCCTACCATCACAGACGATTCCAACTGTTTTGAGATAAATGGTTCGTTTAAATGTACATTTCAGCTAATTAATTGCACACAAGTCAATAAGAGAATTTAACAGATGGTAAATTTCTTACTGTTTGAAATTAAATCTGTTCAAAGCTTTTGAATCTCCGGTAATCAAATAAATAATTCATATACATATGAAATAAATAACTTTGCAAATCTAATATAGTTATAAAAATATATAATATCTCATATTTAAAAATCTAGCATTTACATTTACATGAAAACTTTTATTTTTTCATACGTAAATATAAACGAAAAATCTTGTCTATAAAACATACATGCTATCAAAGATCTATACATATATTTTGTTAACAATAAAAACACGCAACAAAAAGACGGATAAACCAATAAAATGGATGAATTTTTTTAAGATCATTTACGTTAGAGATAATATTTTTAGTTGCACTGATTTGTATATATCTTTCACCCGAATGTATTTGTGATAAATTTAGTATTTCTACGTATCTTGTAAACAAACTGATAGATGCATATATATATATATATATACACAGTCGCTTTTATTTTTGGAAGAAAATCTTATTTTGTGAATTAAAATTTGAATAACCTACACTTTAATTTTTGAACATTTTAAATGAAAAATTTGGAGATATCTGTTAAATTTAAAGCCTATTATGGTTGAAAGTAAATTACAGAAATAGAAGTGAATGTTCACTAATATTATGAGGTAATAAAACATCTGTTTAAAAGCTTCTATAATGTTGCTGCAAGAGTTTCTCCTGCAATGCAATAACAGAAGTCTGATTTTATTTCTTTTAATAAAGAAACTAATGTTCTGAATTCATTTGCTTTTGAAATCTTACATTGATCTCGACTGGATTTCTGTAAACTATGGGCTTATTGTGAGAAAACTAGACTTTCTCCATAGCAAAATGTCTGCAACGAGCACATTGTTTTCACGAGGAAAAAAAAAAATACTTAAGAACATCCGAATCAATGGGCACATGGAAACCATTTCTAATAAGTATAATTAAATTCCCACGAGATTTCAATCTTGAATACGCGAGCTGTAATGTCAACAGTGCAAACAGATTATTTAAATAATTCTAGTCAAGAGGGGGGCGGGAGGCAGGATTAGTAAACAGGCAAAGTTGGCAATTGGCAAGAAATCCCTCAGCTCTTGAAACATTTTAGCAGTTGTAGAAAGTGATTTAGTTTTATACTTTCATTTAATGACAGATTGCCGAGCAGACAAATTCATTCAAGTCAAAATCAGGTATTGATTAAATTAATTTTGAAACTTTATTCTAGTAATATTCCTGATTACCATTTACAAGTTATTCGTTATGCTGTTTTATAATTCTAAGAAATGTGGAGCTTTACAGTTTTTAAAAAAATGCCCCTTCCTTTCATAATATTATTTAGAGTGTGTTATAGAAAGTTGTCTTTTGTTTTTAATAATTTGCTTAAAGTTAATTTTACGTTTTAACTGTGCATTTTTATAAGTAAAATATTGAAGTGAACTTTTTAGTAAGGGCCTTGCGACTGCAGATTTTCAAAATTTGCTACTTAAAATGGCTGACTAAAAATTAAATTAAAACCGATAAAAAATTTGGAGGGAAAAAGGGCTTCGAGATTTGCATTACCAAAGGTCCCCGGAAGGTTTAAAACGGCCCTGATTTCTTCTGAAATTGGAAATAATTACATTGTTTAAAATATGGGGGGAAAAGCATAGTTAATCAGTAAAAATTTCAATAAAAGTGTTGATGTATACAGTTGAAAAGTGTGATAACAGAACTTCATTCATCACTATTTTTAATTACTTATTTTACATATAAGAACAATCTTTTAAAAAAATTTAAAATTTCTCAAGAATATATACTACATATATTAATGTAAAAATCCTTTTTTTTTTCCCCTGTTTTATTTTTCAGCTGTAGATTTGGGTTATGGTTTAATAAATAGCGAATCTAGAAAAAAATTAAATTTGAATTCATCTAAGATCTCCTGCAGATTTTCGCAGATGCAAATGATCAGTTAGCAAAATATTAATATATTTCTGTTTTAGTACACTGTTTCTTTGTATGCACTGTCTATTTGCACTATTTCACATACAAAATGCAAAGTTATATAATGAACAAATAATTTATTTTTATCAGTGTACATATTTTTAAAAAATGCAAAAACATTGAAATTAAATCTACGATGATAAACAGAAAAGTTTAAATTTGTAATAGCACTTCTACTCTGGAAACTAATTTCTTCTTCTTTTCTTTTCTTTTTTTTTTTTTTTATACTGATATAGCATGGAAACGTAACCAAACCAACTTTGTGTCCGTAGTTGGAAGCTTTTCTTACTACTTACGGCATTTCACGAATTTTTTTTCTACTATTCTCTCCTTACAAATCATTCCATTCATTAAGTGTACTTCAAACATACAAAAACCACTTCTTTGAAATACCTATATTTAAATAACATATATTTCAGTGTTCGAACTTGTTGAATTAAACAAACGAATCAAGAAGAAATAAAACAAAAATTTAATGAAACCAAAACTCTTTCGTTTAATGCAAATCGTTGTATTTATGTAAAGTAAAGCATTTACTGAAATCTAGATTATTGTTTCGAAGTGGTTATATGAGTATTTATATGAGACGAAATATCATTCGTCATTGATTTTTATCATACATTTTTGAATTACTTCATTGGAAAGCAATTCATGTTTCATAAAAAATAAAATGGAAAGTATTCAGATAGTATTAAAACGCATGGAATTGTATTAATGAATGTATCATTAAGTATTCGAAAATGGGTTAACCATCATGTTCACTTTCGCCAAATATGACACTTTTAGATAACGTTTAAAATGTTCTACCCTCTTCTAGAACCGATCCTTATCAGTAACACAACTGCCTTGTGAACAAGATTGCCATTGATTGACAGTTTTAGGGTCGGTACAGAAAAGTCATACAACTCTTCGCAAGAAGCAGCGGTCTTTGTGAGACGTGACTAAATGAGAGTTTCTCTTTCTCTTATGCAACTGCATTTTACTATGGAAAACAGATGCTGAATAAAATTGGCCCACCTATGTCAACAATTTAAAAACATGAAAATATTCCAAAAAGGAAGATAAAAACTTGATTTTATTGTGAAATTCCGAGTACATTTTTATAGCACTCTAGCACGGGGACCTTTCGGCCGTCATTGGCTAAAGGTCGATCCTAGATGAGAGAAAAAAAATCCATGTACTTTTTTTTTTTTTTCGTATCTCGGATAAGAAAGAAAAAGCAGTAAATGTAAAATTAATAAATACCAATAATTATTTCTCTGTTTTTACATTCCTTTTGTGATGTTAAATACTAGCTACCTTCAGTGACTAGCTGATATTTCCACCTTGTTAATTATCTTCATTTAATTACGTACACCCACTTTAAATTTAGTAAAATTGCTGCAAAGGACCAAGAAACGAGTTAGCTGCACAATAAAATATTAATATTAAAATCTGCCTCCAAACGGAAGAGAATATATATATATATATGTGTGTGTGTGTGTGTGTGTTACGGCCAAAGCGCGAAGTACGGCCAGTTCGCGAACTGGCCAATAGGTTTGGCCAAAGTCCGAAATACTTGCAATTAATATTGCATTTTCTACTTTGGCTGGTCATTTCGCGAAGTGGCCGGGAATCCTTGGCCAAACCCCGATGTGATAATCTATACTTATAAATAAAGCTCAATGTGTGCGCGTGTGTGTGTAGTGTGAGCGCTCTACGGTCCAAACCGTTTGACATACAGTTATCCAATTTGGCATATATATACCTTGGAGGTCGGAAATGTACACCGTGGAGCGATTTTTTAAATTTTTTAATTAGAATTTTAATTAAAAAATTAAGCGTAATTTCGGTGTTTTGTCGCTATAACCAGAAAATAATACAGCACAAAATCGATTTTTGCATCAAATTAAAGCTCAAAAAATTATATTTTTAATGATAGCAATGTTTTAATTTATAAATTATGCTTAGATTTTTAACGAATTTTTAAAGAAATATTTTAACCATATTTTTCAATAATACATTTCGCTCAAAATAAAAATAAAACTTTATCTGCGCGAGCATGTCAAATTAAAATCTTTCAACTTTATCAACGTCTTTCCATCACATTGATAGAAGTTTAAATTAAAAAATAAATCAACTATTATTGTAAATTAAATAAATAAACTTGTAATTTTCGGCAGGTGTCTGTATAAAATGAAAAAAAAAAAAAAAGAAAAGAAATAAGATATTTTCTGAAAAGTAAAAGGAGGAAAAGTTTTCTATGAGTTTTGACGATACCTATATTATTAATTCAATAAAACAATTTAATTTAAGGCAAACATAGTTTAATATACTTATAATCATTCTAATCAGCCACCATCAGCTAATTTGGGGCATACATTTGCTAACAAAATGGTCTAAAGGAACTAAATAATTATATTTAATATAGCTTTAGTCAATAAATGCTCCGATGAATCAGGAATTTTGAATTTTTACATAGGTTCTCTGCCCTTTGAATCATATTTAAAAAATATTCTTGAGACACCTATATTTTAAATAAAAATTGTTGAACTCCAACCAACTAAATCAATCACTAAAACTGACTGATTTATGAAATTTCAATATCACTCTTCTATAAAAACTGGCGATTTTAGACTACTTCACCGACTGTCTCAATGAAGATACGCTTATCTTCTGCTAAGATTTCTCGACAGTGATTGGCCTGTGATTATGAAAATATTGATTGTTCTAAAACTGATGCATAAAAATTTCATAAATCGGTCAGATTCATCGCAGAAGATAGGTACGTTTATTTATTTATTTAAAAGTTGAAGTGTCAAGAGTATTTCGCAGAATACGATTCCTTGGGACCAAAGGGCTGTGTAAAATTTAAAATTCGTCATTTTTTCATAAGTTCATTTATTGACTGAAATAAAATAAAATATTTTTATTTGCATCATTTAAATCTCTTGAAAGTAAAAAAATTAATTTTACGATGAATCAGAGAAATTTTTGTTGAATAATTCTTTAAGTCATTATATAAACTATTCTGCAGTGCACATATAATTTCACTGCCAAACGACTCTGATTTCAATTTTCATATTTAAAAAAAGACATGGTTAACTTCAATATAAAAAAGTTTTATATTGATCAAAGCTTTTATATTGATTGCAGTTTAACATTTCCACTTTAATTTAAAATAGAAATTTTATGGATACTGACAGAACAGTAGAGAAAGTAGTACAATGAACAGAACTGTTTAAGGCCTACATAAAAGTATGACTGAATCATATAACTACCAAAATATGAAGCTCAAAATTATTTTGCAGAAAAAGCTACTAATAGAACAAATTACATTAATTGAAAATTTTAGCGATCATTAATACTGTCGAACCGGCTGGTCGCCAAAGGTGGCTAGTGGTAAATAAATATAATATTTATTTATAAAATATAAATAAGGTCATGTTGTAGGTGAAATTCGACAGATGTCGCCAACAAAGAAATGTCTTTAAATGATATTATTAACAGAACTATATTTCCTTCATATTTGTTTTAATTAGCCCTTATATTTGCTATTTGTCTTTGCAAAAAATTTCATATTTTTTGAAGCGATATTTCGGGAGGCAATGTGATCTGGGATCCTTAACAGTAGGAGCAGAAAAAGACTAAGGATCACCCTTAAAGGTAATTGAAAACTGAATACTCAATTTGCCTTTGTATTCATACACGATATGCAACGCCTTTGCTCAAGATATAATTCGTTCATTTTGACGGGCGCAAATCTAATCTGCACGCTATCACGTTGTTACAGTATATACGTTCACTGAATAATTTCTATTATGGCTTTAATATGAGAACAGAATAACACGAGATCATTTTTTTATATGTTACAAGCTTATTTTTAATTCAGAGGTGTCACTTATATTTGAACTCGTTTCTGAAACAATTGTACTTAAAAAAAAACAGTACACAGAAGTACTCATTTTTAAATACTTCATTTTTAACAGTGTGTAAAACAATCTGCTCTTGATTCCTTTCTTCCTACTTTGGCCGTAACATATATATATATATATATATATATATATATATAATAAATTACAATTTTCAATTTATTTTGCATTTTTCAAATCTTATTAAACACAAGTTAAATTTTACTTCTTATTAATCGTTTAACAACTAAACAGTTAAAATTCCGAGGGAAAAAGTCGATCGCTAAAAGCAACATATTGAACTCTCCAAAACTTTCGCATACTCTCCGATTAAAAAAAAAAAAAAAAAAAAACATGAAATTGGAGTGATTTTAGCCTTGTTACTGAATATATCGTGTTATACTTGGCAAAATGGTTTGGACGATTCAGTTCTGATATACGTTTAATAGTATACGAAATTTGATAAATTATTATTTGAAGAAACCTACAAATGTATAAAGAATATACACCCAATTCCATCTGCGTTTTGGAGTCCTATTTATCATGGAAAGACAGGCAGATATAATGCCGAAAATATGTTTTTTGAAAACCGTAGAGACTTGTCAAAATCTCGAGTTCGAATTTTTTGACGATGGCACTATTTGCTCTATACTTCGTATACGAGAAAGTACACATGAATACTAAAATATTTCGTAGAGTAAACTTGCGATTCAATATGGATTTAACATTTCAACATATTCATACATAGTGATACGATTTAGTGAATAGGGTGTTGAACGAAACAATAAGATAACATGTAATTGCATCCCCTCCCCCAGTGTTAAGCAACTTTTGTGAGAATTATATTTTCTGTATAGTGAAAAAAATTCTCTAATGAATAGTCTAATTCCAAAATGACTCCAACTCTCCAAAATTTATTTAAACCACACATTTGCATTCGTATCTTTTTCTTTCAAAATGTTGCATGCTTACTGAAATTTTGTTATATATGTAACAGAATTTTAGATGACCATTTAATTATATGAACGTATTGATTTTTATTTATTACATCTATACTTATATAAAGCTCAATATGTGTGTGTGTGTTGAAGCTCTACAGAAAAGATCATTTGATCTACAGCTACCAAATTTGGTACATATATACCTTGGAGGTCGAGAATAAGCACCTGAAGTCCCCCCCCTTTTTTTTTTTTTGAAATTTTAATTATTAATTAAAAACTAACTTTCCCGCCAAAAAAAATCTTTATTTCCCCATCGCCAAATGAGTAAGGCTTCAGCATTTTTTTCCCACGCTAATGAGGCTTAGGCTTAACATTTTTCGGCCGATTATTTCAAACGATTCTGTTTATTTTCTTAATGTTTGATGCATTTAAAATTAAACATTGTTAATTAACAGACTTGCTCATGATGAATCTGAAAAAATTTTGTTGACAAATTCTTGAGATATTCCATAAATTAAGAAAGATAATCTTTAGTGCCCATAAAGTTTAAATGCTCAGTGACTCTCTTTTCAATAATCATATTACAAAAAAAAAAAAAAAAAAAAAAAGCTTTGTTTCAGTAAAAAATATTATTATATTAATTGCATATTAATCATTTCCACTGTAATTTAAAGCATAAATTCTACGGGGGCTAACAGAAAAATAGACAGATACAGATTACGTTATGGCTGAAGGCCTTTATAATATTATGAGTGAATTGAAATTTGAAGTTTTAAAATATTTTAATGAAGAAGCTATTAAAGTAGGAATTGCAGAAAATATTTAATTATTAAAATTTTAACAAGCATTAAGATTGGCGAACCGGCTGGTCGCCAAAGGCGGCTAGTTTATAATAAATAAAATTTACGGCCATTTATATTATGTCATTTTTTCCAATTGTCAAACATTAATTATTAATTATTTTAAATATATTTAACGTTTTCAATTTGAGTGGAATTATTTTATTTTGCAAGCAATTATCGTATATATTAATGGTCTGACATCGCACGGAGATCAAATATTCCATTTAGCTAGGAATTTTGCATTTTTCTCTATTTGGCACACATTTTTTTTTTTTTTTTGCTGAATAATAAAGTTTTTTTGCTATTATTTTTCTATTCTTTTTTACGGAATTTTCAACTAAAAAGTCATTTTTTAAAAAAACATAAATTTATTCAATAGCAGGGAATGTGAACTTTAGAGTTTTTACTCGCCCTAACAATATTTTATTTCTGTATAATTTTTAGAATCCTACCGAAAATCACCGGCTTTTTTTAATCGTTTTATTCTTTGAAGATAATCTTAGGGCGTAAAAAATTTTGCATAAGTTTTTTGTGTACGTGTGAAAGGCTCAACAATAAATCTGAGTAATAATTATAAAAAAAAAAAAAAAAAAAAAAAAAAAAAATTGGAAGGTTGGCTCAACTTATTTTGTTACGAATGTGTATAAAAAATCTAGTCGTTGTAAAATTGGAGAATTATATATATATTTTAAAAAAAATCGAGTTTCAGTGAACAGACGTGCATCATAGTTACTAAGAAATTAATAAAAAAGTTGTTCATTCAAATAAAATTTTAAATCAATTTAACATTTATTTCTGTTAAATAACTGATACAGATCACGAGGAATGCATAAGAAAAATTCGAACAATGTCGAACACGAAGTTGATTTTTGAAGACATTCAGGCAACTAAAGTAGCAACTACACAATGACAAAATCTAGAATATTAAGAAAACGAACAGTTAAAAAGTTTTTTTATGAATAAAACCAGCGGAAACGATTTCCTTGAAACTGTCTTTTCTTCTTTCTTTCCTCAAAACTTTCTTTATTAAAAATGTTATTTACCATTCCCAGCAAAAAAAGATGGAACCTGGATACGGCAAAGCATGGCATTGGCATACAATAATGAAATTGTAACTAGGGATTGCAATACCGGACCAAAATTTCAATACCGGTATTCGGTATTTTTTAAATCTTAATACCGGGATACCGGTTTTAATACCGGTATTAGAAATTTTAGAAAAAGAAAGAAAACACAGGTGTTTCTTTGTTTTATTTGCCAGTTTTATTAGAGAGTCTAAATATCACAAAAAATAATTTGTAACTTATGAATTATAACAATATATAATCACAAAAAAGTAAAGGAACATCTTATTTATTTAAATCACAAAAAAAGTGTAAATATCACTATTCAGTCTGTGGTATTATTACAAATTTTTGAAATGTAATCTTAAAAAAATAATAATAATGCATCAATTGTACTGTCATTAAGCCTGAAAAGTAATTTTGTGTAAAAATTACCAGCTGTCGAAAACGCTCTTTCGGCATCTACGCTAGCTGGTGGTACTGTTAGCAATGCGAGATATATTTTTTTCAAGTATTTACCTCTAAATCCCTCATCTTCAAATAAATCGATTTCTCGTCGGATGGTTTTGGATATAGCTCATTTCTGTATTGTATTTTGGTTCGTTGAAAATTTTTTTATTTATCGCTAATTCTAATTTTTGTTCAAGAGACAATTCCTTTTCTCTATCGACAGTAGTGACATCATAATCTTCGATAATTGAACCGAATTCTTCTGAATGTGGATAGGTTTGTGGGTAAAAAATTTTAAGAAAATTTACTCTTGAACATTTGAACTGGTTATTTTCTTTTCTTCTTTTTCATTTTTAAAATCATTATAATTATGTAAATACCATAAGACATTTTCTATTTCGATATGCCTTTCTCCTGTGCGATTTTTCAATGTAATATATAATTCTTTAGATAGTGATGTGTGCTGTTCTTTCAGTGACTGCAACATGAAATTTATTGTTGCATTTGCTGTTATTAGAATCTCTCCGACATGCCTCAATAGTCAGTTTTATTAGAAGTAGAGCTGATATAGTTCTGGATATTAAGTCGAATTCACTATCTGAAAAAATAATTTACAGATTTAAATCGATTATTGCTTTTTGGATTGGATTTCTCAGTTTCAAAAATCGTTCCATCATTAGGAATAAACTGTTCCAACGTGTTTTAGAATCTAATATTAACATATATTCTGTTTTATTTTCAGTTAGTATATATTTTAGTAATATATCCTTTTTTATAGGGGAACGTTTAAATATCTTAACAATTTTTCGAACTTTATAAATTATAGGAAGCAATTCTTGATAGATTAATATTTCAACGTCATTAGCAATATCTTCTTCAACAATTACATTGTCATTATCTTCATTGTCAATATCACTCTCACTCTTACTCTCTTCAAAGTTGGAATCCGAAGTTTCTATATTCACAGTATTTGGATTCATCTGTTCTTTATTTTTTTGGTATAATACATCTATTACTCCTAATTGAATTCCATGTGCATAGCACATCTGCTGATTTGCACCAATCAACTTCACAACTTTTTTCATAATTGTTGCTCCATCAGTCTTTATGGATACAATATTTTCTTTCAGGGATAATCCATGTTTCACTCATTTAGATTTAAGCAATTTACTAAGCCATTAATTAGCTAATTAATTTCGCCCGTTAGGGAGACATAAAAACAAAAATGTATATTTTTTTATTATGTTCGCGATCCCTAAACATATAGTGGAGACCATTTTAAAAATTTCTAGTAAATACCGAAAAACCGGTATTTAAACTTGTGAATACCGGTATTACAAAATTGTACAAATAGCTCAAAATACCGGCATTCGGTATCCCGGTATTGCAATCCTTAATTGTAACCTTTGGCGTAAATTTAGTATTTTTACCGAATCGGTCGTGTGATCTGTGGCGAGTGTTTTGGCGATTAATCCCTGGTGTGCGGTGAATGGTTTCCGAAAATCGGATTCGTCTTTTAAACGCTTTTTTCCCCAACAGACTGAAAGCAAAGTTTGGCGCAGAGCTACTCTCAAGCAGTCACGTATACTGAAATTTGACGTGGCTTTTTCAAACTATCGCGTTCACGTGCATCTGAAAATACAAACAAAGAGACGGTTGTTTCACCTCTTTCTGGACTTGGCTTAAAATCGCTTTGTATTTATCGAATGAACTTATATTCGAACAGTTAGATGGATAGACACTCTGAATTTTCCAACTTCATTTCATTCAATCCCCCCCCTTTTATTTAAAAAAAAAAAATCTTTAAAACGGTTTAAGAGCTATTTTTTGTGCAAGAATATTTTCGAAAATTATCGTATTTAAAAAAAAAAAAAAAAAAAAAAAAAAAAACTAGTTAAAAATTTTTTTTATTATAATTCTCATTCAAATTTCAAAAAAAGATCGCTCACATATGCATCCTCCAAAGTATTTGCATGCATTTTAAATTTCGTAGAGCCAGCACGCATTCTCCTTTATTATAGATAGAGGGTGCGTGGCCAGAGCGGACACTCCGAAATTCATCGTGGTTAGAGCGGACACATTTTCCCCCCATCTTAGAACAGATAAAGGGTCAGAGCGGACAGTGGCTACAGCGGACACGTGAGAGGAGCTGGGTGGGCAGAGCGGACATTCTTGCACCTATTGTGTTGTTTCCCTAATCAGTCGGGAGTGGGAATAATGAAAAAGTCTTAACAAAGAGTGACAAGTTAAAAAAAAGCAAAAAAGAAAAATACCCTCAGCTCTTGATAATTT
Organism: Argiope bruennichi; assembly: GCF_947563725.1. Taxonomy (NCBI): domain Eukaryota; kingdom Metazoa; phylum Arthropoda; class Arachnida; order Araneae; family Araneidae; genus Argiope; species Argiope bruennichi. Next base: position 129,050,275 of record NC_079159.1, read on the forward strand.
TTAGAATAGAAAGGTATTTAGTTTTATACTTTCATTTAATGACAGAGGGCCCTGCAATCAAATTTATTCAAGTCATAATCAAGTATTGATTAAATTAATTTTGCAACTTCATTCTAGTAATATTCCTAATTACCATTTACAAGTTATTCGTTATGCTATTTTATAATTCTAAAAAATTTGAAACTTTACAGTTTAAAAAAATATATTCTCTCCTTTTACAATATTGTTTAGAGTGTTATAGAAAGTTGTCTTTTGTTTTCGATATTTTGCTTAAAATTAATTTTACGTTTTGACTGTGCACTTTTTTTATTTGTACAACACTGAAATGGACTTTTTAGAAACGTACTTGCGATTTCAGTTTTCAAAATTTACTATTAAAATTGCTGAATAAAAATTAAATTAAAATCAATAAAAAAAAAATTTGGATAGAAAATGGGGCTTTGAGATTTGCATTATCTTTAAAATGGCCATGAATTCTTCTGAAATTAGAAATAATTACATTGTTTAAAATATGGAAAAAACGCATAGCTAATCAGTAAACATTTCAATAAAAGTGTAGATGTATATTGTTGAAGAGTGTATTACCAGAACTTCATTCAACACTATTTTTAATGATTTATTGTACATATAAGAACGATCTTCAATAAAATTAAAGTTTCTGAAGAACATATATTACATATTTTAATGTAAAATTCATTTTTCTTAATTCTATTTTATTTTTTAACAGTGTATTTGGATTTTGGTTTACTAGCTACGCCACCAGATAGAGAGAGCAGTCGACTAGCTGGCTCGCTAGGAATATTGATTACACAGCACACTTACAAGCATCCGGCCAAATGCAGCGGAAGTCTCTAAACTCATCTTTTTGCCCACCAATACCAGAAGACAAAGTTTTTATACCAAAACTCACAGTTATAATACGTATTTTCTCACTTATTGAGTACCAAGCTGCCCTCCATTTATCTCAAGCCGAGCAGAATGTGAACGCCGCCGGTAACGTGTTGAATTAAAATAGAAGGTTCTGTACTGGTAGTTTATATACTGAATTGCACGCTTCAAGAATTTATAAGAGAAAACGTAAGTTAAAGATATAAACTGTTCTCATTTTAACAAAAATTTTGTAATATCTAACTTAATTACGATAAAGGAAATCTAGGTCGGATACTCGAGAGTGTACTATGTTTAATTCGAATTAAATTGTTTAGAAAGACTACATGTGACTGCACTTCCATGACTGCATCATACATTAAAGCCGTGTTATTTTGCCCTTGACTCCATCAAATTGTGAAACATTAAAATCGCTTTAATTGTCTTACATATATTTTGTTAATTGCAAGGCGATTAAAACAACATGGTTTTAATGTTTCACAATTGTTTACATGAACCATTCTAATGGAAACCAATGCCCTGATATAAATCGTTATTAAAAACGTAAATATGCGGTTTATTTATCTTCTAAATTTCTCGATATATATTAATTCTTTCTTTTATTCGTCTTGCAAATGACGCATTCATTAAACAGAACCCTTCTTCTTTATCTTAAAATCTTCTTTTAATAATGGATGAAAAACACGCGATTAAATATTTGATTAAACAACGAAAGTGGTTTGAATTTTAAAGCAGCAATGTTATATGTTGTAAATAAGGCAATTGAGTAAATAAATAAATAATTAAAACTAAAAATTGTCAGAATACAACTAAACCTTGCTCTGCTACTAAAACGACAACAATAAAAAGGTAATTTTTTAAAATTCTGAAATGGTGTATTTTTATGTGCTAATATTCTAATGAAAATATCATGGAAAATTGTAAAATTTAACACAATTTTTAATTAAAATTCGCACCGAGATGTACATTTCCATGCTCATAGGTATTATATTATATATATAGTTCCAAATTTAATGGCGTAGATCAAACGATCTGGCTTATAGAGCGCCAATATGCAATCCCATTCCTTCGTATTATTACTTTTTTGAGAGCAATTGGCCTACTGGCTAAAGGATGGCCTTTATTAAATTACAAATTTAATTAGTTCCATCAGAGAAGGAAGAACTTTACACAGCTAAGCTCTGTTCCAGCTAACATACAGATAAAACCATTCTATCTATTTATCAGTGGTATTTTGTATCAGGTGGTTTTTACAAAATCAAAAACCACCCGAGACAAAGAGTATTCGAATTCATATTTCTAACAGTAGAATTATTAGAAGCATGGAGCGTACTTAAATATCTGGACATCAAAAACTGAGGCTAAAACATTTGGAATGTATTCAGAGAGTAAAAATCTCCTGGAAATTTGTTCTGGGCGGATTATAGCCCTTGCACAATTCATTTCACATACGCTGATTTATCGGAAATATATGACATACGTTGCACTCATAAGAAAATGATTTACCTTGATACTAGGAAATATGACATACGTTGAGCTCATAGGAAAACGTTTTTTTCGTTTCGTTGCTTCTTCCAATGCATGGAATTTCAAAATGCTATATTTCGTCCGACATCAAATACAAATATTTTAAATATTCATTATATACAAAAAAAAAAAAAAAAAAAAATCGTAATCTCAACTGCAGTTATGACATTTTTTAAAGTTTAAACGATTTCTTGAAGGTCGAAATCTTATAATGAAACTCTTACATCATTTCGAAGATGCATCAGACATTCAAAACTATAAACAGTTAATTGTTCGCAAAGCGATGTAAACTCGAAACGAATAATAATCCTTAAGATTCGTAATGAAAATATATTGACGACTCAGTGGTTCGCCGAGGATATCGGTTATATTTAAAGTCAGATAAATCGTTTAAATATAACTTCATGTCCATGATTCCGCGAAAAGGACAAACATTAAAACCGTGTTATTTAAATTGTCTTACTTCTGTTTATTACATAAATGAACTTTTATAATGAAGACCAATCCCATAACATCATAATCCCATATTAAAAAAAAAATCCTTGTCCTTTAACTTTGCAAAAAATCACGCGATTAAATGTCTGATAAATAATAAAAACAGTTTAAATTTCTGGGCAATAATGTAATCTATTGTTGGAAATCAGCCCAAAAAAATATTTTTAAAAGATTTCCAAAATGTAACAAAAATTCCCACGATTATTAAATTCATATCACTGAAAAAATATCTCCCCTCCCCCTTTTTTTGAAACCACGTATAACTCATTGTTGTACAAAATTTTCAAATTTTGCATGATTCTAAAATTCAGCTAATTTTTTAAAATAAAAATTTCAAAAAAAGTTACTCCAATGTGCACACTTGCATCGTCCAAGATACGCAGTATATATTATAGATCGTACACATTGAAATATAAAATACAGGCAGCCTAAATCCAATTGGGATCGACATGGGTACTTAGGATAAAATACTAAAAACTTTTCTTCTCAACTCGTTTCTGTATTTTCTAATACTGCATACTGACTGATATCTGCTCTTGATAACTTACATCAGGAGTACAATCAAGTGAAATAAAATATATATATATATATATAAAAACATTGCTTGTTTAATCTTATTTAAAATAATTTTTTCGTATTATCCCTTAATAACCATATGGTTTCATTTCATTATCTCTAAGGTAATAAGGGATGGATTAATGGGATTGGATTCCGAACATGAAGTTTTCTGGCCCCTCTAGATTTGGACCTTTAATTTAAAACATCGTACAGTAACATGTTCGGATTTTAAAGAAATGCAAAAATTATTTATGCAAAATAATTCTAATGCTAATGAGGAAGCCACACATATATAGACATTAGTATGACAAATGGTTTGAGCTTAAGAGACCTTAATAAATAATAATCTACAGACATTTTCCCAAAAAATTGTATTAATAGAATTATTGCAATAATCAGCATTAAACACCTAGAGCATAACATGATTTTCTGCCCACAATTGCCATGTAAGGATAAATGTCATCTGAAGTGCAGCATCATAGTTTGCCCTCTTATCTTATTTGGCTTTAAAAAAATTACATAAATTTATGCAATACTCCCTGACACTAACTCTAAGGGCATGTGTACTCCTTCAATTTTATCACTATGCTACTAGCAATGTAGCAACAAAACAAATAAAAGAAGCCAATAATAAAACACAAATACAAGTAAAGTTGTTTTTTTTTATTGAACATTTGATTTTAATTTTAATTTTCAACTACAGATATAAATCATGTCTCCAAATAATCATAAAAAAAGTTAAGCTCATTGATATAAAGAGTATTAAGAACACACTTATCAGTAAATTACTTTCTGTCAGCTATTTATTTCTCCTCACAAAATAATTTAGATGCATTTTAAAATAAAGTTAATTTTAAGGGAAAAAATATTTATACTTTCAATAGGATAAAATATTTATGCTTGAAAAAGTTGATTCATAAACATTTGATGTGAGCAAAATAAAATCAATTTATATGTTTTACCAACTACTCATAAGTATTAATTCATTTTATTCACGCTCTGCATTTTATATAATTCAATAAAATTTTCAGGTGTCAAAAGTGTATTCTTGAATTAAACAGCAACAAATGTATAAGGGAGGGGATAAGTCAAATCAAAAAATTTTAAATAAATATGATTTTATTTCTTAGATGCTAGAAAATCTCACATTTCAAGAAGAAAAGACTGCAGAAATCAAGCACTGCAGAGCCGTATGTTCTAGGCATTAGAAAAAAGCTGTACATTCACATTACAATTTTCAATGACAGAACAAATGGCTCAAGAAGAATGCAGACTTATTCATTTCAAATATTAATAGTCTACTATTATTAGACATTCATTATTTCTTTAAGAAAATTCCTATTATGTGAATATAGGAAATTATTTCAATGTATTTAATTTTTAGGCTAAATATTGTTTAATTTCAAATCTCGAGAACAAAATACAAGAATCAGTTATACTGATAGCTTTTTTTTAATTGCCAAATGAGTTCTAAATTTCTTAATAAAAAATGACAACAGTAACAGATTAAATCAGTAATAAACTTTATATTGCAAAAATTGAGTATAAGAAAATTATAACCAAGGTATGCAAAAGCATTGTAGGAATAATATAAGATTTTATCTTCATTTCATTAAATCTTTTTTCTCTAACAAACATTACATTACATTTTCTAACTAAATTTTACTTCAAAAAATGTATTAATTAAAAGCAATAATCTTTTACTAAATATATCAAGTTAAAAATTTCTAACTTCCCTATATTACATTTAAAAAAAAATTATTATTATTAAAATTAGCAAAACACACACATACTTCAAGCTGACCATACAGGAAAAGCCTCAACTTATATCATTACAGCATTGTAAACAATCCTGAATAAATTTCTAATGCATTGAATATAATGTAATTGTAAACAACATTCAATGTATAAAATTATAGAATTGAAAAAGATATTTTTTTAAAATCTAACTGAGCTTTCTTTATAATCACAAGCTTTAGATGTACATATTATGTTATTCATTGGTGATGCAGCAATTCATTACTTGCCATGTATTGTCAACATGAGTTGATACTAAAAACGAAAAAGAATCTAAATTTTATTAAATAAAATATTTTTGATAATATATTAATTATAGTGACCACTTTTATAAGCACACTAAGTGTTGCTTATAAAAGTCTTGATCATCAGTCTTGTTGTTAACTTATACTTCACACCCATTCATTTCTCTTTCACTCATATGTAAATACAATCCCTAAATACAATTTAAAAAATGAAGTAACTTTACTTAGAAAATAAAACTATTCACTAATTTTACGGTATAATCAAAAGATATAATTCACAAAATATAAAGAGAAAAAACAAGGCATGCCATTTTTTTAATACATCAAAGGCACATAAATGTCCTATAGCACAACACTTCGGTGTAAACTTATCAACAGATATTTTAACAAAATGAGTATTTACATAAATGTGTCACTAAGAATTTATATCTAATAAGTACTTGTTAACAAAAAAAAAAAAGTACCTCAGTCAAAATATGAATATAACAACACATATAATAATAATAAACAAAACCATGCACACAATCATCAACTTCTAAAATAATCACGAATTTCAACATAAAACCAGATACTTAATTCTACTGATGTGCAATTTTAAAGTAAAAAACTTAATATTAAACTTAGAATTCAGTTTTAACTTTATTGTAAATTTATATTATTGACATCCATTTTTTTAAAAGAATATATGAATATGGAATTTTTGATATGTTATTCTAGAAATTCTAAAGGCATATAAATAGTTTTGTAGAATAAAATACATCAAATTGATTACAGCATTGAAAATTGCATTGTTTTAAATTCTTATGGGGATGCTTAAAAAATATTTTCTATTTTTTATATCAAAGCTGGCCATTGAATAAATATTTACAAAACGATTATCAGAAAAAAAAGGGGCAAATTTTCCTTAAAACAAAAATGCCAAATTCAGTAAAAAAATTAAAAAAAAAAAATCAGCATATAAATGCCTAATATATTATAAAATAATAATATATATCATGTATAAAAAAAAGTGTTATAGCATTTATCACAATGAAATACTAAACATTTTGTAATATAAACTGTATCATCACAACACTTATAATGAATTTTACCTATTTTATTGTTCAAGTAAATAAAAAAAATCAATTAAAATAAATAATTCCAACTAAAATTTTATTAATTAGCAAATTATTGAATTCAGGTTTTTAAATATTAGCAAATTTGTTTAGCTGCCAACTGGTTTCAATGGCTGTTTCTTAAAAAACTTTGAATTTTTTTTTTCATGGATAAAGAAAAAATTATGGATATTTTTCATAGATAATCAGTTTCTTAAATTTTTGAAAAATAAAAGGTTCTAAACATGAAAACAATATAATTTATTAAATATGTTTAATTAAAAACATTTTTAAGACTCATTTATGCACTATTTTTGGAGCAAAATCAGTCTTTGGCCACTATATTAATGATATTCATTGTCATTTTTAAGCATAGTATATTCTCAACTTAAACATAGATTTATTAAAAACCTGAATATGAAAGTTATCAATAATAATTGTAAAATCTATTTTATTATAAGATACATATTAAAAATTAATAACATTGTAGCAAAATGACAGTACTAGAATATTATGTGCCATCTAATTTCGACGCCAGCGCCACATTCAAAAATGAGTCCTCACTATCTAAAATATACCTATTCACAAGAAAATAAGTTTTCATGAATATCCAAATATTCACATTAATATATTAGATATAAACCAATTTCCACTTCTTTTAATAAAAACTAGCAGAATAAACACAGTAAACATTTATTATAAAATAGCACTACTACTACTCTATGAGGGAAGGAAGAATTATTCCTATTATAAAGACTGAGAACTTTAAATAATTTATTATTATTTTAATAATGCTTTTATTTAAGACAAAAAGCCATATGTAAGAAATCAACATAGAATTTATGCATGTTCTTTTATAGTTTAATTTTTTAATCATTAAATCAAAATTATGCATCAATTTAATAAATGCAGAGTGACAATTTTTTTTCTTTAAATATATTTTGAAAAGTTTGATAAAAAATAAATTGAAATTTAGCTACTTTTCTACTTGATGATAAATCTGATACAGCTTTTTCCTATAATACATTTTGGCAACTTCAAAAGTAAGCTCATTTTGAATCAATAACAATAATTCATTGGAGTAAAGACTGAATTACAGTCAAGAGGTATGACAAAATTACTACAAATACTGGAATGTTCTTCTTTACAGAGGAATTTTTCAAGCCAGAATTTTAAATTAGATAAAATAAATTATACAATGGTATTCAAACTAGATGAAAGGTTCATTAAAAATGGAAATTGAATTCATTATGCTTTAAAATTACTTATATATTTTTGCATGGTAGTTAAATTTAGAAAAAAGTCACAGAATTTATAACATGGAAAAAATTTAAATCCATTAAACTCTATATTTTGATTCATTTAATTATTTAGAAAATCAACATAGATAAATTACTCTTAAATACCATAAGATTCTTACAAGAGAAAACAAAAGATATAAAGAATAAAATAATGAAAAGAAAATGCTTAATAAAAATAGTTCCAACACAGCACTAAAAGTAAATGAGAAAAATAGACTGCCTCTGTTTTAAAGTAATAGTGTAAATCATGTTTAGTTACATTTTTAAGTGATTCAAAAGTAACCTAACTTCAAATTTATTTTTCTATATTTACAAAAAAGAGGAAAGGACAAAATTCTTAATTTTTTTTAAAAAATCCTACATTTTTGCTGAAACAAGCCTAATAAGGCTAATTTACAACAATGTGTATGTTATACAGAATAATATATTAATGCATAATAAACATAATGCATTCATAAATTTATTCTACTCTATGAAAAGAAAAAGTGTAAGCAGGAAAAAAATAATTAACATATATTTCTTCAAGTAACAATTACAATAAAAAATAAATAGAGATTATATAACTTTATAAAATAATTTATTTCACAGAAGAAAATGTATTGTTTTTTAGTAAAGGCACTATTTCTTATTTCTAAACTAACTTTATACCCCACAAAATTATCAATAATCATAATCAAATTATAATTTGGGTTTTATGCACTTTTCAAAATCTCATTTTTATGAATCAAGGAAGCATTTTAATTAAACAAAAACTGGTAATTTATAATATACCTAAGAAATAATGAATGTAATCAGAAATAAAACTGAAATCAGTTTTCCCTTTTCCCCTATCTCCCAGGATATTTGTTTCTTATTAGAAATGGCTTATCTCAATGAAAATAGCAATTAATAATATATAATAGCCAGAAACAAAATAATTACAACATACAGGTAAATGAAATTACAAAAAATTCCAAACTCATAAAATTAATTTAATAAATTGAAATTAAACAGAATTTTAAAAAATTAAACCAAAACATAAGACTTTAATCGAGAGTAGACAAAAGTAATATTTAATTTTGTAAACCCTAAAACTATATAAAAGCTTAATAAATAATAACTTCTCATTCTGTAAGAATTTACATTGCCATTTACATAAATTCAAAATTTGAAGCCAGTTTAAAGAAAGAGGAAATTAGGTAAAATGGACAATTGCTGTAGAAAATATATAGTACAGTGACCAATACACTACATTACATATGTACAGAGTTTGACTTTTTGTTGTTGTTGAGTAGAAAACAGTTCAGTACTGATTGATGCCAAAGAGCCTCACCATGTGGAATTGTGGCAGCTTTGGTAGGAGAACAATTATTAGAGAGGAGAAGTTCACTAAAAAATGCATTCTGTCATACTTTGTATAAAAACTTGCAAGGAAAAATCTATAATCAAAGAGAAAGAAACAAAACGAATCTAAATATATTATAAAGATTAAAACATCCATAAACTTAATTCTTTTTACTTGAAAATGAGTTACTTTTCAAAACAATATATATAAAGAAATAAGTTACATAAAGATGTAGATACCTAGCATGGACCAAAAAAATAAATAAATAAAGCAACATGCTGTATTAACAATTTTAAGAAGTTAATCACACTTAATAAAAATTCCCATAACCTTATTTAAGTGTATTTGATAAATAAATTCATAAAATAAATTTTTAAAAACTCATCAATTAAATTTTAGTGATTAGAGCCAACTAAAATATCATTTAGTGAAATATTTATGTTGTTGGTAAATATTCTAAATAAATTATTTTAAAAGCTTATTCTTTTTTTATTGACAATAAAGAACCATTCTGAAAATAATAACTAAATTACTTAAGACTTTTTCTTATCACTTTTCATCTATTTAATAACTTAATTCAAATTTTGAAATTTTTAATTTCTGTAATTTAGTACTGCATCATTAATTTTTTTTTTTTTTTTCCAAATAAAAATGTAGGTCTGCATTGCTCTATTGCAATTGCGATGTAAAATTTACAAAAACGTTTGCTGAGTATTGTAACTTGATTTATTTAGATACTTATGAGGAATTTTATAATAATTATGCTGTTAAATAATTTGTACTCTGGTCTGAAATGACATAGAATTAAGATAAAATATTTTTAGCAGGATTTTTTTTTAAAAAATGCAATTTTATTTAATTTTATGACTTTTTTCTTCTCTGCAAAAATTTTTAAAAAATAATTCCATTTTTTTAATAGAATAAGGATATTTATAGCGATACTTATATTTTATACAAAAATCATATAATATTACAAATTATACATAATTTTTTTTAAAAAATTAATGCTAGACATAATAATCAAGGTATAGAATGGTTACACCCATAAAGCTGATAGAGGGAGTGCAACCCTACTTTAATGTAAGACAAGATAAAATCACGTGACCTTGGGACCGAATTTCTGTTCTCTGTAACCACATTCTCCGCTCCCCATTATATTTCAATGGCAGATTTTTTCTCGCTTTTAACTGTTGGATTTTAAAACTTATTTAAGCCATGGTTAACTATTGCTGTGCAATTGGATGCAAAGAAAAAGCTTCTAAGGATAGTCCTGTATCATTTCACAGGTATGTACAATAAACATATTCTGTTTATATCCCTTTTAAGTCTATTTAAAATTTCGTAACCTCCATCACTTAGTGATTTTAGTGTTATAACTGAATAATATTTCATAGTTTGGTTTAGTTATTGTATTAAATTTATTTAACTTATTATTAAGCTTCATTTAAATTGATGTAACTGCATTATATTTTGTTATTTGTTTTATTTTAATCTCGAATGTGCTGCAAGTGCTTGGCTGTAAGCTTGGTGCGATTTTTTCTCGCCAATACAAATGTTTACATAAACATTATTGACCGATTAATAATTGCGTATTTATTTTATAGCAAATAAAGTTCCTTATTATTTCCAATATGTTGTTTCTTTTTTACCATAAATATTCGAATCATATTATACTGTAAAAGATATTAAATCATCATTGTGAATGAAATCGTGAAACTAAAACGTTTTATTGAAAATGTTATATAGAAAAATTTCACAAATGTGCTAGCAGTAATTGCATGTTTTTATAAATTTTAATTAAGATCTAATAAGAAACTAGTGGATTTTCTAAAGATAAACTATTAAAGAAAGAAATGCTATTTTTACAGATAAAAATTGTGTCTGAATGTTAACTTTATTAATAACTTGCGATATGCACATACCCTAAAATCACCGTTTTCGTAAAAATTTCAAATTTCCTTATTATTTTGTATTAAATCAACACATTTAAGATTCCAAAAATTATTTAATTTTGTTTCTGCAGTAGTTAGAAGCAAAGTTACCGCCAACACTATAAACCAGAAGCGAAATATTTAAAACTATTAACAAGGAGAAGGCACGAGGTTTTAAATTGAGTTCGGAATGAGATTTTGTATAATGATAGTATACATTTAGAATGTTTATTTATGAAAATATTAAGACTTAATAGTCAACTTAAAAACTTTCAAATTAGCTTATATACTAATAATATGTTACCCGAACAAGCAATCGAGTCGTTTAGTAGTTAGGGCACTGACGTAGCATTCAGGATACCTCTGTTTGATTCTGGACTAATGTTTTTTTTCTTTGTTTGTTTTCTTTCAAAATTATTTCAAAATAATTTAACAGTTTTAATTAATATCGTTTTCATTTTTTTGCAAAAATAAATATTATTCAGAATATTTAGAAAAAAAAAAAAACAACCTAGGTCACTTTTATAAAAAGTATTTTCATCTGTATGAGATAATGATAAAAGTATTTGAATATGTAATGTAAAATTAAAAGATGTTTTTAGGTAAAGAAAATAAATAAAATGTTTACTTAAAGAAGAAAAATAATCACTTTTAAATAATGCACAAAAACAAAGTAAAAAACTAAACATAATTTAAATCAACAAACTCGGCTACTGATGTAAAAAAGAAAACATTATTTTCGAAACCAGTTTGCTTAGTTTTCAAAGAATGAATATATATATATATATAAATTATTTAGGAAATGTTAACTGGAAATGAAAACCGACCAGACCCAATGCCGGGAAGCAAAATGTTGTGCGGCAGTTTTAGAGTATGCTAAGATTTGCGATATGGCGCCAAAAAAGGTATTCTAGAGGCCAGATTTCCCCGAAGTCATGCGATTCATGTTAAGTACACTTGTTTAGACTACAAACAAGCGACTAGCTCCCTATATTTATATATCAGCTCTATGGTTACACCAAATTCTAATATGATGTGAATGCATTTCTATTTCAAGGTCTGTTTCCCCCCCTCCTCCATATTTTTAAAAAGAAAAAAATTACTTTTTCTTTGTTTTAAATGATATGCAGATATTTATATCAATATCTTTACAATATAACAAACATAGAAAAAATAGCTGTTTCTACAATAATATAATCATCTACTTAGAATGTAATATAAATTATAATCTAAATACATAAAATTGAATCTCTGCTTGTTTGACCTTCATATGATTCTACACATAAATAAAAAACATTTTATTTAAAAATTTTCTACCATAACTTCAGAATATATCAACACACAAAAATTATTTTTAATGTAATTTAAAAAGCTTTTAATAAAAAAAAAAGAAAATTAAAAAAAAAATAGCTTTTTTGATGGCATTAATTCCATTTTAATACAACTACATATTTAATTTTTCCCAAATTCAATTTATACTGGAAATATTAAATCCATTTTATGGATTAATTACATTTATTTCTTGCATACTTTTGCAAAGATTCAAGTTCAATTCTTTTCTTCAGAAAATTTATTACTTCCTTTCATTTCAAAATTATAAAACCATTTAACACATTGCATGTAGCACAGTCCAAGAACAAACAATGAAAGAGAGAGAATCTACTTTTGCAAAACAGACAACAGTGAAATCACTTCCGTGGCATTAGAATAATTGTTTTTTATTTTATTGTGTTTTGGTAATTTTATCATTTTGAAAATTATATTGAAAATTTTAAAAAATTATGTAACTAGACATTTTTTTTATTTAAAATGTCAAGATCCTTTACATCAATTAAATTTGTCTATTATCAAATTGACTAGCATCTACAAAAACTGAATCAACTAGTCTGCTACACATTTAAATACATGGAAAATCACATCCACACACAAAGTGTGAACCCACATGCACACAGTAGTTTACTGTCTTCTAATATCTATAGAATTTTTATTAATTGACACAATTTTGTCTCGTATTTCAGCACTTTTAATCTTTAATACACCCAGTTGGCATTTCACATATATTTTAAAGACACTTTTTCACATTGAGATTGTGGTGGCATGTGCAATATTTAATTTACTACAAACAGTATTTTATATTTTATTTAATTTTGTGATTTGGACTTTTATTTAATTTCATCAGCAACATATTTTTAGAAAACTGATGCAATTTTGTGTCTTTGTTAATAAGATCACTACTCATTTTATGTAGGAATTGAAAATAAAATAAGATTTAAAATAATCCTTTTGATTTTTTTTTCAAAATACACTGAATAACATTTATTATTTCAGGAAGTAAAAGCAGCAAGCTCATTGTAAAATTCTATTTCGTTGCAAATGTGTCAATTTTTATTGCACCTTCATGCATTTTATTTTAAAAGCTTCAAAGTTATATTTTTCAAAAGGCACCAGTAGATCCTTTTTAATTTTATATGTTGTAACAGACTTTTGACCTCTTTTTTTAATTGTATAGCACCTGGAATTCAAAAAAAAATTCACTTTTTTTTTTATTTTTATTTTTTATTAATCATTACTTTCATATTATCAAGGCTCAAAATTCAAATATTTGATTAAATATTAAAGAACTTTTAGATCTAGAGGCCCTTAAGAAAATATGAATACAAATCAGAAAATATGAACAAAAGCATTTTTTTTTCTTTTAAATAAATATAGGCATAATCAAGAATTTTTTTTTTTTTTTTAAATATATTTAATCTCTCCAGGAATTCTGGCGAGTGTAATTTGCTTCTTCCTGAATGAAAATTATTTACTTGCTTATTATTTATTTTTTTGCACAATTAGAGCTGTTTTTAAAAGAAGAAAGAAAAGAAGTTTCTGTACACAATATAAGTAAACAGTCTGAAAAGGCAATTGTTATAAGAGTTGCAAACTTTTTATTTCAAGATGAGGGCTTGGTGCAGAGGCCTAAATACATGCTTGAAAGCCTCAGAATTTTGTTAATATGTCTAAAGGACAACCTTAACATTTATCATGCAAGTGCACATAATTGGTTGATGCTTGAAAACTTCACAAAATAACCGCTTATCCCCTCCCCCCCCCCAAAAAAAGAAAATTATATTTCATCTATATTAATGAAAGATTTAATATAGAATGCATTCTCCAACATTTAAAAAATTATAAAAACTATCAAATGTTTTTAAAATATGGAAGCTAAAATTCTAAGAAGAAATTTTTAATAAAATATTATTCTTAAAAAATTACCAAGAATTTTCATAAGATTTACAGATACTAAGACGGATAAAGAACAAGTTTTTATTATTCCATAGCATCTCTGGATCTGTTTGAAATGCCATCATATACACTAAACTTCAAAGATTTTATGATAGCTATTCAGAAATTCAGATCCACTTAAATAATGCAGAGAAAAATGACCATGCTTCAGCAGGATTATGACTAATTTAGCTCAATGAACTATCCTTATAGATATAAATAATACAATGAGGAGTGATTACACTATCCTCGTTTCTCAAATTCCAAGAGATATATACGCTGTTCTATTTTTAATGCCTATAATTTCTAATTCACAATGCTTTCACATTAATGATTAATAAAAATGGGCAATCTCTTAAATAAATAAATTGTGAAACTCTACTCTTTAAAGACATTCAATCATGTATATTTTAAAAATGAGATTTCATCAAATGTGCCAGACAAAAGGAGCAAAAATTTAGTTTTTCCAAAACCTGTAATGTAATAAATATTTATTATTAATTAGAGTAGAGGATTTTAAAGTTTCTTAAGGAACTGAAAATAAGAATTGGAAAACTATACAACATAAAAGTATAGATGCTTTTTTCCCCCCTTTCAGATATATAGAACAAATGTGGATAGAATCACACTACAATAACTAATCGTAAAAAAATATATATAATATGCATTATAAAAACTGAGCAATTAGCAAAAAAGCAATGATAATAAAATAAAAAATGTCAAAACACACAAAAAAATAACTTTAAAATCTGTCATTATAAAATAAACTATAACTTACAGGACAATTGGCACAATAGTGAGAAATTTTCTTGTGGCAGTAAATTGTACACCATTGTCAATTTGCTCCCAGTGTGTGAGATAACGGACTTTACCTTGATCTGCTGATTCCCAAGGAGTGCCCTTCACAAAGTGTAAAATCACAAACATAGTCTGGCAAGAGGATAAGTCATTTATAAATATTATAAAATGGTTAAAAAGTTAATAAAAATAAAAATACTTTAAAGATAATTAGTTATCTTAATCTGATCATTATTTGAAAAATGTTGAAGATATTTAATATGAAAAAAAAATGGCACTATTTAAATTTACTGAACAAAACTGTTAAAAAAGTTATTTTATTTAACCACATAAAATCTTCCAAAACTATAATAGTCTAATCATCAACTTCATTTAATAATAGAATGTCAAAACTAAAGCTACTAAAATGAAGGATGAACAGCAAATTATACAAAAGTGTGGCATGAAGGCTGTAACCATCCCTTTTCTATCAAAAGGTTGACTGAGACAGAGGTTAACAGAGAAAGACTAGAAAGGGATGATCTTTGGTTAATGGTCGTAGATTTGTTTTTAAGAAAATAAAAAATGCTATATTTAACCATAAAATAAATGGACGCTAACATTCAAATATAAATATTTGTAAATAATAATCAAGGTTGATGATATCAAGGTTCATCTTGTTGTCAAAATCATCAAATCATGTCAATCATCATCAAAATATAAAATAGTTCTAAGTAAAGAAAAAAAAAGCCTTTAGTAAAAATTGTATCATGGGTTATGGGTGTTTTTTTTAAAGATGTCAAATAAACCTTTTTTTATGGCATCTCTTTAATATCAAAAGACAAAACAAGAAATTTTTAAGCTTAAGTTTTAATATGAAAAAATTTAATACATGCGAGGAAAGAAAAAAGTACAAAAGAAGCCCTTGTATATTTAAAAAAAAAAAATCTAATATGTTTAGTAATAAATATTATCAGTTTAAATACAAAGAGATTAAAAAAACTCACTGCATTATGTACCACATTTGTAAGTGTCCATACCCAAGCAACACTGAGGAATGGAAAGCTCAGCAGAACCAAATGAAGTAGCAGAACAGCAATGAGGTAAGATAACCAAATACCTCTGCTATTTAACCACAGACTATTGGGATTGACTTCACTAGGGGTGCCACCTAACATCATCATGCAATAATTTAGCTGAAAAATATCAAAATAATATTTCATAAATTATTTTCACATAAAATTGGCTACTTAATCTTTCAATCAGTCAATTTGGACTCCTTGTTTGTTTTGATAATCTACATATATTAGCAAGATTCAACCTTCAATACAAGCTCTTTTAGAATGAAAGCAATACAATTTAGGTAAAATGCTACATTCCATCTAAATGTGAAATCTCCTCCCCTCCCCCAACTGAATTCTTGCTATAAAATTCAAGACTTGTATTTATCCTATTGCACCTATCTTAGAGAAAAATCTCAATGCTTCAGTAAAATAATTTCTTTAAGGATGTAATTTAAAAATAGTTTCCATCTCTTCTCTATTTTATAACTACTTAGCGAGGAAATTTTTTTAAAAATCACCTCGATTATCTTTCCACTTTGCAATACTTTAAAATTGGGTAAATTATTAAATTATATCATTATAGTTTACTTTCAAATTCCTCCATTTTAAATGGCAACAACAAGATATATATAGGAATAACAACACATATTTTTTGGGGGGGAGGGGGCAAGAAAAAAATTTATTTCTCTCATATGAAATACAATATTACGAGTGTCTGGTTCATTCATCATTTTAAATGGGCTTAAGATAAAATATAATCTAGGGAAATATTCTTAGATGTAACTGAAATAATTTTAAAAATTGAAGCAGACCAACTTAGAACTCAGATGTTAAAAAAGATTAATCCTTTATAAACATGTAAATAGAATTAGTATTTAACAAAATTGAGTCTGTCTGGGTCAAACAATATTATTCAAATCAGTTTTACAATTTATTTCAAGATGTTTTTACTATAGATGTGGGCTATCACACCCGAAGAGAAACCGACCTGGAGACTACACGTTTGAGAATGGGAAAGGAGTTCCAAAAGTTTTTATTTTTATCTGACTGCACAAGGTATCATGCAAATAAGATGCAAATATAATTAAATTGTTTTTAAAATATAAAAGAAAATGTACTTTGCTACAAGCAATTTTAGAGTTGAAAATGAAATTTAGATCAAAGGTATCTCAGTTGCTTGAACAGTATTTGAAACACTCTGCATAAAGATTCATAAGTATTTATTGTAATGAAATAGAGAAAAAAAATTCAAAAATCCTGTTATATTTTTTAAAAAAAAATAATCACAAGATAAAAAAGAAAATTAACAAAATAAAATCTGGAAACAAATAACATAAACTGAAAAATTATAGGATAATTTTTAACAATAATATACTGCTACAAACAAAATGATTAACAATCCCCAGAAGTTATCATTTTCCTTTGCATTTAATGACATATTGGATGTTTAATGGTACGTTTTGTTGATAAATTTTGATACGTAGATCATGGAAAAATTATTTTAATTAAACATAAAGAGAAAAGTTTTAAAAGAGCAATAAAATGAAAGGAAAAACAAAATAAAACATCAAACTGCTCATTTAAGCAATATTTTTATTTATATATTATCTTTATTTTATTCCAATATTTTAAAAACATGATCTTAATTAATTTTTTAAATTATCCTTTCTAAATGAAGAAAAGCTGTTATAGAATATGTGAAAATAATGGTCAAAATATAGAAGAAAAAAATATATCAGTTTCTTACAACAATTTGCATGAAATAACAATTTTGATTAAAATTTAATAATATAGTTAATTGAATGTGGCATTCAAATACATCCTTCAAGTTACAATGTTCAATCAAATGCAACAGAAAATAAATTGCAATAATCCATATTCTATTTGAATTACAATCATCATATCAATAGTAGTGACTATTTATGAAAATTCCTTGATGTTAAGAAATAATAACTCTAGAAAACTTAATGCATCCTTTCATGATATAATATCACCAAGTGTTAAAGATCATAAACAATTTATGGGATGTCTTTAGAAAATTTATACATAAAAAAATTGGAATGACTGAAAAAATAAATATTTTCTAGAGTGTAACATTTTGGGAATCATTACATTCAAAGTCACACAAAATTAATCTATGTTTGTATCTCATAAAACCAATCTATAAGAAAATAAAACGCAATGCGACTATTTCGTTGAAAATTCTCAAAAAATGGGCGTATTGGTGAAAAAAATTACCTATCTAGACATTATTCAATATCCTTACTAATCTAATTTCCTTACCATTAAAAAAAACAAAATCTATTTTTGCTGAAGTTATAAACAGCAATTCAAATAATTAATTCGAGAAAAATTCATTCTACATTACAAAATCAACTTACAGTAGCACGATCTTTCTAATGAAATAATCTTTTCTTGTTAAGGTAATTCTTCAGTGCAATGACAGGTACAAAGACCATTTAGAATGCAATATGATGTTCAATACCACTTTAATCAAGAATAGGGATGAATTTTATACAATTATATGCAAATATACTTCGGTATTTCATAACTTGACAATCAAACATAAATACATTATTAATTCTATGTTTGGAACAAATAAGGTATCTATTAAAACATTTATTGATTCCAGCAGTCTAATGA
This sequence comes from Argiope bruennichi, assembly GCF_947563725.1. Lineage (NCBI taxonomy): Eukaryota > Metazoa > Arthropoda > Arachnida > Araneae > Araneidae > Argiope > Argiope bruennichi. The sequence continues at coordinate 129,069,186 of NC_079159.1, forward strand.
AAAATATGCAGATCAACAATACGATATATATATATATTTCGGAAGCCGAATTAACAGTATTAATGCAATGCCTAACGAATGGTTTGTTCACAAAAATCACTAAATATATAAAGTAAAGGTTGAATCACTACGCATGCCCTTCGAAAAATTGGAGGTGGGGAAATAACTTTCCTTCTAAATCCAATATTCTTGAAAAATTAAACGTTATGTTAAGACACAATTCTGTTATATTGGTTTAAGTCCCTCATATTATATTTAAACATGATATCCAATTTTTAAATAAAAGTAAGACGTCATACTGCGCAAGTGCATTGACACAACTTTTACTTTACTTTAATGTTCGCATCATTTCCTGTAATTATTTCATTTCACTTTAAGTGTCGATATTGTAAATAATGAATTTCTTTTAATCATATGTTTAACATCTTCTTAAGTGAGTAAGGAAATACACACACACTTCCATATTACGGCAATAAATAAAATGCGAATTCTTTTAAATTAGTAGCTTCCACAAGAATTTCGTCTAGAATTGTGATTTATTATTTAGAAATTTACATTTAATATCTGCAACATCTTGGGTCGACTTTCAGGAACAGTATATTAAAAATGCTATATAATATTCGCTTTTAGGTTTTATTCTTAAGAAAACAGAATTTTTAAATTCAATAATTATGCTTTTTTAGCTTGAAATTTAATTTGTCGATACGATTGAAATCGATATCGAAATGACCTTACTAGTTACCTTCCAAACAAATAACATGCTTCGGCTTAATTGAGTTGAATAATTTACCAATTTCTAATTGTGTTTTCATAATAATGGCTTGTAATAAACTTTTTTCCTATTCGAAAATCTCTGTTGTGTATAACATAAGTCATAAATATGTTAAGAATAATTCTCAACCTTTTTTTAAATTAATCATCAAAAAGGTAGTTTTTTAATTCTTTTTTTCATTAACCGGCAAATTCATATCTCTAATATTTAAGTATTTTTTTTAAAAAATTATAGAATACATTACTGTAATAATTTACTTATCGTAGTTTAAAAATATATAGAATGAAAGTTAATTGTTTAGATAGTACCTTTTGAATTATTTATAATTCTAAATATATTCAAAATCAGTGCAATTTCTTGCTTAAAATCTCGGATAACCCAACCCCTTTCCAATTGCTTACCGGTAATATGATATTCTTTAAACCTGTGATATATATATATATATTATGAGAAGAAATAAAATAATTCGTGTTTCATAGAACAAATTGAAAAATGGATTAGTATACAGTTTCTAATTTCAAAACTTATTCTCCTAGATGTGATTCTTCTATCATCAGTTTTTTATAAAAATTTTAATTATTAAATCAAATTGCTCACATGAAATGATCGAAGAAACATTTGAAAATCAATAATTAAAATTATTCTTCATGAAATCATTCTTGTGTGATGGAATTGAATGAGGTAGAATCATAAAGTTTCCTTTCAAACTAGTAAGTTAAGTGTAAAATTTCCTTCTGAATTAGTAAGTAAAACTTTAAATTTAAGTATTTTTCCCTTCATATTAATTTTTTATTAGACTATGCATATATGTAATAAACATCCATTTTACTGCCCTTTTAATAGTAATGCCTGAATAGTTTAAAAATAAAACTATTGAAGTATCTTCTACTGTTGTATGGAGTAGATATATTCAAATAAAATTTTCAATTTCTTCAAATGTGAAACCAGCTCTGTCTTATTTATTCCATTCCAAATTAAGAATATTTCCTATTTTGGAGTTATAAAATGTTTGTCTTTGTTTGGATACAATCTTTCTATGATTTGATGTTTAATAGTATAAGAATAGCTTCACACTCAAAATTTCAAATGAATCATAATTTGAATTCATTTAGATCTTTATTAAAACATGTTTAATTTTTAAACACAATGTGAAAACTATAATGTTTTTTTAGTTGTTTTTAGAATGACTTATCTTCAGAAATATCTACATTATATACATATAAGTTAATTTATGTAGAATGTTTCTTTTTTAATTTGATAATAGATTTTGACTAATTTTTTTAAAAAATAATTCTGAAATCTGTGATTTGTTGTAGAAGAACTTCTAATCTTTTATGATTGTGGAGCTTTTAAATTTTGTTTCAGTAGAAAATAATATTTTTTTCTAATAGAAATATTTACATTATATAAGAATAAATCACTTCAGTTTTTTAATTACAAAAAATTTTAGATAAATTGTAACTGTACATTGCTCTTATTTTCATTTTATTTATTTATTAGAATCCATCTTTTAAAGCACATCAGTATGTAGCATGCTGCCATTATTCAACAATCTTCAATAATCAAAGATCATCACATAAAAAATCAAATCTATCTGTCACTATCAAATATACCAGTCCCCTATCTTTTATGTCTACAAACCTTGATAACAGTCAATATCATGTAAGTATTTTCTGTTTAAATCTTTATTAAGTCTGTTGTATAAAGGAATGACTTTTTATTACTTTTTGCATGCATTTTTGTTATTTTGACAAAACCGTAATTATAATAATGTTAATTATTCCAATTTCTGGTAAAAATTTACTGTACGGTCACCCTTGCCGACTTTTTCAAAATCTCGCCAAAATGGCGATTTTTTGTATAAACGAGATTTAAAGAAAACAGTGTAGGGAAAATGTTGCCTGCAGAAAAAAATGAAATGGCGGCCAAATCGTTGAAATCGTTAATAATGAACAATAAACGAGAAACAAATCGCTGAAATCGTTAATAATGAACCATAAACATACCTCTCTCCTATTAGCCGCTATCGCTCGACTCCTCACTACCTTCCACCTCACTCCCCCTCTACTTTGATGACGATGTTCTGTCTTCCGGCTCCTTGTCGGCTCTTTGAGGAGGGTAAATGCGGATGATGGAGTCGACAAAGGCCATGAACTTGTTACACATGTGCTTGTTCTTTTTGTGCCACACATACTCGGCTAGATAGTAATCGAGCTGTGTTTTTGCTTTGCTCGCTGGTATAGCACGTTCCTTCTATGGTATTAGTGTGGGCACCTGTATCCGGGTCCTTGAAATTCACACTATGGTTAACCTTCAGATGCACGAAGCCTTCATTAGAAAGGCAATCGTAGCTCTTCCAGCAGTCTGAAATTATTATTGAACCCGGAAGAATATACTCATTTATAACACTTAATAAAGAATCAGTCGTCCTATCATCCACAACTTTCATAAAACATTTGCCCGTCTCGCGCTCAACTCCCCCAAACACCCATTTACCTTCCACACGTTTTCCCTGATTAAATTTACGTTTTCCAAATTTACTTTCATCTATCTCAACAGTCACGCCGCTTCGACCCACTTTCATACTACTTTCAATCATCTCTACCACACAAACCACACGACAATAAGAACGATAGTCACACACAGTCTTAGAAGAACATTTACTTTCTTTCATATTAAAATCAACCTTACTCTGAGCCACCCACAAATATACCTGAACTAAAATCTCATTCAATGTCATTCTACTCAATTAAAAAAAAAGAACCCTTTCTCACACTCCTTTTGACGTCATGCATTTGTCCTTTCACCTTTGATTTACACCTCCATTCAAAACCATCACTTATATCATTCCTTTCAACCAATTTCATGTCCTAGCCACACTTACAACACTCATATTTATTCGCAATCAAACCCGCTTTCATACAAAATTCAAACGTCTCCTTACCTTTATCTAGTCCATACAAATATCTTAAATTAACATTCTCATCATACCACATAACATCATTCTCACCAAACATTCTCGCACTTACCTCAGACATTCCCCATGCAGCAGCCATCACAAAAAAACCCAAATAAAAGAACGCAGGAGCTGAAGATTGAAAAAACACACGCGCAATGTGGTCAAACGAAAATTAAATAATGGCGTCTACATTCAGTTGACCAATAGGGTTAATGCAATTACCCTATTATAATTAGTTGTCGGTCGGATGGGGGTTGCCATATAGAAAGATTTATTGCCAATCTAAAAAAAATCGCGCCAAGGGTGACCGTACAGTAAATCAGATCCCAATTTCTTTCTCCCAACATATATCTGTAAAATTTTTCTTCTGTTTTTATTCATTACATATTGATTCTGCAGCATAGTTTTTAAAAACTCAATATTATAAGTTTGCTTTGCTCAATATTATAATTGCTTTGTTGATGCTATAATTTTATATTAATTGACACTAACTTATTTTTCTATTAATTATTATTGTTCAAGAAATTGCAAAAAAGTTTTTACTGCTGATATTAATTTATTTACTAGGAAAGCAAAATCCTTTATTATGAATGTTTTTCCAAATTTGTCATGTTGTTCAAAACTGTTGAAAATTGTTTTTCATTAATTTTTTTAATAGCTATCCATTTTTTTATTTTAAATATATAAAAAATAAAGGGGATTATAATTAAGGTAGTTACGGGCAAAGATTATTAAAAATGTAGCATTTAATAGGTAATTTTTATTATGAAAAGTATAAACAAATTTTCATCAGAGAATCTAATAATCTTCTGTTATAAATGTACTGTTACTTTTTTAATTATATGTGATTTATTATAGTTCTTTCTCATAGGAACACTTAGATTTTGTTAAATGATAAACTTTTAAATAGAGAAAAAAAAGTTTAATTCAAAATTAAATTTCTTCAAATGAAATTGGAAGCCTTTATAATGTGTGATTGTTTGTGAATATGAATTGGATCTGTAATTTTATTCTTTTTAGGATGATTTATTGAAAAAGAGAGTTTTTTTCATAATAGTTCAAAATGATTGTAAAGATTATTTTTTATAATTTATGAAATATGTATAATTTTCTCTATAAATAAAATTGTTCTTTTTTACCATTGCATTTAAAATCAAACTTGTTTCTTATTAATGATTCTTTTATTATATATTAATTTAATATTATATTTTAAATCTTTTTTTAATTATAACTTCTTTAAATCTAGATATTAAAATTATTTAATAAATTTTTTTTAATTATTTAATTATTTTTATCAAGTTTAGTAAAAAAATGTGTATATAAAACAGCAAAATTTACATAGATAAGATAATCAAATTTAAGCCATTTAAATTTTTATCTTTTGTTTAAAATCTGTTAATCCATTATACTTTAGGTTCAAACAAGATATTAAAGATGTTATGCTGTTGATATTTACACTTCATTTTTTTAAATATAAATTCTTTTTAATTAAATGTAAATTTCATTTAAATCATATAATTTTATGAACTCAATTTTTTCATTTTAATGTAAACAATAAATTATTCTAATCATATTTCAGAATAAGACAATAGCAAGTTATGATATAATACCTTTCAATATTATTGTTCCGTGTTTTTGCTTAATATTATACATTTTGTTTAGTTTTGCCTTTTTTTAAACTAGGTTGTTGTCACTAATCCACAGTTGACTACTGGCATGTCTTCAGATATCTCCCAATTTAATGGAGAAACTAGTTCATCTGTTGTGAATAATTCTTCAGTGTCAACTGATTTGTCAAATGTTGCTGCATCTAGTGACCTTCAGACTGCTACAGAATTTATCGAGCCATCACTTAGCAGTTTAGGTCTTGCTCATTGGACACCTGTAGGATTAATTCAAATGCTTCTGGAATATTTACATATTTCATGGGAGATGCCATGGTGGGCAGCAATTGTTGCAAGTATGACTTTATCCACTTAAGATTAGTTTTATTATTTTTCATTCTGTCTTCTTATTTTATCTGTGAAATAGATTTTTATTTTTATTTGTGGAGAGAAATCAGGATTTGTGCAAATGGGTAATTTAAAAAGATTTAAATTTGTTTGTTTGAACACATTTTATAAGAAAACCAATGCAATTATAAACATCACTTTCATAGTAATGTAATTTCATTGAAACAAAACTTTTTCTTGTAATTTTTTAAGCATAAATCTTTCTTATAATTCCTTTCAAATTATTGTTTGTCATTTTTAGTTGAGTATTCTTTTTTATGATTTAACAATTGATATGTGTAGCTGTGTAAAATATAAATTAGAAAATGAAAAATCTAAACACATAAAATGTGTTTTGCATGTGATTTTGTGACAAAAATGCTTGGAAAAAGGCGATGCCTGTATAAAATGTAATTAATAAAATTATTAATACAACTACATTGATCCTTGAAAAACAAATGAGTAGATAATAAGAATGAATTGTTTGAACATTACTAATCATTTTTATAAAATATTATTTTAAGGCTTCATCTTACATCATTGCTGGTGATATAATTTATTGTTATGTACCATTTTATTTTATTTATAATTATTTTGGTTTTATGTATATTTTCAAATGACAATATAATAACAGAATTCAGGAAATAAGTTATTATTTTGTTTATTTGGTTTATTTAATAGACAGTTGGCTTTTAATATACTTAGTAATAAAAAAATTTATATCATTCTTAATGATTTTATTTGCACTTAATATTATAAAACTAATCATTTTTTTTACATTTCGGATTATAATTGTTCCTTTATTTAATAAATTGAATCAAAAATATTCTCTAAGAAAATGTTTGTATTTGATAATTTAAATAATTTTTGTCTCAACTGCATTTTACAATTAATAAATCTATGTTGATGATTGTCATTTGTTTTGGTATGTTTGTTCATTAAAATATTCTTAGAGATATGTTTCTATTTGATTTGTCTACTTTATTTTTTAAATTGTATTATTTATTTATTTGCAGTTTTAATTTTTTTTTCTCAATTATAACTATTATTTATTGACTTACTAACATTGACATGAATTTTTACTTACATTAGAGGTGTTGTACAATCAAACCTTGTTTAATAAGCATCTCTTAAAATGAGTGATTCACATAATATATAAAAAAAGGGAGATGGAGAGAAAATTCTTTAATGTGTGATATTTTGCTGAACACATTTTGATGTCGGATGCAAAATTTTGCCTGTATCTTGTCTATCAGTTTGTGTTTAGCATTTGTTTAAAAAGGACTCTTATTTTGACATAGCAGAAGTTTTTGCTGGATTGTGTTGATGAACACAACTGTAAGAAGTGTTTCTCATTGAGAGCTTGTGAAGCTCGTAATCTACAAGATTGTGTCTCTAGCCTAGATTTTTGGGAACTAGAGATGGATTGCGTCAATATTGATGCACTGGAGGAAGAACATAGTCAAGCACAGACACCAAAGAACTTATAAAGCTGCATTCTGAATCACATCAAGAAGTTATAATAGAGATTTTGTCAGAAAAGGAAGTCATAATAGCTTGAGAACAACATCCTTCTAAGGAAATCGGACAGCTGCTGAAAGCATAGGAAATTTTTACATCATAACCTTATTTAAGACAGTATATGTAAAGTCCACAGATTTATTAAAAGCATTGCTATGTCTCATTTTCTCCAAATTTTGAGATGTGGTCAAAAACATCTTTAGGCTATTTTCTTTTAAAAACCATACGTTATAAATAATAGGTTACATTATTGTAAATTTGTTAAAGTAAGGGAGATAAGGGCTACCTGTAACAGGAATAAGTTGTAACGCATACTTTATACAGTGATTTTTAAAATTTTATCAAACATAAGTTTTATGACTGAATCTATTAAATAAACACAGATGGTATCCTACCGGGCGAGAGATTGTGTGAGCGTGCTCCACAATTTCTCTTTTTCTTTCCTTAAAGAGATACATCATGAATTTTGATTTTGGATAAATTAATTGATGTCATAGAAAAAGTTTTTACCTATTTATTTTATCTATAAATTAGATTATAACATAAAATGTAAAATTGTTTAATAAGTGCAATATCAAATTATAAATAAATATAAATGTATAAAACTGTATGATAGGGCAGGTTACAACAAAATCTTCCTGCAAGTTTTAGCACGTTTTGTCTTCGTGTTTTGATTTATGTAGTTAGATTACCTTTAATTGATACCATGTCAATTATTTTTTTCTTTTTGAAGTAATTCATGAACAGCTGCTGATCAAAAGAAAGAAAAATGCATTCTTATTTACAAAAAGATGATAGAGTAAAATGGAAGCAAACATTCATATCTAAAAGATATTATTCAGCACCAACACTAGAGTACATAGCTGTATCATGCAACGTAGAAAGTAATAGAGGAAATGAAAGCAGTCACAAAACAAATTATAAATCTAATAATGGTTATATTTTCTTCTTTAGAATGAAAAACTATAAAAAAGAAAATTGGAACAGGTTTCATTGAGTCGAGATGAATATGAGTTAAGAAAAATTCATAGAAGTCATAGAAAAAAATATTAAGTATTAGATATGCAACTAAGTTATTCAGTAGTTGCTGCTAAACCAAGATTAGTATTTACATCAATGGAAGAAGAGAAAATATCAGCTTATTTGCTGAAATTGGGATATTTACTTCAAATTGCTTCTGCTGGAAGTAAAAAAGTTGGCTTATTAGAATACTGTAAGTATTGGCATTCAGAATATGCCTTTTCCCTTGCATGAAAATGAAATGGCCAATCCAATCTGATGATGAAGACTGAGTGCAATGCTTAATTTTCAAATCTGTGATAGATACTTGTCTGCCATTCGTTTGCTTCATTTGCAGTTCTGTTAAAGACCAACTTTCACGTTGATTGTGTAAATAGCTTTGTCTTTTTTTATAAACCACTTAATATTATACATTATCACCATCACAACCAATACTAATTATAAGATGTCTTTTTGTTTCTATTAATAAAAGAATATTAATGAAAAAAAATAATAAAGCAGAAGTAAATTTATTGTGACAACTTGTTCGAGAAACAATGCATGTTATAGGCTGATTTGTTTTGAAAAAATATATATTATGCTGAAGTCATTAAAATTGCCTAATGTTTCTGTTTTGCATATGATGAATGAATAGTTGTATTATAAAAATAGAATTATTGGTGAGAAATATTTAATATTTTTAAAAATAGAAACATTTTTCTAAATTTTGTTACAACAATTCCCTAACCCCCCTACTTTTTTTTTAATAGAATGGAATGCATTACATTGATTCCTATACAAGAAGTTGTCTCCTTTAACAAGAGTTTGACACTGTGGTTGTGATTCAGATACAAACTATGCTTATAAAGCAAGGTTCTATTTATTTTTCACTTTATTTTGCAAAACTATTCTGTGCAAGAATCGACAGCAAGCATTAATTTAATCTCTTAACTAAATCATAAGGAGAAGGAAGTGAGCAGTTTCTGTTGGTCAGAAAGACAGGAGCATCCTGGACAATGTCAAGGTTACAAATCTGTCGTTTCTCCTTTACTTGCAGGCTTTAGCTGAGCGTAATAGAATGACCCTCATGTCTTGGGTGACCCTAGCAGGAGTTATTCTCCCAACATACTTAGCCCATTCCGCCCAGGTATGCCCTCTCGCCAGCTAAGAGCACACTTTTAGGCGACCTGCAGGACTTGAGAGAGTTAACTTAGTTGGATGTCTAAGACCCACAACATCCTCCTCCAATGGATTCCATCACACATTAACATTAGTGGTAATGATGTTGCTGATAGATTGGCCAAAAAGGGTAGTGAAAATGACTCGCCCACTGGCTCTTCTCTTACTTATAAAGGACTATACTCAAATTAAAGATATAAACTCAGCTTAATATGACGTATTCTACCTGCGCACCTATGGTACATGGGGACAGCCTCTAGCACTCTGCTGGAAATCAAATATGCATATGTCAATGCTCCCAGACTGCTCTAGCTAGATTAAATAATGTGTCTTTCCTTTGAAAGTGTTAGAAAAATTCATCCCACGTGAAAAAAATTATGTGATCATCCAGCTTCACCGGATCACATTCTGGGTTGCATCGGACTTTCTAAGGGAAACTTAACATCTGATCCCCTTATTATTATAGATTTCTTGGTGTTCAACAATCTGCTGGAGCTGATCTGACATAGGTCGGATCTTTTGAGGATAAGCAACATAACATAATTTAATCTCTTCTTAGTTTGAATGTTTTTATAATTAATTATATGCAAGTTCCTATGAATAGTTGTTTCTTATTTTATCTCCAATTTTAAGGTACTGTTGTGGCAAGAATTCTTTTATTGCCAATTTTGATAAAAACACAAAGGAATGCCATTAACATGAGCAATTACATGCCTCAACTGCAGTATCTTCAAGCTAAATTTGGAGAGGCTCGTAAGTCAGGAAATGCTATGGAAGGTAAGTAATTTCCTTATCTGGTTAAATTTTTTTTTAAATTTCTTCTTTCACCCTATTTCTTTTATTTATTTCTATTTATTATTCATAAATTGGCTTATGATTGCTTCATATAGGTATGTGAAAAGAAAAAGGAGAAAATAACCAGAATTTAATAGCTTTAATTTAATATTGCAATGAGAACTATTAAACTCTGTTGCCTTAGAAATAATACAGTTCATTCTATAATATTAGAATAATTTAGAGAAATAATAAAGTACTTGATTTAAGTAGCTATCCCAATTGATTTGAATTTTTTAATAATTTGAGAAATGAGGGGGGGGATAAATTTATGCTTCTGAACCATTGGATATCACATTAAACTGAAAATTTCAAATAAACATTTTCCCAGCAAAAAAAATGTTTGACCATTGCATCAATTAGACCTTTTAACTGTTTAAACTCTGGGATTTACTATAGCAGGAATATGATTCTCCCACGGATGCAAGGTTTTCTGCTCTTCCCCCTCCCCATTCTTTAAAAAAAAAGTTTTTAAATTTTCTTTTTTTGCATTTTAAGAAATTTGCAGATCAATTGTATAAAAATGACTATCTAAAAGATAAAGTGGACCGAAATCACTGTAGAAAACATGAATTCAGCAGAAAGAAACTATAGAGCAGAGGTTCTTGCTTAAAATTGTAGAATGCTTGTGACAAACAATCAAGTTCAAGGAAAGAGCTAATGTGAAAGGATGTCACAAAGAAATACATCTTCAAAATTACCAAGAAATATTCATCTGAAAAAAAAAATGAGACCTTAGGTCTTAAGAATTTTTTGCACAACTGAATCTTGTACTCAAAATAAAGCTGTTTGTTTTACCAATGCAACTGGTGTTTCAAAGCAAACTATGAAATACCAATTGTGTCATATTAAAAAAAAAAAAAAAAATAGTAGCATGTCTAAGATATACCACAAAACTCTATTGGCCATTAAAGAAATGTTTGTTAAAATATCATAGTAAGGTATATTTACAATAAAATATTGGCTTTCCCCTCATATTTGTTGCCTTATATATATTTAAATTCATTCTGGACTATGTGCTTCTTAAAAGGCCTTTGGGAAAATCATTTGCTATTGATTTCTTACCTTTATAAATATTTTGAAATGAATATAAACCAATTGGGCTATAGTTTCTATAATTTTTTTGTTCATTTACTATTAAATTCATCCCTTTTGTATATTTTTCTTTTCTACACTGTTTCTGCTTGCATTTTTTTTTTTTTTTTTTTTGTGTGTGTGTGTGTGTGTGTGTGTAATGATATTTTAAACTCTAATTTCAATTCTAATTATTTTCCAAAGTTTTATCTTAATTTAGCTCACAGTAACTTCATTCTAAAATATTCTCTTATTTCCTGATCCCATTCTACTTTTTCTACTTAATTAATTCAACTGAAGCTTTGTAAAAATGCTTTCGTCAGCGGTTCCCACGCTCCGAGTGAAGGTACAAAATATTGCTGATCTATAAAAATTCTTCAAAAACATCCCTATGATTCCCTTACCTGGGATGACATGTGTAAAGAAATCCCTATCAAAATCTCATGATATATAAGACCAAAGATAATTCCTTTCTCCTTCTTTTACGCTTTTTTGCTGTTTTGTGCTGTTTTGCGTCACACTGTGAACAGACATGCCTTGTCAGCTAGACATATACCGCCAATTGCAAAGTTTCATCAAATAAAGTACCCAGAAGTTATGAGATACTTGGTTTGTAAAGAGGATAAAAAGAAAAGATTTTTTAAAAATTTAATTTTTATACAGCCCATAACAAAAAAGTTTCAATGAGTGAAGTATTTTTCTTGCATTCATTTATAAGGACAAAAAGTTTCAAGCTGTAATGTAATCTGTAAAAATTTTTGAGAAATTAAAAGGCAAATTTATTGACTAAGACCATTTTTCCAAGTGTTTGACCATTGTTTCAGTAATACTTTTTTTGTAATATTTAAGGGTAATATGTATAGGTTATTAAAAGGATAGAATCAAAGAATGATAACATATTCTTCTACAACTATATAAAGTTTCATTCTATAAATAATATATTTGTATATATGTATAAAGTTACTTTTTTTAAAAACAATATATATGATGTATTTAATCATTTGCAACATAAAGTGAGCGTTGTTTGAATTTATCAGCAAAGATCTACAGAATGTGTGGTGTCAAAGGCAATTCTTCCCTTATTTCAGACATAAGTTATCCCATTTTATACAACAGTATATTGTAATAATTGTGGGTGTGATGGGTCTTTATGCATCAGTCCACTTGAATTAGCTTAATCTTTTATTTCTTGATTAACAAATGATGATTCGGATGGTTTTTACAAATGGAATTCAATGATGAAGAAGGAATTTATATTACATGAAGATGGACAGTTGATGTCGTTCAAAGGATCTTTCCCACCTACGCGTGGTGCACTGGCATTTGCAGAGGAATTCTTCAACGCATGAATTCCAGTTTCGGCCCTTTTTCAGAGTATCACGTCTTCTCGGTTTCCGGTCGCACCCTTCTCGGCGGACGTCCGTTCTCTCCCCTCGTCTAGTGAACTCTGAACTCTACCCTCCGGCTGCTGGCTATCACCAGAAGAACGCAGAGCGCCCTCTCGTGAAGTTAATTTACCACATAATAACCATTAAATATATTGATGTATAAAATGGGTCAAATTAATAAGCTTTAAAAAATCAATTATTTATAGAAAAATGGCTCTATAATATATCACTTGTATTAAGAATAGATTTTTACCTTTCTAGAAGTGATTGTTTTGAAAATTAATGTTTCTCTCTTCATGTAAGTTTGTCCAAATTATATTCTTTAGAAAAGATGAATATGATTTTACCTGAAGTAGGTTGCAGTTGTAAAATTATAGACGATGCTTGTATGATTGACCATGTAATTGTGTTAATAATCTATGGATTTCACGAATGTTGTATTGATTCTAGTCATTAAGTTAAAATATTTTCTTCGTTGTCGTTTTTGGAATCTTGAGCTCTGATCTGACTATTTGTATTCTACAATAAGAGTAACTTGAAAAATAAGTCAAAATGTGAATTTCTATATCATTTGTATAACATCTCATCTTCCCTATTCGTGTCTTTAATGAAGGATCTTATAATTTGTATTTGCTAAACTGTATTGTAAACACACTTTCTAGATGGATGCCTGAATTTCAGAAAACCACATTTGAATTTGTGCACAACTATACCGTTATAATTATATAGCATTAATCATAAGCTTATCCAAATATTCTTTGTTACTGAAATACTGCCGTTCTTTTAGAAACCACACAAGTATGAGCAAAAAAAATTTTTTCTTTCTCAGCATTCCATTGCTTCACTGAGATATCTTAAAGGCTCAATTTTCCGTACTTTTTTATAAAGTCGAATTTGCACCTGTTTACCAATCAAAGTGAGCAATGTTATGTATTATTGGAAGATTTCTTTCATAATTTTTTTTTCAGCTTCTTATGATCAGTGGTCACAAAAGCCAACAGTTTTCTACCTTATTAAACAAGAATTTGTAATTTGAAGTAGGTATCTAGATGCAATGTCTAGAGAAATAAAAGGTTTGTTCCACTTTTTTGGGACAACCTGTATATATATATGTTACAGCCAAAGCCCGAAATCGGCCAGATCGCGAATAGGCCAGCCAATCCGCGATCTGGCCAACGTTGCTGTAAACTTACCGGCCAATGTCCGATCTTTTCTTCATTTAGGGCTTTGGCCGGCCAATTCGCGAAATGGCTGGGGACGATCGGCCAAAGTAGAAAGAAAGGCATCAAGAGCACATTGTTTTACACCCTGTTAAAAATGAAGTATTTAAAAATGAGTACTTCTGTGTATTGTTTTTTTTTTTTTTTTTTTTTTTTTTTGAGTGCAACTGTTTCAGAAACGAGTTCAAATATAAGTGACACCTCTGAGTTAAAAATAAGCTTGTAATATATAAAAACATGATCTCATGTTATTCTGTTCTCATATTAAAGCCATAATAGAAATTATTCAGTGAACGTATATACTGTAACAACGTGATAGCGTGCAGATTAGATTTGCGCCCGTCAAAATGAACGAATTATATCTTGAGCAAAGGCGTTGCGTATCGTGTATGAATACAAAGGCAAATTGAGTATTCAGTTTTCAATTAATTTTAAGGGTGATCCTTAGTCTTTTTCTGCTCCTTGGACCTAATGTTAAAGATCCCAGATCACATTGCCTCCCGAAATATCGCTTCAAAAAATATGAAATTTTTTGCAAAGACAAATAGCAAATATAAGGGCTAATTAAAACAAATATGAAGGAAATATAGTTCTGTTATTAATATCATTTAAAGACATTTCTTTGTTGGCGCCATCTGTCGAATTTCACCTACAACATGACCTTATATATATTTTATACATAAATGTCATTATATTTATTTACCACTAGCCACCTTTGACGACAAGCCGTATTAATGATCGCTAAAATTTTCAATTAATGTAACTTGTTCACTTAGTAGTTTTTTCTGCAAAATATTTTTGAGCTTCATATTTAGGTAGTTATATGATTCAGTCATACTTTTATGTAGGAATTAAAGTGGAAATGTTAAATTGCAATTAATATAAAAACTTTTTATATTGAAGCTAACCATGTCTTTTTTTAAATATGAAAATTGAAATCAGAGTCGTTTGGTAGTGAAATTATATGTGCACTGCAGAATAATTTATGTAATATCTTAAAGAATTATTCAACAAAAATTTCTCTGATTCTTCGTAAAATTAATTTTTTACTTTCAAAAGATTTAAATGATGCAAATAAAAATATTTTATTTCAGTCAGTAAATAAACTTATGAAAAAATCACGAATTTTAAATTTTACGCAGTCCTTTGGTCCGAAGGAATCATACAATGCGAAATACTCTTGACACTTCAACCTTTAACTAAATAAATAAACGTCCCTATCTTCTGCGATGAATCTGACCGATTTATGAAGTTTTTATGCAACAATTTTAGTAGTAATCAACATTTTCATAACCACACGCCAATCACTGTCGAGAAATCCTGGCAGAAGATAAGCGTATCTTCATTGAGACAGTCGGTGAAGTAGTCTAAAATCACCTGTTTTTATAGAAGAGTGATATTGAAATTTCATAAATCAGTCAGTTTTTATAGAAAAGTGATTTAGTTGGTTGGAGTTCAACAATTTTTATTTAAAATATTGGTGTCTCAAGAATATTTTGTTAAATATGATTCAAAAGGCTGAGAACCTATGTAAAAATTTAAAATTCCTGATTCATCGGAGCATTTATTGACTAAAGTTTTATTAAATATAATTATTTAGTTCCTTTAGACCATTTTGTTAGCAAATGTATGCCCCTAATTAGCTGATAGTCACTGATTAGAATGATAAGTATATTAAACTATGTTTGCCTTATATTAAATTGTTTTATTGAATTAATAATATAGGTTTTGTCAAAGCTCATAGAAATCTTTTCCTCCTGTTACTTTTCAAAAAATATCTTGTTTCATTTTTTTTTTTTTTTTCATTTCATACAGATATCTGCCGAAAATTATAATTTTATTTATTAAATTTGCAATAATAGTTGATTTATTTTTTAATTTAAACTTCTATCAATGTGATGGCAACACGTTGATAAAAGGTTTTTTTTTTTAATTGCTCATGCAGATTAAATTTTATAATTTTATTTTTATTTTGAGCGAAATATATTATTGAAAAATATGGTTAAAATATTTCTTTAAAAATTCCTTAAAAATCTAAGCATAATTTCTAAATTAAAACATTGGTATCAATAAAAAGATAATTTTTTTAGCTTTAATTTGATGCAAAAATCGATTTTGTGCTGTATTGTTTTCTGGTTATATCAACAAGACGCCGAAATAACGCTTAGTTTTCAATTAAAATTATAATTAAAAATTTTAAAAAAAATCTCTCCACATTGCACATTCCCGACCTCCAAGGTATATAATGACAAATTTGATAACTGTATGTCAAACGGTTTGGACCGTAGAGCGCCAACACGCACACACACACAGCTACACACACACGCGCACACATTGAGCTTTATTTATAAGTATAGATTATCACATCGGTCTTTGACCAAGGATTCCTGGCCACTTTGCGAAATGGCCAGCCAAAGTAGAAAATACAATATCAATTGCAAGTATTTCGGATTTTGGCCAAACCTCTTGGCCAATTCGCGAACTGGCCGTACTTCGGGCTTTGGCCGTAACATATATAAAAAGTTAAAGCTGCATTAAAAAAAAAATTTCAAATAACTCTTTAGATTTTAATGAAATTAAACTTAAAAATTTAGTTACTTAAATTTTAAATATTTAAATATGTTGGGTTTTTTTCCCCCACAAGTTTTATTTGTAAGGTATTTATGTGATTTTATAATGTTTGAAGCATAAATGTATTTACAATCATTTTTTACATAGCATCAAGATATGCTTTAGAGATTTCTCAGTTTATGAAAAAGCACAATATTAGTCCTGTGAAAAGTGCACTTTTACCTATGGCACAGGTTTGTACTCCCTTTTTTTTATTGAAATATTTGCAGACATGACTGAAAAATTAATCATATTTTACATCCTTCCATACAATTTTCTTATGCATCTGTGCTTTTATTTCCTTTTTTATTGTTAAAACTTATTGAAGGGAGAGTTAAAAGCTAGTGTAAACAACCTTCTAATTATCAGTACTGTATAAAAGTGTTATTCTTGGATGTTAAATAAAATAGCTATATCATTATTATTTTTTTCTTATTTTATAAAAATAAAGCATTAAGTACTTGCACATGAAATTTCTCTGCTATTGAATGTCATATTTGATTTGAACTTTGGTTCATTATAAATAAGTAGCTGTTCTAATCGTTCATAATGAAAAATAATATGAAGTATATATGAAACTTAATATTCCTGTTGATAAATAGAATATGATGTATTAATATTAAATAGTTTGTTGATATTTGTATACCATAATAACTTTTAATTTCACTCTATTACCATATTATGATATTGAATGCAATAATTACATACATGTGTTTAAACATTAAAGACAGTGTTCTGAGGATTGAATTTTTATTAGTTCTGTGTTTAAAGATATTAAATTATTCAGTTTTTCAAAATAATGGCAATATATTTTGTGGATTTTACAAATAATAAATATAAAGGAAACAATCAGGACCTGAATATCATTTTTGTAACAATTAGCAAACTACATAATTTTTTAATTAGTGGATAAAAGGTTAAGAATTGTTTCATTATTTTAGGCTCCTGTTTTTATATCCTTTTTTCTGGGTTTGAGAGCAATGGCTAAAACTCCTGTAGAAAGTATGCAGTGGGGAGGACTGAGTTGGACTACAGACCTGACTGTTCCAGACCCATATTACATCTTGCCTATAATGTCTTGTACAACACTTTATATTGTTCTCAAGGTAAATTATTGGAACTGTATAATAATAAGCTATGAAAAAAAAATCTCTTTCCACCATTTGAACAAATAACAATGGACAACAATAAATGTTTATAATGGATATCAAGTTTTATCCAAATTTAGCGTAACTCAAAATAAATGTATTTGAATTTTATATGTTACTAATAAAACTTTAATTATAAAACAAATTCTACTTATTGAATTCAGGAAAATGCAAAATTTATTAAGTATTGCATATTCTACATACCAGATATATTAAGGAAATTGTCAGATGTACTGTATGTATGATGAACTTAATACATATTATGCAAAGTTCTTTGGTTTTAGTTATCATACATTTTCACTGTATCAAATATATTACAACTAGCATTTAGGATAATAAGTTCTTTATTATTATTTTGATTCACTACTTATGTATCATTAATTATTTATTAAATATAGTTTGCTTACATTTGTAATTATTTTCTTTGCTCTCCTTTAATTGATATTTTAATCAAGTGTATATTTTGTTTATATTGTAATGTTTAAATTCTGGCTGAAATTTTTTCATAAGCATTCAGTTTACTTTTATTTAAATTATGATCTTTGAAATAGTTTGTTGTTGCATTGATTCATTTATTAATGAAATTTTTTTATTTTGTTTTAATTCTCATTATTTTTATTAGATTGGTGCGGAATCTGGAGTGAGATTTGAAAACATGAAGCTAACAAGATACATTTTGCAAGCCTTGCCAGTTATTGCTCTCCCATTTTGTATCAATTTCCCAGCTGTAAGTATTTTTTTAAATATATTCACGAGTTACCTGTTATAACAGTTGTTTCATACATGAATGTATCTATTATAATAATTGATATTTGCAAATTTTGTTTATTATACTGTTATTATTAGATTATAATTACTGGCATTCAATGATTTTATATATGCTATTAAACAGTGTTCTATATAAAAAGAATGTAGGCTTTCAATTATCCTTTGATACAGTTTATATTGATCGTCATTTCATGTTTTTAAAAGTGTATCAAATTGAGTAATTTATAATTAAAGACATATAAAGATTGAATATGCCCCCACTTTATACGCAGTAGCATTGGACTCTAACTAAAGATTGTTAATGAAACCAAATTTTAAATATTGGTAATATTAATAATTAATTAGAATTATTAATGGTAATATTAATAATTCTAATAAAAATATTTTTGAATACAAGTGAAAGCAAAATATGTGTTGTCATTGACCTGCTGATTTCTAGCTATGAGTGGATCAATAACTATAGTGCAAAATATTAGGAGCAATCAATCAATCATTATAACATTTCATAAATGTTTATTGAATTACATTAGCAGATTATCTATGTTCAATTTAAATTTTTGTGAATGGTGCTTTTAAATGAGTTAAAAATCTTCACAAATAGGAAAAGATGATGTAACTAATTGTCATAGGCCTATAAATGCCTAGAAAAGAAAGTTTTGCATTCCCTACTGGAACATGCCCATGGTGCTAACAATAGCAAAAATTACTAGTTTATCACAACATTTTATAGATTATTTTTGAATTGCATGCTTAAATGCATTTCCAAATTGCTCATGTTCACTGCAAATATCTGAAAACTGTGCTTCAAATTATTTAAAATCTTCACAACTTTTTTTATTATTTTATGAAGATGTCCCTATGTGGATGGGCTGTTAATAAATAAATACCTTATCTTCCATGCAACCTGTTTAATAAAAGCAGGCTAACTGCAATATTATATAAGACATGCTTTTATTGAAAACTTTATAAATTTTTCTGGGTATTCTCTAACATGTTCCAAGAACATTTTTTTCAGCTTATCACATTAAAATATTGGAGTTTCTTATGCTCTTGGGCATGATTATTGAGAGAATTTTAATTGGAGTCATCAAGAAATGGTTTTTATGGCTTGTTAAAATTTTGTTAATTTTTTTATAACTTGTAACTTTATTACATTTGTCTTTAATTAAATTTATGATTTAACTTAGAATAGTAAATTAATGCAAAACCGCTTTTTGATAAAAGGAAGCATAAACCTGGTTTTAAAATAATTACTTTGTGCTACTTACCATTTTTTGACTAAATTAATAATTTGTTAAATAGCCTTTTGTTTTATAGATTAAAAAAACCTATTGCTTATTAAATGATAAATATAATGGGTGATCAGTGCAGATAATGGCAAACTGTTTCTGTTTTATAATTTCTTTCTAAATATAGCTTAAAACATTTTTCATACTCAATGTTATTGATGTATAATTTTTCTTATGCATTTGATTTGTGTGTATATTTTTATGAATTTTCTATCTTGATTATGGCATCATTTTTGGTTGGATTTTCAGTATAAAGTTTGATAAATATTATATTTTTAGGCAGTGTTATACTATTGGGTAACTACAAATTTTTGTACTTTGGCCATTGTGGGTGTCCTGAAGATCCAACCTGTTCGTGATTTCTTCAACCTGCCTACACAAAGGCCAATTGATCCCAAATTTATTATGCCTAAAAAAGGATTTGTGGGTGGAGTCAAAGAAGGTTTGTAAATATTTGGCTAAATTAATTATTTCAAACTCAATACTAGTGCTACAAATTTATTTTTGGTTGATTTTGTAAATATTAAGTTAATTGTATGCTCAAAAATCATTTTCATAAATTTAACCACATGCAGAACTACTGTTTTTGTTCTGAGCTAAGCAGAAAGATTTTAATTTTGAGCTTGAAGATTTACTATCTCATTATTCAATAAATATAACTATTTACTGTAACGATAACTGTACATTATTTTCAGTATCTACATTACAATAATTATTTTCATTGCCTATTGTTGGCATTCAAATTTGTGTCCAGAAACAGTCTTGTTTTGTTCTCCATGATATGATGTAGTAGGAAAAGTGTATTCATTGAGCATTAGAGGTATATTATGGATTTGTCTTCCATATACATTTTGAATCCATTTTTTCAAAACAGTGTACTATTTTTCCTTAAAATTCAAATCTTTTAAAATTATGCCATATTGTTGTAAAGCATCATTCAAGAAGTTATAAATTGGACTAAATGGAATTTATGATAGCATTCTGAATCAATAAAAATATTGAAACACAAATGTATTCCTCAAGCCACAACCCAGGTCATTGTTTCAAAAGATTGAATTGGAGGATAAGTTAAAAAATTAATCCTAATTATATAGCATTTTTATTTGTTTTATATGAGTGTTCTTAGTTATCAATTAACTTTGATACTAAAAATAAACAGACAGATACCTCATTTAGTTTACATAAAAGTAATTCAATCTTTTATTTTTTATTCTAGAGTATATAGTATAAGGTTTGATTTATAAAAAGATTTGCTAAAAATGAGAATTAAGTATAAAATGGAATATTTTGATACATGAAATTGAAAATTGTTATTCTGGTTTACAAACCATTATAGATGGAATGTAGTTTGGACACATTTATGTCTGTCCAAATCCTTTATATCTAAAAGCATTATTTTCTTCACAGAACTAATATTTTAGTGTGTAACCAGCAGAATTTTTTTAATGAAATTATTGATTTGGAAGGATATATATCATTAAAAATTTTTTTTAGTAATATGCAAAAAATTATACTACAAAATGAAGTCTATAAAAATTAATTTCTGATTCCATATTTACATCTATTTAAAAGCAGCTAGTTACTTTTTCAGTTGTAATAGAATAATGTTATCATAAATTAAAGATCTGGCAGTGATTTTTTAAAATAGTATCATAAAAAATTATATTTTTCATTTTCTTTTACTTATATATTTTATGCAAAAGTAATTTCGGTGTAATTGTTACAAAAACAGCACTTGCTGATATATGTCACTGGAAAGCATGATTTCAGTACTTCCATTTTATTTTTCTCCTTGTAGCTTTTGAAGATCAAAAGGTATTGGCATCCATTGAAGACCGCAGAAGAATGGATGAGATGCGATTTCAAAAAGCAGGAACTGGTCCTATACCCCGAACATATTCTTATGACCCTACAAAGCCTCGACCAGCAAATGCTGCAGTATCTGCTAAACAGCATAAAACATGAAGCCAATTGTAAATAAAGTTGTTACAATATTATAACTATGGATACCATTTTTATGAAATTTATGTTGTAAATTCTTTTAACCTTTTCCTTGTGGGTTCTATTGGTATTGCACTGACAGATTTTTTCCTTAACTGGTTCTGTTTGGAGATTATTAGAATTTCAACTTCCCAAGAATCTAATTGCATTGGATATAAAGTTTTATTTCTCTATTCTGTAGTCCCATAACTATCTGTTTACTCCTTCTCATATATGTCAGTTTGATTAATAATGAGAAAACACAAAAATTAGTATCCCCATTGTTGACAATAACAACAAATTTTAATTTTTCTTCTACTTGAAAGCCTCATGGTTTCCATTATACCTTTCAGTATTTTTGGGACCATGAAAGATGCATAATGAACTTTTTTTCTTTTGTTGCTATTTTATTAAAATTTGGGGAGGAGGATGGCATAAGTATCTTTATCATCTGGCCACAGTTCAAAGTTGCTTAGTCTGTTTCCAAATAACCCTCATATAGCTTTGAAATTAAATGTTAATCTAATTAACTAAACTGAACTTCACTTTTTTGACTGATCACTTTTCACCTTAAATTGTAATTGTATATATTGCTAATATAGTGTCAATTTTTATAAGATGTCAGCTTTGGTGTTCTAAACAAAAATTTATTTTTCTAAACAAAAACAAAACAAACTGTGATAAAGTTAAATTTACTTTATGCATAATATGGGACTGGTTATCGCACAGAATGGAAACTAATCACAGTTTACTTCACCGCGGTAAATGTATTCACATTATCCGAGAGCCCTCTGTATATTTGCTCGGCTGCTGCAGTGAGCACAATTCTTGTCTAACTATTATTTTTAGTGACATTTGATTTCATTAGTTTTCTCTCATATGCTAAGAGAAAATATTGTAATCTTCAAAAAATTATACCTAGAAATTACCACATTTTCACTTCTGCCAGACTAAAAAAACAATATAATTTTGAATCTGTTAACTTAGTGATTGGAGATATTGAAATCGGAATTAATCTGGAAAAAAAAGTTGAAAATTGTTAATGTTCCCTTCAATTTAGATGTGGAATCATCATATTAAGTTTTCACTCCCTACTATATGAGACTGTCAATGGCATATCAAGAATAAGTGGCATCTTAGACAAAATATGCTTTTCTCTTTCCCCTCCACCCCACCTTTCAGCTGTCTTCAGTGACTTTGTTAGGGTTGATGAGGCCCGACATCAACTATTAATTTTTAACACTTTCATCAGTTTCGACTTTTAAACATGCATTACTGTTTTACCTCGATGGTGCCCATTAGTACGATTGCAGGAGTATTTTTATTCCCTTTGCCAGCTTTCCCCCATTCGCCATGTTTCAAGGGGAAATTCTGAACTAACTGAGGCATCACATATTATATCCTCAGAATATTAAACTCAAAAATTTATTTCATATCTTTTTTATTTAAGAGGATGAAACAGTATTGTTAGGATTGAAAAGAGAAGAGATTGTTCAATAGCTTCGGAATAATTGATAAGATGATGTAGAGAAATAACATGAATTTTCTACTGGTATTAAATACAGTAAACATTTTTTTAGATAGGTTTCATGTTTTTAGATGTTCTAAGTGTGTCATAATAATTAATATCAGCTAATTTGTTGCTTTCCTGTGCTTTCATCGTTTTATACTCTTTTCCTCTCTGATATCTATGTCAGCTTCTTGGCTAGCCGAGTTTGTAATAATGTCATCATCATCTATTGTAGTGCTTGTTGATAAATAATTGTTTCCAGCTATCTCACAGCTGCAAGTCAAATTATACCCTTTTTTATATTTGTATGATATCATAAAGTGAGCCACTGGTTATTTGTGGATTGTGATTTAAGAGCAACCCATGTTTTGTGTTGTTTTCCGAACCCAATCCAAGGAACTTGGACTAATCCACTCAAAAGTTGAATCTGTAGTTAAGTACGGAAAGAGTGTTTCAGTGGGAGGCAAAGATGCTAAAATAAAGTTGTAGTCGGAGTTATTTTAGTTTACTAACTGTGATTTTTACATTTAATTGCATAAGAATTCTATCTTCAAGAAGCAATAGTATTCTCAACTTTCTATTTCCATAATATCGCACATTTGGTGTTTAGATTTATGGAGGGGGGGGGCGACTATGTATTTTGGGTCCTCTTTATGTTGACCGACTGATCAAAACTTCTTTACTGCCAACATTCTGCACCACATTTCTTTTTATCGAGCTCATTACATTTTTAATTTGCCATTTTCATATAAACATGGGCCAACAGATAGAGTACTCTACAAATGCTTTTGCCCGAAATTCGACATATATCTACAATTTTGATGTTAAGACAATATACTGATATTCATTTCTCTTGCTTGTAGCTCTAATTTAACGCATTCTTACATATAAAAATAGACCAACTTACAGATAATTAACCATTGATGTATTTGACTCAGAAATGGACATATATTTACAATTTTGGTTTTAAAAGTGTAGGATGGATTTCATCCAAAATCCGAAACATGCTTATCGTTTTAATGTACCACAAACCAAATTTTATATCTCTAATCCCTTTTCTTTTCTTTCTTTCTTCTTTTTGGCATTGTGTTCCTAAAACGTGATCAGAAGATCAAAGAATTTAATTCTAATATTTTTTTTTTTTTTTTTTTTTTTTTTTTCGGGCTCGGTTAGATTTAAAACAGCGGATCATTAAAAATTTGGAATCGGCATTTGTAACGATTACAATTCTCTTTCTTTCTATACTTTGAAAAAAGAATCCTTTCTTCGTGTATATTTGTGCACTTTTGCACTTAATATTTACCGCTAATATTTTCTTTTAGTTTTAAAAATTTTGCATTTTTTTAATTTGACTTTCAAAGTTTCAGCATTCATCTTGAGACCTTTTCTCCTCCTAACTTTCTAAAAAAAAATTTGGCTCATATTTCTTTAATAATTTTTATCTGATCCTTATTATGAATTTTGGGCTTTCATTTGTTGAAACAAGCAGCAAATATTTATTTCTTAAGGTAGAGAAAATCATTCTGTGTCTGTACAAAAAACAAATTTTCCGCCAAGTTTTTGTATCTAGTGATTTACAAGCGAATTTCAGCCTCGCTTGTCGGAATCTTGATTCTTATACATCTTTGATATCCTGTCTGACTTAAAGGGGGGGGGGCACAATGTAATCCGCTACTTTTCATTCTCGGATTCAAAAAGCCTTCCCGTTTTTGCGTGTGTGTCAGGAAGCGTTTATATCGTCCAAAAAGGGGCGAGAGGAAAGATGAAAAGAGGAGACATTTACATTTGGTAATAGGATAGACTCCTTTTCGGATCCTGAAGCGAGCAATATTTTTTTAAATTACGTTGCTAAGAATTGAATGTTGCTTCCCAGCCTAGTTAGTTCCATCGCAAGGAAGACAGTTTTATAGTTATAGAATGCTGAACTATTGCCGAATCAATGACCTCCGGCATCGGCAACACATCTGGAGACCATTTGATGACGAATTTGGAGACAAAATCGATCAGGCCAAAATCAACAAGAACTTTGAGGCAGAGCCATTAGAACGCGAATCCTAATGATATGAAAATTCTTTGCTCTGGTTCTTAAATTATAAAATACCAGGGGACAGAGCTGAAATCAATCGAGTATTGAGTCGTGTGCCGTATTCAAGTGTGAGGCAGCATAGAGACGTGTGCTGTGTAGCCAGTCATATACACTCATGTCCAAAATTAAGGTCACAAAAATGTTTTTCAAAGTAATTCTAAATAGCTACCAGTAAAATTTAAACAAATTATATTTTGTATATTGTGAAGGACCGATAACACGATATTAACCTTTGTTGTGGGAAAAATATATTGTTTAGCATTAGTTTTTGAGGAACTACTGAAATTACACCGTTTAGGCATCTGGGATTTTTGCCTGCAATTTTGTGAATATTGCATTAAAACAAAAAAAAAATTTAATATGTTTCCAGTGAGAATGAGTTCTCATAATCGTTTAGATGATTCCTTGAGATGGTGAGCCGTCGGCAGGCTTGAAGCAGGGCAGTCTCAGGTGGAGGTGGCTCGATGGTTACAAGTGGCCCCGAAAGTAGTATTCAGGTTGTGGAATCAATTCCAAACATGTGGTACTGTAACCAGGAAAGCCGGCCAAGGCTGTCACAGAGCAACGATGCCTGCACAGGATCGCTATTTGGCATTAAGCGCACGACGGCATAGGCTGACAACGGCTCCTCAACTTGCTCGTGACCTTACTGCTGCGTCTGGAATAAGAATTTCTAGACAAACAGTATACATACGGCTAACAGAGAGGGCCCTTTATGCCCGGCAACCAGTTGAGTGCGCCCCTTTGACTGCATCCAACTGAAAAGCCCGGCGCAACACATCAGTCTTGGGCGCAGCAAAAATGGGGGCATGTTCTTTTTAGTGATGAGTGGAGATTTACCACACAGAGTGACACTCGTCGAATCTTCATCTGTAAAGAGCGAGGAGCTCGCAATCATTCCTCCTACGTAAAAGAAATCGACAGATTTGGTGGCAGAGGAATCCTTGTCTGGGGTGGCATAATGTTGGGCAGTTTACACCACTGCACGTCTTCGATGCGAGTACTGTCGATACACATCGCTATAGGGATGAGATCCTTGAAGCCTATGTGAGGTTGTTCCGGGATGCTTTTGGCCCAGACTTCATGTTTATGGACAATAACGCGCGTCCACACAGAGCCCAGATCGTTGATGATTTTTTTGAGGAAGAGGATATTCGACGCATGGACTGGCGATCGAGGTCTTCGGATGCAAGTCCTATTAAACATGTTTGGGATGGCCTCGGAAGAGCCATTGCACAGCGTTATCCCCCTCCTAATACCCTCCAAGAGTTAAAAGCAGCGCTTTTGGAAGAATGGGCTTTGTTGCCCCAAACATTTATTGACACCCTTATAAACAGTATGAAAGCTCGTTGTGAAGCCTGTATAGCAGTGCACGGTGGTCATACTCCATATTAGACAGGCTTTCCCTGAGATAAATGCTTTATCTCTGATTCATAATGTAACACTTTTTGATATAACCTGTTTCTCAATTCCCAATTAAAA
This sequence comes from Argiope bruennichi, assembly GCF_947563725.1. Taxonomy (NCBI): domain Eukaryota; kingdom Metazoa; phylum Arthropoda; class Arachnida; order Araneae; family Araneidae; genus Argiope; species Argiope bruennichi. The sequence continues at coordinate 129,095,996 of NC_079159.1, forward strand.
TCTTTTCCATGTTGTTATGTGTCTATGTTCTTTCTTCCATTGTAGTGTACCTCGGTGCCAAATTTCGTGGCAACAGAATGAATAGTTTTTCATTTTTCGCAGATTTTATGTTTGTGACCTTAATTTTGGACATGAGTGTATTTAAGTCATTGTGATGTAGAAAAGACATATTCATGTCTCTTTACTTAATAATTGCCTAATTATAATGAAAGATGTTGATCCTCTTTTTCTGATAGATTTTCTTTCCCGAAGTCAATTCATAAAAGGTAGTAAAGGACCAAGTTTAAACAGACGGAGCTCCCAATCACGAAACATCTCCGGATTTTCTGTAATCTGTTTGCACATGCACCGATTTTTATCAGTCGGCATTTTAAGAGCGATACAGTGTTTCAAATTTCATACACTTCGCAAAAAAGAGTGGGAAATATCTGGACGAAATTGCATTTTAAATAATACTTTCACACTTTTAATTCTTATAGAAAAATCGACATGTTAAAGAGAAAGTTATTTTTATAAAAATTTCTGTCATTTAAGAAGGCACCAGTTTTTCAAAAATGAAATTCATCTTATCTAGAAAATAATTTCAGTTTGCCTTTCGGAAAAACTCTTGTATCTAAACAATCATTTAGTTTAGTAACACTCATGCACGCGCAAAATAATTGTCGAATTGAATTAGTATTTTTGATTCATATATATGTAGGACAGTGTCTGGGGGTAAAGAGAATTTTTGAAAAAGGAATAATAATATCCGAATGAAACATTTCAATATTAGACTATGTACACCAATGGGATAAGACAGTTTAAGTAGGAGCATGGTTCACCTGTGAGATGGGGATGCCCAACTTGGTCAAGGCCTGAGAAGGATTTGCTTCCGTTTCTTCTTTTAAAACGAAGCGCGTAAACAGCGTCAGACCTCACATGTCCATTGCAGCCGCAAGAATCGAGTGTTTCTCTTTGCGAGCCTCCACAATTACCATCGGTGGTTGTGGCTAACCTCTCCTGTTGAATGCCAATATCCGTCGTCATCTCTTACAATCGAAACCAACTAAATATTTCAGTTAATCACCACCCCTGAAAGAAGTTTGCAGCCAATATCACTTCCTACATATATGAATCAAAAATACTAATTAAATTTGACAGTTATATAGACACATGGTATTCTAGACGCAAGTTTTTAATATAAACGTGTTGCTGAAGGTCGTTTCCATTAAAACGTGTTAAATAATACAAAATAGTCATATATACATTTTTTACAATATTTAAGAAAAGTTGCGCTAAATTTGTTTTTTTCAAATGCTCCCAATCAATAACAAATTCTCAGAATGGTCAGCACACATAGTAGTTAAATCTTAACACTCATATTTGTTCCTTTCCCTAGACAATATTGCAAATACAATGTATGCGAAATTTCAGTCAGATATTTTAAAGATAATTTCAGTTATCGTTATTATTTTAATAGATTGTATGTAAAACTAAAAGAAAAAATGTGTGTTAAAGGAGTCACAGTAATTTTTATTATTCTTAATAGAGGATTAAAATATTGTAGCGTAAAAGAAATGTATAGCACTTTAAAAAATTACTACCAGTATTACATTTTGATGTAGGAAAGCATATTAAATAATATGGTACAGTATATAAGTAATAGTACCTTATTATTCTTACAATGACAATGGAAAGTAATATGGATGCATCTAAAGGCACTGAATAATTTTTGAAGAGAATCTAGAAAAAAATTATTCGATTTTTGTTTTGCATAGTATTTGATTCATAGGTTGTTTTATTTCCGATGTATGGGTGCGGGAACTTTATACATAACGCGTGCAGTAAAACATGAATCTGAGAAAAAGTAAAAATTTTTAGAGGCTAAGTTTTAAAAGAAAATTATTTCGGAATTTAAAAATAATCTTATTTACCCTCATTTCATTGGAGGATTTCTCTGTTTATAAATAATCTCCATATTATCACATTAATAATGCAAATTGAAAAGAAACGTGTATTTTCAGAGGTCTAAATTTTTCAAAACTATGGGATTTCAGCATCATTCATCTGATTGAGAATAATAATATTAAACTAGCTGTTAAAAGTTTCTCTATTTATAAATAATGTCCTCGTTGTTAATAATATCAGTAAAAAATTTTGTAGAAATATTGAGAAAAAATAAATAAGTAAGTAAACCTTCCGTCTTAAAAAAATAACTCAAATTATTTTTTAAAGATTTCCTTACATAAATTAAGAAAAGTATCAATAACATTAATGCTTATATGAAAAGAAAAGGAATAGGTTACGAAATCTAGGACCAACAAAAGCGGTGACCTTTGCTTCTTTTAGAATAGCTGTAAACTAATTTCGTATTAGAAAAATATTAGGCAAGTTTTTTTTTTTTTCCTCCCCTTCCTTTCCTTTCTTTCTTTTTTTTTTTTTTTTTTTTAAATTTCAAAAAGCATTTCTCAAATAAAAAAAAATATTCAGAAAAATTTACCTTTCCCTTACCAATTATATTTCAGATATACAGTTTTTTAAACCAATAAGGAACTGCTTGAATTTAAATCATTACATAATAATTTTTTTTTCCTTTATGAAATATTTTAAGACATATTTACCAGCTATAAGTTTAGAATGTAACGTTTCATTATTATTCATTTTCACTCGTAACATATTTACATTCACTATATAACATTCTAAAACTTTCATTTCAAAGCAATCCATTTGTACAATATAATTTACAAATATTCAATGAATCGAACTTAACACAAAAGAATGTCAACGCCATTCTTTTGTTTTTAATCTCTCAAACTTTCGTCAATTACGAAGCAAAATCTTTATGCGACTTTTTTTTTTTTATCGTGTGGCATTGCATAAAAGGAATTTAATATTTTTCTCCAATTCAGGTTTATATAATTTTATGAGAAATGCGAAGTAACAGAAATAATTCATTTGCTTGAAAATTCTATTTTTGTGTTGGAACTTATAAATAAGCGGAAACAGCAAATGATAGAGCATGTAAATCTTATTGCAGAAGAAAAACAAAAGCGAAATTTAATTAGCTACGGTGCCCTCTGTTCATATTGCTGGTTCTGAGACGATTTCGGATGCATAAGTTTTTCGGCAGATTTTTTTAATGCGTCTTATTACGATTGACATCAGGAATCATATAAAAGAAAAAAAAAATTCTTGGTTTCTTTTAATAAAAAGGAAGAAAACTCATTTTTTCCTATTAATTATCTTTATTTATCATTTATTGACACTGATTAATCGGATATTTCGGGGGAAAAAATCTTAGATGGTATTCTTTTCCTGTTATTAAATTTAACTGCATTAAATTATTATTATTATTTGAATGGTTTTCTTGTCATCTGCATGGAAACAACAATAGGCAATATGATAGTATTTAAGCCATCGGAAATATTAAAGATTTTTTTAAATACTTTGCAAGAACCAAAACTGGGAATTATTTACTTATATATTACATTTTGCTAAACTAATTTTATGTGCTATGCAGATTAGATTAGAGTATCTTATAGACTCAGCTTGACTTTTACCCTCTTAATAAGTAAAATAAATTGTAGATAGTATCATTTTTTGAATACCACTGTAAAGTGTTTTTTAATTGTAAAGCGTGTTTGAACCGCTGAACAAAAGAGGACAGATTTTTTTCGAAAATTCTGTAAATGCAAGGCGATTTTTATTGGATTATTTTGTTAAAGAATAAAATACATAAAGGGATTAGAAAACTTTTACAAATGACGATCTTTAAAATGATACTATTTAACAGTGTCATAAAAGATTTTATGATTTTGTTAAATAGTATTTTGAAATTAAAAATTAATTTTTAAAAATGAAATCGTTAATTTATTATATATAATTATTATTTATATTAGTGAAATAATGTATTAACTTTAGTGTTTTTAACTCCTAAAATTATATAATTTTGAGAGCCACATACCTTGCATTTAGCTGTAACTTACCTATACACGATACCAATTTGTTAAATCCTTTCCACAAAACATGTTTAAGAAATTTACAATAATTAAAAAAATGTAATATTTATTATAACATTTAAAAATGGTAATTTTAAGGAGCTATTATTTATCTAATAAATATTTTCTAATTAACAAAATTTGCAATTTTGTTAGTACAATTTATGTGCATTTCTCTTATTAAAATTTTCACTGAAAAAATAAAATGCAATTCCAATAAAAACAATGTTATTTTATTTTCGAGTCTATAGAACTAATGATTTCACTTCTCTTTTATGTACCTCTCGAACACTTTGTAACAAAAAAAGAACGAAAAAACAGCTTTATGTTAAAGAGATAATTTATTATTTGCATTACAATTAAAAAATATTTTAAATAAAAAAAAATTTTACGAAAAAAAATTAATTTAAATAAATAATTTTAACGCGAACATTATATTTTCTTCATTAAAGAGAAATCCACGGTACATTAAAAATGAAATAAATAATATAAAAATTTTAATAAGCAAAACAGTTTTTTTAACCACATTGTCAATCAATCATATTACTGATGATATATAAAAATCATTGAAGCCAACATTTAGATTTTCTATTATCCACTTAAAAAAAATATTTACATTTGAATGAATTTCTGTGCCTTACGAAGGGTGTATTTAAAAATCTATGAAAGAAAATTTATCAGTGACAATTTATTTAAAATGTTACTTTTATTTTTAAAAGGGCTTAAAAATAAGCCATGTTTCTTTATATATATACATATATATAAACAGGGCTAATTATCATGCTAACCGGGCATAGACAATTTAATTAGTTGAATATCAAGTAGTTTCCATAATGGAAAAATATTAAATATATAAGAGAAATTATAGCGTTTATATCCGTTTAGCGGGTATCATATATGGGATTTGTTTGGAGCATTGAATATCCCCAGATACCTCTTTAATAATTAAATAAATAAAATAATTGCAAAACCAAACTTCTCTCGGCAGATTTTTTTGTAAAATTGTGTGTGTGTTTTGAGAAAATACTTAGATACGAATCACATACTGATTACATATGAATATTTTTCAATCTTACCAACATATGAACTAGTCATTTAAATAAGAAAAAAATCATGAATGCTCTTAATTTAACATGTTAATCGGAACAATCGGCTATACTACAGTGTTCATTTTAAAGTTTACCTATCATTACACATATTTTTAAATTTACACTGTTTTACCAAGATGAAATCGGGTCCGTGATGGCGCTATATGATGAGCAGATAAAGAAAGGCTCTAGTAGTTAGTTATAAAAAAGTATTTTGTGTTTGTGCACAAAATCGCGTTTTTTCAGGAAAGACATCTATACAGATAAAGTTAAAAAGTAAAAGTATTGAATATACATCTATAGTTATATAAAGCTCAATGTGTGTGTGTTGGCACTCTACAGGAAAGACCATTTGACCTACAGGTACCAAATTTGGTACGTGTATACTTTGGAGGTCGGGAATGTGCACCTGCTGTCCCTTTTTTTGAAATTTTAATTATTAATTAAAAACTAACTTTCCCGCCAAAAAAATCATTCCTTTCCCCACCACCAAATGAGTAAGGCTTCAGCATTTTTTTTCCCCAACAGTAATGAGGCTTAGGCTTAACATTTTTCGGCCGATTATTTTAAACGATTCTGTTTATTTTCTTAATTTTTGATGCATTTGAAATTAAATGTTGTTAATGAATCGATCTCTCAGATTCATTCTGAAGTACTTTTGAATTAAAATAAAACAGAATAAAGGAAATTAAAAATTTCTAATCTGCATAGAGTTACCCCAACTGGCGTAGAAAAATTCACTCATTTGCGTTACCATAACTGCCTTTGAAAATTCACGCATGCGCATTGTGTTCTGATTGTTTACATCTATTTTCAACAGAAGCGGACCACAGAGAGGAGATCTCTTTCTCTGTGAAGCGGACTTGATTTAAATTATTTTTAGGTTAGTTGTATGCTTTTGTAATTAAATTGTATTTATGTAGTTTAAGTTCATCGTTTTTTAAGTAATTTTTTAGCCTGTTTTCGACCGATTATTTTATACGTTTCTGTTTATTTTCTTAGTAAAATTTACAATTAAACATTGTTAATTAATAGACCTGCTCATGATGAATCTGAAAAAATTTTGTTGACAAATTCTTGAGATATTACATAAATTAAGAAAGATATTCTTTAGTGCCCATAAGATTTAAATGCTCAGTGACTCTGTTTTCAGTAATCATATTACAAAAAAAAAAAATGCTTTGTTTCAGTAAAAAATATTATGATACTAATTGCAGATTAATCATTTCCACTTTAATTTAAAGCATAAATTCTACAGGAGCTAACAGAAAATTAGAGAGATACAGATTATGTTATTACTGAAGGCCTTTATAATATTATGAGTGAATTGAAATTTGAAGTTTTAAAATATTTTAATGAAGAAGCTATTAAAGTTGGAATTACATAAAATATTTAATAATTAAAATTTTAACGAGCATTAAGATTGCCGAACCGGTTGGTCACCAAAGGCGACTAGTATATAAATAAAAAAATAAAGCAAAAAGAGCGTCTCGATCCGTAGATCCGCAACACAAGCGTCGTTCATGTTATTCAAATCTCTATACTCGCTTGGAAATGGAAGTTAAATATAGTTATTTCAATAGTTAGTTATAAAATAGGTTTGTGTGTGCGTGTGTGTAAAATCGCGTTTTTTTTTTTTTTTTTTCAGGAAAGACACTCTATATAGATAAACTTAAATGCTAAACTTTATCTAAATATAAAATTTAATTCAAATCGTTAGAGCAGTTTCCAAAATACACGAAATAAATTTATATATATATATATATATATATATATATATAAGAATTGCTTGTTTAAAATTATAAAATATTTATTTTTCTGTGGAGGTTGAGTGTGAAAGAAATATTTTTGATATATAGTGAGATATGTAGCTTATTGATTCTAGCGATAATCATTATCACTCGATGGCTTCGAAAAAGCATCGGCCTATCTCTTTTCGAAATCAGAGGCTGTCTGCATGCGATCAGTAAGTCCTACAGATTCTAGATTTGGACTCTAAATGGAGAGGGCTCCGTCCTAGACGGAGCAGGAGTTGCTTCCAAGGGTTGTTTCGCCGCACAAGACGGAAACCAGAGCACAAAGCCCCTGGACTGGTCCTTCTCAGGACCATTGCGGAAAGGGGGAAGAGGGCTCTTCCTCAGATGAAGAAGTTATGGATGTTTGCGCAAGCAGGAAGAATAAAGATGAAGTTCCAATTAAAGATCAGAGGCCGTCATCACCATCGTCGGTCCAAATCACAAAGGAGTATATTGCAGAGCACAGCCTGGAAATCACGCAAGCAATATCCTTAAAAGAAAATCTCTGAAACTGGGCCCAGGCATTCGCTTCAGCAAAGGACACCCAAGTGAAGAAAGAGATACAGCAGGTAAGCGGCTGTTTGAATAGTTTATTGCTTAACCTAGGGATCCCCCTTTTTAAACTCCCCGAAAATGTTAGGAAACTGAATTTAATTTGTGAAAGGGTCAGGATCAAAAATGCCCCTAGCGCAGCCTCCAACTTAGAAAAAAGTAACGAAAAATCCAACGTTAAAGCTGCACCTAAAAGAAAATTAGACCTAAGTGATAGTAAAAATAAAAATGTCAATTCGCCGAAAGGCACCCCAGTAAAAGAAAGTAAAAAAAGAGTAGCTGATGAGGATGGGTTTATAGCCCCGGCTGCCCACCTCATCAGAAAAGTTAAGAACTTAAAAATAAATAATGATAAAAATGAGGAAATTACAACTAAAAAAGTTCCAGAAGGTATAGAAGAGGTTGCGCTAGACGACGAGATCGATGCCGAACTCCCACCTGCACAACCAAAACAAAGAAGAGTGCCGCCCTTCTTTGTTACCCCCAGAGCAGACTTCAGAACGATGCTCAGTATTCTAAAACTCGAGGCTCCTTCCCTATGCTCAGTAATGGGCAATAAATTCTTAAAAATCACTGTAGAGACTGAGGCAGAGCACCTGAGCCTTTCCCACCTCCTCGAAGCTCAGGGTGCTGAGTTTAAAACTTTCATGCTTAAAATTGATAGGCCCATAAAGGTCGTCCTTCGTGGACTTCCCTCCTGCACTCCTATTGAGGAAATAAAAGCGGAATTACAAAAGGAAGGGTTCACAGTTGTCAGTATCACTCAACTGTCTAAATTCCAAACCAAGTCACCGATGCCGTTATTCTATGCACAAATTGCAACCGGCCCTCTGTCAGAAACGGTCTACACTCTCACTGAAATGTTTGGCACGAAAATTTCAGTGGAGCGATACAGAGGAAGGAAGGGGCCTTCTCAATGCTGGCGGTGTCAGGGCTTCTTCCACAGCTCTGAAGCTTGTAAACTACCTGTTAAATGTGTAAAATGTGCAGGACCTCACAGGGCTAAGGACTGCACACTAGCCTACGAGGATAAACTAACCTGTGCAAATTGTTCAGGTGAGCATGCTGCGAACTGGCGCCAATGCCCCCGTTTCCCTAAACCAAGTGGTAGAAACAACACCACTACTAATTTCCAAAAAAACCACCCCTCCAAAAAATCCATATGGGATATACCCAGGATGCATCGACCTCTTAAAAATTTCAGAAAAGTGAAAAAAAATGTGTCATTCTCAAAAATTCTGACGAATTCAGAGGCAGAATTTCCTCCATTAGAGACCCCAGTGGAGAGCGAAACAATCGCACCAGCTGCTAAAACCCCTATTCCAAATCAGTCGGTTCCAGTGAATGCAATAAATACAAAAATTTTTACCGACATCTTTTCAGGCCTAGCTATGCTCATGAGAGAAGATTGGTGCGAAACACCTCTTCTACTCCAAGCTTATAGAAAAGCTTTACCAGCAATTCGTGCTGCATCCCACTGTGCTAATATGGCGTATTTTCTTTTCAACGAATACGTCAGTTTTAGTTACGGTCCCCAACGTTAACATTCAATCGTAACAACACAATAAACTTGCATAATCTTAAAGTTTGCACCTGGAACGCAAATAGTCTGCTGCCCAGGATCGCTGAGGTGAGAGACTTTGTATCAGAGTAAAATCTTGATGTGTTTTTGGTTCAAGAGACCCTACTCCCTCCAGAGTGCACACCCCTAATCGCTAATTATCGGATTTATAAAACTGATAGATCTGGAGATAGTTTTAATCGTCAGCGCATTTACGGAGGCACCTGTATTTATGTGAAATCAATAATTGAACATCACGTCATCCCCACTCCCATTTTAGAGAGGATGGACGCGACAATTATTGAGGTTAAATTAGGAAATCTCCCCCTCTCAAAATTGTGTCAGCATATGTTCGATCTGGGAGTTCGTACATGTTCCCTCTGGAGGATTTGAAAAAACTTTTAAATTTAGGCCCAAACGTCATCATTGCGTGCGATATGAATGCAGGTCATATCACTTGCAGTTGTTTAATTATCTTGCAACGCAAGACGGAATCAATGTTTTGGCGCCCCACTCCTCAACCCATATTAATCAAGTTAGCTCTAATGATTCCGTCATAGATTTCGCAATATTAAAGCTAATTCCTTTCCACTCTCAAATCAGGGTGCTAAATTGTTTAGATTCAGATCACCTTCCAGTAGTTTTGACTTTTAATACTGGAACCTTTTCTCTAAATTCACCAGCACAATTCTCCACCAACTGGGAGAACTTTCGGCATATCTTAAATTCAAAATACCTTCCTCTCTTCAAAATTAATAGCAATGATGACGCTGAATTTGCAGTTGGAAGTCTAGGAAAAATTCTAACGGAGGCGCTCGCAAAAGCCTCAAAACCAAAATTGAATAAACCTCCAGAGAAGCTTCCTTTAGAAATCCAAAACAAAATTAAACTGCGAAACTACCTGCGAAGAGTTTGGCAACGTTCTTACGATCCTCAAGTGAGAACGGAGCTTCGCAGAACCCAGGATGAGATTTCGGCCGTATTCACCAACCGTTGTTAAACATCGGCTGATGATTAAACGCTGTTCAGCAGTCAAATCGGTATTCACCACACCAAACCCGTTGTCAATTTCCCCCTGTTTTCCCCCATTTTTTGATTCATGGACTTCCGATGATCACATTTGATCAACGGTTTTCCGCATGCGCAGTTCTCAAGAAGGACAACTGTTACATTAGTTTTCAAACAAACATGGAGGATTTAGATACATTGGAACTATTGCAGTTGATATCAGATAGGAGGTGAATAATTTACACTGATAGAGTTTCTGATTTGGATTTGTTAGATGAATGTGATTTTGTTTCCAATGCATTTTATATTTGAGAAGGAGAAATTAAGCATCAATATTTTACGAAACAGTGCTGTAACTACTGAAGAGAAATTGTGTATTGCCTTACGTTTTTTTGCTTCAGGAAGTCATCAACAAATAATTGGTGATTTCAATCAAACTATCCAGTCATCATGTTGCCGGGCTATAAATGAAGTATCTAGATGTATAGCTGAAATGAGGCCAAGATTCATTTACCTACCAAATAATGAATCTGAGCGACTTGAGGTATGTTTACATTTATCCCTTTTACATCGTTCATATGGGAATCCCTTTTTATTGTTATATCCGAGTTGATTTTTGATTATTATTTTCTGGAATTAAAATTAGAATCTGTCATTTGTATAATTCCGTGAACATTCAAATTTTTGAAGCAAAGGAATTATAATTAAAAGAATTTTCTAAACTTATTAATACCTTTTAGAAAACTCATCAAGTTTAGTACGATTATACTGTTTTTTGTCAATACTGTTTTACAGTTTTTTGTTCCTTAAAATACTTCCATTAAAAACATTTTATTGCATATTTTCTATCTGGTTAATCTAATGACTTGCTAATAAAATAAGTTATTTCATATCTATACATATTCATATCATTTGTGTAGTCTTATAGTTTTTTTAATTATGTTATTATGGCGATATAAGTTATTAAAAATTGATAATGTATGTATGTAAAATTTTTTCAAATCATTTTTAATTAACTTTTAATATTACTTTTATAACTAGAATTCATCTGTAACAGTTTTTGCATTTGTTATGCTATAAGAAAATTTTCCCATTCTTTACATAGACAGTGTACATGTTAATCAATTTTAACCTTGCTCCTTTTATTTTTCAATTTTGTAAATCTGTAAAAATATAATAAAGAATTCAAGTATTAAAGATTATTTGCAATATAAACTTAACATTTTAATTATGCTTTATTCCATATTGAAAAATCTTATTCTTCTACCCCTACCATTATACCACTGTATATCAAAGATTACGGCAGATTTTTGTATGAATAAAGCAAGAAGGGTTTTTGAGAAACAACCACCTAAATAATAAAAGATTAGGAAAAAAAATATTCTTTCTGTAGAATATTTCCAAAGTTATCTGCAATCACTTACAAATATTTTAGAATGCACATTTCTAGTGATTGAGAATAGAATATCTTATGTCTTTTTTTTATATATATAAAAAAGTTTTAAAAAGTACTGTATAAATGAATTCTAAATTTAGTTACAAAAAATGGAATTTTTGTCTTATATCAAATATTATAATATTTAAAAAATTTAATATTATAATCAAATAAATTATAATATTTGTGTTTATACTATCAATTTTTAAGTATGTCATGTAAGTATTATTGTTAAATTAGCAATTTTTTTCATTAGTTATTTATAATATAATTAATTCTTATTTCACATTTCTCAGATTAAAGACTTGCAAAGATATGGAAGAAATAAGGAACAGCCTTTTCCTGCTGAAAAAAAAAAAAAAAAAAAAAAAAAAAGAAAGAAAGAAAAGCAACAAACAAAAAAATCTTTTTCATCTGTCTGGTGATGATTATACAGGATTGCTTTTTGTATTTTTGAAACTTTCCTGTATGACTCATTTCCATGATTGTACACTGTTTTCACATGGGTATATAAGTTTTTTTTTTTTTTTTTTTTTTTTTAGTAAATTGATTTTTTATGTTATTATTTATTTTATAGAAAAAGAATTATTGCAGTTTTTATTATGATTAATAATTAGAAATTTAAAGAAATTACTTTTGTTACTTATAAATTGTGTGATATAAAAATGTGCTTAGTTACTCAATATAGCTAATCTCTTTTACAATATCAGTTTACTTCAGCTTTAATCTTCAACAATGTGTATAAAATTAACATTTTTTAAAGAAATCAAATTTTGACCTTTGTTATCTGCTGAAAATGATTACCAATTTTTATTAATGTTTTCCTTCTCATTACATAACAAATTTTAACATTATTTCTAATGTATTCTCTACCTGATTATTTTTTGAATTTATCTGTATAGAAATGACTAAATAATTCCTTATTCCCATCTTTGAAAATCAAATGTATTTTTAATTTGATGTTGTTCTTTTTATGATTTATAGAAAATGACATGCATGTATGACTCATATCAGTGTAGTTATTTTTTAGTGGTTTTATGTGCTCATTATCTTATTACAATATGTATATGTATTAGAGAAATAAAAAGACACATATAGAAGAATTTTGTATTAAGAATCAGCATTAATGTTGCACCTCTATTGACACTTTCTTGTAATTCTTGTAGAAGAATTTTGAATTAATAATCAGCATGAATGTTATATTTTAAAGTACCTTTCATGGAACTTTGTTTTAATGCTTGTAGAAGCTGTAACTTCTCTGTCAGAATTTTCTTTTGTAATTCATATATGTTACTTTTCAAGTCAAATTTGAATAAAATAGATTTTTGTATACAGAAGTCCTTTTTTAATTTTGCATATTTTAAGACATTCTGAGAAGTGTGTGAAAAACAAAGAAAACAGATTAATTGTGATTTGAAAATTTTGGAATTTGAAAAACAAGTATAGATAATAACTTATCCGAGTTAATTCAAATTTCTACAAATTATGATGCAAATATAAAATTTTAAAAAAGAGGTTTTTATTTTAAAAATTCAACTTAATTTAACTGACAGTTTAATGTAACCTATTAGAATAATATTTAAGATGATTTCAAGAAAAAAAATTTTGTGAAAAATTCTTTTACTTTTTTGAAACATTTCAATTTGGATCATCTTTCATCAAATTTAAATATAGAAAGAGATTCCTTGTTTAAATACACAAGATCCTGAGTTGAAAAATTTGACAATTAAACAAAGGAAATTATGCTGACTTAACAGTATTTAGTTAGATGTTGTGCTCATAGGTTTATGATTTCAGGAAGTAATGATTGTCATGAAGATATGAATAATTAAAAACATCGTTGGAAATTAATATAATAAAGTGACAGATATTATTCAAGTATGAGTAGAAACTAAATGTTAAAATATCAAAAAATTAATAACTTTTTTGGTACAAAATCCTGGGAATAAAAAAAAAAAAAAAAAAAAAAGGCCAAAACTTGTTGAAACGAATGGAATTTCACATTTACTTGAAAGAATTAAAATATCATTACTAGTTTCTGACAGGCTAATCAAGTTAAACTGTGTTGCTTTTTGATTAAGTTTGAATCATCAAGCAGAAAGTGTTAAAAAATTTATTGTTGGTTGTTGATGTTTTTCCACTCAATTTATTTGTACAAAAGTGAGTGGTGAGTGCTTATGATGTGCAAATTAATCATTTCTTTTATTCAAGGATAGCAATTCTAAAATAAGTATGGTTGTCATCAATATTTATATTATTTTTATGCAGATTTGTAATGGCAAGATTGTGAAGTACATGTTGTCAAACTGACAATTAACTCATTCAAATTTAAAGAGTTGTTAAATTCATTGTTTATAAAAAGTTTTAGATATGAGATACAAATGAGCTAATTCACTTCCACAATAATAAAATATTATAAAAAATTATTGCATGAATATTTATTTTGGCAAAAAAGGCTCTTGTTTTTCATAAGAATTCTTCAATATTCATATACAATTTTCATTGACTTTTGTTTATAATTTGAATTTTCTGATTTGCAGCATATATTCTGAATGTATATATTCTTCTTATATGTATATATTCTGACATTTATAACAATAAATTTATATCTTTTTTAACAAAATATATGTAAAAATTTAATATTCTGATAGTTAATAAAAGAAAATTTTTCCATATTTGCTTTTCGATGGAAATAAAAGCATACCACAGAATAAGTATTTTTTACTTTTATTCCGCTTTGAGGGAAAAAAATTATCTCAAACACTACTGAATATGTAGACAGCTAATACATATTTAAATATTGACACCAAAAACAATCTTAGTATTTTTTTTTAAATATAATATATTGTGGAAGTTTAAAACCTATTTGTTTAAAAATAAATGCTGAAAGTCTAATAACAATCTTAAAGAGAAGTTTGTAATATATGCTATAAACTTCATGCAAACAATTATATGGGATTGCCAGAGATATCATTGCAATTTAAATAACCTTTGGAAATTGAAATATTTTGTGTAAATAAAAATTATTTACTAATATGAAAGTCATAATACTTGTAAGCAAGATTTTATACACTACATTTTCTCCTCTTTTATTATATTAAAAATACAGGATACTATAATTTTTGTTAAATTCATTGTTTAGAAGAAACTTCAATGAACTCCTCACTTGCGAAATCAGTTTGCAGCAGTTTGTTATTTCTATTGTTTATGTATATACTCTATAATTATATAAAAAATGTTTAAATATTTCCATAAGTAAATGAACTAATTTAAGGTTAATATGCATTTTTTTCAAATATTTAATTCAGATAGACCTTTTGTAAAAGTTTAATTCATTGGAAAACTATTCAAAGCACAGCTAATATGCATATTCTCAATTCAAAAGAGAGCAAATGCTCAAATGTTTTATTACATAATAATAGAGTGGAAATTTAAAATATACTTGGTTAATAATGTATAGTCAGAGAAACAATCATACGAAAAGCTATAATATCATGTAAGCAAATCGGTGAGATTATCACTAGGCAATATCACCTTCGTTTTCTCGTTTGATCCTTGTACACATCTGGGAAAGAAACAAAATAACAACAAAAACACGAAACAGCGCCACCCATCAGCTGATAATCATGTGATATATATAGACCAATGAAGATCCATTTCCGGTTGAAAAAGGCAGAAAAAGCTGATTGTCGTAACCTTGATGCTTAGTCGTGAAATTACCGTTCGTGAATACCAATGATCATTGGTTGATGATTAATCGTTGATCATGGGTTGAACGATCCGATGTTTAGCAACCGGTTTGGTGAATACGGCCGAAAAGGGTTAAAACTAGGTCACTTTGAACAACGGCGAGCTTATCAGTTAGAAAACCTAGACACACGTGGCCTCTGGCGCCGCTCTTCCTTTCTTCGAAAACCCTTCTCCCCGATTCCCACCGTAAGAGGGGGAACGGGGGAACTCGCCCTTGCTCCCATTGAAAAGGCGGAAATTTTAGCTGATAGCCTACAGGACCCGTTCGGCCCCCACGCAGACGCGTGGCTGTCGAACCCCCCCTGACGAAATACGTCACAGATCAGCTGGAGAGCTTTTTGACACGAGAACACGTAAACAACCTTGAACCCGTTCGGCCAACGGAGATTATGGAATTCATGAAAAAAGTTAAGCCGAATAAATCGCCAGGATTGGATTTAATTACAAATCGCATGGTTAAAAACCTTCCACCTAGATTTATTTTATATTTAACTTTCTTAATAAATAAATTAATGGAATTATGTTATTTTCCCGATTGCTGGAAAACAGCTGTGGTTGTCCCTATTCCAAAACCAAATTCTGATTTGACCTTACCTCAAAATTTTCGTCCCATCTCGCTACTTAGTACCCTGAGAAAAGTGTATTAATCTGTGCTTCTCAAACGCCTGAATCAATTCCTCAGCGACAAAAATATTTTAATATCCGAACAATTCGGTTTTCGTAAAAATCTGTCGACGAATCACCAGCTAATTCGTGTTACAGAATTGATTCACAGCGGCTTTGTGAAGTCTCAAACCACAGGTGCCCTTTTTCTGGACGTAGCCAAGGCCTTTGATACAATTTGGCACGAAGGGCTTTTATTCAAATGCATGCGACTTGCATTTTTGGCGCAATGGGGTCAATTCACGGTCACGTGTCAGGTACCAAACAAACCGTTTCTGTTCAATTTTCAACCGTTCTGCGCATGTCGGGATGTCTGCCGATAACGTTGATGAAACCATTGTTTAGTAAATGTTACAATAGCCGATCAATTATTAAAAACTTCTGATTTTTTTTTAAAGATATTATTTTGAAGTATTATCTCCAAATTTTCGGGGTCATATAATTTTATTTCTTATATTAAAATTTTATTTAGTATTTTCAATGGAATTATTGTTTTTGCATAATTAATTAACGTCGCTTTTTAATTAGTTTGGTGCTGCTTTATTCTTTCCTCCCACCCATTCCCCTTTTTTATACAAAGGATACATTTTGACAAATGACTAAGGCAGTTTTTTTGAAAAATTACATATGTTCTTTTTTTACATATTATTTAAATATTATTGAATGTTGAATCTTATAAATATAGTTATTTTTAAAAATAAATTATTACTCTTAGATAAGTTAATATTTTAAAGCCTACTAATAAAATTATTACATTTTTTTTCTTATGTAATGATTTTTATTAATATTGAATTGTCCTACAAGCGAAAACGTAAATACCTCCCCCCCCCCTAAAATTCTCCAAATAGACAACTTTTGGAAAAAATTGTCATTGATCTTCTTTCTCATATGGAGTCAGATTCCTACCTGTCGTTTCTTTAACTTACAGAAGCGGTTTCATGTTACGTTTATAATTCTTTGTCCTATAGTTTTTGATTAGACAGACCGAATGGGATTAGTCACAATAATGCATTTGACCAATTGAACTCAAGTGGAAGCTATTGAAGTTCAAAATAATATTTAATAGAAGTTTAAATATATTTACATAGAATGTATCAAATATTTAAGCGCCTTAGTTTTAGCATTCATTATTATTCAGTTTTTTTTAAAAAAGAGATTATTAGAAATTATAGTGCCTTAAATTACACATTGTGCTACAAAATTGGCTATAAAGTCAAAATTTTCATACTATAGTTATGAAACTTTGACTGTAACCGCTATTTGTTTTGTTTTCTTACCGTGTGTTGTGTTATGAAAATGTTACTTCATGAATCGTAGTAATTGTTTTTCCAATGTTGATAAATATTTCAAAGCATTACTCTCTTATTAATTAAATTTCAGAAGTCAACAGTGCATTATGTCTTGTCATTTAAGTAAACGTGCTGTGTTATCTAACATTCGGTCTCTTAAATCTGCTCTTAAATTTGGTGACGAATCTGTAACTCCTGGTAAGTTGGAGTAAAGGTACATCTGACTTTCTGTTATTGAATTTATTTTTTTAATTATGCCTTCAATAATTTTTGTTAAAGTTTGGTAATTTTAGAGACAAGGGATCTTTAGAACAATTTTTGTATCAGAAGAGTTCTGCTCGGTTAATTATTATTTGTTATAAAATTGTGTATCTAAATTGTTAATGCAGTTTTAATCTCTTGACAGTTCCTTTCTATTATAGTATTTAATTTATAATATGTCTTGAATTTAAATAAAATTAATTAATTAATTATTTTTTTCTTTTGAGTATTAAGTATTTTTCATAAAAAAAAATTTTTTTTGGTAGGTTACATATATTTTTCTGATTATTTTATTTTTATTTTAAGAAAAAGTAGGTCGTGGAAAACTTCGATTTTTTGTATTATTTATTTCCATAAAGCATCTTTCTTTAAAAAGTTATACTATCGAAATTTCAAATATAAAGATATTTAATAATATTGAGCAGTATATATAGAAAGACATTTTTATCATCGATTAAGCTTGCAAAATGTTCTGGGACAAATGAGTATTTTGATGTGTAAATGAAAAAAGAGCTTAGAAGGGGATTTTAACAATGAAGAATTTAATGACAAAATAAAGTATTTTTAATATGCATGTTTATCTATGTATACAAAAATTCAAACAAATTGCTATAAATCAGAAACATAATATTTAGTTATTTTAATTAAATACAATAATTCTGAAACATATTTGTTTAAATTTAATCTATTAATATAAAGAATATATAAACTGTGAAATATATATATAAAGATAAAATAATTTTTAATTTATAGGTAAGCATATGTGATATTCTTTAACAGTAATTTATATTTTTGATAATGTTATGGAAGCAGTTAAGTTTTTATCCATTATCAAGATTTCTTTGTAAGAACCATTGTCACTGGGGAACACTGTCAAAAAAGAGTGAAGAAAGTATGTTGAACTTATATAGTTTTAGAAAGGAATTTTCTGATATGTCATTTTAGTCTGGCAAGTTTTTGGTAGAAGACAAAAACACACACATGAAGTCTGATTTTGAATGATTAAACAATTAATTATTTTTAAAATGCATATAAATTAAAGTTATTACATGTATGTACTAAAAAACTGTCTAGCTGTTAAGGATCATATTTACAAAACCTTTTAAATGTGAATGTCAGTGTTCATGTTTAATAAAAATATTATTTATATTTTGAATTATATTTATTTCAATAAAAATTGCCTCTTATTCCCTCATTCCGGTGAGAACAAGTATGAACATAATTAAAATGTTATTATAGTAAGTAGAATATAGTTTTAAAAAGTTCTGGAAACTATGAAAAAGTAAAATGGGAGTTAATCCAACATCATTGAAAAAAAACCCTTGATGGTATAAAAGCTATTTTCCTTGCTCAATACATTTTAAGTTATTCCTTAGAGTGTCAAAGCTATGTAACTAAAAAGCAGCAGTGAAGAACCATCTCTAAAATTGATAATTTAGATGTTTTGGGGAAATTCTTTACATAATTGGTTTTATATGATCAGACATTTATATTTTTTTTATCTTGTATTTTAAGAGACTTTTTTTATATACAAGTATGTTTAAGAGTCAAGATGAGTTTTTTTATATGTATGTTACTCAATATTTTAAAACTAGTTAGTTATTAAAAGAAATTAAAGAAATCTTTATATAAATATAGATTTGGATTTTTTAAAGTTTTTCATTAGTTACAGATGATTATTTATTTTACTAATAGTGGAGGTGGTGCTTATATTCTTTACACTATTTTATTTTATTATTTGCTGCAATTTTAGATAACTATTCAGTAGAGTCATGGAATAATGACTGGGACTTTGAAGATCCTTTTGAAGGGAAAGGAACAGAAGCTATCAAACTAAAAGGTGGAGAACAATCATGGATGCAAGAGTGTGTGGCATCTTTGTCACCCATGGTAGATGTTTTAGCTTTAGGACATCTACAGCAGGCAGTATTCTTTACTTGTAAGTAATTTCTATTTGATCCAGCTAAGTTTTATCTTTGTGGTGTAGGATGCAGAATTTAATTGTGTAGTTAAGATATCTTTCAAAAAGTTTGTCAATCATTGATGGACCAAAAATTAGCTTATTTTAAGCTTGAAGTCTATTTTTTTAAATAATGAACGATAACTTGTCTAAGAATATATTAAAGTGAGCTATGATTATTTGAAACATAATATTTTAGTTCATTGGTGAATAGAGAAGTTAGAAAAGAGAGCATTGGAAGAAAGCATTACATTGGGAACCTTGGTTGCTCTCATCAGTACTCTTCAATAATGTTACTTCTAAACTTCAACACTTGTGATTGTATTAACTAACTTAACATTAGGGATGTTGTTAGTTTTTCCCCCCTTCAAATATAAGGTGGGGCTCCCTCTCCCCTCCCCCCCAAGTATAAGAAAAAAACAAAAATGTGTTAATTATTTAAAACTTCTTAATAACATAAAATTTTTTTTTGTAGTAGTACAAAAGTAAATGTTGATATAAAAAAAGTGTTGCTGCTATGGATTAAGTATTTAATATTTTTTTCAATATTATTATAGTACATACATTGCAGCTTTGAAGAATAATATTTATTTTTTACATTTTAGTTATCTAATGATTGATGATTTACATTTTAGTTAATTAATGATGAAGTTTTAATAAACATTCAAGGTATTCTCAGAAGATTACTTTATTTTCAGCCCTATTATAATTTCTAACCAATTCATCTACGAATTTCATTTTATGAATACACTAGAAAAGTCAAGGGAATCTGGCAGAATATATATATATATATATGAGAGATAAGATTGATGAATAAGAACATTAAACAGATTTTGTAGAGACACAGATTTTTATGAAGCTTATAAAATTTTATTTAAATCATTCAACATGAGTTCTACAAATCCTACATGAAAATCAAGATGTGTGGTTTATCTCCTGTTTTATATTTTATTGCATTTGGTGAGTTATAGTCAGAATAGATTTCATCAGCCTTCACCGTTCTTAATTCCTACCTAGCATTTCTATATTTTTTTATTGCATCCACTTCTAAAAGCATTTACATTCAAGAGTTTATCAACTTCACATATGCTATTTGTTTTACAGAATGAGGTTTAAACTTCCTTTCACCATTTTTGGTGACTTCATAACAATTAAACTAAATGACTGTATGCAGACCCTTTTTTTATTCATAGAAGACATATTTTCAGATTGAACAACAGTACAATCTTTAGAAATGAACCTGTATATTAATTTTGAGCAACACAATAAACTTGCCGACTATTCTACTTTATAATTTTTATTGATAAGATCAACTTGTGTGTTCATCCATGAATTAACGTTAAAACTTCGTTTTCGATGTTACAAATTTGGTATGCTTCTTTGTTCATTTTTTTAAAAAAAAATTATTAGTTTGTCTGTTTCTTCAGACCATGCTTTAATTTTTATTTTCCTTTTGAAACCTAGCAAAATGGGATGCTGCTGAAGAAAGTGAAGTCAAATTAAAATTTGTTCCTTTATTTGAAGGTAAACTGTCTGCTGAAAAGTAAGTTCTTTGCTTTTATCCATTAACTTTATCAAGTTGTAGCAAATATATCTTCTTAAAATGAGATAATATGCATTTATTTTTATTTCTTTTTTCATAGAGATGAAAACATTACTAGTATACTTTGTTTACCATTGGCATCACAGAAAAGGTAAATTTTTTAGCATAATTGTATAAACTAAGGCTTATTTTTTTCTCTCCATATTTCTGTTGAATGTTACACACACTTGCAAGTTTGTTTTTCATCTTATAAGTAATGGACCAGGTTTAAAAAAACATAAAATAGCTAGAAGTTTTTTTAAAAAAAAATATCTGCAATAAATAAATTTATTTGATTTTCATCATTTGACTAAATTTGGTCATTCCAGATAATTAAGCATGCTTCCTGTGAAAGGAGAAAGGAAGACCAGGTTGACAGACAAAAAAGTGTTGCCTTAGTGAAATGAGAAAATTTCTTAAATGTACATCAAACATAAGCAAAATATATTTCTTAGGAATTTGCAATGGGCTTACAGAATACATGTAAAATATTAGACACTTCTGTGCACAATAATTTAAAATATAAATTTGGAATTATACTAAATAGAAAGAAAGAATTTGAAATTAATATAAGAATGTGCATTGAAATTTCTATGGTCTTACAATATTTTACTACAGTTCAGGCAAAAAAAAATAAAAAAAAAAATAAATGTTTTCATTTGAAAATTTTTCAATAGAATTGATCTTTTAAAGTACATCCATTATTGTATTGTTTTATTTCTAAGTAGCCGCCTTTGGCAACCAGCCGGTTCGCCAATCTTAATACCTGTTAAAATTTTAATAATTAAATATTTTATGTAATTCCTACTTCAATAGCTTCTTCATCAAAATATTTTAAAACTTCAAATTTTGATATTCATATAATTCACTTATAATGTTATAATGGCGAAACATAATATGTATCTCTCTAATTTTCTGTTAGTTCCCATAGAATTTATGCTTTAAATTAAAGTGAAAATGATTAATCTGCAATTAATATAATAATATTTTTTACTGAAACAAAACATTTTTTTATAATATGATTACTGAAAACAGAGTCACTGAGCATTTAAACCTTATATCACTGAGCATTAAACCTAAGTGTGTATATTAAAGAATATCTTTCTTAATTTATGTAATATCTCAAAAATTTGTCAACAAAATTTTCTCAAATTCATCATGAGCAGATCGATTAATTAACAATGTTTAATTTTAAATGCATGATACACTAAGAAAATAAACAGAATCGTTTAAAATAACCGGTAGAAAACAGGTTAAAAAATACTTAAAAAAACGATGTAAAAACTATAAGCATATACAAAAAATATATAACGAACATAAATACAATTTAATTACAAAAGCATGCAACTAACCTAAAAATAATTTAAATCAAGAATCACCCGTTGATAATATTGTCAACAATCAAAACACAATGTGCATGCGTGAATTTTCAACGGCAGTTATGGTAACGCAAATGTGTGAATTTTTCTACACCAGTTGGGGTATCACTATGCAGATTAGAAATTTTTATTTTCCTTTATTCTGTTTTATTTTAATTCAAAACTACTTCAGAGTGAATCTGAAAGATCGATTAATTAACAATGTCTAATTTTAAATACATCAAACATTAAGAAAATAAACAGAATCATTTGAAATAATTGGTCGAAAAATGCTAAACCTAACCTCAAAATTGAAGTTTTTCTCATTTGACGGTGGGGAAATAAAGAATTTTTTGTGTAAAAGTTAGTTTTTAATTAATAATTAAAATTCTAATTAAAAATTCAAAAAAAGTGATCCCAGGTGCACATTTCTGACCTCCAAGGTATACATGTACCAAATTTGGTAGCTGTAGGTCAAATGGTCTGGCCTGTAAAGCGCCAAAACACACACACATACACATTGAGCTTTATTATAAGTATAGATATAGATAATTGCTTGAACACACTAACTTATCATTTGCTGTTCAGAAAACAAATTTACATACTTGGTTTAAACACTGCTTTTCAACATTTTCAAAAATAATAATTATCTTGTATGTTAATAGCTTTTATGACAGTTTTTTTTGTTACCTATTTTATGCAGAAGTCTACAAGGAGGTCCTGACTGGACTTGTATTATTGTTGGTTTCTCTTCTGGCTACATACGAATATATACAGAGGTATGAATGAAGTTTTAGTAAGATTCGATTTTGTTATATCTCTAAGTGTGTAAAATTTTTGCTTTAATTATTTTTTGATTGAAGTGATTTGATATGCACTATTTAAAAATTTAAAATATTATATTTGATAAATGAATGCACAATGCATTTTATAATATTCATTTCTAAATGAATAGGCTTTCCTTTTTTTTTATGTTAACTATATATTTTATAGAAATTTCAAAGTAAGAAGAAGAGAAGATTAATATTCAAAGGTACAGGATTGAGTAAAAACTTTCTTGACTTCTGTTCATAAGAAAAAATTTATTAGATTGTTTCTTTTCTTATGGAACAGTTTTGGATAAATTAGATATCAATTTTAAAAACACTTTAAGGAGAAGTTTATATATACTAAATATTTGTTATATAAACTTATATAATATGTTATGTTATGTAAACTAATATAATTTTTATATTTGAATGATCCTTTAAAGATAACTGATATAGTTTGCAAAATATCAAAATACTATAGCTATCCCGGTATTTATAAGAGCTATACTTTTTTTCTTCCAAATTTAGCCCTGAAGTTTTAAAGACATTTAGATTATAAAACTTAATTAAAAATTTAATTTAAATTGATTAATATTGTCCCAAGAAGATTATTTGGAGACAAATATTGTTTAAGCTGTCATAATATAGTGCTATAGAATTTTCTTTATCTCTTAATTCTTTTTGAGGGGGAACATTTATACTACTTTTAAATTATTTGATTGTTATAATTATATTATCTTTTTATATTATAAGTACATATATATATATAATACAAAAATAAAAGTACATAAAATTACAATATCATCTAATAATGAGATATATAAAATTCTATTACTATTTATTAAATGCAATAAATATAATAATTTTTTTTGTCTAATATTTTATTTGAATATTATTGAGCAAACTTATTAAAATGTTCCACGTGTTTAAAATTATTAAATTTCTGAATGTGTATTAATTTTTTCTACTCCATGTTATAGAATGCTGAACAGTTGTTATCACAAAAATTTCATGATGAACCTGTAGAACATTTAAAATGTAAAACTCATGTGCCTAATCATTTTTCAAATTATTCCGACCAGGTAATTATCCCAGTATTTCTATAATATATTTTTATTTTCTTTAAATATTTTTAAATTTGAGTTGTAAGATGATGCAGTAATTCATTCGAAGGAATTATGTAATTTTATTGTGAATGGCAGCTATTTCATTTGATTAACTATGTGACTGTGGCAGGCAAAGAGTCTCTCAGATATGTCTTAAGATGAAGGTTGAAAAGCAGAAGCATGCTTTCTCACTTTATCTTATCAGTAATATGTGGCTTTCATTTCTTATCAACATCAATCTACTTTTTCATTAGTAATTAATCTAGCTGTTATATATGAGGTAATATAAAATAAAAGTAATAAATTAATTGCAGAATGATTAAAGAATCACATAGATTACTTCCTTTGGTAGAGGCAATTGCAAGTGTTACTGATATGACATTTTACTCTCCTCCAACAAAAGGGAAAGAAAAAAAATGTACAAATTGATCACTTTCATAAAAATGCATTTGTGAGTTATTATTTAAATCAGTATCTTTTACCACTCATAAGATGCCAAAATCGTTGAAGTGATGTAGTTTAAAACTGTTTATATAAATACATTGATTGTTTTAAAATTTCTTAACAAATTACTCCACTTTTCTAATTAATTTATGTACTTCTAATTAATTTATGTATTAAGTTATTATCTAAAATTTAGATAAAAACTCTATTTATGTATATTTTCTTTAATATCTATAAATCAAATATTCTTAAGAATTTAGATTAAATTAAAAAAAAATTCATTAAAAAACGTTCACTTTAAAGACTAATTTTTCTAATATTAATAGTATGATATCCAAATAATTTGGTGCCTTGCCAGTTAAGGTAATTATAAAAAAAAAAAAAATGTATAAAATTACAGAATACAAATAATAAACTTGTTTCATAATTTTAACTTTGGAATTCTACTGTTTAGTTATATTATTTCACATTGAAAACAACAGCAGTAATTCCACTGGTGGTTGAGAGTAACTGCTGGTTTTGTCTTCTATATTACTTCAAAAGAGGAGAAAGCACTTGTTCTTTTATCAAAATTCCTGTTATATATTTTAAAAAAAGCTTCTCTTGCCTGTAATCCAAAGTCTAGTTTTTTCTTTGAAAGTTTGATAAAACTAGCTACTATATATTGTGCATTTTTTTGTCTGTCTCTATTTACAGTATTTATTTTCTATTTTAATTTAACAATTATTCTTTAGTGATTAGATGTATTTTAGGTATCTGTATTATTAATTTATTTGTTTGCTACCGTTTTTATAAATATATTTGTTTTTCCTACCAGAAAAGTACAATTATTATTATTATTTTTAGCCTGATGAGCTTGTTATTGTGTTTTCCACTGTTGTTGTTACTGTTGATGGTTTTGGACTCTTTCAAACTTTGCGTGCATGTAGGAATCAGCTTGCAAGAGGTTTGATTTGCTTTATTTACTACAAACTTCAAATAAAACTTTGAATCATTAATATTTTATTTTACTGAATTAAAAAAGTTTTCAAACAATCACTTTCATATAAACATAGTTACTTTGCATTACTTTAGTCACTGAAATTGCATTTTTATCAATTAAATATATTCCATATGAGGCATTTTATATTAAATTTTATTTTTCTATTATTGACAGTTCTTTTCTTTTTGAAAAGTATTTTTTTTAAAAATCCTTATTTAATGTAAATTATTTTTTCTGCCTATTGTTCGGCATTATTTGTCCCAAGAGAAATCAATAAATGTCATCTTGTCCAAGTCTAGTGCACTATTGACACCTTAAGTCTCTTTATTTGTTAGACTCTCATTTTTCTTTAGGGGAGAGATTTCATAAATATTTTTACTTGTGACATTTTTTCCCCCTGAAAATTTGCATATAATTATGCATTTGACTAAAAAGTGTTTTTAAAACTCTAGGTATGCATTTAAATTAAAAAAAAAAAAAATGAAAGATGCATTACTGAAGATCACATGAAAATTAGGGGGGGGCATAATAATCACATGGTTAAAACTTTTTTCTCTTTTGATTTAGTAATAATAATAATAATAATAAATCCTGGGTTCAGGAAGAATATTTTAAGGATTAAAAGGAACCAAACCTATCAGAAATTACATTAACATTAACTTAATGAGAAATTACATCTTTTTTTTTAAAGTCAGTTAAATGAATAATGCTTTTAAACACTCTTTAAAGTTTTCACATCTGTTGGGATGCAAATCAATTATTGCAAAAAAGGAATTTTTAAATATTCTAATCAAAATTTATTCTTATGCCAGTTAGGAACCATTTTGAGCAGGTTTTAAGAAGAATGAATTCCAATCTTTCATGCTTTGATCTAATTATGGCTTTCAGTATTGATTAATTCTTTTCTTGAATGTATTATCAATTGTATATTTTAATTCAAACAATAACAATAAATAGATTCTGAGAATTTTATTCATTGAAGTATTTATTGATATATATATATATATATATTTATTTTAGAGTACTTACTTTTTTTTTAAAGTTGCTGATAAATTAATTCCCATAAAAATTATGAGTTCACTATAACTTAATTGATTATTATTCTTTACTATAATTTAAAAACATGCTGTTTTTATTTCTTTGTTATTTTTTTCCCAGCATCCAAAATAATAGCAATTATTTTAGAAATTTGAGCTTTTCCCAAATTGAGAAAAGCAAGAATTGTTTTCAATCAGCAAGTTTTAAATTTTATTTTTCACTTTAAATGATAGTTTGCATGAATAATTTGCAGTAATTCTTGAAAAGCATTAAATTTCTTTTTCATTTCATATTTTATTTCATGCTTCGTCTTAGTAGTGAATATAGAAGTTGGGAACAGTTGATGATCTGATATAAACAACAAATTACTATACTGTATTGGAAGTATTTAGCAGGAATTTTCATAAGGAATTAGTAATGGTTTCCTTTTTTGCATTTTAGTTCAGTTTTTATTTTTTTCTATAGATATCTGTAAATATTAACATAAAATTAAGCATTACACTGCGTAAAAAAAGTAGAAGGACAGTGTCTTTTTGCCAATTAATATCTCTTATTTTCTCCTAACTACCAGATATTTATACAGATTTAGTTTAATGACACTTGTTTTCATTTTAGGCAAAAATTAAACATCTACCCCTAATATTATTAAGAAAATTAGTATATATAATTTCCGATGCGTAAAAAAAGTAGAAGGACACTTGCTAATATATTTAATTTAGTAAGTTGTTCTTTATTTAAATAGTGATTTTGTACTTTGTTTATCCTTTTCTGTCAAAAAAATCTAATTTGTTTAAAAGTTACGTTGTTTCTCCTTTCTCAGAAATGCCTAAAGGAATACCTTTGATCAATTTGCAAAAGGGGCAAATTTCCGCATATCAAAATGATGGTAAAGGTGTCAGAGAGATTGCTCGATTGTTGCAGGTGAGCCCCAATACAGTTTCAAACTTTATCAGAAATCCTTATAAAAATGGAAATAAAAAGAAGACTGGTAGACCGAAGAAGTTAACACCACGTGATGAAAGAAAACTTGCTCGTGTGCTGAAGAAGAACAAAGGAAGTGTTTCAAAGGCAAGAAATCAAGCAGGACTTAATCATGTGACGAAACAAACAGTTTACAACTATATTAAAAGATCTAAAAAATTCATTTTCAAAAAACGGAAACATCATCCTAAGTGGAAACAAGCTCATATTGATAACCGTTTAGCGTGGGCTAAGGAGCACATGTCCTGAACTACAGAATGGACTTCTGTGATATTTTCCGATGAAAAGAAATTTAACTTAAACGGTCCAGACGGATATCAGCACTACTGGCATTGTCTGGGGACTGAAGGCGAATACTATTCAACACGACAAATGGGAGGAGGGAGTTTAATGGTTTGGTTGGCTGTTGGATACGGAGGAAGGACAAGTCTGGTTTTCTTAAATGGTAGGCAAAAACATACAGACTACATTCAAGTACTGAATTCCGAGCTTCTTCCTTATGCCTCTGACATGGGGGGTGAATAGTGGAAATTTCAGCAAGACGGAGCTTCCATTCACACCGCGACTGGAGTCAAAAATTGGTTCCTAACAAATAATGTGGATGTTTTACCATGACCAGCCAAAAGTCCTGACCTTAATATAGTGGAAAACATTTGGGCAATGTTAGTTCGTCGAGTTTATGCTGATGGAAGGCAATTTAATTCGCAAATTCAGCTTCGAGAAGCATTGAATGACTCGTGGGACAATTTTTGTCAAACTGAAATTCAAACTCTATACAATTCACTTCCAAACAGAATATTTGAAGTTATAAAGACCAATGGGAAGACCCTTCCTTATTAAAGTCACTATTTTTTCATTCATTATAATGCTGTCCTTCTACTTTTTTTACAAAGTTTCAAAAAAGAGAAACTATTTTTGTTGCCATTAATATTTTATGTTTGAACATCATAATTCTGATGTTAAAATTGTATTTTTGAAATATTTGTTAAATGTTTCTAATAAAATTTTTTAATAAAAATAAAATATTTTTCGGTTATTGTTACAAAATCAAGTGTCCTTCTACTTTTTTTACGCAGTGTAACTGTTAATTGTTGATGGTAAAAATTTGAAATAAACTATGCCAGGAAAAACAGATAATAATGAAAACAGTAAACTTCTCCTATTTTGGCTTTATTTTTAAAGCAAAATTAATTAGCCATTTTCTCCTTATGTTTTCTTTAATATTGCTCATGTTTTAATGTAGACTTGATGTTCTTTGCAGTTAATATTTTACTTAGAAAAGTCATGATTATAAAAATTCTTCTGTTCCAAAAAGATGTAATGAGATTGTTCTATTTTGTAGTACAAAATTATTATGTCCTTAGAAATGTTTAAACCATAATTTGATATAAAAAAATGAATCTTAAAGTGATTAGAGAAGAGATTTAATCTCTGAATCATTTCTTGTATTTATTACCTCTAATTAGTTCAAAATATTTTGATTTACTAAATAAGACTGAGAAATTTCCTTTATTTTTTTAATTTGAAGTTGTTATGATATATTTTTCAATGAATATTATTGTAGCGGCATTTTTTAAACTTATTTTTTGCTTTATATAGCAACTGCTGGCAGGCAAGAAATTGTTCAGCCACCTCCTTTGACTTACAAGAAATGGGGCTTTCATGAACATGATAAACTCATAGATTGTGAAGCTGCAGGTAATATTTTTATTAATTTTTATTTTATTTATTTTCTAGATTCTATTTATCAGCAATTATTTCTTCTTCTTCAAGTGTATTAACTTAGTATAAATATAATTTAACACTTTCAATAAATTTCCAATATAAATTCAGTCATGTTTTTCTAACCTACTTAATAAAAGCTTTAAATTTCTTTATTATAAACCAGCCATCTTTGGCAGCCAAGCAATTTGCTGGGATTATTATGTGTGAATATTCTACAAAATTATTAAAATTACTCTACCTTGGTCTTAATAGTTATTACAATAAATGTTTTTTATTTCAAATTTTAGTAGACAGTAACTTTTATTACTTTAGTATACCTTTATATTTGTCTTAAACACCTTCTCATTTATATCTATCTATCATCCCACTTGAAACTTGAGCTTTTTGAGAAATGATGAAATTTCAACTCAACCAATTGTTTGTTTTTTGCATTAAATCATCTTGATCATCATGATTTAGCATAATTTTTTTTTGTATAATACTGAAAATCTTTTTATAATTTTTGCAATTTCTTAAGAGAATTTCTGATTATTGATGCGACAAAAGATGTCAATGAGAAAACCAAGCTTAATGTATTTTTATACATCAAAGTATTTTTCAGAAAAGTTCAGAATTATTTAGAAGTATCCATATTAGTATTATTTTCATCATTGCTTTTGAAGTTGATCCTTATCTATAATTACCACAAAACTAAAAAAAAAAAAAAAAAAAAAAAAATCTAATTTTATTAAACTGTGCTTTAGAAAGAAACCTACTCAATATGCAAGATAAGCCAAATTTTAAAAATAGATGCCAATTGTCCTGGTTTGAAACTTGATGAAAAGATTGCAATTGAAATAAATATTCCTTTCACAATTTTTTCAAAAAAAGTCAAGTAAGTTTTGCTGCTGCTTATAGATTCCCTTAAGCCTAGTGTCATTATCTGGGCTGGATGGAATGGCCATTAGTCTTTGTCCTGTTAAGAAATGAGCTGGTGTTAAGGCTGCAGAGCTGTCATCTTTTCACTCTTCGTAGATTAATAGTCGGCTGTTCAGAGCGGCTTCTATTCCAATGAGGACAGTGGACAGACTTTTCTTGTCTAAAAGTTCTCATCCAAGTACTTTTTGCAGACATTGTTTGGTAATTCCTATCAGGTGTTCCTATCAGCTTTCCCATCAAGTTCCTTGTGGGGCAATATTATTTCCATTTTGGACTTAGTATTTGAATTTTAGCTGATGACAAAGCTGGCCATAACAGGATTAGTTCCTTATTTGCTGCATGAAAGATGGTAGCATTGTCAGTGTAGATTATGTGTTGCAATCCTCTGTGTCCAACAAATCGTTGTAGTGCCAAAAGAAATTTGTCAGTGTTGAGATCTGACATGATTTCAATGTGCAATGCGAATGTTGTTGCACAAGTAAATAGTGCTGCATAAGCCGTGTCTCTTGGTTTCAAGCAGCAGATATTTACAGGTCCAGCAAAATCAATTCCTGTGGTAGTAAATGGAGCAGATGGCACAACTCTTTCAGAAGGTAGAGGAGTTTCAATTTGTCTTCCACATTTTCTCTTTGGATAGGTTGCAAGGTAGACATTTATGAAGAACTTGCTTTATAGCTTGACGTCTTTTTAAAATCCAGAAGGTAGAGCGTAACTCGTAAAGGACTATATGTACACCTTGATGATGGAGACATGTAGGTATGCTGGATCAAAAGAGTATTTTCCATCCAGTAATAAAGAGTGTTGTGTATCAGATGGAATATAAGAAAATTGTAGTCTTCCTCCAAGATGCAAATAACCATCTTTGAGAAAGGGATTGAAACAAGAAATTTTTGATTATTTTGGCAAGGGACTTCCATTTTTCTAGGCATCTATTTTAGCCAGAAAGCATGGATGCTGTAAAGCTTGGACTCAGTATTCCTTAGCCAATTCAATTCATGAGTTATACATGGCTGAGACTTACAGTTTTGCACAAAAGCACCAATATAAGACATGCATTTATTATTCGTAGGGATTTTCCACTTTCAGGATGTTTGCTTTACTTCATTTATTCAACTTCCTTAGTTATTTTTGTGTTTAATGAAATTGATACTATTGTTATTTTACTTATAAAATGTTTTATCTTGCATGTCATATTTATTTACTAGTGTTTCATTGTTTTTTAAAATTAATTTTATGAATTTTCTTGCGATAGAATGATTAATTTTGAAGACTTCAATTTGTCCTCCACTCTAGGTTAATTGATTTCAATAACCATATACCAATATCAATATACTTTACTAATAACTAAACCAATATACCATATAATTTTTTTTCTACATGTTATATAGAGTAGTAGCAATCATACATTTGTATAATTCTATCTTATAAAATATTAAATCTGTACACATTCTTAAATTTAAATTATTAATTTAAATGCTGTTAAGTTTTTTTTGTTTAAAGTTGCTTCTTTTCTCCTGCATTTTGTTTGCAACCTGTAGGTGTTATGACTACAACACAATTTGATCATCTTGTCACAGAATCTGTGCGCAAAGGCTTTTATGGTGCTGTAAAACCTGCAGCTCCATCTAATTCCCTATTGATGACAACTGGATGCAATCCATATGTTGGATATTATCATGCATCTGAAGTAAGGTTAAGATAATAAATGAAAATGTTTTTTACACTACTCATAATAATATTTTAAGGCAATTTAATAAAATTTTGTTGTCTTTAAAGAATTGAAAATAAATTGCTTAATAGAAGTTTGCAGTAAATTTCTAATTAATTTATATTATAAATCTACCATTTTTATTATATATTTATGTATTCTTACAATTTATGTCTATGAAAGTCAAATAAACACGTGTACTTACATTTAAGTTTAATAGATCTCAAAAGAAAAATGGGTTTAAAATTAATAATTATGTAATATGGAAAGGTACTATGTTTGAAATAAAATGTATGTAAAGATTCAGTTACATGAAAATTTATTGAAACTGAGAGCCTTAGTTTAGTTTATGCATTTGACATATGAATTTTGAAATTTGTTTTATTGTATGTATTCTTATGCTTTAATGAATAATTATCTAATATCAGTTCAATAAAACATTCCTTTTGCTGAATATATTTCATATCTTAATAGCTTGTAAAATCAAATTTATATAATTTATATCTATGCATTGATGATAATTTAAAACTGTTAACAGATTTTCTTTTAAAGCAACATTAAAATGTTGCAGTTTTAAAAATTTTGTTGATAAGAAAGTAGTTATATATATTACTATCATTACCAAGATAAAGAGAAGAAAATTATTTACTAATTTTTTTTTAAATTGACTATGCAAAAAAGACAAAAGTATTGCAAATATAGAATTAAAGATTATACTAGTATTACCAAGATAAAGGTGATAAAATTATAACATATTATTTTTAATTAGCATACAAAAAAGAAAACATATTGCAAATATAGAATCAAAGATTATTTGAAAAAATTTAGCTGTTTTATTTAAAAATAAAATAATTTAAAAAATTTGAATTTTTATATTAAGTGAAATTTACGTTGTTCTTTATGAAATAATAATTAAATCAAAAGCAAGGTAGTAAAAGAAATTTATTAGTTAAGCTTGAATTAAATGAATTATTTAATTAAAAATGGGCATAGAAAGAAATTTAAGGATAAAAAATAGCTAAACTTAGGCTTAACTTATTAAACTAATTCATAAATTGAGAGTTAAACATGAATTGAGACATGTCTTTTTTAAACACTTAAGAATTTGTCATCTATACAGTAGACTCCCGATTATCCGCGGTGCGGATTATCCGCGCCTGCCGCAAAAAGTTTTTTTTTTTTTTTTTTTTTTTTTTGTCTGATTTTTTCAAAAAGGTGCAGTTTTACAGTTATGCTTTTGTAATTACATAATACATTACAGTATTAAAACAGTACATATGTATTAATTTTTCTGTGTATCCTAGACGCCTCTCGTAAGTACAAAGCACTTTTCTGTTTTCATTAACAAAATGCATTTTAGGTTAGTTTTGAGTGATATACTAAAATATTAAGCGTTAGTTAAACATTTCCTGCTGTTTATTTTACGTTTTATTGTACATAAAACGATTTTTCAAAGTTGGAATGACTGTTTTCCTTTTTGCTATACCCGTTTTTAGCTTTTTTCGGATTATCCGCGATTTTTGTTATCCGCGGCTGCCGCGCCACCCAATTCCGCGGATAATCGGGAGTGTACTGTACTATACATAACATGGGGAAAGAGATTTTAAATCAAGATTTTAATTTCTGTACTATACATAACGAACTAAATCACTACACTTTATTTTATTAAAAATGTTGCAACATTGAATGTCATCAATTTTTTAAAAATCTTAATAATTAATAATCAAAAACATTTCTATTCATAATTATTATATAATCATAAAGTTTCTGTCTGTATAGTTAGTTTTAAACATTTTGGTTTCTAAACTTTGAGAAAGAGAGAATGGAAACCGAATAAAAGATACTGAAATAATTTTTTTGAATTTAGGGTAGTAGTCAGCAATTTTTGGCTGAAGTAGTTCATGCTGTTGCTTCAAAACTTATGAATTTTATTTCAAGTTATAGTGCTGGGTAAGTAGTTTCTTTCATGTTCGACTGTTTTATAAAATTTTAGAAATTATTTGCAATAAAAAGTAATT
Organism: Argiope bruennichi; assembly: GCF_947563725.1. Classification (NCBI taxonomy): domain Eukaryota; kingdom Metazoa; phylum Arthropoda; class Arachnida; order Araneae; family Araneidae; genus Argiope; species Argiope bruennichi. The sequence goes on from NC_079159.1 coordinate 129,130,005, forward strand.
GAAACTACCAAAATTATGAATGAATGTTTATAAAAATAAAATTTAACTTATAAAAATGATTTAATGGATAGTCTTACATTTGTTTTTGTACATATGGATTTTGTATAATTATACAGAATATGTATAATTATATTAAGTTTCAAAGTCTTTAAAACTATTTGTAAGGGTTTTAAGCTTAAGGTAATTTTGTATTATCTTGATTAAGATTTTTTTGAAGTTAAAAAATATCATGACAAAAGAATTTTTAATATGAAACAAAATTGTCTTAATTGTGTAATATTAGTTTTAATTATTCTACTTCTATATAAAGGAAATTTCATATAATAGTATATAATAGTCTAAATCTGAATAATTCTGATTCCATATTTTTATTTACATTAAGTTTTATTTCTTTGTTTCTCAAAATCATCAAATATCATATTAAACACTTCCATAGCTGTAGTATAGATATAGATATATATCCCTTTAATATTTTATTTTTATGAAAATTTAGCTCGACGTGCTGCTCCTCTCTCTCTCTCTCTCTCTCTCTCTCTCTCTATCTATCTAAGTATATATATAATATAAAGAGTGTGTATATGTATTTTTCATCCAAGTCTTGAAATTATATATATATATATATATATGCTCCTCAAAACAAGAGAAGAGTTAGTGTCTACTTTTCTGAGTGCACAAGTTAATTAACATGTCAATTAAATAGAAATAAATAAATAAAGGTTATTTATTTATTTTTAAAATAATTGTGAAAATATTTTTGCATCATAGAATGAAAAAAAAAAATCATTGCATTTGTAACCAATTTTACTCTTGTGTAGTTTTCTTTTCGATTTTAAAAATTTTGAAAAAAAAAAAAAAAAATTGTTACCATGAAAATTAAACTTATTTTATTGTTTTTTCAGAAAAATATAAAATGATATTTTAATCATATTAATTTTTTTTTTATTGTGTAAACAGTAACTAACAGAGTTAGCTTTTAATCTCAAGGTAAATTACCTCTGACCACAGTTTGATTCTATGCATTTCTTAAAAAATGTCTGAATTTAAACTCTTCAGTGAACTGATTTTTATTTTATTTAATATATTTTGCATGTTAAATTATAGGCTTGTGTACTGAGTATTGCAATTTAGCAATGGAAGCATTTTGTTTGCAGAAACATGTTTATAGATGCATTAAGATTCAGAGGCAGCGGCAGAGACTTGACGATGTGGGGGGGGGCAAAACAAATTCGAAAGGAGGGCAGTCATAATTTCTCTAATTTTGCTTCAAAATAACTCATAATAATTAGTTTTACAATTAATTAACAGAAATTAAGTATTTTTTAGCTTCCTTTTATTCAGATGTGACACTTTCTTCCATTGTTAAAAATTTAAGAAGATATTTGTAAAAAAAATGTCATCAGTTTTTTTTTATTGGCCAATTAAATATTGTCAATATTTGAGTTTTTTTTTATAAGACTCTTGAGATTTCCTTGTACTAAGATCTAATTTTCGAAAAAATATATTTTATTCTGGATTGCAATATATATAGATAGAAACACAGAGTGCGTCAAAATGACATATGTTAACTGGAAAAATGCATGTTCTCATAATTCAAGCTATATAAAATGAATGTAGAAATTATATTCAAAAAGTTTTATGAAAGAATTTTTTTAGAAATCCAGCATGATAAATAAAGTATAATAACTTTTAGTATAGCTAAAAATCTACTATAACACATATATTTATTTTTTGTCGTCATTTGCAGTCAGTAATGTTTCTTTATTATAATAATTGAAGCCAGTAAATTAGATTGCAATAAAAGTATATTTTACTGTTAAATAAAATTAATTTACTGTATACAAATGACTTATTCCAATGATTTATAATGAATTCATATAATCTGGCTACAGAAAAATTTCTTAGCATACATAATGCTCAAGAGTGACGAGAGAAAGAATGTTTTATTAAATTTATTTTAACCATTAACTAGATTTTAGTCAGAGAATTCTTACTGTGAAGTAAATAAAATAAATTTACCAGTTCATTACCAAGGAAGTAACAACTATATGAATAAATGATGATTAATTTTAGAACTATTATTCCTTGAATTCTGAATTAGGGAAAACAACTCTATCACCCTATTCATGTAAAATATAAAAGTATGTTTCCCTAATATTTCCACTTGAAAATAATCAAAATACTCGATGAAAATAATTTTTTTCATAACTTATGATAGCTGAAAGACAAAAGATAATCGACAAAAATGCAACGTATTACTCACTTGACACTTTTTCGATTATTCTGCCAAAATAATGTAAATTATAAGCTGAACGAACAACATTTGTATATGATGTCTGAAAATTTGTGGACTTCCATCGTATTCAGTTCATAGTAGGCCATCCAGAAATTGTCAGCAGAATGAAATATTCACCTTGTCAGATATGTTGCCAAAAGTAATGCATATTAGAAGCATCCATGAGTGACATTTCAATCAAACGCCTGAAAATCTGCAGATTTAACTTCTACATCTATCGAATGGCGTTCATTGTCAGCCGATCGAAAATTGTCTGCAAAATGTAGGATTTTATAGAAATGCCACTCTATCGATTATTTTGCCAAACATAATCAAACTTCTTTAACCGTTACTTGGATATTTCAACTGTTTACAACATATTAATTTTAAGATGGTGTTTAAATTATCATATTCGAGAATGTGCAGCTTTTCCACAATCATTCTGAAGTGGTGGAAAGTTTTGTCGACAAAATTTTCAATCTCACGCCGACGGGGGGGGGGGTCAAGCAGTTGTCGAAAAGGGCTAATGCCACCTCTGTTGAGTTTTCCTAACATTATTTAAGACATGAGAGAGCAAATCATATCCCCACTTACATACTCTGTCTTATTACACTCTAAGTCACAAGTTAAAAGGATATAATTGGCAACTATGTATTCAGAACGAGATTTTATTTTAATTTTGATATATGCATAGTAATAGCAGCTTGCAGAATAGGAATACTTATAATTACTTATTAAAACAGTTAGGAAATAAAAATTAAATTCTAACAGAAATGTTTTTTTTTTTACATCTACTTTAGATTGATACTTTTTTTTAAAAACATTTTTTTTAATTGGAATTTTTTTTTTGCTTTGTAGATTTTATTATTAATTACCGACTTTCAACTTCATTTTAATTTAGGATTATAATTAAGGTTTCTTTCTTTGTTAGAAACTTTTTATTTTCCCAAAAAAAAAAAAAAAAATGGCAGAATAATTTTTTTAAAAAAAAGGAACTTGTTTGATATTGTTTTTGAAAATATATCTAGTGTGTATTATTATGCAGTTATTTTGCAGCTTTCTTCACTTATAAATTATTGCTGTTAGATTTGGCTTTTGGAGACATTTAACTCAAAATATTTACTATTAAAATGCTTTATTTCAAAAGCAGACATAAAAAAAGATGATTTGCTTTTGTATAAATTTCAATTTCCATTAAATAATTTTTTTCTATCGTATCCGAGTTTATATATTTTAAATATAAGTTCACCACTGCACTGGGAGAAGTGAGAAAATTGAGAAAATACAGGGTATTTAAAAATTATTTATAAAACAAACAAAAAAAATTAGGGAGATTTGAAATTTTTCCTTAAAAACTGGGAAAGTATGGAAAATTTTAGTTTTTTACTACTTAACATTTGTAAAAATAAAAAATTGTTACTATAGTTTTAAAAACAAAACTTCACCATTTGTGATTGTTGAATAGCAGAAGCTCTTCAGTTTTCTACTCACTCTACTTTCCTTCTGTATAGATCAGTGCTGATTTCCAAAACTGAGAAAAAATACTGATACAGGATTGGTGACTACAAGGTATTTGAATATTAGTGGAACTATTGAAACTGAAAGAAGATACTTTTTCCTAGAGTATTTTATATTTATAAAGAATACTATATATATATATATATATATATATATATATATATATATACACACATATAGGAATGCATGTCCAAAACTTTGCTGTTTTGAAATCTGCATGTTGTTTAAGTCCATGTTTATTGAAAAACCATGTAGTATTGTGTGAAAAGCAACTGTTTGATTTTTCTTCAACTGCTTTATTTCAAATTACAAATTTCCATTGCATATTCAGAATGTGAAAAGTTCCAATTTGAAATTTTCTATTCTAATGTTTTGAGATCCAAAGTCTTTTCTAATTTTGGAGAAATCATAAAAATAATTTTTGTGTTGTTACATAATATTGCAGCTGTGGAAGGTGGATTTGGTATCAACAAGCATATACTTGTTGAAAACCTGAAGGAAGGTTCATTAATTGGTTCTAATACTGTATGATGACATAAACATTTATGAAGGTGTCTTAAATGTTCCTATCTCAAGATTTGCTCCAGTATTCAAAATTGCATGTGACGCATAATGCATGTGCATGTGAGGTATTATGAAACTTTAGAAAAGCAGTAAAAAGTTGTAAGACAAAAATCCAACAAATACAAAATAGTTTTGTAAATTAAATTGTCAGAAAAGAAAGAGAATAAAAAGATGACACTAATAACTGAGAAATCTGTGAATATTCACAAATTTATACTCATATACGTTATGAAATAAATAGAGGGGAAAAAAATGCTTTGCTGTTTTTTTTTCTTCTTCTTGTTAAGTAATCATTAAATAGTTTGTATCAAGGTTGCAAAAATGTTATTTTGTGTTTCATTTTACCCAAGACCTTAATTTTGGGTGACTTTAAATTAGAAAGTATGAGATAAATGATCAATATTTTTTTCTCTTGTCATGGGAATTTTATCTTATTTAATTCTTGTCTATAAATAAAAAGTTTTTTTTTCTGTATGTGAATATAAATATTCATTTAATATTCTATAATTTTGGTTAATTTTGAATTATTACTTACTTTCCTTTGCTTTTTCACTGCTATAAATTAGAAGGGTGTTATTCTATTAAAATTAGTTCATGAAAACTGTTTGTGCATTTCCTCTTATACTGCATGCACATACAGGAATAAATGATTTTTTCTAGATTTGACTGTTAACCCTAAAATAATTTCATGTTAATATCAGTCATTTTCATAAAGTAAGGAAAATCTGTATTCTTAATGAATAAACTGATCATCAAAGGTGGATAGTCCTTTAACAAAAATAAATTTATATTATGTTTTTATTTAACTTATCAGTTATTTCCAATCTTCTACAACATTTGTTAAAAACTTTTAAAACAATGATATTAAAAAAACTAAATGATACTGCATATTTGCAATTTTGCTCATTGTTATAATGCAGATTAGAGCTTCTTACAACTCAAAGGTGAATAAGAATAACTCAGTTATTTGTTGAATTTAGCCATATAATTTTAAATTAAGATGCTTTTTTCCCTTTATTTGCTTACTAATATTGATCAATGTAGCAAAGGAATTGTATGTGAAAATTTTCTTCTCTAAAATTTTGCTCAAAGAAAATTGTTTAAGAAAGAAAAGAAATAGAGCCAAAAAAATGTCTAAAATTTACTTTATATTATTTGGCTATTGCAGGATTAGAAATTTGAAATTAAAAAAAAATGTTTTATATGATTCTGAATTATAAGTATGCTTCCTTTTTTCAAGACGAATTAATTAATTAATTTGGTGTTATTATTTTATTTCCAGTGGAATTGTTGGTGGATTGATGGGATTCAATCAACCTAAAGTTCAAAAACCAGTTCCTAAAATTGAGCCTGCTACAGTTTTGCCTTTGAGGTATTATTTAATTGTTGAATTATTTAATTAAGAATTTGCTAATATGATCTTGGCTGAAAATGTATTTAAACTTTATTTTGAAGATTTGGGCTGTATGATAAAAGGAGGCAAGGCACTTCAATATATTTGTCACCCAACAAATGTTTGGCTGCTGTTACAGATGCTTTTGGTAGAGTTATCTTGTTTGATGTTTTTAAGGGAACTGCTGTTCGTATGTGGAAAGGTGAATATTTTGTCTGCATATTGTAAATTAAAAATGAATGTGAAATTCTACTTTGCACATTAGAGATATCAAAAGAGCTTATAAGTTTAATGATACTTGTGTCTCATTTTTGACACAATTTTTAAGTATTAATTATTAAAAATTAATTTGAACTAATACTCTTATCATTTATCAGAATCATTTCTTGTATTAAAAAGGATATCGAGATGCTCAGTGTGGCTGGGTAGAGGTTGAGGATGATGTAATGAAAGATAAAAGTGACCCTGCAAAGAAAATCAGAAGGGTATTCTTTCTTGTAATTTATGCACCTCGACGAGGAATATTAGAGGTCAGTAGCCTTCACTTTTTAAAAATTTTGATTTTTTTCATTTGTTTTGTTTTATTTTCTTGTTAATTTTACTAAGAAAGTGTTAGCATGAGAACTATAATCATTTATAAAAATTAAGCAAAAAATAAGACTTTACACACGTATGCTTTAATTTTTGACTTTTTAAACTTCTGTCATTATTTGATAAAAATTCCTTTGTTTGTGAATTTTAAGGCAAACCTTACTGAAAATATCAATATTTCATTAAAAGAAATGCTCACATTTGTCCTCATTTGAATATTATCAAGTAATCAAGTTGTATAACTGTTATTAAAATAAATTATGCAAAAATCAAAAAGCATTTTTTATTATTAATATTTGTCTGATTTTAAAATTTTTTTTGGTATTCTAATCGACCAGGTTTGGTGTTCCCAACAAGGGCCTAGAGTTGCAGCTTTTAATGTAGGAAAATCAGGAAGGTGAGATAGTTTTACTTCGTTTATTATTTAAATAAACTGCTTTTACTTTGTAAATTCTCAACCGAAAAATATGGTAAATTCTTTTTTCAGATAAATGAAACTCTACTGCTAAAATTAATACTGAACTTTCTTAATTTTTAACTGTACATTTTTGCAAACATTGATTCTGATTGAAGATGCAAAAGTGATACCTGTTCTTTATATTATTTTATAAATTCATAGTTTTACATTTTTAAAGAAACAAAGAAAAAAATATGGGCTGCTTGTTTAAATATATGGTTTTTGTGGCTTTTACCAAAATTTTCTGTAAAAAAGAAACGGTTGTGGTGATATATATATATATATATATATATATATATATATATATTATATGTTTTAACGAATTGTATATGACTTCTCATAGTTAGACAATAGTTTAAAGAAAGGGCTAAGTATTTTCAAGATTTAAATAAATAATTGAGAAATTACTGAAATGATGAGAACAGTCAATATGATAACAAAAACAAAATTATGTGCAATTATTAAGATATCCTACCAAAGAATTATCTATGAGACAGATGCAGATTGAAATAGCATAGAATTACATCTTTAGTATTACAACTACACATTGTGAAACTACACATGTGTGTGTGCATTTTCGAAAATATAATAGTTTTTTTTCCTTTCAATTTTATACACTGTATACAAGAGTCACTGGTATACAAAATTTCAAATGATACACTCATTTACATTTCTGTAAAAACATTGTTGAATTTCAATTTTCTTTTCTAATATGATATATGAAACAAAATTGCGTTTCTTGCTGCATAAAGTAACATTATCAATAAAAATAAAATAATATGCTAAAAAATCATTTATTCGTATAAATGGAAATATTTGAGTAATTAATTGCATGGTTTTTAATTAATTAACTAACTAATTAATTGAAAATAGAAAAACTAAGTAGATTTTTTTGTTTAAATGTGTTAATTTTTTAAAAATTTTCAAATAAAAAATATTTTTGAGTTCTTTTTGTTTATCAATAGCAATGAATTTGATAGAAATACTTGCTGTTTTAATGCTTTCACTATCTATTTTGAATAAGGATACATAATTTCCAAAACATTGATTTTGAAACTTACATGACTTAATAAGTTTTGGAAAATTATTTGTTAAAAAAAAGTTGAATGATTAAATCAGTATCTAGAATTATGTTGTTACAAATCTGCAATGTTGCTTCCCAGTATGGTAAGTTCAATCACTGGAAAGACAGTTTTAAGACCAACTCTGTTGGATGCTGATCGGATACTGAATCAGTGATCTATGGGCTTGGTGACAAAAGAGATAATACTAGAAATTTCCAGAATTTTAGCGATAAAGCCAATAGGAACCGAGATATGACTGATTGTTCCAGAAACTTCTCAAGCATGCAGTCAATCATGAACGAGTCGTGTATAGAGTCGTCGAGAGGATAGTGAAGCAACGACGGGTAGTTGGATCAGTCCAGCGAAGAGCAAGCGTTGCGTGGAGCTCAAGCGATTGCTGAATTGAGCTGTGTGCCGAGACCTGGTGTTTATTGTGGAAGCAGCATCGAGTCGTGTGGAGTAGCCAGTCGTGTAGTAATGAGTCGGAAATTAGATACAGCTAAAGCGAGGTGACAGTGGAGAATTGCAGACGTTTAGAGAGACCGTAGATTGAAGCTACATAGATTCCCTCCTCCTTCTGAATTCTGTCTGCTGCTTTGTGTGCTGTGATTGTTATTACTACCGATTACTACTTGTGGATACTGTTTGTTTCAGTGTACTGCTTGTCTTCGTTTCGGCTGTGCATTTGTCATCCTTATATTCGTGTCTTTGTGTTTAATAAATGTCGTCGTTTTCTAATGAGGCTGTCGTTGTTTTCGATCAACAAATCTCAAAAGAACCCTGGAATTTCCGTAACAATATAATTAATAATCTATACATAATATAAAATTAAGTCTCATGAAAGCGTCTGCATGTTTAAAAGAGAAAAACTCGAGACATACTAAATTGATATTGGAGATATTTATACTATTTTGAAGGACATTTATTGGGAAGATTTTAGTATATTGAAGTCATATCAAAATAAAAAAAGTTTTGTAATTTTGATTTTAATTATTTTTCTACTACGATTCGCGTATCTGTGCTTGCATCTGTGCATGTGCGAAAACCTCAAACTGCACATACATAGCCGGCCTTCTCTATGAAGGGGCCCAGGTGCAAGAAGTCATTTGGGGCCCTAATTCTTTGTGAAGTAAAAAAAAAAATTAAAAAAAATACAAACACATATTATTAATATATGAACATAATATTAATGATTTTATTTTTGCTAATACATCAATTACTTCAGAAAAATTAAAATTTTTTGCAATTTTTTTTTCGATGCTTAATATAACAAATGCATTTAAGCGTTCTGAACACATGTTTGACCGAAGATAATTCTTTATTAATTTTAATTTGCTGAAAGAGCGCTCAGCACTTGCTACAGTAACTGGCAATATAAAGAAAAGTTTTTACACAGTTAATACATTTAGAAATAACACATTATAATTATTATTTATTAGATATTGCACTGTCTTGTGCATTATTTACATCTCTTTCATTCAAAATCAAATTTCCTGGATTAGGTTTTCATCCACATCTTTGTTATAAAATTTTACAAAGTTTTTGGAACATATCTCTAATTTATGTTTTTCTAAAATTTTTATTTCAGTGACTAATTTGAAATCCGAAATAATACTTGGTATACTTTTAAATCTATATTCTAATTGTACAATAACAGTATCAATTACAGTGTTTAAAAAATGAAGCCTAAATTCCTCTACCGGGTTTTTTATAACTTTGTCTTCTGCTAATTCGAAATATAATCTTTTCCTTTTTTGAATTCGTTTTACAGAAAAATGTTCTGAAATGTTCAAATTATGTGCTAACACGTTTGCTTCATCTAAATATGTGTTAAATTTTGTTCTTAAATTTTAGATTTCAATTTTAATTTTATTGACTATATTGAAAGCCGAGTCAAGAACAATTGTTTTTGTTTGAAATATTTTATTGATAGTGTTAATTTTGGACAATATTGCAAAAATGAGTGTCACATAATTGTTTAAGAGTAATGTTTAAATGCTTTTCTAGAATTTCCCATCTTTTAGTAAATGCAGAAAATAAGCAATATAAGCGTTGCAATATCTCCAAATTTTTTTTTTTACTATATATACTGCTGGAAGCGGCATCACAAATTAATAAATTAAAGAAGTGTGATAGGCAAAGGCACATAAATTGCATACGGGTTTAGAGAAAGTATTCTAGACTACACTTTTATATTTCCCTTTCATGTTGCTACCGTTGTCGTATGCTTGCCCTTTACATTTCATAATATCTAAATCAAGTTCACTTAATCTTTCCAATAGAGTTTTTGCTAGTCCTTCACCAGTCAGACCAGTTACTTCAATAAACCCTATAAATGATTCATATATAGTTAATCTTTTCTCTTCAAAATTTACATATCTAATAATGATTGAAGTTTGTTCCTTATGGGAAATATCAGGAGTACAATCCATTTGGATGCTATAGTGCATGGCTACTTTTATATCGTTCTTAATTTTGTTAAGGACTAACACAGAAATAATTTGTTCTTGTGACCTATGCGCTAAATGATGCACAATTTTATTTTCAGAATTTATAATTTTGTTTATACCATCCATTAGCACAGGATCGTATTTACTTAATAATTCGATTAAACGTTAAAAAAAATTCCGTTATTAGGCTTACCTATTATTTTGTGTGTTCCTCGAAGTGGAAGATTATTACACGTTAAAAATAGAATCACATCTTGAATTCTTTGAAATAGTCATTTGAGTCGTGCCGTTTCCTTACTTATATTAACTTGATTTGTTTTATCAATAGTCGAACATAAATTTAGTCGTTTTAATAATTTTTTCCAAGCAATAAACTAATTAATATGACAACAAGAGCGTTCATGGTCTTGGATTACATTTGACAGCTTTCTCCAGTTATTATAACCACCTATAAAGCGTGTAGTTTGGTTCATTTCTTCTTTTTTTTTGGAAAACAGTATGCAACAAAAACAAAATACGGAATCTTGCGTCTTTAAATAAATTAACCAGCTGCGAAGTTGAGTTTCACTATTTGGCATTTTTTTTAAAGTAGTGTTTAGTAGAAAATGATCTACCTTCAGCATTTTTAGCAAAAACTCCTTTGTGTTGCATAGGTCCGATTTTAACACAAAACATTCTAAATTTATCAGTTATAATACTTGGCCATAAACCAGGATTATTTATACTCTCTTGATCATATTTGTTTTTGTCATTTTCGTCATTATTTTCTGATTCGGTCCAATTTGTATAAACACACGATTCTTCAACAAATGTCACCGTTTCAACATTTTTATTGCTGGACTGTGTATTTTGCGCGGAATTTTCTTCCCCAGTTGAAGTTTGAATTGCAATTTCTTTACCATAATTACTTTGTAAATAAGAAAGCAGATCTACTTGTGATTTCTTGAAGTTTAGCTTTTCGTCTTTTATATTATCTGATAATTTCCTTTTTTGACAGCCATAGGGATATTTCCTTGGCAAGAAAAAAGTTATATCTAACAGTATTAAGCAGTTTATAGATTGAATGATCCAATTATTATATGCTATACTACAATCTATTACCTAATAGGTGAGGTAAGTGATTATAAATCTACTTACGTAATATTAACAATATTTTGCATCAAGACTATATAATATGTACTTTGAACTTCGTATATATCCAAATCCGCCGACTGCTAAATTTAAACTTCTTCCTTAATTCTTTTCATTCCTGCCTTGGCCGGCGAAGCAGTAATGCAATGTGCATTGCTAGGAATTGATCGTTTCATTTATCTTCGTTTTACTTTTTGTTTGGACAACTTAATATAAACAAACATACACAGATGCAGGCATAAAAAATATTACATTAGATGTAGAAAAAAAAAAGCTGATAATTTACAAGTCCATTTGAACCCAGCTTCAGCGCCCAGAACTCGCGCCGCTCTATCTTAACATGTCCGAAGGGGATTTCTTTATTCATAAATCAACTCCCCCCTTTTTTTATAGGTGTCACCGGGATCATTGCCCAATAACGGCATCAGCCGACGCTCAGCCAACCACGTGGAATCAAACTTCTATACTTTCAGTACGTGTAAAAGCTATTATTGTTCAGAACATTATTTTAATTCTTAATCACGATGCCGCATCTCCCTCAGTCGCGGGGCCCGGGTGCATAGCACTCGCCACACCCCTCAGATGGCCGGCCCTGTGCGCATGTATAAATAGCAAGAGCTGTGGTATGCATATGCGATACATTTCTTTGTTTACATCTGATTTTAAACTGATTCAAAACTCATTATGCTAGAATTGGCTTAAGCAAAGAAAATTTTTCTCATGGACAACTTTATGTGGCACTTTCTAGGGTTACATTCAAACAAAATCTTTTTGTCTTGGCATCAGGAGGAAAAGCACCCAATATAGTTTACAAAAAAATATTATGAAGCAAACTGAATTTTATTTCCATATCAGATTGTACAGAGTTGATAAACAAGTGTGGAACAGTGAGTGCTATGACTTAATTGTTTATTTTAAAATTTTAAAACAGTTTTTCTTTTGTATATTTTTAGTGAATTATTTTATCTAAGAACATATCATATTTTTACCTTTTTAATAGTCTAAATATTTCTGATTGTTTGCTATAAGAAATTATTTTGTAGTTATTTCTCATGATTTCTAAATATATTTTTATGTTTGTTTAATGTTGTGTGACATGCCCATGTCATATCGGGTGGGGGCTAGATTTAAGTTTTAAGTTAATTTTTCCTCTTGGATGTTATGCCATGGGCAACACTGTGTGCGTACTGCTAGTGCTTGATAAATTATTCATTTTTTTTTTTTTAATTCAATGATTTAGAATTTAGCATTATGCAGAATTATATTCAGGGAACATAACATTATTAAAAGATCTTATAAAACTGCTGATTTTTAATAATCCATATATAAACGCCTTAAAGTACTTATTTTTCTAAGGAAGAAAATAAAATTTCACCATATTACAAAACCATGACCAATCTGTTCGATTATATGACTGCATTTTTATTGCAGTGTCTGATCTTTCATCTCTGAAAAAGTCTCATTGAATCCAGAAGTCTGATGAAAAGGTTTTATCTCAATTTAGGGAAATATTGATAATAAGGAGAAAATATATTTCTTCCATTTATTTACATTATTTTTCTTTCATCTTCTTTTGCTTGTTTAGATAGAAAGCAAATCGCTTCTTTTTAGGGAGAATTTTATGCATTCATGTAAAATCATGCAAATTAGTTTGTAACAGTGACTTCAGGAAGTTGTTGTGTGCTTTCCTACCCTGCTTTTTTTTTTCTGTGCATTTTTTAAAATTGTATTTCAACATAATTTATTTTAATATTTTTACTGCTAGAAATTTGTGTGTATAAAAAGTTTTAGAATATTTTAACAATATTGGGAAAACATGTGTTTAATTCACTATGTCTTTTCCTGAATAGTTCAAAATTTTCAAAAATAAAAGTAAAACAAAATGTTCATAGTACTCCAAAGTTATTTGTAGTTCATTACTTATTATTCTTGCTCATGATTCAAAAATAAATTAATGGCAGTAAAATTCTTTTTTACTTTCTTGTATATGAAGTATTAAATGAGAAATAATTATAATTGTTAAAAAAATTTGAGTTAAAAATTTGCCCTATTTCTACAATTCAGACCTCTGAAAAACAAAAATTTGGAATCTGTATCTGTCCATGAATACAGTAATTCACAAACTCTGTGAATTAGGTGAATAAAATTTTGTATGTTATTTTAAAACCAAATTTGCAGATTTCTGTCAAATTTCGAATGAAATTCAATTACATGAAGTTTTTCATCTATCTGTATGAGTGAGAATCAGCGTAACAACTTCAAAATACTAAGAGGTATATTGGCAAAATTTGGCACACAGTGTTTATATCTAAGTATAAATCATTGAATCTAAGTATAGATTTTTTGAATCAAATCTCTTAGTGAATTAATCTTCTATCAGTCAGTGCATTTGCATGTTATGTAAATGTGAAACTCTAAGTTGCAACCAATTAGATAAATGAAATTGGATAATTTTATCACTAAAATTGTATCTCTGTGTCATTTGATCTGTAGCAGATCTTCCAAAATGGATATTTGATTTTCTGTACTATACTGCAAAGCACTAAACTTTCATATGCAGACTATGAAAATAAAAATTTGAGTACTTGTGACTTTCACAGTCTTACACAGTGTCCCTAATTTTTACGCAGGAAGTAGGGTTGATAACACTTTTATTGTCAAGAAAGTTTGGGAGAAACTATTTCTCCTGCTGTCTCGTGTTGCAGAATATATTAAGTACTTCTTTAAATGTATCAGTGTAATAACCTACATTTGCCTTCTTATGCATCTGATATTCTTTAGTAAGACAACGATTGTATTTTTCTAAAGACACTCTCACTTTTTCAGGCAAAAAAATTTCTTCATTAAATAGTTAATGCTAGTTTAATTTTTCTAATAATATGTCATGTTCTGTTATTCATAGAGCACAAATTATTGAAAGCTTTGCATTGCAGAAAAGAAATAATTGATTATGTGTTTTAAGCAAAATTGTCAGTAGCTTGCTTTAAAAATGTTGGAATGCATAATGAAGTATCACCAGTAAATTATGCATCAATAAAAAGTATTGTTTTGCTAGAGAAAACTATTGAGTGTGAAAAAAAAAAGAAGTCATGTATTGCTTTTGCATCAGTAAGATGAAGATGGCAGATGTTTTTCTCATGGAGTACATAAATTTATTTTGCAAAGTATGTAGATGTACAAAGTATGAAGAGGATAGTTATATCACCTTTATTCAGGATTTCAGTCAGGAAATTGAGTCATGAGTTAATGTCAGGAAAGTGAGATTGCTTATGGTATTTTTTAAACGTTTTATTTAAAGACAATAAATTTACAAAACTTTTCTGAGTTTTAGGTGAATACAGTGAAATTTAAATGAAATATTTTGTTTCACAATGTATTGTATATGATCTCATAAAGAAGTCTGGTGGAATCCACTTGGTAAAGATTATTAAAGAATTGTGAATATCAGTCATTTCATATTTTTTAAGACCATATAGATAAAAAAAAATATCTTTCAGTGTCAAAACACTAATTTAATTTCTTTAAGTTTCTATGATAAATGAAATTTCTCTTAGAAAAAAGAAAATCGCTGAAATTGAATATAAAGCTAAAACCCTTCTTCAAAAAGCCATAGTCGTTTCATTATTATTACAATCTAATTAATTGGGAAAAGCCATTAGTAAAAAAATCGAAATTTCTGAAAAGAAACAAAATTTTCCGTACATATTGCATAAATTCAACATGATTTTTATATCTAAGCTTTGTTTATTTATGTTTGTTACCTTTTTATTCTTCTTTAAGGAGTTGAAATGCTAACAAAGTAGCAATATAATAATTTTTCTTAATATTGTAACTGTAGTAAGGAATTAAATAATTTTACAAATGCAATAAAATTTTGATAAAAGGATTTATATAAAACTTGCATAAAAAATTTCAATAATTTAATTTCAAACTTTTTGAAATATATTTAGCAATTATTGGTGGTATTTTATGTTTAAAATAGGATTTTTTGTTAATACCTAACTCAGTTTATTTCAAAACACTTAAATTTACAATAAAATTTTTTATCTTAATGTTGGTTTTTATTTTTCTCTAAAGGAGCTTAAAGAGTGCTAATAAAACTGGTTTTTAAGCTAAAATTTGATTATGGACTTTGATATTTGTATTTTTTTCGCTGTGAATAAATTCTGCTTTAAGAATTCAAAAAATTTTCAACCTTGTTTGAAAGTTTTTTCAGATGCTTATTAATAATTAATTATAAAATTTTAGTGACATTTAAATTTCTAATTTTGCTATTCACATGATACTTTTTGATGCATATTTCAGTTTACCCTCTTCGTTTGCAGATTATTTTGTCCTGGATACACAATAGTTGGTGGAAATTTCTCTACTGCTCTAATGAAGGATCGTTTATGCTCATGTTATTTCCTGGATGTTGACGGCATTCTGAAAAAAATAATTGTGCCTTTTCATTTAATTTTGAGGTATTTATTATAGAACATATTTCTTATGACTTTGGACGCATGTCCTTACTGCTTTTTAAAATGGTTGTTTGTTTTATGAAATGACTTTTTGATATCTTATTTCGATTTCTATATTTTGTTTACTTTTGTAATATATAAATATCTTATGTTAGATCAATGTTGTCACGCCACCTGGAGAACTGGGAAAACACAGGGGATTTAAAATTTGTCTTTAAAAACCGGGGAAATGATGGGAAAATTGAAAATTTTCTTAAAAACAGGGAAAATAAGGAAATTTGAATTTCTTAGTTATTTTCTCTCATCCAAAAATTGCCATTCTCTAGAGATTGGAAGTATGAAAGATCGTAGTCATAGCTCTCGAAAACGAAACAATACCTGTCGCGATTGTGTAATGCGGATACTTGCTCCTTTTCTCTCTTCCTCTTTTTTTCTGTAGAGATCATTCCAGTTTCGATTTGCGAGACAGTTCTTTTTCTATGAGATTCCCAAACTGCAACTAATGAGCATGCGTGAAACTTCTGCAACTGCGTGAAAGAATGGAACACATTTCTCTGGTGGGATTAGAAACATTCATTTTGCGGAAGCAGTGGGGTGGTGTTTAGTCTACCATACTTGAGTTTAGTGAATGATTTGTTTATTATTTGAGAAACTGAGAACGTAATCAGAGCAGGTTAGAAATATTTTTAAATCAATCAGCTGCTCAAAATCCGCATGTGATGTGAATTGGATGGGGGAAAAAATCAATCCTGATTTTGCTGAATGGGTTTGAAAAGTTCCAAAAATCAATTTGTTGTGTACTGCGTGCTTTGTTAGAAGAAAATAAGCCTAAACAATATGGGAAAAAAGGCTCTTACTAGTCATGCCAAAAGAGTGAAACATACATGACTAAGTGCCAGTTTAAAAGTCATTATTGATGCTGGACTTAGTATCTAAAACGAATGACACATCAAATCCGAAAACATCAGATTTAATGTCTGAAAATAAACTGATTTCGAACTTTTTAGCTCAAGAACAATCATTTAAAGCTGAATTTTTATGGGTATTAAAATTTGTTGCGTCACATTCGTTCTTTAATTCATTCAATGATATATTATAAATATTTTCTCTCATGTTCAATGAAAGTGAAATAGCTTTAAAAAAAAGTATATTAAACCATATAGAAATGTTGTATCTTATTTGTTATGGATTAGGTCCATTAGTTTCATGAAACTGATGGCTGAAAAAACTGCTGATGTTGCAAAAATCGATGTCCAAATACTGGAATTGGCAAAAATGAATAAATAAATTTAAAAAATTGTAATAATTTTGATTTGTAATGTTTTTTGGTAAGTGATTATTAAATGATTTGCATTGTTATAGCAAAAATTTTTTGTGTTTTATTTCACTCGAGTTCTTAATTTTATGTGACTTACAATTAAAGAGCCTGAGAGGTAATATATCTCCTGCCTTAGTATATAAATTTTTGTCTTGCTAAATTCTAGATAATAAATAAAGAGAAATTTTTTTTCTACTATATGTGAATATAAACGTACTTTCAAATAATGTTAAATTGTTGCTTCCTTTCCTTGCTTTTTCCACTCCTTAAAATCATATTGCATCATAACTAGCACATGAGTGCTATTCGTGCATTTCCTCATATCTTGAATTTACATAAGGAAAAGCACAGGGGATTTTTCTTTTTCGCATTTGAGTGATAACTTTGTAAATGTAGATAGCTACTTACAATTTTAGAAAATGCACAAAATGTTTCAAGACTTTTGATACATATTTTAGTGGTTATCAAAAGCATGCAGAGAAGGACAAATTATCATACATATACTATGCATGGATATAACTCTAGTATTAAAGTTTTTGAGGTATAAGGCTAAAATAAAATAATAAATGGAGAAGGTTTGATAGTGAAAACTGATGAGTTTTAAGGACTTTGGAATTAATCTCAAAATTGCTAAAATTAACTATTGATAACATTGGCATAGATATCAGCGTAAATTGGCAAAATTATGTTTCCTACAACTGCAATACAGAAATCAACAACATCATCCTTATAGAATCGATGGGACTGTAGTTGTGCAGTTGGATTTTCAGATGACCCCATAGAGGAAAAAATTAAGCTTGATAGATCATACTGATTACTCAGTAAGATCACTCCAAGTGGGAAAAAAAAAAAAAAAAAAGCTCTCCAATGCTGTATACTTTGAATTAACCTATATATTGAAATGTTATTTAATGCTTTCTATCACTTTTAAAAGTTTGAAATGTATAAATTTGTATAATATTACTTAATTAATTGTTTTGAATTTTTTTTTCTCTCAAAACTCAAAACACTTTATTTTTTATAGTGAGAAAAATAGCAAACGAGCTCGTGATATGCATTTACTGCGGGAGCTCAAGATGGCTCTTAAAAACACTACCAAAGGTAAGACAGGATTTATTATTTTTAAGCTTATTTCTGATTCTCAGAACAGATGAGTTTACTAGAAAAATATTAGCAAAGTGTTGGTAGACTTTCTCCTTTATTAATAATTATTCTATTATTTTAAGAGAAAAAGAGGGTAGTGGTCTCTCCAAAACTTTCTTGAATATTCTCCAATAAATGTTATTCCCCTTCTTGTGCATAAAATTTGGACCTTGAGTGATGCTATCTTCTTTAGTAGTGGACAATAGTTAGGAAATATAGGTCTTTGGCACGAATCTATCATTTTTACTGAATCTATTGTGAGAATATGTATTTTTGTCAGCCAGCGACACAAAACTACAGTTATAGTCACTAGGTTACTTACCAAATTTCATTGATTTCATTCTTTGCATTTATGAGGTACTGCATTTATATACATCAAAATTGTAAACTGACAGACCATCATACCTTTGATATATTTGGCTCAAAATTTTAGAGGTACCTATATTTTAGATTTTAAACTCCCTATCTACCTAGATCTTCATATTTTGCAATTATTAATTTCACTTGTACTAAAATAGCCAAACAAATAGATTTTCTCTGATTGGATTTCATTCAATATTCATTGGATTTAGTTCAAATTTAGAAATCTACAAATTTGGTCATAATTCCATATACCAAATTTAAACCATCTCTCTCAAAGCATGTTTGAATTATCCTGCTCAAAGGCAGAGAGTTTGACATAATGATAAAAATGTGTGTTTTCAGATTGTGGGAGGTCTAAAATGTGGAGATTCATCGAATTCTCAAGTGAGAATTTTTTAACAATTATAATATTTTTTTTTAATATTTCGGATTCACGAAAGTAAAAAAGAATTAATTGTTATTGTTAACAAGAATTTCAAAATTCATTCCACCTTATTGAAAATATTAATTTAACTTTGTTAAAATATGCATTGTTAGACAAACAAACAAAAAAGGGATTAGATATTTTGTAACAATTTTTTTTTTGATAATTGGAAAGATTATTGAATATTATTTCTGCATTTGGAAGTTATTTCTATGTCTGAGAGAGCACATTCCTAAGAGTTCTCAATCTGTGTGTTTTAGAGTTATAGATATCTTGTTTAAATTATCTAATTGAAATAAGTAAAAAATAAACAGTAAATAAGGTATGTAATAAGTTATTTTATTATCTAAAATCATCTTATATCTTTTTTTTTCTTTTCCAGGAAAATCATTTGAAATAATAAAAATTTTAAGAGACATGAGAATATCTACCACACGTATACAAGTAGGTATTCTTTTGCTGAAATATGTTACAAGCTTAGTTAAAGTACTTAAAAGAAGAATTTTACATTAATTTAACTTTTGAAAAATTTGTACTTTCAGACTTTATTATTGTGTTTGATATTTCATTTTACATCTACTATATTCAATAAGGTATATTGATGAAAAATTATTGTGGTGATTTTTCATGAATAACAATTTTCAAGCTTGTGAATCATAATTTTGTAAATGATAAATGTATAGAATAATTGAAACTTTTTTTTAAATGTAAAATCAATATCATATCATTTAACTTCACATAGTATGAAAATTTATTATTATTTATTTTTTTATGTAGAAATCACTTGTTTGTGAAACATATTATATTAAGCTTGAATCCAATATGTTTGGGGTTCATTATTTTGGAATTATTTACACTTTAATGTTTGAATATCAAGATTTTATTGCATTTTTTGATTATGAATTAAAAATAGTGATTATTTTTCTACAAATCCTTTTTTTTAGCTGCTAAGGGACACAATCCTGATTATTCGATCCATATTATGTGTTTTCATCAACTGATTTTGAGAATACATTTATCTCACTGCTTTCATAAAAAAATTCACCTTTTAAAAACACTTTTGCATTTTAAAAATTTTTTATAAATGTTTTCCTTTTTATCTAATTTTTATGTGTACAGTTTGTATTTAATTTATGTAAATTCCATTCTGTTTATTTCCTAATGTTTTTTTAAAACAGATGACTTTCAAAAATAATTAAAAAAGGCAGAGTAACAAATATAAATCATCTGAAGAACATTTATCAAATGCTATATTGGATAATATTTTTTTAAAACAGTTATTATTTTGAGGTTTCCTTTTCCCCACCCCCCCTCTAATCAGTATTGCTTCATACTGATTTTATTGCCTATGATATTTCAGTGACTTTAGGGTATTTCCATGGTATTGATTCTGAATCTGGTATTGATTTTGTGACTTTAGATTTTGTGAGAAAGTGGAAATTTAAAATTAAATTAAAGCGGTAGGCCATTTTAATCTTAAAGGGTATTATTTAAATATATTTGAATAAGAAGATAAACTAGTGCTGAAATCACATGAAATCTATATTAAAAATAAGTAGAAAATAAAATTTAAAACAATATTAATGAATGGGATAAAGAAATAAATTTCAATAGTAAAGATCCATAACTATAATATATTAAAATAATAAGAGTATGCTAAAAAATTGATGATGATATTGCATTATGTCTCTGGAATCAAGACGGGACATAGAAAAGCCATTATGTGGTTTCCTTTTGCATGCATTGTAAATTTTATATTGCATGCTCCAATAGTAATTTACTGTTATGTGATACCCTACCTTTTATGATATCTTTGTTCTTTTACTTTGATATTTTGATGGAACCTCTTTCCTTGTTCCTCTTGTTTGGAAATTTATACAGTTGACTATGTAGGAAATTCACCTTTGTGCTAATATTATTGCACAATTAAAAAAGAAATTAACATATTTTATGCCAATTTTTTATAGTTTTCTATTCTTTGGCAACTTGAAAATTTCTTAGTAATCAAAATGAAACAAACCGTCAAAAAAATATCCATAATGAATGCAGAAAATTTTGAATTTTTTAACAACTAATTTGAAGGCCATCAAAATTCCTTGCTTTCATTGTTCAGCCAAGGAAATGATATTCAAAGCTATTAAACTCTTTATTGCGTGTCTTAACAAATTGCTTTATTGGACAGAGTTTTATATGTAGTGATGGAAAAATTTTATTATTTCTATCAATCAGTAATTATCTGTTCGTTTTTCACTTTACTTATAATCAGCATTTCAACTAAAGGTCGTTTCACTTTTTTCTTGTGATATCTATTAGGGATTGCAATACCGGACCAAAATTTCAATACCGGTATTCGGTATTTTTTAAATCTTGATACCGGTTTTAATACCGGTATTAGAAATTTTAGAAAAAGAACGAAAACACAGGTGTTTATTTCTTTTATTTGCCAGTTTTGTTAGAGAGTGTAAATGCCACAAAAAATAATATGTAACGTATAAATTATAACACTATATAAAGAATCACAAAAAAATAAAGGAAAAACTTATTTAACTTATTTATTTAAATCACAAAAAAAGTGTGAATGTCACTATTCAGTCTCTGGTACTATTACAAATTTTTGAAATGTGATCAATTGTAACTGTCATTAAGCCTGAGAAGTAATTTTGTGTAAAAATTATCAGCTGTCGAAAACGTTCTTTCGGTATCTACGCTAGTTGGTGATACTGTTAGCAACGCGCGATATATTTTTTTCAAGTATTTACCTTCTAAATCCCTCATCTTAAAATAAATCAATTTCTCGTCGGATGGTTTTAGATATTGCTGATTTCTGTATTGTATTTTGGTTCGTTGAGTATTTTTTTATTTATCGCTAATTCTAATTTTTGTTCAAAAGACAATTCCTTTTCACTATCGACATTAGTGTCATCATAATCTTTGATACCTGAACCGAATTTTTCTGAATGTGGATAGGTTTGTGGGTAACAAATTTTAAGAAAATTTACTCTAAACTTAATCAGATTTGAATTGATTATTTTCTTTTCTTCTTTTTCATTTTCATTTTTAAAATCATTATAATTATGTAAATACCATAAGACAATTTCTATTTCGGTATGTCTTTCTTTTGTGCGATTTTTCAATGTAATATATAATTCTTCAGATAGTGATGTGTGCTGTTCTTGCATGACTTCTTGCATTAGCTGTTAATAAATTAAAATCTCTCCGACATAATGCCTCGATAGTCAGTTTTATTGGAAGTAGAGCTGATATAGTTCTGGATATTAAGTCGAATTCACTATCTGAAAAATTAATTTACAGGTTTAAGTCGATTATTGCATTTTGGATTGGATTTCTCAATTTCAAAAATCGTTCCATCATTAGGAGTAAACGGTTCCAACATGTTTTAGAATCTAATATTAACATATATTCTGTTTTATTTTCAGTTAGTATATATTTTTGTAATATGGCATTTTTTGTAGGGGAACGTTTAATTATCTTAACAATTTTTCGAACTTTATAAATTATAGGAAGCAATTCTTGATGGGTTAATATTTCATCCTCATTCGCAATATCTTCTTCAACAATTACATTGTCATTATTTTCATTGTGTCAATATCACTCTCACTCTTACTCTCTTCAATGTCGAAATCCGAAGTTTCTATATCCACAGTATTTGGATTCATCTGTTCTTTATTTTTTTGGTATAATACATCTATTACTCCTAATTGAATTCCATGAGCATTGTACGATTGCTGATTTGCATCAATCAACTTTCCAACTTTTTTCATAACTGTTGCTCCATTAGTCGTTATGGATACAATATCTTCTTTCAGGGATAATCCATGTTTTGCTAATTTAGATTTAAGCAATTAATTAAGTCATTAATTAGTTAATTAATTTCGCCCGTTAGGGAGACATAAAAACAAAAACGTATACTATTTTACTATGTTGGCGATCCCTGAACATATAGTGGAGACAATTTTAATAATTTCTAGTAAATACCGAAAAACCGGTATTTAAACTTGTGAATACCGGTATTTCAAAAGTGTACAAATGGCTCAAAATACCGGTATTCGGTATACCGGTATTGCAATCTCTAATCTCTATATGCTGCTTTATCCACAAGCAAATGAAACCAAAGTATATCACATATCTTTAGATCAGTGCTAATAGACCATTGTTTTTTTAATAACAGAGCTTCTCCAAAAAAATTTTGATATATTTTTTTAAGTTTTATCGAATGAGCAGTTTGTAGGGAAACTTTGTAGCAGTTTGCTGAGCATTCAGTTATGTTAAAGGAAGAATATGGACAAACTGTAATTTTAATTAAATGTTTATGCATATTTTTTTATTACTTTTTTTTTAAAAACCTTGAAAAATTGTTTAAAATCAAAGCAATAAGTTCTTTTTATTTACCAAAGGCAAAATCAACTTTTTTTTCAGGCTTTAGATAATATCTTGAATAGTCGTCATTCCACTCCTGAATTAGTAGAAGAAGTTGTTACTGCCCTTTTGAATCACCTACAAAAACAAGGTATTGAAGACATTTTTGTCTTATAGAAGATTAATGTAAACAGATATATTTTGGTTTGAATGAATTGTAAATAAACGTTTTTTTTTTTTTTAGATCAGTTGCAGATGGACAATGATGCAAAATTATTGCAGCAATATTGTGCTAGAACTTTACAACTTTTAAAACTATATAACACAATGAATGATATAAATACTAAATCTGTTGAAGCTTTGCCTGAAACAGTAGAAGAATCTGTTGATATACAGGTATACATCATGCATAGAAAATATTTTATCTTTTTCTTTTCCTTTCTTTCTCTCTTATATATATATATATATGCATGCTTCAGTTGTAGAAAATATCAATAGATTAATGAGTGAAGATATATGAATAGGTAAGACTTAATGCAAAACTGAAGTTTAAAAATCACATTTGGCATTACAGAATTTGCCAGAATTTTTCTAGTTACAATATTTTATCACCTGTAGAAAAGTATATGTACATTAAGATAGTAATGTTGTTTGTAAATAATTTGTCTTAAAATAAGTATATGAATATCATGAAATTTATTTGCAAGATAAGCTGATTTGTCAAAATCATTTTATAAATATAGACATTGTAATTTGAATAATTATTGATTTCTTCTATTTTATTTCATAAATTATTTATTTCACTCTTTAAACATCTATATTTTTTGGGACTAAAAGAAATTACTTTTTCTGAAATTTTCATCATGAGGATTCACCATTCCTAATATATGGATATTATACATATGAAATTGTCATTCTAAACGACTTTCAATGATAGATGGAAAAAATGTTTAACTTTAATTCTTAGAATTAGGCTGTTTTGATTAAATTAAAAAAAATGATTCCATATTTTTGTTTGTAGCGATTCAGTATTTCATTGATTAAAATTTCAATAAGAAATTATA